>NC_088098.1:96150823-97400823 GCF_036370855.1 Dromaius novaehollandiae | reverse complement strand
GAGGTTTTCCTGATTACTGCTTTCCGAATAAACTTAATGTCTTGGAAGCTATGTAGTTTTTCTAGGTCCATACTTCCAGGTCATGTGACGCTCATGCTGCAATATTGAAGGAGTGAATTTTTAGCTTTTTGTTAACAGTGAATCAGAGAGAAGTATTAGGCATTTTTTTAAACTTAGGACTTTATTTCTATCAAAGTATCTTTTTAAAAGATGGTTTACTACTAAAGGCCAGAATTCCAGATACAAAAAATACTGAACTTTGAAATTTTCAGATTTAAGAATTTCGTAGTCCTGACCTACTTTTTCTCCGATAGTTATTCCTGTAGTGCTGTAAAATGAAACAGTGTTGTGTTAGATGTGAAAACCAAAATATCTAAATCAAGTACAAGTAAACCAGAAAAAGTGAAATTTTGTTGCTTTTCCTTTCTTTGAAATTATGTACAACCTGCAATGTCATCTTGGAAAGCTTATTTGAAAATATAAATTACTTTTCAAATTTTTTTGTTTAGTTATTGTTTAATAGTAGAATAAAATTCATCCTAAGCCCTTAGATGATAGGATGCAAGTTATAATTTCAGTCAGTGCTTATATGTCCCTTTTATGTCAAATACATTCTTTTCTTTATCAGTAATGGTTTTGTGTTTTAAACTCTTCATTGAGAAAAGGAAACTGTCAGATGAAATATCAGTAATGGTTTTATGTTTTAAACTCTTCATTTAGAAAAGGAAACCGTCAGATGAAATATCATGATGTATATATAGAGTTTAAATAATTTGTGTGATGCTATACATATTGTATTATTCAAACTGAACTTTTACCATGCATGAGGCTTCTGCTGTTCTGTTTTTTTCTTCTTTACTCAGCTTGGGGAAATAAAAATTCATTAAAACATTTGTTAGTTAGGTTTTTTTAGCTCGTTTTACCTTCCAGTTCTCAAGTTTTATTCTCTAATGTGTGGGTTTCTAACTTTGCTGCTGGATTACATGTATTCGTAGCAAAAAGCACAGTGTTCTGAAACTTGTTAGAGAAAAGTGTGACGATACAATGAGAAAGCTGTATCCATATTCTGTGCTTACTTTCACTGCTTTTTAGCAAACCAAATATGCTGTATCTTGTTAAGTTACCTGACTGGTAAAGTGCATTTATGCAAGAATCTTGTTTTTGCACTGCATTAATGCTGATGTTGCATTGGCACTCATAGACGATGTTATGGAATTCAGATAACTAGGATGATTTTGAAAGTTGTTGCTATACTTAGTATTTTCTCTATTATTAGTTTTGATTTTGTGTGTATAAAAGAAGTAATACTTAGTGAAATTACTCAAAGTTGCCTTAATGTTCCTTTAATAGAGAGTGAGCTTTAGGCTAACTTTCTGTTTGGGTATCAGAAGATAACTCTCTGAACTGATTAGGTGAAATACTGAATTCGTCATTGTTAAAGAAGAGATATGAAGTGAAATTGCTTGTTTAATCAGTCTAAAACATGAAATGAATAGAAACTAGTTGCTACTACCATGTAATGTTGGCCTTAATAAGTTCCTAAGAGCCAAACCTTAGAGAGGCTAAAATTTCTCATTCTGTATTGCGTGGCAAGAAATAAAACATTATGGTGTAGTTAAGAAAAGCTGTTCTGTAATACAGAATTGTCTCTGTGATACTTCACTGTGGCATGCTTCCCTGGATGAGGTTTTTGCATCTGAGTTGGTGTCTGATAGTGAAGACTCCAGAGTTTTTAGTAGGAAGAAGCAAACTTGCCTGATACTCTTCTCTATAATCTCTTGCTTTCCTTTTCCTCTTTCTGTGCTCTCTCTGTCTGCATTAGTTATATTTCCGGCTATCACCTGCACCACACAGAACTATTTACATTAAAGGTCTGTTTAGGCTGGTATTTTCTGAAGTAAAAGTGATATTTCTTCTGTCCCATTTGCCAGCTGTGATGTGCACAAAATTAACATTGCCAGCAGAACAGTTTTTATTATTCATCAGTCTCATTTCTGCTGTGTCTATAAAGATGCATTCTAGTTCCCCATACCAGTCATTTGAGTTAAAGGCCTCTGTATTGCCAAAGGGTTTATGTCGTAGCTATGGAGATAATATAATACTCTGTTCTTGAAAAGGTTTATGGGCATGTCTAAATATATGTAATAGAGCTATTTACATTGAAAATGCAACTTTCAGTCTGAGGACTAAAAAGAAGCAAATCAGAAGTTGGAGGTAGGTAACTATAGGCCCTTTTTGCCCATGAGGAATGACAGCATAGAAGACTGGTTTATTTAAGGTTGCCGAAACAACCTGTGGCAGAAAATGGGAATCTGGCCCAGATCTTCAGAGATCCAGTTTAGTATCTTAACCAGGGGCCATCCTTCGTCTCTGCACTTGCTTTTCCAAACTTTGATTAACAATAACTTTTTCTCCATCCTGTTGTTATAAAGCTACATTTTCAGACTGAGTTGCACTCGCCTAGGACAGTGGGCCATTGGATATGTGACTGGTGATGGGAACATTTTGCAGACCATACCTCACAATAAGCCTCTGTTTCAAGCTTTGATTGATGGCAGTCGGGAAGGATTGTAAGTACACATTCTTATATTCCCCATAGGTATGAAATTCTAATTCAGTTGTTGTTCTAATGCTTCAAACTTGTAATTAGTAAAGATATTTAAAACAATTAGAAAAGTTGGATATGGCTTCTGGCATTCCTTTAGAGATTAAAGAACATCCTTTTTATCTGTCTGAAAAAAATGGTAATTCCATTAATCAAAGTTAGCCATATCTCATAGCAGGAAAATTCCAGGAGAAGATAAGATTGTGCAGCTGTGAGTTTGATTCCCCCAACAAGTGTTGCAAATGCATTTAAGCTATTGAGCAATTAGTACTACCAGCTACTTACGTGTTTAACTCTGGAAAATGTTTCAAAAGGTATGTGATTGCTTTTTTATATGTTGTGCAGCCAAAACATTTTCCAGGTTTTAATAGTTCACTGAAGATTTATAATTATAAGAGAATCTAAGTTTATAGGGAGAAATGGTACTTTTTTAATAGGCTGGTTGAAGTAACTGGAAAAAGCAGGCAAATTTTTGGTGTCCGAATCTTTTTACAGGGATACATGTTTTGATATATCACATGATTATGAAGGGAAAAAAATTATCCCCCAAAAAGGATTTAAAAATTCTTTGCAAACTCAGAATTTTTATTTGTCCTCAATAGTCCAGTAATTTTATTCCTGACAGGAGGATTTCACAATTTGAAAGTGATCTATTGTCCTGCAAAACAAAACACACTTATGCGATCCTATGTATATGTACGTGTGTTTTGTTTCTAGTGTTTCTACTACACAATTTTCATGGCAAAAACTAAGCAAACAGAAACTACAGTTGAGAATATTTAATGCGAGGTGCAGGTTTTTTGTACCCTATTTAAGGATAACTTTTTCGCAATGTGACTTAACTATATCACTTAAAAGAAACTGTTTCTACGTCTGAGGTGACAAAAGACTGAATATAGAACAATTTAGTGTCTCCATAATATTGTTAACCTGTCATTAACTTCCCACAAGATCTAAATGACCTCTCTCCTTGCTTAAAGTCCAGTCTGCACCTTGGATTCTTAGTGTAGATTCTTGTCATAATTTAAGAAAGATACAAATGTATGTTGCTGTCCATTCTGCTCCATTGGTTGAAATATTCAGCTCTATACATTCGCTGAGCACCATGCAGGCAGTGCAGAGATCACCAGGAATTTATGCAAGTATAAGAGCTTACTGTAAAATTAAGATCTAAAATGATATTCTATTGAACTATGCCAAAAAAGTTATCTGCTAACCAGAGTTCAGATGTATTTTCCTGATAACTGTGTGTGATGCCAGCATCTCCTTTTTGCTTTTATAGATGGGCTATGCTTTGTCATGCATCAAAATACACATGTAGCAATTCAGTTGCGCCCAAAAGTTGAGAAAAATGGCTAAAGAAAGATGATGCACTTTAGTTAATGTCAACTGTAACTTATTCTGGCTGTTTGAAATTTCTTAAGTAATATTTAGCTAATAAAGCTAAAGAAATACACATGCTTATAACAATCTTTTTGTGATGCAGCTATTTGTTCCCAGATGGACGAAGTTATAACCCTGATTTGACAGGATTATGTGAACCCACACCACACGATCACATAAAAGTCACACAGGTATGTTGCACAGTTTGGCAGTTACTCTGTAATCTTCACTTCCCTTAGCATCCCATCCAGCAGTGACAATAAGCTTTTAAATTGTGAGAAATAAATTCAAAGGAGTGAAAATATGCTTTTGACAAAGAGACTTAGATGAAGAATAGGATAATAATCCTTTAAACTTCAGAGCTAATGGTGATGCAAGTGGCATGTCTTGGGAAGTTTGTTTATTCTAAGCCTCTTTCAAGTGAGAAATGTGTTAACGGTTATTAAAGTTTTTCTGACATTTTTGTGATAGGTTAATGGAGCTTGGTGTTTCTCTGTTAATAGCAGATGGGAATACAGAAATAAAATCAAGACCATGTCATAGCTTTTAAGTCCGAATAGGAATGGGTCCAGGAAGAAAAGTAGTTCTCTTTATCACAGAGATGTCATTTCCAGGGTATCTCTCATTTCTTCCTTGTCTATGGTGCAAATTGAAAGAGAGTTCAGAGGAAAAGCAACAGAAATAATTAAGTGCCTGAAGGGACTGACTTTCAAGAGAAGATAAGAATATCTAGATGTGTGTATAGCTTTGTTAAGTGATGATGTGATACACTAATCTGCAGATGTTTGATATTAGAGTAATGGGAAGTAGCCACCACAAGGCAAAGGTTTGATTAAAAACATTGCTGAAATTAACACTAGAAGGTTTTATGTATATTATGCAGAGTGTTTTTCATAACAAAAGGATCTGGAAGAGGGTATGTTCAAGGAAAGACATCAGACTAGCTAGAACTCTCTAAATCCATACTGTTTCAGACATTTTCCATTTCTTCAGGGTAGACCTGGTGACCTGCTGAATCTTCTATCATTGAGTGCTATATGCATTTTCCACCTCCAGAGATACTTTAGAAAGTATCTGTGGTATTATTTACTATCTGTGATATTATTGGGAGTAGCATTATGAAATGTCAGCCTCCTAAGTGAATTCCTAAAAAGAATTACCTGTGGAAGGTGTGAAAATTTCCACCAGTCTGATTTCATTCTTTTCCCCCTTTATGATAACAAAGGAGCAATACAGACATAACAGATACTTGAGTTGCAGGAAAAACTGATCTAGCCCCGTATCCTTACTTTTCCTCAGAGGAAGAAAAGAAAGCTTAGACATTCTCAAAGTTCCCTTGTTTCTCCACAAAGTAGTCTTGTTTTTTTTTCAAAGTCACTGAGCAAATCCATTTTTTTCTGAACTTGTACTTGTGAGAGAAATATTAGTTAATACTCATATATTAATATGTATATTGATATTTGTAATATTAATGTCAGTTCATCAGAGCCTGAACTATATGAATGCTGCCTTAAGTAGTATCTAACTGCAGTAGTTTAAAGCTGGCCCTAGAGCTGCTTAAACTATGAAAAGATGGTGTAAAACTGGCTCCAGGGCTAGATTGCTGCAGATGGGTTCTTTGCAAGAGCTTCACCACAAGCATATTTAGTGCATACTGACCACAGCTGCAGATATGAGTTCTTTTATCTTCCTTTTCTTAGCCTCTTCTGCCCTCTGTTTACTCAACAGTAGCTGCTTATTTTCCTGTGACCTGGGTTGTTCTTACTCCAGGCTTTCAAAATTTGCTTTTCCTAGAGTGAAAAAGAGAGAATAAAAAGCTTTATTCCTGCACAAATGCATTTGTTTGCCAGTTCCCTAACAATACCTTTCTTAACTCTACAGGACTGTTTTGGGCGTGAGTTTTATCTATTATTCTTCCTGAAGGTGTTCTTGTACCTGAGTGTCAGTCTCGTAAGGCCACAAAGGACTGGATGACCTATGCATGACTATTGCCATGTCACCCAGGGGTGCATTCCTGTCATACTTCCTTCACAGGGGTTGTTTGCTTCAGTTGACCTGTGTCCATGCTGCAGATAGAAAACCCTGTTGCTTGTCAGTTTTCAGCCTAATAACTTTTATTAGTCCTCAACTTACACCTAGAAAATGAAATCTCCGTTTTGTTCCTGTTCATCACGTAATTGGTCCCTTACAACAGTGCTTTCATTATTTTCCTCTTAATTGCAGCCGAGGAAAGCAGGATGCATGCCTTGCATCAAAATAGTAGCTATATGGGATATGACTTCCTGTAATAACCGGATATTTGAAAAAGTCAGGTCATATTTTTCTGAAATCCAGATTGTCCCTTTTGGTGCTGAAATAACAGTAAGACTTAATATAGAAGCAAAGCCTAAGAAGCAAAAACAATAGTGCAGTCCATTGCTTCTTAGTGCAAGTGATCTTATCAACAGCATTTGTAATTAGATTCTACCCACACTTACGCAGATACACATACACTGGATTTTCTGAAATAACTAGTGTAAAAAATAAAAATGCCATTAAAAGTTGGGAGGAGAGAGGAAAGGTGAAAGCAAATAATTGTTTCTTTTAATTCTTAAGATGAATTTAGAACGGTCAGGTCAATCGAATATACAAGTAATTTTAATCCTTTTGAAAAGTCTGTAGAAATCCGAACAGGCACAAGTTTATTAAACTTTATTTGTAACCTGTATTTTACCATTTATGTTAAGTTTGAAGAAGCAGAAGAGTAGGGTTTCTTGGAAACCTGAGTATGGCCTTTAAATAAATCTGTACCAATAGTTTCCTCTATTATTAAGTAAAGCAGGTTAGAAAATGAGCTCAGAGAACTACATTTGTCACTAGTGGTACTTAAGTATATCCTTATCAACTAATCACAGTAAAGAACTAACAACTTCACATTCTTTTGTTACAGGAGCAGTATGAATTGTACTGTGAAATGGGTTCTACTTTTCAGCTGTGTAAAATCTGTGCAGAAAATGATAAGGATGTGAAGATTGAGCCTTGTGGGCACCTCATGTGCACTTCTTGTCTTACAGCATGGCAGGTACAGTCGTAGTTCAATTAGTGGGGAAGAGGAGGGTTTTCTCTGTTACATCTCTATTTGCTGTGTGGGTTTTCTGTTCACCTTTTCAGGTACTCAGTAGGGATATTCAGGGATATATCTGTAAAATGGTAAGTTTGTTTAATTTCATGGAGTAAACTCTGTCTGTGAGAAATGAAGTCCTAGGAATCTTAGAATTTGGACTGCTAGGCTTGCCAAGGACATTTGCAGCTTATTGGAGACCTTTCCCTGAGTGCAGAAGAGGTGAAAGCTGGGCCCTTATTGCCTATTCAGTCACCCAGATCGCTTCATGATGTGTTCAAAAGCAGCAAGAGGACAGGTAGCAGCTGGGGATCGGATAACTGACTAAACAGGGTTTTATAATGGGACAGGATGTCTTTGACAGGAGAAGGATTTGGTCAGTAGTGCATATCATGCATTGCCCTTTGAAAAACAAGCTCAGAATCTCTGTGTGCTTTTAGTTGATAACATGCAAATCATGAAGCCTCACCATCTAGCTTTTGACAGTTGTTGGGGTCAGAGAAATGAATAGAGAGAAAAACTGTGATCTCAGTGGCATTTGCAGAATATTCCAGAAAGCACAGATGCTTCCTGGTGGTGCACCAGTTGGGGTATTTTGTCCATGGACTTATCAGTCTATGGGAAAAGGGAGGACTGATGCCTTTATTTAAGCATAGATGACTAACATTTGACTTAAAACTGCAATCAAAAGTGGAGGTTATTCCTCATTGCAGCTTCAGACTTTCCCCTAACAGGTAAGTTTGAATCTTTTCAGCACTTTTGCTTGTAGCAAGTACTTTCATGGCTATTCCATCTCCTTCTCCCACCCTCTTCTTTCGTATCTGTACGTTGTAAGGGGAAAAGGAAGGGTCATCCCTTTCTCAGACAGGACTCCGTACCAGTCTTTGAATACAAACAGTATGAAAAGAGTAAATAGAATCCTTGATTCTGACCAACTTCTGAGCTGGTTCGAAATCACCCATATTTCAGTTATTTAGTGAGTTTTCATTCTCATGGTTGAAGATACAACCCAAAGTACTAATGACTTTTTTCGGATTCCTAATTAAGAAATCGTTTTTGGCACTCCAACACAAGGAAACGGAAGGGTCATTTGGGTTTTTCTTTTGTTAGCCATAAAGCTTACTGAAAAGGAGGATTCCCAGTTTCCAATTTTGTGTTCTTCCTGAAGTTTGGGTTTGATGCTCCAAACCCAATCCTATCAAATTGTCCACAGATGAGAACTTCTGAGAAGATACTATGTTAGGCATACCCAAGTAAGAATATTTGCTTTATTAAGCAGCTGCTAAGTCGGAGCAATATTTCTCGTTTCAATAGTACCCTTTTTCTATTCTTAGCAGTTTTGCTCTGAATGACCGAATATAGATGCCTGACTTCATTAGTCTTTGGGTGCAAAACTCAGCTGCACTGAATTTGCCTACTTCTTGTTAGAAAAGCCCTGAAAATCCCTGTACTTCTGGTTGTCCTGTGTCTCTCATCAGGGTAGCAGCAGATTCCGGTGTTGAGCCAGTGATGTGCTCTGTTTCTGGAGACTCAAGAAGCTCAGATTTCAGTATTCTGGCCCAGTGGCTAGGTCTTCAGGCAGAGGACAAAGCTTTTTAGGCTCAGAGAATTGTCATTTTCCAGTGACATCAAGCTTTATCAGAAAATTCCATCCAGCTATAGTCAGCCAGCTACATTTTGGACTTACTGCAAATTTAACTTTTGTATAAGTGAGGCAATGAAGAAATATGCTGTAACAGCATCAGCTGTTACAAGCTTCTGATGGGCTAGTGTTTAATTGGTATCATAATGGCTCATTAGACATGCCTTGAGAGGTCCAATACAGATGTTTTCACTAAGCAGGAAAAAAGTTATTTAATAAATTGAATAAGCAACACCAGATCTGCATAGAATTTTAAGTATGATTCAGAGTCGTTCACCTTTATGGAGGTCAGTCTCTGAAATAAGCTTGGTTAAACTATCTCCCTTTTGTAGTATGCAACAGGAGGAGAATTCCATTTTCTTCCACAGAAATCCTTTCTTCTCTAAAAGCTGCAGTTCTGGGCTTAATTGTAAAAGTCT
The DNA here is from genome assembly GCF_036370855.1 of Dromaius novaehollandiae. NCBI lineage: Eukaryota > Metazoa > Chordata > Aves > Casuariiformes > Dromaiidae > Dromaius > Dromaius novaehollandiae. The sequence goes on along the minus strand of NC_088098.1, from coordinate 97,391,674 downwards.
GTGGTCTTATATGCTGCAATGTCAGGTTCATGGTAGCTCCTTTCTCAGTGTTTTAAATAACGTTTCTGTGAGCACGGACAAACATGTATGTATACGTATAGACATCTCAGGTCTCTGTTTTATTTTCTTGTTTGCATTCATACTATTGAATGCAAGCCTCTGCTGTTGTGATTGGTTACTAGGTATGTTTTGGTGAACTTAGTGCTAGTACAGAATTATCTGACATCACAGATTTAAGAAAGCCTTGGAAGTGGAAAACTCTGTGCTAGGCCCTTCCATCAACTCCTTTTCTAGAAGGCTGTTTCTATAAAATGATCGTGTAAAGAATTTTATGAGTAAGGAAGGACTTCTGGAAGGACACCGTTCACTTGACGGTGATTACTCCAGTAGGTCCCTAAAATTTGGAGGCACTCCTCTGAGACTGTCAACAAATGATGTTGACAAGTCTTTTGTAATTAAGATGCAAGACTGCTAAAAGTAAATGAGTTATTTGTCTGCTCAGTGGTATTCAAATAACATTTATGTTGCATATATACCAGTGATCTGTTACAAATCTGTTTCCTATTTACTCCAGTGTTTCCTTTGCAAGCTGATAGAGACCATGTAGAGGGCATTTTGGTGTAGAATTGTGTAAGACTTCATATTTTAATACTTTTTAAGTACTTTTTTAAAGAATATATGTATTTTGTTTTGCTCAGGAGTCTGATGGCCAAGGCTGTCCTTTCTGCCGCTGTGAAATCAAAGGAACTGAACCAATTATTGTGGATCCCTTTGATCCAAGGGATGAAAACTCCAGGTGCTGCAGTATTATTGATAGCTTTAGTATGCCCATGTTGGACTTGGATGACGATGATGACAGAGAAGAATCTTTAATGATGAATCGTTTGGCTTCTGTCCGAAAGGTAAATTTTCACATATTGCACAACAGGTAAAGCTGTATGTTTGTAAATGAATCTGTCTGTACCTGTGAAGAGTGAGAGGTCACATCTGACGCTGTAGGTTTCAACAGCTCACTGAAAAGTTCTCAGGTTGGAAAAACAGAATACATCAATACTGCAGCAAGAAGACTGAAGTTGAATAGGAAAAAAGAGAGTCCCAAATTCTCAGCTGATGTAGTTGGGTTAACTCCTGTCTATATTGGAAGCAGCATTGGTTTACACCAGCTGATACTCTTATCTAAAATGTTAGATGCTTTATGGAAAAATCCCTGAATGGTCATTTGTAAGAAACACAAAATTTCATAAATACAGAACATATTGTTAGTTTTCTTCACCTCTGTGGGTACACATGCACAGATGCTTTAGGATTAACCATGAGTTTCTAAATAGGCAATAAATATTATTGCTACGTAAAGGGTAGCTCTGAACCCAATTCCCACATATTCTACACATATGCCTTTTAATCATGCTTTACGTGAGTTGCCTGTGGGTTTTTTTTCTGTAAAATTAAATGCTGTGTTTTAGTATTAGGCACTTACAGAGGGGGAAAAAAAAAGGTATCTGAAATTATGCGTAGTAACTTTGTCTTTTGCAATATCTTTGTTCTTAATATACCCTATGTTCACTTCTGGGATCTTTATTTAGTTGGTCATAGGAGATGTTATTACTGATAAATAAGCACAAACTTTAACAAAGTTTTATTTTATACTGGTACTTGTCATATTTCATTACTATTTTAGAATTTCCAGAGTAGATGTTGTCATGGGCCATGCAACACTAAATTTCAAATGCATTTTCTATATTCTGCCTTTTACTAAGGTCATCTAGATGGAATAGTTGCCTTGAAATTAGTTTCTTAACGTCTTACACTTCCATTTCCTTATCGTTGTTATTTGTTTAAAAAAAGAAAAAGTAAAGTGTTTCAGTGTCGTATCTGAGAGTATCTGTCAGTTAATGTACATACTTCTGATACCCCTCCTAACCTCTTAAGTCATATGAATCATTATTATATTATGTATACAATACGGCGTGGCCTACTCTTGGGAGCAGTTTATCCTTCCTTCCTGGATTTAAATCACAATCTGCAGCCTGACCTCTGTGAGATAGCCTTGAATTGATGGGCTTTTATAACACTATCACTTCCATGATAAGGCAAAAGTACATTATGCTTTTATCAAAAGAAGGAACAACAGGGTTTAATATAAGAAGTTGTGTTTTCAGCATCCACCAACTGCTTGAGTACTTTGGGTTTTGCTATTTTTATACCGTTAATTTCATAGTTCAGTGAAAGACACATACTAATGATTTTATCCCTGAAGTTTAGGAACACAGTTTCCCATTTTTTGTTTGCCCTTTTAATTCTTTATTTGCAGATGTTGAATTATGAAGTCATTTGGTGATTTTCAGCTTGGGCTTGCCTTCTTGCGGCTGTTACCAAGGCTTGTAGAATGATGCTCTTAACCATACCATCCTTGTGGAATATGTCACAATTTACAAATGCTTTTGTTAGCAATGTCCTCTTTAGACTTGCCTGTTTCTTTTAATCATTATTTATTTTTTGCTGTTAAATGGTATTTCTTTAGAGCCTTCTATAAGGCTAACACTTTTTTCCATGTGACCTTACATAGCATTTTTCCCTTTTTCAATGTTTATTTCTTGATAATGTTATTAATATGAACATGCTACTGCATGATGGCTGTGTTGTATAGTCATTTGATTTTTTGAAACAGTGGAGATGAGATGACAGATATGATCAGCTAGTTCTTGCAACCAGCCCAATACTGCTGGTATTTTGTAATCCCAGAGAACATATTTGTCAGTTAGTTCCTATTTATTACGAAGATTTTCATATACCTCCTCAACATGAAGCTCTTCATCCTTGAAAACTGAGTGAACTGATTTTATCTCAAATCATCTGGCTAGACCATGTGATAGTACTGAGAAAATTTTTTTGTGGCATATCTGGCTAGCAGTGAGTTGGGATGTTAGACTTACTGGAAGAAGAAAGTTTCAGGGACATGAACTTCTCACTGAAAATGCCTGTAGGGCTTCAAGCTGCGTTGCAGGAACATTTGAGTCGATCACTATTACGCTGAAAGCCTTGTGGAGGAGCACTGCTAGAATGCTTCTAAGCTGTTACTGCTAAGTTTCACTACCTTTGAGACTTATACTTGAAATAGATTCATAATGCAAAGAATAGTTGCAGTAAGCTCATTCCATTCTGCCTTACGGAAGCACAGATAGTCACGTTTATCATTGATTAAAGGGCCTGCATGGATTTTTAAGTGAGCTCTTTTTGACAAACTGAAAAGCTGAAAACCACTTTTTTGAGTTGTCATTAGCGTTGAAAGAAGCTATAACTTTTTGTTATCCCCTGCTGTACCTGTATGAATTATCTTTTATGCAGACTGGAAAGATCAACGTGCTGTTTATTTCCCCAAATCCAATTGCAAGAGGGCATTTGGGGAGCAAAGAGTCTAATTTCTTGGGCAGGTGAATGAATACAAGTTGAATATAAAAATACCCACTCTCCATTTTCTATTCCATCTCTGAAGCCTACTCATGAACAGGCGGAAGTGTCTAGATTAAATCCTGGATGGACCTCAGACTTGAAATTGCTTTAAAGAAAAGAATAATCACAAAGCTACTTACTCATTCTTTAATGGAATGAGTAAATGGATCCACTTTAAGAAAAATGAATCGTTCTTGCTAGGTGTTGTGTATGCGTCAGCAGCAGCAGATCAGCTGCAACAGAGGCTTCAGAGAAATCTACTGCAATTAGTGTATCTGCCTTATCAAGGAGCTTTTTATTATTATTATTTCAAATTGTCTTCAGATATTTCTTTATGAAACAAAGATGAAGAACGGTGCCAAAATCTCATTGTCTGATTGCTGAGAAATTTCTAACCCCATGGTATCAGACCAGCTAAGTAGTCCCTGCTTGAAGTGTCCCTGTTCTCAGTTCGATATTGTTCGTCCTAACCTCATGTGGGTCATGAAATATGCCTTAAAAATGTGCAGATTATAGGTTCAGGTAAACATTTTTAAAAAGGGAGCATTTTTTCCTTTTTTTTTTTTTTTTTTTTTTTTTTTTTTAAGAAAAAGAAGGCATTTGAGTGTCCAGCAGACTATTTGTATTCCTCCTTAGTCTTTAATATTTCATTGTCCAAGTGAATTGAGTGATCTGTCACTCTGTCTTGTTCAAGCTCTAGCTTGATACAGTTGGCTTAAAAAGAAGGAAAGAAAAAGAAGAAAAATACATCGTGCAGGAGTTCTCCTAAGAGCAAAGAATTTCAAATTTATAGATGCTAAGGTAACTGTATAATCCAAATAAAACATTATTATTACATCAAACCATAGAGGGAAGCCCTAACACTGTAGGAGGCCATGAAGTTTTGAATAGTTTAAAGTTCATATTCTCTAAGGGCACTTCCTTCTGAAACTGTATGAAAAGTTATCTTGTCCATGGAGTTACTGACATCTCTGAAATGAATTTCATAGTTGTCCAAGCACACAAAAAAATGACTTTGATTCACACTGTTGACTTTAAAATATTTAGAAGAGGTCAGCAAAACTGAAAGCCACTACTTGTTATGATTTGGCTTTTTCCAGAGGATGAGTTAGTATGGACTTAACAAGTCATGACAAAAGACTTTGGTTCTCAAAACAGTGAAGGAGAGTATGCTTTTTTTAGCCCTTCCCCTCCCTTTCCAGTTTTCAAATCTTTTTTTGTGGTAATGATTATTCAGAAAAAGGCATAGATTACATAGTAATAGAGTTTCAACTTTCATTGTACAAAATATAGAAGAACCTGAAAAAAAAGGCTTCAAATACGTATCCAGGCATTTCCCCTGGCCATAAATTCTTATGCTCACTCACATGTATGTGTCAATTCTTTCTTAATGTTATACTTAGTTTATACGAGTTTATTAAAATTATTCTGCACAACTGGAGAGTCCTGATCTATTTAGTTTACAGTACTTGAAAAAGAGGTGTAAATGCTAGGAGACAGTGTGCCTCTCTTGATTAAAATGCATCCTACTGATCCCGCTGGCAGTCAGCTTCGTGCTGACTCTCACAGTCTTAGGTTGACTGCATTCTCCTGCTTCACATGCATTTTGTTGGTCCAACAAATGAACGATCAAATAAAGAACAAACCTATCTATGCAAAGCACCTTTGCAGCCATCCATGTTAGGTGATGTTACTTTATATCCTCATCCACATTTTTAAGTCCAGCTGGTACCACTCTGCCTAGGTCACAACTTGCCTTACTAAGAAATAAATAAAATGTGAGTTACTCTTATCTGATTGTAAATAAAGCTTATTTATTGAAATTTCAGGGGACTATTTGGGAATATTATGTGACAAGTCCGGTTCTAGTGTAGGTCTCCTTGGACCTTCTTGGAGGTCTCATTATGCAATCTGTCAATTGTTGAGTTAGCTCCAGCAGCACATGAACAATCAAGGTAATATTCCTGCATCAGTCACTTGTTAGGGTTTTTGTTTAGTATGCTTTTAATATATGCCTGTCTGGCAGAATGGCATTTGAAACTAAAACAGTAGATTTGGTAACCCAACTGTTAACACTCGTATCATACAATGCTTCACTAGAAGCTGTAGTTCATATCAAAAGCAGCCTTATTCTTAAGTTCACAACCACTAGGGGCAATCTGATACCAGTATTTGCGAGTAATAAATATATCTGATTAAATAACGCAACTGCGGTCTGCTCTGTGGTACAATTGTGAAATAGGTCACAGCTGCTTTTCCTTTGGCAACATTCATACCAACCAGATGATATCCATGTTGTTACAAAGCAGTCTCTGTTCTTCCCCTTAATTACATCTTTATTGAACAGGTTGTGTTGCAGCAGAGCTCCTTTATCTACTGAAGGTCTGTCACTACCGGTTCATTTGTATTAGTTTGCATCTTAATCGCTTGCTTGTTTTATCTTTTTCTTTTTTTTTTTTTTTTTTTTAAACTGTGTTACTCTCATTGCTCCTTTATTTCTGTTGAACAGAAAATACAGAGAAATCTCCACTAGGTGACAAACAGAAAAATCTTAAGTCGCTTAGACCTCAGGGGAAGTGTGTATTTGAGAGATGATACTCTGTGCCAAAAGAGTAGTTATTATATACAAATCTATTAATGCCCCTGCATCTGCATGAAGTGCAGCCATCTTGTTGGTGTAGCTATCAATGAACATGAATGATGATGTAGCTTAACAGGTAGGATGGGGCAAGGACATGTAAAATACTTTTTTTTTTGTAAGGGGAATATGAAAGAAATCTGATACTGAATGCTGAAGAAAGCCTGTTTGCTACTGCGGAGGGTTTCTTTGTTTTTAGTATCGGTAGGTATAAATGAGGATTCACAATTTTAAGATTCTCCCAGCAAAGCATTCTCTCTCCAGCACCAGGCAGTGACATGGATTCAGTTTCTTTCTAGGGGAGAGTAACTGCTTTCTTATGAGCTGTTGGTTTCTTTTTTTCCCTACTCGTAAGTTATTATTTAGTCTGTTGGCTGTCACTAGTTCCCCTCTTGACATCTTTTGGGACTGCAGCTTGTAGTGATAGCATCGTGGCTATAGGCAATGGTAGTTTCAGGGAGACTGAAAGATTTTGTTATTCTGAAACAAGAAATTGATGCAAGTTTAGATTGAGGTCCTTTCACACACTTAATGCTTTGGAAAACTTCCGTTTTATTTTGGCAGTTGTGATTTACTATCCAGGCAATGTGGTTGGTAGAAATAGCTAAATACCAAATATATATGGAAATAAGAGTTTATTGTATAAATTAATCTCCTGTTTCAACAGGGCCTCATTGAAGAAAGAGTGTCTCATTTTTAAAGTGATTCTTTAGGGCAGTGTAAGAGAAGGTCATAATAGATAAACAAATAGCTAAAAGTGGTGGATATGCTGAAAATGCTGTCAGTGAAATGTTCAAATGTTCAAATTAGCTGTGGGTTCACATAACTACATGCAGTATAACATTTGCAACTCTGTCAGATTGCTCTCTCATAAAGTCAAGTCAGTTAATGTGGTGGTACAGCAATTTGAACATCTACAATTCCCAACAATCTTTCCTGCTCAGTACTCTGTTTTCAGTATTTACTATTTGTATTACTCTTAGTTTCCAACCTCCATTACATATAGGATTATTTCTTAGTTCTTTTGGAACAATTCATTACTGACTGAGACACAGCATGCTATGTAACGCCATGTAATTTGAAGACTTACTACAGCACTGTCATTTGATTTTAAACAATTGTATTTTATTGGCGATGCAGACCTGCTTATTTGGTTCTATTTCAAAGGACTTGGAGAATAAATTTAATCTTCTGTCTGATGTTGAAGCCAAGGTGTTGACTATATTATATGTCTCTTGTCTTTTAGAAATGTTTGGCAGGGGGTGGGTTGTGACTGAACTTTGAAAACAAATGTTATTAAATGATACAATGTTTATTATGCTGCTCAACTGGTCCATGCTTTCCGTTAAGTAAAAGGAATTGACATTCAGTGTATAATAGCTTTATAATTATGGTTGCTCAGGCCTGCTTGTAAAATACATACATAACTTTACTTAGTCAATTAATTCCTTTTCTGTAATGTCCAGAGAAACTGAGCACCTCACAATCATTAGTGTGTTTATCTTCACAGTCTTCCAGGGAAGGTTAGGGAAGTGTGTGTCCATTTCACCAGTTAAAGGAAACAGAAATGAACAGCCGTATTTAGGCCACTTAATATGAACATTGTGACCACTTCTCCATTGCAAAGAAAAGGTGGGGATCCAGGATCTGGTAGCCATGAAGAGCATGGCATTTGAATTGCTCGCAGATCTATTGAAATTGAATGTGAAATTGAATGTGTAGTCCTGACACTGGATTTACAGGTTTACTGAACAGTTAAACCCGAAGTGACTCAAAAAACTCTCTTTGGCCGTGGAATTTAACCTCAGCATTCTAGCTCTTACATGAGTGTCTTAAGCACCTCCTTACTTCTACTCATTGTTTCTTGCAGTAACACTGTGGTGGCTTCTATTTCTGAGGGACGTCTAGTAGCAAATCCAATTGTATAGAGTAGAATATTAAACTAGATTTAGTACAGAGTGTTGAATATGGAGTTGGGATACTAGATACTTTTCCTGGGTCTGCCTTTGAGTTTTTGAAGTTTTAAGTAATCTGTTCAAATTCTTTTCATATGTTCACCATGTGTAAAGAAAGGTAATGTTGTTTATTTGTTTACCTTGCTCAAGAGCTTCCTTGAATAGCAGCCTAACTTGATGATGAAAATATGTGACTTTATTGTACTGATCCTGTCCCTGTTGTTATTACAGGATGTACACTATTTGTGATTAAAAAAAAAAAAAAAAGCTTATTAAGAAAGGGGAAGAGGTTTTGCTGATGTGATTTGTCCTAGAGATGGAAGTATTAATTTTTGTCAGCATTTTTATGTGCTTGATTTAGAACGATGGCAGATTATTTGCTTCTGTAACCAGGTTGTATGGTGAGATTTTGGAATGCCTCGGTGCCCAGGTGGCTTGAGGCTGGTGCTTGGTGTGACTGTCAGGAAAGCACAGAATAGCATAAATGCCTAGGTTTACCTGCAGTGCAGTGATAAAAACACAGTGGGTTCACAGATGTACCTTTAACTGATTTATTTAAGTAAGTCAACTGTGTTTGTTAAAACTGAGCCAGACAACGTTCGGGAACTGGTTGCAAAAATGGATGCAGCCTAGATGGATGATTGAAATCTTTGGTTCTGATCATTTTACAGCATAGCTTCCTTTAAACAGCTAAAATGATCTTCTAAATGAGAACTAGTCAACTTCCATTGTGCCTGTGGATTTGAAAGGACAAGTCAAGAAAATAAATCATCATTTGTCACTTGAGAATATTAAATATATATATTGTGTGTGCCAGTAGTTTAATGTTTGCTAAAATGGTCAACTGAATGCAGTCATGAAATAATTTTTGTAAGTCATCAAATAAATGAGGGGGGAAAAAGATCTACTTTGAGGCTTGCTGGCTTGAAGACGATTTTGATTAGTACGTTTTCAGGAGCCACATACATTCCATTTTCTGTGGAAGTATGATTTGGAAGTGGGCTGTGATTAACAGAGGATATCATAGGGCTCCAGCTTTAAAAAATACAAAATTTTAGATTGAGTACTCTCTAATACTGAAAAGCTTTGAAGAGTAAGGGTACTACAGTACAGGAATCTCTTTATGTTTTGTGATTGTTTCCTTTACTGCAGCAGTATAGATGGCTTGTTTTTCAGAAGAATATATATTCCAGTAGTTTGTTTATTTTCATCATAAGTTAATATGGATCTTAGTTAATTTTCAGGTAGAATGACCTGTAGACTTCTTTTTTTCAGTACCTATAAGCTGAATACTTATATATACTACCTAGTAATTAAGACTAGTGGGGTTTCCATTATGATAAATGGCTATGAGCAAATACCTGACAAGTACCAAATGTTTTAGTTATTATGGAATGAAAGTTGTTTACTTAATGATCAGGTAAATTGTAATAACATTTTTTTCCATCTCAAAGTGCAATGAGAGACAGAATTCACCAGTGACATCTCCAGGATCTTCCCCGCTTGCACAAAGAAGAAAACCACTTCCAGACCCCCTGCAAATCCCACATCTTAGTCTTCCACCTGTACCTCCTCGTCTGGATCTTATTCAGAAGGGAGTAGCACGATCACCATGTGCCAGCCCAACTGGATCACCAAAGGTAAATCATGCTGAACCGTATTTCTTTTTATCTGAGAAATTGTACTTGCTTATTTATTTTGGAAAATTGACTAGTAAGAAATTTTGCATGTGTCTTTTCTTTTTCAGGAGTTCTGGCCAAAAGATCAAAATGTCTTATAGCTTAGGAGAACTTTAGATTAGATCAATATTAAGTCATCTGAAGACTCTCATCTCCTTCAGTTGACTTCGGCCAGTGCCTGTCCCCTGGCACAATACCTTACATAGTCAGATGATTACAGTTGAATGTGTTGGTCAGATGTGATCTCTGTTAGTCTGATGGTTATATTGCACATGGTTATGCTCAGAATTTTAAAGATATCAGATTGACATTGCTGTAATGGATCCCTTCTCTAATAAAACCTGATTCACAAAAATAAATAGTAATGAAAGTTTCCTGAAAGTAGATTTAAAGGTCATTATCTCATTAAAATACATGCTGTGCACTGATGACAATTTATGCTAATTTCCACGGTATCCTGACAAGAAAAATATGTGCAGACACCCTGCTTTCAAAACTTCAAGTGGCATATATTAGGATTCAGGGTTCAGAGAAAGTAATGACTATAGCTTTTTTTTGTATGCTATGTTTTGTGAAACAGATGATATTAAAGAGTTAACTATTTTTTTGAGTGGATAAGGGTAAGGGAAAACAAATACTGTGTTACACTCTGGAGTAAGTTAATCATTTTGTTGTAATTGCTGCATAGGGAGAATGAATTAGATTTAAGTTTTTATTTTTGATTATGAATTCAAATTGCATTTTGACAACATAAATTAAAATCTGTGTGTTGATAATAATCCAGTATTAAGTACCCTATTTATTTTGTCAGTTTTTTACCTTTAAGCTTGAAAATCTGCTTCTTTTTAAAATTCTAGTTATATACAATTTGAGGAAAAAGTGGATGCATAATGAATGTTTGTTTTCTTTATCAATCTTCTGTCACTTTTTAGTATTATACAAGCAAATTACAACACTGAGAATATATGCTAAACATTCAGCACATCCTTTAAATTTGTATATGTTACAAGTATGTAGAATGTAAAATAGGTATATTTTACAATATTATACAAAGTTCATGGCTTTTAAAAAATAGAAAATCAGAAGTACCACCGATGTTGCTTAAATTTTTTAACTGAAGTTATTTGGACAATACTCTTCTTTTTCCATGGATTTTTTCCTGAAAGAAAAAGTAAAATATTTCTGGGATGCAAGGGAAATAAGATGAGGAGTGACAAGGATTTGTAATTTCCTGTTTAAAAAAAAAGATGATCCCTGCTAAGACTTCTTATTTAGTCAAAAATCTGTTCTGTCTTTCTGCAATGGAGAACAAAAAATTTTGGACACAGACGTTTTTGTTGCAGCTTTGAGAGTGACAACAACTATTTTTCTTAACTAGAGAGTGAATTAAACTTTTTTTTAAATTTAATATACTGTCCTACTTATGTTAATAGGCCTACAGGTAGAGTAACTCACTTTTCAATGTAAGTAATGTGTAAAGATGCTGCACTAAAAATGCATGGAGGGTTAACCTGTAAAGTGAGACCAAATACCATTCTTGCTTCAAAAATTTTATGGATTCACTGTCTTGAAGTGATAATATTATGAAGCCAGAGCCATGAAAATTACGCTTTCCAAGGAAGAGAATCTTCCCAATATTTATTATGGTAACTGATGGAGGAGAAGAACGTTTCCTGAAAACGTAGGGTGGACTTGAGCACAGTTTTGTAAACTGCTGTTAGTACTTCCCTCACAATGAGAATACTTTGTTTTTCTCTCAGATGTGTGCTCTTAGAAGCTTTATAACTACCTATGTAGTTTTTTTTCTGATAACTTGTTTTTCAGCTTTTTGGTAATAGTACACACAATTTTCAAGAAAGTTTCACCATTTATGACACAGTTCAATTCTGAAAAAGGAAGTACTCTGGTGAAGGTTGTTTATAGATGAGCTTACTGTAAACATAAATGAATACCAAGCACATTACCTGAAAAATTGAACTGCAGTTCAAACAAATTTGGCACTCTAACAATGTGTGGCATGTAAAGAATGGAGTCATCCCTAGTTATATCAGTAAAAACAAAATATTTGCCTTCTCCCTCTGCTTGCTCCCTAATCATTGCTTTTTTATGCTTTTTCCCTGTCACCAAGCCATCCCCCTTTGGAAGCAGATTTTATTTTATTTTATTTTATTTTGTTTTTCTCTGTGTCAGGCATTCTGCATTTCCAAGCATGCCTCAAAATGCATTTCAGCAGCTGAATAAGTGAATCCAGGGAAGTCTTATGGAAACAGTCAAATAAAGCAGTCTCAGCCTGTTCTCTCTTCTCCCTCCCCCCCCCCCCCCCCCTTCCTTCCTCGGGTTCCTTGTGCCCCAGCAGAAATGGAGCATGTGTTCTGAAGAGAGTGTGCATACTCGTGAGCTCTGCCAAATACAAAGACGAGGCTAATGCTTGACCTAATGCAAGTTCTTTTCTGATGCCTTGAAAATATCTCAGTTAGAAAATGTAAAGGCCATGCTTGGTCATGAGAGAGACAGGCATGCCTATATGTAATAATTTTTTAAAACTTACTGTTTTGTTTAGTCTTCTCCTTGTATGGTGAGGAAACAAGACAAACCTTTGCCAGCACCTCCACCTCCCTTGAGAGATCCTCCACCGCCTCCCCCGGAAAGACCCCCTCCAATTCCACCAGACAACAGACTAAGCAGACATCTGCATCATCCAGAAAGTGTGCCTTCCAGAGACCAGCCGATACCCCTTGAAGGCTGGTGCCCCAGAGATGTGTTTGGGACAAGTCAGTTAGTAGGATGTCGAATAGGGAGTGATGCTTCCCCCAAACCAGGACTGACAGCAATTTCAAACATAAATGGAAGGCACAACCGCATAAGTTCTGAGACAGGATTTATGAGAAAACACAGACGTCACGAATTGCCTGCAGAAAGTGCCAAGGTAAGGGATGTACTGAAGCCTAAGGTGATGTTCTAATCCAGCACTGTCCTGCATTGGCTAAAGTACTCTTCTATATCGGTTAGTGTCGATTGGCTTTTTCTGAAACCTTCCTGTTAATATTTAATGATGTGCTGGTTATAAATAAGAGAAAGACTAATTAAATACTGCAATTTGTAAAGCAGTGGTATGTCAGGGCCTAAGTTGCAATTTAATTTTAATATGAAGCTTTCAAAAAAAATGACTTGGAGAAAAAATTCTAGATTTGCTATATTCTGCTAGCAAATACATAGAGTTGATGTGTGATAACTTCAATTATGTAGCATCTCAAATCCACTTTGGAAGTGCCTCATGCCAAAGTTGTTTATACATTTATTGATGGGATAATAGATGTTCCAGTTGCCTCTGTCGCAGGTGAGGTAATGGCTTGGTAACCCCTTCAATCTATGAATTATGTAATGTGTACAGGTGATATATACAAATATACTTAAATTGTCAGCAATATTGTGTGCATTAGTGCAAAAAATAGCTAAATGTTGTAATGATTAGGTTGTCTTGTTCATCGATAAAACAATATTTTTAAAAGAGCGTTAAATTAGTTGTCATGTTCAGTAGAATCTAATGGAATATATCTAACCCACCTTGACCCTAAGAAAGAGAGCAAACCAATACATCCAAAGGCAAGTTAATTGTAGAGTAGTTTACTGTATGCATTTATTACTGGCTACATGGGCGACATCCTCAAAGAGCTCAATGGCACAACTCCAGTGTTGCATTGCTTTTTTTGGTGTTATCATCAGTACTATAAACCTTATTGGGGATAATTAGCATTGTAGTCCTCTTGTATCTTTTTTAGTTTTTAGCTTTTGTTTTTCAGTTGTTTACAGTAATACACATTTCTTTAGCTGATTTTTTTTTTCTTCCTTTGGTGGACTCAAATTAGAACTCTAGCTGCTGGAGTTGTAATAATGAACAGTTGCTAACAGAGCAAAGGCTGTAACTTGTCCATAGCAGTTTTTGATTTCTCTTGGACAAATGTCTAATTTGTTTTCAGTGCTGAGGGTGTTTGGAGTTGTCACTTGCAACCTTTCCACTAGGTCATCTAGTTTGGTTTGGCTAGGGCACATTTGCCTGTCACCCAAAGGAGGAGTATGTCTGCCTGTCTCTGGCTGCAGTGAATAGTGTGAATGTCTAAAACTGTGGTGTTTCTTCTGTCCAAAAATTCGAAGGGTTGTTTCCATTCATTAATTAAAGATATCTCGAGAAGGAGTGTGTGAAGGGGGGTAGTTTTGGCTTTAGGCAGCTTTAGATGACTTGCAGGACTATGTGCTGTTGGAATGGCTTAGGGTTGAAAAAAGGGATCAAGTGGTTGAGCTGTGTGAAGTTTTCTGGAAGCCATCACAAACAGCCCAAATTCTACTAGGAAGATACCTTTTAGGTTTTCCTTTAGCTTTAAAAGTGTGATTCAAAGATGTAGAAATTCTGCATAAATATAACACAGCTGTGAAGGATGAACAAGAGTCAGGTTGTTTAATAAAAGCAATAGAATCAGTGATTAATATCTCAGTTCTGCCTCCAAATTTGCAAGTAAGCAAAAGCTCGATTATCGGTTTGCTGACCCTAACCTTCTTGAAAGGAAATTTTATACTAGTATTATACATATTCCTCGTACTTGACAAATTTTGTCCTGTAAGTCATACTACATTGCTGATGCATAGAGAGGCTGAGGCATGCTTTACCTTCAATGACAAGAAGTGCTACAGGACCACAATCAGTAGGGAGAAGGAGAAACAGTAGTGCAAGACAGACAGTGTTTCTTCCATGCCAGTACATCGCACTTGTAGTTCTTTGAGTATGTGGAAGAGAGAAGGGAGTAGCAAATGGTGAATAAGGAGGCAGGAGTCCAGAAGGCATGGGGAAGGTGGAAGAAAAGGCATGGGAAACAGGGAAGGAAAAAGCTCAGCCATGAGATGTACACGAAATACTGGCAACTGCTGACATATAATATATTTGGATAGTCCTTGCTGGAAATTAAAACATCTATCTACTGCTTTTTTTCCTGACCTCTGAGAGCTATGCTCTGATTTGCTATTTTACTATCAAAAGATCACTAGATAGGAAGAACACAAAGTAATGAAAATATTCTAGCTATCCCTACTGACTTCTTACTGAAATTTAACAGGAAATTAAATCCAGCATAACTTTTAAGTTACAGATTGTGCTTCAGCTTTAGCAACCTGTCACTTTCCTAAAAGTTCATAAAAAGAAATGACACATGCTTACTCCATCATTTCTGAGAACAGTAAGAAACAGGACTACCTATAGACCACAGAAGCAGATAGTTAGATACAGGTTGTCAGTACAGAGATTCTTGCTGTCCTTTTCTGTTTTCACTGGAGTTTTAATTTTCTTCCTCTGATAAAATTGTAAATCTTGTCCTTTGTGATTTGATGTGGGGTTATTTACAGACATTTCAAAATACCAGAATTTCCCTTCCCTAAGGGCCAACCCTTGTCTTCAAATGCACCCATGACCCCTATTGAGTTGCATGCATCTCTGAAGGCAGAATTTGGCCTTTTGGCAACAAAAATTATTTTATATAATATATGCTTTCACTGAATATAGAATTTCAAATAAAGCCTAAAAGTTTAACCTCTTGACTGCTGGTACCTATGCTGGCAAGCATAAAGCATCTCTATTGCCAAAATCAGTGGAGATAATGACAAGAGTTCCAGGAAGCCCAAATTGTCATATTAGACGAATGTCTTTAAATTATTGTTGATGTTACAGTGATAACTTTCACAGAAAGTGGTGATAGACTAGAGGGAGTTGTTGTTTCCTGGATGATCTCAGTCAGATTTCCAACTTTTAGGCCTGCATTTGCCAGTTTGTGTTTGAAGCACTGCTAACGTGTTTTGCTGCTCCTTGTGTGTGTTTTCATTTTTCTTTTTTTTTTTTTTTTAATAAATTCTCTAACTTGTGAGTTTGTAGGGTTACATTATAGCTCTTCCATAATTCAATTTGTGCATCTTATCTGGACCTGATTAGAAAAGTGAAAGGACTGTGAGCTTAATGAGGAGAGAGAGGAATGGAACAGATTTAATGGATGTGAGCCTTATGAAAGAAGAGACAGGAAGACCACTATGGGAGTTATGAAAGGTACCTTGAGGAGGCTGCTATCTGGGACATGGTGAGAAATCTCTGGACAAGAACACAGTAGCTTTTGTAAAATAAAATAAAATAAAAGCTTAAAGATGGAGGAGCAATAGAAAGAGGTTGTTATTTGAGCGAAAAAGTTTGAGCTGAAGCTAGGAGAGAGCAAAAGACTGGTTTTCTGAATTCATGCTAACAGTCAGTGCTGAAATTCTGGAGATGACCGTGAGGCAGGAAAGCAACTAATGCCTTCTGGCTTGAGGGAATAACTCAAAGGTTTGGAGAAGATGGAGAGCTAGGCATGCTCTGACTCCTGTAGCCCACAGAGCTGAAGTCAGAGGTAGGGTCACACCAAGGAGAACCACAGTGGACTTTGCTTATGGCTGTTTAAGGGTGCCAGAAGTACTGCTGACAGGTAGAGAAACTAAGGAGAATGCCTGGCAGGACGGGCAGAGAAGAGCACTGACTCATCCACGCAAAGCACCGAGAGGAGAAGCTTTGGGAGCCGCAGATGATGCCAGTTCTGACGGTTTGCCTTGATGTACTGTGTTGTGGAACTGTACAGGCTTCTGTTCTAGCGTAGGGGAGCTTTCACTTATGTATGTGCTTGTGAAGCCTGTCCTGCCTTTCTACCCATTTCTGCATGTGAATGGATTTCACATGAAGCACTATCTATTTCACATTATGTGCCTTTTGCCAGACAAGCAAAGGTAGAGGACTGGGTGAATACTTGCCCCAGAGCAGAGCCTATTTCAGATGCATCTTTGTGTGCTGTAATGCTCTTGTATTCCAGCATTCGCTAAGAGCTTTCTGATCTAAGAGTGTTTAAGGTTGTAGTTCATGGAGAATCCCATTTGCCAAGAGTGAATACCAGTAAAAAAAGAATCTGTATAATAAGGGATTTCTTAATGCTGTAGTTCTGTAAGACTACTACAGTTTATTTTTGAAATGACATTAGAAATTTAAACACTGAAAATTCTTTCATGAGCAACCAGTCTTATATCCACATTAGTAACCCACAGTTCTGCCATTTCCTCTTATTATTAATCTAAATGTAATTTCAGAATTGGACAAAGTGTGTATCCCATTTTTCCTTAAATATAAAGCTTTTTAGGTTAAAGCCACTTGGACTTTGGCCTTTGTTATTATATATTTGATTGGAAAATTGTGAATCAGGCAATCCATTTAAATTAAACTGCCTTTTTTTCTTCTCAGTTTTCAATTACATTTTTTTCATTAGAATTATCTTTATTTTATATCTTGTTTTTCTTTCTAAAACTTTTGAGAAGATATTTTTATTAAAAAAAGAGTATGTCTACTGATTCTTCGGTAATTTTAGAAGGAAAAGAAAAGCAAAAACCCTGTAGTATGTTTTGTAGTATTTGCACAGAATGATTTGCACAGAATGATTAAAGTATTTAACCAGAATGATTAAAGAATGACTTTGAAAAGGCAGATGGTTTTCAAAGAATAAAGGGAATGTGGATACCCTCCACCGGAGATGACTTTAATAGCGTAAAACAGAATTCTGGGAGCACTTAAAATTGAGTACTTAAAGAGACTGAATTGAAACTTTCCAGCTGACATTTTAATAACTTTTTGTTTTTCAAATAGGTGAAAAATACTGCATTTTGAATTGGGAAAAGGTGTTTCTCTATAGTGTTTTTCATTGCTTCTGTGTACCTTAAATTATGGGTTCAGAAGTTTGGCATCCAGGTGATGAATATGTCAGTCCTCAGAATGTGAAGAGACTTTTCAAGGCAGCTGCTTTCCTCAAGGAGCTTGCATATGGTGCATACCATTATGTGGGGGAAAAGGGCGTTTTCTGTGTCTTTTATTTGCAGAAACGTGCATAGGTTGAAAACAGTGTAACTGATTTCACATTCCATTGTCTGATACATCTGGCAAAATACTGTGACACATGAGAAATATTTGAAATTACTGAAACATTGAGCTTTGAGGTTTTATTGTTTACAGATCTGATCTAAACCTTTTAGTGCCCATGGGCTTTGTGTAACACCTTAAAACCTGTGTCTTTACTCTTAAGCACTGACATATCTGAAGAAAGTTATTTAAGAAGTTCATGATATTGTATATAATTAGAATGTCCTTTTATCAGAATTGAGACAAAGCACCAAAATTTTGCTTTTAGCTAGACTCTTGTTTAAAATGCTATAGTCTTTTTTTTAATCTGATTTTAAAAGGGATACTAGGTTTATATCTTCAATTGTACTTTCACGTATCATTCCAGTTGTGGTCTGGCCCAGTATCGAAGTTGGTGGAATGGGCATTTCTCAAATCAGAATAACCACTCAGGAGCAAAGTGCCATTGTACTCTGGAGAAGTTTTTTAGCCATTTCTTTAACCAATTGCTGTTTGAACTGTCATCTTCAGTCTATAGATCTAAGCCATTTGGGTAAACGGAGGAGTTGACAGCTCTGAATTATTGTTTCAAGCTGTACACACATTCACAACAGTAACATTACATGAATTTTCATCCCTGGCTCATATTTCAATCATAATGTAATCTTTTGCTACTGGTAAAAGCCAGTCAGGAAGACAGTCCTGCAGGTAGGGGGTGGATTCTGTGGCAGGTACTGCACTACAGTTTTTAAAAGCATTAGTATGTATAATATGCTGTACCTGGTTTTTGCATACTGTATTTCATCTCTCTTACTTTTATCAGTTTGCAGTCTTGAAATCTTAAGTTTCCACCAAGCAGTTCAGCTGTAACTGAGCAGTCCCTCTAACTGTGATACAGAATTACCTCTTTTGGGGAAGGTTTAAACTAATGTGTTGTACAAATCCTGGTTTGGGTGAGCCAAAAAATGTGTGAAAGGAGCTGTTTTGGAATATAGCTCTATTGTGTGAACTCTTAGGACAGCCTTTACTTATAGCTTCCTCAAAGCCTACTTCATAATATCCGTTTGATGAACATCTGTGATGATATAGAGGGGAGACCCCAGTAACATTTCTATGATTTTTTTAGGTATTTTCAAATGGTCATCTGGTAAATGAAGAGTATGATGTCCCTCCACGGCTTTCACCCCCTCTTCCAGCTGCCTCCATCATGCCTAGTATAAAGTAAGTTAACTTTATTTGTAAAAGAAATTCTCTAGTGCGAAAAGAAGAAAGGGAAAAAGAGAGAAAATGAACTAATATCATTTAGTAATTGATCTTCCATGAGCTTTAATGTGTTTTTACAAAGAAAATGTTAATTGTATTAAGGGGGAGCAGTTTTAATGTTAATTTAACATATTACATTTTATAGCAAAAGAGAATGAGTTGTTGCAGATATTGCTCATAGGCATTTGGCAGTGGGAGCAGATGCTCTCCATTTCTGCTTCTGCTACTACTGAAGAAGCAGGGTCAGAGCTATTTATTACAGGAGATGACAGATTCTAGGGAAAGTGCTAGGGGTAAAGAGTATGATTTGTATGTTTGTGCATTCTGTCACTAATCTAGAAATGCTTTCTGGACTTTCTGCACATGGAGCTTTATTCAGGGGTCAGGCCAATATTTTTTGTTTCTCATGGCTTAAAAAAAAATTGTATCCATTTTAAATGGAGTCAACTTCCCTAAATTCCCGAACGTGTTTTAGGGAATGTTGTTGTTTCAAGCTGGTGACTGAATCCCACAGGATTTTTTTACAGAATAGAGATTTTTAAAAAGAAAAATTGCAAGTGCTATAAAGTCCATTGTCAATTGTTTGTGTTTTTGTTGGGAAATCAGAAGCTATCACAACGTTTGATATTATCCTAGAGTTTCTTTCCAATGTACTCCGTGATTGTTGCTGTTGAATAAAATAATGGTGTGGTCTGTACATACTAATTTTGAGAATATTCTCATTAGGATGTAATTTTGCCATATCTTTAGCATCCATTTCCATTGTTGAGTTAGAGGTAACATTAAAGGCAAGTATATTTCAGCATTTCATTAATACATTGTTTTTTCCTCTCTCAAAGTGCTAGAGTAAAGGTGCAGTGGAGCAATGCTTTCATTCAGAAGCATATTCAGGTGGAATCAGAGCTGAGTTGAAATTCTCCATGTTTACTTTCAGTTCAGAAGTTAATTAGACATTAGCCAGACATTTTTGTAGTTGAATGTTGAGATGTAACCTGATTGCTGCAGGGTCTCAGAGGAGTCATAGTTTGGGTATCTCATGTATTCATTTCCCTCTGTAGATTGGACTCCTTGACTTGCTTATTCCTCCCATGATACATTCAACTCATGAATGCTCCACCCAGTGTCAGTCAAGAGGAGACAGCAGTAACTCTGGAGAGACTAAACATTTTGATGTTCCAAATCAAATTATTGAATTGTGAAGAGGGGAAGATTCTTGGGTTTATTTTTCATATTGTTGAAATGCCAAAACATTCTGCTTCCTGAAAATCCTATATTTTATTCAGATTTTTACAAATGTAGTCAAGAATCAAAGTACAATATACACCATACAGTGTTCACTGGAAATTCCACAATATGTTGTGGCAGTGTAGCCAGGCACAACATCCATATCAAACCAATCCAAAACTAAAATGTGTAAATTTAGCATGACCAAAAGAAATATCTTTGTTAATTTCAGTGTTCTGAATAGAAAACTGACATATTCCAGCAGCAAGAATATCTGCATTTGGTTAAAACCAAACCCAATAAACTTTTCAGGAAGGAACTCGCTTTGATTTCTGATTTAGTTTTATGATCGTACCTTTCAAAAAGTGTACAACACATTTAAATTTTGGTTATAAAGTGTAAAAAATATGTATAAAGTGTAGGGGTAGGAAGTTCAAAATGTCTAGTTAGCAACTACTTAACTGTCATGTGGAATGTCTGTTAAAATAAAATAATCGTAGTATGTCATTTTTTGAAGCACTAATATGTCCGTTTTAAGTAGCTTTCAGTTTAGTTTTTTTGTGGCCACTAGATAATGTCCTCTATAATCTATAATGAAGTATGGCAAAATGTAGGTAGATCTGTTCTCCTGCAATCTGATGCAAGTTTCTCATTTTTTCCTGCTCTCTCATCTCTGCAGAGCTGACTGACAACTAGTGTGTTTCATAGAGATGCAAGTAATTTCATTTTTCCTAATTATTCTTGTAAATCTGTTTTCACAAGTTTGACCCAGGGATATATTGACCATGTATGAAATGCCTTAGCCTAAGAAAAAGGCAGTCAAAATGATCTTTAGCTGAAACACCACAACTCTGAAAACCCTATCATTTTTTACTGAATATGACATTATTAATATGACTTTTTTTAGTAAATGACATTAACATGAAATCATTGTCTTTTTTTCTGGAGAAAACAATGCCAATTTATTTTCATTTTAATAAATTAATTGTTATTAACTGTGCCTTAATAATGAAATGTTGGACTCATGTTAACCAAGCATATGATCCATATTTTCCACTCAGCCGCTACATTGCTGACCTTAGATGTGAAAATGACTATTCTTTTGTTGGACTGTTTAAGCGTTGATATAATTACGTCAGATTATTTTTAAATGTTTTGATAAAATGGCAATTTTATGCTTGAAAAAACTAAAATTTTCATGTCAAGGATACAGAACAATTCCTCCCCAAACTTAGTGATTTCCAAGCTAAGTGGTGTCCGTTTATTTGTGTGAGTAGGTCCCATTTTGCTGTATCAATAGAAACCTGGCCTCCTTAGTCTCAAAAATGCTTTACACCACAGTGACATTTTCTGTGAGAGTATCTTTATTTTTAAGTGGGTAATAAAACATTCAATTCCAAGTACTTTTTGTATTTTATAAATATATTACAAATATCTTGCTGCTTTGAGGCTGTTGAGGAAAAGTAGCACAGGAGGGTATTTCTCATCTTGCTATCTCGTCTTGGCTACATTTATTTAATAACCTTTTTCTTTTTATTATGAATACAGAAACAAACTTTGAAGGTGAAATCAAAGTTCTATTGAAGGGAATTTTGTCTTTGAAATCCTGCCTCCCTTGAAATCAACTTCTGCCATAGCTTTTCTCCGGTGATGTTAGAAGGAGCGCTGCTTATGTGAGCATTGCTAACCTCTGGGAGATAGCAGCTCAGAAGCACATAACCTGTACTTAGCTCATGGCCCAACAGGCGGGCAAGTTGGGATGCATCAGCCATCCTGCTGTGACTCTCTCTGTGTGCAAGCTTGCCCTGTGATAAACAGAAAATTGAGTACCTGTCTGTGCATGAGTCAAATGCACTAGTATTAAGAGTAGAGCACACGCAAGGGCAATTGCCAGCAGCTGATAGGTGTTGTCTTGATCATGTGATCACTGAAACAGTGATATGTTCAGGCCTTGCAAGGTTAAGGCTTTCATCTACACCAGCAAATAGTATCATGCAATAGGAGAGGATCTGTAAGACCAAAGAGTTGGTAGTAAGGACCTGATGTCTGCACTGAACGTTTTATGGGTACAGAGGCTGAACTAGCTATAGTCTTGTTGCATGAATTTGAACTGTCTTTAACAACTGGAACATAGTAGGTGCATGCTTGGAGTGTATCTTCTGCTTCAGTTTCATCTGAAAAGAATCCAAGCTGTGCAGTCCTCAGTGCAAACCAAAGCACAGTAAGCAGGGACATTGAAGGGATTCATTTCAAAAGTACAGTCATAATCTAGGCTAAAACACTGATGTACGTGGACTGCAAGTTCGTATTGTCCACGTTCTGTGAATCAGGTTACCAGGGGGACTTTTCCGTGAAATACTTCTAAATAATTGTGAGTTGTTGGTTTCCCAAAATTTCTGTTAGATTACAACTGAGCTGGACTTGAAGCGACTTGGCAAAAAACACTTCTCAGTTTTACAGCTTTTTCTCTTTTGTCTTTGGCGCTTGATACTCAGAATGAATCACTTCTCTGTAGAATAAGGGAGATTGACATCCAGCTTCTGCTCAACAAACCAGAAAATACCAAGGCATCTCTTATCAGAATGTAATTCTGACTTTCAGTTTTAAAACACTGCCAACTAACAAGTGAGGAAGGGGAACTAGAGAATATTATAATACAGTGTGCCATTCAGTTCTGTATTCCTCTGTACACAAGTTTTCTAAAAATGTAGAGTAATAAAGTTTTTGAGAGCATAATTACTGAAAATTTTCTGGACTTGATAAGTGGGTGCCTGAGTATTCATACCTTAGGTTATAATGACATATTAAACTTTTTAATTACAAATAACTTTGAATTATTTATCTCTTTATTTTATTAAGTTGGTTTTGTGTAGAATAATAGAGTGGCACCATTACAGTAGAAAAATAGAGGTTTAATCAAACACAACATTATCTTGAAAAAATTGTAATAATTGTGGAAAATGGGATAGACTTAACAATGAAAAGGAATTTTGGAGTCCAATATCATTACAAGTGGAGTGTAAATTGGAAGGCTAATATGATTTTTTTAAAACTATGAATTAAAAAATGTTAATAAAATGTTTGATGCACGTGTAGGACAAAGTTATGACCCTTATGGAGGGTATTATCTATATGGTAGTACTGTAAAAACATCTAATGCTTTACAAATAGAAAGCACTTTTCAAATACTAATCTTTCAATATATACAATCTGGCAAATGTTTTTCTCACTTTAAAGATGGGGAAAGAGAGACTTTACTAGTCCGAAGGAGTTGCCTAAGGCTACATAGGACTCAGAAGCAGAGGCAGGCTTAACCTATGCCTCTGCCTACTCCAAACCAGTAATGATTCCTTAGCAGTGCAGTAACGTTGGGAAATAGATTTTGACATATACATACTGCTGTTCTGTGGACAGAGTGCTCTAGGTTCTTGCGGTTACCGAGTAAATGAGAAAAAAGCAGGGGCATGAACTAGCTGAGTCTCCTAAATTTATTTTTTTTGTAGGTGACAATAAGCAATTATCGGTAAATGAATCTTTCTGCTTGCCCATCTGAGAACTGATTTTTTTGGGACTGCTGATAAGACTGTCTGTTATAGTGTTGTACTTCAAGGCTGGTCATCACCTGAACTCAGTTTTATGCTGTAAATTTCCTTAACTACCTTAATTCCGAGCATTTCAAGAATCAAAATCTCTGCTATAACAGACTTCAGAGAGGGTCTACTGCACAACTTTGGAGCAGACTCTACATTCTGTTAGGTACAACTTCTGTAAACGTATATCGTAGGGGGATTTTTTTTCCAATTGTGGCCTTTAGAGAGGGCTTCAAATGAGATTACAAAATTGGGCCTCCATATTGGTCAATATTGGGCATTTCTGATCCAGAGATTTATATCTCATACATTGCTATTTGCAAAAGCCAGTAATTAAATTCATGTTAAAAAAAAATATTTATATATTTTATATATAACATGTTCAGAACATCCTAGATTGCCATGTAAGGATGCCTACACATCTGCAAAAAATGAGAACAGTTATTCTCTGTGGGCCTTTGAACTTTTCACCTGAGAATTCTACTGAACAGTAGGGTTTTTTGTTTTTAAAAGAAATCTCTCATTCTACAGAATTCTTATTGTCCTGCTGCATTTTTACCTTCTTTTCTTTAAATGGCCATACAGCAGTGACACAAACATCTTGTCTGTTAAAACAGGAATAGAAATCAAAGATGGAAAAAGCAATTTCAAGCTGTATTGCTGTATTTACAAAAGGTCTTTTGCTCCCTCTACAGAAGGTGGCTGAAAACTGCAATACAGTTTACAGTTCAGTGACGTAAATCTTCCATCTTTCAACCTTGTCTTCAGTTAGTAGGTCTTTACAAAAGAAATTGGATTCCCATCTTTCACAAGCTTGTTCTTTCAAGTCAAAAGTATATTACGGATTGCAGGAAAGAGTGTCTGAGAAGTTAAAAATACCTAGGGAGCTCTAGACTTCGATTATGTTCAGACAAAAGCAGGACATCCACCCCTCTGCCTTCTATATACTTTTTTTCCTTTCTCTGTCATCTTTTCTCTCTCTCTCTCTCTCTTTCTCTCTCTCTCTTTTTTTTAAATTTAATTTAGTGACCCCCTAGTATTCATGGTGGCTACAATTATTCATTTCTGTTCACACAGTGCCTGGACATTCTGAAGTCATGTGACATCATCTAGTGTAAATGGTGAAAAATATACATTTTTCCTTTAAGAAACGTGCTATGTGTCAGATGCTGTTCGTGTTGAAAAAAAGGAAGAGATAGGCCTAGCCTGTCAGTTCAGCTCTTGCGTTATGATAAAATCAAACTACTCAGATCACCGGAAGAGAAGTTACGTCTGCTCCCTTCTCAGATTTCCCTATAGTCCTTAACAACTTCCCTAAATGACATATTAAGTAGATGTGTCTTACAATGTGGTGTGTAGTTCAGTGCAGGGGCCATTAGCCATACTATCAAGCCATACATCAAAACAGTCATGAATGCATTGCATATCTTTTTTTTAGGTCCTTAAGCTGTTGCCTTTTTTGTGGCAAAGAATAAATGTACTGTTTACTGCATACTTTAATATAAACGTAATTTCTGAAGTCATACAGTCACTGCTGTTGGTGTACAGCTAATTTAAGAATCACACATCTGTGGTTTTCATGTGTGATTGAAGTGAATTAAGCCCTTAATGTAACCTTTTGTATTTTGAATATTTTGTGAGCTTCTTATTTATTTGAATGTATCATTGTAATCGCTATATACAGAGGAGCTATATGTATAAAGAGCACATCTTGATCGCTAGACCTATAATCTAGCTAGTTATGTCTTACAAAGGGCAAAAGATAAGAAGTTGATCTTGTTAATATATAACAGAATCACTTTCATCAGACAGTGCTACCTACAATGAAATTTTTGCCTATCATTTTGTTTAAGCTCATACAGCAGAAAATCAGACAGTAGGGCTTTTAGTTTTTGAAAAAATCTCACATCCAGCAGTGTTCAAACTTGTTACCTGTAAATGGAAATTGTACAGTGTACCTCTTTCCTGGGCTTCCACTGCTTCCAAGAAGTAATATGAGTCACTGTTTAAGATGGCAATTCCAGTTCAAAGTACAAATACTTTTAAATTATAGGCAAGTTCTTTAAGTTCGATAATGATATGGCTGGAACAAGGCTTCACTGGAAGGATGACTGTCCGCTCCCTCCCTGAGCCCTACTAAATATTCTTTGCTCTGAATTAATTTTTATTTTGTTCTTTTGATAAATGCAAGCAAGTTAAAGCCATTTACGTGTTTGTTTTGTAGTCTAATTCTTTGCAATTTTCTGTTAGCTGTGCTTCTTAAAATGACAGAAAAGCCAGTAACCTTACAATTTTCAGTTTGACATGGCATAATTTGTTTTTCTTACATGTAGGGATGTGTATTAAGGACATTGAGGCTAAAGGAGATTTTGTAATAATTAAACTAAAGCTGGTCTTTTTCACATCTCCATAGGTGCCCTGTTCCTCTAGCAAATTCACTCTCTGATAAATCGAGAGACCACACAGATGATGATGATGAATACAAAGTTCCTTCTTCCCATCCTGTAACACTGAGCTCACAACCACCTCATTGTCATAATATAAAACCTCTTGCTCGGTAAGGTCATTTATCAGATTGGAAGGCAACTTATTTACAAAAACAAAAGAAAAAAAGACTTTTTTTTCCCTCTACAAAATTTAATTGGGTTCAACATCTATACTCAGGGTTCAACATCTATACTCATGGTTAAGCTGCCTGCCTTCTAAAATGTCTTATATTTTCAAGCTTGGATTATTTATGCCTCTCTTTCATTTGAACACCGCCACAGTCATAAACCTGTGAAGTTCACTGTATTGTATCTCTATTGTGTCAGAACTCAGTGCTTTTAGCTTTTGAATACCATTCTTGTAGTTGTTGTTTTTGTCCCTTAGGTTGAGGTTTTCAGACCTGAGTGGGAGATTCAACCTCGCAGTTCTTGCAGATTTCATTTTTAGGAGAATCGTGTGACTAAGAACACCAAAGTTAGCTTTGAAAATCTTCAACTTTCACATTTTATTTAATGCATTTTAAGAAGCAACACAGTACTGAAAAATATGTGAATCAGCATGCTGTGTCTAGCAGCTGTACATACATACGTTTATTCTCTTTTTGTCCCACTTGTACAATGCCTTTTTGCTTTTCAAGCCTGTTTCACAGCACATTTTCTTTGTACCTCTCAGGAAGAAAACCTTTTTTTTTTATTCAGATGGAATCTCTATCTTTTGCTTCAAACATGTTCTAAAATCATATCCCCAAACTATCACAGTTTTTGAATTACTAATGGATTGTGGCAAGGAGATTTGGAGCCAAGGGACATGGCAACAGAAGGCTGTGTCACTCATGGTGAATTTCTTGGTTCTTGACTCAGAAAGAAAATCAGAATGTCTGGAATGGAAAGAATAAGTCTGGGAAAAAAAAGGGCAAATTCCCTATTGGCCTTGTAGGTCAAAGCTGTGATATACAAATCAATTATTGATCTGCAAAGTTCAAACTCTTCTGTTATTAAAAACAGTAGTGACATACAGCCACTTTTTTTTGCTTTCTCTTTCAGAATTGAAAGGACTCACCATCTACAAAGCTCAACTTATCTCTCATTCCAAAATTAGCTGGTTACAAATTTTAGGCCTCTTTAATCAGAGATTTTGTACAAGTGGAGAAAAGGTCATATTCTGACCACTCCTTGCTAAAAGGCTACAAATTCTGAGAAGCAGAGGCTACCATTACCAGAAATGCTGATTGCACATAAGTGAATGTTACACAGTTGTTTGAGCTTTATGGTCTTGCACACTTAAATTCCTATCCAGTCTACTAGAAATTTTTTTGTTGTTGTGTTTAAAAAAAAAAAGTGATGAGGAATAAAATTATATGTTGGCCAAGCAAAAAAATGAAAAAAAAAATCCAAGGTCCTAATCCTTTTTACATCTGCCATTTTTTATCTGGATTTGTTGAACTACTTCTGTGTGGGAATGTCTTTCTCTGCCATGTCAAGCATCTAAGAGAGGACTTAGTTGCTTATGTGACTAGAGTTACACAGGGTGTTACCTTTCTTAGATAGGAAGAAGAGAGCAGTATATGGAGAGATTACCTTGGTTTAGCAGCTCCTGAGGGCTGTATCTACATTAGTAAGTAGTGTGGTGTAACAGGAGTGGATCTGTAGAGTGAAACAATTGATGCCAAGAACCTGACATCCACACTGTATGTTTTAGGAAGTTTTAAACTCAGACTAGCCCTAATGCGATCCTGCGGGCAGAGTAACCTTTCGTAAATATAGCACACCATATCAGCTCCTGCAGGGCATCTTTTAGGTTGATGTCATCCAGAAGCAATCCAGTCTGCGTGCTCTGATATCTGTCTGAAATGCAAACCAAAGTGCTGTAAGTAGGGATGACCAGGAGATTTGTTTGAAAATCATTCTCCTGATCTGAACTAAAATGCTAATCTAGGTGTACCCTGAAAGATTCTTGGGAAAATTCCCAGCTGGAGAACTAAGAACATCTCAATTCCTGGTGTACTGGGTTTGCAGAAAGAGAGTTGAGTGGTGCCAGTTGGCTGGGCCAGGATTTCACCAGACCTTAGAATTATTCATTGAGGATATACATGAAAAGCAGATTTTCCACCTTTCTTCTTGTTTTTAGTTTACTTTTTAGCATGCTGGATCTTGCACTTATGTTGTTGTTTTGGCATTAATCCATGACTTGCTGTAGAGAAAATATCCTCAGCTTGCCATTCAGGTCACTCTGATGATTAAAAACAGCAATCATTTTGTACAAGAATGTTGTCCTGAAACAAGCCACTCTCCTAAGCTTTAGAAAAAAATGAAACTTGTTTTGAATATCTGTGTATGGACATATATGATGTTCCATATACTTAAAATGTCCCTTTTATCAGTGCTGGTTTGTAAAAGCTGAGGTGAACCTTTCAAAAAGAATCTTGATTCTAGTTGATGCTGGTTAGAGCTGGGCAAAAAAATGAGAAATAAAAAGCTCCTTCCCATCCCCCAAGAAGTGAAATTTTGTGAAAATAAATTTCTTCTCTTATGGGGGGGCCCTAAATGGTTAAATTTTTCAGTATTGCATAGCAAAACTGCTGGTGACAATTGATATTTTTTATTTTCATAATTTTTTTTTGTCATAAACTTTTAGCACTTCTCGGTTCTGTCTCACAGTGTCACCTTCTTTTAGCTCTTTTTCTTAAGTTTTGCGTCCTTAGCTATTGGATAGTACTTACGGAGTTCATTAAAATAAAGAACCTACAGAACTTCTTGTGGGTGGTTTGTAATTTATGAACTACATAAATCCTCCATCCTACCCCCAAATTTGTATTTAGTCTAAGATTTTGTGCTCTTTTGCCAGTAGATATGGCACTTCTAAAAATAGTACAAGAATAACACACAAAATGATTCACAATCTTGTTTTCTAGCAGATAATTTAATTGTCTGGTTTGTTACAGCTGATCTCCTCCTCCCAGCTACGGGCAAGTTTAGCAATAAGAAATGGAAGAAAAGAGTTTCAGCTTTAGTCTAATTTAGCTACTGCTAGAGGAATGACATATTATTACATTCACTGTCTTTTCCTAATAAAGCTGTTTCCAAAAAGAAAAGAAAAGGACAGAAGGTTTGGTTGATAGTACTCATTTGCTGCCATTCTTTCTGGTGTTGTCTGCTGCCAATGTAAACAGCTATTTCAGCATGGTTTCTAAACTGATCACTTAACTGGGCTCCCTATGGCCTGGAAATTTCTTCAGTGGTGCAATGATAGGTTGTCTTGTTGCCAGTGACTGGTTAAATTATTGAAAATGAAGAATAAATTCAAATCAAAGTTGAAAAGATTCTTAGTTATTTAGTGCATCTGCTGAGGAGTCAAAAGAAGAGTGTTGCAGCCACTGCATTTGAGAGACTGAACCAATCTGATTTCAAAAATAGAAGAAATGTTCCCTCTGGGACTCCCGTGGGGAAACCAATACATAACTAAATAGCTCTTACCATTAGAGTTTGTTTTGCTTTTTTTTTTCAGTCTTGTAATTATTTCTTATGTTTATTTCATTACCCCTAGTTATAACTCTGGGGACCACAAACACAATTTCACTTGCTCTTTCCTGTTTATATATTCTAAATGATTCCAGACCTTTATTCATCCCTCCTTTCCATATGGCCAAAGCAGATAAAACTAGTGTTCACACTATTGGTGAAACCCCAAATCTGAAATTCTAGCTGTATCTACCTCTAGCAGGTTTGCCAGCAATTATTACTAATGGTGTGTGTAATACCTCTCTCTCTCTTACTCGCGTGCTCTCTGTCTCTCTTTCTCGCGTGCTCTCTCTCTCCCCCTTTGCCTTTCTCTCTCTCTCCCCCGTTGCCTTTCTCTCTCTGTTTCTTCCCCGTTGCCTTTCTCTCTCTGTTTCTTCCCCGTTGCCTTTCTCTCTCTGTTTCTTCCCCGTTGCCTTTCTCTCTCCCCGTCCCACCTCCCCACCTGTCTAGCATGGTGCCCTCTCTCCAAAGAAACTCTCTGTGGTTCTTTCTGCACATGCAGGGGCCACAGCTCCAATGACAGGAGTCATTTCCCAGTTCTTTGATGTTTATTCGAATAATGGCTAATATTATTGAAAGGCTTTCATTCTCTGTTATTGTTCCTCAGTCTTTCAATTGAGTCATCATATAAGAATAATTTCCAGTAGATAATATTTTTCCTGACAGCATCATTGGTATCTTTCTACTTTGTTACCTGAATCTCTTAAGTTTGTTGCAGGTGGTTTTAATATTTAATTTGATACTGTTGCTTAATTTCAGAGGAGTAATGTACTTCCAATGTTAAAATATTAAAAAATTGTAGTAGAAGAATCAGCAAGACTCAGCTTTTCTATAAAGAAATTAATAGACGCATGTAAAACTACTTTGCCAGAGATTGTTCATTTTTCATTTAAAATGTTTGGCTAAGAATTTATAGTTGAAATACATTATTGCCAGCGGTGTGTTCTGTTTCCTTTTTAAAAAAAAAATACCTTTTCTTGCTGGGTACTTCAGTGTGGGTAATTACCAAAACCCACATTTCCCTTCTTTATGTTTCTGCAAGGGGAATTTTAACAGCTGGGAAGGTGAAATAGGATTGAGTCTGTGATTTAACTGTGTGAATAAACACAGCTCTGAAGCAAGGACTATATTTCATGTGAGCTCTTCCTCTGCCTGGTATTTCAGCCTTGAGTACATTTTTTAAGCAACGTCAGGATCTCACCAAGAAAGGAGTACAGTTCCTCAAAGGGATTTTGTTGGGAGTTAGCCAGTTCCTGCTCTCAATATGAAAAACAAAGTTTAAAATTGGTACAGTTTATATTCTTTCATTTGTTTCAATATAATGGATCGTGCCAACTCAGGTACTTTTTCATTCTGGGTATTAGTACTCAGATAACTGGTAGATTACTTGTTTTTTAATGTCTATCTTCAGGGTGTGTGAGAATGGTCAATGCGCTGGAATAACGAATGGAACACACAATGCTGCTTCTGAGACGAAGAAATCAAAACACCCAGACTTAGGTATATTTTTTTCCTTTTTGTTTAGTTTTTCCTTCTTTAACGAGAAAATTTACTCTGTGCCATTCTAGGGGTACAGCGAGAAAGCATTCACTTCTTGTGATTGTGTCATTCAGGAGATGTCTATGACGCACCTACTGTTCCGGTACCTTTGCCACCTGCACGACCTCCTACCAGAGACAACCCAAAACACAGCTCTTTGCTCAACAGGACACCCTCCGATTATGATCTTCTGGTGCCCCCTTTAGGTTGCAGTCTTTTTGCTGATTACATTTAATGGTTAATGTAGCCTAGATTAACCAAATGCCATGCTTACTGAAAAAACAACCAATGTGTATGTTAAGAGTACTGAACAAGCTATGGGCTAAATCACACAGCTGTGCTTCAATATTTTCATCAAAATCTGTGCTTGGCATCTGTCTGTAAGCCCTTATGCAAGACACAGACAAAAAGGCAAACTAAATCTGTATTCAGACTACAAAGAAAGGCAAAAATGTTTTCCATAAAATAGACTATGAATTTTTGTCCCTTAATGTGAAGTTTGACTATTGCAATTTAGTGCAGTTGTGGAGAGTTTTTCATATTGTAGCTTGAGTGTTCACATCTGTTTTATCACATACAAAGAACAAGGCCTAAGAGGTAGCATCTGAGTTAAAGAAAATTGAATTTTAAAATTTGGTTTTTTTCCCATTATCAAGAAATCATCCAAAACTCACTGCTGCCTACAGTCATCAAAAGCAGCTTTTCCCAACCCTAATTTGTGCTTTCTTATCCAGAAGTCAGTGAGCTTTTGAGGCCATCTCCTATACCTTGATTGACAAACTCAGCTGTAGGATTGCTAGGCTATGCTCTGTGTGTCACCATCCAATTTTCTGGTGTCGTAAAACCTCTGAACATTTGCCATGTTCCTGCCACTGTACTTTCTGAGGTCCCTGAAGTGTTCAGATTTGCAAGAGTGCATTGAATTGAAAGGAGAAGAGCAGATAAAAATCACATTGCTTGGTAAACCTAGTCCTACCTGCACCATCTTTGTATAGGGGTAAATTCCTTTGCGAAGGCCTGAGAAATTCACTTTGATGTCTTGGGTCAGAGCTTTAAATCAGCAGATCTTCCAGTAAGGTGATACACAGTATAAAAGTAGTGGATCTGATGTAGTCAGCATTGATGTTTATAAATACATGTATTTTCTTAGCCACTGAAGCATAGTTGTTGTCCTACAGTGATATTCAGTGAGGTCTTCATTACAGTACATTCTTTGCAATTCGGCCACTAAACAAAATCTCTGCCCCTATCCCAGAAGAGAAACTGAGTGCTGCCAAAGGTGGTTCTGAGCACGTTTTGGAAGTGTCTCGTGCATAATAAGAATCAGGTTTACACTTTTGCTACTAGAGTCACTGAACGGCTAGGTGAATCCTCGGAGTGAGGGCCTCTGTTAGCAGCCAGAGAAAAATAAATTTTAGGCTTCACTCTTTATTGTACTCTTCTTATTGAAGTCTTGCTTATTTAATAAGTCTTTCCTAAATGCAGGTGAAGATACCTTTGATAGCTCGCCACCTTCACTTCCACCACCACCACCACCTGCTCGTCACAGCATTACTGAGCACACAAAACCTGCTGGTTCAGGAAGCCGACCTCCTTCAGGACATGAACTGTTCCTTCATCCTCCTGGTAGGAATGCAAAAGGAACAATGTATTTTGTTTAATTTTCATTTACTCCAGAAGCTTATCTGTTCTGTGATAAAGTTGTCATCAGGCTTCAGAAGTCTGTTTTGCCTGTAGCTCAATATATAAAAAATGGAAAAAAAGGTTTTTAAAATGGTGGAGATGAAACAACTGAGAATGTAGAAAGAGTCAGGTTTTCATTATCATGAAGTAATGAGATAAAGTCAATATTTTTATACTAGGCCTCACATTTTTGTAAATAGTGCTTTTCTAGTAAGGATTGTTACTTTTGAAGTGCCAAGTTTTCTATTGTGCTCTGTGATACTAGTATGTATCATTTTGGCAAATCCATTGTCTTTTATAGTTCAATATAATACCTGCCTTTTGTCTTATTTTTAGGTGGGAAAGATGAGAAAAGGGAAAATAACATCCTATTTTGTTAGCGCTGTTACTGTAAAATTTTTCTGCAGAAATCTATTAATTACGAACACCACGATTGTAGGGTTCTCTGTTTCATAACATTTTTTGATAATAAAAGTCAGGTTTTCACCTATCTCTTTCCCCCAAATCACTGTCATACTTTTTCAGTCCGGAATTTGGCTTTTGAAAGACCTAAAAGCTATGCTCACAATTTATGTATTTTGTCTTTGAGTTGAATAGTGTTTGATTGGCAGGGCTAATTAATTTAAAGATAATTTCTGATGATGATACAGATTACAATAGGATTTTTATGGGTTATAGTGTATGTCTATGAAGTGTGTCTTTTTTTTTTTCCTCCCCATCTCCCCCTCTTTGGAAACTTCCAGAGGATGTTGATGGACAAGTTTACCTGTCCCAAGATTACTCCCAGTGATTATCTGCCTTGTGGTGTGATTGGAACTCTTCCCCCTCCCATCTCTTTATATGAGTATGAGAAGCAGTATGGAGAGTATTGACATGTTTTGATGGATGGCATCCCAGGAATGCAGGAACACAGATGACAAGGAATTACATGCAACTTCATAATCACCTAAGAGTTTGTAGAGTGTTTGCCTGTCCTTTGTGGATGAAAAGCTATGGGTTGAAAGTGAGCTAGTGAAGTTTTGGGAAAATTAGTGGAGGTGATTATTTGTTCCAGAAGTTATTTGTAAGACTATAAGAAACTGAGGGCTATTTCTGCACCCCATCTGCTTACAAGTTAATGAAGTTGCTCACATGTGTCTGGATGCTTACACCCACCAAAACCTGATTCAACAGCTCTGATCTTCTTACCTCAAATCTCAAAATATAAAGACTACGCAGAATTTATCTAAAATTAAACTTTCAAGTGTTCTATACCCACATTAATATTGAATAATCTGACTTGCATGTCCTCAGAAATGTGCAAGTTTTACTCCAAATCGACTTTCTTTCCTGCTGTGTTGTGTCACAGGTACTGTGTTGTTCTCTAGGAACACTAATCACGTAATACTAAAATTTTCTTCTTATCTGTTGGTACATTTAATAAATGTACATCTCATTTAACTGCATCTCTTAAAAGAAAGTAATTACATTCGAAAACAATTACATTCCAAACTTTAAGATAATAGAATATATAAAAAAGAATCCATATATCGGAAAATTGATGATTGTGTTGTGATGAAATGTGAATTACCTTCTGATATTCACATAATAAACAACTGATTCCTGTATCTGTACCTACTCGTTTCCTTTTCAGGCATTAGATGCTAGATTTCTGGAGCAGTCCTGTCATGTGAAGCACTTGTTATAATAATGTGATAAAGTGTTGCCACTCTTTTCTTGTCTGGGCAGTAAAATAGTCTGAACTAACAGTATTTTCTAAAGTAGAGGCCAAAATCACAAGTTCGGGCATGCAAGTGACCTTGTCAGTGTCAAAAAGTGCTGGTCTTCCCATTTATTGTACTGCATTAAGTATCAAAATGTTCAAGTGCTATGTAAGCTCAACTGTATTTTTTTTATCTTCATAATCTTTGCTAGATGTGTGCACATTTGTTTTGTTTTTACTGTTATAGTGACAGAGACACTTAGTCATGGCCATGGACATGAGAATTATCTACAAAGTTTAGAAATCCTGTATATATTTTTCAGTTTGTATCAGGCTATTGTAAGGAATTGCATCAATGACATAGTGAAACATGACAGGTTTGCTTCACTCTAACAAATCACAAAAAAAGGAATTTTTTCATAGCTTGTATTCTGATAGTGAAACTTCATTAAAAATCAACACTGACTTTAAAGCTCTGAGTAAATTTGCCCCAATACAGGTATGTGTAAATAATGAGGTTGAACCTGAGTGACCTTTTTTGAAATGTTTTATTATGTATTTTTTGCTATCAGTCAAGACCTGAACGTTGAGTAATTTGCCAAAACTGTGTATATTTTATAACAGAGCTGAGCTCAGCTCAGTGCATATCTTGTCAGATAAGCCTCTGCATGAATCCTAGTAATGACTTGGCACATTACAGGATGTAAAGATTCATCTTCATAAATGTAGGGCCAGGAATTAGTTTATCTTCTACACTTCAAAATAAAGAGAATGTGATATTCAGAAGTCCAGTCTAAATGGGTACCACAATTGTATCCTCTGATGCAGAAGCACACACTGCACTGTTGAGTCCTAATGGGAATAGAGAGAGAAAATGAAAACCTCTCCCACAATCTCTGTAGATCTGCATGCAATTCCAAGAAACATGTGAAGTTTTAAGTTATTAAGCGTTATTTCCAAATAATCTGAGAAACATCATTGATAGTGTTGAGAAACATTTCATAGCTTTTAATTAAAAATCTGGAGAGTGTATTTATGGTAACTGGCACAATGAATTCAATCTTATAACAGCACTCTTCATTAATCTTGTAAGTGTACACATCTACTCAGGAATATATGCTTGTATTGGTCCTTTTTTTTTTGTTCAAATGGTATTTCTAAAGCCATATTACTCACTTTGCATCTTGTCAAATAAACCACTGCATTTATATTGCAGATGATTTATGATGAGTTTATTATGATTGGTTTCTGTATAAGTCTGAGATGGCTTCTCAGCTACACATCAGAGTCTGTGAGATTAGAATAATGACCACATCATCAATAGCAAAAAAATGCAGACACACACATGCAGCAATATACATGTTCCCCTAGACTATTCTGAGTCCAAAACAGAAGCCAGGTCCACAGTGATGTTAAACACTTGTCAAGCTGCATCCACAATAGTGTAAAAAAAAAATTGTAAAGGAGGACAGAATATGCCAAGACTTTCTGTTCCCCTCTCCCGCCCTTTTTTTTTTAATTTTGTTCCAGTAATCAGCAGAGGGAACTGAAAAGCCTATTTAAACAGCCTTTACCAGTCTCTTCAGCATTTAGTTGGTAGCTGAGACTGCACGAATAGCAAATCTGCCCTGCCGTCTTTGTGGACTGCAACTCATAGGAGTGTGACCAAGCTCTGACCAAACTGACTAGCAGGAATAGTTCTAATTGTGCTGCTGCAGGTTTTGCAAACTGTTCCATGCTTTGTCAGCTACTCTCCGAGCAGTGTCAGGGCTGCCTAATTAAAAGGTACCTCGTGGAGGTCAAGAGAGGAGCAACAGTCAGTACAGGGTAGACTGGCTTTGAGCTGTGATGCTGTTTTGGTCACTTCAAGGCATAGTTACACATCTGCACACATCTACTCAAGGGTTGAGTTCAGATGTGTGTGTGAGTGCGCACATCCTATGGCGGGAATGTTTCTGTTTGGATTCACGGCCCCTCTTTTGAGAGGGAGGCTATCTTAAGTTTAGGTTCTCTGCCTCAGCTCTACCCCAAATAATAATTATAAAAATTCTAAGAAACCTTTTTTGTTTTGTTTTTACAGATCCCCATTTTGATCCAATAACTGGTCCTGTCCCTTTGCCACCTGCTCGTAGAGTAACTGGAGAAAACGTCAAAACAAATAGGACTTCTCAAGACTATGATCAACTTCCTTCCTCTTCAGGTAAGGTAGAGAACTGTGCTCGGAGAGAACTGCAGCTTAACAAAGCAAGTAATTTTCATCCAGTAAGTCCAATGAGGTCTTTGTCATTCAGGACAACAACTGGCAATGACAATATGATGATAGGAAATCATCAAAGGACAATAGATATGAAAACTCTGCACTGAAGTAAAAGTGGCTTTCTGTTGTCTGTAGGGTCACGTAGATGTTCTGGCAAAAAAATGTTACTGCCTTCATTTTCACTAACTGCCAAACTGAGTGCTCGTGTGAGTTCTAGTGTTACTTTTTGAGAAAGACAGGGATTTTTCTGCCACCTTTGAAGTTTGCAAGAGGTCAGAAGTACTGCAGGGACCACATGCCCTTCAATTCCAGGGGTGTTTTATTGCTCCTTGGAAAAGTGCAGCTTGAATCTCCCTAGAGGTATTATTTGCTTGGCCTTTGTGCTAATGTATCTGTCTGAGGTTCTAAGAAGTTCTAAGAATATTTTTTAATAAAAAGGGAAGAACCAAAGCCGATTAAAACTCAGTTTTCCATTTGTAATAAAACAGGTACAGCAGAATCAATTTCTCTGGCATCAAAGTTTCACTCTTTCTTTTCAGGCAATGAAAATACTATTTAAAAGGAAAGCTTCTGACATTAAATAATTAAAATAATATCAGTATTACCTGTATCCGAAAATACTTCTGCCAATTTGTAGACAATTTTTCTGTTCTTTATAGATGTGCAAGGGATGAATGAGTATATGGGGAAAGGAAAGGATTGTCCCACCTGCATTATTTTGCTGTATGTAGAGACCGCAAAGAGAGATAGCCAAGTGATGACTTGAACCATTAAACTATTCGTATGTATACCTCCACTCCTGTAAAGTTCTATGTACACTCACAGTTTGAAGGCTTGGTCTGTAATGTACTCTCCAGAGAAGAGTGGTGGAACTGTGTATACAAACTCTTTTTTAATGCATAATGGAAAGAAAGGATTTATTTCTCTAATCTTTCAATATTATTAGTCACGGATGTTTAATTGCAAAAATAGCAAGTGGAAAAATTATATCCTTTTTAATAGTAATGATAAATCTCTTCCACAGTAATCTGCAACTCCACTCAGGGGGTATAGGAAAGAAAGAATATCTTTTTCCAGCTTGAAGTGCAGGAGAGATTAAGTAAGCCTAAAGAGTGCTATGGAATCTTTAATAGTTGCTACAGCTGAGAGTCTGTGTGATGCCTTTGGTAAAAGGTAGCTCTTTGCAGGAGCACACCTCTGTTAATGTTACATTGTTGCTCATTTTCTTCCACTGTTTGAAAAAGCTTTTTTTTATAACGCATATTTTTTATGTGACATTGAGAGGGATCTATTTGTCTTACAATGTTATCCTGACCTATTCAGGGAGTTTTAAATGCTTCTGTAATACAAATTATGAGAATGGTATGACCACCTTTTAAAACTAAGGAGCTTTCCCTCAATTCTGTAGTAGAGCATTTTTTAAATTTTCCTGAATTACTGCAAGATGTTTGCTATTTGAGAGCTTTTAGATGTCACTTAATAAATACTTTATCTTTGTTTCCCACAGCCATCTTCTAAAACAGCCGTATGTGTCAACCTTTGCTATAAATATTCTGCTAAATCAGCATGATGTACTGCAAGATATTCAATTTAATTTCAATTAAATGAAAACTGTGTGATAGATCATGTCATACTATTAATTGAAAAGTTGTTTTTACAGTGGCAGTAGTTCCGTAGAATGGAACTGATGAGCTTCAAGGTGAACTGATACATTTTACGACTTAAAAAGGCAGTGTAAAGAGTGTAACTCTACTTAGAACTTTTCTTTTTAAATTTAATCGGAATTAATCAGTTCGCTTAGGAAATCTATCTTCATTTCAGCCCTTTAATATGATTCTTCTTTGAACTAGCTGGAAAGCCACTCTAGTCCGTGATAAAACCTAATGATAATTTAGCCATTGTTTCACTAGAGTAGCATGGGAAGTCTCTTGGCCTCTGTTTTTCGTTTTGGTTTTTTATAAGATTGGAACACCTACCTTACTGTTGTGATATTTAACCATACTCTTAACGTGTCCTGGCAAATTTATTCTAATGTAGCAAGTATTTAGTACTGAAAAGTTAGGAAATAGTTCTCAGCTATGCACCTAACTCTTCCCAAGGCATGTTTTTTCAGACTTAAATACGTAGTTTTTAGATTATTACATTAAATGGAAAGAGGAGATTACTAACAGACTTAGTGTCTTTTACAAAGCAGAGTGAACAACATGCGGGAAAGTTAGGAGACAATTAGGCCTCTCATGTATGTCTGCTGTGTTTTACTGAGTTTATCTATTCTGTAAGAAATGCATTCAAATGACTAGTTAAGTATATTCATCTGCTGTCTCCTCACTCATCTGACTTATTAATGCATTAGCATGCAAATTTAAGTGCTTACCCTGAAATGGATTTTCCAGGCGTGGGCAGGCAGGCAGTGGCAATTCACTTGTTATTTGAGGGTGGATTTCAATTTACCTCATCTGCCTTAGAAATGCCACATGTGATAGAAGAGCATACCTACCAGCCTGAGGCATCAGTAGCTCCTTTTCTCTCTTTCTCCCTGCTTTGTCAGTGCCTTAGTACAGATGTCCCCCAGGTATGCTTCATTTCTCTACCCCAGTTAGGCATAGCTGTTTGCTGCTGCTCCACAGCGAGCCTTGCACAACAGCCCCACATCACCCAGCAGCTCATCTCCTTGCCTGTTTCCCTGATGCTTCTTAGTATGGCAGTGGAAGACCATGGGGCATACTGGAGAAGCAAGGGGAGAGAGAGAGAGAGCTGTTTCACAGCAGAGAGAAACAGAGACGGTTGGCATCATTGCAAATAATCTCCTCCCACTGTGCCATAGAGCTCTTGCACTTGACTTACAAGTTTTTCCACACATTTTAAGCATTTATTAAATGAGCTTATCACTGCCTTTATGCTAATCAATTTCCTAAGGGTTAAATCTAGTGCTCGATTACAGAAGTGTGAGTGATAGAGGAGACTCCTTGCTGTGGAAGCTGTTAAATGAATTAGACAATTAGAAAATCTGTTTGAATTCTTTTTTAGGCATCCATGGTGGCTGACACATCAGAGAGAATGGGGGTTGGGAAGGAAAGTCCTGCTCAAATGCCTCTATCTCTGTGTCCAGATGGATGTGCAGCTTAGGCTTAGTATCTGTAAGCTCAGGATCCAATGTGATTCCCAGCTTCAGCTAAAATTTTATATGGATTTGAAGATACTGAAAGAGATGTCAGCACTTAAAAATAATAATTGGAATTCAGTTAGAGAGAGAGGGCTGGAAATCTTGAAGTATCTCTGCTATAGAGAGACTGTGAGAAGAAAATGCGTATGTTACAAATCTTCCTAGAGAATTAAAAATGACCTCTCTAAATGACGTGATTGCTTAAGAAAGTTTCTTAGGAAGCCTCAGCAAAGTGAAGATGTTATTCAAGGAGTAATTTCAGGTTTAAGTCTATGTTAGACTGGCTAGAGCAAGAATTATTTCATGTAACACACACACACAAGGGTATAGCCTATACATAAAGAATTTCTGCTGTACTTCAAGCCCGGGGAAAAAGTAAAGTTTACAAATTAATTTTGTAAAGTTTCATCTTCTATAGATAAAACTATTTAATATCACATGTTTTTATGGACTTAAATATTCCTGGAAGAGCTGACCATTTTTAACATGATAGATTATTTGAAATAAAGTTTATTCTTCTCTAATAGTCTAACTTGAGTTTTCTAAAATAAGTGAAATTAGGAATTGAACTTGTTTCTAGTTTGGTTTAGTTTTTAATTATTAATCACATTTCCAGAACTATTGTTGATTTCTTAGTCCAGTGTGTATCTTCCATAGCTTCATAGTAGGCTCAGATGTGTCTTGAGTTGTGTTTACTAGAATGATTAGCATTTATATAATGCTTTTCATCTTCAGAGACTTTTACAAATGCTAAATAGTCCTTACTATCTACAGGTTGTCTCGTAACTATGTTGTACAGAACATAGGCAATGAAATCAAACAAAATTAACCTCAGACCCTTAATGTAAATTCTTAATCAAATTACTCTTATTCGTTTGTTACATGAATACCACCATCTTTTCTAAAAGTGCTGTTTGCTCATCTTCTCTGAATTAAGAAATTGAATTAAATTTATAACAACATTCTCATCTGAATGCATAGCAACCAGGTTGAGGGGAAAAACAAACACTGAGTAGAAGAGCAATAATTTGGTCTCTTTTGATTCGTCTTAATTGTTTAATGTACTCTGTTGGATTACAGTCTGAATGTTCTGTCTATGAAGTATTGTGATAAGTAGCAAATATTAACAGTAATACTAGAAATACAACATTTTTTTGCATCACAAAAAAATTATCTCTGAAGTTCTTAACACTACCAAATGCCATTGCTGACAGTATAAGTAAACAGTATCATCACAGCCAGAAATTCCATAAATTATCCATCAGTGACACTGTTTGTCGAAGGAACTTTTTAGACCCTTTTTGAAGGATTAAAGACTTTTTTTAAAAAATACTTTGCTCTTGAAAGTGTTTTCTGCTGTATGCCAGCTTGCTTTAAGCTTCTTACTGTGGAATCAGTGAGGATAAAGAGGTTTGGGGAAAGTACCAAGTTTACTTGAGTACTAACCTCTTGACTCTGAGAAGATTAGCGGGTCTGAATATTAGGTCTTTGCATCAGCACATCATGATTGTTAGCACCAGCCTGAACTGTGAAGGTAACATTTCCTGGAAGAGAGCAAAAAGAGAAATTTCCAGAGATAGGTGGAGAAGGGGAAAGGATCATGTTCTGGTCACATCATGGAAATTACTTGGACTAGATGGTTTTTTGGAGAAACCAGTTATTTCTGCACTTCCGCATACTTGGTACGCATGAAATGAGCTACAGCTGACTGAACAGAATCTGCATGATATATGAATAAGCAAAGGATTTTTCTCCTTCAGGCATGTTTGGCTTCTCGAGGCTAACTAACTTGAGGTTGGACCTACCTGTAATAGGATTTTTAAGCCAATTCATAATGATTTCTGTCTCCTTTATTTGAAACAGATGGTTCACAAGCACCAGCCAGGCCCCCTAAACCACTTCCTCGGAG
Source organism: Dromaius novaehollandiae (assembly GCF_036370855.1). Taxonomy (NCBI): domain Eukaryota; kingdom Metazoa; phylum Chordata; class Aves; order Casuariiformes; family Dromaiidae; genus Dromaius; species Dromaius novaehollandiae. The sequence continues at coordinate 97,349,678 of NC_088098.1, read as the reverse complement.
GACTGCACCAGAAATGCATCACAGGAAAGCGTACAGCTCTGACAATTCTACGGAAAATGTGGATGCAAAAATTGCAAAACTTATGGGAGAGGGCTATTCCTTTGAAGAAGTCAAGAGGGCACTTGAAATAGCCCAGAATAATGTTGACGTGGCCCGTAGTATTTTAAGAGAGTTTGTCTGCTTTCCTCCACCAGTCTCCCCACGTCTCAATCTATAGCAGCATGAAGATTTTCTTGAAGCATGTGAATTCTACATATACGTGTGCGGATTGGGGAATGAGAGAAAGAAGAGAAAGAGAATGTTTTTCTCTCATTATTAGTAGGAGGGTGTCTGTTTCCAGCAGTTTATCAAAGGATCATGGCTGCTCTGATCAAGACTTATAAATATGCTGAGGCTTATGTATTTTTGCTAGCCATACTTTTTTAAATCAGGGTTGAACTGACAAAATAATTTAAAGAAGTTTACTTCCCTAGAACTTTTAATCTGTGAAATGCTTTTTCTTGTTTACAAGTTGGCAAGTTACAGTTTTCTAGATGACGTCTGTACTGTGTTTCTGTTCATATTCCCTTGTACTTGTGGTCAGTTCTGCTGTAGCATTCACAACAATTTCCATGCTGACCACCCCATCAACTTAATCATCACTTTCTAGAAGCTCTGTATTTGTTTTTTTCTCTTACAAGATGCTTTACTTGTTTTTGCATTTCAGCTCATCAAACAAATGCAAAAAGTATGTGGCCTTCACTACTGAATTTTTTTATTTTCTTCTGAGATTCATTTGCTTCTAAGAGAGGAAAAATCTGAATGTAAAATGCATTATTCTGTCTACGAACTGCCTTTTTAAAGGTATTTTGACAGTAATGTTGGGCAGCTTTCTGTTTAACATGAATTCCATGACCTATAATCCTCAAGGTCTTTTATCCACAGTTTCCACAATTAAGGACAAACAAGAAATCCCAACCTACAAATAAAACAGTTCATGCAGCCATGATACAATGTCATGACATGTAAAAGCTCTTTAAAATTTGATTATTTGATCTTAAATGTTCAAAAAAGCCAAATGCACATGATAATACTGTGTTCCGATTACACACCAAGGGCACAGTTCTCCATGCCTTACGTAGTCTGAGGCATGCCAGACTAGAAGGAATCTTTTTGAATCTTTTTAATGGTATTCAGGTAAATTCCAGTTGTAGTTTCTGCAAAGAGGAATTTGGTTAATTTTTTGTTTGAGTGATTATCCTGTGGTTCATTGTGGCTTGGATCAGTTTGTATTAACATGGAAACTTTAAATCTTTGATGCACTGTTAAGTCCTAATGCTACTGTAGCAATATTTTTTGCAAAGCTCTTTAATAATCTCCTCTGTACATGTTATTGTGCTTGAGTATGTGTTTAATACCCAAATTCACTCATTCACTTCCCAGCTGCCTAGTTGGAAATATATTTCTTTGCTGTAGATGGTAGTGAGGCTCTGAGGTTTTATTTTAAAGCCCACATTAATGCAAGCCAAATTAAAAATTTTTCTAATTTTAAGTCTGTTTTAGTACACTCAAAAGTTAAGAGTCGAAATAATTCCGGAATAATTCTTATGATTGCTGCTTTCCTGTTTTTATAGGAAAATTTGAAATCATCTTTTCCTTTATTACTTTTCAAAAGATAAACCAGGTGGTAGATAGAATAGTTTCCACATTTTGAAATGTGACCAGTATCTGAGAACGTCTACATTGTGCAAAACTGGGTATGAGATATATATTTATTGTTCTTCACTCATAGCAAGTAGTTATAGTTGCACCACTTGCAGGGTAAGATCTCAGCAGCCAGTGCATTTGTTTTAAAGATTTAAAGACAGCAAATACCTGAAGTACAGAATTCAAAGTAACTGAGAACACCCAGTGGAAATTGCTGTTATATCTCAAAGTCCATCACTTCATCAAAGAGCTTATTCTTAAAAAAAAAAAAAAAAAAAAAAAAAAAAAAAAAATTCACAGCAATGTGAAGCACATTATGTCTATCATTAATCTGCTTTGGTCCAGTGATGAAAGATGATTAGGAGAATTCAGGCAAATAGGAATTTCTCATAGGAAAGAGTTTCTGTTCCATTTTGATTTAAGCAAGTGATTCTGAGTTTGGTCTAGAAAAGGGCATTTGCAACTTCCTTTAAATGTTCATTCCTTGAGTAGAGCTTACGAAAAGTTTTGATTGAAGTTATACTCTGTGCTTTTAGTTTGAGTAAATCTTTTTCTTCTGTTTTGAGGGAAAATACTACGCTGTCTTGAGCTCTTGTGTTCATTTGGTTTGTTTACTGCATCATATTGATAACGCTGTAGCATTTTAGCTAATGACAAATTCAGAATGATGCATGCTGTTAAACACTGAGGTTGTACTGGAATTACTTAAGTGTGGTTCTAGCATAACTGGCAGCATAGCAATGATGACAGTAAACAACGCTATACAAGGACGAGCAAACCATCTGCAGACTGAGTTTTGAAATTATGTATTTTAATGGATAACTGCCATATTGTCTCTCATTTTCTCAATTTTATGCTGCAGCTTAGTATAAATGACACCTCTGTTTCAATTAGAAGCTGGAACTGTTGCTTGATAGAGGATTTTAAAGGATCGAGGATAAGGATTTTAAATCATTTGATTCTCCTTTCTGGTTGTGATCATCAGCAACATACCTTTTTTTTTCATATCTGCTTAAAAAACTTGATGAACAGTATCCTCAGTGGTAACTTTGAGTTGCATTAATCTTCAAATGAGCATAATCATCACACTTTTAAATAGTGGAATGTGAAGGCTATTTCAAACCTGTTTGGGTTAATAGATTTAAAGTCAAACAGAGTGAAACTGCTTTGCTAGAGTGTTGATGTTTACTATGCAGGAATTAATGGGCTTAAAAGAAATTAATCTGGCCACAGTCTAGTTGTATGAAAAATATTTTAACCTTCTAAAGACTAAAGGTTTGAACCTGCCCATGTGTTATGCACATATACAACTTTAAGCAAGAATGACTTTAGTGGGAGTTCTTGGATGAACAAAGTTGATTAAACTCAGAAACACATTTGCTATCATGATGAAGGCTACAGGCATATTTCCTCCAATTAAATGTCATTACAGGCTTTAGATCATCATTGTGATGTCTGTGGGCCTCACCTTTTATCTCGTCCTGACTAAATTACTGCATTTTAAGCAAATTGACTGAATCAGAATTTAAGCAAAATAAGTGAACATCAGCAGCATGGATCCTTTCCAAAGACTCTAAGTAGGAAAAAAATGAAATTGTGCTAAAATAAATGAATCGAATATGATTAGCCGTGTTAATGGCTTGGCTGGAACCCTAAAATGGCCACTGGTAAAATCTGTTAATGTTTTGTATCTGAACAGTGCATCTGGCATAGACTTTTTTCATAATGTGAATTTAGGAAGTTTTGTACCAGGATCATTTTTTTCAATTACACTTCTCAAATTTTCAGCTTGAAGCTTTACTTTGCACTGACCTACAAGCATTTAAATTTGTGTCTTAAAGCTGGACAAATTTGGAAGCATATAAACAAAGTATTTTAAGCAGATTCAGGTACTGCCTGTTGACCTGGAATTTAGTGCTTTAGGAATGACTTCTTGAAAAAGGACTTCAATAGTTTCCATTTTGAAGGATTTTCTTCCAAATGACTATTTTATCTGAAAATGCCTTTTATAAACTTGTCTAACATGTGGCAGACTTAGTGATGTGTTCAATTAATTTATATTTTATTCCACATTCTTTTTCAATTCTGGTTATTATGTAAGCTCAAGTTCTTTATCTGTTCTTGTAAGGTATTTTATAAAATTAATGCTAACAGAATGTTGGGTTGGTCTGTGATTTTTCAAGCCTCTCCCTCTCTCTCTCTCTCTGATACTGAATATTATCACTTTTCATGTACTGCTGTAGAAACATAGCATACCTTGTGCAAGAGCTGAATGTTGTCTTGTAAACTCTTTACATCCCCATCCATTATTTCACTTTCTAAATTTCAGTAGTAAAAACTTACAAACTGACAGTAACTTCAGAATGCACAGATAATAGTTGTATAGCAGAAAGAGAATAATATTTAGAATCCAAAGTGAATGAACTCTATGTCCAAATGCAGATTAGTTTACAAACAGTCGAACAGGATTTTTCCTGAAGAAAATGATGACAAAAGTGCAGTGATGTTGCTTTAAATCTTGCTCCCTTACATTCTCAAGCATTGCAAGTCTTAATGTAAAAAGTATTTTAGGAGCGTAAAACTTTTTTTTTCTTTCCTTTGTATTCCAGCGTTCTGAAAATGTTTAGAAAAGCTAAGCCCACCACTTTGCAAGGCCATGTAACTATTACTATTTAAAGCCCAACATCATTCCCTGCAGGTAGGTTCAGACCTTGAAGGGTGAGATTTTGACAGTACCTTGTTTAGTCCTTGTTTCAATCCTTGCCCATTATATGGTTCACTAGCATATTACTAAGTACAGAAGTTAACTGTTTGGTATATTTGTCCTTAGTTCTCTGGTTGCCTGTTTCTTTCATTTTTCCCCTTCTGTTGTGGAAGTCAGCTGTCACTTGATTGTGTCACAGGTTTTATCAGCCAGGTGCTCTTGGAATGTTTCAAGAAGTTTAGGTTGAGAAATCTAGTCATCTAATTCTGCACAAGGTACCTGCCTCCGCTTATCAGTTGCAATGCCTCTCCATCTGGAGAATTACAAATTTGCATGATAGAACACTGCATGTTATCCTGGTACCTAGCAGGGAGAATTCTAGTTCAAAATAAATCTTAAATCCCAAATCTCTTAATCTTAAATCTCAAATCTTAAATTAGTAAAACTTAAATCCATAACCTTCCTGAATGGCAGAAGGAATTTAAAGGCCTCAGCGTGATATGCACTGTGATAAGATTGTTGCTTCTTAGGCCTTCTAGAGACAAAAGCACAAGCTCAATGAATATTGATCTTCTGGCTGTAAAGCTACCCACATCTGTCTTGATGCATGTAGGAACCAGCCAATCTAACTACATTAATACTCGTTTGAAAAAAACAGCTTCCTTTTTTCACTGCAATAACTGCCATGATAGGCAGCAAGATGGAAGAGGAACAGATAACTACACAGAAGAAGATAATTCTCTCCTAATGATCCAAGCCCCTCTCTCCTGTGGGCATACAAGATTAAGCTGTTCCAATGCCACGATGTTTTCAAGTGCTTGACTGTGAGCTATTTTGAACTGCCTGGGTGTCTATTTCAAATGAAACAGTATTTGGTAGGATTACAGAGGTCTTGGATTATTGTGTCCTCCTCCAAGAACTTTTTTTAAAGACAAGTTATTATGCAACCAGATGCCAGGACCTTAGCAGCAGAGGGATGTGTTAGGTAGCCTTCTGCTCAAAATGTTTTTTTGATGCTAGTGAAACAGCCGAATGCTTCATCAGGATTTACGTGGAAACACTCTGTTTTAAGCTTATCTTCTTGATTTGTGAAGGGCATACGCACATACTAATCTGGTGAAGTATGGAGGAGGGAGTGTGCCAACGAATGCCAACCTGTGGGGTTTAGAACTAGGCTGTGCATTTACCTTTAGAAAACATCTGTTCCTTTTGCATAGCTGAATTGAATGTGCAGAATAACCAGGCTACTATAGTCATCTGCGTTAATTTCAAAGAGCCAGGTTTTCTCCCTAGATAGCCGGGGATGTGTGTGTGCTTACCCCAAAATAGCTCACTTTTTTCTCTTCTGTATAATGATGAAGAGAAGGGCACTGCAAAAAATAAATGTTCCCTAATAATGTTGGTCTTCATAAGGCCACAATGCAATAGGTGCAGTAAGGGGAGGTCACTTTTTTTTTAATATATAATTTATTGATTGAATATCACTGGATTTAAAAATCTGTATAAAGGTAAGTAAGTCTACATCATCAGCTCTTCAGGAATACCTTGAGCTAGCAGCTGGCATAGTTCTCTGGAGCTATTAACTTGCATGAACATCATGACTTTCAGCTGTTTCCTCTTGAAGTTTACGTCTCCATTACCAATTCAATATGGTCAAAGTGCAATTCTCAAACCCTTCTTTCAATTTTTTAATTCTCTGTATTCTTCACTATGGCTGTTTTCACTAGCATATTCTTTATTATCTAGACTCACACTGAAATTCAAATTATTCTGTTCACCCACATCCCATCTTGGGCCAGGTTCAGCCCTGCCTTCCTCTCACAAGAGCCACGACTTGTTTGCATCCTCATCTTCTCCACCTAAGACTGTTTTTCTTCCCTTTCCTCTACCCTCATTCTCTTCAACACTGACATCAACCAGCAAGCACATCCTTCATCTTAGTAACGACAGACATTTTACAGTCTCCATCTCCACTTGCAACCACTTGTCTGTTTTCTTCCATAATCCTTCATATGCTTGCAGTGTTCTGCTAGTCTTGTCTGTTGGGATTTTCTGTGCTATATCTGAACTGCCTCTGTGAACACAGTCATCCAAAATGGGTTCAGAATTCTGTGAGAAAGCCTGTTATCTTTTTTTATTGTTATCACTGGCATTTTTTTCTGCTTCCTTCTCTGCCTGGAAATATGTTCTTGTGTTTCATCATGAATTTAGGTTGTAAGTTTGTCAGGCAGAGATGAAATCCACTGCTTATTTCAGCAGATCCCTAATATGTTTCTGAGATGTGAAAAGAAACCAATAAAGACGTCCTCTCCCAACAACAGTCCTTGTGTTTGAGATGGCTTGTGTCTCAAAAAGAGAGTTAAGAAGTTTCCCCAACAAATGTGGTTTGTAGCCTGGATAGTCACAACTATGTTTGGTTACTCCTGTTATTGGGAGTGAAGTGCAGGGTGAGGGGAGAACACTGAAATACATTTTATAAGATGTGTCAATGAAGCTGGGAAATCACCTGCAGATTAAGGTTTAAGGCTTACTGTAAGTGGTCTGGATAAAAGATCAACTCTGTGCCTCTGATTTCAAAGAAATGAGTATCACGTAGCTTGAAAATTCTCCTGCAGAAAAGATAAAAACTGGATAATTCTACCAATGGCCCCTAAGAGACCTTTATTTACTTGTCAGGTAACCTTGCACGCAGTTTTTTTTACAATGATTATACTTTTGTAGCACTTAGATGAACTAATGTTTGCGAGCATTAATGTAGATAGAAGGTTCCTGTTTATGCATGCTGCTACCTGAGCAGTGGTGAGAGGTATTCCATGTTTTCATGTACGTTACAGACTATCCATAATCTAACAGAAATGGGAATGTTTGCATTAAATCCCATACAAGTGTAGACTACCCACCTGAAGAGAAACTCCAAGGACAAGACAGCTGCCTGGTGCAGGAAGGGCTGAGAATGTATAAGCTGAGTAAACAAGGTCGTGAGCATCATGTTAGAACCATGATTTCTTCGGGGGGAGCAGCATTAGGGTGATGGAGAGAGGAGGGGAGGGAATGGAGGTGAAGGCGAAATGCCTGGAGGAAAGTGTTGAGGGAACTGGGAGAGAAGATATGTAAAAGTTTGGAGCAGACAGCAAAAAGCAGAAAGAAAAAAAGGCCGACATTTTTAGAGGTCTTTATAGGTTTCAGAGTGTGAGCAGAGGAAGGAATCTCTGAGTTGGAGTGTGCCACAGTGCACTGAAGTGGGGGAAGTCTGACTCACCCTGCTTGGGGCTCAGCATAGTCATCTGGAAAGGGCAATATGTGCCTGTATGTATCATTCCTATGTGACCTGCACCACAGTTAATCACTTCACTATGTTAATGCTTACTCTTGCAATACTTTTCTTCACATCCACCTCACTGTGGTCTCTGTGGCGAACTGCTCAGTCAGTACTCTTAGGAACAGCCTTTGCCAGTGGTTTAACATGTGGTGTTTTCCAGGCCCTTCAAGGCTTTTCTGTTTTGTGGTTTAGTTATAGCAAGAAAACTATTAGCAATAAACAAAGCTGGCTTGGGAGTTACAGATTTGTCCTCAGGCATTGGCATCCTTTCATTTGATGTGTTGGTGTTGCTGACTAAACAGTTTCCAAGATTATTAGGAAAGGCAGAATCTTCATTATATCTATGCTTTGCTTCTATGATGTGAGGTACTGGCCAACCAGCGCACCACTGCAGGCTGTGAATCTGCCACCAAGTTGACTCTTAGCTCCTTTTAAACCACATACCATAACAAATCCTAAGGGCCTGACTGAGACCAAATTGAATTTGTCTGTGGCTTCGTTCAAAGGTTATAGGGGTATGCTTTCCTCTGTTTTGTGGTTGTGGAACTTGCTGCGTTCACCTGTGGCACTACTGTAGGGGCATAATGCAGTCTGGAAGCTATGAAACAACATATCCTGAAACCCAAGTCATTCCCATGGTTATTTAGTGGTGATATAATTTGCTTTGTGAAGGAAACAGGGTTTCTGTGATGGGGTGCACAGGCATGGAAAGGTTAATTTTGTGCTGTAGGGACAAAGAGGTAGTTAAATTCAGGTCATCTAAATGCACCTGCTGGATAGGGAGGGCCCTACAGCTGTGGAGAGTAAGCTGTAGAGGAGAAAGAGTCTGCAGCAGTCTGCTACAGGGAAGTACTGCTTCAAGGGCTACAGAAGAGGGATGTCTCATGAAAGGCAAGGTATTGTTTCACAGTAAAAAAAAAGAAAAAGAGTGTATAGTGCAAGGGTAATTCAGGGAAACCCTGCAGAGTGCTGAGGCAGTGTGCTAGGGAAGCATCTTTGTTTTTGTGTCATGTTTTTATACGCTTTTCCCTAACCTTTTGTCATTTAGGATGTTAGGCTAGGTGGACCTTTGCTCTGACTCAGTACAGCTGTTTGTATGTCCTTGGTGAGGTACATCTTGTTGTCAGTAAGGACTTTGTTCAATTTCTTCTTGCAAATGATGATTACAGCAGTGTGGACTAACAGCTAGTATGTAGAGGTTTCTGTTGATGTACAAACTGTCTTGGCAATGTGGATTGATTTTCTTGGGTGGTTGAGCTGAAATCTATTTTTCAATGATCTGCCCTCTTTGAGACCTTGTGTTGTTGTGTATCATCGTTGTATTTGAGCTCCCTCCATTACAGTAATACCCATGCCTGAGACTGCATGGTCTTTTCCTTTTTAAGACTGTAGTAAAGTCTGCCAAGATAGCTGTATGAGATATGTGAAGGGGGACTGGCTGATTTGTTAGTAGCATGTTTTTGTGCAATAAAATGGAATTTCAGGGGAAGCACTGACTTTTAGAAAATCCTTCTTGGGATGGAAGGGCTTATATCGATCAGTTTTCCATTTCTGGAAGCTGTCGCACACACTTTTAAAGTAAGAAAGAGGCTGATGTTCTATCTTTTTATTTTTCAAGGTATATATTGAACCATGGCTTTGAGGGATCCGTATATTCTCCAACTATTTTTCCTTCTTGGTTAATCAACTACTAAGAAAACTTCTGCTCTTTATATGGTTGCTGAAATGATGCCAACTTACTGGGGCTTGTTTGACAGATATAGTGTTTGAACAAGACATTGTTATCTCTTGGTGGTTAGTCAGTGACAACAGGGTAAAAAGGCTTATTAGAGGAAATGGGGAAGGAAAGATGTGACAGGCACCTGGAAAGGAAGAAAATGAAGACAGATAAAGTACATAATCTTCAGGAGAAAAAAAAGGAAGAAAATGAAATGTAAATAACATCATTAGCTAAAAATGCAAGTGGTAGATGTTATGGCTTAATCCTATTTAATGCTGCTTTAAAGTAACACCAAGTCTCAGACAGAAAGAATAGGCCTTTTATTTGTTCTTGATATGATAACTAAGTATGTTTAGATAGCATCTTTTAAGATTAGAAAATACTCATAAAATTGAGTTCTAAATTGATAGTGAGAAAGGCCTACTGCAGTTCACCAAATCTTGGAAATGAATGATTAAGCAGAAAAGCCCTCATTTGTCAATTTTGTATCACAGCCCACTTTGTAGAACCTATTAAATTTAGAAAATGTTGAGACCTTACTACAGCACAGGACCTTCTCTTAAGACTTTGGAAGGCTTATAATATATGTCAGTCACAATGGATGCATTTCATCTGGGGCTGAAATTGTGCATTACAGGAATATCAATTTAAGCCTTATCCAGGCATATAATTCCCACAATATTAAGGGTTATTCTTTATACTGTATTGAGTGCCAGCACTGCAGTGCAGTTACACATTCATTCCTCCTCCATGCCAAACTTGGAAGAGGTTATTCTTTCAAATGGAAGTTAATTTTTTTCCTCCAAATTGAAATCTGGGTTTCACTTTTCAATGCAGTGGTGGCAATTATTTTTCAATTACAGAGCAGTCATGCTGCGGTTATGCTTTGTACCTATCATTGCTGTTAATTCATACAGCCAGAAGGCCAACTGCATGATGAAAGTTATTGCACAAATACAATGCGGTTATCTTGGAGGCAATTGTGACACCTCAGTTTTGGATGATACAGTTCAAAAGTGACTTCATAATCATGCAGCATGTTTTAAGATGTCTCAGTTTGAGCGCCTAAAATTATTTGAAAAATTATTTGTGCAGCAGCTGCTTTCGGTTGTTTTGTTATTAGGACTTCCACATATTTATATCCAGAGTAACACTGTAATGGTGCCCTTGGAAGGGGAGCAAGTGTGTGCAAGGCAGAAGGAGAGAGAGAGGGGAGGGAGATGCCCCGTTTCTAGTTCTGTTGTTTGTTTTGCCTGTCTATAATATTTAATCTCTCTGAACTGTTGAGGACAAGCAATTTCCTGTGGTACTAGTAAAGCTTGTGTGAGTATTATTGCTTAAGAAATATGATTTATGTATATTTCAGTCAGTTTAAATACACACAGAGACTACAGAAATCTGTGAGCCAGGCCAGCAGGCTCATTTAAGAGTGTGAGAAGGAGAGCACTCCTTCTGTATTTGTGTAAGAAAGTAGGGAACAAATTGGACAATGCTTCATTTACATGTCCACTGAATAAAATGGAGAGAGAGAGACTCCAGGAAAAAACAGCCTATAATAAGCTTAGAAATGCTTGCCTGGTCTCTGGGCTGCATGTCAGCTAATTTAAAGCTGCAATGACAGTGGGCTTTCTTGGATTAGAGAATAAGAAAGAAGGGGAAAGTCCTCCAGACTCTGGTACTTCTTTGCATTCTGTGTTTGCACCAATGAATTGGGCTATATTCAAAGCAAGGGATCCGTTTTACAAAGCCATCTTCTGACAGGAGGAAATCAGGCTAGGACTTGCCTTTGAGCTTAGAGAGAAATTGGAAATTGAGACTGAAACTAAAAATATTAGATAAAGATAGGATATTCCTTTGTGCAGGTTTTGGTGGGGGGAGGCTGTGAACAATTATTCTCAATTGTTTACCTTGAATTTCTTCATTCTTAAACTCTGCTGAGTAAAAATAATAGTTTCAGGGGGGGTCTGACTATTCCCTTTCCCAGTAGGAAGGGGGACCTGTTTTTTTCATGGAAGATTGGGGGCAGTGAGTCCTCAAGAGGTGGTGCGTTCGGTTTTCAAAAAGGTTTGAAAGCCATTTGGGGGAGTTATAATATCAGGAGTCACATATGTGGAGGGAAGCATCCTTTGGTTGTAAAGTGGTGTCACTGCAGCAAGCAAGAGGCATGTGAAGATGGTTTATGTCTGTGAGAAACAGTTGCGGTCATTAAAAACTCCAGAAAGATGATAAGCTATTCAGTCATTTTGCTGATCTTCTGCTTATACTGTAAGATCAGGTTATTTATCGAGAAACATAGTTGTAGTTTAATTATATGATAATTGGAATTTAAATACACAACATAAATGTAACTCATTTATTTGCACTTCTGAAAATGGAGGTTTATTTTGTACATGATGCTGCAGAAGGCCTACTTGAAAGCTGCAAAATACCTGTTCCGTGTTCTGTCTAAAGAATTTGAAATTTGACCTTTCTGCAGTTGTACAGTGATCAGTGGAAGATAGGCCAGACTAGAAATGATGGAACAAAGCATTACAGGATCAGCTGTACTGTTTGTCCAAGATCTCTTGCTGGTGATTTTGGATCATTTTGCGTAACAAAAATCTGATGCACTAAGTTTAAAGGAAGAGTCAAACTGTCACCACAAGTTCGGTAGCAGAAGTGATGAAGAGGTCAAAAGGCAGGTGAAAGTAATGATATTTTGCTCCCTGTGCTGGGAAACCAAACTTCATGTGGGCTGAGGGAAATAGCTTCTTATCATATGGCTGTCCGTAGTTTTTCTTTTCTCTCTTAACTATTCTATTTCCTTTCTTTGTTTTTTTAGGGTTTGTTGTTGTTGTTAATAGATTCTCTTCCCTTTTCTCCAGGTTTTCTGTATGTAATGCAAGCTGCAGTCTTGTCTGTGCTCTCACTGTCCAGGAAAAAAAAGTCAGCGGTGTGCATGAGAAGTTTCTTGTGAAGCATTTGTTGTGGCATAAGGAGGAACAGGAGACTAGAGCTGAATGGGACAAGCATGACCTTCTGCATATTCATGGTGGCAAAATAGAAGGAGAAAGAGAGACTATTCAGAGGGAGAGGAGGTTTAAAAAAAATGTTGCTTGATAAGGTATTAAATGGTAGCTGAAAGAAAAGAGAAATAATTGTCAGTATCTATCCGGTACAGGAATACAGTTTTGCATGTGTATCAGAGGCAAGTGTTCCCTCCTAGGCACTTCCCCAATAACCTAGGTTGAAAGGAAGAAAAATGTATCTGCCTGACTTTCTGTGCAGTCATAAGTAGCTGAACACCTTTGTCTTAGCACTTCTAACCATCAGTTTATACTCTTTATTAGAAACCATAATCACCTTTACTGTAATTGTAATATTTATCCCCATGGCTTTATATGGTCATTGTCATTTTATTGCTGTAGGTATGATTGTGTAAATTGATTCTATATCTGTATCTATATATTTTGGTGCCAGTTTGTTTATTCACTTTCAAGTGCCAGCACTTTGAGACTCCACAATGAAAAAAGGCCATATAACTGGAGGAAAGTTTCATATAAAAGCAGATCCAAACCAATCTGTAGTGTGGTTAAGAAAGTTTAGTTTTTCTAAATACACCTTGTTAGGCACTTAGTGCTCTCATTGTAAATTTCTGTTTCTTAGGCTTCTATCAAAATACCAAAGTCCATGAAGGTATACATGTGCCTCACTTCTATTGATTTAAAAGTCAGATAGAATTAAGATGCATATGCCAAAGACCCCATGACTTGCAATGAAAGATAACTAAAGGTCTAAAACTGAAGATCTGGGCCAAGGCCTTTAGAAGGGACTTATGTTCTATTTACTTAACCTATGTGTCTTTTTTATGTTAAGCTTTCTCCTGTCTGCAGTGGAACAAACTTGTGGTTCTCATTCCTCTTTGGGCTTTCCTCAACCAAATCTCTACTGCCTCAACATCGGAAGTCTGACTGCAGAGACTTTTTTTTTTTTCCCTAGAAAACATGAAATTCCATGAGGAAGAAACTATCAGGATTCTGACACTTCCAAGTAGTGTTTTTAGCTTTTTTTTTTCTCATCATGGAGAGGTTAGAGAAAACACAGCAATAAAAGATAAATTGGTACCATTCTTGCTGTTTATCTGATCCGTGACAAAGGCTGTTATTACAGTGATGAGACAAGACTCTGTTGAACTAGACACTGGATGAAATGGAGAATACAGAATAAAAATCCAGGTCCTCTCCCAATAATTTTTTCTAGTGTAAGGCAGAGACTTATCTTAATCTATTATTAGTATAAGACAAGAATGAGACAAAGGAAAAGATGAGAAAACAGACAAATTGGGGAGTACATGCAAACGGATAGCTTGATGGGTGCTGTTTTCTGCATATCAGCAACTGTGAAAAGTAACATGGGAATTTCAATACAGGAAAAATTTGTAGTGTGTTGAGGTATCTTTGCAGATGTTTGTGGAATGCAACTAGATTTAATTTGCAGACACCTGAAATATATTAGCGGAGAAACTTTTCTTACCTTTATAAACCTTTAGAATCTTTTTTTAGTGTCTCCACTGTCTCTTCCAGTCCCATCCTCCATAATAGCAGATACATGTTTTTTAATTACACTCTTGCAGCTCTCTTCACTGATTAGGCTAGTGTTCTCCTAGTTGTCTCCCCTCAACTTCTTCAGTGTTGTGCTTTGCATTTTGCTCTTGGTTCATCTTAAATGTTCTCTGAGTTTCCTTCATGATTTTTCTTTGCTCATTAAGCAACTGTTCCTCTGTTGTTATGACTTTCCTCAGTAAATATTGAAAACTTCTATTTCTATCCTTGCTGGTTATTGTAACCAAAGTACCAGAGCTGATGAGATCTTCTGTCTGTCTCTTCAAGATCCTGTCATGTCACAATAAGGTCTTCCTCCTCCTTTACGATTTTCATTGCCTGGGAGCATTCAGTGACAGTAATGCTTTGCTTCTTTATTGCTCCTTCTTCCTTTCACAGTGAGTAACTGTCATCTCATTAGAAACAGTTCATTGTCTGTTCCTCAGCTGTTTGTGCCAACCTGAAGTACCTGGCTTCCTTTAGCTGGCTGGCCAGCTATCTAAGTGCTGCTGTTTTTCAGGCGCTTAGTTTTCTCGGGAGAAGGATTGATAATCATTTCTTGTCTGGATTGTCAAATATGTATATAAAGTAGAGAACCTTAAACTTTTAATTGTGTCATTGGCTTGTATCTTTTTTAATGCTTGGCAGATACAATCATACTTGTCTCATACTGTGGCCACTGACGTATATACCTGTAAATACATGTGTGTATACATGTATAGTACTGTCACCTTTTCAGTGTTCTCACTGATGCTGAACAAGTACTTATCAATTGGCAAAAGTCTTGATTGCAGGCATCTCAGGTTGTGATTGTGTAGGATCTCTCAAATTAAGTTCAACAGACTCCTAGGGGAACCTCAGGAAGAAGGAAGCAGGCATGCTGTGGTTTGGGATGAGATCTGAGCAGTGGTTTACCTGCTGAGAGCGTGGGCTGTGCAATTGCGATGAATGAGGCAATCACTGTTCTGTGTTGACTCCAGATGAAGATTTCTGTTTCACGCATCACCAATATGACTGCTTTTATCAGCCTAAGATGTTCTGTTTCTCTGTTACATGAAAGGAGGCTACAAAGTTGAGGGAAGTGTGATTGCCGGCCATGCAAGGATTCCCATTTTATTCCTTGCTCCAAATCCTGAGCTTACCCCACTGTTCCCTGATGTGAACCAAAGTTACTGCAAAATGGTTAGAGGGGCACTGTGGTGTGTCATCTCAAGGAGCAGATTTTAGCTTGTGATCTTGGCCCCTTGTCATCAAAGTGGCAATGTCATTTTTTAAGTGAGAATAGTGTCCTGTGGGTTGTAATGAAATATGGTAACCAGGAAGGCTAAAGGGCTAACCATTTTCTTGAGATCAGATGGGGATACAAATGACAGAAACTTGTTTACTGGCTTGGTGATTTTCTCCACTGTGACCATCTTAGTGACATGTAGTTTCACTGCAGACAGGAGTCTGCTGTACTAGATGTATGAAAACAGCCCCACAGTGTGAGACCTAGCAGGTTGCGATAATACAAAGAAGTGATGTTAATGAGGAGAGACTCATTTTATAGACTGGGAAAGTAAGAGAGTTCTTTTTATATATATTTTATATATATATATATATATTTTTTTTCGTCCAGCTCTTACCAGGTCTTAAATCTTTTAATGGAAGGTGGTATGCTTGTATGCTTTCAAACAACCCAGTTTCTGCCTGGTCACGTCATCTTGCTTGCTACTCAACAGGATAAAGTTTCATCTCTTTTACTGCTATGTGAAAAGTTTGTTTAATGGAATGCCAACTTTTTCCTAGGACATCTGCACTGTTTAAATTTATTTTTAAAAATAATCTTGTGCATTGCTTGGCTGCAGAGAGTTTGGTGTTTTCACTCCACCCTGGGAAGGAAGAGTTGACAGTCCAATTTTTTTTACATCTTCTTTGATGGGAGATTGACTCTGCAGCTGCCTTGGTTTCTTTCTCTCTGCTGCAGAAGGTGCTGTATGCACCCTGAATGCTGTCATTCCTGACAACATTTGTATTATTTGCACCCTTAGTAATTGGGATCTTTTTTTCAGCAGGGTGTGGCTCCCTACCATGCAAGAATTTAGAAACTTTCCTACGTCTTTTGTCTATTTACCTGTGCCAATTGCATGCGTGAGGAAGACTGGGAGTCTTGTTACTATCCAAATCTGTGGCCATGAGACCAAAAACAAATGGGAGACCATAACCAGTTAAAGCAAGATTCAGGATGGAAGGGAGGGAGAACTGCAGCAGCAGTGAAGATAAAGGATAAAATTATGGCAAATATATAAAGTTGGTGGGAGAGATTTATAGGCTATTGAAGTGCTTTGAAGGGAATTTAATGACAGACAAAAACTGCTTTTGCTGGAAGACTGATTCTTTTTGCTTCACTTTATATCAGGAAAAGAAAGAAAAACTAGCTGGAGGGAGGCTTTCCAGGATGGAGATCAGACAAAAGATCCAAGCAGGAAGAAGAACAAGGCGGAAGGCGGACAGAAGGGTCTTCCTACTTGTGGTTGTTTTCATTAATAAAAGAAGAAACAACAACCAAAAAAGAGGCTAAGAACTGGTTCATAGATAGATGAATAGCACAGCTGTTTTGAAGGTGTTTTAGCACCAAAATACAGTCTAGTGCAGTTAGTCTTATCAAAAGGCCTGCTCTTTCCATACCTTGACCATCCAGGTTCAGGAGCTCTAAAGCCCACTGGCACCCAGGTTGGACTGTCATTTCAGCAGTGGTGTCATCCTGTTCTTTCAGCTTTCTCTCTGTGAAGATCCTTCCATCAGAGTTCAGAATTGCATGAATACGTGGATAGTGATTTTTCTACCTTGATTTCAGAGTTGTTTGACCAGAAGTCTTACTAAAAAAAGCCTATGTCCTATAAAATAACAGACCCAACTGTGTCCTTCACTGAAGGAGCTTCCTGATATGCCAAGCTGAACATGACTGCACAGGCCAGACATTTGTGTCTACAGAGCCTGCCTAGTGCTTCTCTGAAAAACTCTCTCTGAAAAATCCCTCTGCACATTCAGTCCGCTCATCCTTTCTGTGCACACAGGAGGACGTGAAATATCTTGAGTGTGGAGGATTTACTGCATGTATCTAGCAAACTCTGAAATAAAACTATTCTGGAAATATAAGGCTGGCTCTGCATTTGTAACAGTGGTTCTGCAAGTGTGCAGTAAATGCAAGATGAATGGGACTTTCTGCAGGATTGCTTGAATGCACAAGACATCTACACCAACCCTGTGCAGAGGGGAGAGGAGTTGGGGGGTCTTGAGGGAGGCTGCTGGGGATGGCAGAACAACACAACTGACTCCTCTCTGTGTTCCCAAGATGTCCACAGAAAAAGAGACTACTTGGAGCAGGAGTGCAGGGAGAATTTTAATTATCACAGCAATCTGCATGTGTATTCGGATTGTCTCATTCTAAGGCTGTTCAATATTCTGGCCAAGTGGAAAAGATCTACCAAATTTTGATCCGAGACCCAATAGGCTTGACTCTCAGAGATGCCAACAACTTCTATCTCCTTTTCTTCTTGAGCTTGAGTCGTCTTTTTCAAAAACAAAGTTTCAAGTTATGGAAAAAAGTTTTTTTTTTCAAAAATGGTGGCCCTACAGTTTAGCCAACATTTTGTGAGTCTGCTAAGCTTAAATCAAGGTAATATGGATTAAGCTGCCCCTCTGACTTTTCCAGCTTGCTCTTGGGTAGTATTTGTCAATCTAAAATTCATTTACAGCCTGCACAATATTATCTTTTATTAATATTCCTTTGAAATCCTTATCCGTTATCTTGGCATTTTGCAGAAGGTATGATTATGTCCCAAAGTACAGTTGAACAAACTCCAATAAATAGGTGACAGCATCCAATCCTCTTCAGTAAGTAACTGTTCAATTTCTCTGAGGGTTTTTTTTTTCTTTTTGATATCTCAGGCCAGAGAGCAATATACTTTCCTACCAATCTGAATTTAAATGAAGCAGACTACTAACTTTGATTTGCTTCTGTTCCTTCTCATCTACACAAAGTGGCTTGCATTAATCATATTAATAAAAATGGCATCAAAATTACCAAGTTTTAAAGAAGAGGACGTGACAGTGATATTACCCACAAAGTTGCAAGTCATTGTGCATGCATATTAATTACAAGTTGTCTGAGATTTCAGGAGAAGCTCAAAGGAATGACATTTTTCTCTGTATGTTGTTTTTAATTTTGGAAACCTCCCCTGTAATGCAAGATGTAGCCTATCCTGATGCGGTTCTGTAATCACAGCATGCTTTAATTTTGATAGATGACCCTCAAATCCTTTAAGATCTGCAGTAATTAGAATGATTTTGTAATACTTTGTTTCCTAAACTATCTATGGTGACATCCATCTATCATCAGATGGATTTGTTTACTCATTCCCTTTTCAAAAAAATCAGAAAATAAGTAATTTGTATTGAAAGCTTATCTTTGTTGCTACATGGGGCAGGGAGCATGTTATAATTTATCTCACTTTAGTCTCTGCTCCCTCTTTTGGAGGGATTGTGCTCTGAAGAAATGCACGTTTCACAGGTATTCAGAGCCCCTTTCCCCTCAATATCCAAGTAGTAGCATTGTCCCAGTATGAGTGCTAAAAAGTCACCTCATCCATTCTGAATGTCTGCCAGTAGAAACAAGGAGCACAAATTAAAATCCACTAAGTATTCTTTTTCTCCATTCTAGATATTCCTCCCCTTTTCTTTTTATTCTAATGCTGCTCTGCACACACAAATCTAGTGCATCTTTTCAATGTCAAAAAATTATTAAAAGTGGTTGTACAAAACAAGAAAGCATTGAGGATGTGTGTCTCCTATTGGGAGTAAATTATGTGTGGCTTTTTGGCTTCCCTGTGTCATTTCTTGTCTTTCCCTTGGAGAACAGTATCTCCTTTCTCAATATTATTTCACCGTCTTTCCCATGGTTGCTACTGTTTGCCCAACCTCCTTCCCTGTCCTGTGTTGTTTTCTCTTTCACCATGCTTATTTTTCATTCCAGCCCATGAATGTGCATGTATTCATCTGCTCTGTTGGATCTCTGCTCTTCCCTCTCCTTTCTTTCCTCCTCAGCTTTTCTCTTGGTTTTCTCTCTGGAATGCATTTCTCCCTACCCTTTCTTCTTGTCACCCGCACCCCTTCACTCTCTGATGTGTCTGTAGCATTTTCTCCTATCTTCCTTGCAGAGGCTGTCTCTTGGCAAGGTTCCCTCCTGGTCCCTGGCCCCCAGCCACCTCATCTCAGCCAGATGAAATACCCACGGGCAGGACACTCTCATGCTGTCGTGCAAAGCAACAGGCTGCTCGCCCTCAAGTGCACCTCAGCTTTATCATTGTGGTAGTGCAGGGAGAGGCAGGAAAGCAGAGATCAGTGCAACTGGCAGTAAAGTGGTATCAGCCAGCCACAGAGGAACCTGCAGTAACCCTGTCTCATGGGGGAGGGAGGTTGGAGGAGCAAGGGTTTACTCCAACATATGCCTCTTCCTGGCAGGTATATGTGAGGCAGACCTGGAGCTCCATCAGGCAGCGGACTGATGTGGGAGATACTAAGTATAGCCCAGCCCTGCCTGAGAGCACGGAGCATCATCTACGGAAGCACCCTTGCATTTTCACAAACATCGAGTTTGCTTGTCTTTTTCCTCATTCATGGCCTGTTTTTTAAGAAGTGACAAAACCACACCTCAGCAAAACATGAGGATAGGTCTGTACCATCTGCCAGTGTCTGGATTTATGTGGTGGACCAAGGAGGGTCCTGGCTTTAGTAACTCAGGATAAGATGGTTCCTTCCTGGGCAGGTTAATAATCAAATCATATTAACAAGTAAAATTTGATTAGGCTTCTGATTAGGAAAAAAGCAAGCCAGGAGTTTGAAGCTTGTTGTGTCAACAGAATACATTAGCTTCAGTCTGATGTTCTGTTTTCAATAAGAAAAATTGGTAATAAAATTATAGCCACTGAATTCCTTGTGAGGTTCTGAACATGATACAGTGCTTTCAGACAATTACTAAATACAATGGGATAATACACTGGAACTTGGTCAATGAACAGCCAGAAGAGTATCACATTGTTTAATTGCAACAAAAAATAGTGATGAGAGCAGGGAGGGATCTTTAATGAGTGAGGTAAAACTTCTATGTTGGAAAAATCTGTTAGGTTGTTGTTGTTCCTTGAGGTCATTACTCGGGAGACAGATGTCCCAGCCAATGGGCCCTGAGCTCACTGTTGTACAAGGCTGTGTTTTGCAGAACATAGAAATGTAAAAAATGGCCAAATGGGCATGGATTGCAGCCTAGCTTAATGCTGAAAAAAATCCAAACATTTCTGAAAGTTGAACCTTTTTATTAGAAAATGTTACAGCAAACAAAGTCAACAGCACATTATAAACAGGGTAATTACATGCAAGAAACAACTGCCAAAATAATCTTGTCTGGAATGGTAATGGAGATCCGGCTTTTACTGAGGACAGATTTTAGAGAGAAAGGAGAAGATCATTCCTGCAATTTTTTGTTGAGCTGGATACTCTCAGCAGGGGCTTAGAAATAGCTGTCATATTAGACAGTTGTCATTTTACCTTGCCTTAATGCAAACCAGTGTCACACAAATTCAGTGTATCAGCTGGATAGCAGTTAAAGCCATGCTGTAAATGCCTAACATATTTAGGAATATAAATAATACTTAGCTTGCTTTTCTCATCAGAATAGGATCCAGTGAAAGTGTGATTAATCACAGGCTGTTGAGCATCAGTAGGGGGAAAAGAAACCTATTAATGCTGCATTGTTCTCCAGACACTGAGACTGTACAGGAAGGAAATGATCTCTGAAGTGAGGGAAGATAGGCTGTTAATTCAAACAACACAATTCCACCTGCTGTCAAGAATGATTACAGATCAGAAGGGTATGTTTGTGATGATTGCTTCATCTTTGTGGCTAATAAATTTAACTGTCCACAGTCAAAATCCTGTTAATGTTAAGTGCAGTGTTTTACCTTAAACCTAGAGCTTTCCCTCCCCCAGATATGTGCATGTGAGACAATTCCCTCATCAAGCACGCTCACGCACACTAGCTCAGGCCCTGGAAGAAGTGCATCAGGGGGAGCATAGCTCTCTGCTCCACCTGGTTACCCCTGCGTCTGCTGTTTACTTCGGGCACTGGTGCAATCGGCTTGTGATGCTGTCTCTGCACAGTGCTTTGCTTCGCTGCAAGCACATACCTGCAGTAGTTAAAAATGCTCTGACAACATTCTTGGGGAGGAGAAGGAGGGGACAAAAAAAATCTTTGTATTTCAGCTTTTTCAGTTTAATTCAATTCACTTTTTCTGCTAAGGCTGTGCTCCAGCATGAGAGCTGGGCTGCCTCTTTTTGCGTGTTTCACGAACGGCTCATTTGGCTGTGCCCTCGGCGGATGATGTCCTCACTCAGATCGCTGTGAGTTAACCTAGGTGAGCAAGAGGTCCTGCTGGAATACCAAGCTCATAGCTAAGGCCTCTGCAGGAAACCCACAGATCGTCCAAAGAACACGTCAAGGGCAATGCTTTGTAATCCAGCAACTAAGAGCAGGATGCTGTATGAGAATGAAAACAGCGTGAAAAACATGTTGCTGTTGTATGTGGACTGTCTCAGCAGAAAATAAGAAAGTGTTGGTACTTAACTGAAATCAGGTAGCAGTATCAAAGCTAAAGTAGAATGATTTGTCTTAGAGGGCACATAAGGTAAATGTAACCAGTATGGACTGCATAAACTGTTTGGGGGGATTTTTGGGGAATAGAACCTTGCCCAGCAAACCTGTACTTAGGTAACCATAT
Organism: Dromaius novaehollandiae; assembly: GCF_036370855.1. Taxonomy (NCBI): domain Eukaryota; kingdom Metazoa; phylum Chordata; class Aves; order Casuariiformes; family Dromaiidae; genus Dromaius; species Dromaius novaehollandiae. The sequence continues at coordinate 97,327,858 of NC_088098.1, read as the reverse complement.
CAGTGATACCAGATAAGGTAAAAGACAAAAGAGGGCAGATTTGCCAACAGGAGGAGTCCAGACTCCTATGGATAGAAGTGAAGCTGTCCCATAGACCCTGCAGGCTGCCTGGACACCAGAGGAAACCTGTGGGGAAACCTGCTGGACTTTCCAGCAGGTCTATGCTGGAAAGGCCTGGTGCAGGAGGACAGTGCAAAGAGAGATTGACTTGCACTTTAGTGTTAAGTAGTGTCAGGAGAAAAGGGTGATAGATTTATATTTCAATAGTTGTATGTAGTTAATAGGATTGAAGAGTGATAAGTAGAAGCTTTGTAGTTGTGGGTAATAGCAAAATAATATAACTGTAAATTTGATAATGGTGGTTTGTTTATTAGTTAATTAGGTCATTATTTGATTTATTAGATTATTAGAAATATGTTGATTAATGAATAAACACTGTAGTCTATTGTAGCAGTTACGTCTCAAGCCTGCAACCTAAAGGGGCAGTCTTTCACCCTGATGCAACAACCTAGCAGGGAATTCTGAAATTGGACCTTGTGCAGCTGGGCCTCTGTAGAGCACAAGAGAGTAAGGAAGTGTTGTGTTCATATCTCAAATATCTAACCAAGCTGATTCCTCCTTTGCTTAGGCTGTCTTTCATAGTGGTCTGCAATCTTTTAAATTCCTTCTTAAAGGTGATATATTTAGTTTAAAAGGTTTTTTAAAACCCAGTTGTAGCTTGTCAGTCAGTTCCTGCATGGCCAAAATTGTGTTGGTCTCCCATGTGTCCTGGTAAATATTTTTGTTCCAGTTAGATGTAGATTGCTGTACCTGTTCTTTCGTTTTTCTTGCAAATTTATACTGGGAACTTTATAATCAGCTTTCCAAGTCTGTTTGTATACTTTATAACTGCTGTTGTGGGCAAGTTCTCTTCTGGACAGTGCCGCCCTCCCCCCTCCCCCCCCCCGGTGAAATCTCCAGATGTTGCTTTAGTTTCTTTTTCAGAAAATCTTCGCTTATGATGTAATTTCCTTTGGTTCTTTCTTAAGCTTGGTCAGCATTAGTGATTTTGGAATAATTTCCTTGTTGGTTCCACAAGAATAAAGCTGACACTTTCTCTTACCATCTCTGTCCTGCTGCGTTGGTTTTGGGCCCAAACGATTTAGCCAAAATTCAGTTTCTTTCCTGTTTGGGCGAACATCAGTAATACAAACTGGGTGTCCTCTTCGTGAAATCTTCACACAAGAATTTGCTTTAAGATGGTGGAAACAGAGGCTGTTTTCTCACTTAGAAATACTGGTGTCTTTGCTGTTTTATGGTGCCACGTTTGCTGTTTCTTTGGCCTTGTCCCTTTGAAATGCGCAGCCAGCAACAAATAGCCATGCCTCATATTCCAAGTGGATCTGTTTTTTGGGGAATGGTGAATAATGCATTTTTATGCTGAATTATTTATTATTTTGCTGATGACTTGTGTCAAGATCTAGTTAGATGTATGAAGTGAGTGTATTAAAATATAATTTGAGAAGTGTTTATTAGTTAATGATACCTTTAAATGCATTTGGATACTTTTCCTTGTGTAAGTTTATGTAAATGTGTTTTGCACTTAAAGCCAAATTACTACAACAAAGGTAGTATTATGTATAGTAAGGAATTGAAACTATTTGGTTTTGGTCACCATATCCTCCTAGAGTTGAGCAGGCTCTTCCTGTCTGGCCTGATTTTTATTCACAAATCTTAAGAAGAAAAAATTTTTCTCTCAGTTGGTCTCTGAACTTTGAGTTGAATTGTATTGATTGGGTAAATGCAAATGTTTAAAATGTTCTCTCAGTACCTACCACTATGTTGAGGCTGGGTTAGTGCTTCAACAAGCTCTATTCCAGGTGCTTCCGTTGGGTCAGCCGTTAGACTTTCCATATAATTTTGGAAGCAACCATATCCTGCTTAATATGTTTAGGTTTAAACTGTGCGTGTAAATGCCAATTCTCTGCACATTTTGTGTAATGGTAAAGCTACATTTTACTATTTAGATACCTGTTGTGCTGCAACACAGGTAGGAACTAGATGGATCTGTGTTAATTTATTGAATTTAGCTCTGCTTAGTACTGCCAATGGGGGTATCCCCTCTCTGAAGCTACGTGAGCTTTGATTGCTTCCTCTGTTGGAGCTAAAGACTGCCACTAAGGTCAGTGAAGGATAGCTTTGACTGTCTTTGGGATCCAGATCCATTCTTGGTGGTAGCCATTAGCACCTTTTAAGCTAGTATCTAGAGGAGAGAGCAAATGTTTGAAAAAACACTCCTGAGATAGCAGCAGAAATAGCACATGGATGGACCCCTATACCTGTCTAAGGACTACTTTGAAGGGTGTGATCGCAGCATGTTCCCACCTCAGTTTCTGGCTCCAAGAGTTTGGACTTTTAGTGAGTTATGCTCTTATTTACTTGCAATTTCACTCCTTCCTTCCCTTCCTTCCTCCTTCTTGGAAGGACCAAATGATTGATTCCTCAGAGCAGGGTGAAAGGACGTGGTCCAGGTATATTGCTTTCTACAGTTTCTAACCACTGCTGGCTCTGGTTTCTAAACTTCTTATCCTGACCTATAATATATATAAAACTTCAGTGAAAAAAATCTGCTTTCTTGCTGCTGTTGCTGATTCATTTTGAATTAGGGACCTAGCACCGTGCAGCAGGCGTGCAGCAAACCCAGCATTTGTAGCTGTGATTGTGCTGTAAAATGGATCACTTCAAGATACAGTGGCTGGGAACTAGAAAGGCACTGCACATAGGAGAATTGAAACTACCTCATAGCACACACTGGCAATCTTTTAAATTGTTAACTCTAATTTTATCAGAAAGTCTTCTGGCCGATCTGATTTCCATATCCTGTTTCTTTCTGTTTTGTAAATGCAATCACTTTGGTCCATTCTGTTTATTTTATTTTTTACAATTCTTGGAAATGAGTGTGATTTTTCTTTATTTGGATGAATAACAACAGAGAGCTTGTATATCAACATCACTGAAATTGAATTTGTGGAATATTTTATCTATATGAGGTTTTATTTGATTCTTTAATTGAATCTAAATTCAGGAAATGAAGTGAATTAGGTTCTGCCTTTTAAACGTATTCTGTGGTCCGTGCTCGACTTGCTGTTCTTGTGATGGATGCAAATATTAATGAAAGCTCAGATCTGTTGTGTAGACATCACTGAACCACTTGCAATCTGTATTTGTATTTGCTTTCTAGCTCTGAAGGAAAAAAAGAAATTGTTATCAAAGATCTACCTGTGCAGGTGATTACTTGATTGATCCAATGAGAATCTCATGGCAGGGGAAGTATTAGGATGGTGCAACTTTGAGCTGAGGGGAGAGTTTTACTCCTGTTCTAGATTTGGAGCTGGCCTTTTTTAACATAAGCTGTAGTATATAGTATTTTCTGGGTGAGGTTGGATGTAGGTTTGGATTATTTTTTTTTCCTAGCAAAGGAAATGGGTGGAAATAATATGACTGTGAATTAATATAATCTGTTTATTGTTAGTTGCAGCAAGAAGATATTACTTTCTTCCTTCAGTTCACTCCTAAGTACATGGATGGGTAATATACAATAAACTCCTGCAACACTTCTATATGGCTAAAATATGTGAAAAAGATCACATCCTTAAATGAAATACTTGTGCTGGCATTCCAATACAAAGGTTCTTGCATGTTATTTATTTATTTATATTGTCTGGTTGTACAGGTGACAGGAGAAGGATTAGCTAAAAAGAGTAATAGGCTTAGAGAGGCATTGGTAGTATAGGTATAATTATGTGTTATGGTGTTGAGCCTTTTTAGCCTTTGTGGATTAGACTTGGGGTATTTTTTACAAAGTGAGTTTCCATAACAATGGATACGAACATGTAGAAGAGCAAGCATGAGAGGTTCGGTATGTTTCTACTTTTTCCCATTTCCCAGCCCTTTTATGTTTACATTTGTGTTAAGACTGCTGGTATTTTTCTCAAGGTGTCTTGGCATCTGAACTAAATGTTCTACAAAAACAACAAATGATGGTGAGGGCAGATGGGACTTAATATAGAACAGGAGATGGGAACGTGGGCACTAGTATAGGGGACACAGGACTATGCAAGCCTTATCTGTATCACCAGATGAAACACGAGAACAGGAAAAATATTTGGGGGGCAATGAGAGAGGTATACGGCTTTTTTGACTAAGGAGCAAAATTTCATAATGCTTCATCAGTCTTCTACCTTTTCATGCTGAAATTCATCACTAAATCAAAGTGAGTGCCTTCTAACACATGAAATGTCTCTTAACATGTAAATGAGAAAAATGTGTGAATTTCAGCACATCTAAAGAAAGGGTTGCGAGTGGCTAGGAGGATGGGTTTAGTCTAACCATTTAAAAATAGACTTTGAAATAATTCAGTAATGAGGAACAAGTTCCGTTTCTGATTCCCTGATTATTTGAAAAAAACAACTGTTACTAAGTGTGTGTGTGCATGCTGCATAGACACAGTTAAGGTTTAGAGGGGTTTTTGTTTGGTTTGGTTTTTTGGTTTTTGGCAACTTGCCTGGCTGTGTGCTGAGAAAGACCTTGGAACTTTCCTTCTGTTCAGATTTTTTTTTAGTATGCTCCTCATTACTCCAGCCTTACTAAATACCAGTTTTGGTGATGGTGTGGCCAGTGGGACCCCACCTATATCCTCCCTCTGCTCTCCCTAGCCAAATCTGAAGAAACAGGCAAAGCGATGCTCTCACCCACCTCAGGTATACAGTAGCCAGGCAAAAATCTCCTTTCCTACTCTGCCTTTGTAGTAAGTTAGTGCACTGATTGTCTGGCAGAGTAAGTGCCGGAGCGAGGGAAGGCTGAAGTCAGCCTTGTTCAGCACTGGACTAAATTGATTTATGCCAGCTTGAGGATCTTTCCCTTTCCTGGAAGGGAGAGGGAGACCTTCAGGGGATCTAGTTCTGTAAGCTACAAAAAGTTACGCACCTCTCATGTTCCCTCTGCTCTCACAGAGGGGGAAGAAGTCTGTTTGCAAATCTGTATTGGGCAATTCTTGGAAACACAGACACCTGGATAGAGATGCATTTTTGTCAAAAGAAAAGCCGGGAAACATTTGCACAGATGTGGCTGACACAGGAGGTCATGATCTCATATCATATGTCACTGCTAATTTTAGCTGAGATAATTAAGTACATATGGCTGTTTCAAATGTGAAGTCAACAGGAAAGTATCCAGCTACATGAGGTAGTTCGAGTAAATCAGATTTAACTGCAACAGCCAGCAGCTGAGGATATTAGGTGAGTATTAGATGTTCACTGAAGAAATTTATCAAAAAAAAAAAAATTTACATATATTCATTCTTTGTCTGTCTCTATGGCTGATACAAATATGGATAGAACCTGTGTTAATATCTCATAATGTTGAAGTAATAACACAAATATAACTTAGAGTTACTTGTTTTTATATACATTTCAAAACAGAATGAAAATTCTCTGTCCAGGAAAAGATGCAATACGTTGCCTAAATACCAGAATAGTTGGGTTTCTGTTGCCGAGTCATGGCTAATATGCAGAGGATCAGGGGTGGATAGTTGCTTTACTGATCACCAGTCTGTTAAAAACTTAACCACCAGTTTAAGGAACTGAACATCTGCTAATAATTAAAGTGTAGTAGATGTAGTTGTGTTAAAATCCTAGAATGCAGGGCATCCTGGAGAACTCAAAATCAGCAGGAAATTATCCTGATGCTTTGCCTTTTCCTGCATTGACCTTACCACTTCAGGAGGCCTCACCTATTGCCACCATTACCACCTATTTCTGTGCTGGTGTTTTAGTAGTGGCTCATATCCATTATAGTGTGCCTATGGTTTTGAGATTGCTGCCTCTGGGGACTTCCGCAGTTGTCTGCTTGACAAGCCTGTGAGTTTTGCATGATGCTGCATTTGCACCGTGCAGACAAACCTGTTGTTTTGTTCCAAGCTTAGGGGCCAGTTTCTTCTGAAACTATGAACAGACAACAGAACTTGTCCTAATTCCTCAGCTCTAAACCAAAAGTCCCGGTGTTCTCCCCCTCCCTGTTGTTTTGTTCGTCATCAGTTTGTGAGCAGGGACTTTTCCTTCCCATGTGCAATGAACTGAACTTGAACTCTAGAGTTGCGTCCTATACCAGAGTTGAACAGGACCCCTAAGATTCGTTGCTACAGGTTTCCTACCAGGCCCTAGGTGTGAAATGAACTTTTGGGAGGTTTCTCGTGCTAAGCAGGCAGGCAGCACGATGTCGTCACACTTTTCTCCAACCGGCTGCTGATGCTCTCTAGGTCCTGCCTCTCTGGTTGGAGGGAAGACCCAGAGACCCCCACAGAGCCCTCCTGCACCTACAGGACTGCTAACGTCAGCTAGACCCTGCATATGCACATTGGTTGGATTAGAGTCAACGACAGCTCTAAGTGCCCTCCTTCATGTTCATGCATGTTCTTTTAAACTGAGATTTCAGACAAGCAAGTGAAGACATACTTCAGTTTTATTGTTTAGGCATGGATAGAAACATTAATTCTTTTGCACTCTTGGTTCTTGAAACGTGCCCGTAGTGAACTTTGAGCAGTGAAAAACCTGGCTCCTAGGCCTGATGATTTAAAGTGCATAGGAGATCTAGTAGAATCCCATTAAGGTGAGGTGGTTCTATTCCTTTTTCATAGTGGTGGAAGTTGAAGGAATTATTTTCTTCTCTCCCCTCACATTCCTCAGACAGCAGTACGTAAATTTTCAACCCTTTCCTATGCTTTTCCTCATGATCGCTGGAGGTTTCTTCTCTGTATTTCAGAATTGTTTGTAGTGTTATAAGCAAAAACAGTTGATTTTTGCGTACTCCATCACAGCATTCTACCACAACTTTTCTTTTTTAAAGTTATTCCCACTGCATTTTTTTAAAAATGTGTATCACTTGGCAGTGTTCTCGCACCAAAAGAAAAAGATATATTTGTATATAAAGTAACTCTTTTGTGTGTTCACGTTTTATTTTGGAAAAACAGGTGTTTAAAAATTTTAGAATTTTTTTAACAAAATTCTAAAAAAAAATCACAATATTTACAGAGATAACATAATGGCTTAGCCATGCAAAACAAATTACTTTGGTTTTTTTTCCCCCATTTTACTTTGGTTTAAATATTGACCAAGATTATAATTTTTTTTGCCAAATAAAACAGTAACAAATCAAAGTTTAGAGGCAATATAACAGGATTTCCCCTCTAATATTTTATACAGCGTAGAGTTTATAGGACATCTTATGTATTTAATCCATGCCAATGCACTACAGGAAGCTTTTATTAAGACATCAGTCACTACTGCCCAGACATTTAACATTTTACAAATTTACAAGTAACAGTGTTTTTTTCCCCCTAAATAATGCAAAAGTGGCAAAATACATTTCCTAACGTCCATCTTTGTCTTTTACTTATTTATTTATTTCTGTCTAGCAGTCTATAAAAACTTACTTTTTCCCTGGATATCTGTAAATGGAAACCTGATGTTCTGCTTACTTTACTGTTTCTCTCCATCAAAACTGCCTGTTACTTTCTTCCAGAAACTAACCTGTGTAACATGAAACTTTTCCCTCCCAAGTATGATTTTCTATTGGCCATTTACCCTAAAATGTTTTCTTATCAGTACCATTCTAAAAATTTCCTCAAGCATAAAACAAGTTTATAAAGTTACAAACTTGAATGTAACTAAAGATACATAGACATTTCATAGTTACAATTATATGTACTGTTTGATAAATTAGGTACCAGTTAAAAACACTAAAATTATCTCAAGGTGCATTCAATATCTGTAGCGTAGTTAACAAAAACACACAAAAAATATATATATTCTATTTCTGTGGAAAAAAATGCAGCTTTGATATGACCACTTTTTTTAAAAGGTCTCCAATTCTGACTGATATCTTTTTGAAAGGAAGAGAAGGTACAGTACTTTAAGGCAGCAGATAACAAAGGAGGCAAAACCAATTCAGAATTCTAGTTGCTTATCCTAATTCTAACACAAAAGAGAACTGATAACATATCAATAAAATGTGTGTCTTCCTCTAGAAGAAAAGGATTATTAGCCACCATCTGGATGTAGGCCAGGAATTTTTTGTTACATTCCTTGTTCAATACCCAGCCTTCTCTGCAGAAACTCTTTATTCCCTTTCTGGCTGTTAAGCTTTGCTTGTTTTTTTTTTTTTTTAATTTTCACTTTCACTAACGATTTACTTTATTTTTTGTCGCAGCTGTCACCCTTTCTCTTTACTGAGTTTTCAAAGGATAAGAAAAGAGCTTGATATTTTCCTTTAAGACAATCTTACACTTTAGGTACTTGCTACAAAGCAGAGGCTTCACTGATAACAATCAGAATTAGACATGTACCTGCTGAAAGGGTGTCATAAAAACAACTGAAATAAAAACATTACACTATACATCAGATTAACAGCAACTCCCAGAACAAAGCCTTACAGTGTATAAAAATAGCTACGTAAAAAATTTACATAAAGGCAAACAAAAAGAAATCTTCAGTGCAGACATTTACAAAAAAATATTTCAAACAGAACACAACATGGTGACCTATTATCATGGCTATTGCCAAAATCAGTTGTATTTTTTTTAACTTGAGATAATTATGTCTAAAATCCTTTGAAAACTTGATAGTATGGTCTGTTTAATACTTGAACCATGAATAGCTGTCACTTCTTTGTATAGGTTTAAATACAATCCATGCTTCAGTTGGTCTATATGTATTCTCTGAAAATGTGAAAGATAAAGCCAGTTAATCATCTTTAGTTTTAAATATGTTAACTAACATAACTGCTAAGTATCTAACCCCTAAATAAACAGACACGTTAATAGTATTTTCATCTGCCATTTAATGATGAGAACACTATCTTACATGATGAGAATAGCTGCTGCAACATTGTTACTGGTAAATCAAGGAAGTTCATCAGATAAGTAATGCATTTATGGATAAGCATGTATAGAACTATTTATGTAGAACTGAAAAAATCAAAAATTTATAACAAAAGACTGTGCTGAAGGCCGAGGATGTTATTTGAACTGCTATGTTCAATAAATATGTTCAATAAATAGCCTCAAGCTAATTTCACCTCTGTCTAATCACCTCAGTATTGCGATACTGTAGAAGGTAAGTGGTCCAGGAAAAAGATACAAAACAGTGCCTACCAAAGATAGTACAGAAATTTCCCATAGAATTGCAGTGGAAACCCTGGGTGTTTGTGCATTGCATCTTTTCAAAATTCACCTAGGTCCCACTTTACATCATTCACAGAGCATAATTTTGGTCTTCCTAATTTCCTCTCTCCAACTAGGAAAACAATCATTTTGTTAACAAAGTCCATACGGCAATGTTACATCTCTTTACATAGTAAGTAATCATTCTACCTAGTGAGTTCTGAATAATTAGTGTAAAAATAACCATTTGTAATTTAAAACTACAGACAATATTTACATGTTTAAATTATAAATAAGCAGTGCTATCAAGTGTTTTTGTCAAGTTTTACTTAAATTTGAAACCTTTTTATTGAAATATGAAATCTGTGTTAACTCCACTATATACTTGGAAACTTTGAGACCAAAAGTAGGTATCCAATGCTATTAACTTAAGATCATTAGTTATTAATGGCACACTGAAAATCAGGACCATTTATGGTTTTCCTGTTGAGGAACTCACTGTGCAGTACTGCAGCACACTTACCACTCCTTTAATTAAAAAAAAAAAAAAAAAAAGTTTAACTCAAGAAATCTCACTATGGGTGGTTAACTGGACTTCACACTCTTGTGCTACCACAGTGCTAGTTTCAAATGGGCTCCACTGTTCAGAAAGAGGGTTTAAGGGGAGAGATGCAGCAGTGGTGTATAGATCTGCAAACACTGGGTGGTGCTGTTGGTGTTTCGTAGTGCCCCTGTGTCCCCTAGGGAACTTCTGGGTCAGGCTGTCGAGTTTAATTTATACAGATCCTAGTTGGGGAGATTTTCACACCTGTTGCATTGTTGCTAACTTAATATACAATGTCTGTTTCCAGGATAAAATTGATAATACTATCAGCCTTTGAAATCTTGAATAAAAGAATGATTTTGTTCTAAGAAAAGTTTCATGCCTCTTGCAGTGATGATGATTAAAGCTGGCCAAAGACTTGGAAACTATTGTTTTTGATAAGGGAAGCTCCTGTGAATAGCTGAAGTCATACCTTAAGAGTTTCTAAACAATACCGAAGCTCTACACGTGCACACACACTGCAAAAGGTATAATATACAAATTTGTTTCTCATTTTCAGGAGTGCATGAGTTAAAAGAAAGCCAAGTACTAACTTGCATCTAAATGTTAGAGTTCTTTAATATATCCATATGCTGATAAAAATTCTTAGCTGGCTAGGGACTTGAGTCTGCCTATCCTAATACTAGAAGACTCAAAATCACCCCCACTGCCCACCACTCTGGAGGAATGCAACAGCCTCCAAGCTACTGCTGTGATTCCTAGAGCAGGTAGGACCCAGTGCTGGGAAGAGGTGGGGGGAATCTGGCATCATCTGGCTTGAGGAGTGCAGCTCTTTTACTGCCTGAGGAGAAATGACCTTTTGCAGGGCAGAGTGCATGTTACAGAGATAACCAGATCCAGTTCTCTTCCACAGAGGGAAACGGCTGACAAACGGATGTTAAACGTTGCAATATGCGACACCTACCTGGAATCATGACTGACACATTTTGTCTCTTAAGCTTCAGATTTATGATTGTTTTCTTCTAGTTTTTTATTTTCTTCTATGTTTCCAAGATCTTTGTCTACATGTTTTGAGGCTGTCCTATAATGAAAAGTTAAGGTCAATTTTACATGTCTACAGCATTTTGTTCTGTATTCACATTAATCACAGTGTCTCTTCCCCTCTCAATAAAAGAGAAAGTTGTTACAGTTCTCTTCTGAGCAGAGCAATAGGCTTGCATATGTCTGTATATAGACCAAAAGCACTAATTTCCCCACTGGAGTTAGTACTGCAAGAAGTATTGCAGCAGGCCTGTGTATATGTATCTGTCTTACTGAAGAATTCAAAATTATTCTGACCTAGCTTGTAGAGAACATTTAGTAAGGTTAAACCAGTAGTGCAGATCCGTGTTTCTTGACAAATTAATTGTGTAGCTTGTTTCAATAAAAAGAGTTTGCTTTAAGGCATACTAAAATGTAGAAGTGTGGCTAAGATATCTTTATCAACGTAGCAATCTCTTGTGTACTTGTAGTAATTGACTTTCAGAGCCTGTGCCAAACAGAAGCTCTTTTAGCTGTGAAGAAATTAATGAAAAATCAGGCAACACTGAAAAAAAACCACTCTGTCTCCTAGATCTGTGCTACTATGACTGACAATCTTTGGATGAAGAAGAGATTGTGTAAATGTCTGACGGGGAGAAAAGAAGTATGCCTCATTCAAAATAGCAGGTTGTCTTTAATACGAATAGTGGAGATGAATTAATGAGTTAAGAGCTCAGTTTAGCTTAGTACAATAAAACCATTAAGCTGTTCCTTTAATATGTGAGAAGACTCACTGTCTGCCAAGGTGAGAGATTCCTGCAGTGCGGTGATAACATTTTAAAGGCCACAATTTTTAAAATGTAAATGAGCAAATGTGTTTGAGTGGGACAAAGTAAATCCCTTGTGTCAAAGCAGCTTATCCTATACGCATTTTCTCTGTGGATAATTTGTTTCCCCTACAGAAACAATAATGTCTGTTGTGACAGATTAATGCATATGCTCACCCTTGCTTCAGGGTAAAGGTCTGCAGTGACAGTGACTTGCAAAATACAATGAAGACACAGGTTAGCAAGATCGTGTGACGTGTCACGCTGACACCATGCAGGTATGTACCTTACAAAACCACTGATTTGAATTTTTGCTAGTGGAGTTTCTGTGTGTGTCCTCCATCTGAGCAAAGGCCACTAAGCAGTGGCTAAAAGCACTGTGTGCGCCCTGAGTTCAAGTAGCCTTGAAAAGTAGTGTTAAGAGAGCACAGTTTAGTCCTTAGCCTAGAGCAGCTTCTGAGGGGGTGCAAATCCCCCTTCTCAACAGTGCTGGGGGTGCTACTGCAGTGCCGGCTCTCCAGGAGGGGCAGCAGCATGTGACGGGGCGTGCGAGGCGAGCGTGGAATTCTGGGCTTGAGAGCCCACGGATTATACTGAGCAAGACCACGTTAAAAAACATTCTGGTTTTACTTCCTAAGTGGTTCTATGTTTTAATGCTTCCAAGTTCCAAGTTGTATGACTTTCCCTGCTGTTTCTAGACTGCCTCTGTTGTGTTTGTGTAGCTGATAAGAAGGCTTCTGTGCAGAACCAATTCTGCTGAAAACCCAGTTACTACAAAGATCCAAGCTTCTGCTTATCACTGACAAAAGTAATTTTAAAAATACTACGATTAGGTCATGAAGTAACTTGTCCTACAGTGGTAAATTTCTATTGTGCAGTAACTTTCTACTTTCTTCTGATATCTCAAAACCTGAAAGACTAAATCTGCACAGAAGGAAAGGATGTAAGATATGACAAAGAAGAAAATCCAGTGCTTTGGTGGTGACACAGTTTCTTCTGTGATCTTAATAACCTTTTACAAAGCTCTTTAATTTCCACTTAAAAAAAAAAATTTAAAAACCAAATGTGTTTGTTTTAGGTAGCGCACAGAATTTGGCTTGTCATTTGAATGACAAGTCTCTTCTATAAACAAGCCTTACAAAATTGGAGACAGCAGGGAAAGAGACGATATGCTCAAAAGATCTGGACTCAGGAAATTACCTGAGTTGCAATAAACTGGAGGTTAGAAAGCTGTATCATATGTGCCTGCCCTATTCTTACACTGCCTTATGTATCCACTTATGTCTGCCCCTGAAGAGAAAAGAGTGGGCTAGACAGACTCTTGGTATGGCTCACTATGACTCCCCCTCCCCACTTTTTTTTTTTGCCTCTTATATCAGGAGTTTTGCAGTGCCCAAAGTATCTTACGTGAGCTGATATTTAATAACTGAAGGCATTGTAACTAGCATTACTCTTTTAAGTTAAAATTGCTCAGTGATTAAAAATGGGAGGTCCTGTAATCCTATCAAGTTTTATTTTTAAACTGTTTTAGTTCTGCCTTCAATGAAACTGGTATTCCCTTCACTAAGTATCATGTATATTTTCCTTACACCAAAATGGATAAAAATGGAGATTTAAAAGGCAGTGCTCTGACTCAGAAGGAGACAGGATATCCAGAACTCTTACAGAAGCTGGTATGTGCTACTTTTGTGAAATGAGTGTAGCAGAAGTTTTGCATGTCCAAAAATCAGATGGATATGGAGCCTCAGTGCCTGAGACTGAGATACAACAGTTTTTAATTCTGCTGGTTTTGTGATCTTGCTGACCTTTTTTTTAATTTTGTTCCCCCATTACTGCTATCTAGGCAGACTCACCACCTCAGCCCAAGCAATGCTCCTGCCCTTTTTTGTGCTAGCTAAACGGCATTACTAAGGGACAGACGAGTTCTTTCTACGGAGAGCTGCAGCAGTGTGAGCCATAGGCAGTGCTGTGCCAGCAACAGAGGCACAGGCAGCCTTGGCATAGCACCAGTCCTCAGAGCTCAATAGATGTGGCCTGGGTTTGTAACACAGGAATGGCTCAAAACATTGTTTCTGTCACTTCTTCAGGTGACTTTGAGGCACTAGACAAACAGTCCTTAATCAGCTTAACCTTTGACAATGGTCTTTCCCTACTTTTTTAGTTAGTGCACTCACTACTGTAGACTTGCTGCATTTGCACCTCAAGAGAGACTTCATGATGGTAGCGTTCAGTTGGGCAATTCAGTCTGAATACACTTAAATATTCCAGAGGATTTTCTGAAAAGGGCTGAACGATCAAGTTTGGCCAGGTTATCTCACGCTCATTAAAACTACCTACACTTCCACAAACAAAGCCTTAGCATGCTTTGGCCATAGTTTTGTGACGAGTGAGAATTTGGTTATATCAATATAGGTTTATTTATTATGTCTCTCAACTGTTCTTTTTAATTCACTTGTAAAACGCAGATCATTCTGAGCTCTTGCTATAATTATGGCTGATATTTTACATTTATCTATGCTTGCTCTTCAGGAAAAAAAACCTATCCTCAGGGAAACATAATCAAAATCTCTCTGTAAGTAGTACTAAAAGGAAGTTTTTAATTTCCTTTGGGGGGGGGGGAGAGAGAGAGAGAGAGAGAGAGAGAGAGAGAGAGAGTGAGTGTGTGTGTGTGTCTGTGTGTGTTGGGGGGGTGGTTATTTTCATGCGTTTTAGATATTGTTTAAAAAGTTACCGTTAATAAAGAACACTTTCTATCTCTAGTGTTTTGCCTGCTTTAGATTAAATACTGACTGCATATAGTATACTCAGAAATTGTCTTTGTGATTTAATTCCCGATTTCTTTTAATCTCACAGGTCTCACCCTCAACTCTGTTTACGGATGAAAATTTGTAGTGCTCTCTGTCCTTGTTACCTGAGCTGCTAATAATGACAGGTAAGAAAATAATACACTTACGTATACTTCTGGGTGCTGAAGCAAGAGCCATCAATTTCATTAATGCTTGCATTACTTTTGAAAGGCATGCTAGACACTCAGCTAAACCATTTTGACAACTCCTATAAGAGTCTTATACATCCAAACCTGGATTATTTGCAAACTCTTTCCATTTCCCCCATCTTGACTTTCACCTCTTCCAATTATTTTCAAATCAGCAGCAGAAAAAGAACACAGAGATTAGAAAGATATTCCAGTGATCAAGGACTGTTTTTGAATTAAATCTGTGCCATTTTTATACAAGATTTGTGGCATTAACTGACACTTTCAGAGATGTTTGTAACTTGGTCTTCTCTCTAGATGGTAATTGCATGAGAAACAATACAAGTACTGGGTCTTGTACAAAACACTCATCAAGTTTCCTACATACTTGACCTGCCACATTTGGTTTCATATGCTAATTTCCTATAAAGTATCAGAAAAACGTAATTGCTATGCTTCAAGTGTCTAGTTTTGGCTACAGTGAGACTAGCAAGTAACATTTTTGGTTACTGGGACGTAGGAAGAATTTTGACAGTATGATGTGCTCTGAGCATGCTCAATCTTAAGACTGCTGCTGCTACAACTTCAGTTTTTCCAGCTGAATTTTCCTTCACTCCCTTTTAAATCAGGTTAACCTTGACCTAGCCTCATGTGGCATGAGATTTGTGCACCTCCAGAACCAACCTACAAAAATGGGACAAAAGTCCCACCTAATGCAAAACTTACTCGCCTAGAGAACAGGGCTGTAGGGCACAAGATGCATCATTTTCTTTCTAAATCTTTAATTTTTTCAGTACTCTGAACTCTTTCTGGCAAAGTGTAAATGAAGGATGTACTGAAGATGAGTGCACCAGAATCACTCAGCTGAGGCATGACATAGAAACTTTAGTAAGAACCTGCAATGCTAAATTATATACTGTTTAGTGCAAATTAGTTTAAACTATCTTTTTGGAAACAGAGGAGAAATCCTCTGTCTTTGGCCTTCTGCTCAGATGAAGGAGAAACATAGCATGCTAGGATAGGTAGCTTCAACTCTTTATTCAAGAGAGGGCTGGCTGCAGCATGTGGAATACAGATGAGTCCCTGATTTATGGGATAATACTCATAGTGAAAAGAATGTAGCAATAATCAGCTTTTGCATCAAGTGGAGCTGAGGCAGTGAGTAACTATGCAAGTGATTTATTGTGAATATATTCCAAGGGTACAAGTATAATTCCTACTTAGTGCAGATGACAAGACAATAGAAGATTATACAAACCACAACACCAATAATGAAAAAAATAATGTTTTTCTTGCCTCGGCAGACTTGGAAAGTTCTGTGCTGCTGCCTTCTCAGACTTTCCTTTGGCGTCACTTTGGGGATAGAGATTAGGTGAGTTAGGGTAGGTTAAAAAATAACTACTAACTCTTGGCCTGTGTGGAGATGGAGGGCTGTGATTAGACACAGGTTGTGTCTGAAGGTATAAGGTGCTTTTTGTAAGGACAGTTTTTATTTCTAGGGTATAATTTGTGCTGAAAACTTTGTCAGAATAGGTACTGACATACTGCTTGTCCTTGCAAGTATGGCATGCAGAAAGTAGGGAGGATAGCAGAGCAACTCAAATATATGCTGAGAACAGGAGATTGTCAGTAATGATGCATCAATTAAGTGTTTTAGAGGCCAGCAACAGTGTATCAAATATGAAGTCTATTATTTAACTATAAAGGATTTTTGTTTCCAGTGAACCTGTGTAATCAATCCTAGCTCTGATTTCTACTGTAAGCTTGTAGAAAAGAAGTTGAGCATGAGGAAAGGAAGTGTTGTCCCTTTTAGAATATGCTGTGTCCTATCTTTGAATATGAAAAAGCTATCTTAAATTATAAGTAAGTTTCCAAGTTTCTTGTCAGCTCTCCCAACACTACATGAAAAGATACTTTACCTTCTCTGCCCTCCCTTTACCCTAACCACCTCTTGGGGTGGGGCGGGGGGGGGAGAGGACACCACTCAGTTTCATGATTCTACTTTCTCATATTCAAAAAGGAGAGACAAAAGAAAATGATTTGGGACATTATGATGAGAGTAACAAAGTATGGGAAGAGGAATTCAACATTATTATTACTTTTCAGTTTCTACCAAAAGAACCATATGCTTTGCATAAAATAACATGGTTTTTTTTTGTGTATAATATCCGAATGTGGTTCTGTACTTGGTCATTTATAGGAATTCTGCTAAGTTGTGGCTGAGTAAAAACCTTATACAATATCAAAAAATGAGCATCCTCTACTGCAAACAGATGGGGAATTCCTTGTTGTACTTTCACATCAATAAAACATTTGTTGCTAGTAAAATTCCAGTAGTGTATTTTAGATACAGTTTCATCACAAATTTTAATTTAAAAAATCATATGAAAAGGCAACTGAAGTTTAACATTGCTTGTATAAATGTACTAACTTGTATATGTTATGCATAACTGCCTTACTCCCCCTTTTAAGAGACAGCTCTTAGGAACCCTTAGAGAACAAGCCTGCCTGAGGTTCTCACTGGGGACAAACACATGGGGGTAAAGCCAAATGGCATATAGCGATGGCCACCTTTAGAAGGATGGAGAAACATGGTTTCTTTTTGAGATCATCCAGTTTATTTTCTGAAGTAAGCATGTGTGATAATAAACTTGAAAGCAAGCAGGTCTCATTGGCAAATCCTGTACTATGCAGAGGAAGGCAAAAACATACCAATTTGGATGGTGGCTTCTAGTTTTTCAGCAACACAAGGTTTACTGTTACCAATTTTACTTCAAAGATCTCAAAGCACATGTGAACAATTGAATTAAGCATCTCTCTCCTCCCTGAGACAGTTTAGGCTTATTCTGTCATTTATTCCATCTTTAAAGCATATGAACTACCAAACCTGTAAGTGAAGACAGCTTCTAGAATCAATGAAACCACACAGAGGTGCTATCCCACAGTGAAGTAGCAGATACGATATTTGCATGCAAGAAGTGGTACACACTTGGTTGTCAGGAAACAAAGCCTCATTATATGTGACTGGACTGGGAAAGAGGTAGGAAAAGTCTAGGAGTCCCACCTCAAAGAGATGTGTCACATTAAACATTAGGACATGCCACACACAGGTAGCAAGTTTCCTTCTTATATTCAATTAATTGACAGTAACAACTTTTCCCCACTCTGACTATTGGAATGCTGCAGGAAGTAAAATAGGTAAATACATTTTTCCTTTTATGATTATTTTATAAAACTTAGTATCAAATTTTCCATAAATTCTTACTTTGATTTCTTCACATAGAGCCAGTAGACAACGCCTGCAACCAAAGCAGCCAACAGAAGACCAACTACAATTCCCACTATTAGCTTTGCTTGGTCATTAACCTTTTCTCTATTGTCATCTGAAGCAAAGAAGAAAAGTTAATGAGATAAGCTATGATAAAGTAAAGCATTACACAATTTCTACAGAATTATCTTCGAAAACAAGAAAAGGGGTGAGAAAGTCAAAAAAGTGTAAGCATGGTTCTTAAAAAATATTTCTTAATATTTCTTAAAAAATAAAAGCTTCAAATCAGTCACATTCTTAGCCAATCATGGCATTAGCTATTTCAAATCAAGTCCAGCTGTAAGGCACTGTGTAAATTGCTCAGTGACTCCACATATGTCTTGAACTAAGGTAATCAAAAGAAAGGGTTAGGGAGATGGAAAGACATACATACATACCATTTCTATCCTCTGGCTCATCATATTCTGGAATACTTACTGAAATGAAAAATGTTAAAATGAAATTAAAAACAAAAAATGTGTTGATACCAGAAAGTCACCTTCTTTTCATATGCTGCAGTATTTATCAAAATAGTTGTGTATTTACAGCAGTGACAGAAATACTGAAACTTCATGCAACATTTGCCAAAAAACAAGGTAATTAATCTTATCTTTAAGCAGGAATCTTTACTTTATAGCTGTAATATATCATATTGAAGAATCTTATTAAAGAACTTTAATCTCATAAATACTTCTGACTATGCATTTCCACATTACCCTTTCACAAACAGTAGCCTCTCACTACCTTTCATCATTGAAAATAGACATTTAATTAAAATCCAGCATGGCTGAATTCTCTTCTGAATCAAGTCATACCAGTGATGATAAACTGGAAATTGGGGGACTATAAGAGGACAATCATTTAATAAGAAATGAAAATCAGTTTTTATAAATAATATATTGCACATGTGAGAGAGCTAGCCAAAGTCAGGAAGACTAAATCCCTTCATCCAGTCCAGACCAATAAAGTCTATGTACTACTAATCCAGGCTGGTTTTCCAATTGCTTGACTTTATAAACAGAAAGATTGAACACCTTAATACCATCAGTACTATGCAGACCTACTCTTCATATGGATATGAAGGTGGATACTTTATTTGAAACTACAACTTTAAGGAAATGGTCTGTGGAAGACACTCACTAGCAGAGACATTCAGGGAGGTTACAGTCCTTTCTAATTGATTTTCTGCAATGCAAGTTAAAGTCACATTCTCTTCAGGTGCAATTACAATTTTACTGGAAAATCTTCCATTAACATATTTGGTCTCCTCTGTCTGAAAAGGTTAAAAAAAAAAAAAAGGATTAGTATCCTTGAAAACGAAAAGAACAACAAATGCACTGTCTGTATGACACACTGGAAATGTCTGGAAGGAAATTACTATCAACTAATATTTTACTTTTTAAAACAGAATAACTTATTTTAAAAATATCAAGTAAAGGAGAACACTGCACATAGCACTAAATATACAATCGAAATAGTGTGTGATTTTATTAAATGGTGACATGAGTATTTATAAGAAAATACTTTGGCCAAGATATCTAGTTATATTCACATTTTGTATACTGTGTACTGTAAGATCATTGATAAACAGGCATTTTTTTAAGAAAGCTAAGTACATTCTGTATTTGCTTTTGCTTCTTTGGACTATTTTTTAAATATTCTAAGTGACAAAATTCTTCTGGAAAATTGAGAAGTAAGCTTCTAAGTTTTCATTTCTCTCAAACTCAATATTTTTCATTTACGCCCTTATAATGAGAATAATCACTGTAAATTTTCCACTTTCTAGCATTCAGAGTCCTGAGTTGTTTCTACTTCAAGTATTGTTTTGCCAAGCTAGATGTATTTAGTAGTACCTGCAGTATGTGTGCTGTAATAGTGATGTGGAGCTGTTCCTTACATTTGCTGTACATTGTTCTTAGATTAATACAATCTCCAGAAAAACAACTGTCAATTATTTATGTAGCTTCAAGACAGTTCCTGCCCTATAGCTGCAGTGAATGGACAAATTTTGACCTTGCACACTTGATCACTACAGCCATACATAATTTTCCTAGGACTAAAGCAAAACCTAATGGGATTAATGAAATCTACAGAAGGACTGTCTGTGCATTGCACTTCCAGTCTCTGATTGCTTGTATAGATACCTAATTTATTTCTCCTGTTAAGGCAAAATGTGGCAGTTCTTCATATGTGATTTGGTAATGAATATGAAAATACTTTAGACTGCTTATTTTCCAGGTATTTTTCCTGCTGCATATGGGCATTCCTTTTTTTTCCCCAAGGATGATTGCATTATGGTTCTCTTACCAATGAAAAACAGTGGGTATAACCATAGGAAAACAATTACAAAAATCAGGATGAAAATTGCAAGGTCTAAAGTGACTATATTGACCATATTTTCTGACTTATACTTACCACAGTCCATAGCATTTCCCCCAGTCAATGCCTACATCAAGTACCTTTTTTCTAAAATAAGTTGCGCAGTTCCATCGTTATTTGTAAAGTCTTTATGCAAAGGCAAAATCACAATAGCCAGATAAAATGGGTAAGTACCCTCATATAAAATGTACATTCAATTTCCAATCTTTTCTTTTCCTCTACAGCTTCAGCTTGTAGCCAGTGGATCTTCTGTGCCTTCACCTGCTACATTCAAAAGCCCTTTAGCATCAGAAATCATGCAGGTACAGTGATCACAACCTTCTCTTAGATAAATGAAGTAGACTGAGTTTCATTAATCTCACTACCTGGAAAATTTTCCTTGACTTTGTCACACCTCCTATGCACCTATCTTTTTGTGAATAAGTTAATAGGAAAGATACTTGCTTTATTTATGATGCTTCCGCTACCAGTAACTGTCCATTGTACTGCTGGTTTGGGGAAACCTTCCACATGGCAGACAATTGTTTTAGACATTTTATTTGTGTTGGTTTTCTTTGTCATTTTGATTTGAGGTTTTCCTAAAAGAACAATATTATAGTTAACCATTGTGTTAATGTAACACTGAACAGGACAATTAATAATCATAGCTATGCTGCTCCCTTACCTTCTACGATAAGTTTAAGTGTCTTGCTTTTCTGTAAGCCTTCAACTTCCTGTAGAGTAGTTTCACAGATGTAGTTTCCGGCATCTTGATACTGAAGACTTGAAAATGATGGACTTTTTCGCATTCTGATATTGTCCTGATAAAGTGAGGAGTTAGTCTCTATGAATTCTAACTCAGAATACATTATCTCTAAATTAAAAGTATGACGATTTTCAACAGAATTCTTCACATGCTTCGCTGGATTAGACCCTTAATGCTAAAGTGTTGCCCCATTAATAATTATGTTTCAGTAGCTGACAGCAACATAACAGTATGAAACGTAGAAACTATTGAAGGTTTATTTAAGCCATGAACCTTCTTCTGAAACAACTTCACATTCAAAAAAAAGGGTCATACATGGGGATCAACTGTTTGTTCCAGGCCTCTCTAGTACAATGGCCAAAAATACTAGTGGTACAAGCTGTGATAGAAAAAAAACAACTTTCTCCTAGGAACTAGGCTTATGAGATATGAACATATGCTACTAAACAACTGTTAGATATCACTTCTTTTGGTTTCTATCAATATAGGTTTGATTTAAACTCACGATCTATGATAAGTATCTTTTTCACCAGCCACTAAACAGCCAGTTGTCAACATCTAATCTCTCAACCTGCCTTGTCCTTTTATCACGTTTACTGGAAGCAAGACAAAAACAGAACTCTGTGTCTGAGAAAGTGATTAATAAATCCAAATTCCTCCAATGGGGCTACCCTTCTAAGTGGGAACTGATTCTCAAGGGCCTTGTATAGACTATTTAAAAAAACCTAGGTCTTTGTAAGTGGTACAGTAGGCATCCAAAATCATTTCTCTGCATTTGAAAAATCAATGCAAAAATTACAGTAACTAATTTTTAGTCATCAACTTGAGTCAGTATCTCTTATTTTAACAATAACACTCATTTTAAGATATCCTTCAAATCAAGTCCAATGAAAATGGCTTCCTCTCTTCCAAAACATTGAAGTAACAGCAGTACTCCGAAGAGATGAATTACTTAGATAAAGTACATGAATCACTGACCTTTATCCAAAAGACAGTTGCATTTCTACTAGAAGAAATCGTGCATGACACAGGAAGGGCCTCTCCGATCTGTTTTGTGATTTCTCCGCTAGGAGTAAGCTGCAAATCCAAATCTGAGACAGGAAGAACATTTATCAAAAGGCTAATCTGAGAATGCTGGCTCATTTCAAAGGCTTACTAAGGAAAGAAAATGTGACTAATTGCACTCATTAAATTCACAATTTCATTTTTTTCACTACAATCTAAATCAATTTTAGAAGTAAGGAAGAGAGAGATTATTCTAAAATAGGCCTTGTAGAACATTAGTGTTTTTGGTGCAATTATAGGCTAAAAGTAAAAGAGAAACTTCACTAATCACTAGACAAATGGATACATTTTTTCCACTTTGTACTACTGAAAGAATGATACAGGAGGTACAGGAAGCTGCAGGAGTTCTTCAAATAACAGTACATACTTCGTGAAAGCAGAAGCACAGATTGCTCCGAGCGTAGGTTGTTAAGCGCCAGGTAGGAATGCAGTTTCAGGGGAGGACTCATGCAGGTGGAGCTAGACTAATTCAAACAGTTACTTATGAAAGTGTGAAGAAGAGGGTGAGAGGACAAAAGGTGAAGTTTTGGAATCTGATAAAGCTATTTCATTTTTATCTTGAGCATATGGAGAAGCTTTTGAAGAGGATGAGGGTGGATAAGACACGCTACTGACTGAATGGGCAAGCCAGACTGAAATATATGGTTGGTAGGCCACACATGAGGCCGCTGGCTTCCTTTCTTCTCATTCCTAACCTTAAAAAACAGTTTTTGTTCATGATCCCTGTGCGAATCGGAGGCCAAGCTTTGCCTGACCTATTTTGGCTCCAGGGAAATTGCAAGGAGTCAGTGATAGCTGCGTTTGGCACTAGGCAGGGTGAGACACAACAACGGGAAGGTCAGGAAACTGTTTTAGATCTTCCTAGTACATGAATTTGGCTGGCTAGTGCTTGCTTTTTCACAAAAATCCTACACTGAAAGAAGAGCAGAGTTTGCCAAGTTAAAAGTCTATTTTGCTTCCCCTTGCACAGCGCCTTGGCTTGAAAGCCAAGTTGCCTGATCAGCTTACTATCACACACACACACACACACACACACACACACAAAAGAAAATAACAGCTGAAGTAGCAAGCACACATAATTTCATCATGAGCATAGTACTTGCTGGAAATGGACTGCAAAACATTCTTCTAGCTTTTAAGCAGAGCTACAAAAAGCCTGAGGCAAAACCACAATGGGTAGAGGAAAGGGAAAACAGTGAGTTTTTCTTAAAAAAAAAAAAAAAAACCAAACACACACAGCAAAATTGACTGCTGGCTTCCTTCAGTGGTTGCCCTGGGAACTCTATTATAATCAAAAGCAGGATTTCAGGGAGAAACTAGGGTCCATTCTGTACTATTAGTCTGCATTACCTGTGTTACAAGTCTAATGCCTAGTCTCAGAGGGTCACAGAACCTGTACCTTCACTTATGTACCAGTAAAGCAAAGATCTTATCAGAGAGAGAGAAAACATTTTTTTTCCCCGCATTTTAAGAGGATGTCTTGTCCCTCCTCCCCCTGCCTCCCCAAACTAACAAACCCAACCAAACTAACAAGATACTCCAGACTTTACCATTGCTTCCACAAGAAGAAAAATGACTCAGCTAGTGAATATTTGCATATATTTTATCGGATGGCTCACAGGAGGTTTTTCTTTCTGCTCTGTTACTCTTGAGTACATACTACCATGGTAGAGGGGTGGTGGAAGAAAAAGCTAAGAATTGTTTTCTTGGGGTGACTCTCTTTCAACATCTGCTTAAACATTTATTTCTTTGAAGCAGGATAACACTTCAAACTCAAGAGATCACAGAAGATCATTCGAGAGGGATTCCTGTCACACACATCACAGGAAGCAGGAACTCATTAAATTTTTGGCCTTCATCTCAAGCAAGACTGACACTCAGCCCAGAGCAATCCTACAATCCAGTCTTCTTTCTAGGTAACGTGCCTGTGTCCCCTCCCTTTTGGGGGCAGAACTGAGACTACAGTCCCTCTTGCACAGCGCTGTAGGTTATTACAGAAGTTCAGGCAAATCTGTAATATGCAAGACTTACTGCATAGCTCAGAGCAGAATTTGTAAGGTGATTTATGAGGCAAGTACAGAATTAAGCTTCTGTTTAGCATTGGATTCCCTCTAGGAACTCTCCATAGAGCAATTTGATTTGGATTAATATTCTGCCAGTTTATCTGTAGGGTCCACAAAGAAATGTGATATAGATACTTTTACTTCTGAACTTATATGCTTCATTAGCAAGTAATCTGTGCTGGGTACAGAAGTACAAGGGAAAAATATTCATTGCATATGGAAGACTGTCAAAATTCATCTTCTTAGTGGTTTAAAGAAAAACTTGGTTGCAAGAACTTTCCATACATTTCTGGTTTTGGCTTTGAAAGTTTTTACGTAAACAAACTTCTCATTAGGCACCATTTTCAATATATGCCAGCTCTTAATGTGGTCCCACTTGAAGTCTTGCATTGATTTCAGTGCTGTCTTTGCATACCAAGTAGCACAGGGAAGAGGCAAAGAGTGCATTCTGCATGTATTACCATGTCATATGTGAGAGGTATGGAATTAATGTGCGAAAGGCTAGAACAAACATTTCTGATGTTTGGGTTTATAAGCTGCATTGCATGTGTAGGTCTGTCTCCCAGCCTTTAAAGAGGTCTCAGAGGGGATACCATGCTACAATTGGGAAAACTATATACAGCACCTGCATGTAGTCTGAACACTCCAAGTATAGTATCAGCTAGCCAGAAACTTCTCTTAGTCTACTGAGAATAGAAAAATTTTCCATGCATCATTCAAAAGATTTCTCCTGTATTTTCGGTGTGTCTGCAGTACAGGAAAAGACTATCAGAAATACCACGCAGTCTGAGCCCTCACTCCACAGATCTCACCCCCTCTCTGAGGAGGTGAGAACTAAGGCTGTCCAGTTTGTCACTTAACCTCTGTGGGTAAGGAAGAGACTCTTCCTTATCCCTCCCTGCAAAGACTTCCGGCATGAATACAATATTTCCCTAACTATGATGGGTAACTCAGATACTTTAATGTTGATGTTCAGCTTTCTGTGGATCTCATAATATATATTCCACTTGGGAAAAAAAACAATATCCTTGGTATTAAGAGCTGGAATATTTTGCTATAAAAATATTTAAGGGCTATAAAGTGCTAATATATTTTAATACCAGCAAAAACCTTTCCCTAGCTAGCCACTGAAAGGAACCAGCATACCCACATTGCTCTGTAAAAGCTGACTGGGAATAAGTGCGATAGTTGAAATGTAACAAAAATTACTATAAATGGATTCATAGATGTAAACAAAAATTATTATATTGCTTGTTTTTCATGAAAATCAAAAGTCTGAAGTACCAAGAGCAGAAGTGAGGAAATAAAAAGCCCTGAGCAAACAATGAAAGCTTTTTCAGTGTAACATCACAGACAGGAATACTCATCTATATATGTAAAAGAAAGCAATAAAGCAAAAGAGGGAAAACAGTAGGATTTAACAGGCATCAGTAAGTATTATTTCAAGGAAAAGAACAGCAGGAAGGCATAAGAACACTGAACATCTAACACCAAAAATAAGTATATTAAAAGCAGAAAGTACTAAAAATTATTGGATTATACTGGAAAATTCATGTGAAATAAAGCAGTAGAAAGAGGAAAGAGGGTATTATAAAGCAGTTCTGGATTTTATGAATTGTTCGGAAGAGCTCTCCTTACAACAGGACATGCTGCAGAAATGCTTTATACCAGTGTAAGGCAAAACATCAAAGTAGCTTTACGATGGATTCTGTCACACAGCTGCAAAGGTATAGGAATTCAGGAATTACGGAAGTATTCCAGGCCATTGTACCTCACTTAAGAAAAGGTTTTACTGAGAATGGAGGTGTTTAAGGAAAAAAATAGACTGGAGTAAGGTGGCAGGGTGCTAGCTGGTATCTATGCGTGCTGAGTAGCTGCACTAGCTGCCAGCACTGGAAAGACCTCTATCAAGAAAATATATGCTTCTCTCATATGGTAAAACTCTTCTGACATGCACATAAAATAGCAGAGAAATGAAAACTGGCTTGTTATAAATAACCTGGATTTGAAGAAGTCCTTCTTTAGAGTAACTATTTGTGGAAGTCCAAGTAGTCATGCAGTCTGCTTTGAGTAAAATAAGGGGGTTGTTTTATACCACAGCAAAAATATTTACAAGGTCTTTGTACCCAGCAAAATACAATACGCTGTGAAGACACCCAAGCTACCTTCAGCATTGGGCAGATAGCTGCAGCAGTACAGAGCTCTCTCCAGATCTAACATACCCTGATCCTTGGCTGAGGGAATGGGTAGTAAAATAACTGATGACCTTATTAAATGTACGTTAAATAATGTCATTATTCATATACGGGTATATTCTATGTGCACTGTATCTCCTCAGGAAAAAAACAAACACACAGTTATAGCAGTAAAGTTAGAAAAATAAAAATATGCCAACTATAGAAATCATCTAACTTCTATGAGGCCATGAATCAAGTATTCCTTGGAATATTGTGTTCAGTTACAGACAGCCAATCATAAAAAGTATACCTAACACAAGACCAAAGTTGGTTTTAAAGAGTCAGACTTCAGCATGAAAACAGACTGAAAGAAGTTGTGTCAGTTTAGCTTACAGTGGGGACTAAGTATCAGCAGACGCAGTAGGAATATACACAATAATGTATGGTAAATTAAGACAAGTAGAGAGTAAATGAAATTGAAAGGTTATATAATCAGATAAAACTGTTTTGAAGAGAAAACAGTCACGTAATACCTACATTTTCAAGTGGTACTTCTGTAAAATTTTGATGTTAGAGTGTATAGGAATCAAAGGGGCTTTATAGGTACATGAAGGAAAACAGACACTCAGAACTGCATCAAGGATTGAGTCTCCTATGATCTCAGGAATTTACATGCAGCCTAAGAAGTTACTGTATGCAGTTTATGTACACCTACTGAATGGAAACTGGTGTGCTACCTGGCACCCCTGCCTCCTGCCTGGGCTGCATTAAGCATTCCCCGGCCAAGGACAAAGACGACATTAAAATCTAATGGCTCTCATTCATATGGAAGGCACCTCAGAACGGAGCCATCCCATTTACTATCAACAACTGGTTTCCTCCACAACCCTGACCTGGCTCTTACAAAGCTGAATTTTGAGGTTTCCCGTGCAAGTAGGTAGATTGTGAACTTCAAAGACTTTGACATCATAGTGTAGAGGAAAAATCCACTTAGACGTCTATTATTTTTGTCTACAGCAGTGTATTTTTCTATGTGAAGTTTCTTTCTATGTAAAGTATAACTACTGTGGGAGCATTTAAACATGTCCCTCTAAATTTGTAAACTATTTAGGGTGTTTATGCTACTGGGAAGACTAGAGACCATCAGTGCTCCCAGGGAAAACTATCACAATTGGGTTGAGTCTCATTTCACAGCCTGTAATAGGATTTCAAAATTTAAAAGAGTTCCTCCTGTTCTTTTTTTCTCAAATAAAGGGAAGATTCAAAGCGACCAGTTATGGAGTGGAAGTATCCAGCTAAAGTAACTTTACCGAGCTCTGTAGTCCTATGATTCTGGGAAATGCTAAAAAAGAAATTTCAACTATGTGAACATAATAAATTCCTAAGTCTCTTCTCTGAATTCCTTATATGCTGACTTCATTGAGATAAGATGAAAGGATATTAGACTAATGTGAATTCGACTTTGAAGGATGACCTTGAGTGATACCACTGTGGGACAACTTGTGTGTTTCAGTATGTTCGAAGACAGGGTTGAAGCAGAATTATTTGCTATGTATGTTCGCATGACTGATACTTATAAAACATCAGAATTTACACTACGCATGACAGTGCAACAGTATCATATACTATGCAAAAGTTTCATAAAGTGAATCTGTATCTAAGTCAGTGAAGTGAGAAAGTAAGTTTTAAACAAAAACACATTAGAATAAGTAAGAAAAAGAAGGGGGGAAAAGGAAAAAAATAAAAGGGAAAAAGAGAGACCTGACACAACTTCGAACAAGCCACAACACCCTTCTCCTGTAGGTTAACTGGACAAACACCCACGAGTAAAGCAGAGAGCGATCAGCCCAGAAGCTGCAAGACAGGCTTCTATCCTAACTAGGAGTGCAAAATGCAATGACTTACAGTGTACAGTGATGGTGGTTGAGTCCATCATGCTTTTATCCATCAGAGAGCACTTGTATTCTCCTGTTGCATTTCGTCTCACATCTGTCATTACATAAGTATCTGAGCTTCTTATGCCTTCTGTTTCTCCCTGTGGATGGAAAACAAAATATTTATTGTATATAAGCCTGCTAAAAACATTTATTTTTGTTGAGAATTTTTTAATTATAAGGATCCTGAAATTCTATAAATACAAATAGATTTAGCATATAAAATACATCTGGATTTAGCATCATTGAAGTGCAGTCACCTACTAAAAATATTAAGGTTTATTTTCTGCTTGACTGCATAGTTTTAAAAACCACTTGAACAATTAAAAGCTTGCTCTTTTAATTGAATGACCAACCTTATTTTAAGAAGATATTAAAATACAGAATCTACAAGTTTAACAGGGAGAAGATGAGAAGAAAACAGAAGTCTGCAACAGTCTACTTATAAGGGTGTTAAGAGAAACCACCATAGCAAAAGAAATTGTGTTTCTAAATCTGTATCTAAGATGATACATTTCATTTAGGCAAAATCATGAAGTGAAATGCACTGCATTACACATTTTTAAACAGCCTAAGCAAGCTATGTTCGAGCCACATCAGGATAGGAGCCTTTTAGAGTATATCACTACCTTACATACAGTTATCTACAGAAACTGGTGTTTTGAACTAGCTAAAGTGTTACTTTCCAGCTGTTCAGTTCCCACTTGATTACAAGGAGCTGACTTAGACTTAGAATGAAACTCTAATTCATATCTCTGAACCCAGAAAGAAATTTAGCATGCCTGTCATAATACCCATGTGTCTTGCAAAGAAATCAGCAATTCCAGCTCCCCTTAAGTGAAAGAATTAATTACAGGTAGCTGACAAAACAAACTGGGATGTTCAGCTTGCTCAGTGCGATCATGGAGCAAGGAAAGATACCATGCACTTCTTCCCAGCATACAGTGAATTCTTAGGATGACTTTAACTTAAAGGACAGTTGATTGGAAGCCTCAGTTCTGGTCTCACTGGACCTAAGTGGCCATTCTGAGGTAAGATGACTTCAGCATCTATTCTCCCTTGCTACTCTTCAACAATTCAAAGATGCCTGGAGTCTAAAATAGATGAGGCTATGTTCAAAGAGCTACATGTTGTTTTAGAAATAGTTGAAAGCATGCCGCCTCTTTTGCCCTCTCTCAAGCTCAGCTCTGCTCATTACTGCAGTAGGAACAAAAATGGATATAAACTAGGAGGGAGAGAAGCAGGACATGGGAAGAAGGTAAGAACCTTAGAATATAAGGCCACATCTGTCTGTAGGTTCCAGCAATCATAAGAAGATTAATTTTCTTCTCTTTTCTTTTTTTTTCTTTTTTTTCTTTTTTTTAATATTTCCTCTTTTTTAATCTTATCTTATGTATATGGCAGATTTGTTCTACACTAGGCTCCTGTGCTGACACACTAGTTCTTGCTTGTGGTTGCATGCTACAAAACAACTTAAATAAATACATAAAAAATGTACAAAAATTCATATGTGAAGGTCCAAAAAAATGGCTGACTTAATTTCCTGTACTTTTACTGCTGGATCTTTGTCTGTTAATGACAACAGATGAGATGATTTCATTTAAGGTGCTAAACTTCTTTTCTCAAAACCACTTTTTACTCAAAATATATGATGATGAGAAATGACATGAAGACTAACAATTTTAGTAGGCCTAACCCCCTGAAAATTTCAGGGCCAGGGTGCGGGGAGGTATTTTAAGAATACTTTGTTAACCCAGGTGAGGCATTCTGCGAGAGTCTGATGTAAAGGCCAATAGCTACCTTCCATTTTAGTCGCATCAAATTCCTTCCTTCCTTTCTTATAAAATTGCATATATGGTGACATGCAGCAATGTCTGTAGGAAGGAATGATATAGACTATTTCAGTAAGCAGTAATGGTGAGGCAAAACTTACTGGAATGTAAAACAGGAACTCCTGTGGTGGAGGGTTACCATTCCCTGAGCATTTCAGAGTGATGTTATCACCTTCTTTAATGGTACTTCTTTGCGACAGCACTTGAATAGTCACCTTCTCTGTTGGATCTGTGAAAATAACATGCACATTTAATAGCGTTTGCAAAAAAATTTACAACAACATTATGCATACAGTATTCATGCCCAAAGAGTACATAATTTTATCATGAAGCAGGTGAGGGTATACCCATGTGTAGATATTTTATAGAAGAACTTAAGTTAATCACACTTTCTAAATTTATCCCAATCAAAAAACCGCAAAGAAGCCTTATTATAGAGCAATCCATTCTTCTTCACCAAAGTACCTGTAACTGAAACAGGAATGACGACAACTACTTTGTGTGTTTAAAAAGAAAAAACCCTGATCAGTAGGGACAATTTCACAGTGTGATTTCATTATGAGGGATTAATTTGTCATCTGTGAAGCTTGCTGTTTAGATGACTGCAGCAATCAGAAAAACAACTGACACTCTCAACACCTTTCATTAACATTAGATAATAGTATTCTTGAATTAAAAAGAAAGAAGTAAGAACTGAGCAACCCTATCAAGGCTACTCTATATGCTGATCACTACTGGCTTTCAAAAAGATGAATTTGGTGAACATAATAGACCTCTTAACACAGTCAACAGAACTGTAAATGTAACATACTTCTGTCATGTTCAGTGAACTTGAACTACAACTTATATTTTACTTCACTAATTTCTTTCAAGCAAAGAGGAGTATACTTTAATACATGCTATTCTTCCTAAATAGAAGCCTAAATTTAATTTTTCAAAAACAGAGTAAAATAAACAAAAATAAAGGAAATAATCTGGAAAGATAACTCTCACTGTTTTAATTTCAATGAATAAATAAAATTCCACAAATGATGCTAATCTTGCATTAAGACACAGTACAGTCCACCTTATCAGACACTAAAAAAAATCTACATGGCAGAGAAACTCTTGCCTGACAGGAGATTCTGTGTGTCCAATGAAGCATGTGCTCTACAGCCCTTCCCACCCTCAAGGCATTCATCACGTCTGGCTTCTCCTATGGGGATTTCCAAATAAGAGCAGCTGTACTCTGCAGTGGCCTCTCTATGCCCGAGTGCCCTAGCACAGCCTCTAATCTCTGCCTTCATGGGAAGAGCAGTAGCAGGCTGCAACAGGCCACAGCCTCCTTCCTCGAGGTGCAACACGCTCTGCTCCCTCTCCGGTCCACACGGCCTCCGCCCCCAGCCCTTCAGTACTGACGTACAAGCCTGCCTGCTTCAGAGAGGGACGCGCAGCATTGCTGCTGGTGTGGGAAACGACAGAGGAGGGTAGACAGCCGGCCACGATTCACACGCACGCCTCGTGGCTGCTGCAGGGCCAGCAACCCAGCCTCAGGGGCTCCCTGGTCAGCTAGCTGGCTGCGGGAACTTGTCTCCCCCCTCCAACAAACCTAACCAAATGTAAGAAAGATATAAGGGATGGCTAGACATATGCTAGAATTGCTTAGGCTCTCTCTCAAGACTGGAAAGGGATGAATTATACTGTGGAAAACTATAATTTGGAACAGTATTCCCCACAGAGAGAAACAGAACAGGATTAGAAATGAATACAGTTAAGCGAGAATGACACCCTTGCAGACCACCAATTTTTCCTGTAGGAATATTTTATCTTTGTATCTATTGCAATCAACCATGAGTAATGTTTTTATTTTATGATCTAAATTGAAAAAAATATATATATCGACAAAGTAAGTAGCAAAACACTAACTAAAAATATATATATCGACAAAGTAAGTAGCAAAACACTAACTAAATTGTTCTCTGAAGTGAACCAGTCACCCTTCTGAGGAAGACACATGCTAATGACAATATTCTTCAATACTCATGCTAAGGCAGTGCTCAGCAACTTGCTCCCCTGCTTTTGCTAATAAACAGGAGCAGTTTGATGACGGTATATTTTGCCTGAGTGGCACAACATCCCTGGCTCACCCCATCTTACCTTGTGCTCGTCTATACTTGACACCTTGTACCTGCTTTCTGCAGGAGCAAAGTTTTGGAAGTAGGCACCAAAGGACAGTTATTTAGCGAACTGAATGCTGCCATCCCAGACCCACCATGGTCATGGCAGACATCACGCTGATGAAACACAGATGCTGGAGGCAGCATGGAGTATGAATTGCCTTCTGACTCTAATTTGTTATGGAAAGGAGTTTATCCATAAAAAGACAGATACTCAACAACACAGTATGACTAGAAAGCTTGTCTGGCGAACATATCTTTTTACAATGATTAATTTTGAGCACAACCCAACATAACCAGAGTCTGGATAATTTAGATATCTGAGATATTATCTAACTGTCCAGCTACCAGGACTTGACTTAAATTACTCATCTTACATTCTGTAGCCTGCTCACCACAGCTGCAAACCAGGGCCCACAGCTAAGTATTGATAACTACTGATCGCTAAGCTCAGTTATCTGACCAGCACCAAACTCTGCAGGGGCTAATTCACTCTTTTTCTCATACTATGTTACAGCGACTTCAACTGGCTATGAAATACTTGAATACTAGAGCCTGCACTAACCCTGAGCTAAAAAAATAGTAAAACACTTTTAAAATATACAGATATGTCTTTTAAAAAAAATCATGCAGACAGTTTTAAGTGTGCACTCTCCATTTCTTTAGAATAAATGGCTAAGTTCCAATGAATCTCACCAGAATCAGAATGGATGGTAGGTCTTTTTTTTTTTTTTTTTTTTTTTTTAATGAGGGATTTTTTTCCTACTTGCTTCAGAGATGCAAAACGTGGTATTTCAGAGTCAAAAAAAAGAAAGGCTGAAAGGAAGACTTCCATTTCTAAGAGGTCGAGTATGGCATTTATTTTTATCTGCATTACATCTGACTGAGAAAAAAATAAATTGAGAAAGCAGCTAATTAAGATCACCAAACCAAATTTAAAAACAAAACCAAATCAAGACGTGTTGTTACTGTCAATTAACATCAGTCAAGAAATCTTTCTATAGAAACTCTGGACATCTATTAATAACGAATTTCACAAATGCATCTGGAAATGCACTTGAACAGAATAAGGAATTGAAGTTACATCAAATGAAGATACTGAAAATGGAAATTGGGTAACACCATACTCTGTAGCTCAACAAGGTTCACGCCAGGTAGGCCTCCTCTCTAATCAAGGGGGTGCCCACCTCCCACTCTTGGCTAATAAGCAGCACAGTGATACTGCCTATCTCTGGAGAAGAATTTATCTTAATTAAATTGTGTACTAGTAGACACAGATTAAAAGAGCTGGGCTAGCAAACATGTTAAATTTCTAGTGCAGAGTACAGGTGATTTCTGCAGCAGAGATTATTCTGCAGTGCTGTGCAGCCTTCTTTTTTCCTTCACCTTGGATAGTCCTTGATTGCAAGTGCACAGAGTATGTACAGCACAGGAATGTGCAGAAGTCTCATCCTCAAGAGATGAAGCAGCTTAACGCATGAAAGTGGTGGGGGAAATGGGGACAGCACAGCATCTCTTGGCAGTAATAGTAACAGAGCAGTCTGAGTGGAAGGGAAGTCAGTGCTTTCTGGTCATGACACTTCTTCCCTGTGAGAACTTCTGCCATACACAGTAGCAATTATTCACAGCCATGGGGCTCCACAAAAGACAGAAAGAGTGAAATTTGGTACTCAACTTTTAAAGCAAAAGCTAAAGAAAACCCTAACTTAATGGGAACAATAGATGACTGCAAGATTGAAATCTCTTTGTTCTCTCCTAGGATAATGGTTACTATCCCAGAGGTTTTCATCTCCGTTACTTCTGTTGGTTGTCATTCTGAAGAAACAGCTGATGAAAAAAGGCCTAAATTTACTCTGGTTTCTCCAGGTGAAAACAAAGAGTAACTACTCTAAGGTTTCGTGTGATTTGACCAAGGTCAAAATTGATCCCCTACTTTTGCTGCTCAACAAACTTCACCTGGGAAGGAGAAGCAACTAGTCATCTAAGTAAAATGCACACTGCCACCTCAAATTTAGGACTTTACCCTTTCAAGGTAACAGCAAACACCTGCTGGCTGCAGAAATCCAGCATGCATTACTATTTATCTTTGTACACAACTGGATTACCGAGTTTTTAGAAAAGAGATGACATATATTAAAGCACCAGTGCTGGAAAACTTTAAGCACATAACACTAACTTCAGCAAATACAACAGGCCTCGTACTTTGTGTATTCTGACCTTAATTGTGTACCAGCTTTGGGTTACTTAAACACATTTAATATTTTACTATACTGAGAAATGACAGCTGCATAGAGTTCTCAGGGCATACATGAAATCCAGAAGTCTCTGTATTTGTTAGCAACAAAACTCTGGGAATGTAACGGATTTATACTTCATGTCCTTTCTGTTGCATTGTCTTTACAAAGTACGTTTAAAAGATGATGCCTTTTTTTTGCAAAGCATTTCCAGTACCTTCAGAAGCCTTCAGGATTAAGCAAAAAAAACCTAGCACCTGGAGAATCCTGCACTATAGGAGACGTATTATTTTTTTTATCAGTTTCATTGCCTACTTCCTCTCAGTGGAAATGGCCTGCTCATAAAGATAAAACATGCACACTATTCCTCTTAAGTTTGTGCTCTGACTTTAATTAAAAGTCACATTGGCTGTCTGGACTAAAACTGCATTCCCAAAGCAGAGGTTTTTCTTTAGAAGCTGAGGTATTACCTAAAGTGTACAGATTAACAGCAATTTACTGGACATCACCTTGAATATTTCTCATTCCAATCCTTCATTTTGCCATGACCTGCTGCCTTCTACAGTCCTACAGAAGTGTTGTTTTACAAGACTCTGAAATGCCTTTTCCAGTCTCTCTAACTGCTACCTCCTCTTCTGACCTATCCTTGCCAAATGCCTGTTTTCTTTGCTCAAAGTAGGATTACAATATCCATGCTGGTCAGTAATGCAATAAGCAAGTTGCTTTGGGGCTTAGGCCAGCTGGAAATAATTAGTTACACAAATTTTCTACTAAAAAAAATAAAAGTCCACCAATATTCAGATACGCATTTTAGATGCAAAAGTCAGCGTCTTACTGAATGCTGTAAAGAAGCTACTATATTTTCTGCAAGGCAGTCTACCAGCGTTAGCTGAAGGATGCTGCATCTCCTTTGTGCACATTTGAAAAGCATTTCAGCATACTGAAAACTGCACATTATATTCATTGCATATTTCAGAGGGCACAGGGAGTCATCTTTGATCCTTAATAGAGCACCATCCATTCTAATCAACCAAACTAACTTCTGTTAAAGTTCTTGAAAATCCCATTTCACTTTAACTTATTGTGGTTACTACTTTCCTCTTGTCAATGCAATCCTGATATTCAGTATTCTACTGTTAGCAAGAAAGTAAACTCAGGTAAGTCTGAAGATAAGTATAAATTAGATAAATAATGTACTCAGATCTTCTTTGTGCAAACTGGCTTTGAAAAAACACTCCCAATGGTCAAGCAGCAATGCTCCTGTAATTTTATAAACTGTCTCTGATTTTGTCCCCCCCCCAGGTGTATACGGCAATAGATGTTTTTAATAACTTACAGTGAACGTCAAAGACTACTGGTTCGGACTGTATTGTCTTCTGTCCAGATGGTCCATAATATGTCACAGTGCAAGCAAACTTTGCATTTGCATCTTCCTTTGTTGGCATGTACTGAAGAGATGATGTCATGGTGAAGAGTCCGGTTGATTTGTCCACAATCTTTTGCAAACTTATGACCACAACTGAAAAGAAAATACTGTTTCAGTATCACAGGGCTAGAATTTGCAGCCTTTTTCCTACTGTAGATACATCATGCTTGCCTGCTCTCTACTTGCTAGCAGTCTGCAAACATGCAGGCAACATGACAATTACCCAAAAGACTGTACAGTGTTCCCCCAGTATTGCCACTGACACATACCAGGGACATTTTATCCACAACATATTCCTAACATACTGTAGATTTTAAATCAAAACAAAAATCTATTTGCAGACTGTTTTTTTTTTTTTAATACAAATCTCAGCTTACTTTGTAAAGCAGAAAGAATGCCTCAAAAATGCTGGCAGAAAGAACTGAAGACCACATTTATAACAAAACAGGTAATGCCTATGAAATTATATGGAAGTTAAAATAATGTAGCTCGTTCAGCCTAGCAAAATCAAAGTTGAGAGGGAAGAAAAAAGTGATCTTTCTAAATCTCCTGGAGAACAAATACCTCCAGTAGAATGAGATGATAACCTGTGTGATCCAAAACACACTACTGGACAGGTATAAAACTGAGATATTTAATACCTAATGAGAAGCTGGGAATTAGATACAGGTTCCTATCTAGCTACTTAACAGAGACTCAAGAACAGCCTTGCAGTACCATTAACAAAGGCAACCTTTCTTCACTACAATGTGGTTTTTAAGCTAGAACGTGACATGCAGGAGACAGAGTACATGGTGTGACTTGGGTGCTCTGAAAGGCCTAGAAGCTTCTTTCAAGTTTCACGTTGTGCATCAGTAGTTTTCCTCAAAGGAACAATACTTCAGACTAAAACAGAGCAACTCACATAAATAGAGTTATTCACATATTTGTCTCTCTGTAGATTCAGGGATATTGTCCGATACTGAAACATACCTTCTTCCACAGGCTGCAAAACTTTCCCATTTTTGTACCATGTAACATTGCCTTCTGGATAACTCTCTCTTGCAACACATTCCCCGAGCTGCAGAACAGACAGAAATCGGTCACCTTTTCCTCCATTAGGTATTAACAGAATTCTATGTTCGTTTATGCTTATTCGGGTAAAATTTCTAGAAAGTTCAAATGCTTAACCCCAAAGATTTTTAAATTGCTTAGGTACAATTTGGAAGAGGGGTAGGTGGTGGGTCTAAGGTCAGGATGGCCTCTACTTGCAACTGGAGCAAGGCTTAAACAATGTTGCTGGAGGGAACTACTCTGTGCTAAGTCTGCCTGTAGAACACAGTCTCTCTACACACACACATGCACACGCACACACTCTTAGCAGTCCATCATCACACTTCTTGGTCTTGACTGTAAGGGAGCTTCAGGCAGCCTTCAGGTCCAAAACTTTGAGGGAGAACATTGCTCTTACCATTTTTAGCTTCTCTGTTTCTAAGAAGTCTGCTTGATGCAAGATTTCTGGTTGAGATGGTTGTTCTAAAACATAAATAGGATAAAAGTACTAGTAAAGGGAGCACAAACAGTTTTTTAAAAAACAAAGCCCACGCTGATACAGCAATATCGTCTCTGAGATTAAGCAGGTCAGGCCTGATACCGTCTTATCTATACTTTGCTATTTAAAAAAAGAACAAAAAAGAGAGATAATTCTACCTAAATATTAGGAAATGTGCAGAAGGAGGGGAAAAACAACCCCCAACTTTAAAATGTGTCATAATTCCCATACTTAATTTTATACATACTAACAAAATATGTTCTAGCCAGGCAGATTAATTCAGCGCTTGGGAGGAGAGAACCTGTCTCATCTCTATGAGGTACATGCTGGAGAAAGAACCAGTGGTACAAAAAATAAAGCACCAGTAACATAAAAACAGCTTTACCGTCGATATTACTGTAGCCAAGTTGTCGCGTTTTAACTGGACAAATTCATACTAACCATTCTTCTGATTTTTTTTTCCTAGCTGCTAACGCTACATTTAAGAAATTTGGATGACAGAGGTAAGTGAGGTACTTTAATTGACTTTGACTCAGTTATGTCTCTCTCTAAAAAATAAGCTTTTTCTTCAGTGCCAATATGTCTTCTTACTTACTTTTTTTTTTATGGTAGATGGACCCCTTAGCTTGCCAAAGTGGAGGATCTATCAGTGTTTCCATCATAAAACACTATTTTCTAGAGCCTATATAACTTGTCCGTTAAAATTCAGTTTGGCCTGAAGCCCGGAATGCAAATTTTTATCTCCAAAAGGAACTGGTTTTGCTTCAAGTTTAAAAGCTGGGGGGAAGGGGAAGGGCGGGGGGGGGGGGGGCAAAACAGTGCTTATACAGCCAAAGAAAGTCTCTGCACTCTAGTATATGGCTTAAATAAGCATACATACTACATGCTTTTACAGACTGAACCTTCCTTAACCATCCCAGCTTACAGCATCTTTTTTCTAAATCAAGCTTCCTATGAAATTATGCTAGTAATCCTGTCCCAAGTGATTTTCACACCATCTCATCAAAATTTCAACACACCAACGAAATCACTAATCTATCGGTGCACTGCTTCTGCTATCACAGAGGAAGCATGATTCGGTGAGAACCCATTTCTTTTGTGTGTACGTGGGTGTACGTTTGTGTGTACACACGTGCACAGATATTCTGTGCTTGGAAGATTCAGCCAAAATGGAAGAAAAAGAACAGATCAAGAGGGCAATAAAAGAAGCTATTTGACTCTTTCAAACAAGTTGCCTGTAGCAAAAAACAAAAATAAACAAAGGAAGCAGTCAAAGCTATACACCAAAACCATCGCAATGTCTTCAAAGGGCTAACAAAGATTTTTTTTTAAGATATGTGCACGTTTATTTCTCTTTTATTTCTCTTTTGTTAGCTTTAAAGCAAAAAGGTTAACATAAAGGTTTCTGTAAGAACCAGTCAAGGACAAAGCATTTTCATGTCAATTCAAGCAAATTAGGTTTTCCAAGACCATTAACAGGCCTTCCGGTTTAGATTTTCTGGTCCCATAAACAGGCATAGTTGGTTTCCTGTCATAGTCACCCAGATGATGAACTCAAATAATCACAAAACACACAGCTTTCCCCCACCCGCCCCCAGGCAAGCTTTCCTCCCTTGAATCTGTCTTTTCCCCCAGGACTGTACTCTACTGGTGCTCAGGACCACGACTGACTCTCTGCTCTGTACTCCTCTTGCATTTCCTCTTTGTGAGCAAGGCGAGGACCTCCTCTTCCGGGGCCTCTTTGCGGCTTCTGCTAGTCTGAGGGCTCCAGTTACTGAGTAGATGCTCTAGCTGAAGGGCAGCCACCTGCTCTTTCAGAGCAGCCTCTGAAAAGCAAATGCCTGCTGCCAAATCCCAACAGCTACAGCACAGGCAAGGAGGTAATTCACTATAAAAGACTTACTTGGCATTTACTATCTCGGCGTCTGAAGCAGGAAGACGCGTTAAGCTTAACAGCAGCAGAGCACGTTTTGGTGGGTTTGTAACTGCAGCTCACTGCTTATCTCTTGACTGAAGAGCTTAGCAGAGCACTTTGCAGCTCCATACAGGTATTATAGTGGCGGAAGAAGAGAGCTCACTGCCTACAAAAGCCAAACATCAGGGTAGCAGGATAGCAGCTAATGTCTGCAGGGCTGGTCTACTTTGCAAACTCTGGCCATTTAATTCCAGAAAAAGATGCTGACAAGATCCATCTGGAAAGCTGGTAGAGCTTGTTTAAGTAATCCAGCAAGTGTGACTAGCAGGTGGTACCTGTGCAATGAGCCATTTCAGCTCATCAGTTCTGAGTTAATCAGGTAGTATTGCTGAGGATGCGACAAGCTCCAGTGAAACTCAGCTTCAGTCAAGCCTTCTGGGATACAAGAGAGTGTCAGATAGCCAAGACTTCCAGTTAATGAGGGTTCGCACTGCTGCAGCTTAGCTCTGTATCTGTGGTTCAAGGAGCTTAGAGACTCCACTGGTTAAATAAATGAAGCTTGCAAGCTACTCTTAACCGTTTCCTAATTAAGAAAACAAGCAAACAAAAAGAAAAAAAATCTACAAAATCAGACTACAGGAAGATAAGTGTGAAAATCTATTTCCGGAACCCTGAAGTTGTGAACTCTAAATGAAAAACTGCAAAGGTAATTTTTTCTTGCAGTGTTAAGTCAGCCACATTACATATGTGGTATTTTCTCTTCTTGTTTTCCTTAGTAAATAGAAGCTTTCTCCATTAGTATTAATGCATACTATAAAACATACAAACTCTGCTCCATGGCTGAATTAGCATTGAGTTAATATTTAGTAAGGTATACACTAATTCAAGCAGTTAGTATTTTGTTCACCATATACTATAGTCTCATCTGCATATTTACTGCTGTGTGATAAGTAAACATGGTAATTCTTTATCATTTCCTCTGGAGCACTGTGTTTACTATGTGTGCTCTGAGCACACTTGTCCCTGTCGTCATTAATTCAATTGTTCTTGCAGTCAAATTCAAAGTGAAACGAGGGAAAGGAATTATTGTTGACTCCTAATCTACCTTCAAACTGATTTATGCCACTGACGGACTTCTGCCAAAGCAATGCTGAAGAATCCCTGACACCTTCTCCTTGAAAGAAGTCTTTAAGATTGTCCTTCTAAAATATATGTGTTTTTCAAGCAAAAGTGTGATCTGTTTGAAGCTGCCTATCCCTGCAAGCAACGTGTTCTGACAACAGAGACCTACTTTGAGTGTGTAAATCTGCATTTGAAGAGCAACAAAGGCCAAAGAAAGCAATGTATAAATACGAAGTTAAGAAAGATATCCACTGCAGCCATAGGGCAGTATTTAGAAAAAGCTAACTTCAGCTCAGCAGACCTGTGCCCCCCTTAAGTCCATAAAAAGGAGGAAGAGACTTCTTCATGGAGTGAGTCAGAGTACAAAGGATTATACTTCTGCTCTGAAACACCACCTGGAAAAGCCCAGGTCCACCCACTCTCATGTTTGAGTCCAGAGCAGGACTGTGATTCAGAGTGCCTTGGTTTACACTGCAAAAATTGGGATGAAACTAAACCACAAGTGCTTCAGAAATTCACTTAATGCTTCCCACCAACAGTCATTTGGTACATAGGGCCAGACTAGATCTAGTTCAAAGTAAAATCCTCTGAAACATGTATTGTGGGGATACTGGCTCCTGAGCGCCAACTGTTTTGCTCAACAGGTCCGATCTCATGGTAGCTAAGCTGCTAATATAGATGTAACCATTGTCTCTAGGACACCGGACAACACAAAGAGAACTTTTCAAGACTAGTATTATCCTCTGTAAATAGCTCTCAGAGTATGCTCAAAGCTGTAAATGCCACACTACTGTTTCTCAATAGACTAGATGCTTTGAGAATCTCA
Source organism: Dromaius novaehollandiae (assembly GCF_036370855.1). Taxonomy (NCBI): domain Eukaryota; kingdom Metazoa; phylum Chordata; class Aves; order Casuariiformes; family Dromaiidae; genus Dromaius; species Dromaius novaehollandiae. The sequence goes on along the minus strand of NC_088098.1, from coordinate 97,286,585 downwards.
AATCTGACTTCAGTAATCATAAAAGGGAGGATCTTTGAAAGCTGCTCAATAAGAAGCCTCAGGAAATGAGGTTTCTGTGAGATTTACTGTTTGACTTAAAAAAAAAAAAACACAAAACAAGCAAAAAACCCCCATATATATTCAACGCTCTTGAAAATCTCAATTGTGATCAATAATTTGTAGTGTTGTCAAAATGCTAATAAACTTTTGTAGCTCTTCCTTGCTCTAAAATGGAATTGCAGGCTGGTGTATTCCTCCTGGTAGCTCAGCAGGGAACAAAATATGCATCTTGGGCTAGCAACTTGTTTTCCAGCCTCTGTCTCTTGCTCAAAGTTCATTCCATTGCCTACTACCTCCTCGGGGCTGCTTTAAACCTCTAAACTGACATCTAGTACTTCAGACCACACACAGTTAATACTTTTCTCCTGCAGAAAAATTCACTCAGAGAACAAATGAAAAATAATCAGTGCTAATTTTACATTTTTCATTTCCAAGGCCAAATGACATCACATAAGTGAGTCATTATCAAAGCCTAAAATTCTCTTTGAGCCAGCACTTATCATGAATAAACTCTAAGTGCAGGCAGTCCTGTTATGTAAATGTTACCAATAGATTACATTTTTTAAAACTGCATGAATCTGCTAGTCTTAGTAATTTACTCAGCCAAACTTACTTTCTTGACTTTAATCTTTCCCTTAAACAAAAGTTTCCTTAATTTAAGATTCAGGTATGATGAATGTTAAAGGTAATGACAACTAGTTTTACTTACTGAACACTTTGACTATTGTCGGCTCTTCAGAAACATCATCTTCAGTTACTAGCATACATACAAATCTCTTTTCATCACTGATCCTTGCATTCTTGATGGATAATGTATAGTTTTCTGAGAGAGACAACCTGTCTTTGTAGTCTGGTACATCATCATACTGTACACTTTTTTTTGTTGATGATCTGAAGGCAATAAATACTGGAGATCCATTTGGCATTTCCTATAATAAAAGGATAAACACCTCTATTTTTCATAAACACTCATTTAGAAGTGTTTCAAGATCTGCAAATGGTGCAAAAACATAATTTTAAAAATCCAAAAACTCTGCGAGATTACTTTTCTGCCAATTAATTTCTGCTGTACAGACAGGAAATTCAGTGTTATGTAAGGGCTAGCTTAAAACTGCTGTGGTACACACTCAGAATATCATCAGTAGAAATAATTTCAGTCCTTTAGCTCAATCTCAGCAAAGCGTAGGGCTTTCTGTGATCAAGGCTGGTGGTTCTGGCACCACCTGACTTCTGTGTATGCGAAAAAGTATTTGAAACAGAGGCATTCAGCTAGGCTCAAAAGCTTCAGTTTCCTTTTTTGACAGTTGTTTTACATATTCATATTGTGTGTTTGGGATATTCAGACTTCATTCCAAATGCAGAATTTAATCAGGCATAACTGCCTATTTTATTCTAAATTAGTTTTTTTTTTAAAAAAAAAAAAGCTTTTTTTGTTTTTAAAAGACCCAAAAGCTTGTGGCATGGGAATATACATACAAATACTGTTATTTATGCATCTCGAGATAATCTGCAAAATATCATTTTCTACACATCCTCCTTACATCAGTATGCAGTTGCTATCTTAAGAATACAAAAAAGGAGAGTCTTGCACAAACCTGTCATATCAAAAATTCATCTTTATGAGAGAAAAAGTTACAGGCTGAATTCTGCTGGCTTCAATTTCTCCCACACACACATAGAAAAGGGACAGATACTGTCCCCCTTTAAGGGTGGTGAGGTGAAAAGTTGAATCCATCTTTACATTCAATATTGTGCTGAGGGCTGGAAGAGGTTTTAGTTCCCTTTTAGCTTCTATCCCTTGCATCTTGTGGCACTGATACTCGTCATGTTCCCAGCAGAGTCTCTCAGCTTGACTACAGAGCCTGCAAAAACATGACGATGCTGTGACAACAGATAAGTGGTGCCAGAGCGGTGGCAGGGAGCAGGAGACAACAGCTAACGTGAAGTTTAAATTCCTTAACAATCTTTCTCCCTTTCCCACTTTTAAATACATATTTGGGTTATTTTAGATGTCCATCAGTCAGGAAAAACAGGACTGTGTTGATAAACCAGAAGTTGGCTATTGAGTGCAAATGAGCTCTTAACTCTAAGACTACTTGGTGCATGAGCATTCACAAGTACTAACTGAAGCTAACAGTCTGCTCCAGCTGCACCAGAATCAATATACTTCTCTCAGTGCTTCGAAGTTTGTACCGGGCACCAGAAGAGCTACTCTCAAGACGGCAGAGTAGAAACTGAAATTCTTCTTTCTTTCACTGAAATAATAACCTTATCAAAAAAAAAAAAAAAAAAGAAAAAAAGAAAGAAAGAAAAAAAAGCAACCCACCCCAATAACAAGTGTTGCCACACTGGGAGCTGCCTGGAGAGAATGGGTACAAGTTTCACTTGATTGAATGGACTACATCAAAAATCTTCCTGCAAGTATAACTCTGCAGACTTTTTTGCACACAAGGCTTTGTGACCCTTTATATCACCATTGAAGTTATATGTGAAATGTGCACACTAAGTCATAATGTCTCCATTTACTGACTAGTACTTGTCTGAGATGAACAATCCAAATGCACTGGAAAGAGAAAATGGATTTCTTTTTCTCAGAATAGCCTTGCATCTTCGCAGAGATCAACTTTTGTCTCTCTAAGAAAAGCCAGTAGACCAAAACACACATTGTAAAATGTAGGCCCTGAATCTTCTGAATGCGTACATGAAACATTTTTGCCCTCCCTTTTTTGGAAATATTTTCCACAGAGTTCTGATTTAGCAGCCCAAAACACATTTGTGGAACAGGAACTCTTGAGTGTGAGAGGTCTGTAAAGACTGCAAACCTCCAGGTACAAGGGAAAGAACCAGTGGGGACTGTGCAACAACTGCAGGGGTAGATCTTTCTGCTTTAAAATGGGCCAGGGGATGGCATTCAGAAAAAGAGTGAGAACTACAAAATCTTAAAGCACAAGTCCACTGTCAGAGTAGAAATTCAGGCTGTGCAGTCACTCCTGAGCAAATGGCCCTGCCACTCCTCAAGTTACCTCTTATTGCTGGTAACATTCTGGTTTGAGCCTAAGAGGAGATTTAAATTAACTTTAGAGAAATGGGAAAAACACTTTTCATAGTGTCAGTCTGAGAAGCTCAAGGGTTTTGCTGTCCTAGTGGGTTTTTTTCCATGTATGCTTCCAGTGTTTTAGGGACTGATCTGCTTACTCTCCTTTGGGCCCTCAATGTAGGAAAAGTGCATTCTGCGGTGTCTCTACTACAAGCTAATTGAGATAACCATCAGAGCCCTGGCATGTTTGCGGTGTGCCTCTGTTCTCTGCATGCCAGCAACGGCAGAGCGAAACCACCAATGATTCTATTAAGGTTGGCTTTGCGCTCTTCACTGTGCGTAAAATACACTGAAGCGTGAAACAGGATTGAGTGACTGTCAGATCACCCAAACACGGGGACAGGGATTTCCCAGGGATGAAGCACTTCCTGCTTCAGGCAGCCTGCTTCAAAAGTATTCAAATGTACAGGGAGGGTTCTGTCAAACTAGTGAGACACCACTGGGCAACATGCCAAATTTCTAATACTGGTTGGCAGAGAAGTCCTGAATAATTATTTCTCTTGAACAATGAGATTAATTCCTCATACTGCTAATCTATACTTGGCAGAAATTATACAGATTGTAATCTTGTAGTCTTGCACACACAGAAATAAGTATCTTCACTTGGCAGAAATTCTATAGGTTGGAATCTTGTAGTCTTACACACACTAAAATATGTATCTTCTTATACTAGTGCTAATGAATTAAGGGTAAGGGAAGCTATACTTACATATTTCCATTTTCCAAACATCAGACCATCTGGTACTTCTAGACGACAAGGCATAATAATAGTATCTCCATATACTGCATTTACTGTATACAATCCCAGAGCTGGAGGAGAAACAGAGAAAGAAAGGAAACAATTTAAGTGTTTTCTTGAATTCCAACATGCTAGCTAGTATTTATTTTAAAGCTATTAAAAAGGGGGAAAAAAAGCCATGTCCCATTGCAAATGGTTATTTTCCAGCATATAGGATTTATCCCTAAATCTCTAACAAAACAGGATTCCTGACACTAAATACATTTACTCAGATATTATGACCCTTTTGAATCCACATTTCCTCAGTAGGAGCTAAGTGGATTTGAAAACAGAATTTCACCCACTCAACCAGATGAATGCACACACAACAACCAGTCTCCACAGCTATTGTTCCAAACTACTCTTAAGTCTGGAAGAGGAAAACCCCAAACATTTATTTTCCCTATCTGCAAAATTGATGGCCGCTTCTTTCTGGAGAGGTTATGCTACAGCACAATACCATGATGAGGACAGCAGAAAAGCGTTTCTTCTTTTTTTTTTTTTTTTTGGTCTGTTGCACCACCACTACTTTAAAAACTCAGGAAGGAAAGAAAGAAAGAAAGAAAAAAAGAGATGTTATTAAAGTACTAGGTTCTCTTAAATCTGGAAGACAAACTAAACCTTACATTTAGGTTTTGGAAAAACAAACTGAAATGCTTCCATGAATCATTTGAAAATCTAAACACATTATTATTGTGATAACGCGTAAGATTTTCAGAGGAAAACTGACCCACTTATTTCATTGTCCAAAACACGTGAATTGAACAAAACCAACAAACCTTTAAGTGATGAAATGTTAAAACCCAAGTAAGTTTAAAGTGCAAGACGTTACTATTTGGTGCATTCGCAACTTTGCAATGCAACTTTGCGCTGTCCCTATTTTTAGCATTACCCCTCCCCGCAGCCAAGCTAACCGCTCCTTAGGCTGGAGCGCTGCCAGGCAGAGAAGGCAGGGTAGAGAGAGCAAACTCCAGGGAGATCTTCCCTCCCGTGCTCAGCGAGCGAGCACGCTGGCTGCCCACTCCCGCCCGCCTGCAGCTTCTGCCAGGGTCTGACGCCCAGAGATGCAGGCCCCCCTTGCTCTCCCTCCAGTTCCAACTGGAGCTGCCTAATCAAGGGCTTGCTGCCAACGAAACCTCATTTAAGAGGCAGCAGTAGGCTGCTGGCGATGTCGCCAGCGCTGTAGAAACACTTGGGCCTTCTAGCGGCCTTCGTTTTTCAGGAGATGCAGCCCTGCTTGCTCGTGCTGGAGGATGTGCACAGCAAGTCTGTTCCTCCGTGCCCCGCAGAGCAGACCCACCGAGCTGAGGTCTTCCCGCAAGTCCTCAGGCGGCCCCTGGCACCACCCAGCAATCCTCCCGCTTTCTGTACGTGTGTACTGTACAGGGAGGCTTCTCCAAGGGACTTTTTTCTTTGAAGAAAAACAGATATTTTCTAAGAGCCAAACTTCAAATTCCTTGCCTACAACTTAAATTGGATGGATGCCTGAACATTTCGCTCAAGTGAGGATCACAGAGCTCACCTCTATTGTAGGCGTCGCTGAGCATTTGTATCACAGCGACAGTTAGGCTGCTCTTTATTTTGTGAGGCACTGCACAAAGAAATAGTGTTTCAAAACCCTTCCTCTGAAAAGCCTACCACCTAGAAGACACTTCACGGTAAGGCAGAGAAGCAGACAAGCACGATGAAGCTTGGGAGACTACACAATAGGCAACAACGCTGGCACACATCTTGAGTTTTCTTCATGGGACTCCTTTTCAACCAAACAACTGCTAGTCTTTTGATGCTGTTATATAATTAGTCACAAATACACTTTAAATATGTTAGATACGTTATAAAGACTGCGTTCTCTAATCTGCTATATAGTTTGCAAAGACCAGCTGTTTTCAAAATTAAAATAGCAGTTGGTCCACTAGATGGTGCTGAATAAATGCAAACTTTAAAAATGTTACCAAAAATTTTGGGAAAATCAGCTAACTGTAATATTTACTGGAACAGGACCAATGTTCCATGAAATCAAACTCTTAGTGGAAGTAAAATGAAAAAAAGGAACAAATTTTCCCCTTGGCCCTCTCTTGCAATCATCCTCATTCTGATCTATAGGAGGGGGACAAAGTAATTTTAGTTTTAAAATCTGAATCCCAATTTTTATTTCTGTTAGAGTTAGCAAACAGTTCTTTTTGGTTCCTTTCTCCCACGAGTGCAAAACTACAAGACGGACTTGCTAATATAAATTCAGGAAGTATATATATTCAAGAGGTATGCTGCTTAGTACTAGTTCAAACTACAATCAAGTATCACTGGTAATTTAAAATTAGATAATGGTATTTCACATCACATGGAAAAACAGGAATCTGCTTCTTCTGCTAGGATATATTGTCTGTCATTAGAAGAAAACAAAATAACCCTGCAGGATTTGTACTGTTGTTTTTTATTGCTCTCGCCTAGACAATCGTTTAACCCCTGCAAATTGCTACGGTAACACATATACACTAGCAAATACTTGACAAACAGCCTCAGGAACATGAATGAAACTGTTTGGAGAGAGGATTTAGGTTTATAGCATTCAGAGCAGGTAATCAATGAATAGCCTGATGAATGGAAAGATTGGCCTCTGATTTAAGAAAAACCCTTTAACCTAAAATGTATTCCTTAAAACAGACAAAAACAACAAAACCATGTCTTGCCATAAATTCTGCCTGAACTAAAATTATACAGTCTTCTAGAAACTTGTAACACATAGAATCAGAAAGGGATTCTTATTACTGAGGTGTTTATTACATATACACAGAGAAACAAGTTCTTACAAGAATACAAGACGCCCTGCTGTAAAATTTTCGCCTCTCTATTCTGCAGCAACAAATCGAGGACTTTTAAGGAGTGCAACGTAGCTGAATCACTGAAAACTTTCACAGCAGGAACTGCAGTAATCTCTGCAAAATGATTTTGCAAAGCTATGTATTAAAAATGACAAAAAAAGCCCTAAACAAATTTGGAAGTTCCTCTTTTTGTTGTTGTTAGATATATTTGTAAAATGCATGTCTGGAGAGGGAAACAGAAGAAAATGACTGCTTAATTACATGACAACGCTTACCATCAACCATCATTTTCTGAGGGCCCTTAAGTTTCCTTCTCACTCTGAGAGAAAGAAAAAGAAAGAGGAATCTACAAATACACAACGAATTGCTCCACGCACTAACATAACACAGGATCATGTCAAGGCCATCATATCCCATTAACTGCAGGAGGGAGCAAAAGCAATTGTAGTGAGTAACACTGCAAGAAGCCACTGGACACCATCCCCACGGTGCTGCGTTTCTGATGTACCTTTCTATAGCAGAGTAAAGTCTCAAAGAGCTCCTCCGCATGATTTTCTGGTGCTGCCTACTAAAACTGGGTCAGTGTTGCTAATAACAACACTAATACAGAGGGGCAGGATCTGTTCCCATGTATGTTGGGAGAAGCTGCACGGAACTACCTGGGAGCTGCAGCTCTACACGGAGATAAGCCAGCTCAGTTTCCTTCCACTCTGTTACACACAGGCTGGAGCAAACCGAGGTGCCTCTTACCTCATTTCTCCCTCTTTGATCCAGTGGTGAAGAAATTCTGCTTTCAGCTAGATTAAGCTTTTCCGCACTGGTTTGGACAAGGAAACAAAGCAGCAGCATCAGGAGGTATTATAACTCAGAGAAAGATCCCAGCAGTACGCTGCTAAATTGAGACGGCATTTGCTGCTGACACTACTGATTACAGTACTTTGCACATCACCCTGGCAGTGCTAACTGGCATCCTTCTTCGTCCCCCTCTCAGCATATGTTCCCCAAGGGAAGAGCCAGCCAGCTAGTACCCACATATTTGGGTGACAAAACAAAAAAGCTGTTTTGTTGATCAGAGCCTTACAGGCAAAGGAGGCACTGTTAGCATTTTATTCTAGAACATTACCATGAGTATATGATGCAGGTCATAATTTAGAAGAATAATTATTATTATTTTCAAATCAACAGGGTCATTTAATGGGAACAGATAGAATGCGAGTATCTGAACATCAGGAAACTTTGATATTTATCCAAGGAAATAACAGAAGCTTTAGGAAGCATGTGAAAAGTAGTCATGTTTTCTACCTGTCTTCCATTCAAAATACCAAATGCTTTTCTTACAGCAAATGCCTTTTTAAAAGCCTTTTTAAAACGCTTAAGAGTAACATTTTTAAGATGAATCTAAAACACAACAAAGGCTGTTTAAAAACCTTTTAGATGCAAGATTCACTGGAGACTATGAAGCTACGTTGGAAAACTGTGACTAGCAGCATTGCTGTCTGAAACTCACCTTTACCTGCAGGCTCGACTGCCTCACAGCACAGCTCAGCTCAGCTCCATTTACTACAGTAATGGGAAGTGGGCAACCGAGCCTCCCTCAACACCCGAGGCCACTCACGTTGGGTGGGCAATACATTCATGTTTGCTCACAGCTCGTCTTTTAACTGGCATTTTTTATGTGCAAAGATGTCCTCTTTCTTCTGTACCCAGTTCTTAACTGCTGATGCTTCTGTTCTGGGCAGGTTCAGCAATGATACTTTTTATTACGTTTTCTGGACCTAAAGAGAGAGGTCTCATTAATGAAGAGCAGCAGGATGCTGCAGTTGTTACCGCTCTTTGTGGCTATCATTAACAGCTCTGTCAGCTCACAGGCAGAGGGGGTCAATTAACGGCTTCCAGAAGGGCAGCGTCCAACCCAAAGAGCTGCTGTTTACTTAGTGCCTACTTCAGAAATTGCCAGTAAGTTCGGCCCTTCAAATCCTTCCTTGAGATTTTGGCCCTCCCACCTAGCCCAGATTACCTTGTCCATATGCATATGTTGTGGTAGGCTAAAAGGCTTTGCCTAGTGAAATAAATATTTTATTAAGTTGCTCAGTATCACCTCTGGAAGTAGCAACAGGAGTTTTTTTCTTTCTGCCCTCCCCTCTCTGTTCCATTGCTGAGCCTAGGGGCATTCTGGGCATAGCTGTGCACGCAGGGTCTCTGAAGCATCCACTTAGCTTCCAGTCTGGGAAACATCAATATTTCTCAAGGAAAAGAGCTGCAGCTTCTTAAGATCAGGAAATCACCTCTTATTAACAGTATTTTATTTTATTTTATTTTTAAGGACAAGGCAGCATATGATTGACAGCTGGGCACTGGTGTGATGCAAAAGGTATTAGCAAAAAATTGTCCAACTGTGAATGAATGAGACAGGGCCTGAGAGTGGGTACTTGCTGTCCCGGCTGTTGGTGACAAAATGCTTCATGATGCTTTTAATGCTGAAAAGTATTTCCCATTTAATTGCAAGCACTATTTAGAGCAAAAGTTAAAAGAGTTGGACTCTTCAGATAGGACTCAACTTTAAATTACTTTTTCTCCTTCCCTTTTCCTTGCTTGTCAGAAAGTCACTTTTTCTGCAAGACATTTACTAGTCTTTCGAGACTTTTACAAGACTGATTATGGGAGCAGAGGAGAGCGAATACAGGGAATATGTCACAGTTCTCATGTTTCCCTACCATGGCCTGACTGAAAGTCAGCTGAAAAAAATGGGAAGTCCTGAGCGGACATAACGTGCTTTAAAACAAACTGTCCGCACAGACGCTCCTGTGGACGTTTGCAGCATTTGGCTTTTGCTCAGTTTCACGTGCACTAACCAAAGGCAACCAGAGAGAGTATGCCTGGGTAACACCATAGTCTGGCACATCACAGAAAACACGAGATACGCTTCAGAATTTCAAAAGACTGGTTAAAGCAAGCACTAGAAAGCCCCACGTTATCTGAACTCACACACAGGGCAACCCTTCTTTTGAAGCAGTGGGTACGAGCATTCCTTGTTTTAAATTTTAGGCATCAAAACAGGGAAGCAGGTAAACACATCAAATCAAGAAAATCAAGAAAACCCAAAACTGATTACCTCCATCTAACACACATGACTGAAAACGCATGAGTATGCATTCATAGATATGTTATCTGATATAGGTTATATAAACATGATATTGTTTTGTATCTCTACCTCTTTAAATAGGGAAACAAATGTACATGCTGGTGATTAAGATTTCAGAAGGGCTCTTAGTTTTAAGAGAATCACCAATAATATCCAAGAGAGAAAATAAATGCAGTAAACATATCCAGCAGCATTTAATGTAACAGAAACTTGTAAAATAACATAACAGAACTTGCTGAATAGAATTTCTTATGCTTTACTACAGCATTTCCTCAATGGTTTTTAAATCCTGAATAATATAAGAGTGCAGACAATTTAACGCCAAGGGAAAAAATCCTTTATCATCTTCTAAGCACTGAAGCAATGGACAGCAATTACCCTTTGGAATCGTCACTGCTAACACGAGCTCTCTGAAGATGTAAAATAACTGAACGGGAATGCACATTCATTCTTTGGCAAGACCCAACTCAAAACATGGACTTGACTCTGGAAAATGCTGAATTCCCTTTTGATAAGCTGGTCCAAAAAAAAATCCTAATTAACTCTAAAGATACAAGTAGTCAAACCTGAATAGGAGCACTTCTGTGCTTAATACTAATTTTGGCAAGTACTCAGGCAGATTAGGGAAATGCAGCCTGGTGCCCAGTAAAATTATTAAGCCATCAGGTAGTATACACCCAGAAACAAGCAGAGTATTTAATGCTAAAAAGATACTAAAAATACCAGAGCTGGAGAGCACTGTCGACACAATTCAGGTTTCATTACCCAAGTAGTATGCTAAATATAAAACATTCAGGGTTTTTCCTTATACATGAGAAAAAATTACTAACGGAAACACTTTTGATGGAGTAGAAAAGAAAATACTGAAGAAATCAGTGCTTTCACAGCAATGAAATCAGGCTCATGCTACACCTGGAACCACAGAGTTCATCACACATGTTACACTGGAAAAATAGCTGTATATAGTTTGGGGGGAGGAGACAAGGGGAGAAGGGATCGTTTTTATTTTAAGCCAGAAAATGCGAACATATAAAAAAAATTCACTCTCCAAATCTCTGAACCTTCAAAATGTTACCAAGTTCACGAAAATGCCATTTTTCCTGTTTCACATCCCCAAATGACCTGGTCCCATACATCTTTGGAAATTCTGCCTCCGATGAGCCCTAGTAACTAAGATTCTCCTGCTCCTTTCAAATTCTATATAAAGCATTCCAGTGTTCTCTTTTATCACTACAAAGAAAGCGGGCACAATTAGAAACTAGCACAGATAACCTGTCACATCTGATCAAGTCAGCGTGGGCTGCATCGCCCTGTCAGTGAAGACTCCTCTGCCCCCTCCACCAAGAGGCCAGCGCATGTGTCTGCTTGGGACTTTGCTCCACGGCTCAGACGGTCGTGCACTGCACAGGAAGCCCAGTCATCTTCAGCTATTACTACCCATACACATAGCTTGGCCTTCTACACAGTCCCAAGCGTGTGTTCAAGACCGGGACCTCCATGAGATTAGACAGGATTGCCAGGCAAAATCCCACTGAGCACGTTCACTACAATTTTCGACGTCCTACAGCATGACCAAATCAAACTCTGGGTTATGCGTGTTTATTTGATTATAAACCATGCTACTCAACTGCAGCTTATTTCACTGTGGGCTACTTCTGTGCTAAGATTTCAAAACAGCTGGTTATTTCCGTACTTAGGTGGCTACCTCCCCTTCCTCCCCGCCAACTTTCACATCTGCACACCCCCTTCATGAGGCCTTTGCTGGCACTTTGAAATGGAACCACTTTAGCATAAACTTTTGAAAATTTTGATGGGAATTTCAATCAAGGCAGAGGTCTTAGAAACTTATAAACTCCCAAGAGCAGGGGGTTTTGTGGTAGAAGCTACAGTGTGTTTGCACTGGCTGTTGCTCCTGCAAGGTCTACCTGAGCAAGGTTGACACGGAGCATTCCTCTCAACATTTCATAGCATCATCGCTGTTAGAGGAACAAACGGGAGAACTTGCAAAAGAAAAGCTGCTTCAGTCTGAATGCACCAAAACTCCTATGTAGTTTCTAAATAATTATGACTAATAAACTTTGTCAGTTTAGGAACTCTAAATGTTATGTATAAAGCAATAATCATCACAATGATCATACTGCAATCATCAAAACATTTCTTCAATTTTTGATAGGTGTGCAAAAGAAATTTGTACACAGTAATTCTCTTAAAATTCAAATGTCCATCATTAAGTGACAATAATAATACATTTAAAGTATAATAGATACTACTTTCAAAGTCAGCCAACCTTTCAAACTACCTAAAAAAAAGCTGTTACAATTAACTTCTGCAAAGCTTGAGACAAAATAAGCTTAAAGCTCAGCAGTTAGCTCTAGACTAACAGATGCAAAATTAATTACTTGTGCCAACAGATAGATCTATCTTTCTCTCTTCCTCAGCCATTTTGCCAGTGCTCAGCTCCAAGACGACAAAGGAAATTGCTCTGAAATTGGACAAGCAAAGATCCCTGTTTTGCTTGGGACTGGTGAGAGCACCTCTGCCTTTTAATCCAGTCCCTACTGAATAAGGAAGGCTCTAAAAACCACAAAAGAATGAGAAGGAAAACCCATGAAAGGCACCACATGGACTATGTTACAGAAGAATTTTTCTTTCAGAAGGAAAGGTCCTAAACTTCTCTCCACACACACGAAAAAATTACTTGTGGTTTTAATGACCACCCATTTATATTATTTTACAGAAACTCTAGCTTTAGGCTTAGAATTGTATATCTCTATTTTCCTGGGTTTCGTACTACCCTGAGAACAATCAGATTTGTTCCACAGACTGACTTGAGGGTTTAAATTTCCAAGCTCTTTAAGTAAATCTCACAGGCTTTAAAAAGTTACATGTATATTGGCACCATTGTAAGTAGCCAAAATGTAGTGTAACTCCAAGCAAATACTTACAAATATGACTTATGGAACAACCTATCTACCTATAAAGTCTTGAATTAATAGAAGGCTAGCAGAAACAACGTTTCCACAAGATCTGGGTGGAACCATGTCAAAAGACAATATTGGAAAGTTGTGGTCAGCATCAAAAAAACCCCAGTTGCATTTCCTACCAGCAGCATACGGTGGAAAAAAGTTATCTTTCCCACAGCTGATGCCTCAGTGGAAAGACTAGTGTTAATAACTTGAAGAAAAATTTTCCAAAACATTTTTAGGATAATTCTCATAATTCAAAGTCAGAGATAGGATGACCAACACATCTTTCTGTTCAAGATGTAGCCTTGACTAAAGTAACTATGATTAGTTTTTTCTAAATATACTTGAAAATTGAAAATAATGAAAATAGCTACTAACATATGGTGCGATTTTTACAAAAGTTTCAGCACATCTGCCGAGGCAGTGAGTTTTAGCTTACCAAAGTTTGATGAGACAAGCTGTCTGCCAAGAGATGAGCAGCAAAGTGCGGGAAAACAGTTCTTGAGTCAATACTGCAATGAGTTTCAACTTTTAAGTGTACCTAATTAGGCAAAATGGGATCAACAAAAATTTTTCTAGCATGCTGAAACTTGTCAAGGCATTCTGAGTTTAGCTTCTGGCTGCTTCTGCAACATACTTCTATTATATGCTTCTCAGCTTCCCTTCCAAAACACTCTTCCATTTGCTGAAGCTATTCCAATTATTTTTCCTCTTCTCTGTTATGCTAGTCAGCAATCCTGCTGAGCAACCAATAGTTTAAAGGGACTTAAAAGTTTCTATTAAGTCAAATAAAACCTGTAGCTCAAAAATACTATCTAAAACCCTCATTATTTTATGCAATGAATCCATTTTTTTTTTATTATAGAGAAATGTCAAGGGATAGCATAATAAATAAAGAGCTGGCCTTCTCGCTTTTTCATAATGTGGTATTGACAGCATGGATCAATACACTCACACGGCAATAGAACAGAAAAAAACATAATTTATGCATAAATGCTGAATAAAAGGCTAAACAGCATATGTTTTTCATATCAGAATTATGAGAGATTTTGTTTTAGTACTGTAAGAGTATATTACTCTGTCATCCAGGATTTTAAGTCAATGTGAAGTTGGCAGTTCTCCAAAGGAGATGATGTCTTGAAAAAGGAGGAGATTGGACTTTTGCCACTTGTATCCTTCTCCTTGTTTGCATTGCTTCACTACAACAAGGAGCTTCAGAAATGTGGCTGCAATTGTGGTCACACTGAAGCAGGGACGGGGGTGCAGATGGCAAAAGGGGCCCAAACTTGCTTGCTCCTTCCAGGTGCCACCTGGAAATGAGCAGACTGTTTCTCTTAGGGTGAGACACTTCATCTCCCTTCCTACCAAATGGCTGAGATTTGGTTGCACTCAACCATTAAATTAAGAATCCTCTTTTCATCAGCTGTGAAGGATTAAACCAGTGGGAGTAAATGCAAGACTGCAAGAAAGCGGTTGACAAAGTGGGATGTGGTGACCACTATTTCTGGAAGGTGTAATTACAGTACCATGCAAGACTTTGCCATGATAAACCATTTAACAAAAACCACACAGAGCATGAGAGTCCCTGACCAAGAGCACTCTTTTCCAACTATGGAAAACACAGGAAAAAAGAGTTTTATTTCCTACACGTTATGGTTCATGTACATTACTAAAGTAATACTAGCTTGCCTATATACAAGTATCCCTTCTAAGAACATTCCTATAGATTTTGTTCTGTGAGGACCCATAAGAGGACAAACAGCAGATGGATCTTCCACATACAGTTGTTTTAGGAATTATGCACTATCTTAAGCAACACATGACTTACTGATCTATGCTCCAACTTTTGCATCACAACACACAAAAGAAAAATAACTCAAGCAAGCCCTTAGTTTTGGAAAGCGGTTAATAAGAATCATTTTTTTCCTCCAGGATCAGCCAGATACAAGAACCCACACAAACACGGAAGCATCACAGAAAAGCCTGACCCTGAATCCACACGCTCCCAATCAAATACGTGGAAGGACTCTGTATCCATGTTCGTAGAGCCAACAGCAGCATTAAAGCTAGTTGTTTTCCCTCACTCGCTTTCTGGGCCTCTTCTACCTCCACTTAGTGAAAGTAGTGTGTGTAACACATCTAACACTCATCAGTGCATTTTAGTAACAATTCTTTTTCTTTAATAAAAAGTGCATGCCCAAAAACATTTATTTCTTATATTCCGTTTAGTATGAAGGACTCAAGAGGAAATCAACATAATAGAAGGCAAGCTGAAGGATCATTTTGCCAAGTATTTGGGGAAAAAAAAATCACAGATTAATCCAGGTATAAGCAAGTAAGTGCAATGGAAATAATTATGACTTACGAGAAACAACGTAATGCAAAAAATTAGAAAAGCTAATTTGGTAAATCAATGCCACTGCAGTCCTTTTATACAAAGAAATCTCAATAACAGGAGCTGCTCTAATCACTTTCCTCTTCTGAATTTTCCTCATTCTGTCTACAGTCCTCCTTCTAGGAGGAGGCACTTCCCTTCTGCCTGGCTAGGATCCTTCCATGTTGAAAATTAATGCCTGACAGTTTTCAGTAATACATACATATTTCTTTTACCATACTTGTTCCGCTATTTCGAATCATGATTTGCTATGTTAAGTAATACTAATATACAAAAAAAGGACAAATCCCTACTATTCAATATGTTCCAAACCTGCAAACCTCGCCCTGCCCATTATCTGCACATTCAGCTGGGCATTTGCCTGCTCAGGCAAAACTATGCTCAGGTTCAGACCTCTAAATCCTGGCTGTTGACTCTCTACCCGGTGTCAGCCTTCTCCCCTATAGCAAACAGGGCTTTCAGCAAGCAGAGGAGAATCCGTGCAGAGAAGACATCACTTTTGACTGTCTTTCTTAAGTAGAACTCTAAAACATTTGCAACAGCTTTGATCGTATTCTTGTATTAATCCTGTACTCTAGAATAGATTCAAAAAAAAAAAATTTGCTCAATAAAAGTTTGACTGACAACTTGCAGAAATACACACTGCAACTTCCACTGATTCTCTGTAGAGACGGTCACCTGAAATCATTTATCTAATATCATGTATCACCTGGCTACCTACCCTTTATCAAAGTGGAGGGATCTACAGCTAACTAACAAGTAGTGTCCTGCCAAACTTCTGTCCGCCATTTGTATTTGCCAGACCTCCTGCTTGCTGCTTTTAGCAGTGCTTATTCCCAAAGAAAACTAGATTCAATCAACAGAACAAACATAACACGTGACTGCAGTGTATACCAACACATTATTTTCTGTAAAGGAGCTGCATTTATTTAAAGTGAAAAACATAAGGTACATGATCACTTCACTCACAACTTTATAAGGCACGGGTAAAGGTCAGATTTATCTATCCATAATTCCAAGAGGGTTGAATAAGCTGTATGCGCTTTAAACAGAAAAAGTCTAGCCCTTCTGTATTAAGGAAGTAGATTGGTAAATGGAAAGTTCCGCTTTTCCATGCTGTCAGGTGGCTCTGGTTCAGTGGAAACCCCCTACAGCTGATGATAGGCTTTTGGCTGCTAGGTCTGTTTTCCAACTGCATTCTCTACTGATAAGGGAGATGACAAAGAGATGTAGAAGACATTCATATAGCCTCACTGGAATCATCAACAGGGCTTTGTTCCCTGGAGACAAGCCCTATCATTTCACTGACAGCACAATAACATAGGTATGGGGTGGGGGGGGAAGCTCATTGAAAGTATAATGCAATGAATCCTTATGATTTATGCTAAAAACAAGTGACTGACAGCTCCTTTGAGGCCCTCTTTAGATTTAATGGGCTCCTCACAGACCTGGCTTTTAAATTTCGCAGATGCCTGTAGCCAGCTCTGGTATTGGCAACTGTCTCCTGCTGTATGAAGATGAACTGGAACAGATGTGCTCTTTCACTGACGGGAGAAATCAACATCACCTTTATTTCCGAAAGTTCTGCCTTTGCCTGACTTTCTTAACTAGTATGCTGAAGACTAACAGCAAACTATATAGCAAATGAAATAGTTAACGTTACACAAACTCCCATTCAATGGCGAAACATAGGTGCACTTACACAGAAACATGTAAGGTTGGTGTGATTTCAATGCCTATCAATTCTATTTGTGGATATTACTGATATGTGTGATTGTATGGAACACTGCCAAATATCGGGGTCTGTTTCAACCTCATCTTGTATGTATTTACATGCTATGTGCAGAGATAAGCTAGCATCTGGTCTGCTATTACTCTTCTTCTGTACATGAATCCTTTACTGCTTTTACAAAAAAATCCCTGTTGCTTAAAAATAATGCATACATAAAATACAATGCTGGAGAGGACCGCTCAATTGCAGTCCAAATCTGGTGGATGAGCCGACTGCTTCAAATGATTTTCCAATATAATATGACATTAGAACATACATTTGCCATCTAGTTATTGAGCAAACTGCTGCAAGTCTCAGCTGCCCACTACAGAAAAACAGCAAGGGTTAGAGAACAGAGAGTATTCCTTTTTTTTTTTTTTAATCAATTTCCTATTTACATTCTAGAATTTTAAACTGTAGGCATCGCTTTCTGTCAACACTGTATTGGTATAAAGTATAAAAGAAGCAGTATACATTGTAAGACAGACATATTTGGAAGAAATGTGTCTATCTTTAGTAGCCAAAAGAGAACCAAAGAGTTACTGGAAGCGTGTGTGAACAGAGGTAATACATAAGTTCAGCCTTCCAAACGTCTGTGCACATGTTTATCTTCAAGAACGAGTAGTCCCACAACATGAGGATAGGGACACAAAACATCGGTATTATTAAGAAAAAGCAGTTACGCTGAATAGGATCCTTTCCCTATTATTATACGTATTGTAGTGCCTCTTGAAACCCCAGGACCCCGTTTATAGACTAATAAAGAGGCACTATCAGCAGACTGCTCAGGGACCCTGTCCAGATCAAACTTCAGTGGAGTACTGGAAGCCCCCTGTGTCACTGTTATTTCCAGAGTGTAAACCCCATTTATGAGTTCCCCAACTCCAAGCATGTGGTACGTGCCTCAGCCACCAGTAACATCTGTAGGAACGGGAATTTTGTCTACCCCAATAATATACTATGATGGCTTTAGGGAATGTGTTCACTGCATGCCACTAGTATCGGCATTGTCCTGAAGAGTAGTATCAGAAATGATAGCAGCTGCACAGACTTACAGGCTTCTTATTTTCGATTTCCACTTTGATGGTTGAGCAAACAGCAATTCCTCTGGAGTTACCAGCCTTAGTTAGATTCATGGCTTTCAGGGCAGAGTGGCCATATTTATGCTTTCATTGAAATTCTCTGTAAATACACATCTTTGTCACTACAAAGTTGGCCACTTTCCCTAAAGACCAGTCAGAAACTCCTCCTTGTAGAGGAGGTAACTGTGTATGTTAATTAGCAGGACAGCTTCTATATAGTGCGTTATGCTCCTGTAAACTGCATTAACACCCAACTGCACTTCTAAGGACAGTTAGACATGTTGTTTTGACCTACATACTTGGGGCAAAATTACTAATTTCCTTATCTAGGCACTGCTGCTGTCTATGTCAGTTCTTCTCCCAAGATGTCATACTGATACCTTGCAGAAGCTTTTATGTGTACATACTACCTATTCATTTTTAGACACTAGCTGTGTATTTGGAAAGTTACTGTTTTGTAACTAACATTGAAGACAAGGTGTTTGCTACACAGCACGTACCTTGGCCAAGCAAACAAGCTACTCCAATGCTACACTGAAGAACAGCAGCTACTCCAGGGCTGAGCATGTGTGCATATCCTTGTACTGCAGTACGGTAAAGTAAACGAGAGGTAACTTATTTCTTTCATAAAAGACAGGCAAGTCATTTCATGCTTTCTGCAGAAAACCAGCATTCACACAAGGCCCAGGCAGGGACTGATTCAAGTTTTGGTATAAGTTAAAAGCAGCTCTGCGCTAGCTGTAAATATGTGCTGGTGCGCTGTGGCCCTCGGAGGGCTCTCACGTCCGAGGGGGCTCTCGGAGCACAGTTAGCTACAGCCCTCAACACCACTCTGCGATAACAGCAACGTGCCTATGCTGGGTACCTGACAGCAAAAACTTCTCGTACAACGCAGTCATCCTGCAGGTATTTCAAGCCTTCTCTTAGTGTGAAGAGGGGTACTAAGATGACTCGGGGGGGGGGGGGGGGGGGCAGAAATGAAAACTTGTTTTCCTGTCTTTTGTGAGGAAACAAAACACTGATTACTACTATTTTTAATAGCCCCCAGCTTTTGTAAGAGCATATATTAATTAGCACACATTTAAAAAAAATGCTGCTATACCTAATTATTCTGAAGAAATCCTGAAAACTAATTATTAGCTCTGGAATCCTTTTTCTTTTTTGGAGCCAGATGGTGCCCTCCCTAAAATACCAAGGCTAGGGAATTATTTATGTGAGCTCTGACCATGTCTGAATGGCTCAGGGAATGATGTATGTTTTTAATGCCCTGATACTGACAACAAGCCTTTTTACACTAAATTAATGGGAAACAAATGTCACACAGTGAAGATAAAAGTGACTTTGCAAAGTTTTACTCCTTAGAAGGTGTCTTTTTAAGAGACCAGGGTCCTTGTAAAAATGTCAGTATCTGCTTGTCTGAAAGAACAGAGGGATGTCACGACGCGTGCGTGTGCTCAGACCACGTGCATGCTCTGGGCTGTGTGTGCAGGGGAAATCAGTGTTATTTGGAATAATTTTAGGTTGGTCTTAATTGGATCCCTCTCTCAAAAAAAAGACAATCCTTCCTGCCCCCACCAAAAAAACCCAGAATAACCCATCACCCTCCAGCAAAGTAGCTACCTTTAGTTACTTAACACAAGCTGATTTGCTTTGTTTAACATTTTGACTATGTTTTTTTTCAAGTGCGTTTGATATGCGAATTTAGTCAGAAACATAGATGTTTATGCCCTAAATCAAATCCTTAAAATAAGTAAAAGCAGTAAAGAGGCTGGGTTTTGAAATCTAATTCCTTACATTGGGTACAGCTTCAGCGTAGCACAGCTCCAGTGTGCACCACTGCTCTGACGAGTTGTCCAGTTGTTCTTTCCTACCAAGAGCAAGAAGGTGCCTTTGAACAGGACCCTGCACCTTCTTCGTGCAAGTCCTAGGAAGCAAGACCTTCCAAACACAGTGCTCAAAAGCATCTTTTTAAAGAAGTCAACAAAAGCCTAAAAATACCAAACTTCTTTCTTACAGACAGCTGTTCTCACCAGAGAGCCTCAATGTACTTTCCCATGGAGATTACTGCTATTACCCTCATTTTAAAAGAGCAAAACAAGGTGCCACAGTCAAGAAATGCCTTGCCCATCATGGGTGAGGAGGGCTGCCAGCCGCAGCCAAGCCAGGACTGGTGGGAAGAAGCTAGAAGACAGTTGCCATCAAGGTTTGAAACAAGTGACAGAATACCAGTCTGCAGAGACCTAACAGGCTTTTCTGCAGCATTACTCACCTTATACCTTTGACATATCGTATCCTGCCTCATAAGCATCAGGCATCTGTTTTGAGGCTCAAACATCAAGAAGCCCAAAAAGGTACCTTCGTACCTGAACTTGCCTTCTGTGCACCAGTAGCTGTTCCAAGGACAATTTTTCCTCTCTAGGCAGTCCATATAGGTATCTGAAAATGGCTGCTGCAGTACTAAAATGAGGCCAACATAAAATGAACATCCATCATAGCTATTAAAAAAATCCCTCATTATGTTAAGTATTCTACAGTCAAAACAAGGCACTGTAAATCAAGGTGAATGCATTTGTGTAGGTTTTCATTATCTAGATTTATATTGGGTACATGGCATTTATTTCTCATTAATTTGCAATATGAGGCATTTCATACTTACAAAATATTAAAACATATTTTTTTCTCAAAATGACTAAAATGTGATAAAAGCCCACGCAATAATTCCCTTGCCTTGACGTTTTCAAGAGAGTACCATATGGCTTGTATGAATCCCTCAAGGAGGTTTCCTGAATTCAACACTAATTTGATTTGAGGACTCTTTTTATATATATATATATATATATATATATATATATATATATATATATATATATATATATAAGAAAATGTGAATTCCCGTAATATATTTCAAATTATATTCTATTTAACAAAACATTTTTTCCTGTGACAAGTACAAGTAAGCTTTTACACATACTTCATTTTGATCTGTAATGGTAAATCCTTCAGCTTTTAAAACTGGCAGTTGTATTATTTTCAAACACAGCATCTCTGCACATTATTAATAAACTACTAGTGCAAAAGTACCTCTGTGCCCCACCTAGGTCTCACTATATTAGGCACCTTGAAAATCTGGAATGTGGGGCAGCGTCTTTTTTAAAGAGCTATGCTGTCTAAGTAAGAAAGAAAAGCAAAGGAAAAGAGCATTATTGGAAATTCTTTTTTTTTTTGGCAGGAGGAAGGACGGAGAACTGCAACACAAAGATCCAGTGACACTGCCAAGTAGGCAGTGTTTGGTAAGATGATTATTCTGGGTTCAGTTCTCCAAGGCCCTGCTACAGAAGGCCATTCTTCCTAGGCTTGTCTCACAGATCAACCAAAGAAAGAAAATCAAGAGCTAAAAGCTTTTCTGGATAAGTCAGTTTAGCAGCCCCAATGGAATTCGGTAAAATATTCTGAATTGCCTGGGATTTCACAGCAGGCTGAAATAACGTCTTCATTTCTCAGGATGGACACAATAGCTACAACAGAAACTGCTGTTCAGGTACGCGTCAAAGAAGCTGTTAGTCTGTCAGCACAGGATGCTCCTGTACTCCTAAAAATAATGGGAATGTAGTTAGTATGAGACACATACGGTAGAGCCGTTAGAGGCTTTTCTTTTCACCCAAGGAAAATGAAGCTTGCATGATGGTGCTGTCTGTGTGTACTTCCATAGGAGGCAACGGACTAAGAACTTGACAATTTCAATTAGAGCTTCACCGAGAAACAAGAGAGACTTCACTCCCAGAAGCGCCATGAACTCAGGCAAAAGAGAGATGACGACAGCGGCTGCCTGAGAGGAAAGCTGCAGAAATGAGCTGAAGCTCGCAAGCCACCAGAGCCTCCACCCTGCAGAGAAGCTCCCAGCACCCTCAGGAGGAGAAAAGCTCCCCTGGGAATCTCCACCTATTTGGTCTCCAGAGAACCCAGCCGTGACGACAAAAAGACATGGAAAAAACAACCATTACTAGTTTTATTGAGCTTAATTTACTTATTTTCCTCTCTGCACGTGTATTTTTAAACATTTCTGTAGAGAATGATAATCTGATACCATCTGTCATACTGAACAGACAGACCTCTTAGGGAGGCAGACAAACTGGCATTTTATAACAAGCATAATGAGAAGCCTGCAGAAAGATACTAGGGAGCATCAAAACCCCCCTGACATTTGAAGAAGTCAGCAAGCTGAAATAAAAGAGTGGTCTGTAGACATCCTGAACAGCCAACTGAACCTTGATTACAGACCCGTTTTTCTAACCCCACCTATTAAGGAGCAGTGTAGTTGTACACTACTCTAGCAAAAGTGTCACTTCATTAAAACTGTTATTTGAAAAGCAGGTGTTTCTGCCAATGTGTACACTTCCCCTATCTTAAAGTAAAAAAAAGTCTGTAAAATTCTAGCAAAAACTGGCAGCATAAACAAACAACAATAAACAACAGCAAAAAGGTTTCCCACCCCCAAAAGGACACACAGGGAATTCAGTGGCGTAGCAGATTTGATAGATCAAGGCGTGATCCTAACTAATCTCACCAAAGCAATTCTAATTAGGCAGGGAATGAAGAATGGTACCTCTCAAGCTGGCTGAAGCAATGGTGGATTGATTTAAATCAAATCACTGATTTTAATCATGGATTTAAATCAGCCAAGCAGGACAGCTTGATTTAGCTCATCAACTTTAATCTTGTACTTTTCACGTTTTTCCTGATGAAAGCTCATTCATGTTGTTCAGACAATGTGAGGATTTGCAACAGATACAGACTTTATGTTAAAATGGAAAAAAAAATTCTTTCATTACTAAACATTGAGGACTTGTTGATTACAAAGCCTCAGTTGACCTAAAAAAGTTTTTTTACATAATTAAAAAACATCACTTTTAGAAGTAATTCAAATTTGAAAGTTTATACATGAAATGTTTAATGAAAATTATTTTAGAAATTATAGCAAATTTAGGCCTTTATATAAAGGATTTCAACTTAATTTTCTTTTAAAAAAATCTTCAGGTAAAATACCCCAAACCTGCAACGTCATAGGCTTTGATCAATTTGTGTTGAACAACACTAGATGACTGTAAAAGGGTAAGGCACTAGATTATGTGGGGACACCTATGGATGGTATGAAACCTGATCTTACTCAGCATTCTCTTAAGAAAAAAAAGAAGAAGAAAAAATCCCCCAAATATGATACCATTGCAGATGCCATTAAAAAAAATGAGGGAAGTGTCGATGCCAGGATCACAACGTTGCGAAACTGAGAGTAGTTGGAATATGATACAGAAATCAAGATATGGTGCTATCTGGAAAAAAAGAAAGCTTTATAATTGCGGGAAACAAATAATCCAAAAGAAATGTCGAAAGAAAGGAAGAGATCATATCTAGTCATGCTGAAAAGACAGAGAAGAACAGAACTGATTTGGTACATAAGTACTTGGCAATATCATGCGGCAGCGGCACGGTAAACAACAAAGCATATTAATAAAAACAAAAAATGAGATATTAAAATGATTTAAGCGATACTGCAGGAGAGTGGGCTGGCAAACACGTATTATACACGGTATGCCCAAGCTTCAACAGTGTACAGCATTAGAGTGTTGTTTCCCCATCTGCTTTTATTTACAGCCTTGCCAGACATGAAAGTTATCCAGGTGTCAGGAAATACACATTTTGTACCAAACCACACCAAGACATCCTCATCTATATTACATTCTGCAAACCTAATATTAGGTAACGTGAGCTAAATTTAAGACAAAAGCGCACAAAACTTATAGATGAACATTACCTTATTTTAATTGTACATACGAGTGAACAATTCTGCCATTTATGTTGGGGAAAAACTACTGACAAAAAATATCAACCCTGAATCCTTGCAAGTTACTGTTTAATCCTTTGGCTCTGCTAAAAATGAGCAACGTAGAAATGGTGACATGTTATTCATCAGTCTTGCCCTTGGTATGTATTCAAAGCCATGGATTCAGAGCTGCTTATTTCTGTGACAATGTCTTAAGCATTTTTCCTTACTCTTGTTCACTCTGGAAAGCTTGGAGAGAAAGATACGGAGTCTATCTGGAATCATTCAGAACAAAAACCAAACCACACCAAAGCAACCCTCCCTCTGCAAAAGGTTAAATAAGTTTGATTTGCTCAGACATATTTTACCTCAGAAATCTTTGAGCATAATTTTCCCCTCCCATTGACAACGTTTTTGAATAATACAAGATTTATAATCAACTTTAACGTCTTAACAGAATTTTGCAGTACTTTTCCTTACAAACTGAGAGAACCTGAAGCACAAGCAAACTGGGAATCTGCTGAACAAAACAGATGCAGTAATTCTGCTATTTCGAAATGAAAGAAATGTCATGAAAGGAAGAAAGGATATTTTAAACAATACTCAAAAGCATACAAGTGATAGAAACAGTCAATCGAGAAGGAATATTCAGAAGAAAAATTGAAGCTGCTGTACCTAATAAAGATTTAATAAAAAGTTTATATTGTTGGCCTTCAGCCTATACTTGTGTGATAAAGCAGAGCTTATACAGGAATGCAGAATTCCTCCTTCTTTATGATTAGGAACTTCAGCTCTTTAGTTTTGTGTATTTGCTTGGAAGATAGTTTTCTAAGGGCCAAACTACTTAATCTAGGCGCTAGCCAGATTCTAGATAAGTGAAGTTACCTACTTGCAACTCCAAAAGGTTAACAGAAGACGACAGCGGCAGTTTCATGTGTGGAGTAATACTGACTCAGAAGGTTGAAAGCTATGCAAAAGTGCAACAGAAAAGCTTTGCAACATTTTCAATAGGTCCACCTTTCATACAGTAACAGCATGCACCAGCAAAAGGGACATTCTCGAAATTATGGCTATGACACTGCCCAGTTAAGAGAGAAAGAGGCGGCACTGTGAGATAGAGTAAGCTGTATTGACTACTAACAGATACAGTATTTTAGTCCAGAAGTGTATTTTGAATACCAACGCCTCTCCCCACCATCCTTCTCCCCAAATACAATTACATAGTGCAATTTACACTGTGGACCACACATGTTTTTGAATGCTTGATTTGTTTCTCTTTATGTTGTTCTCCAAAGAATACAAACCAAGTTCAGGCAATTTGGTGTAGGTCACCACCCTTGTTTTCCCCTTCTAAAAGGAGATGGAGAGAGAGAGGGAAAAAAAAGCAGCTCAATTTCAGCATTCCACTTTTTCCACTCAGTCTTCACACCTGTATGTTACAAAATCATGGATTTTTCAACTCAAAGTAAATACTTAATGCATTCAAAAACTTTAAAAAATGCCACCTATCCTAAGAGAGCTTCCATAGATCATGCTATCAGAGCAGAAACTGGTACTAATGCAATTTCTCAGGACATTTAACCCACCTCATGAAATACTCAATCATTCCATCTTTCACAGAAATCTTGTTATGCAAAAACAAGTTTTTTTTGTTTGTTTTTTTTAATCAGCACACACATCTAAACCTTTTATGAACCTCAGCATGTGCTAGCTCCTCAGACAGAGGAAGAGTAGGAAAGCTGAGGAGTCCTACAGTTGATGAAAGCACTTTTTAATTCATGCATTTATTTTCAAAAATCACTAAGCTTGTTAAATTTACCTGTTAAAAACTACACCTTCTGGTAACCTATAAAAGCCCAAAGATGAAGAGCACCTATTTAGCAAAATAACAGCTATTCCGACTGATCTTAGTGTACCAACCTGCATACACTTACAGTAGCTGCAACAGTCTGAGCCAACAGAGGACAGACTTCAGATAAGTCCTGGTTTTCATCATAGCCAAAACTGCTACGCATAGTCACTTACCATAACAGAAACACAGGCTTTGGAATAACTACTAAAAATACCTTCCTCTATACTTTTCACTAGCTATTATTAATACAAAATATAATGCTAATGTAAAGCTAATGATAAGATAAATGATGGCGCTAGCCGTTTTCTGCTAGGAAGGATACTTGCTATATGCTGACGTACCTATTTCTGTGGCTCTTCCTCACTTTTTCTATTAACCTTTCAACAAATCAAACCCACTCTTGCCTCCTGTATATAACCACTGAAGAGAAGTGAGGTGTGTAGTAACACACAGCCTTTTGGCTCTGCCATACTTCAGAGGAGCAATATGCTAAGTGTAACACTCCTCTCATTATTTTAGTAAAGTCTTTCTTTTCTACTGAACTTCACGTTGTAATTTTAGTGAAGCACTAAGACATATTTAAACAGGTGTCTTCAGTGATATAAATTTTTAATCTTAGGAAAATAATTTTAGATGACCACATATTCATGCATTAAAACCTGAAACTAATAAAAAAAAGTTTTCTGAATAACTCTTGCTCAGAATTATATGATTCATCACCTTAATTTCTGGTTTATCTTTCACTGAACACAGATAGCTTCACTTATCTTAATTGTTTACAGAGGACATATGATCTTAAGCTGAGTTTACATTCTTCCTTGATAACAATTCTTTTTAAACAAGCAGATAAAATTATTTACATTTATAACTTGCTCTGCTGGTAATAAAGGTTTTCCAGATGAAAGGAACTGTATAAATTTAAAATAATATTAGAGTACTTATGACTCCTACCAGGTAACAGGAAAAAAAAAAAAATCAAGTAGGGCTTATTATCATTACACTGAATATTTTGGGCCAAATCTCTCATAGTTGATTTCTGCCTAAAGAAAAGTATTTTTAGTTAAAAGATTTACATATTCAGTTTTAAAACAATTGCATGTTTGATCTTTTTCATATCTTGAAGTCCTAGCTATCATCTTTCTGGATGGATAACTTTAAAATTTGTATCTGGTATGAGCTGGAGTCCTTGGAGCCAATATTATAAAATCGAAATCCCCAGATATAAAGTTACAATGCAAATAATAAATTCAACATTTAATGGATATATTATATATTCCTAGATTTGGAACGTTTTCAATACACATGCCATCAAGCATATTCTTCCCTCCATGGTTACAAAATTTTATAAGCTTACTTTCATGAAAAAAGAAGCAATGCGAAAGCTTGAAAATTTCAATTTTGGCATCTTTTGTATATGCCATAAGATCCTTACTTACAGGCTGGAAACCTAACAGCACTTCTGTGTATTCTGTAACTTGCTTTTGCTACTGTTGAAAAACTAAATTTGCGAACAGTTTAGATCCTTCTCCCCCCTTCCCCACCTAATCTAAAATGAAACATAAGATCCAATTCAACTGGTCCAAGGCTACAAGACCAGCAGGTGGAACTTCTGATTTACGAGGAACTTTAGGCAATTCTGCAAAACCCTGCATATAACTAAACAGAGGTGTATAAAGATGTCAAATCTTTGATCTATGAGGATTCAGTCTCTGCATTATTCTTTTTCAACTACGAAATCCTGTAAGATTTCATGAAAGGGGGAATAAAATAATACAAAAGATTCAAGCCAGAGGATGAAGATGGGATTCATCAAAATATTAAGAAGCTTTTCTATGCACTCAACTGAAAAAACACAACCTTATAGATAAAGAGTTTATATTTAGGGTTCCTGAAAAGAGAATAAGGGTTCCATGCATGGTACGCATGTACCTGTTTACATATATGTACAATCGCACCATGAATATGAACTGATTTCCTCAGAAAAATTCCCTTTGATTCACACCCCATATATTACCAAAGCTCCCAATACAATCAAAAAAATGAACAGGTTAGTGAACTCTTCACAATCTCTTGAGATTCCAGCCTTCAAGTTCCCTGCCTTCAAATGCATGAATAGAAGATGAAATATAATACCTGTGACTTGGGTTCTGATTTCAGTTGAAGCAGTGTAAATCACTGAAATTTAAGACTTATTCCAGATCTGTACTAGAGCAATTGAGATCAGAATGCAGCTCTGAATGTTGAATGGTGTAGTGTACATCTTTAAAAACATACTGGAGAATTCTGTCACAGCCTCCAAAGCAAAACATTAGAAGCACAGTATTTCAAATCTATACATCCCTGCCTCCATCCCTGCCACTCGTAGTCGGCGAACCCACTATAGCATTAACTTCCATGCTGCTTCCAAATTAATTCTCTTAAACCTACCAGTCAGTTTTCGTGTAAAGCAGGGGGGAAGAGTTTACATAAGCTGAACACCTTAAATTAAGAGGCATCTTGCTAGGGCAATTATACTTTTCAAATCTGGAGCAAAAAGCAGAAAGTCAACAGAAAGGCCTAACCAATCTATGAACAGTATAGAAAGGAAGGGCTTTTGACTAAAGATCTGAACAAGGAATAAGGACACCTGTGTTCTTGTTCTGCCATCAATAAATAAATCATTGTGCCAGCAGCACTTGGGACAAACTGCTTTCAAATATTTTCTTTTTCTTTTAAACCAACTCTGTAGCATTTTGTAACTAAACTGAATTTAGCAATTACTGATTGGTAGTCCACGTTTTTGTGTTAAACTCTGTTAGGTGAAACTTGATGTTACATACTCAAAATGATAAACTAGTAATTTACAAGACATAGTCACTTTATTCTGACATAAAGGCAAATCCTTGTTTTTAGTTAATGTAAAACAACATATTTTCTGTATCATTAGAGTTTCAAAATGAAGAGCATTACAAATCTCATTTATAACAAATCACCCATAAAGTAGTCTCAAGTTAACATGCACGAAACAACACATCCCAAAACACTGTATAAAACTCAGCAATAGTTGTAGAGTGGCCTCACCCAAGGTGGCCCATGAAGGTGAAGAGAGAGAAAAGTGATGTCTTATTAGCATTAGGAAAACAGTGAAGCTCCTGGACACAGCATCTGCTCACTACCTTTGACAGAATAACTTTTTAATGGCTACTCACGAAGAGTTCACTACAGCTTAGTGTATCTGTCCGACATAGTTACCTCTGTCTTACTTAAGTCTGCAGTCTTTTGACTGCATATACTTCAGCTTCTACGTGTGTTATATATGAACGTTTCCATGGAACAGAGCAGTTCTATATGCAGCGGTCTAACGTAGTGCAAGTGTATCTCAACGGTAAAGACTCAGCATCTTTCCATACCGCTTGCCTACTATGTTCACAGTTCTTCACACCTACAAGGGCTTTATTTCACAATACAACATACACTTAAAAACTACTAAGCTATATAACGGAAACCAAAGAAACGGAAATTCTAAGTGTGTCCTTTAAAACAGCAAATTCAAGCGAACCAAGGCACACAACCAATACTAAGGTCCAGCGAGTACATTTCTAAAGGGAAACAGAAATTCACAAAGACAATTCAGCAAGTCTGCCTTCATACCAGTGCTTGCTGGCATTTTAAAAGTATATTCACATCTCGCCCACAGGCCTAAGTTGACTGAAGTTGGACAGTGCTTTTCCTAGCCAACATTTTCCTACTGTGCGTATAGTCCACCTTGATATTTATTGGTTGTCAAGTGTTGGTTTTACCAACAGACCGCGAAGTATGTTGGACCTGTCCTATGCCATTCTTGAAGATCAAGATGAACTCTTCTTTCTGTTTTCTGAGCGCTAGAATGCCTGCCTACACTTATGCAAATGTGCTGTCCACATGGTTCACCAAAAAACTCTCCCAAAAGCCACACAGCAAAAGCCACCCTCTAAAACCCAAGATTTTAACAAATATATGCATCTTTCACCCAGAAGTGTGTTTTCACCAAGGAAAACACACAACTCTTTCTGTTCAGCTCCTTTCAGACTAATGAATTACTTATTTCATAGCAAAACAAAAGACACATATGTAAGTGCCTTCGTACAAGTCTTGCCAAACAGCCCTGAAAATTCAGCTTTAGGCTGACTAATGCAGGAAGTAATGTCAGAAGTCCAGGACCACTGAGGTACACAGAATTTTACCTAACACTTTTTTAATCACATTACAACATATGGACTCCTTTGGCTAATCTGAACTTCCACTGTGGTGATATACTATGGGAATAGCTGCCTCTGAAGTAACCACAAAACATGCTATTTAATCCAGCTCTTATGGGCACTGTAAAATAACCTCCTGGTCATGCACAGTACCGTAATTACCAAAATTACCATTTTCCACAGAAAAATATGAAAATGCTCTGGGAGTGGCACCTCACTGGGACTTTACTGGGTTTCTAATGACAAGGCAGCATTATATATATGGGGAATCAATTAACCGAATAAATGGAGAACCATTTGAAAAATTACTCTTACAAGTCAACTTATATGTATTCTTAGTTGAAATATGAATTTACAAACTGCTTGTGAGTTTCTAACCTCTAGCTTTAATCTCAGTCAGTTAAAAAAAAATAACAATTTGGTGCCCAACTGTGAAAGCAAAGAGCCATTTCCAGTTTTGGAAAAATTCAACAGATTTTGCTTTCAGCTCATACTCTTTATGAAATGTAGGGTGGGAAGGAGAAGCTTTAAACTGCTGGTTTAGATATATCACTTGGAAGCACAGCTCCTTAAAAAATTAAACCCATTATACATTATATTATATATGGAATTCCAGGTCTTCTAGGTATTAACCTCATGTTCTAGAAAGAATTTAATCTGACTGGACAGCCTGTCACAAAACTATGGAAAGAAAGTTCTCACAAAATTTCCTCTGTAGCAGATTGATCGGTTCTTCTAGTAACTCATTGCTGTTCCGCTTATACATAAAATCACTGTGTGCAAATATCAGAATTACTTGTCTTCGGCGCCTTTTATATTTTCTGTTCAAAAATTATGTGACAGCAAAAAGCAGTCAGCAGAGTAAGCATTAAAAGGCACGCATAATCTACTTGATTTTATAAAGATGTCAGCACATTTTTTATCCACTATTACAGATTTGCCATATTTCATACTGCTCAGATAAAAGATGCAACAATTTCTCTCAGCATTTCAAATGTTGTCACTGTTAGTACTTGTATTATAGTGGTATGAGCAATCTGAAGACTCACCTCCACTCTGCTAGGCACTACAAAGAACACAGAGCTGGAGAAAGTGTCTCACAAATACCTTGCAATATAAGCAAATAGGAGAGAATAAAGGTAAAATATTTTCTCCTCCTTCTTAACTCCTCACCTTCTACAATCTCTCCCCCCGCCCCCCCAAAGTAGCCACAGGAGTGAGCTCCAGCAAGGATAGACCAACTTGCTTCCAAATACCGCCGGAATGACAGGCCACACACTGGTGCTACCACGCTTTGTTCAGAAGGGAGTTCACCCAAAGACTTTGTGCAAAGTACACACATTTGCAGGATAGGTCACATCTGGTTCTGACCAGCAGTCTCATCTGCAGCTAGGAAGCTGGAAACTCCCTCTGATGATTTTCCTCAGGTTGAGGCATGAAAAATATGAATGGGGTAGGTCTGCCCATTACAAGGGGACAGAGACTGAAATCTCCCTCTCCAGTGAGATGAACCCAGAAATTCAATTCTAAATGTGCCAGTGGTGTGGTACCATTTTTTTTAAATAGGGAGAGGGCATCTTGATGAAGACAGGAAGGGGCAAGACTCAAGGACAGTTTCCTGTCCCTGGACAGATCGAGAAGAACTAAAACACCATCATGTTTGGGTCCTGCAGCCACAAGCTCTGGAACGGTGCAGGGGCTGACCCTGGCAGAGCCTGCTCCCAGCTCACCAAGCACTTCCAGTGTCCTACATCCTTGCCTTTAAATCAACACGAAATCAGGCAGTGAGCAAAGCACAGAGAGAAATGGGGCAGCAGCACAACATCTGTGTTAGTTTAAGCAGACGGGCTCAGCACACTGAACGTACATACATAGTTTTCAGAGTTCATCTTGAATACAGCATGTTGCAGTAACCAGCCCGAGAACCATGAGTGCACTCGCTGCTTTCACTATGCCCATGCTGCAGATGGAGGCTGGTAACTTCTAATCACTTTAGAAGCTAAAAAAAATGAAGTTGTAACACATTTTGGTGATTATACTCCTTAGGAAGCTCCCTTTGTAGTTAGGGAGTCAGAGCATCACGATATTGCAGAAACAGCAGGCTCACCCACCTCAGGAGCCGTTAGCAGATTAATGCACACTACAGATCATAGCAGCTCATCTTTGCGTAGCTTGGCAGACAGAGCAGGACGAGAACTGAAAGGTGTGAGCATGTTGCAACAGCTGGCAAAACAGACCCTGAGAGCAGTAGCACTTTTCATGCTTCTTTAGCTCTGGCTTACACAATTGATACCCTCCTGCAACGTCACCTGTTAGCAAGCCCCCATAAATGCTACCACCAAGGGCTGCTGAAAAATGAAGCCTCAGGAAGGGTGCACAATCTACATCCTTTGGTGCAGGATGATCAGCCATAAGTAAACTATTCATCATGCCCGCTTATGTATTCTTCTGCTTTACAGGCTGGACAGCTTACCACAGGTATCTACACTACTCCACATTCATCTCAACACTTTCAATCAGAAAAGTGTACAAAAAGAACTGGTAAAGCCGATCCTAGACAAAAACTTTTTTGTATTTTTTAATAGAAAGGAATAAGTAAAAACCCCCACAAACTAAAAAAACCCAGCAAACTGATAATTCACAGAAATGTTTTGATTCAGTTAGTCACTAACAATATTTATTAATCAGACTCCTTCTCAAAACTGTTAATACAATCAGAGATATATCTCTGTAAGAGCATGACAGCACAGCTATTAACATAATTTTAGAGAGTCATTACAGCTTTTTGGGTGATCAAAGTGAAATATAATGGAGAAATCTGACTTCCAGAAGTCATATCTCAGTCACACGAAGAAAAGATATTGAATTCAGGATCCCAAAGCGAAGCATGGCCAAATACAGAGCTATTTGTGATTATCAGGCCTATGCACAGTATTTGACACTCCCCCCTAAATTTCAGTTCTCATCGATAAATGAAATTTTGCAATCTGGTGCAAAACACAGAATCCTCTGTTAACTATATTAAAATTGATGCATTTAGAGATGGGGGTGGGGGGGAGAGGAACAAAATCTGCCATAACTCAGCAAATTTAAAGTTGCAAGTTTTGAAAACACATGAATAAACCACTTTTTTTTCCATGGGAACTGAAGGTATCTTAGGTTCTTGGAAGGAGAGAAAGCAACACCTTTTTACATATTTAGAAATTACATTTTTGGAATCAAATGTTCTGAACAAGAAGTTATAATAAGATATTTAAAATATAGATTAACCTTACTGTGGATTTCTTCAGCTTGCTCCAATTATTTGGACCTGTGATCTCAGAAAACAAGTGAAATGGAACCAGCTGAAAACATAGACACGTGTGGGGTAAATTAAGAACATTTTCCTCAGCTTCTGAAAGATATCATCAGGCAATTTTCCATTCACTGTATGTTTCACACAAGAGGTTGTTTGCATCTATAATTCCCATGCTCTCCTCACTCTTCTCTGTTTTTCCTGTGCAGTTGCACAGAACTGTGGAGTTCCCAGTATTCACTCCTTTACGTATATAAAATAAAAGTTCAGGATATAACTCAGCCTGTATTTCCCCTAAAAATTAGTTTCACCTCTATTTGGAAGGGACACATCACAGGACATTACTTGAAAAAAATACAGGAGTATCATTATAGAGCCAACCATTTGATTTTCACCGTCCTCAATTTTCCCACCTAATCACATTGTACTCTAAAATAGAGTGTTGTGAAGGTAAGCTGTATAAATATATATATACACTTCTTTTTTTTTCTCTCTCTTAACAACTTCTGAAGCTCTCCAGGACATACAAAACAATGTTAAAGTCTAAGGCCCATCACACAAATGGAACAAAATAATAAATTACTTTCTTTAAACCCACTTAGCTGTATTTGTTGTCAAGCTTGCCAGAAGCACCATTAATGCTCCCAGCACTACTCTGCTTTTCCACTTGTTACTTGCAGGCCTAAAATGATAACAGGAATGTGCTCCAAAAAGCTAGTTCTTGCCAATTATAGAAGCAGCACTCCAACTCTTTTGGTGTTCATCACTGCAACTTATTTTTTGAAGGGGGAAGATCTAGATTCGAATAATGTTTTAGCTTATTTTGCTTTAAACTGAGGGGTTTTTTTGTAGGAGGTGGAAATACAAAGAAGCATGGGCAAAAAATTAGTGAAAGATGTATCTTTAATATCAGCCAACTCAGTGTGTACCCAGTACGTATCTGAAGATATTAGAAATTCACAGGCTCATAGAAAAGTCTAGGTTGGAAGTCTACGTTGCGGATCATCTAGTCCAACCTTCTCTTGAAAGCTGCTGCTGGAAGGAGAGCCAAGATTAGGTTACTCATGGCCCTGTCAAGCCAAGTCTTAAATAGTTACAGCAAAATGCTATGTTTTTTTCTAATTATTTTTTTCCAATTAAGTAACAAGTCTAAAAGGAATGCTCAAACACCAGGCTAGTGTTGATTTTAATGGAGACCTTTCATTTTCACTGATTTTCATTTATTATATCTTTTCGCTTAAGGAACGGCAACTTCAAATATAGTTAGTTTGTTTGTTTTTTTTAAACAGAAATTAAATGCAAGGTTAAAAGTTGCTTCAAAACCACCACAAATCCTCCTGTTTCAGAGCTGTAACAACACAAGATAACAATACCGGTAAAGGCACAGCTTCACAGACTTGAGCAAAGCGTCCTAGAGACTTTGTTTTCTAGGTGCCATTTGGTGCAAAACCCAAGCTACTGTGTTTTTCAGCTGTGGACAAAAAGAAGATGCCAAACTGTTTTATAATTACTGTGAGACAGTGGCTAAGGTACTTGATTACATCTTTTGTGTTAGACTCAGGTCCATCTGAAGCTTGCAGACATTGATCAGTGAGCACTCGATCAGACCCGTAGCTGAGAATTTAAGCAATTTAATTAAGGTTTTGTCAATCTCGAAGTTTGTTCGAGAAGCAATCAGCCATTTACTGAAGCGGACAGGTTGTCCTTTTAAACTTGTAGGCTTTTCCTCTAGGACCAGAACAAACATTCTAGGTCCTTAATTTACAGTTAAGGTTAATCTGCGTTTTAACAATTTCTGAATCACCTAAGCGGCTTCAGGTATTGATGAAAATGGAGGCAGAACACAGCCTGATTAACAGAAAGACAAATTTGCTTTTCATCTGAATCCTGAGATGCTAGAAAAAGAATAGTTGGGAGAAGTAAGAAAATTTGTCTACTGAAGAGTAAGAAAAGATCTGAAACACTAACTCTCGGAGCAGAACAAATAACTACAGGACAGGCACTTGCAAAGAGAAGAATTACAACAAATCAAGAGTGGAAGGCTCAAAAAGGTGGTTCCATTAAGGAACTCAATGTCAGATGAAGGCTCCATGGAAGAAATATCTTCTGAATATCAGTTTCGTTAAAAGGAAAACTTTAAAAAGAAGAAGAAGAAGAGAAAGAAATGTGACTTCAAGTTGTGAAAGAAAGCTTTTTTCCCTGAACTCTGCCCCGATTGCTAAAATAGGTGCTATTTGCACTTTAAGTAGTCACCTCCAGAGTTTTTATCAAAAATTCTTAGCGGGAATCCAAGATCACCAGCTACTTGTTAGGAAGAATTACACCAGTAGTATAAGAGATTCCTGGACTGGCAGTCTCCAAAACATGTGAACAACAGCTGGGAGGGCACTTCATCTGTTAAGTATGTGATTAACTATTCTGAAGTTGATGCTGGGGGCTATGTAGCAAGAAGAATAGATTCTGCAGTCAAAAGTGGAGCTCAAGTACTTAAGTCTTACCTTGACAGAAACCTGTATCCAGCATATATGGACAGAAGGCACAATCTATACCATAAAGTGTGCATGAGAAAACATCTCACATAATAGACATCTTAACCTATCACTGGCCATAATATCTATTACATTGAGAAGTACCATTTTGTGTAACATGATCTGCAGCAAATCAAAAACATATCTCAAAAGTAATTACAAGAAAAGAATTGCTGATTTACTGTTTAAATAATGCTACTCTGCAGGCAATCTGAAATTTGCTATTTTTATCACTGAAGATTCTTCTCAGAAATACCACTGCAAGCAGCAGATATGCACTTATCATCAGTAAGAAAAGTATGAGTAAGAAATATGGGGAAGTAGAAGCAATTGAGTAACAACAGGTTAGACTGCAAAAAATTCTCACGGTAGTGAATGGGATTCAATACTAAACATCAACAAAATGAACCGTTTCCTTGAAAAATTGTCTCATACTATATAAAAAAAAAAAAATCTGAAGACACTGGAAAAAATTTGGATCCTAATTCCTTCTGACTCTTATTAAGTCACTAAATATTCTCAGGATGTAAAGCTTCTGTAAAGAGACTTTTTGGTACTGTGAGACTTTACAAAATTCTTCATTAACAAGTTTCTTTTAGTAAAATTCTTGAAATCAACCATCTCCAGTACATTTGATCTAAAATGTGGTTTAGTAAGTTGGGTTTTGTGAATTTTATTGTCTGTGTGTTTTAGGAATGACAAAATCCTTTTTTTTTTAAGCATACAAGTTAATTCTGGTTCATGAATAGTCCTTCTTAAGCTGTATAAATTACTCATTTCTACCAATATCTGAAGCATATAGAACAGCTAAAATGAAAATGCTGCTAAACACACAACCACTCTTGCCTTTTCTATGCACACCATAAATCTGTCATTTCAGCTCTTCATGAACAGCTATAAGTTACATCCTCACTCTTCTCTGTTTAAAAGGTAGACATTATCAGGATTGCATTTTTTTTCCCCAAGAAGGCCAAAGTAAAAGCATCACTGAATTTTTTGTGCGCTGATGTAAAAGCTTACCAGCTAATTTGTTATTAAAAATATATATTAGTCGTGAACTCATAGACACAGGACATTTACATCCCAGTATTTTTGTAACCCCCCACAGAGCCACCTATAGTCAATGCTTGCTCTGAGGAACTAGAACACTAACTTGTAGTGAGAGTATCTCACCTAACTCTAGTTAACTTCAATATGAGCTTTTAGGTCACTGTAGCATCACCATTATCCTCAGAGAAGAGAAAGAAGCACTTCTAGGGAAGTGATGAAGCCTTTTTTAAGGTGAATCATGCCCTACTTCTCTTTACTGAGAACAAATATGGTTTAGACAAGTGGCTCAGATGTAGTGTCCCTGCTTGGTCAGATAAATTCCTGTGATGGTTTTACTTGAACTATTTGCAAATACATAAATAAATAATACTGTGCGTAACTTTGCAACTGTTCCCAGCTCTGCCTCAAACATTTCCATTTATACACCAGAAACTAACAAGTGTTCTTCTTACAGAGCAGTTTGTCACAACTCCAGGTCTACTGATGCAGCAGGCCTCTCATCCTAGCTGTATTGGATATTCTAGGCAAGCCCATATATATACACATGAACTTCACCTTGTCACAAAAGAGAAAATAAAAACATAGTATTAGGGAATTTGAAAGAATCATTCACCAATTTACCAAGTTTTGGCTCACACGCCTGTAGAAAAGCAGCTTCATTTCTACCACACAGGTACAAATATTCATGCTGGATTTTGTATAGTTATTTGCTCACAAACAGAAATGCCAAAAATGTGGTTTCAATATATTTCCAATTTTGCAGACAAAAAGTAGAGGTTTCTAGTGAAAATGCTGATGTGAACTAGCTGCAAGTGCCACCATTATCTTCAAAGTTATACAACTAGAAAAAAACATACATTTGCAAAATCATTTAATAGATCAGTGTTCAGTGTACTACTTCTCACTGATAACGTAAGTGATGGATTTCTTTCCCCAGAGACCAGCAGATATTTCACAGACACTGAATACAAAAGAGAACACCACACAGGCATTTCATCTAGTCTGCAGTACTAGAACCAAATCAAAGCATTTAGTAGATGTAATGATGATACTAATTTAGGAAACTTTACATCATTGAGACACATATATAGATCGATCTATATATAAAGAGCCTCTAAATATCTTGATGAGTTAAAAAAAAAAAAAAGTAATCCTTTGAAACAGATATCAGCACTACCTAAAGTCGTTGAGACAAAAAATGTACACTGCTTTATGTTGTTTCTTAAGATTAATTTAATAACCTGAATTAATAATAACTACAATTAATAACAGCATTTTTGCTATTAGTAAATAGCAAAGAAACTTCCTAGTGAATCCTTCTGGTAGCAGACAGCTGGCCCAAACAATCAGTAAGTAAATGTAGTAAATAAATGAGAGAAAAGTCTGTTGATAGTTTTGACTGCAACAATTATTTAAGAACTTCTGAACTGCTGCTTTTTCAAAGGAAAGTCTGTTCTTGAGAAGATGGGATTAACTAAACAAGTTCTTTCTCCTGTTCAATGCTTTCCAACATGGGAAAGAAGATTATATCTTTTTGTCTCCAGTTCACAGAAAGGACAGAGACAGTTTCTGTTTCAAAGAAGAAATCCCAAATCTGTCTCCCGTGTTTTGAGACTAAGCGTATGTTTTGATGAGACTAGCAATTTCAGCTAAATAGTTGAGTGTTTATCTGTTTTTATCTGCCATCCTAAGCAACATATTTGTCCTCCAAACTCTCTCCCATAAGCATTTTAATCTACTGCCTCTTATCTTTTACAGAGCTCTTGGCTCTTCAGGGATGTTTCTTCTCTTCCTGATCTGAACTTCTCTTTCCAGACACACATGATTCATCAAACTTCCTAACATTTCTTCAGAAATAGAGCACACTTTAGCTGAATAACTGATCATGACTGAAGACTGTCTCCCAAAGTGTTGAGGAACTGAGGGAACTGGCTTTGAGGCACGGCCAAGAAACTTCTAGTTTCACTGTCTAAATGCATTATTTTCTCTAAGACTGACTGCAACAAAACCTTTTTGGAAACCACACTAACATTATGTCTCAGCGTGTCTGTTTAGTGAGTGAATCAGTGTTACTTGGTGACTCCATCTCCCTCTGTGGCCCTTTCAAGCATTAGCATCCTTTGCCTTTTGTGAAAAAAACGATCTACATTATTTACTACCCAGCTATCTCACTTTGTCAGAGTATCAAGACTAGACATTTGGATGAGTATCCATCCACTCTACTGAACAGAGAAATTAAGTGATACTTGTTGATTTAGGGACGTTGAGGTACTTCATCTGCGGTGACTGACTGTCTACTGTCTTTGATATTAATAACCTAGTGACTTGTATTAGCCAATACACGGTCCTTCACAAGGAAGGATAAATGCCTCCATTCTTTTTCCTTGGAAAGATCAGAAAAGCAGTGGGTAGAAATTATTTGGCCCCCCCCATAAGGACAGCCAACTAATGTGATACCACATGCTGTCAACTCTGTTTAACCTGAAGCTAGAGAATAATACTGATGAGAAGAAAATGGATTTTGACATGCCCTGACCTATGTCTGCAGTTTTCTCCTACAAAGAAAGAAATAACAAGTAGGTAAGATTATTCAAAGTATAAACTGTACCTTTATCCAAGAATCAAGGTTGGGGAAAAAGAAAAGTTGGTGCAGATTATGTCAACATGTTGTATTAAATTCACTGGACATTTACTCTCTCCAGTGTTTTATTTCCTACTGCCATACACCTTGGCAGTCGTTTTGTGAGAGCTGTGCATAAAACAAGAACAAACAAATCCTTGCAATGACAGTGTTGTACTTTATAGCCTTTCTGCAGTATGAAAGCTGTCTCTGACAACAGACTGCTAAGCTTTCGGTGTGTGACTTTACCCTGGCTGTCTTCCATGGCCACATTTAGACTTTACATTTAGTAGTTCAGGTATGGCACAGAAGCAGCTTCTCCCAGAAGGGTTAGACCCATGGAGAGAAGCTTTCTATATCTTGGACAAATCTCGAGTGCAGGACAGAAGTTAATCACAAAGGTTGACAGACTGGAATACAGTGGATTTGCAAAGGCTTTTATTTTTTATTGGGTAGATTAACTGTTTTATAGTCAATTCTGTACGGTCATTAAATTCAAACATTTTATTTCAAAATTAAGATACATCCTACTGAACATGAAATGAGAGCAAACAGACTGGAGGCTAATTCTGCCACAGCC
The DNA here is from genome assembly GCF_036370855.1 of Dromaius novaehollandiae. Classification (NCBI taxonomy): domain Eukaryota; kingdom Metazoa; phylum Chordata; class Aves; order Casuariiformes; family Dromaiidae; genus Dromaius; species Dromaius novaehollandiae. Next base: position 97,246,515 of record NC_088098.1, on the reverse strand, counting down.
CCACCCTTCAATTTCAGTAACAGGGGAAATGCTTAAGACAGTCAGAAGAGAGGTGACACAGTACTCTGTGGAGATCTTGTCTTCTCCTTATCCTAAGAATTCCAGACTAAAGGAAGTCTAACTTTATGTGAGAATTAAAAAAAAAAAAAAAAATGTTTAGAGGCATTTGGGGTTATTAAAAGAATTGACTGCTCTCTGAGAGGTGTCCAAAAGCAAATTAAGGAAAATACACCGTACTTACTGGCTCACTAATATGATCTGGTCAGAATTAATTTTCTCGCACAGTGGAACTACATCAGTACTGTTCACCACTGGGAGCCAGAACCCACCAAGGAATACCATATGGCAGCCTGCAGATCAACTCTCCAAGAGAGAGCCATCCAAAAGCCCAAATGGACATTGTGCCAGACAAACACTGTGGCCCTAAACCCACACTGGGGGAATTTCAAAAGCATAAATAATCCAGGCCCTATTTCCAATCAGGAAGTGCTTACCATCTTAAATTTATCAGGGAGGAAACAGAGGAAAAGCAGTAGCCAATTTGATCACTGAAGTATAAGGAACTACAGGTAAATGGAAGGAGCTGCAGGTGGGAGCCCTCTGCTCCCAGGCTTGCTTGCTGACGCTTTACAGCTGCTACCTCTCCTCTTGTGCATAGCTGACCCCAGGCCATATTTCCTCCCCATAAAGTTTCCAAAACTACAGTGCGAAAGGCAAGCAAAAATCAAACAGCTCATCACGTCACATCGCCTCCTCCTCCTACCTTCTTCCCCTCCCCAGATAACAAACCAGATGCTCTGAACAAAGTGAAAGACAATAGTTTTCTTTAGATGTCTTAGTTCTGCCCAGCAGAAACGAACCAACAAAAAAATTCAAAGCGGGGGGATGACTCTGGGTTTCACCTGATCCAGAAAGTAGCTCTAGAGAGATTCCTCTTAATTAATTACATCCTGCTTTATAAACCCAGCAGACAACATGACACATGAGCTACATTGGTTCCGCCGATGCCGTAGAAAACAAATTAGCTGACAAAGAGGAAAAATTTGCCTTTTCATCCCTTTTCCAGTTGAAATTAATTGCAAAATGTGTACCAGTGTACTGGAAAAATGCTGAAGTCAATATAAAATTTTGCTCATGTAAGGGCCCCCATGTATTTGATATGTATTTCGTAACATTTTATTTTTAAATAACAAAGGTTTGCCTCATTTTGAAAGAACCGATTTACATGCATTTTTGCAAAATCTATATAAACTAGCTAGAAAGAGCAGTACTACCATCCCTATTTTTCAGAGAGAAGCTGAAAGAGATAAAAGAGAAAAGTCAATGGTTTAAGAGAGGTTTAAGCTTACCGAGGCTGGACTTCATATCCAGAGTAATGAACACCCAACCAAACACCGAACATTAACGGTCATTCTCAGCAACGCCCAAACTACAATTCAGAGTGCTTATATATAGGATCAGTAGCCTGACAAAAATATAGACATTTCTGCAAGTATCTCAGGTCACCAGCCTGACAAAAGTGGGACCTGCAACCAGAAAATGGATTTGCAACTGAAAAAGCTGAGGAAGTGCCAGGCTATGCAGTGCAGTAAGGTAGCATCTCTTGGAAGGCTGGACAGTCCCCACTCCTCCCATTTCCAAAGTAACTGGAAAAGGAATGGAAAAAGTGACTCTGTAAGTTTGTCTGTACCAAAAGCTTAGTGTTAAAGATGTTACCTTACAGACTAAAATTCATGAAATGAAGGTAAAGGGACCTTACCTTACCACATTAGTGGTAAGGGCCAGTTATCTGGTCCTTTAACTTCACTCTGTTTTAAATGTTATTGGTGCGCTTTGTAAATAGATACAATAGTTAGTCCACAGCGTGTGAAATATCATTTCAAAAAGGAGATACAGGAACACAACCACACCACAGTATTTAGTTAACCTATCAAGATCATATAATCCCTAGACTCAAGCATAAGAACCCAAGAATTCAGGCTTACGCATTTATGATGAATTAAACACTTCTGAAGGCAAGCCCGGCATAAGACCCTCCGAACTATGTACATACAAGTGGCAATATATCCGTTTATGCTGCCAAGCTAGTTTTCTATGACTTATGCTGCTGAATCCTTAATTGGGAAACACGTGCAAGGCCACTAATCTACAATGGGAAAAATCTTGCTCCAGTTATTAAAATAGCAGCAATTCAGCTTCACTAGATGTTTAGCAGCAAAGTAGAATATTCAGTAACTCATTATCACGTCAGTCCAGATGAGTGGAATGTAGCAACTGAAATGCACAACTTCTTCAAAGCAATACTGCTGAATAACAACAAGGTAAAAATTACAGGCACATTTAGAGAGCACTGAACACCCTTTGTGATGGTATTTCCTAATGCAGTTGCGAACAACTTCTCAAGAAAGACTGAAATAACAAAAGTTTCAAGAGTAGAAATTTAAAAACTAAAGAAATAAGAACTCACAAAGTAAAACCTGTTCAAGCCTCCTCACATAGGGACTTTCAGACTGTACCACGTAAGTGATTTTTGCCCAGTGAAGAGAAGGTCCAAGACCAGAAGTCTCTGGTCAAGAACCCATAGAAAAAGAGACACTGAAGAACTTTAAATAGTAATTCAATTTACTTTTTTTCTTCAATGGAACTACTTAGTTGCTATGTTTGTCAGTAGAAAATAAGGGCTTTTAGAAACCCTGCAGACTAAATACATCTAATGGCATATACAGTTTTCCTTATATTCACTTTTATGTATAGTGTTGTTGGAGTTGCCAGGGAGCTATTAAGAAGCTGCACCTGGATAAGAGCAAGCACATCATACATTTAGATGCCAAATAGAGGTCAAACTGAAAAAAAAAATTCAACAGTTTAAAGCATGCTCCAACAAAACAAAACCATCTTACAGAGCATACGAGTATACACAGAATGCATGAGTTGTCTGCATTGTCTATGTGACCTGGCCTAAGTCATGCCTTTTCTGAAAATCTCACAGCTGGAAATGGTTCCTGATAAACAGAGAGCAAAGAAAAAGCAGAAAATTAAGTTCTAGTGCCTTGTGTCATCATTCACACTAAGCAACCTTTTTACAAAAGTGTATTTGTCTATTTTGAGAATTCAAGAGTCACATTACAGTTCTCTGCACAGAGAACCCTTGGAGGTTTGATTTCAAAAGCCAGGCATTGTGTCGTATATTCACCACTGACAAGATTTCAGTCAGACCATATTACATAACTCTTCAAAGAGATCAAAAGAGTGGTATAGCAAATGCAGGAAAAACCCTGAAGTGATCTGATAAATGATTTTATTAGTTAGTTCGGCACCACTATGTCTGGCATCCAATATTTATGACACACAGCCTACCAAGCACACAGTATTAGATTCCTGATATTTTGTGTTGACAAGAAAATATGCCATGCCTTTGTAGTAAAGCATGGAAGAAGAGAAAAGTCAGAGGAGGAACACAATACATTCCCCCCAAAAATGAACTGTACCAGGACTGGACGTTTCTAACAGACTATCATTAATATATTCTAGAAGAAAAAGTCACAATTCAGACTAACTCCAAGCATATCACATTGCACTAGCATTACCTAGTTTTCGAGCACAATTCACTATAGAATGAAAACAGAAGAAATAAGGTATCAAAAGATTGTTTTCTCCCCTTACAGATGATTTCACAGAATTTTCATTTTCCAATTCCATATATCTTCAAATTCCAATATGTTCCATGTATTTCCAATTTCCATACATCCGATACCAAGACTAAGAATAAAGAAGGTAGAACAAAGAAAGAACAATATGCCAGAGACTAATCTATTTCACAGAATCATCACAGAGTAATTCAGGTAGGACAAGACCTCAGGAGGTCTCCGGCCCAAGTACTTGCTCAAAGCAGGGTCAGTCACAAGATCAGACCAGGCTGCTCAAGGCTTTACCCATACTGAAAACCTCCAAGGATGGAGCTTGCACAACCTCCCTAGGCAAACTGCTCCACTACTTAATTATCCTCACAGTGAGGACTGTTTTCCTTACTGCCCTATTTCAATTTATGACCACTGTCTCTCGTCTTCCTGCTGTGCACCTCACTGAAGAGCCTGGCTCTGTCTTTTTAATAACTTTCACACAGGGAGGAGGCTGCTGTTTGGTTCCCCCAAAGCTGCCTCTTCTGCAGGCTGAATAAGCCCTATCCCCTCAGCCTCTCCTCATAAGGCAAACGCTCTGGGCCAAAGGACCAATGCAGTGGATTTTCTGCTGGATTTTCTCCAGTTTACTGATGCTGTTCTTGTATTGGTGGGCCCAAAACAGGATGCAGCATTTCAGATGTGGTCTTATGAGCATGAAGTAAAGGTAGTTATCGCTTCCCTCAACCTGGTACTATTCTCCTGTTAATACAGCCCAAGAATCCATTGGCCCTCTTTGATGCCAGAGTGAAGTGCTGTCTTGTGGTCAGCTTGTCTATCAAGATCCCTGGGAGACCTTATTGGCAAAGACTAAAACAAGGACAACACTGAGAATCCCAGCCTTATCTGTGTCTGTTGTCACTAAATCACCTGCCCTGTTCAGCAACAGGTCCACACTTCCCTTTTCTGTTCTTCTAATGCTCATGCAGTGGCAGAAGCTCATCTTGCTGCCTTTTATGTTTCTTTCCAGTTTCAGCTCTAGCTGAGCTGAGCTTTGGCTTTCCTAACACAATGGTTATGCGCTTGTGCAATGTTGCTAACTCCCCCCTTTGTAGCTTCCATCTCCTACGCACTTCCCCTTTTGAACTGGAGCTCAATTATGACACTTCTACTCATCTTCCTCAGTAACAGGCTGAAGCATTCTCATGCTTGGAGAGGACAATCTTTAAAGACCTACCGGGTCTCTTGAGATCACTCCCCTCATGATCTCAAGCTCCACCATTTCATAGTTGCTACAGCCATTAATTATCACATCATGAAAGTTCCTCCTTGTTCATGAGCAACAGGTTAGGAAGGTGTTACTGCTCACTGGCCCATTAGCATCTGCATTAACAAGTTGTCTCCAACACCTTCTAGAAACCTCCTGTATTGCTGGCATCCTACTGGACTGTCATTTCACATGTCAAGGAGGTTAAAGTTTTCCCTAAGAATGAGGGTCTATGATCCAGACTTCCTTGAGCTGCTTAAAGAAGACTTTGTCTTGATTGGATGGTCTGTAACAAATTCCCACCACAACATCACCTTTACTGACTGCTTCTCTGATTCTGACCCAAAAGCTCTCAACCAGTTTGTTGTCTGTTCTACAGAAGAGCTGCTGCTTCACATAAAGGGCAATGCCCCCCCCATCTTTCTCCCTGCCTCTCTTTCCTAAAGACCCTAGATTCATCCACCACAGAGCTCCAGTTTGACAAGCTGTCCCATGTTGTTACTCCAGTATTACAATTCTGTGTCTATGCTCTGTAGCTCCCTCTTCCTGTTTCTTTCTCAAGCTGTATGCATTTGTATACAGGCACTTGAAATGCGTTTTTTGACCTGTCTTACCCTTCCCAAGGTTCTTTTGCTCCCAGCAGCCTGCCCCATGTATTTGCCACCTACAAACACTGTTCCCTCACTTAACCGCATCCTACCAGCACTGCTTGACATACCCGATTTAAAGCTCCCCGTACCACACTGACAAGGCAGCTGGCAAAGATGCTATTACCCCCATTTTATCAAATGAATCCTTGTCTCTCACTAGTAGTCCTTGCTCCTTAAAGGGAGACACATGGCTTTAAAAGCCAAAGCATTACATGCAACATCAACAATGCAGCCAGTTATTAGCTCACAGGATGCGTCCATTTCTACCCAGCCCTCTCCCTAGATCAGTGAGAACAGCACCTAGGCACCCCCATCCTTCACCTTATCCCCCCAAGCTCTATAGTACCTCTCAGTTTGGGCCAGATCACCCTTGGCAGTGCTGGATGAGCAGTGAGGGACAATGGAGCAAGGGCCAGACAACTGGCAATCCTTACACAATATCCCAGGTCTGGGCTCTCAGTGAACAACAGATTTCTGTAGTTCATAATGTTTGTTACAAAACTGTGTGCTGAGAAGGTGGGGTTTTAATCTCAGCATATTACAATTTTTATTTTGAAGGTGGCTATGGGGAAGAAGAGTTTTTTTTCTTAAAGGCTAAGATAGAAGTGATTAAAGCACTTTTGTTTTTGTAATGACAAAAGGGCTCAGATATTTCATTCTCCATCTGTTTTGTTAAAAGCTTGCAAACTCCATAAATAAAAGCTTGAAACTCCATAAATCCAGCATTGTTGCAAGATACTGCTATTTCCTCCAAAGCCTATGAAGGCCATCCTGACAGACTCTCTTGGGAATCTGGCTTTATTCATGGTACTATTGCGAGTAAATCTGAGGCACTGTTGGAACAGAGGTTCTCTAGAAAACAACTTAAAAGCATCACATGATCACCTGCTGCAGGCAAGCTTTAAAGGGAAAGCAAATAAACTTCTCTCCGTTAAGGGAGATTTGCCCCCAAAATAGGAGGGGAGATAACCATTTGAAATCACTATGCAAGACTTCCTCAGGAAAAATGAAAAATTTGAAGGAGTACAAGCACTGGACAGATAAATGGCACAAACAAGGGCATGAGAACCATTGAGGAAAATAGCAAGACATCTTCAGACTCTTTTTTTTTTTTTTTTTTTTAAAGATGTTATCATATGCCTGGCAACATACGCTTCTCCCATTTCTTAATGACAGGGTCTGGGAAACTAGAATCCAGATACATGGTGCAAGGGGGAAAAAAAACTCTTTCAGGCCAATCTTAGCTGGTGAGAACAGGTCTCTCAAATATTAAAATGACTGAGAGCTCTACTCCTCTTCCATGTGGTGTTTTGTAGTTCTGAATGGATTCAGCAGGCAGGTCTATCCACATCAGGACAGGAGAGTGGAGAAACATTTCAGGAGAATGAACTCAGCTTTTTGCTACTGCAAAGCTATGCATGTCAGCACTGACTATACCCACATTTTAACCCCACCACTACCCTGGAAAAAAGTGTAATTTTAAATCTACTTCAATATCTATAATATAAAGTATTAAATTTAGTGTAAATTATGTATTTGTGAAAAATACATTTAAGCTACCTCCAGATTTCAAATCTCTTGGTATTTGACTGAATCACTTTAGCTACCTTGCTCAGTAGCTTATAGCCCCTTACTTGGGGCCATAAAGATTCAGGTACAGAGCTTCAGCTGACTGCAGTGGTCATTATATCCAGACTTAGCCCTTCAATGTCTTGAGATCAGTTCAAGTTTTAAAAAATAATGCAATATGAACTTCCAGGCTAAGATATATTTTGTTATTGAAGCTTATTGCAGAGCAGAGGAAAACAAAGAGCAAGCTGAAAAATATAATCAGTATTTCACATCTTTTTACTTAGTTTATCTAAGGTAAGCAGATGTGTGCAATGAATAAAATAGTCCATTTTGCAGCATCTCCATGAATGTTAGAAAAACATACACTTGAATACAGAAGTTAAATATTGGCAGAGGGAATCCCTCTTTTGAATGTATGATAGTTTTGTAGGTTGTATTAAACCCAAAGGAATAAACACAAGAAGTGACAGATTTTTTTTTTTTTAATTTATTTAATAGCAAATTTTTGAATAGAGAAGTGTAAAGAAGAATATCTCCTTCATGGTAAAAACATTCCATAGCTAGTTTAATATTAGCAAAAGGCCTCTTCTGTCCTCTGGACAGCACTTTTTTGTAAGAGAGAGAGAGAAAGAGAGAGAGTGTGAGTGTGTGTGTGAGCAAACAACCTTTCTACATCAGCCCAACCTAGATGTCAGGTACAAGGGGTAACACTGGTCTTCACAGCAGTTCAATCCTTGAGATTTTTTTTTTTGACAAGGCTTCCATTTAACAGTCAGTTGTATCTGATATAGATTGACTGTCTGCTAGGAAGAAGACAGATGACCCCCTTATATCACCTGAGAGAGACGTGCACTGATTTTTCAAGAATACCTTTTCACTGTTTCAGTTCATGGTCTGGCTTTTTTGTCAGTTCTATCACTCATTTCTCATTCTCTTTCTTTGAAGGATTCCCATCTTTACTCCCACCAGCTGAAAGCAACAGTGGGTTTTGTTCAACTATGACATACACTGGCTTACATGTAGCCTGGTGTCCTAAGGAAGATGAGCTTATTTAATCATACTTATTTGTGTACCTGTCCCTCCGTAATTATTTTGGCCTAAAGATATCATCTTAAAGTTGACACACAGCTAGAAGTCTCCAAGATTCAAAGTGCTTACAATTTTCTCATTTAACAGCAAAAAAGGGCTACATTAGGCCCATATCCATTTTACTTTGTCCTGCCTTGCAGAAATGAAGCCGTATCTGTCCTGATTCTCCCTGGAAGAGGATCAGGATTATTGTGAAGACGAGCTCAGGGTATCAGCAATTTCAGGCGGTAGAAGGGAGATGAAGGATAGATAATAAAAAGCCATGGGAAATTATACGTCATTATTTCTGCTGCCTGCAGATGAACACATTCAATTGGGAATACATGTTAACTAGTATATTCTTGCCAGCATGATCAAGATGACTAATGCTAGCATGTTCCAAGTTAAAAGTCTGGGAAAGACTATCCTTGACAAATATTATTAGAAAATTTGTATGACAAAACTTTATATGAGACCATATGGAAGGGGAAGGTGATATTTATTTACCAAACCTCAAAGTGGATTTTACCCACTCGTTCTCTCATATATTCTATTCACGCACACTCTTGCAAGCACAGACCTTCAAGTCCCAAAGTTTCAGAATCTTGCTTACTTCAGTCTCCATAAATCTTAGGCTAGGTTGTTGCTCACTGTTTCTTTCTCCTTTTGTGTTTGAAATGTGTGTTTTTCCTGGTGTACTAACAGGACAAACAACTGCATAGATGATATGCTGCAACATCATTGCTATCATCACGTTGTCAGCAGAGGCCACTGTTCTGGGTAGTCATCTATGATGTGGTCTTATCAGAGTACAAGCCTTCTGGTCTTGATATAAACCACATTCTTCGGTTTTATTGCTGAAAATGGCATCCTGGGAGTAGTATCCTGGAACGGTCTCCTTCATTATCAGGACAGGCCATTCTTACAATCCTTGTTCTGCTGTTTCTTCTGGTGTTTTCACACATAAACATGGCAGTTCCATTCATACAATCTTAATCCTTCTGTTACAGATCTCTGCAATACCACTTTTAATTTGGCTGAATTTATGAAGTGCGTAATGTGCAATTTTCCTTCCAAGTTCACACAGATGTGATGATATAATCAAGATTTGCCACTTTTGAAACCAGTATTTGTTATATTCCTGATTTCTTGAAGGTCTGCATAACGTTACAGGTGTGGCAAGGCTTAACTTTGACAGATTGCTTCTTTGTTAAACCCTTGAACCAAAACCCACATGTCCCTTTTCTCCTAGATACCACTGGGAAAAGTTTAAAAACTTTTTCACATAGGATACATAGAAAGATCCCACACTCCAAAAAGCATCAATACTTGCATTTATAGTAATTATCCGCAGCGCCAAGATGAAAAGCCTCTGTGCTCACTAGATCTGCAGATAACTTTTCTATGCTTATGAAAGGTTAAACTAATGGTCACATTGTCAATACTAATGAAATATACAACTACCACAACACAGCCAATTCCAGTTTGGTCTTTACATTGTACTGGTGCTTAATAAGCACAAGATCATCAGTATACTTGAGAAGACTTCTGATAATGGCTGAAGTGCAGAACTTCTCCAGCACTACAGGACACATTGTTTCCATGCTTTTTGTCTACATTTTAGAACTGCCTCTAGAATTTGCACCTAAACACTGAAAGGCTGATTAGTTCAATTAAGCTAATAAAGAAGAAGAAAAAAAGTCATCTCAACCTTCACTTGACATTAACAAAAGTGTTTACATGGCACAGCTCCTGGCTTTCTTAGTCAACAGAGCCTCTGCAACACAACCAATTAATTAAACAACGCTGAGAAGTTAACATTGAAGGTTACTGATTAATTGTATGTTAGAGCCATCTAATCAAGTACCCAAGGCAATAAACAAATACAAAGATAAATTATACCCTGATTAACACAATTACTTATATTTTTAACTGCTTGCTTGCCACAGAGCAGACCTCAACCTGAATAAACAAAAGGGGATGGCGGGAATCAGGATCACATACACTCTTTCTCACCTGGATATTGTGGCAGTTCTCTCTTGAAAGAAATATATTATAAATCCTGCCACATGCATGAAAATCACATAGGCATATATGCTGAACGAGCAGACACACAATGTTCATTTATCATATACTTTTGAGTACTAATGCTCACTAATGCATGTCCCCAAGGGTTTAATTCAGCATTCCAAACAGCTGCTAGACTTCACTGAAAGACAGCAAGCAATCCACTCTAAACACTACAGTGTTACAATGAGGACAAGAGTCAGGCCTAGAGCCAAGCAACAGCTTTTTCTCTGATACCCAGGTTCCTCTGCCTAACAGTGAATGTCTCATTTCAGGGATTTTTGCTCAGATGCTTGGAAGGGCCCATGACTGAAATTCGATCTCCAAATTGCAACACTTCACCATCTGTCAAAGCAAGGCTATTTTCATCGTTTTCTCTGAGCCACCGGGTAACTCATTCCTCCATTCGATAATACAGAGTTTGCTGCCACACCGTAGTTCCTCTAACCTACAGTGTCCACACACACTGTAAAAATACATCTTCTCCTTGTATGCACTGGGGCAAGTGTATCTATTCTTCAAAGGGCCTGTTTGGCCCATGATAAGAAAAGGCTCCAGGAAGAGCTCTGAAAGAAGGAAACTCCTCATCCAGAATCATTCTTGTTTTCCCCAAGTCACAGAAAATAGATGCTTGCCTCTTGCAGAAATGCCATCAACTATCCTCCTGCCAACCCAGGCTGCTTCATACAAAGAGGCCTGGGAGAAGACTCTGTCCCTTTTGCTTCCACCACCCACCTTTCTCCACCAAAAAGAAAACATATATACACCTCACAAAAAGGCAGCAATTACTGAGAGGTCTAATGGGATTCACCCATCTCCTGGTATTTTCCCCCAGGAGTTTCACTGTGCCATAGTTATTAGACATTTTAATATACAAAGTCCTTTGTCAGTCTGCTTTGAATACAGTCAGCACAATAGTCCAAGTACAAACATTTATTCTTACCTATGCTTCTCTTTTGTTAAAAGCCATTGTATATGCAATCTAACCATAATCAAATCGCCTACTAAACTTTTTCTAAACTTTCCCTCTTTATCTACATGGACCCATTTCCCATTTATATCACACTAATTTTAAAGTTCTTCCCACCTCAAGACTGTTTAAGACAGTAAGCTCAAACCACTGTGGTGGCTAGTCCCGTGTCCTCTAACTACAGATGCTCCACAGCTTGCAACAAGATCCACAGCGAGCTATGAAATTTCCTTTTTTCTGTAGTATTTGTATGAATGAGATCAGACAGCTCCAGCACTCTCATCCTTCCCCACCCTCAGATAACTGCTATTTTAAGCAAAGGGGGTATGGGAAGGAATTACAGAAGCCCCAAGAAGATTGGATCAGCATGAAGTGAAAGAGAGAAGTCAAAGGCTGACGGATGTCACCACTGCATACTGTAATAAAATACTACAATTTGGTCAACTGACTTTGATAAAAGTCTGCAAATTTCATTAGTGCTCTGGTCTAATTTTTTTTCATTTTAAAATTACATTTAGAGTTTCTATTTGCCTCACCCCCGCCCCTTTAAATCTGTCTGCAACTACAATCAATCAAGAGCCACAACCCTATCCCTTATCTCCTGAATTATGGATTCTGTGACATCATTATACATTTAAAAAAAACCTGTCCTTCCTTTTTTCCAAAAGGGTTTAATTATATAACATTAGAGAAAACTCTTTAGAAAGGCTAATCTTCACCAGAATCTTTACACATAGAATAGTTTATTTCCTTCAGAAAATATTTTCAGACATGAGAAAAGAATACTGGGAACATCCAAAGAACATTCAACTTCATCTTTACAGTATTGAGAAATGTGTGAATGGAGCTCACACACATGTCCAAACAATATTCTTCCAAGCACAGATTCTCAGACCCACTGCTTGACCCATCTGAACACAGCTGTCTTCAGCAGCTTTGATTTCCAGGTTACCACTGTCTGCACTCATGCAATTTTAGAATAAATTTGCACAAATTTGGAACACTTGTTTTGCACATGCTGTGCAACATACTATAGCAGACAGCCTATCTTCAACAACTGTTATTTTCACTCATTAAAAAAAAAGTATCTTTTATTAATCAAAAAGCAAGGAACAGCTAGCTACCTGTAAAAAAATGCTAGGCAGCCATCTCTACTACAACAGAAGTATACCAGTCCTCTATCATTAAAAAAGACTCATGTTATGTTTACTTGAAGTCCAGATGCAGAGATTAATGTTTTTCATACTATTTCTCTCTGACTGATTTAATGTAGGAATTATATCTTTAGTCTGTTATGTACCTAGTTTAGCAGCTACTCCTGAATGGCAAGGTTAAACTCACTTACTTCATTTTGACACAGAAAGGTAAATTAGTTGTATAATAATGAAAAACACTTGCTTCTTGTTTTAATCATACAGCAACCTCAAAGAATTTTCAGTTCTTTAAAAGATGTTGAACAAAAATGAACTATTTTACTTAACTTCAGCTTTCTAAGGTTAAAAATACTCCCTTCCACCTTTTCCCAGCCCTCCCATGATGCCATCTGTGTTGCAACATCACAACTCTTCCATGCACTTTTCCACTTAATTTGTCACAGAAGATTTCCAAAAGAGGGACAGAAACTATAATTACATTGACCTTCAGTTAATCATTCAAGCTGTTTGCACAACTAAGGCACTTTTAAAAGCCTGTATTAAGATCCACTATGTCTGACAAAAGTGCTTACAGCGTACATGCTAGCAAATAAACCAACAGCATCACCAAACTGGCAGGTAAGAGCTCACAGCTTCAGCAAATGAAATATAATAAGCACAGAAGTACATATTTACAGTTAGGAACCTAAATTTAGAGCAGTCTTTCCTCTGTCAGTACAATCCCTAGAAAATGCATCACATAATAGTTCATTTCTATTTCAAATGCCTAGTGACACTTAATGGTTACAAACCACATTTTAAGGACTTGTTTCCCAGGGACGATTACACTCAGGGAAAAATACAGTGAAACAACTGAATGAGTATATTTGATACATGTCCTCAACATATTTTTCTCATTCTTGGGGGGCAAAATGAATCTGAGCTCTTGAACTAACTCATGCAGCTAACTTGCTTTAAATTTCCTAAAGCAAACCCGTCTGGACAAGTCTGTACCAAGAAATAATTTGTGTACACATTTTTTGACACATGAGACAAAGCTAGTTGTGTGCAGGAAGCGTTAAGAAGCTATATATTACTTCTTGACTAAATATCTGAAAAGATTATTATACCTGTAACACATCATGAGGAAAAAATTAAGTAAAATGATCCCTAACTTAGGGGCTAGTATTAAGCGGCAGATGGTTTGGTGTTTAAGAACCACATGAGGTAAACAGCTTAAGTAATTTCAACAGACAAAAGCATACATAGATTCTTCGCAATCTTCATTTGAGAAACAGCAATGAAAACTTCACTCTTCTGAAGAGCAGCAATGTTTTTAATAAACTCTAATGGTAAGGCCCAAATATTAAATCTGAGAAACATTCACAATGACATTTGCAGGGATCAAAAAGCAGAATTTTGTACAAGACTGTTTATGCTAAAACATTTAAGTTTTGATATTTCAATGCAGGAATTTCAGAACAGTATATCTGTGGGTGTTTTTGATGAATTTCTTCTCAAAGACCAGGGAGTTGCTAAGATAAAGTATAGGTGAGCTCAAGACTGGTGTTTTTCATTAACTAAAAATCACCTGAAACCTGAATATACCAAATCCATAGTGTACTGTAACCTGGCCATATCCTTGTAACCTTCCTCCCACAGGAAGGGAACAGATCTAATTACATATCTTGCTATGAAATTTAGTTACTTTAAAATACTCCTTGAGCATAAAAATCAGTTTCATTATTATGCCTATTGTATCAACTCTAAAGACCACCTGTGGAAGTGCCTAGGTGTTGTAATTGTAGGTTTATAGGATGAATGCCTTGGAATGTAACTATCTAAACTACATAAAGATGATTGGGGCAATTACATTTGGATAAAAATCCTCAACACAATGTCAAAACCATGTAGCGTTTTTGTATTTGCGAGGCATACTGTTCCTGTTCTAGCCCACAACTGGCTTCCACTCTTTTTGCCGTGATATTACTGTCAGGGAAAATAGAAAAGTCTTCTGGCATTTTCCTTTATGCTACTGCTAGTCTCCCAGAACAAATTTGGAAGGTATTTGCAATGTCAAATCATGACTCATCAGTAAGAATACTTCATGTATTTTGGATACCTTTATTCCACTCACATATATCTGAAGAAATTTCTAGTAGAAATTAAAAAGATTTTAAAAAATCAGGCTTAATTTTAGAAGAAAATATTAAAATTAAGGAAGTAATTATTTCTGTGATTATTTACACAAGGCAGCAGCACACATCATGGTTAAAATGTAAGTTAAACCGTTTTCACAGAAGAAAAATTGTGAAAAGGAGTTTCAGGAAAATCTAAAAATGATGAGATCTTCTTTAATAGAGCATAAACCATAACGAAAATCCTACTATCCCCAATTGAATTTACTTCCATTTGAACTTTGAGCAAAATGTTTACATATGGGGAAGCTTTGCTCATCAAGGAGAGCTTTGAAAAACACTTAATTCCCTAGGTAAGAGACATGGTCATGGCCAAATTGTGTTGTTTACAACTTTAGAAATATTTCCACTTTTTCACAGATTTTCCTGCAGGGTTTTTTTTCTCCTCATCAACAGGACCACATAACAGGACTGTATGAGTAAAAAAATTGTTCTACAGCTACATCACTATGACAAGCAAGCACTAATAAGCTTACGTCCTTCTGTTCAGCGGGTCACCCTGAGAAATCAGAACCTCATCCTGAACCTGTTTATTGCCAAAAAGAGTTTTCGGAATAGCAGCTTGCTGTGAATGTGCATGAGGTTAAATACTTCAACTTTTCTAAAAAGAGTATTTTCACACAATAGACTACTCTGGTAAAGCACTCTGGTGTATTTGACTAACTTAAAAATACAGTTTCTGCTGATACAACCCCAAATTCTGAATAGCACTTGGGCAGGATGCATGACAACTTAGTTTTTCCTTAGCTGCCTCCTCATTCACAGGCAGATGATACCCTTTTCTAAGTTCCCTTGTATCTTCAACCAAGTAAGCTGGCACACTCTATCAAAAGAAAAGTGATTCTGAGGAGTCCGATTCTTAGCTAAGCTCTTCCATATCCTACCAGCCATAGACACAGAAGTCTAACAGCTGTTTTCCTCTTTTTCCATCAAACAGTCCTCTAAACTGCTAAGCTCTAAGCCTCTCTAGCCTTCTTCATACCAAGTGCACAGCTTCCTATTTCAATTTAAAAAAAAAAAAAGTGACAAGAAAAAGTGAATGGTGTAGAAATATATATATTTTAAAATCAGATTATCTCTCTTCTCCACTTCATCCACCCATGTGTATGGTATGATTGCAGCAGACAAACTCTTAGTGAGAAGAGCAGGAAACAAACTAGGAGATAAACATCCAGAAATGACCAAACTTAAACACAGCATATCTTCCTCTGTAACCACTCATATGTGCCCATCCACTTCCCCAAATAAAAAGCAACTATTTTCTTACACTCTATAAAACAAAAAATGAAACAAAAAAGAAACCCAAACAAGAAAGGCAGGCCAGTGTGTTGCACAATCACATAAATATCCAAATTGTCAGTGCTGCTCATTACTGTATGTCACACATAACCCACAATCTCAGATCACCCACTGTTCTATTCTCCCTCTCCCAAGGCTGCTGCAGATCTGGCAAACTCTCCAGATCTTAGTTCCCTACTGCTAGAAAGGGGAAGAAAGGAGAACAGAGCAGGAAATAAGGTTGCAGGAACAGAGATTAAGTGTGATAGTAGGTCGCTGAAGAAAGAAGTGAGCTGTGGGTAACCTGAAAGGCTGTGACAATCTACTTTCAATGGGGTCACAAAGTGATACTCAAACTAGATAAGATCCTGTATTTTTAGCCTAAGAGGTCAAATTAATTTCTAGCTAAATCTTCTGAAAAGTAAAACATTTTATTT
The DNA here is from genome assembly GCF_036370855.1 of Dromaius novaehollandiae. Lineage (NCBI taxonomy): Eukaryota > Metazoa > Chordata > Aves > Casuariiformes > Dromaiidae > Dromaius > Dromaius novaehollandiae. Next base: position 97,230,258 of record NC_088098.1, on the reverse strand, counting down.
CAGAACAGCTTAATGACCAACATACTGCTTTTGCACCCCAAGCATATCTACTACCTAAGGACAAACCAGGACGGGGTGGGATAAGCTCACACAGTATACATCTACATTTTATGACTCAAGCACAGCAAGGGCACAGGATCACCCCCACCTGCATTATTTGCTGGTTTAGCACATGCCCTGGCACAACCCAGCCAGTGCCACGTACCACTCTCCTGACCATGCCCAAACACAATTCAGGCAAAACTCCGTAGGCCGGACTTTGTTCCCAACAGGCAGTTAGTGGTACAGACGTAAACCGTGCTCTACACTACTTGCCCTTTTCTTCTATTAACATAGATGCTGCTACAGAAACGGGCCTAGTTAATAACACAGTGAGACTAGAGGAGACTGCAACACGCCTAGGAACAGGGGGCAGCATGACAGTTGAAAAGGCAGATGGTAGGAAAACCCATGCCTCCTAGAAAAAGGAGGAGAATAGGAAAAAAAGAAGGGGAATTCTGGATAAGAGGGACCAAACATTTAGTGTTTGAGATTAAAGATTATTAACCACTCCCCTCCATCTCTGCACATTACTGCTGTAATCTAGTTTTCAGAAAAAAATAATCATACAGACTGTGCAAAAGAAGTGTAACATTAGATGGTCATATGATCCATCCTGGTCTTTGAGTTTTAATAAAGATGGAAAAAAAATAGGTGCTATTAAATTTGAGAACTTTAACACAGCAACCCTCTATTTTCACATTAATATGGAATGGCTTCAGTTCTAGTTGGTTCAGACTTGGGGGAGGGGGTTATATAGAAAAACAACACTCTGAAATGCAGAAACATTGAGCTACAGATTGTTTTATAATGAACGATAAACCAAAACTGCATATTTACTTTGCAATTTAAATTATTGTTCCATAAGAACAACAGCGAGAACATCTTAACAGGACCACTCCATCCTTTGTGTATTCACCTAAGTAGGGCTTCTCAGAGTTCTAGACTTGGCATAAATTAATATGGAGAAGATTTAAAGGCTTAAGAGATTTTCCCAGTTTTTACAGACTTGATAGTAATTGCACTTTGCATTTTTAGTACATGTCATTTTCATTTATTTAGCAGGTTTCTTTTACAATGCAGTTTAAAAAAATTTGAAAAAACAAGACACTACTGACAAGACACTTACACACTTCTGAACACTTATGCAAGACAAAAATTTAGTCTGTAACCCCACATCTAGAATTATCCAACAGAATCAATCTTAAGTTCCAATGCTCAGTTCACATACTACTACCTTTAAATATTTAACAATTCAATTAAATGTCAGGTTACTTGACCACTTGTCCTTGTAACTACACTAATTACAGTTTTTAACAAAGGAATCACAAAAATACATTTACAGCTCTCTTAAATAATAAGAACTTTCAGACCTACTTTAATTTGAACTGTACAGGGAAAAAAATGGATCCACTTATCACCAGTCTGTCTTTTTCAATAATCCAAGCATATTCATATACTTGTGATTATCCAACTGCTATCACACACACAGAGTTACAGTGCTAGACCAGACATTTGAAAATGCTGGACTGGGAGTCCTTGCGGTGCTTGGAGTAGCCCACTGCATTATACAATAGTTCCCATGTCAGATATTATATAGAAAAACTCAGAATTCTTTTAGAACAACAATGTAAACACGTATTTAAAGTTTTACCATGCCAGTTAATGTAACACAACACTGGCTGGATCCTTGATACACTCATCTGAAAGGAAAAAAATAACCTAGTCTTTCCCACGCAATACCATTTCCTGTACTCTTCCCTTCAAAAGTGGTAATCACTTCTGCAGTCAGCCTGGCTGCAGTCACCATCAGCCACACAAGCAAAGTCACAAAGGAAGATAAGAACGCTGACTACTACAGGAAGATTGATGAAATTCTCAGGATAAAATTTTAAAAACACTAATCAAATTATCATGATGCACATAAATGAGATTTTATTTCTAATCTGTCTTCATCATTTGCATTCCAAAACCAATCTTTTCTGCACAGCCTTAAAGAAATGAAGCCATTCCTAGCTACTCGGATACACTGGGAAAATAATGACATAAAACATGTTAAGTCACAGCTTCTCAAATGTTCTTCAGAGTTGTCAGGAGCCACTCTTCACATTCTATTATTTTTTAACAGAATTGTTGTGGCTTTCAGCACATTATTTCAAAGAATGTGAGCAGACTTTCTTTAAACACTTGTCAGTCTGTTTCTGTTGTTTATCTAGTATGTGTATGTGCTAAGGTTGAAAAGAAAAACACCAGACCAACTAATAACTGCAAAGTACCTAAAATCAGCCTGATTTTTCATGGGTATATGTAATAAAAAATAATTTAAAAAAATAAACAAATAAAAAAAAGAAAGCCCCCTAACTATAGCTCAAGTTGTTTGTTTCTTAATATAAGGAGTTCAGATTGTATAAGCCAGAACTCCTTGTCTTTTTCCAAGGTCATGGCTCAATCCCTAGGGAAACTCCTCTGCAAGAACATACAAAGATGCATCTTCAGAAGCAGAACGAAGAAGAAAATGCTGAGATACCCAAATACCTCCTTGCTTGCCAGATGTTATATGCCTTCCCTCATCTCTTGCTAATTCTAAAGTAATTCACTGGATGGAACAGGCCAGTGCAATCACCAGTCTGATACAGATGTCAAGGGATCAGACTGCACATCTTTCAAAAGGCTGCAAGCATACAAAATGCCTGCAGAGTCCTCCTCCCTCCTGATTTTTCACTGATGTAACTTTTAATGCTCCAAGTACTTTCACTCATAAGGCACATTATATTTTGTCTACTTGTATACCAGTGTCCATTTTCTCTATTCAGAAATAGATATTTTACTTAAAAGAAAAAAAAAAAAAAAAGAAGAAAACACCCTGAGAAACTGGTTACTGAAAAGATACATTTCACTATTTTGGTCATTGGCCAGAAATGATACATATTCAGTATTTTTCAACACACTAATATTTTAGATACTCTTAGAGGACTCAAAATGCATTTGTACCATAAGAATGCACTTTTTTAAAAGCTACAAAACTCTGTAGGAAGTGAAAAGTGCTTCACAATAGTTTTCAAATGGCTATTAAAACTTCACACTTGACATAAAAAGACAGTCTAACACCTCAGATCCTGACATCTCCTTTATATAACAGATTTGCTCCTGTTACTCAATTGTGTGTGGCAAAATAACTATATTCTAAAGATGACATCTCTGGACTTCTTAAAAGTAAACTTAAGAACTGCTGAATGTGAAGTCTGCTAAAAAAATCCCCAGCAGTAACAGAATAACTTCTTCCAATTGCTGCCTTTTCTGCCACACATCACTAATACAGATGTCAATTAATTAAGGCCTTAATGGTATACTTCAGATCTTTTGTACAACTTTCAGATAGCAGAGGAGGAATTACCTTCTAACACCTGCAATAGTTTTCAAACAGCATCTGAAAATTAGTCAAATCTTTCCCTCATCAGTAAGGACACCACAGATTACAAGAAGTGAGCTGGGATTTCTTCTGATATAACTAAGGGCTAGATTTTCAAAAGCATTTTGGTTCTAAAGTACAGCCTAGACAACTAACTGACACTGAAACTACACATCAAAAAACACAGAAGTCTGTTAATCTAATGTTATCTACCATAAACTGTCCATTTGTTAGGTTGGATTTTATTTCCGAGAAGGAACATACAAGGTCCTTGGGCTCTATAGGTCCCATCACACTCCTGTGGGGAAGGATCCTACATTGTTCTGATCAGACTTTACTATGCAAGGGATCATGGTTTTCTCTTCAGGGTTAAGATACTTTCCTAGGAGTAGACACATGCAAGTGCTACTTCTGCTACAGTAAATATTTCTCAATATACAGGAAACAGTGTAGAGCACTGGACAAAGGAGACTTAAGCTTGCATCTCCAATGTCTTGGAAAATTAACTTGTGGCTGCCCTTCTAAACAGCAATTATCCTAATTGCTGAACTGTTCATCATTTGCTGCTTTGTGTAATCAGTTATTTTGGAAGTGCTTCATTTCTAGTACATCAGTTTGTTTCATGGAAAAAATAGAGTTTTTCACGTTTCTGGGTTAGACAGATAAAGCCCAAAGTCTTCAATCATACAGATATATTCTTTTTAGTAGATTCCTAACATGTTTGTGTGAAATATGCTTTCCGCTGGCTCTGTCTGATCACTTTAACCATCCTTTCCTTACATGAGACTCCCACACGAGGTAGGAGTGGGAAAAGGTAGGAAAGACATGCTACTACTTCCTTGTAACAGTCTTTTCCCACACAGCAATACAATTTATAGCCTCAGTATTTGAATGAGACTTCTCAACAAATTCTCATTCATGTTTAACATGAATGCAAGATCTTTTCCTCTTTCAGTCATTCAGGTTTTCTTCTATTTGAACACAATTTTGGGAGCTGGGCCTATTAACATTTACACATACTTTAAAGCTAGATTTGATTCGAATTTAACCCTCAGTCTTTTCTTCATCTCATGAAGATTTATTTCACCTGTCCACATAGGGTAAACTGCTAAAACTGAATTTATCAGCTAGACCTGAAAACTGAAAAGTCATGTTAAAGCTCAATGTCTAAGTGTAAGAGATTGAGCTTTGATGATTTTTTTTGTTGGTAGCCTTTTCTCCCAACTTTTTTCTTAAATTGTTTTTGGAAAAAAAAAATTACCCTGTATTTTATAGAGTCTCTAATTATGGAGTCTCTACTTATGAAGAGTGATACTCACCACTTCTTCCTCCCCCCACACACACATAAAGGGGGACAATATTCAAAATATTTCTGCACTTCTCCAGGGTTTTATTATTTTAAGAAGAAAAAAGACAATAAAACAATAAACTGGTTAACCAAGTTAAAATAAACCAGGTCAGCACTTCCATGCCTCCACATTCTTTGATTTATAAGAAAAATACTATATGCACAGGCTGCCACCATCTGCTACAAACAGGAAACTAGCTTTCATAACCAAGGAAGTTGATTTTAAGACTACCAACCATCACTGGTCACCTTATATTTTATCATATCACTGCCCATTTCCTTCTGCTGGGAAGAAATGAGTACAGAGGCAGGACATTCTACTTGTCTCGTTTTGATTTTCCATATTGTTTTTTTCATTTAAAAAAAACAAGAGCTTTTATTGTTAACTCAGAAGTCAAACATCTAACTCCAAAGTAGTGAGACTTACAACACCAGTACCATAATGTTTCTTTACAAAACCAGAGGAAGAAGTTACCTCCTTTGGAATTTATGATACCATTAAAACCAGCTGGGGTCAGCTAATTTTTCCAATGATCTTTTATTAGAAAGAGCATACAAAACAAACATTTTGCAATAAACTATTGACAGGCAAACCTAAAGCTAGCATGAGTCTCGTACCTTTCAAAAATGGCACTGTATAAAGTCATCATTCCAAAGAATTATTTAAATCAATTAGCAGAGAGGACTTTTTTCCACCCTTTCACTTGATAACTCCATTTACACTAACTGCAAGGGTAGTGGCTAGAAATAAAGCATATTAAGAAAAGGAATGCCATTAGTCCTAATTTCGTAATTACAGGGGAGTAGACCCAAGCTGTTTGGTATTAGCTCCTCATGTAGGTTCACCAGTGCACAAAATGAGCAACCTTTCTTCAAGCTAAATGAGAAATGGCAGGGCATTGCTTTACTGGCATTCAGAAAAATGACTGCTTATTCTCAGCAGTGCTGAGTATAAAATAATTGCTGAACAGACTGAACATCAAGGGAAGAACGTTCAGGATCATTCTGCTCAAGATGCTGGTTGGAAGTCACTGTTCTTCCATATTCTTTTAAAGCTATTACTTTCTCAAATATTCTCCCCCTTAAAAGATAAAGTGCAACTATCACCAATACTTGCAATCAGACTTCTGAAAAAAAGATTAAGTATATTCTCAGAAAACCAGACATCCTTCAGTCCTGCCTCCTTGTGGTAAATCATGTAATCACTCAGTATCTCACCACATCAGTATTTTATTAGTGTGCTCTCTCAAGCTCCAGTTACCCAGCAGCAAAGGAAGCAGTTTAAAAAAAACACACGTGAGTGGGGAAAGGTGAAGGTATACAAAAAAAGCCTGTCTTCTCACAGAAGCATTACTGAGACACTGGAAAGATTAAATTTGGTGTCTTCACTAGAGTCGTAACGCAATAGAAAGTCAGAACCTACAGACAACTTAGTTCCCTTCTTCTGTCCCGCAAAATGTTGTATGACCTCGAAATCAGCAGATCTGACATTTGTAAGAAATCATGTATAGAAAACCACATCGTACCGAGTACTGACACAGGTGGTACTTTTCACCATTCTCGCATACCTTTTCTGATTTGCCTCTTTTCCTTCTCTACCTTACTCTTTCTATTGGGTTTGCACTCCATAAACTATTCATACATGAATTTTATCCCTCAATATAACTGAAAAAGTGTAAAAAAAAAAAAAAAAGTGCAGATTTAATGATATAGACTGAGCAATGACATTATCTCCTACTTTTGAAATGCTGTAAAAAGCAATTGCACATTTGCCTTCATTAATCCTTGATGCTCTTTGCCTCAAACAACTTCCCCATACTTTCTACCACCCAGCAATATGAATTCCTTTCTTACTCTCAATAAGCAGAAATAAAAGAAAATCTTGGACATAATAAAATCAAAGACAGGCAGCTGAATCATGTCCTAAAGTTTCATGTATTTATTCTGAGATCTAAGACATCATGGATACTTAAGGGATAATCCTGCCCTTTCCTCCTCCCCCAAACCAGCTCTACTTTCATAGGTTCCTTTGAATCAGTTGTAGTAAATATACAGCTGAGAATGAACTATAAATACAAGTGGATTAAGAGCTTTCAGTTGGACCAAGTCTACAAGGTAGCAAACACAAGAGGGAGAGTGGGCAAGCAGTAAGATCTTCTAGAACAGAGTCCAAAGTCAGAAAACTGAATATTCAATTAATTTGCATGCATGCAAACTAACAGAAAAAGTTTACAACTGAACTATGTTCAACTCTGCAAGGCTGTAAGAAAAATCACTTAGAAGCAGATGTGGCTAAATCTTTAAAATAAAAGTCCATCTCTTCCATGAACTTTACGAATACCTGTACTTCAGCATTTTCTGACCACACACATCTTGCTATATTCATGACACATTTTCATACCGTATAAAAGGATCGGCAGGGCTTCCGCCCTGCCAAACGCTAGACTGGTAACTATGCTGGAGAGCGTCTAATACTAGAAGAACAAACTAATCTTCCAAAGTTAAGTATGCTCCAGGATCTTTCTGCAGGCAGAAAAAATAAGTCCTTGATATCAATTATTACAGCTTTAGTTCAGAAAACAGCACTGTACAATTTATGAAGTCAGTAGCTCTAGATTCTATGTTTGGTCTCAAAGCAAATTTTCATAATGATGAATATCATTTTAACTCCATGGTATTGGAAAGGAAGCCTAACAACAACAAATGGGAGATTATCAGTGGGCTTCTTAAAACATCTGTCTTGAGACCAAAATTTTTTGTTTTTATTTGTTTTCATCAATAATCTTTGCAGTGTGCCAATAAGACCTACAGGCTGAGCACAGTGGAGAGACATCATCAACAGGAAAAAAAAGAATCAGAGCATCACACAGGAAGATCTGGGGTTTCCTTAAGAGTGGAATAATAGAAATGGGACAAAAAGCGTAGAAATGCAAGGTCTCAGGAGTGTCTCATTTGGAAGTGCTCTAAGAGCATAGCAACCTAGGCATAACAGATGACACAACAACTACAGGCTTACAGTTTGATGGAAACAATGCAAACAGAAGTAGGAACCTAAGTGATACTTCATCTCCCCAGACATAGGTGTCATTGTAGAATGACCATCTAAACAGCATGGTTCTGCCAAAGCATTTTCAAGGAGCTTTGATTTAACTAGATTAGGTAAGAAGAATGTTTCCTGGCAGGAATGGAGAGTCTATCACAGTAGAGGAGACTAAGAGAGGCTAACAGAGAAGACATCGTTCTTTATCAGAGACCTGTTGAAGCTAAAGTTTAATACTGGCACAAAGCTTTAATATGCTAATATTTTATTCTGAGATTTAGATGTGTCCTAGCCTTCTGAAAGAAAGAAAACTTGGTCAGTTTTAAAAAGGAGTCAGTCAATTTATAAATGGAATTTATATGATATGATTGCCTGTGGCAATATGGGCCTGGACTTAGTGACCAAGATGTCCCTTCCAGTCCCAAGTACTTAAGTGCATATCTCTTTCTTGTTAAAGTCTCTATAAATCTTCTCACAGCAAATTCCAGGGTGGTTATAAACCACCTGCTTACCTTGAACACACTATGCCCTCTAGCCCGAAATTAGCAGTGGATGTTTGAACTGGAAATAAACGACTCCTCTGAGACTACTTCCATTTCCTAGAGTGTTGAATGTTTAACAAATTCCCTATATGGAACTTTTTGCTGTCTAGCCCCTCATCTCTTAATACAGATCTAACAAAAATCTGTTCTGTATCTTACTGCTATGTCATGTCCACAATTTTCTTGCTTAAATTACCTGTTGGTACCCTCTAAATTTATTGGGCCTACAATAACATACACTAGCCTACTGCTTCAAGCAGAACCATTACAGACTGTCAGGAGCACATTATATGCCTTCTACCCTAGCGCTTCAGTGTTCAGCACTGTGGATGTGCTGCCAGTCTCGGAACACATGGATTTATCTTTGGTAGTGCTTTCTGCTCTCCCTTCTCCTGCCCTTTCCTCCTCCTCTTCTCTTTTCCTTTATCTTGAAATAAGTTTCTGAAAGGAAAATTTTCTGACATTTCATAGCATTTCATAAGCCAATTTAACAGTAAGTGTTTATTTGTCTGCATCTTCCATCCACAGTTAACCAGTGACAGTGCTGGGGCTGCCAAGTTGCAAAAGTTTCTTCCAAAAAAGTGATACTAAACCAACTTCCAAATTCCAAACTTAATTTTATGCATTTTCTTCTAAGTGTTCTGAAAATATACAGAATCATTTCTTTTGCTCAGTTGGAGGAAGTTTAATCTATTTCTGTTCTGTGGATTGGCATGCATCAGTGCCATCATCTCATGTTAACTCTAATATCTCACATACTGGATACTACTGTTTTTCAAAGCAACTAAGAGGTACGATACCAAGCCTGCTACTCTCCATGTCAATGTAAAGACAAAAGCAGCACATTTGAAACAGAGTCCTATTTTCCAAGACTGGAAATCCTAGATTTGAGATCAGTAGGAAAAACACATTTAAATATAAATCTAAGATTTTGAAAGAAAAAAGACCCCTAGAACATTTGCTTATACAGATAAACAGTTTGTCTCTGCAGGCTGCAGTAAGGAAGAATGTACCTGCATAGTGTTTTCTAATCGAGTATCCAATTCAAAGTTCCTACTTGTTCATTCAAATGCAAATTACACCAACCAAAGCACAAATGCCCAGTCCAAGACACAAATTAAATTATAACAAGGCAGCTGGCGAATTCTTAATATGGACACTTGCTATACTTGCATATCTTCATTTGAATGTAGTCAGGAAAAAAACTGACATGAAGCATATGCAAACTAGATGTCACTGTCCTTGATGTATATGCTAAATTAAAATAATCAGCAAAAAAAGCTGACAGACCAGAGGTTTGGGGTTTTGTTCTACACAATTTAAGAAATTCTATAGAAATACAGGCATTACCTTTTCTGTCACTTTCTATAAAGAGCTTTTCCTCTATTCCATTTTCAAAAAGTAAAAGAATTGCAATCCTAGATGTCAGCACAGAATGATGATCATGGACCGATGTTCACCGTATGACTGACTACAGGTAGTTGAAAGTTTAGAAGAAATTCTTAATGACAGCCATGGAAGCTTTTACTCTCCTTTCAAGTTACTTCACACTCTTAGCTTTTGTAAATACCTTTCACATTCCAAATAATTAAGAGTGGAAGGTCTTCAATTAATCATTTCCTTGGGCACCCAAGTCACATCACTTTCAAAAGCTTGGTCCTTGTACAAAACTGAGCAGCCTTTGCAGCAGTTGTTTGATATACAAAACCATCCCCCAGCTATCTAGCAATTCAGTGCCACACTTGAGGGCCCCAAACATGTATAAGTACTACCCATACCTCCATTTGTAGTAGATGCCCCACAGCACAACAGCAGGCAGATCCTTCCATTCGTCATGTGGCTGGACCACAGAAAGCCATTCCTCTCAAGGGGAACACTTCTTCCTTCCTCTTCAATGAGGATTTCACACACTTGTTTGCATCAACACTACTGATCTGTTGGGAAGTTCACTTCAGTGAGAGGCAGCAGAGCTTTCACAAAGCATTATCATGTGCTTTGACAGACATAAGCCTAGGTCTGAGGTTACTGCAGTAATTTCAAATAATCTGTTATTGCCCTTTGGGACATAAAAATCCGTGAGTCTTCTTCAACGTAATGTACTCACAGGCCGACACATTTCACCAGGTCCCCAAAGGTGTGCAACTTCTGCTGAAAATTCAGTAGCCTGAAATGCATACAATCTTGTTCTGGAAGCATGAAGATGTCATGTCATTTTGTTTCAAAAAGGGGTAGCCACCTGAACTAAAAACAGAATACATGCATCTCTCTTCACACAGTCATCTTACTTCTGTTTACAATGTTATCCAAAGACCAAATTTAAAGGACTTAAAATATATTAGTTGGGGCTAGTATATAAGGCTTCAGTGGCTATATGAGGCTTGTACAGTTTTGCAGATTTTCAAAGACCAAGGGTTAAATCTAAAACAGATAAGCAAGCAAGAAATTTTGTGCTGCAGTTGAATGGATAAAATTCATCTATGCAGCATGAGCCTAAATTTAGCTTTAATCTTCATATCCAGGTTTACTGATAGATTTTAGCTTATGTATACAGTAAGTGCAGCCTTCCATTTAACTTGGGCAAAATGGAACTATATTGACAATAAACAAAAAAAAAAGTGTTTTTAAGAGCTTGATTCAAAGCATGGTCTTCCATGGAAGACATAAGATAAGACCGCTGCAGTCTGGAAACTACAAAAATGGGGGGGGGGGGGGGGGTTGGTGAAGGGAAGGCATTTCAATGAATGCCTTACCACCCCCACCCCAAAAAAAAAGACAGGCTTATATACCAAATGCCATCACCAGCCAAACTCAACTCCAGAGCGAACATGAGCTTTATATCAAATTGTACTTTGATGGGACAAGTTTTACATGGTCTAGATTTCTTATTGAGCAATTAGATATACGCTTTGGCCTATAAATCTTCATTGACATAAGAAAAAGTTTCATAGATATACTTTATATATTGAGATATTTTCTCCTGCTCTCCATACTTTATATTTGCACCAAGAAAAGAAAAACCTCATTACTCTGCTTTTCTTAGTATGACAGTCTGCATTTTTCCTATGTCTCCATAACCTGCTCTTACCTTTAAACCACACAGCAGAAAAGCTTGAGATGCTGTGATAGATGTAAACTAAACAGGAAGAGACGAAGGAATTGACTGCAGTTTGTTGCACTGTATCTTTTGTTTGGATGCTTTTTGAATAATTAAAATGTGTATTAAGCTAAGCATAATACTCTTGAAAGAGTACAATAATTCATAAAGATCTCCTGTGCTAAGCTTTATTTTACTTTTTCTTCTAACAATACTTGGTTTATGTTGTAAACACCAATAAAGAATGTGTTAACAGAGCACTCGGAGTATCTATCATACCCAGGCAAGTGACAATATAGCACTATAAGAACTCACCCAATAAAACTTCTGAAGAACAAAACAAAAGCAAATGTTCATGAGAACATAGAGGCAGAACAAGATACAGTGATCAGCCTTACACAAACATACTAAGCTTTTACAGTCACTGAAACTTTTTTCTTAAATGTATTAGAGCAGGCAATTCAGCCTTAAACACATACACAGAAAAAAACCACACATCTCTCACACACACACACAACACACACTAAGGGACAGCTTTCACATGCCATGCTGGAAGGGTCTGAAGTAACTGCACTAATTTAAAGTCACTTTGTGTGTACAATAGGTGAGTACAGAACTTTAGCAATTTTTTTCTTTTTTTTAATAGAGAAGTTGCATGCACAACACGTAAAATGGGTACTGGGCTACAGTGGTTTCAGTGGCAAAGTTGCCACCTTATGATGTGACAGAATTAGTTATCCAGCATTAGAAGCTCTCAGGAACTTCCTTGTTTATTTAGCACGGATCTTAAATAGTGACAAAAAGCCCACAATATTTGTAAAGGTGAAACTTAACTGACATTTTTGCATGAATTATTCCACTATAATGATACATGCTGCTACGAAAATCAAATACACTCTAAGATCAGTAAAAGGAATCAAGATAAAGATAAGCTCTTACTTCTTACTGGCACTTAAAAAAAAAAATCCAAGTAGGCAAGGTGATTTGGTTTTGGCTGACAGAAGCTACACATCACCTAACTTTCACTACGGATACTAATGCCTACAATAAAAACCCCCTACACTTTGACATCAAAGTAGTTTTGAAAGAACACTAAATTAACATGAAGAAACTTATTTTTCTTCACTTTCTGAAACTTTGCAATAACTCCAAAGGGCATTACACGTGGGACTTTAGTCTTCATCAAATAAAAATCTGAAGAAAAATCCTTTTTTAACCGATGTGGACAACTTAATTGGAAGAGCTCCTAATGTGACCTTCTAGGTGATGTGTAATTAGAATGTCCTACTTTCACGGTGTGTAAATGAATTAAAGCAAAAGAAAGTACTGGATAGTTTCCTTAGTGCTTAAATCACTCAAAGCTGTTTTTGAAAATGGGCTGTGAAGGAACATATAGTCCATCTCCGAAGAATTCTCTTAAGAGGAGAATTCAAGAGCACACAATTAGCTGGAAACTGTGCATCTGAGAGGAGCCTGATGTGTCTCTTCATAACCTCGCTTGATGAGGCAAGGCTACTAAAGAGCTATACTGAAAAAGAAGATTAAGAGAGCTGGATTGTGCATGTTGCGGGGGGGCAGGACTGGAGAGAAAGGTAAGGCAGGAGAGGAAAAGAGTGCGGGGCGGGGGGGGGGGGGGGGGGGCGGAGACAGGCACCTGTTCCTCAAACTGGAAAACTGCAAAATGTCTGAAACATAGGTATGTTACTAAGAACAAGCATCTTCAAAGCATCAGGTCAAACTTTTGCAACAAGTCATTTCTCAGGAGGCAGAAGGCTCAGGATGTTAAGAGACAGACTATGCCTGTGCAGAAGCCATTGCTATGCCAATGGTATGTTTTCCTTCATCAAGTCGTAATTCAAAAGGTCATCTAACTTGTACTTTTAATATGAAAGTGCAGGTGGTAATAGCAAACCAGAAGAAGCATCAGTCATGCAGGGAATAAGCCACACACTATATGTAAATATAGTGATCAAGAGTCCATTCCTACCACTGTTTTTCCTTTCTTACAATGTTTCTAACTGCACTGTGATACATATAGGCTAGTTTCATTAATATAGCAAAAATACACCTGTCTCTTCAAAGGTTGTAGAAGTATTAGATGAAGAACACAGTGAAAGAGTTTTGGGTTTTTTTTTATTTGGCTGGTTTCTCTTTTTTTTGGAATATACCTGTCTTGCTATTAGCATTCCGGGGGGGGGGGGGGGGGGGGGGGAAAGCAGCTCATAAAGGTATTCTTGTCCCACATAGAACTACCCATTGGGCAACAGCAGACAACAGTGAGGTTAATGAATTTTGGTAGTACCCCTGCCTCCCTCCCCAGACATTTATGTAAACTATCAAGGGAGGTGCTAGATTTGACTAAATTTCTTCTCCTATGATCACTTTCTTGCAATAGATTGCTATTGTACATCTAAAGGTAACCGACACTACTAGAGTACAAATAAATCAAACAGAAATCACAGACAACTGTCTTTTGATCAAATGTAGGTTTCTATTCTGATATTGCAGAAATAGTGACACAGAGCTGCAACATCTAAAAATGTACAGCTAAAGCAACTTCTACACTATTTACTCAGAAATTAGAAGCTACTTAAGGAGTTATTCCAGAGATGCTTATCACAAATGTGACATTTAGAAGACCTTTGAGAAGTTCCAGTGAGGGCTGAAACTGAATTTAGGCTTATTTTTCCTCAATCTGTGCAATCCCTTATGAGTATAACCAGGGAAATAATCTTCCAGCTCTCTTGAACTGACAGAGGAAAGTTACCAAAGTATGTTGTCACCATGCCTTACCTGTTGTCCTATCACTAACAATAAGTCAAAAGCACTACAAGAGAAGGAACATGGTTATTCTAGAAACAAGTCATTAGTAATCCACAAACTTAGGAGAAGGGGAGGTTAAGTCCCTACTCTCATCCAAACAAATATTCTTCATTCAAGGAACAGACTGCTGTTTCTGCTTTAGAGTAACAAACCGAGATCCCTTCATGCCTTTTCACATCAACATGAAAGGGCAACTGACTGATGAGATTTTCACTCAATCATTATGCAATGTACATCATCACAAAGCTGGCCATTTTGTCCAAGGAAGATTATTAAACTGTGAGAAGCTGCAGCCTGCAGTGCCCTCCAAGCTTTGCCTAATGCAGCTTGGCCGTCAGCCAGTCAGGCCAGACACTTTCTTTTGACCAGAGAGTGAATGATGGTGCTTCATAACTACTGTTCATGGTTCAAAACATTCAAACATCATGACCAAACCTTGACACAAGCTGATAGAAATAATTCCTGAAGGAGAAAGCATGGCTACACCTGGTGGGAGGGTTGCAACTGGCTGAAGGGGGGGGATGGGGGACTTCCCCCTCCCCACCCTCAACACCAAAAATGTCAAGCACAGAAGAGCACATTGCAAGGCACAGCACATCCAGCCTAGGTGACAGTCTGTGAGCACAGCCATTGCAAATCCTCCCCAGTGGAGAGAGTTTTATCACAGTAGAAAATGGGTATTAGGTATAACGCCAGCAAAACCCTTTCACAACTGCATCCGCACCAAATGCTTTTTTTCTGGTAGAGCTCTTGAGCTTAAGCTTCTGGGTTTTTCCTTCTGTCATTGTACCTTTGCCATGCTATCAAAATATTAAAGCACAAAATAGGCACACATATCAGAAAGTTCAACAAAAACAGAGATTAAAGAATAAAATTCTGGGGTGTAACTTACTACTATTCTATTTACCAGTTCCAATTTGTCTTTTTGCAATGACATCAAAGCTACTTTAGCATGACCCAAAAAGGGACCTTACTCTGACTGAAAATTTAAAGATTAAAATATCTGCATTTCAGTTATACTTAAAAGATCCATGTTATACAATACCTAAGAAACCTAAAGTAGATTTCTTTCCCCTACCAAGGGTATTTTTCTTCCAGTTGCATCTTCTTTCTTTAATAGCCATTCTAAATTTAATGAAATGGCAGGGATCTGGAAAGTATTTTAAATCAAAATTGCAACTGGTAGACCATAACCTCATTTTTCTTGCCAACCAATTTGTTTTTAATATTCTGAGACAGGTATGCCTTATGTTTATTCCATAAACCCATTCTTAATTTTCCCGTGGAAGTCTGAAAAGAAACAGAAGTCAGAACACTAGCTCCTTATTTTAATGCTAGGACATTAACATTAAAAGAAATAGAATGTTTGAATAAACAAATAAATTAGCAACCAGAATTTTTTTTTTTAATTTATTTATTGAATCATCTTAAGGTGTATGACTCTGCTTTCCTAAGCAGTTTAGCTGGCCATTCAATTGTTTGTAAAGCATCCATCATGAGATATGCTCTGTTGGACTCTCCCAATACCAGTTACCCAGCACCCCAAAGGGAGGACAAAAAAAAAAAAAAAAAGAGGTGGTGTCTGCAGAACTACATATTAATCTGCAGACGCCAGTTTATGAAATCCTCTCGTAGGCTTTCTCTGCATTTGTATTTGCACGGCTTTTGGGGAATAAAGCAAAACAAAGCATCTGTGCGTAGTAACATGAGAGAGAGAGAGAGAGAGAGAGAGAGAGAGAGAGAGAGAGAGAGAGAGAGAGAGAGACAGAGAAACATGTTCAGTCAGCATGCCTTCCGCACAACCCACATTTAAGTTTCTTTTTTAAAAACAAAAAAACACCTTTGCTGTTTCCTAAGTGAGACAAGAAATGGAGATAGCGCGATGTTTGGAACATCTACATTATACACAGTATTCTGAAAAAAATGAATGGCCAAAATGCTTTACGTCATTGATTTTTAAATTAAAAATAGCTTTCATAACCAGTCATCAGCAGAATTTCACGATGAAAAACAACCTTTAACAATATTCACTACACACTGAATCACAAGGGTTTATTGATAATAAAACACTTAATTACAGACTCAATTATTGATAGACATAACAAATGAAGTACAGTTATATCATTTTTATAAGCTTTGCAAAATATAAACTAGAAAGCAAAGAAAGCATTCCTGATTTTTACTGCTTAATCCTGGTAAGAGGTTTTTCTTAAAAAAAAAAAAAAAAAAAAAAAAAAAAAAAAAAAAAAAAAAAAAAGTTCTAAAACAGCCCTCATTCCCTTCCGCTTTGCTTTTCCTTCACCTTTCACTTAGCTTTTCCATCTTCATGTAATTTGTCCTTTCATTTAGTAACACAGTCCTTCACTGGCACCCTAATTTATTTCCATCCAGCATACTGGACACACCAAACTGTCTCTCCTCCAGTTTTATCATTTCAGGCAACAAGAACCATTTCCATCTAGTTTTCAGCCTGCTCGGAAGCCGGCCTGCCAGTCACTACTCCACCAGCACATCCTAATAGCACTGCTTTAGCAGCAGCACTAGTGTCTAGTAGAGGGGCAGCCCCACCGAACTGAAAGGCAAAGGTGCTGAACTACAGTAAGTGCCAAGAGCCTCCTCTTATGCCTGCATACGGCAGAGCTGATTCTGGTTTCCTCCTCCTATTCATACAGGACTTTGAAAAAGAGCCCTAAAAGTCTCCAATCTCTAAAGCCAGTTCTCTACAGCTCAGACATCTCAGAGCCAATGCTCAACCATCTAGTAACAAAACTAGATGGAAAATCACCTCAGTAACAAGGTGGCTGTGCAGCACCTCTATAAATCCATTCTAATACAGTATTACACTAACACCGCTACTATCTTACCACACAGACACTCTGTGCTGGTTCAAGGATCGTTGCACAGCCCCAGGCAGCACTTATGCACCCCAGGAAACCACTGCCAGAAGAAACTCACCTTCCCCTCTATTTCCCTGCCTAGCAAAGAATTTGTTAATCCATCTATGTGGTGTGAATTCCCTGCTGGAATTTGTGCAGAAAGTTCAGGCAACTTGAGAAGACTTGCATGATATTGGAGAACAGAGAAAAATAGCCTGACTAAAAATAGATATTGAATCTTGAATGAGAATCAAGCCAGAAATGTTAGCAGAAGTTGCTACTCCTAACATTGCTTCTGGTTGGATAAAGAGTTCTTGGTTCAATAAAGAAAGCAATTATACCTAGAAAATGCATTCATTTTCATATCTGTTGCAATCTGCAGCTGGTAGTTGGGTTTCCTGATGTAAGGCTGGGAAGCAACAAAGTCTTCCAACCTCTGAATGGCTGATCATTCCACTGTGGTTAAAATAAAACTTATATATCAGTTTTAAAAATAGAGGAGTGGTGAGGAAGTTTCAATTTAACTGACTTTAAACTGACTTTAAGTCAGTTTGGAAAAAAAAGATACAGTCATGTAGAGGAAGAAAACAATTAGCAAGAGCCTGACTGGTGCCAATGAAAGGCTCTCTGAAAAGCAGGGGGCAAAAATAAGCTGTGATTCAGAAACTTAACTGTCTATAAAAGCTGTTCTTGAACAAGAAATAAAAGTAATTGTGGTAAATAACTATGAATTAACATAAAACAAAAATTCTTATTGATTAAAAGAAAATAAAAATCAAAAGCTCAACAATTATAGTAAGAAATTGCAATACAGTTTACAATTGCCATGGAGGAATCCAACAAAAAAAAAAAAAAAAAAAAAAAAAAAAAGAATTCAGGTGAACAACCACCAATTTCACCAGAAAGGAAGTAATTTTGCCTTAAGCAAAGTAACTGAGAAGAACCAAGTATCTTACTGATAAATAATGGCTATATGCACGGCCTGATTAGCATAGAGACTTTATCCAACCATTTCCAATAGTTGCAGTTTCACATATTAGTAACTTTAAAGAACTGAGAAATATGCTGCACCTAAGATCTATTTTCAAAATACTACAATGAAGGAAGTGATGCAGAGAGTATGCAACTCTGGTGGAATATGTTGCAATCCACCAGAAAAGTAACAGAAACAAAGCCTGAAAAAGCCTCCAGATGTACAATCAAGAAACAGAGTCAATAAGTCAAATGTGCCACCACACTTTAATAAAAATAAAGTAATACTTGATCTGATGACACTCAGAAAATACAAACATGATATCTTGTATAAGGACAGTGAATACAGTCTTAAACGGACTAGTATGAAGACTGCAATTTTCTGACATAACACATAGCCTGCCACCAGCAACAAATAACTTCTGTACTGACTTTCAGATACTTGGTGAGACAAGTCAGAGGCAAACACAATCAAACAAAAAAATTACCCTTACTTGCTATCTTCCATATCAGGAGGTTCTGACCACTGATGTGGATAAAGTAATTGAGCAGGGAAGCAAACCTTTGATCTTTCAGTTTAGCTTTTCATCATAAAAATGAAGCTGAAAGCAATCTATGCTTATAAGCAAAAATCATTAAGTGTTTAATTAATGAGCAAGTATATGCCATCATCTTCATCCTGAGATGAATAAAAAGTGTGCTTGGAAATTGAAGGGCTTGATCCTCATGCTTTCGCAAGCCAGTCTGAAAGACTCTAAAGATGAAAAACATCTCTTCCTCTCCTCCCTAAAACACAATGTGTAGAAATACACTGAAGTGATGTGCAGGCATTTATCAAAAATTATTATAGCTTGTAACCTTTGCTAATAAGTTTCAATAAATAAAAGTGCATTTACCATTTGCTAACGTCTGATAAGCAGCAGCTATAATGGATCCATGCTAAAAGTATGAATCAAATTGCACTGGTATGAAAGGCTGTATGTGAAACATGGATATTTTATCTAATACCACATCCATTTCATTGACTACTTTGCCTGCATGAATGACGACTGAACCAAAATAGCCACACACAACTTTATTGGTTTGACTACTGCAGCACATTTGTTATTACTGGGTATATTACCCAAAACGAGATACAAGGTTATCAAAAGTTACTCGTGAATATTAAGGACTTGAGGAACACACCTACTTTGGCAAAGCACACTTGCTTACCAAACTGTCTCCTGCTCAGATTGCTCTACTGAGAATTATTTTGAGATTTCTGCACTCTAGAATGGATTTAAAATATTCCAAAGAAAACTGGAACACACAAAATATATTTTAAAATATACATAAGATACAATTTCCAAAATTTGTAATTTTCTGATTCAAAGAAATGTTTAAAAACTCTTCATCCTCTACCTCTGAGAACATTACTGAAATGCTGCTTGAAGCAGAGAACCTGGATGTCTGGACTCCTCTTCCACAGCTAAAAGACAGCTAGCAACATGGGCTCAAGCCTGTGACAGCTACCAGAAGACTGAAATTACCAGAACCCTTTCACTATTTAGTTTTGATACCCGCTGAACAGAAAAACAAGCCTGAGTGTAGTATTTTAGAAAATATTATTCCATTTTTCTTAAACAGAAATTGAAAAATACAGAAGCTATGCTGATCCCCCCTTCAAATCTGCTAGAAGTCCTTTCTTAATAGATAGCAGCTTTCCATAGGTGACATGCAAAAAACAAGCAACGTCACTATTTCAGCCTTTGAAGAATGGGTAAGAGGAAAAAATCCAGGCTGAGATATTCGGTCTAAGATGAAACATGATTTCAGAAGTCACCAGTCTGTATGAACAAGTTCACAAGCAAGATCATTTTACAGGCAAAGGCTCCACAGGAGATGAGAAGGTCACTTCAGCAAAACTATCATCTTTTAAGTGTTGAAAGCAAAACTGAAAATAAACCTTTGCCCAACGCAGGAGTGCAAATAAAAGGAACTACATAACACTTTCCTGAAAGGGAATCTAAGAGTCAGAAGCAATCATTAATCATTGCCCCAGAGACAGTCTCCTTTCCCAACCAGATCCCCATGGCCAAAACATGGCAAATCTCAGAATCTTGTGTTTCTTCTGGCACCACACTGAAGAGAGTGCCCAGAGCTAGGAGGACACAAGAGGGAGCAGACATACTGCTTCTACTTAGCTCTAAAGATAGCAGTTCACCTCCTTCCATCCACTTTCTCTCAAAAGACACACAAAAACCCACAGCAGCCTTTATTTCACTGACTTATTCTCTTAACAGTTTTCTCCTTTCCCTCTCACGTGTTTTTGTCTCAACTTTTGTTCTCATTTTTCTCTATCAGGCATACAGAAAAATAAAAGCTACAACTCCTTTATCACTACAGCATTTCCTCTCATTAAACATAAGCAATGATGAGACTCCTCCCATTCTGTTTTCTCTTTCAACACCTGCAAAAGGAATATAATCTCTGAGGCACAGTTTGGTAGACGAACTTTGATTAATTAGCTATATCAGAATACTCTGCTAATATAAACACAGCTCCTATCAGCACGTGTATCACTGTCAGTAGAGCAAACAATTCTCCCTCCCTATTCCTCTCCTTTGCTTTGCTTTTGACAGTATGTTTTGCTAGAATAAGTACATTTATATTAGCGCTTGGACTAGTAGAGAAACATCATGAAAACATACACTGCATTCTTGAGCAATGTTACCCTCTAACAAAATATTCCTTTAAAAAGTTTGCATGGTAGATCAGCCCTAATTATTCTACCTGATGCTCTATCTGATGGTTTCCTCTTCCTGTATCTTTAGCAAAGAGAAAGCTTGTATTCAGTGACACACAGGAGAAAAGGGCACCCCTCTTCCTCTGCATACAGGCTCCTGCTGGTCTAGAGCACAGGGCTCTCCACATAGTCACTCACACAAATAGGCAGAAGCAACGTGACTTCAACTCCTCACCACATTCATGGTTAGAGTAAGGCAAAAAGAATTTGTTCAACTCAATTCAAATCTTTGCTCTCATTATTCCCTCAGCCTGAGCACAAGTTCAAGTAAAAGGCACCATACCCAATTCTGGCCAAGATCTGAATCCCTCAGCCAAATGAATATCCTACCAACATGCCAGTCTGCTGCAAATAGAATAGGGCTCTGACTAATAAGTATCATTTTCTCCCAATAAACTTTCTATATCTCTTGCTTGCTATCACAATTTCATTTAGCGTAAGCCAAGATTTTACATTTTTCCACTTATGTCAAGACATTTTTTTAAATGAGTTGTCTCTTGTAGCTCATCATGGTGATCCTTCCTCCACTCCTATTTTAGTCTTCCAGGCTCCACTCATATTTTAGTCTTCCAGGCTCCTGAAAATTGATTTCCGGAAAGAGCTAGAATAACCTAAATGGTCATTATTCAGAATAATCTAGCAAAACATGCTTCACTGAAAGTTAATAAAAGTTAATTAAAAAAAAATACAATCTCCAATTAAAACTATTTTGGAAGTTTTTTTAAATGGCAGTTACAATAAAGCATTACAATATCTCTTTGAAAAGAAGTGGGGCACAAACAACACATGAATGGGACCATAACTGAATTAATCTACACTGCAACACAAAGAAGTAATCATCACAGGATTTAATAGCCATGCATTTAAATATATCCTGATCTCAAAACTAATAAGAAGGCATAACTATAAAAACAGATCTCTCATGCTAAGTCTCATAAAAGTCTCAAAACTGCAAATCTGTTCTAAAGGATTTCCTCACATTTTAATTAACAGTCATAAAAAAAATTGTGATGAGATAATCTCAGTGCATATAGCAGCATTTTCTCCATTTAAAGTTACATTCAAGAAAGCTTAGTAAGCTGCATATTCCCTGCTGACAAGTTCAAAAATATCTTTCCTCATATATTAAGTTTCATATATAAAAAACCATGTGTGTGCAATTTAAGAACAGAGGCTTAAGTCAGATGAAAAGGTGAACTACCACTTGCATCATACTTTGAAAGACTGAACCAGAGCAAAATGAGAATCTCATACCTAAACTGTTTGTTTCTCTGTAAGTCATACTAGCTAGCCAGATACACTCTGCAAAGAGGAGCAGAAACATGGTACAACTCACAAACACTGGATGCTAAAAGACATGCTGGATCAGGGCCCCAGACTACTGAGAGTCAGTTTAAAGTTTCTGAATACTGTGGCTCAGCACAATTTCAACTGTAGGTTTATTAAAAAAGCCCACAATCTGATACTCCCCACTTCAGGTGGGGAAATGGTAAGAAAAGGCTCAGACTACAAAAGAGGTTGACCATGGCAATTTCAAGAGAAGTGGGTCATACAGCTATATTTATTACAGTGTTCACATTAAACAGCTAATGAATTTCTTCTAATAAAAATGCATTGAAAAATATAGGCTTATTTGTTCCAGAGACAAGAATTTCTTGACTATCTTAACTGATCATGGATTAAGATGCTTGTAACTCTGGAGGAAATTTGACAGTTCAATAAGGACAGAATTGAATATTTAGGTCAAAATGATTATGTTTAACATATTCTTTCCTGACACATTGTTTCACACACCAGGACACTTACAAAGACTAGAAGAAAACATTAAGCGTCTTGGGGGTGGAAGGGACCTTAATATGAACAGCTTTTACGTTATCTACAATGATCCAAGAACAGAAAATAAAAGGCTCCTTAGAATGAATGCATTAGTCCAGATAATCATATTTTCAGAATGATTTACAAGCACAGATCACGTAAGTGAAGTGTAGAAATGCTTCGGCTTTGAGAAATCACTGAGGAAACCAATGTCTTGCTGAGGCATGAAAGAATACTGAAATGTATGGATGACAAGAGAGGAAATATAAAGAGCTGAGTACAGTGGCATTGCAATAAACAGGCTTGACCAGAGAAGACAGCCTGCCAGCTACAGCAGGAAAAACGAAAAGGAGGCGGCAGAATAACTGTGAAACCAGAGAGCGTACATGGGGATACAGGCTGGGGAAAGCAGGAACTATATGCTTTCCTTAAATTCTGTTCTCCTTGCTTTACAGTGTCTCTTCTGTCTGGCTCTGCTCCTCTCTCTCTCTCTAAAAATTCTTACAGAGGATCCTCCTTAATCCTGTAACTTTCCAGAAAGCTTCGACAGAAAGCTTTCTATTCTCCCTCTGCAGCTTCTCTCTTGCAAGCAAAAAAATCCAACCACCGTTTCTATGCATACGACTTACCTCCTTACTCCAGATTTGTCTCGACTGACCTGCCGCCAAAGCATCACAAACACATACACACTTCCTTAGCACAGCTGTAATTGGAGCTCTGAACTTCCTCCCTCTTGTCCCCCACCTGCCAAGGTCTCAAACATAAGCACCACTCCTCACTATCTTTGCAGTCAAAGTGGATTTGCCAAGTCAGATCCAAAAGCTGGGGTTCCCTCAGGTTCAGCTGACTGCTCTTCAGGCACTCACACACACAACATGTGCAAGTCTTGCACAGAAATGTGTGAAGTACAGCTCCTCCCAGTCTTCAAACTAGCCATTGCTTTTGTTCAGGCTCTTATTACCTCCCGTCTCCATCCTTTCACAGGCCTTGTAAAATTGAATTTCTTCCCTCTCAGTCTGTGTTGCAAAGACTACTTTGCATGGTTTTGACATATTACTACCCTTTGCAGGCCTTATGGGTATACCTGCTTTATCACACCTGAAGCAAGCTATTTGTCTTGCGTATGTCATTGCCTATAGAGATACTGACTCATGTCTTTGATCAGATCACCAGTTACTGACAATAAGCTTGTCTTTCAGGTAGTTTCTATGTGCACCGACCAAGAACATCTGCTTAGAGAGTAGCAGGAGAAAACTGAACTTTAAGTATAAAAAACAATCCCTCTTCTTTTTTAGTTTAATACATCTTGCCAAAGATTCAAAGAACTCTTCTTGCAATTCTAAATATTTAGCTTTGCTTATTTGTTCTAATTTCTATAGCTTTCTCTCTCAGAAACCATAAGATCATAAACACATACACCAGTCAGTGACAGCAAGGTCTAGCAAACAATATTCTGGCAAAAAAACAAAACAAAACCAAAAAAGAACCAACCCCTCCCTATTTCTCAGTCAGAAATATTCCCCCAAATCTGCTTTTAATATTCAAGTATAATACATAAATCAAAAAGGTCTATACTATATAATTTAATATTTTCTTTGAAGTCACAGATCTTGTACTTTTTTCTTAAAACACCACATGCTAAAAAAGAAATTATTGGCTAAGACTTTCAGTATTCTATTTTTATATATTTTGTATCTTTTCTATGACCCTAGAAAGACAAGTTCATATTCCTCTCTGAAAAAAAGTGTAGAAAAACAACAGCTTTTTCAATGCAAAAGTGTGTGCTGGCTCACTTCACACAATTTTAAACCACCACTCAGGTATGCCATCAGTACAAGGGATCACACCTGGCAATATACAAAATAGCATCTAGGAGGAACAGTGAAAGCAGTTCTTGAGCCACATGAGGCTTGTGAGCTATTCAAGCACACTCCTAACCCAGGGCTGAATCACAGAAGCCACTGGCCACTCCTCAGCTGCCGACAGAAATACAGCAGCAGTAGCTGCTAATGCTGATGCTGTTGGGTTGCCTTGAGAGTCACTACATACTCAATCCAGTCCTTTCCTGCAAAGGACTGAAAAATACCGTCTTTGAGGAATCACTGCTACTACTTGGAAGCCATGGTGGGAGTTTCCACTTCCCTGGGCTTTTTTTATGATATATTACATAGGCTTTTTAGGTCCTCACCATATAGAAAGTCTGGCCCTCTGAGCCCCACAATGCAAAGTTCAGCTACTCTTTACACAGGGAGAGTTCTTTACTATATAATCTACTCAAAATATCTGCAAGTATAATTTGCACAAGGCTAGGGACTATGGATTTGCAAACGGTGTGCTAGGAATAGCAATTATTAAGGATACATGTCCACCACAGCAGCAGTCCATATAGGATTCTGCAGCCTTGCAGTTACAACTGAAGTATTACCAAGCTGCAAAAGGCAACAAAGTGCTCACTATGCTTTAAGTTTAGCTAAAGCAAATGGCACAAAAAACATAAAACTCAATTATTTTTTCCATCACTGGAGTACCACAGTTTAAGTTAGACACTCAAATCCTCTTCCGTTAAATGCATGCTGTGGAACTTCCACCCTGCCTTAACAGTCTGAAAGCACTGACACATGCAAGAAGAAGGGGGGGGGAAGCTAACTTAGGTGACCTATCCCAAGCCAGCATCATTCCTAATCCCCCATTTCCTTCTGCTTATAAACAGTTTGAAAAGCCCAGCCTCCACACAGAAAGGCTGTGAAAGTGTGACTTGCTCCAGAGAACACTGATCAGTTTCCTCCTCCCTTAAACAATAGCTAAAAAAAAAAAAAAAAAAAAAAAAGTCATCAATCCACATTCAGTCCTCAGTCTTCATTGTGCACAGGGTATCAAACAAGCTCTTTTAAAAAAGCTACCATTCTGGAAGATACTTGGAAGTTGCTTAGTTTTATAAGCAGATGGAAGATTTAGGTCCTAACCCCATGTATGTTTTATGCAGACTTGAAGGAATTACAGACATTTCTCCAGTACCTGTCTTTCCCTCCTTTCCTAGAGGTAGAGGAATGGCCCCTCTTAAAATAAAGCTATCCAGAGTTTACAAAAAGGTTTAGCCCCCGCCTCCCCCAAAATCACTGCAATAATCCAATTAACGTTTTCATTAAATATTTCGATTAACAGGCTCCCCCTCAAGACTTCTTTGTAGTTTGCCACATTCTATCACAGAACTCTCAAACTATAAGCCACCTATTTCCCTGTGTGGTTATGAAAAAAGGCTGCCTGGATTGTACAATATGTTTAAAAAAGTAACAAATATTTATTCCGTCATCTCAAAAAAAGCTTCCTCACAAGGGGTCACGGCCTCCAGCATTCGCAGTGTCCTGCTCTTTTGCATTTATATGAAGAAGTTCTAAGAACAATCATTTCTGCTTACAGTTGACGGCATCTCAAAAAGAAGACTAGCAACTGGTGTAAAAGCAAGAAAAAGCCAGTGATTTATAAGGCTTTTGTGAATTAGAATCCACACCTAAGACAAGGCACTCTGGCATACTAAAAAGGCTGGGTTTTATATCCACTTATGCAAAGCACTGTCCAAATGAGCAAGCAGCTACATGAAGCTTATACATGCTCCTGACGAGCAACCATACGTAAAACCACAATAATTTGCTTTGAGAAATTGCACAAATGCACTATTTCTGCTGAGAAAAAATTAACAAGCTTTTGGGGTGAACTTTCAATTCCAGTCTTCAAAACATTTCCACACCGAATAGAACCATATTGTAAATCCCGGCTAAAAATTGTTCACTCGCTTCTCCTACCACGTGTGCGGATATCACCCCTCACAACACCCAGTTCTCTCTGGATAAAGCTTCTGTCAGCTTACACTCACCCATTCAGCGTTCATTGAAGGAAATACACTACTTTATTCATTCCTCTCTGCCCTGTGCATCTGATGTAATGCAAGCAGAGCCAAGGATCATGAGCATACTGAATACACTTAAGCTTATCCTTCCTTATCACTGCTGTACACACAGATGGAAATAATGATAAAAAAGCAACCCACGGAGTCCTTTCCACACAATTCAGAGCAAGAGAACAAATTGATAACCCCAAACTATGCAGATATCCTTTTGCAGCAGTTCAGAGGGAAGGTATACCCTTTGCAAAAGCTGGGAAATTCTCAAGCTTCAGAGAAATACAGCTCTTCCCTTGCTGCCTAAGTATTGGAAAGGAAGCAACCACCATAGACACTACAGATGACCACCACTGTTACAGAAAGTTTCTGATCTCTGGCTCTTGAACTGCATGCTGCTGAAGTGTCACTGCAAAGCGACACAGTGCAGTCAGCTATGCTGCCCCAGGGGCTGCTGCAGTGATCCACATCCCCAGCTGACGGAAGACAGCCAGTAGGGGCTACAGAGATGAACACTGCCAGCATGCCCCGAGACCAGTGACATGCCCACTCCCATCCCACATCATTGGGCATGACCTCTGGAAAAAAAACTCTCATTCGCCGCTCCCAGAACCATCATCCCTTTGGCCCTCAAAAGAGTGTATATCAACATTTTGAAACACAGACTGGAAAGTTTGCCCTGCCCTGTCATATAACAACTTCCTTCTGACTGTGGACTCCAAGGGCTTATGGTCCTTTCTAGATAATGAAAGCAATTTCTACTGAAACAGGCATATGCTGTTTTAAAATGCATAAGAGATACTAAAAAGATTCTGTGAATTCAAGCTGACAGCGGTTCACCTGCTTCTCCTACCATGTGCACAGCTATAACCCTCACCACACTCCAGTTATTTTCCACCATCTCAAAAGCTTTGTACTCCTCTCTCCCGGAAATTGGACAAAAGTTTCAGATTTAACATTGCAGGGTTCTTAAGAATACGATCAGTGATGACAACAAATGACCTGGAGTCACAACAGAGTTTGGATGAAATAACAGAAATACAACCCAACCCTTAAATCCACAGGTAAACATTCAGAAGCCTCACTCCGAGAGCAGAAATGCTCACACAAACAGAGAGCAATTCGCCACTGTGGGGGGACTTTACATTATTAGGGCTACATTTAGGGTACATTATAAGCTACATTATAAGCACTTAAGCCTCAAAAGAATGAAATAACATGTTGCATTGTTCAACAGTGACATGATGAGTAAGGTCAGAGTAAACTGTGGAACAGGTACTCCCTCCAAAAAGTAGGGCACTGTTTTAGAAGCCATGTCAAGAGATAAACCTCTAGAGCAGAACAGTTTCTAGATGTTTCAAATATTTAACAAAAATTCATTTTGACAACAGAAAGATAGAAAAATGTAACTTTATGCTCATATGAAGTCATTGTCATTTTTTGCTTATATAAAATAGCAACTATTTAAAAATTGTAATACTGTTTACACAGCAAACTATTACTAAAAGCTCATTTGAGTGTGCAAGAACATTACAGTAAGAAATGCAGTTTGCCAATATAACCTAGAAATGGGAGGGGGGGGGGGACATTCATAGTACTGACTTCCATATCATTTGTGTATGTAGATGGGGTTCAAGATTAGCAATATTCTGCAACAGTTTGAGAACTGAGGAGGTTTCTCTTAAACTTGATAAAACAAAAAAACCACACAACTGGGTCTTGTACATGATAGCTGGAAAAGCAGGTAAGGGCATCTTTTTTTTTTTTTTCCAGCTTAAATTCATGACTGAAGTTTTATGTCGCCAGCTGTCGTCATGCCCCATTTTTGGCGTTGTCAGAAACTTTAAAATCAGTTCCCCGGTTTCAGAAAGCAAATCTCATAGTAGTGTATATAACATTAAAATTCATCCAATACTTATCCTATCGTCTTGTCTATATGTAAGCATCTGTTACACAACTTGATGTACAGTGTCAGCAATCAAGGAATCAAAATTTACAATTCTTTTCTCTTCCAAAATTACATAACTGCATTAAAGTCCCCCAAAACCCTCCTAAATACAGAATTTTTTCATCTTCTTTTCCTGTTCTGTGCATGGCTTTTGCAAGTAAAGGCCACTAAGTTCATCTCTGCTTTCCAAAACAACTAGAATAAGCCAATAAACAAACACGGTTTTACTTGAATAAGCAATAGGTCTCACTTGGCTAAAAGCACGCTGGCTTCTAGATTTCATGAAACAAAATTTCATACCAAAATGGAGTGTATCCCAATACCTAGGCTAACTCTCTACACAATCCATAGCTAAACATTTCAGCAATGAAAAAGGAACTTCATCCCACAAATACTAATAAAAACTCTCACACTTACATTCAGGCATCCTAACACCATCCTATAAAGTGAGTATTCTCTGTAAGATACCCAGTTACAGAGCCTAATATGAATGTTTACTATTTTTCCCATGGGATAAACTGCATCAATTCACTTTTGTCCTTCTAAAATACAATCCTCAATGATTCTTTTTGGCTAGCAATGTCGAGTTCCCGAAAAACAAGTTGTTCCACTTTCTAAAACAAGCTTCAAAAAAAAAAAACCCTGAAATGTTTATGTCAGTCATACAAAATGACATGTTTAACTCTAGCTGCATACAAGCTACATCTATTTTATTACTCAACATCTAAGAGTTATTTTCTCTTGTTAAATTGTTAAATTAAAATATTAGAGAAAAAAAAATCAGGCAACTTTTGCAGCAGGTCAAAAGATAAGTTACTTCTGTGCAGCATTTACCTGATGGAAGAATAATGCTGAGTGTACTACAAATTTACCTTTTTATTTAAACCACTAAGGGGGGGGGGAACAATTCTTAATGAGGCTTCATAATTAGTCTTAAAATACTCTGATGAGAAATAATATTTAAGAAAAAACAAAGGATCCAAGAGAAATAAAGTTCTAGATTTGCCAAACAGTTACCAGCTTTCTGTATTTACCTGTTCCTACATAAAAGACATGCAGTGGGTTAAAAGCATACAAAAACATATGTAACCTGATTTTCTTTTACAACAATGAAGAATCCAGATTGTTTTTGGAACAGCACATCTATTTCAATTTTTCCTTATGACCCCAGAAGAACTTACTGACAGAATTGTTTCTGTTAAACAAAAATATTGTTTAACAAAGCCTACTGGAAGTGTTTTAGCGCTCTCATGCATCCAGTGAAATCATTTCCTTATCGTGTTTGTATCTTATCATGCAACACCACTCCTGGCACCGTTCACCCCAGGAAAGCATCCTCTTTTTATTCAAGTTCTTTTTGAATTTCTCCATGAAGACCCTCATCAGGCAAGAACAGGTTATTTGAAAAATTGCATCAGTAACTGATCCATTAAAAAAAGGCAAAGCCATACAGCAGAAGAGAACTATCTCTAACTGAGTCATCACTTCAGGTGATGAAGGCAAAACGCTTTCAAAAACACAGCCTGATACCTCAGAACACTCTGAAGGAAAGGAATTTTAACATAATTTCCATTCTGAAGCCAGAGCTCTGAGAAAAGCACAAACACGCTGCTTCTATCAGTAAGGTAGTGGAGCTCCCTCTATTGAGTAAGTTGCCAAAAACAAAACAAAACAAAAAAAATCTTTAAAAAAACGCAGCATACTATGGTTGAAATCAGCATGTTTTACTAAAAAACATTCCAGCTAGGACTTAACTATCTGATATGCAAAATACCTAGAAGAGGCAGGCGAGTGAATGGGGACAGCTACGGGCACAGAGCTCCGAACACATCCCAAGAGTCCACTGATTCACCAGGGCTCCAAATCAGAAGAGTTTTGCAGTCCGTAAGACCTGAGTATATGTTTAAAGTTTGACAAACATTTAAGTGTTTTTTTCTTAGGACCAAATAACTAATACCCATGTCTAATAATGCTACAAAATTCTACAGATTATAGAATCACAGTACAAAATCTAAGATATGAATGCAGTTCAAATATTTATCGTTTTTCTTCCACAGAAAGAGGTTAACTATACATAGTACAACCTAATTTAAAACAGATGATACAGATATATAGATTGCTGAAACAGTCATTAAATCACTAAATGCAGTTTTTGCTTGTTATCAAGGGAACAGCTTAGCATGCCCCTAGTTATTGCTATTGAAAGCACTTCAAATGCTTTCTAACCAAACACTACAGAACTGTTCTACCCCGATAACCTCCTAAATCATACCCTAAAACTTAGTGCTGTCTTTCTCCCCACTATTTTATCACTTTTCTTCTTACTTTTTCCCCGCCTCCACCAGAGAGACATATTTCTTATCTATGAAGAAAATACCAGCTGAGTAAATGCAAGACTTCCTTTAATAAATAAACACTTATTAGCTGTTCTGGAGACTTAACTGAATCTTAAATGTGGCAGATACTCCTCAAAAGAGCCACCATTTGAGAGCAGTAGATTAACATCTACTGGGGTAGGACTCAGTGCAATTCATGCCACTTTCAGTAAAACAGACTGGGGAAGGAGCAAAAAAACCAAAACACAAAAAGGGAAAAAACATTATTTGATCACTGCCTATAGCAGATTATCAGTATACTAGTTGCACTGCTAAAAGAAGATTCATTTCCAAGCTTATTAGAGATGGAAATGTATGCCATCCCTTAGTGTATATATACTGTTGTTCTTAAAGGAAATATATCAAGATACAGAATACATAGGTCAAAGACTTGTCTTCAGGGAGGATAACATGACAATACCAAAACAAGAGTTGCAGATACTCAGTTTTTTTTCTGGAAAATTGCATTCTACTCAAGTCAATTCTAATCACCATCTACAGCATTTACAATTCTTGAAAATTCTTTCATTTGAGCTGTGGTGCATGAAAGCGTAACTGACTTGATTTTTCTTGAAAGCAGAACTTGTTTCAATGTGCTGAATTCTCTCAGGTGTTCAGTTCTCTTAGAAGTGTGGCCTTACAGTTTACATATATTTTCTAATATCTTGGAAAAAAACAATTGTATTACCAGAGTAAAAATCTATATACTAGCCAGCCTCAAGAAACCTTGAAGAGCACTGAACAAAGAGCCTAAAGATTATGCTTCCAGATACGTTAAATATCTTTGAAAAAGAAGTATAAAGATGAGCCATTTATCAATCTGCAGAATTGAACAAGACTGTATTAAAAAAAGTTTCCACAGTCAGCACAGTAGCAGAAAGGAATACTCCCATATGTGAAATAGTAGTGGTAGGAAAGCCACTGCAGACCAGACCATGCGCCAGCTTACCTGTGACCATTATGCCTATGGTCATATAAAACAGGTCACAGAAAATAAAAACTATGAATATTGCATGATCATCTATGGTTAGGAGATTCAATCACAAGTTATAGCTCCTAAAAAGTTAGGACAATTGCCCTTAACTGTTAACAGACTTTAAGTGTATTTTAACTTTTTTCTTATATAGATAGTCTGGCTCCCCCATACCTGGTCCCTATTCTGTGATCTGCTATTGTTTCACTACAGGTTCAATAATTATCTGAAGACCACTTTGATAGAGGCATTTTTTTGACTAACCAAAATACTGATAGGGGTGGGGGGCGGGTGGGGGAGAACAAAAAAATCCTACCATGCTGTGCTGCACTATGACTAGTGAGCACATTAAAGCTAGTAACACTGAAGTAATGCTTGTTTTTAATACTAGGTCTACTAGGCCCTTCCGTACCATACGTAATCAGATCTGACATGATGGAAATCTGCAGTGAGCCCTCAATAGCTTAAGGCTACAAAACACATTATAAAAGCTGGACATTTGTAAGAAAATAGAGAAGGCAGATTTATGTTGATCACACATGTAATCTGCATTATGTAAAATACTTAATAGTACTTTCTACATTTTCCCATTCATGTATCACCTTGCATAAATATTCAGAGATTTTGTTCCCCAAAACTTTAAGATGGAGATAAGCTAATGAATAGCATTGCTTCTACTACAAAGACAGCTGAAACTGCTTCCCCTGGGATTACACATTAGAATCCTAGGATGCTTTTAGGAAAGGGAATGAATAGCAGCATAAGAAAGGGTATTACTCTTCCATAGGTTGGAAGGTATCCTCTAATTAGGTACGACTCACTGTAGAGATATTTATTTCATGAACACAAAATATATTTTTTTTCTAGTTAAAAAAAGAATCAATGGCTTAGGTCCTTAGAACTGAAGAACTGATTTTCTTTCAGTATGAAACTTGAGAGGCTTCAGATTACAGGCCTGGATGACTTCTGTTGCTGCCTTCTGCCTCATAAGATGTACTAGAAAAGCAACAGAGGAGGAGAGAGGACAAGAAGAAAAATAATTTATGTTGTGAGACTTTTCAAGCATATTCTTAGGCAAAGAAAAAAAAACGATTTTTTAAACAAGTCAAACATTTCCCAAAGCAAATGATTAACAACTAAAAATGAGTTGGGCTTTGCCAGCTTTGTGTTGGACCACAGAAACATACTGTATCAAAACAAATATGCATGGTACGGTGGTTTCCTGACTTCAGTCTTGGAAAAAACATGGGAACCTCAGGTTTTAATACAGAAAACCAGTTCTCCCTCAACCAGTATCACGTCACATGTACCAGAAAAACAGCAGTCAGGAGTGAGAACACAAAGCATCATGTGAATGAAAACACTAAATATCAGTTTCACTACACTTGCATAACATAGCAATGTGTAACACATCTTCAGTAATAAAACAATTCAACAGACTGCTTTTCATAATTAACATTCATGGTGGGGGGAAGGACTACACAGATGAAGATTAGCTCTTGATTAAAAGTTGACTTTCCTTTCACATATAGTTATTCCCTCCAGAGAATCATGCATTTTAATTAGTATACCTATTTAGTCTGGCCTAGGTTTAATCTTCCAATAGCAAATTGGGACTTAGACCACCTCTTTTTTGTATTTCTTCATACATATATATATATATATATATATACACACACACACACACACACACATATATATATACACACACACACACATATATATATATATACACATATATATATATACACACACACACATATATATATGAAGAATGTATGTATAAAAGATCCGTATCTTTTAATATATCTGCATTTTTAATATATGTTATAAAGCAGTTTATTCTGTGAAGAAAGAAACTTAAAATTCCTAATAGGGACCACCAATAAGCTGCAGAGATCAACACCTAATACATATCAGCTTGTAATATGCTTTTAATAGCTTATCTATTGCTTTCATTGCCATGTGTAAACCTGAAATGAAATTACCAAAAGCCAAACATTATGTAATATATCCAGAATTTATTGCGGATGATAGTAAACTAGTATGAAACTGCTGAGATAACAAGGAGAGAGTAACCTGAAACATACAGTAATATCAAGACTTTCTTACAGATATTTTTATATTTAAACATCTTTTGGCCTTCAAACAATAAATTGGAAACTAGAGGATTAAATCTTAACTTAGGCTTTCCAGGCATTCCCCTGTGCTACTGAAAAGTTATTAAGCTGAGGTAGTACTGTTTTCTCTTTTTATACACTTTCATCAGCACAAACCTTGAGATAGGCAGAAATCTGAAATCATTAGGTATTTTAAGTAAAAATGTGGACAGTCACACAACTGGTGAGATCATTTCTTATTTTCTTTACTGGAAAATGGGATAAAACTCCCTACAGGGGACAAGTCTTGCTTCTTGGAAGCTGAGGTGCTTATCTCCACATACCTTTAGAATTTCATAAAATGAATACTCTTTCCCGAGGAGTTTCTCTACATCACAGAAACATGTATTCTTTGTAAGCTCTGCCACTGAGACTTACATTTTTAAGTCTTACAGTGATTAAATACTGTATTTGCCAAAGCAAAAACCCAGCAGAACAGCTTGACATATTCCCTTAAGGTTCTTTCTGCAGCTTTTTTTACTGTTCTAATTGAAACTAAAGCCTCAGCAGCCTTATTCTATTGGTTTAGTAGCTCATTTTTTACTTAGCTAAAGCTTGTACTAAATAAACATCAAAATATTGCTAGTAAGAGAGGTCTCCTGAAGTCACATCCTTATCCTTCATTTGGAAGAGATTACATTGTCTGTAAATGGTTAACTGGAAAGCACATAATAACAAGGCAGAGGCCAGGAATGAAGAAACACCAACTCCAACACTTCTGCAACCCCTTCCCTGTTGCAAACGCAAGCACACAAAGGCAAAGCCATTTCCTTAAAGCAATACAAAATGTTACCACAGGCTGACGCTCTTTCTACAAGAATAATGAGACACTCTCTACCTCGAACGCAGAACTCCTCGCTTCACAGCTTTCCTTCAGACTTCAGTTTCACGCTCAATATTTACAAAATAAAGCCTGCGAACACCTCACGGCCCCAATACTCCCAGAACAATTAGGGCTTTCCAGCGCTTCCTGCGCGTCCCCACCTCCCTAACGCCCGCAGCACGCTTCCAGGCCGGGCAAGAGGAGTCACCACGCGAACCCGACCTGCCGCCGTCTGCCTCGTCCAACGCGGCGCTGCCACCCCCCGAGGCGAGGGGCGGCTCAGCCCCGCGCTGCCTCGCCGCTGCCCCCTGCGCGGGTGCGCGGCAGTTGCGCGGCCGGAGCGCAGCGCAGCCAGCCGCCGGGCACCTCGGCGCCGCGACTGCTCCCCTCAGCTGGCGCCGGGGCGCTAAGCGCCACGGCGGAGGGCAAGCGCCCGCCGCGCGGCCCCCAAGCGCCGGCTGCCGTCGGGGCGAGCGGGCGCCGCGACGGTGGCGCCCGAAGGCGCGGAGGGGGGGGGCCCGGCCCGAGCTGGCGGCAGCCCGCTCCGCGGGACGTGCCCTCCAGCCGCGCAGCGCACCGCGCACCGCGCCAGCCCCGGCTCCCTCGCCCTCCGGCGGCCGCTCACAACGCCCGCAGGGAGACACCCCCCGCGGGGGGAAACCGCCGCCTCCCCGCCGGGGCAGCGCCTTCCCCTTCCTCAGGACAGCGCAGCTCGCACGGCGCTCACCCGGCCGGCCCCAGAGGCCCGCAGCGGGCGGGGGCAGCCCGCGCCCCTCAGCCGCCACGGCGCAAACAGCGGGAGGGGGGAGTGGGGGGGGGATGGGGGTGCCCGGCGCGCGCCAACGGTCACCCGCGCCAACGGCCGCCGGCGCCGGGAGCGCTGGCCCCGCGCGCGCGGCGACGCCGAGGAGCCGGCGGTAGGTGGGCGCAGCGGGGCTCGGGCTGCGGGCGGGCAGAGCCGCCGCCACGGAGGGCGGAGAGCAGGGCAGGGGAGGGCAGGGCGGCCGCGGCCACCTGCGGCCGCCCCGGCCTCCCCTCGGCGAAGTTGCGGGCGGGCAGGAGGGCGCGGTGGCAGGCGCCGCTTTCCCGCCGTCGCTCACCTGGCGGCAGGCAGAGGGCTCCGAGCAGGAGGCAGAGCAGCAGCGGGCGGCGGCAGGAGGCGCGGGCGGCGGCGGGGGGCTCCATCATCCCGCCTGCCCGCGGCGGGACCGGGGGGCTGCGGCGGAGGGGCGGCGCGCCCGCGGCGGCTCTTCCCTCGGGCGGCGGAGCTGGCAGGCAAGTTCTCCCCTCCGAGGCCGGGCGGCGGCGGGAGCGGTCACGTCCCTGCCGGCGGACGCCGAGGCGGCGGCGGGGCGGTTGCGCTGCCTCTTGTCGAGCGAGCGGCGAGGAGCGACTCCGTACCGGGGCAGGTGGCGACTCCCCTCTGGCAGCGAGCGGCGCTCCAGGACTGAGAGCGGCGGCGGGGAGGCGGAGCCGGGCGGCGGTGGCGGCGCTGGCTCGGCCCCTCCGCCCGCCCCCGGCCCCCGCCTCCCGCCACGGCCGGGCCGCTGCGCGCGCGCGCCCCGGGGCGGCGGCCGCGCCGGAGCCGCGGCCTCTCGGTGGGGCGGCGGGAGCGGCGGTGCGGGGCAGGCGATGTCCCCACCGCGTGCGCTCGGTGCTGCGTGCAGTGCAGTGAGTATTGCAGGCCGGTACTTGAAAGCCAAAAAAGCACCCCCCAAGCAAGCCAGCTGCAGGCGACGAAATGCCCGCCGTGTGGTGTGTTTAAAAGCCTAGTGCGCTGTCCTCTCCCTCGTCCACATTAAAAGAGGACTGAGGGTAATACCGCTCAGTCAAAGTAATTTAGTGGAGGAGTAAGAGGAGGGGGAAGGAGCTTACAGCACTCTCCAGTGCGTGGAGGAACACCGATGAAGGGCAAGGGCGGGATCCTTCAGCACTTCCTGGAAGTCAGCTGCCCTAAAGGTCAGACAGATTGTTTCTCAAAGTAATGTGCTCCAGAAGCGGCGCTTTCAGGCACAGTGCTTCATTCTTCTCCCCCTGTTTTCCACTGAGCAAGTGGTGTTATTTCACAAAGAGGGACATGAGCGCCTTGAAATCACGCAGCAGGTTTCCTGACTAACAGTTCCGTGTGATCAACACGTAGTCCACGCTGTCATATGAAGTAAGTCTGATCTGCTAAAAGTAGAAATGTGAGTGTGCACATCATGTGATCCCTCCAGAGGGACTTTCTAGTAGTGAAATCCAAAGTGACGAGTGTCTTATCTTAGTTCACCATGTGATGATGTGCACTCTCAGAGAGAAACTTCCCCAAAACTCCTGCAAGTTGAACACCGACTTAAGCCAGTTTATTCTGCAAATAGGTTTGCTGTTCTCAAAACAATTTTCATGATGACTAAGAACTGAGAACACATAAACATTACCACAATATGGAGTAGGTTTTAAACAATACAGCCTGTATATTTTTTCCTCATGTAGTTTACTTTTTCCTGTAAAATGGAATGAGGATGTTTCACTTTTAGAATTTGAAGTCTGAAACAGTCTTCAAATCAAAACATCCTTCTGTTCTTTCACATTATTATTATATCTCTTACTGTGCAAGTCTTGCTATGCATTCAAATCTAAAAATATTTTTTCTAAACTTACAGCAAATCAGAGCTCTGTGGTCCATTGTTTTCTGAGCTGATTTCTCTCAGTGGGATATATTAATAAGCAGATTCCAAAAAAGTACTACTTTAAGATCAAGAAAGTTTTCATCTTCTTGTTGAAGGTGATGGAGGTTTTCCATTTGGGGTCTTTTCTCACATATTCGAAAGCCTTACCAAGTATGCATAAGTAGGGATATTTAGTATTTTTATTACTGCAGAACCTGGAGACCATCTCAAAGTCTTGAGAGAGGTATTGTGTGAAATTATGTTGCGGTGACCTAATCCAGTTCATGATTGTATTTCTATTAAGTTTTTTTAACTTCTAGTGCTTTAAAGAGTGTTTGCTGTTTCTGCAACAATTAAGTACATTACAAATTAAGGGCCTGATGCTGAAATCATTGTCGATATGGACAAACCTGTTAAAGCTAGTAGGACTGTAGATGGGAGAAAAGGGTGAAAGGTCAAAATTTAAAAATTATCCGAATGCAAACAAACATAGAAGAGGAGAAGGCTTATATGCTAGAATTCAGTGGTGCACTTGGCATATGGTTTGTTTTAAACATGACAATAGTGAGGTCAATTTGTAGAGATAAATACGTGGTTTGCTGGATTAGGACATTAAATAATGCCCAAGCATCATTTTTTTTTAATGTAGATGATTAACTGTTCCCTCATTTGCATCAAAATAATGAGTACTATGTATTTTCTGTCTGTGGGGGTGGGGATGAAGAAACCTTTGTGAATGATGCAAATAATTTCAAAGTGTGTGGTGCAGAGACTATGAAAGTGCAGTATAGAACCACAGAGTTCAAACAGCTGAAACATAGAGAGTCATTTTATAATTTATGCTTAAGCTATTATTCAAAAAAAAATTCTTCAATGACTGTTTTGCCCTCAGGTCAATACTGAACATGTTGTTAAAAGTCTGTAAGAAATATGAGAAATGTGGAAGATTACATCAAGGGCACAATACTTAAATCAGAAGTATGATTTGTTTTGGGTTTTCCTCACTACTTTCATCAAGGACACAATACTTAAATCAGAAGTATGATTTGTTTTGGGTTTTCCTCACTACTTTGTCATTTCTCTTCAAAGCTATTTCTACCTTTCACTTGAAAGAAGCTCTTTAAATTCTGAGTAAATAGAAAACATCTCAAGCTCAGATTACTCAAATGTTTTGATAACTTTGCAGGAATTTAAATGTGATTAGAAATTGTCAAGATAATTATTAAAGATATCTTTATGTGCTATGTCATTTCAACTCTCCTCAGTTCTGAGATTTGTAATTAATTCCTTTAATGTCTATTGGGTTGATGGAATATAGATTTGTTTTTTACAAATTATGTACTTGGGGCATGCTCCTATTCCCATTGAAGTTAATGGGAGAATGAGTGAATCACTGATCTACTGGGAAAATAGCAACTGCCTGGCTTTAAAGTCCAAAATAAACACTTTTTTGAAGAAGTTAAAACAGTTACTAGTATAAATTTTTTCTGCTGTAGGAAATAGCTCTGTGTTTGAAAAGCACTAATAATAAAAACATTCTTTGATAGATGCTTAATCCTATCAAACCACAGATTTTGTATTTATGTGACAAATGGATTAAAAGTGTAATCCATTAATAATGGATTGTGCATCATAACAAAGAGTTTTTGTTAAACTGAAATATCATTTTCCATTTACAACAGATGTATAAAATAGTTATGTTGAAAGCAAATGTCTAGCAAGAATAGTACGGAATATTGTTGAATAGAGGACTGCTCAACACATCTGGTAATTTAATCCATTATCAGTATTGAGTGAATAAACTTCAGCGTATGATAGTGAATATAACGTCAATGAAACTGTGCATGCTATTTTGGCTTAGCATCCAAAAATACAGTCTGCAAAATGGAAATCTTCCATTGTCGATACTGCAGTTGAATTATAAAACAACTATTGGATGCAATGTCCAGTGTCGTATTTCTGTAAGCTAATTTCTGTTAGCTTAGTTAGGTATTGTTCAGATAACGTTGTTAATTCATCAGGTGCATACGTGTGCATAGATTCTTGAGTTATTTGTATCGATATGCATCACATATTTTTTTTTTTTACCAAGGACTGAACATGAATGTAGTCTATACCGCCGATCATAGAATTTTTAAAGGAATTATGTCAGTGAATTGTTTGTGACTTGGACCCTGTTTTTAAGACAGTTGGGAAATCCACAAGGTACTTCCTGCGCCGTCAGGCACCTGAATACCTTTAAAAACTGTCCTTTGCAAATCAGAGCCAAAGCGTCTTGAAGTCTTTCTGCTGATTTTGCTTGATTAAGGAACAAGCTGTGGTAGAAGAAAGCCACCTTCTGTGTCTTAAGAGTAGTCATATTTGGCAGGAATTATTTTGTAAGCTTATCATGTGAGGATAACTGATAGCAAAGTCTGTCTAAATTAGATCAGCTGTGTGTGGTAAAGAGAGTGT
This sequence comes from Dromaius novaehollandiae, assembly GCF_036370855.1. Classification (NCBI taxonomy): domain Eukaryota; kingdom Metazoa; phylum Chordata; class Aves; order Casuariiformes; family Dromaiidae; genus Dromaius; species Dromaius novaehollandiae. Next base: position 97,190,240 of record NC_088098.1, on the reverse strand, counting down.
CTTTAGGTTGTACGGTATCTCACACAGAAAGTGCAGAGCACAGATAGAAAAAGGACTAAAAGCAGAGCTGAGCTAGAAATGGACTTCAGCCAATGGTAACAAAGAGGAAAGTGTACTTAGTGCAACTGTTTGCAATTTTGGCTCTCTCTGATCTAAGCAAATGGGATGCATACACTTGGCTGGGGGTGGGGGGAAGGAAACAAACAAATAGCATTGGAAGAATACCTGGAATCTGTGTTTCCAGTATTTCTTCATTGCAAAAATGATCCTACTCAAAACAATCAGTAAATGGCTGACAGTATTGTTATTATAGTCATCAGCATAGCAATTATGTTCCTGAAATAAACTTATTTTCCTATTACCTGTGTCCAGTGCACCTGTTTTTTTATACAATTTAACTGAAGGACCAGTACTGTACAAACATTCATTAAAATGGCATTTTGTTTACACTATATACAAAACACCCGGAATGCCTTCAGCTGAGACAAAATTTTGACAAAACATGAGTGGGAGGTGGGAGGAAGAATTTTCAAGAATAGATGGTGGTCATTGTCTTTAAAAGTTTGCAACTTGCCTCAAAAAAAAAAAAAAAAAAAAAAAAGGAAAATAAGAGACTAGAAGCAGGTCTTAGAAAATATAAGAGAAGCCAGAAGCCTCAACATGTTAATGAAATGTGTGAAGAACAAAATCACGCCAGGTTTTTAGGTTGCACTAGTATATATCAGCTATGCTGGCTTCCTAGTCGCCTTTTGTGAAGGCTCAGTTTCCTTCTACTTTCTTTGAAACTGTTTTGAGAAAGGTAAAAGAGAACAGTTTTCAGATCAGGTGTCTTTTTTCATTATGAAAGGGGTTTTCGAGGGCAAAGAGTTGTTTTTATATGCAAATCCTTTGGGATACATAATGGCAGAGTGTGAAGAGTGGCACATAATATATCACAGAAGCAAGATAGCTGTAATACAAAGAACAAGATTGTTAACACTGCTAAAATGATTACACAGTGTTTCCTCATTTTTGTGCCAAACTGTGTGACTTACCATGCCTTCTAGTCCTTGGTGCTGCTTGGCTGTAGGAGGAAGACACCCTAATACTGTAGGAACTGACTAAGCCCATGCTAAGGAGCATCCTTGACCAGACACGTCCCATTTTGCCAACAAACACCTTGCAAGTCAGTGCTGCAAAAGCTGGGTTGCAGTGCTGGCATGCTGTGAAGGAGCAAGAAAGACCATAGCACGGTGTGATTCAAGCAGAGTTTTCCAACTTTTCAGCCAGACACCTGCTAGACTGATCTTTGGACATTTGTCAGAAGTTGGAGAAATATGGCTGCGCCAGAATCATAGTATTATGCTGGGTGGAGGAAGAGGACGTGGTGGGTTTCCTTGCCCTCTTTGGTGGCTCTGGCCAAGTCCTGACACTTGCCGGAGGCTGCTCTGTCTGCTATATTTTCATGTGTCTCAAGCAGTGCAAGGCACAATTCTCAGAAGGGCTCAGGCAACATGCTGGACTTGGGAAGTTGCTTCCTGGGTAATTGGCCTAGGCCTGAGGGGCCTTTCCTCAGGGCTGAGCACAGTGGGATTGGTCTTGGCTTCAGCTTCACGCTCGAAACGTCTCCCCGTCTGTTCCATCGTTGTCACTTGTGGCTAAGAGTTGGACTAACTTGCTTATTGTAAGATCAGCTCTAGGATGGCTGTACTACCAAATCAGGGCCTCTGTTTGATTCTACCCGTGCTGCCAGTGCAAGTGCAGACAAGGTCCGAAGCAACAGAGAGGAATGGAGACCCGTTCTGGCCTGCATCCTCCTTTCATCTGTGCTACAGTGCTGTCAGTCAGGCAGCAATCCGTAATTGTTTTGGGATTACGTGACACCAGATGAACTGGCATAGGAGCTGGTGTTGGGACAGCATTAGGAGTTCCAAAACACCTTCTGGACTGTGAGATAGTGTGAATGGGGGGGGGGGGGTCTGAAGTCATCAATAGGTGGGTCCTTGTGGGCCCTTGTGGAGGGCCCTTCATAGGATGCTCTGGGGGAGCAATCCAACAGAACGAAGACGGGCATAGCCGCAGGTGCCATCTCCTACATCAACACCAGAAGACCTTCTAAGTATCCCCATGCTCAAAATTAATTGTAACTTTCTTTTTACAGAGGCTACTTGTAATTTTGGCCCAAAATTTCAAATTCTTACTTGGATCACTGATTTTTGAAGAAGTTGAGAAGAGCTGTGTAATTTTAAAAATCTGCTTGATCAAATCTAATCAGAATACTTATATTCAGCAATTTTTTATCCAAGGGCCTTACACTGATTAAGCCTCAAATCACGACACCTTTGTAAAGTAGGTACTCAAATAAGTGCTCGCTTTTGTCTTGCCTTTCATTTGAGGAATTTGAAGACTTGTGAGAGCGTTAAGCGCTTGGCAGCATGTGAGGGTAGAGATGATACTGGAGCCTAAAGAGATAAGCAGTTTGCCCAGATCTCCTTAACAAAGCAATGGTGAGTTAAGAACAAAATCCAGAGTTCCTGACTCTCCATGCTCTACCCTAAACCTGAGGACACTCTGTGTTAATACATTCTGTTAGGTAGGTGGAAGTAATAAAGCAAAATATGAACATTATGTAGTAAGGTTGGTAGTCAAGTCAGTGAAATGCACTTGCCCATGGTACTTAGTGTGTTTAGGTTTAATTTTGCAGCCTAACCAAGAGGAAGGAAAGTAGAGGTAGCTCATTCAGAACAGTCACACATCAAAGGGGGTTGTGGATGTTCCCCTTTGCATTGTGAAAACCAAAATGGGAGAAAGGATGGGAAGAAATCACAGAATCACAGAATCACAAAATGGTTGAGGTTGGAAGGGACCTCTGGAGATCATCTAGTCCAACCTACCTGCTCAAGCAGGGTCAGCTGGAGCACGTTGCCCGGGATGGTGTCCAGATGGCTTTTGAATATCTCCAAGGAAGGAGACTCCACAACCTTTCTGGGCAACCTGTTCCAGTGCTCAGTTACCCTCACAGTAAAGAAGTTTTTCCTCATGTTTAGATGGAATTTCATGTGTTTCAGTGATGCCTGTTGCATCTCATCCTATTGCTGAGCACCACTGAGAAGAGTCTAGCCCAATCCTCTCTACGCTCTCCTTCAGATATTTATAAACTTTGATAAGATCTCCCCTCAGCCTTCTCTTCTCCAAGCTGAACAGTCCCAGCTCTCTCAGCCTTTCCTCATGAGAGATGCTCCAGTCCCTTAATCATCTTAGTAGCCCTTCGCTGGACTCTCTCCAGTAGCTCCATGTCAGTATCTGGTGTACCAGCCACCCCTCCCACTTTTGTATTGTCAGTAAACTTGCTGAGGGTGCACTCTGTCCCTTCATCCAAGTCACTGATGAATAAGTTGAACAATACTGGACCCAGTATTGACTGCTGGGGGACACCACTATCACAACCCTCTGAGGTCTGCCATTCAACCAGTTCTCAATCCATCTCACTGTCCACTCATCTAGCCCGCACTTCCTGAGTTTGCCTGTGAGGATGTTATGGGATATATGTCCAATAAAAAGTTTGGAAGGCAAAAAGTGAAAGAAGTGGAATGGAATCTTGTTCATAGCTTCTTCTGACTAGCAGACTACTGACATGTCCATCAGGAAAAGCAGGGAAACAATCCCTCTAGTCCTGTCTCATCTCCACATAATTCTTAGCTGTGATAAAGAAGAAAGTCAGCATGGACCTAATGATAAAAGAAGTGAGACCCAAGACTAGAAATCCAAAATGTGAAGCAGGAGAAAGAGAACAAAAGAGCAAAGGTTAGCTTAGAACAATGTTTTAGGAGGCTCCTTGTTGCCATTTTTTTGCAGTGTTTCATCATCTTGCATTACAAGTAGTACAGTTGAAACCAGTAGGATTCTGGATAGAATATAATTTTATAGTGGTGGAAAACTAGGTCATTTGGGATAAATCTTGGGCTGGTCTGAGCTTGCACTCAATCCATGTAAATAGAGGGCAAGTGGTTTTAGGTCTGCTTGTGGCTGAGAAAATAACGGTGAAGTTCGCAGCAGCCTATAGTTCTCTGTGTGGAGGAGGGACAGAGCAGCAGACAGCTTGAAGCCCTTCATGCCTACTCAAAACTCACTTGAGCCAAAGGAAGTTTATTCGCCCTCCTTTAGAAGCATATTTCTGCCATTTTTGTCCTGGGAGAACCAGAGAACCTGGACCAAGGGATGAAGATTGATGAGTTAGAGATGAGTATCACAGGTATGTTGGTTATACCATGCTGCAGAATTCAGCTCCTTGCAAGTACTGCTTCTGTGAGTAATGCAGCAAAATAAGAACTATTGGATTAAGTAGGGGCAGCAAAGTGAAAAGTAGGAATTAAAATAAAGGGATAGCACAAGATTCCCATTAGTTTGCAATGCTGCACGGTACAGAACAGTTTCCCTAAGTGACAAGTATTACATCATACCCTAGCATGTGTCCTGCTTATCAGGTTTTCCCTCCAGTCTTGAGGGTGGTAGCAGACCTTCTCATGCTGTATGCCTTTTAACGTGAGTTGCTTTCATTCATTAACTTGGGGGGAGGGTCAGCAGGAAATCAGTGATGCTTTTTTACTTGGCCATATGCAGAACCATTTAAATGAATCAACTGACTCCGTTCCAGCATTGCAATTTCTTCCTTGCAACGTTTATTGTGGTGTGTCTGCCCCGATTGTGCTACATCAGAATGTATTATGCTTCCAGCATTAGAATATTGCTTCCACATTAGAAAGAGCAATTCCTGCCTAAATACGAGGAAGTGGTTTTTCCCAGTCTGTCAGTTAGCCATGGTAAGAATAGGCCAGCCTCAAGGGACTGAAAGGCCATGTGTCGCTCACATGTTCCACAGAGCCATGTTATTGAACAGTCAGATTCTTGGAAAAATGTATTTGATCCTCTATTCTTTAACTGGGTATTTGTGCCAAGCCTTATTTTGTAAATTAATTTTTTAATGCTTGAAGATTAAAAGGCTTTCAAGACCAGACTGTTTGGATTGCAACGCAGCATAGAGGGAAAGTACTGGACCATCTCTGTTATATACGCAGCACTAGTTCCTCAGAAGGTAAAATTAGCCCTCAAGAAGAAGGATACAGTTATTACAAATGTTGAAAATAGGTTTTTATTATCAAATCAATAGAAATGTACCAACAGATTTGGACGTGAGGAGAGATAGGAAGTGGGGTGTGAGTATTAGCCATGTAGGAGAGCGATAATTATTATATAAAATTGTGCTGGAACAGCACCAAAATGGTCTGAAGTGACTGGATTCCCTTTAAATAGCTCTTGTTATTCCAGAGTAGTGGGAAGCCCCTGCTACAGAGTTTACAGATTAAAGAGACGTGATGAGCAAAGGATGGCTGAAAGGAAAAGAAAAATGTCATTCCTGTTTCACAAATGGGGCAATGAGGCATCGCGAGATTGACATGATTCTCTGGAGAGAGAAAATTTTAACTTAAATGGCCTTAAAGTCTGCTTTTTTGCATATGTCAAAAATTGCAGGAAAGATGTTCTATAAAAATTTACAGAACAGTGCATCCTTAAAAAAGAAAACTGTAGGATCCATCTAGCAGGATTTTTTAAACCAGTGTCAATAGCAAATATTTCAAGATAAATAAAAATGCATCCACATTAAAAGGTGACCAACAAAATATCATCCTGGTTCAATGTAATAGGTTACGGTATTCTGTGCATCAGATTTTTAGATTAAACCAAAAAAAATTAGGAAGAATAAAATCAAACTTGAAGAAACTTATGATTTGCAGAAATAAAAGTAAGAGATGAATTCTGGTAAAAATGACCTTTTCATTATATTCAGGAAACTATGAAGATGTGTTGGGGGAGGAGATTTATGACACTGCACTTATTGGCAGAAGACGCAAGCCCAGGTTATTAGATTAAGGACTAGTGTTGAGTTACATCCTAGAAGGTAATACCCACGGATGGTGCATCCTTATTAAATAGACTAACTGGGGTAGCAGTGACATATGTTCACAGTGGCTAAAATAATCAGTGCAATTGTCAAAGCAATGCCGCAGGAGCTTTTTTCTTAAAGATTATTAAGAACAACTGATAAGAGTGGATAACCAATAAATATATATTGCCAGTTCTGTTTAGTAGTGTTCTGCAAATCAAAAGCTGAAAGACAGTTGTGATCAGCTGTTTCAGGGTCAGGGTCTGCTGTGGCATGTAGTGGATTCAAGGTCAGATTTACATTCTTTCAGTATGTAAGAAAAGATTCTTTACTGGGGACTGCAGCAAAAGGGGTTCAAATCCTCCCAACACAATGTTCTAAATAATTGCAGTTAGTAACAAGAAACAGGGCTTAACTATTGTGCTAAGGGCACAGTTACCAGGATCTCTCTGTTTTTCTGGGCTTGCAGTTGAATTAACTTTTTTAGTCCATCACATTTTTCAGAGGGCAGTTTGTTCCACTGACCCTACCACCCAGATTTCTGACTTACTTACTGAAGGCATGCTTGCTCTGCTCCCCTGTTGCCAATACAGTCTCCCATGTCTCAAGACAAGAAGATGTTCTTCCTGCATCCCATTATTTCTGTTGCTGGTCTCTGCCACATGTGTGCTTGTCTCTTTGTTCTCCTTACTCCTTAATAAATTTGTCTTAGCCCACAGGCAGGTTTCTAGCTGTCTGCTTTTGTCTACAGCCAGGCAGCCTTCAACCTGCCAGTTCGTCCTTCTTCCCACTCTTCCTGTGCATCTTCCTGTGGTTCTCACCATGAGCATGAACCCCTTGACTCTCCATTTCCATCATGGAGTCTCCTAACCACTAGATGTTGAGCTCAACAATATGAGATTCCCCTTTAACTTGGAAATTCACCTGTAGTCTTGTTCCTTCCAGAACAACTTGTGGCCCAATGTCTGATTTTCTATTCGGTTTGGGAGAGTTTTGTGTCCATTCTATGCCAAAGGTGCAATCTAGTTATTACAAGTAAACAGGTTTGCTGTGGCTTCATATAGCTTCACTGATAGATAATGATATACACAGAATAGCAGTCATGCCACCTATTCACCAACAAAATTGTATATCCAATATATGTTCCAAGATATGAAGATGCATTTTTACAAGAATAAGGATGTTTACAAGTATAAGATGTATGGTAAGCATCCATTTGATCCTCAAACTGAATTTTTTTGCTTGCAGCTCTTTGTAAGGCAGTTGTAAAATCTATTTAAACAAACAAAGGCACATCAGAAAATGAATGCATTAATCACACATTCACTTACCTGTTTTGCAAGTATAAATCTTTGAGCATTATATTTCCCTCACATGAATAAAAGGTCAAAAAAAGGGAGAAGGATCTGGAAAGAAGATGCAAACATTTAGCAACAGTCCTTTTATCTGTTAGATGGGCTAGGAAATTAGAATTTGCTTCACCAAAACAGGGCACCAGTATACAAAATTTCAGCTTTCCAAGAACTGAGGTGGACTTTAGAAAGGCATAAATGCAGTGATAGATTATGGAAGTGAATGCTGCTGTTAAGCGGAAAGGTTTCCACTTTTCTTTGAACCACTGCAGCTAATCTTTGCATACATTGTGGGCTGTCTTTTGCAAATCATATCGTTTTGGAGAGGGATGAACCCCTTGAAAAGCAAAATCTGCTAACAAGGCAACCAGAAGGATTTGAGTTCTTTAATCGAGCTCATGCTGAATTAATGTTGCATTTTCAAATGCTGCTTAATGACATGGAGGATGGCAAAGACATACCATTTTTATACTGTGCGAACCGAATTCCAAGATCTTGAGAGGTGCTTAGAGATGGCGTCTATCTCACTCAAATCTAAGTGTCTCTCAAATTTTAAAAAAAAAAGAATAATAATACTTACACACAGCTTCTATGAAGTGCTCATCATCCACAGTTCCAGCAGCACTTTAGGAAGGATATCATTATTCGTGCTTTGCAGATGGGGAAACTGAGCCATGTGGCAGTCGTGTGCTTGCCTAAAGTCATCCAGAAGGTCTGTAGAAGACTTAGGAACAGCTACAGTGTCCCATTAATGCTAATCCTGCCCTGTAATCATTACTATCTTGTTTGTGCCTCTGGACTTGGCTTGAGAATAAGCTGTCTTTCTTGAGAGAAGCTCTTTAAGTGGGCCACTTGATTTCTTTGAGAGATCCCAGGAAGTTTGAATTTGGGCAGTTTTGAATCCAAGACCTCACTGGTCGTTCATGCTCTTCTCAGTCACACTTCCCTCTTCAGTGTGTATATGAGGCCTTTGCAGAAGCCACAGATAATTTGAGATGCAATATTAGGGGATAAACAGCATGCTGATTTATTTCCCTTTTATGAAAGTCATATACTGTGGTCTTTGTTATTTCAATAACTGCCAACCACAAGGACCAGAATGAAGAGCTGGGAGAAGACTAAGCCAGAGGTGACAGAAGAAGAGCTAATATACTGGCACAAGGTCTTTGTAATGGGTATTTTACCCTCTTGTGATAGAGGATTGCCCTCTCACACTATTCATTCAAAGGTGTATACTGAAGATCAGTCCAACTGATGCCTGAAGTTTTAGCCAGTGTTGTTTGATAAGTATAGCTTTTACCTGTGTGTGAGGAAAGAAAAAAGACATGATTAGATGACTGGGATTTTTTTCTATTATGATAAAAGCATCTTCAGGATCTCATATATGTGATTTCTAGGACAAGCTATTAGCCTGCAAGCAAACTGGGCATAGACAAGACTAACTGGACACCAGGGTAGGACAGAGGTGCTTTTCCTGTTAAGGTACTTGTATGATTATTACATTAATATAATAGTTGCTAACACTTATTTTGACCTCTTTGTCCTGAGATCTTAAGTCCTGATAATAAGATCAGGTATCATTATCCTTATTGAATATTAATGGAGAAAGGGTGGATGGTAATGTTTGAGTCTTGGTGTGATTCCCATTGTGGAGGCTGTTCAGTAATGAAGGTCGATATGAACTGGCTGCTGGTTTTCCAAAGGATCTCGACTTCCACACGCAGGGCAAGTGCTATTACTGGTGACTCCTACCATTTGAACACATGGAACGCAGCAGCAGTGGGTATACGTAAACATATATGTGAGTATATAAGCAGAAGAGTAGATTGGAATTCACTTTGGAAATTCCTTCCCCTTCTGATCACCAATACAATAATTTCAGAGCTAAGTGCTTTATAACAAGTTGGCAAAATGATTCAGTTACAGCTGCTAGAAAGTAGAATATAAAAACAGAATAGTGAGATTGAGTTGCAGAGATACATATGTTTTTACCTTGTACGTCTGTTAGCTCCCATTCCTATTTTTGGTCTTTTTATTTATTAGCTGTAAAACTATTTTACTTTAGTAAGTAAGTTTGAGAAAAATCTAGCACTAAACATAAAGCTTTGCCTGATAAGATGAACTTGGCATAACTGCTGTCTGCGATTAATTTTGGTTATTTGATTTACTCCAATGGCATGTTCAAGGGGCAACTTTAGTCTTAGCAACACTCTTGTGGAGTACAGGCAAACTGATCTTAAAGAAACAGAGGTATTGTAGGGTTTAGTATGAAATTAAGATTTTTACTTTTCATTAATTTATGTATATCAAAACTTTCCTTCAGGGAGCTGGCTCATCAAAAGGCACCAGTATTTTTACATAAATTACTGCTGACCTGAGGAATTACTTATACACCTACTTAAATCCATCCTCTTTGTCTTAAAAGTGAAATAACCTTCTTAATAGCTGATTCCAACCAAGGCCATAACCTTCTGGAAGATTTTGTAGTATTTCAACACTGTCTTTTAGCCTAGGTACAGCTATATAGGCTTCAAAAGTGCTTTCCATGAAACTCTGTAAATAACTGGGAAGTTAACCCACTCTGAGCTCCTCTAACTGTATTGCTGTCAAACTAACTAACTAGTACCAATCATTGACGCTGCAGACACTGAGTAACAGCATTAGTTTCCTTTTGCCGTTGGTTTCCTTTGCCATATTCCTAATTCGTGGCAAGATGCTGTTTCCATTTTAAGTGCATCTGATTTCTAATAGTCCAAATAGGATTCATGTACTTTAAAGAGACATCCTATTGCTTGTGCTAAGTGTCTACAGGCCACAAGCAAGTTCTCATGGACTTTTTTTGTTGCGTGGGTTACTTTGTATGCCTCAGGTACTCCAGAAGTAGTGGCTGTATTTTGCTGTTTTTAACCAAGCAAAACTCCCGTTAAACAAGATTTTGGCTCAATTAATGACCAAACAGTTTGACCCAGTATTCATTTCAGTACCATTTCTAGTTTCTTCCCCCCCCCCCCCCATCTTACTATGCTATCACCCTCTATGTGGAAAAAAATAGTAACATGAAGAATATCAAGCAAAACAAAGGATTTGGGTTTCTTAATAAGTCCTAGCAATTGACTAAATTCTCAAGTTTCCATTGAGATTGAAACTTCATTTGAACTCTCCACTACCTCTAAATCTACAATTATCAAACTGTTCCACAATACTGTAAGAGTGAATAAAGCAACTGTGTTTTTGAGATATTGCTTGTAATTACTGGAAAAGATAGGGATATTAGTAACAACATTCGTAAGATTTATAGCTTGTTTGCTGTTGCATAGAAAAGTAAGTGCAGATCACTGAGGGTTCTTTGCTATGAAGTCTGTGAATTAATGTTGTTATCCATAATTTATTATTCTCCATGTGCTTCTAGTCTACATTTGGTTGGTGAAAAAAGTAAAGACAGAGAGACAGAGAGTAAGGAGGAGTAGCCTTGAAAACATAAGATTTGCTTCATATAATTACCATCTTCACCCTGGCCCTGAAAACAAATAGAGAAGCCTATTGTTATTTAAATACTGGCTTGGTATCTTGCTTTAAAAATTGGATGCACATTCATTAAAACATAAAAACTTGAGCAGCCCTCTTGCTCAGCTCCTGTGCCTTCAACATGGTGCTCCTTTGGGAATTTTGGAAGAGTGAGAAATGCAATATTAAACACTCCAGAAAGAGTTCAAATACAGCTTTCAGCTTAATGTGATCACTTTCCTGTATTTTTATAGGTGTTTATATATGTTTTTCATAAATAGTGCTTTCTAGATTTAGATCACAGGTTAATATTTGCTTCCACATGTATTTCTAAACGATATCTTTAAATGCACTTTCTGTGCATTTAAATATATATTAAGAATGTTGGAGAAGAAGAAAAAGACAGTACTAGCTTGATAGATATACCTTTGTCTATTAAGTCCTAGTACATTTTTCTCATTAACTCATGTTTATACCTATGTAGATATAGATACATGTATTTAGAGATATTCAAAAATGTACAGTGCTTTGAACATGTACAGACTAAGTGTCATACCTATACTGTAGCCAAAAGAGGAGAAAGAAAATGTCTATAATATCTTTTTAAGATGAGTTCACTTGAACTTGGCTAGCAGAACACATCATTTAGTGCTCTGCTGTGTTGACCTTATCTTAGCAACATATCAGCTTCACTCCAGCACAACTTTCAGTCCCCACATTTTAAACGAGTAATAGTTTAACAATTAAAGAAAATGTTTTTCCTATGTGTGTTCTTCCTTCAGTGTTTCCAGATTATCTTCTGGGTTCCTGCCCTCCTATTGTAAGGGCCAAATTCTGCAGTAAATTCATCCACAGGTAGATGTGTTTGCTGGCTCATTTCATAGTTAATCAAGGTTTCATTGGGTACCAGAATTGTTAAGTTAGAATCTCCCTAGGCTGACTGAACCGTAACATTTTTTAAATTGTTACTGAAGTTCATAAAGTGATGCTATTTTATGGACTGGCAGTATACTGGTTTACATTTATTTACTACTTCCTCATTCTTCAAATTTATAAAATAAAACCAACAAGAGGGATGTGTTTGAACATTCTAGATGCTATGACACATGTCTGAAAAATGGGTAATAAAACCCATCAAAAGTAGCACCCTTGCAAAATGATAGGAAATCATCAGGTAGTTCAAAAAATAAACCAAAGGGCTTATTTTCTATTCCAAAAGGATTCACAGTGGTACATAATTTTATAGCAACTGTTCTTACAGCATGGACCTTGTGCCAAGTCTTGATACATAAAGGACAGGGGTGGCTTTCAGCAGTATTGAGGAACTCATTCAAAAGAGAACCTGAGAGCTGTTGCTAATGTAGTCTCAAGGGACAGAGTTCATCTCCTCAACTCTAGACATCTAGAAGTTAGCCATCCAGAAGAACTGAGATTCATTCTTCAGTCAGTGGCTAGACTAAGGCTCCTCCAGAGCAATTCACCTTACTTATAGATTGAGGTTAGTGCAAGGGCAATCACAAAAAACATTTGCATTGCTTCTTGGCTTAGTCTTGAAATTTAAAATAGTTTCTCACCATTGTAATAGTAACATTCCTGTGGCAGCCCTGTTAAAACATTAAAAAACAAAATGGCTGTTTTAACTATTAAAATGTACTTTGAGCTTTATGCACATATCCTTTGTCCCAATGTTTGTTCCCTTCCCTCTTTTTCTTACAATATATTTCTTAAGGCTTGAATCTCAAAATATTTATGCATGTGCTCGGTTTAGGTTTGAAAGTATTGCAGATGTGGCTGCTCACATGCTTACAGTAAATCATTGTGTTTGCAGGATCTTTAAGTGCGCAGACTGTGATGACAGTAGTGTGTTTTCTTACACTGTCATGGCTGAATATCTGAAAGTGTTTAGATAGCTGACTTCCACTGAGACTAATGGAAGTTAGCCACCTAAGTACCTTTAAAAATCTGAACCCTGGATCTTTTGGGGTGGAAACTTTTTCCCTCTGCATAACTATGGAACAGTATGCCTATAGCTGTGTTTTAAGAGCAGTAATAATACTATTTGTACCCATTGTTATTATTTTAATACATATAAAAAAAATTTTCATGTTTTATGTTATTAGTACTGTACTTGCTCGAACTGGAGAAGAGAACGTTTAGGCAGGACCTAATAACAGCATTCCAATAGCTGTGAGGAGGTTATCAAGAACATGGAGCCAGGCTCCTAACAGTGGTACATGGTCAGAGGACAAGAGACAACAGGCATAAGTTGGAAACAAGAGGGGTTCAGACTGGGTGTAAGGAAAAACTTCTTCCCCGCGAGGACAGGCAGGTGGTAGAGCACGATGCCCAGTGAGGCTGTGCAGGCTCTGTCCTTGGAGATTTTCCAGATGCAACTGAATGACCTGGTCTACCTGCTGGCTGACCCTGCCCAGAGCAGGAACTTGGACTAAGGACCTCCTGAGGTCCCTTCCAACTGAATTTTCTTACAAGCTACCATTTTAAACATAGCAATTTTAAAATAATAATAACAAATCAGATAAAAATGGATATTGCATTCAGATGACAAATGAATTAATTTAATATAGTTCTGTATGAACTACAGAATCAGACCCTTCCTTGATACTGTAAGTTAGTTTCATTATAACTTTTGAATCATTCTAGCGATGCCACATTTGCCAGTTTCCATGTACTTGAACATAGCTGGTGAAAGGATAGATGGTTTTCACTGTCTAGCTGTTGAGAAAAACAAGTTGTCAATGCCTCCATAAACCTAAGAGAGGGAAGCTTCAGATTGCTAGGGTTTTAGTTATTAATATATTCTTAGGTTTCTGACAGCCCAGCAAAATTTTTGGAAAGCAGAACTTCTCTGTAAAAAATAGTCAATATAGTTTTCCAAGTGAGACTTCGAATACATAAGATGTAATGTACTGCAAATCTTTTTCCATACTGGATTTTCTTTAACCACATATGATGGCAAAAGCCAGATATACCTCTATTCCATAGTATAAAGCAATGTATGTTTATACTATACATTGAAAAAAACCTAATTATATTTTTCAATTCAAAAAGGAACCGAAAAGTCACATCAACCATGCTAATCTTCACTTTAGATTAAAATAAAAGAGAGCGAGAGAGGAAGAACAGCTACAGCTTTTTGAATTTTTTAAAGAGTCTGATTTGAACAGCTGCAGAGAATAATTATTATAAAGGCTGTAGTCCCAATTGTTTTTGAGTTGATGTTGTAGCCATACAGCAGCAGATACTCAGCAGATGCAGACTGAAGCACACAACTTGAAACATATGGCAAGATAAAATCTGAAAGCTATGCTAGCTAGCTGCCATAAAGAGTTTGTGAGGGAAGAGAACCTTAAATCAACACAGACTTTTAAGGAAGGACAGCACAAGCATTATAGGATAGAAATGATGATACCGCTTTATCACTTGGGTGTCTGTAGCTGAAATCACTGAAAACAGGAGTTGCTGTGTTTCATCCTAATTGAGGGATGTTAATGATAATTTCTTCAAGACTTCCAAATAACAATCATAATCTCAAAGCTCAATTATTGCACATTCTATTATTTCAAAGTCTTTCTTGTGGTAGCGATATTCCCAAGAAGACAGAATAAAATTTCATATAGTAGCAAAAAGAAAATACATTTCAACATAAATGGTTCTTATTAACTGAGTAAGCTATTGAGGAAATTTCTGCCTTTTGGAAGCTGTTTAGGAGGTTTCCAGTAGAAGCATGATGTAAATAACATATTATCTGCCTTTTTGCCTAATGGACATGTTTAGTTCCAATTGCTGTGGTAGAATACTTTACTGAAATACAATTGTCATTCATTTCATTTTAATCATTCCAGTGCAGAAACAGTTACATGCATCTTAGAAGGCTTGTGAAGAATTACATTTTATGAACAATATGTATTTCAATGTATACTTCAATGCCTTAAAACTGAGACCATTTTTTTCACAGATATATACCCATACACACACATGCATACATTAAATATACACACAGAGAGTAACACTCTGCTATCTGTCACTTGTCTGCCTACTATCTTGGATTTCCATTGCCAACCACTTAATACTCTGCTCTGCTAACCATCAGTATTACCCTGGTTTTCAGTCTTTCACCCTTCCACTACCCATCTTCTGTTAAAATTTTCCCTGAGTTGCCTGGTCATATTGAAGCATGTCTGTCAGCAGCAGCTGACATCACAGAACTACTTTAAGGTGTGGATGACACTTTACTAACTGTACATTTATGTTTTCTTCCATATATTTTGTGAATGTATTTCTAGTTCCCATATAATGTTTTCTTATGGAAAGTAAGTGCCGTGAAAACAGGTTCTGCTGTCTTCTGTTGTCAGTATTTTTGCTGTTTCAATATTGTTTATGTATGACACTAATGCTAGTAGAACTGTGTGGGGTGTCCAGTGTATGGCGTGTAGCAACATCTTCCTTCTGCATTCAAGCCTTCAAGATCCCACTTTTTTGGTTAATGTTGTTGGCATATGGATGGGAGAGATCTTATATTACAGTGTATTGTCCCTGTGAGTATTTATTAAGCCCCTGAATGCATCTCCTCTGTATTACACCATTTCTTAGGGGAAAAATCCCTTCAGCATCCATTGACTTGCTATCCATTGCACTTTTCAATAACTGATCCTCAACAGATAGAAGTGTATAGCTGTATATGTCTGAAATACAGGTTCAGATCTTCAGAGAAAAGAAACAGCATGAACCATGACTAGCAGATATTTCACACTGGAAAAGAATAATTTTATGTCAGAATGGAAGCTGCTAGATACTATGAATGGCAACAATGGCTCCGATTACCCCTTAACTGAACAGGAAAAAAAAAAACAAATCAAAATAGGAAATGCATACACATAGTGTCAGAAACACTTAAAACATTCTGTGTGTGCATGTAATTGAAGTGAAAGGCTCATTGCACCTGCTGTTCAGTTGAGAGATATACCACAAGATAATGATATGGCACAATGCGATAGCGTGTGGCACGCTTTTACTTCAAAATCTTGCAGTCCCTATTGCTTACTCAGTAGCCTGTTGGTGACAGGGAATGTGATTTGACTCAAGAATTATATAATCTTTGATTTACATGAAATATCTGACTTTTTTAGGAAAATGTAGTCTAGGATTTGGATGAATCACTCAGACATTCTATTAAGACTTTTTTTCACGAGCAGGAAAGAATCATCTGCTTCAGAAAATCCCATTATGAAGTAAAAGTAGAGCTGGTGAGGATTCTGTTCTGTGCTTGACTGAGTCCAGAGAGGAGAGTTTGGGTTAAATAAGCATGTGTTTTTGCATTGTCATTATTAATATTATTATAGTAATTACTATAATTAGTGCATTTGTAAGAATAATTTTAAGGTTAATAATAGATCTATTATTCTAGGTATATTCATCAAGACATCCTATTTCTTTAACCACTGTACAGTTTCATTTCAGAAAAAAACCTTGCAAAACAAATGAAATGCAGCTGGGGGGAAAATGAAATGAGTATGGAATATTTTTCTTCACAGTTTGACCCAGGTTACCCCATCCATGGAAGTTGCAGAGGACACAGATGTCACATAAGCGTAAGAGTTCAGTTCAGACTATCACAGAAGCCTGGATCAAGTTTTTCAGGAAACTGTAGGCCTATATATTGTACTTGCTGTGGTTGAGAGTTTACTGCATATTGTTCCAGGGCAGAAAGCTGAATCCAAGCACTTCCAGTTTTTCAGTGCTTGTAATTTGCATCTGTCTATGAATTTGAGACAAGAACTCATTTCTGAATTGTACATTGCTATGCTCTTTCTGCAATTCTACTTTTGGTGTAGCTGCAATATTAAGGAAAGCTCTTCGGGGTAAGCATTAATGTCCCACCCCTGCAAAATTAGCATATACATATCTGGACCTGGTTCAGTTTGTGGAAGTGAGTGGTTAGCTTCCCCGTGACTTCAATGGATGTTTGAATGAGACTCGTGTACTTCTATGAAGTAATGATAATTCTATTTGCCTTTGCAGGATTGAAGGCAAGGATGCCTTAGTCAGTGTACTCATATTAGTTAACAAACTCATGCAGAAAAGGTACAAATATTTGAAGTTAAGAGCAGAGTTCACTTTTTTTTTCTGAAAATCTTGCTTTCTCAATGGCTTAGAGAAAAAATGTCAATCAGTGAAAAATGAATTGATAATTCCTATTGGAAAAGTGATGTGAAATAATAATTTTACACATTCTATTTTTAGGTGAGCAAGATCTTTTTCATTTATATAAAAAAGTAATTTCTTTGTTGTGTCCTTGTTTTCACTCATGACAAAGACAATACAGCCTTGTAGCTCAGACCTCATTTTCAGAAAGAAGTTCAAGCATAGCAACATTAAATGTAATCATGTAATCAGCAGGCTCTGCAATATTGCTACTTTAGGGACAGTGAAGTTTATAAATCAACAAAACTTAGTAGTAAAAAGCAGTGCACTTTTTAAGGGGGAACACTGTTTAGAAGAATAATGATTAAGTGAGATGGAAATGATGTTACTCTTAACAAAACAATTTACTGAAATGTTTGGAAAATGGAAATGCCAGCAGGCAATTTGCTTCATTTTGAAATAAACTTCAACATTGCCTTCTGCCAATGTGATGGTAGGACGAGGGAGCCATATATACAAACACATGCATATATATGTATATATATTTATAAAGGTGTACACACACACACACACACACACACACACACGCATACACTTACATGCATATACATTTGTGCAAGGAGGTGATAATGCTTTACCTTGCATTGCTTATGTTCAGCTCTTTAAATCTGATATCCGCTGCAGTAACAGCTCTGCCTTAATGTCTCATGGCAATTGCATAATGGAAGTAAGGCACGTCTTACAAAAATACTAAAAAGTTTTCAAACATGATATTAAAGAGTTTCAGGATTACTGAATTTAGCGTGACAGAGCCTCTTCCAAACTCTTTTTCTACGCATGGAGAAGTTCAGGCAAATAGCAACAGCAAAGAAAACCCTTTTGTTGCAAATAAAACTGTAGGAGCTATCCTGTATTGTAGCCAAGAAACTTGATAAATTCATTATTGAGGTGGGAAGAGGGAAGACATGGAATGGAGCGTGGAGGCCATAGAGTGTAAGATTATAAGAGTTTTAGAGGAAAACTGTGAGAGTCAGTTTTGCTAGCCTGGAACTTCAGGTCCTCTAAGCTCACCATTGTGTGCGCTTCCTTTTATATTTTGGCTAAATTCAATTCTTATAAAGCATTAGTAGGCAATACTCCTTAGTTGTAATACTGGTTTTAAAGGCAGTTTCTTCAGTTTCATATATTATGCTCATGCTTATAGCCTTTGGCCATGCTGAATTTGGCACAGGCTTAAAAAGTGTTCAGAATATTTTGAAAAGAAAGCAAAACTCATATGAAGATGCATTTATATGCAAAATACATGTTAAAAGGATGCCTGATTGATAAAGTACTTGGGGGTGGGGGCAGAGGTCCCTGCAAGGAAAGCAGAGGAATGGGATTGGTGGGGGATGGCTTTTGGGACATTATATGTGTTAACCGACATTCTCTAGTTGTGTCAAAATGATTATTCCTGCTCTCCCTCTCAAAGCCCTATTTAGGTGCTCTCTGGTCCTCTGAGCATCTCAGTGCTAGTAGTTTGGAGTTTGTATCTGTCTGAGGGATTGCGGAACCCTGTTTATAACCATCTGAGCTAAAACCTTGGTAGCTCATCCTCACATTTGTAAATGTGAAAACAGGATTTCAGAAGCACACAAGCTAGGTGGAAACAGATTGGCCAAATGTATACATCGGCTTTCAGGCCCTAGGAAAGAGAAGAAAAATTGCATGCTGAGATGCTCTTTTTCAAAGCAGTCCTGTTAGCATGTATACATCTGACCCAGCAGAGAATGTCAGTCCAGAAAGACTACACTACCTCATGTCTTGTGGAGAACCACTGCAGTTTAAACTTGATTTTATGCAAAGTCCCCTAAAATCCACATCTTTTTGTCATTTCCTGGGAAACAGTTGTACATCAGTGAGTCACAAGGTAGAGGCAGTGATCCAAATATACAGTTGTTTGAATGAGAGGTAGCAAAGTGGTGGGACCAATACAAGAGGGAAGACACTGCCTACCCAGTGTTCCAGCTTATGCTCTACCTGATGGAGAGGTACCTGAAATAATCACACTGTAATTCCTCCTCCAACACTCAGACAAGATATTCTACACTTTGTTTAAGAAAAAATGCATTAAGGTAAGGTTTGCAGAAGATGTGTGCAGATCCTGATGCCTTTATGACTTATAAAAACTTATCAAAAATACTTTGTTTCACTGTCAATCTTTACATCTCCAAAGGACTGGAAAAACATTAAATCTTATAACCCACATGTGAGCAGGAAGGATATATATTATTCTTAAAATTTCTTGCTTTTATGCATGAAATTATTACAGCGGACTGCACCGTCTCTTGCTCAAGAGGGGTAGCATGTTACTCCGTACCTATTCCTGCTGGAATTGGTAGGGCTGTTTGCAGAATACGGAGCTTTTCAGCATGAATCTAGGTGTTGTAACTTGGTACTGCTTAGTGTATCACCAAGGACACAAACGGAACCAATTCCAAAGCCAAAGTGGCAATTCAGGCATTCCAGGAGATAGTTTCAGAAGTATTAGCATGATTGGTTTGTTTTGCCCTTCTGGAGGCTTCGCATGATGCTAACTCAGATAGAGGAATCAAAATAATATCTTTAGGTTGCATCCTATGCACCTTGCTTGTTCCTGGCTGAAACCAGGCTGAAACCCTCACCTCTGTACCCTGTTCCATTTCCCACTAAGCTTTCACGTTTGTGATTCAAACACTGTTTCTGGAGTCAACAGAGTATGTAATTCCTGCCAGTGCTGGCTGTTCTGTTACTGTGATGTGCAACTGTCACATTTCATCCTTTATCAGCAACAGCTTGGAGATGCAGTCCTTCCCAATTACAGCAGTTAGTGACATCAAAAATCAGAATATTAGGTGTGAAATCAGGACACTAAGAATGTGTCCCTCTGATGCATCTCCTCTGATGTTTTCCTAGCTCACACACACATGCTTTGGTTTCTTGGAGTCACCTCAAACTTCAGCAACTTAAGTGGTCTTTGGGACTAACAGCTTCCAGAGTCACATTGTGACTTTGGGGAAGTGGCTGCTTATGGCATAGTTCCCCTGAAATTAGGACACTAAATCTGTTTTGGAAGCCTAGGCTGTTCACTGACAATGCTGTGCAAAGCATCTATGCAATCTGAGAATTCTGCCAGCAGCTTTTCTATAATAGGAACAAATGTACCTTAACAAGAAATGACCCTTGGGATGAGAAGAATCTGTCAAAACCTCCTATCACAGTTGACTCTGGTGTGGACATCATATTTTGCCTCAGAAAGTGAAGTTCTTTATCAGTTCGTAGACAGCTCGTTCTAGCTTTTTGAACTTACAGGAAAATTCAGAAAGTTATATGAAGACATGAGCAATACTGATGCTGCACTCAAGGCAATAATTGGGCTTTGTACCAACTTGTTCTTTTGTATTGTATTGAAACAGCGAAACACCATATGTCATAGACTTAGGAGATATTTCTGGATTTATTTTTTCTGCTATTATTTTATCAATTCTTTTAGCTTTTTTTTTTTTTTTTTTTTTTTTTTTGGTTGAAGTACGGAATAGATCCTCATCTTTCACTTCTTCCTGTAGGTCTCCAGTTTAAAATAGAAATAACACATCATGCATCAAGAGACATTTTCTAAATCCTGTTACTATTGAAAATACTAGTCAGCTCCAGCCAGCACAGAACAGATATTTAAAAGAGGTGAAGATTTGTAGTAAATCGATGTTAGAAGTCTTTCTTATAACATCTACCCATGTTTACATGATAATTTATCTTACATATCACCCTGAGAGAAGGAGTTGAATGTAAACTTCCTTCATCAGTGAGGAAATGGCTTCACTGCATGTCACAAAGCTCAGTGACGTCTGAGCTAGTTTTAAACTCTTTTATCAGGGTAGACACCTGTACTAGCATAGCTGGATTTTTTATATCCTAACTCAGATATCTCTACAGTATACAGAATTATTCAATAATGCCCCTGAATTGCAGATTGCATGCATTGACACCTCATAACAGGTGTATTTCTTACGTTATGATAGCTTTCCCACCTGGTCTCAAAGATTATTGGGTAAATTTTGATTTTCCCCCCAAAATGACCAAAATTGTAGTGTGAGTCAGGAAATTAATACCAGACAAGGTTAACTGAAATGCTTGGGAGTTTTTGCCATTACCTTCAGCAGCGTTGGGATTCCACCCTCAGTGCTTTTCAGCAGATTCCACTGGATAAACTGCAAGGGCAAATACATGACCAGTCTAGTGGGAGTGCTGATTGTAACATACTGCTCAGAAGGAGGAAGATAAATCTTCTTAATCCCCTTAGACAATACAGATCTCACCCTGCATCCAGAAGCCCCCCGTTATTACACTCTCCCTCTTGAAGTAATTTTGAGGGTTAGTAGAACAAGATTTTCAAATAAATTTAACTTTTTTCCCACATAAAGTGACATCAAGTGCCAAATTACTGTCAATACTGAATGTTTTATTTAATGCTCCAGCAAGTCCAGCCATATGTTTAAGTATCAGCTTTCCTTAAAAAAAAAAAAAAAAAAGACTTTGCATTTTACGTGTTTTTCAAGTTTTGCTTTGCAACCATTACCTGATGACATTTTTAAGTGGAAAGGCCAAAAACTAGCTAAAGCATGAGAAACTTCCTATTTGCCTTTTTAGGGCTTTTTAAGCCCTTAGAGCCCTTGGAGGTGGGGGGGTTCAGCCACTCTGTACATTTTCTGGTGCTTAACTCACTTTTGAGATCTGAACAGATAACACTGAATAACATGAGAGAGAGAAACAGGCTGGGCAGATTCTTCGTAGCGTAGCTCTAAACAAAAGAAATACGAGGTATTCATCCTGTCTGCTTTACATTTCTGTTGTAAAGATTTCCGTTCCTTCTGCTTTCCCTACCTCAGAAAAGAGACAACATCGCTTGCTTACTGCACAGAAAGGCTGCAGGAATTAATTAATTTAGACATACAGACCGTTTCTGAAAGGCTGGAACATCATTAATACGAACCACTACCCACTGAAGATACGAGCAGCTAACCACTGCGCCCTGTGTGCCAGTGCTTTACAAAATCACTGCAAGTATTTCCAACCTGCAAAGGATTAAGGAGGCCAAGCAGAGCTTTCTGTTCAGCAAATATGCCATTTTCCTCTTTATCCTCAAACTATATATCGTTTTTTTTCCTGCTTTTGCTCATTAGAATTCAGTATTTAGCCAGGGTGGGTGTGGGCTCTGCAGGGCTGGCCCAGGGTAAGGCTACAAGCAGCTTCGCAGGTTTTTAGTGTTCCTCTGTAGCTTACTTCGGGCCAAAGACCTTCCACTTGCCCTGTTGTCAGAGCAGGAATTCACACTGCTATTTTTAATGGCTGTGGAGTAGTTGTATTTCCCTGGGGCTCCTGGAGGCATTTATCCATCTCTAGGCTTCCTTCCACAAACCACTATTCAAACAACACTTTCGAAATGGCAGCTGGCCGTGGCAGGCTCCGATTCAGTGTGCTTTAGTCATGACTGTTGCTTCACACTTGTAAGTAGCACTTCAGACTTTTTTTTCCTAATTCTTTCCAGCTCACCCCTGCGCAGCAAGAAAATATTTCTGCGCCTTGTTGATCTTCTGGATTGTGTAGATATTGTGCCATTGGCTTTAGTACCATATTTTCTGTGCCTTCAAGCTATTTTAGTATTTTTTGCTTCTTTCTTTCCTTCTGCTTCAAAGCACTGCAGTCATGCTTTGTTGGACAAGTCACTTTCTAGGAAGAGTTAAAGTTAGAACTAAGCTGCTAGAAAAGACGTGTATCTTACATAAAGTAAGTGTAGCAAGCCAGCATGTTGCTTTGGCTTTCTCCTGTACGTTTACAGTTAGCAGTAGTTAGAGTGGTTTGGGATGGACTATTTCAAATGTTATGTGATTGAATAAAAACGTTTTCTAGCAAAAAACCAGTTTCATCAGCAGTTTGAATGAAGTGTTTTGAATTTTTGTTTTGGTAACATTCCTGTGTTTTGCCTTCATTTTAACCTTTTGATTCTTTATTGTTGTATGTGCATTGTATATTATTCCATATATATATTGTATAATAAAATCAAGCAAACAAGTCAAAACTAAGTGCTTTGACAAGCTTGTGTTAATATGCTATGAATTTATTTTTCCTCTTTCCTGTTATTTTGGGGGGGCGAAAAAACAGAATTGTCACTCCTCAATCTGAAGACATGGCAGGAAGAGGCACAGTGTTTTAAACTTTGACTGTCTCAGTTCATAGTGCACTGCATCTGCCAATTGCATTTTGGCACACAGTTCTTGAAGGGTATTTTAAATTTACCTCATTCCATGAAAACCTCTAGAAAATTAAAGCTTGTTTCTCCATTAACCAATGCTTTACAATTTCAAAATACCACTGTTCTAGAAAGGTATTCCAATATAAAAATGTGAAGATATTTTATTTAATAGTAAACTGGCTTGGGGACAGAATGATGTAACTTGGCCATCTCTAGCCTCATACTCCAATAGTCTATGACATTTAAGCTCAGATAATTTTTGTTTTTGTTTCCCATAGTCCTGACTGGGAGGTGTTTCAGGGATTCAGTCAGAGTGTAAGTCCTAGACCACAGATACATATTTTTATCCGAAGCTCTTTATTTTCGCTAGGTAAGGACTAGAGAAGGGGTTTTAAAATGATGAAACTTAGTCCAGGCTTTCTTGGGAAATATGTTTCTGCACTTTTTGCCTCTTATATATGTGATATTAAAATTCATACCAAAGTCAGGAAGAATAAAAGCAGGAAACAGTCTTGCAAAAAGAATATTTTTGTAATTGCCCGTACACCTTTCAGTAAACAAGGGGAAGTGAAATGTTGTGACACACTTCAGATTTACTCCGTCCCCCAAAGGATCATTTTAGATCATCCAAATCTGGATGAGTTTAATCAGAGCTGAACTTTTGCAACATGTTAGTTCAACAGGCACAGTTCTGCTGATGGATAGCCCTCTGTCATGCTAAACATGAGTTACCTCAGTTTAAATTTCTACTCCTACTTATTTGGCAGTATCAGGTCTCTAAAAGAAAGAAATAAAAATCAGTATCTCTGATTTTGTCTACAATTGCATGTAAAGATTCAGTCCTTTTCAGAGGAATTTCAGGGATTTCGTTCAAAGTCAAATTACCTAGGTAGATTCTCTGACGGGGAGAGAGGGATGGAAGTGCAATCTTCTGACTCTCCGTGGAGTTGTAGGAAGAACTCAGACATTTCGCAATTGAAGTATTACATTGAAATATTATAGGCAATATTACACTATTTTAGTTAGGCCTTTATTAAAGTGTTCAGTGGCTTTTAAACTCTAATTAGATGTTTAACTAGATATCTACTTCAATGTATTAATTCACTTGGAACTTTTAATAAGATCTTAGAAATGTTTGATTATTTTGTAACGTTTAGGAATTTTTAATCAAAGATTTCCTGAAATTACTTTTTGACCTTGTAAACACGACTCTTGTTCCGTGGATAGACACGGATAAGAGAAAAACAGTATTGTTAAACGGATTGCTTACATTTTGCTGCAGGTAAATGCTCTGTAGGTTTTATTTCAATCTTTAGTGCTTAGCAGGAACTTCTAATTAAGTCTGGTGTACATGTACAGTTAGATTCTGTTTGAGTGTCTGCTATTTTTAAAAAGCAGCATATAGCCTTTGCATCGTTTTGAAAATGAGGAGGCAAATTTTGTTTGACTAAGATGTTAGGGTCTGATAGCTGTTTGTAACCATTGTGTATTTTATAATAAATAAAAATTAATAGCATTCGCTTGGGAATTTTGAAATGTCTCATGAAGAATTCTTAGTTCCATTCACACTGTTTGGAGGAAGTTATTATTGTCTCTGTTTTAAACAGGTGGACTTTAAATAGCAGAGCAACATGTGATGGTGGACACTGCTTCCACGTACTCTTTTCACAGGTGCTGTTGCCCCTAGATATCGCTTCTCCTCAAACCAATTTCTGAACTGAGATAGGCTTCAGTTTAGAATATTAAAGTGTTCCTCACACAGAAGTCAATGACCAAGTCCGTGCTCACACTTGAAGGCAGCAGGAGGTCACTTGAGTGACCAGTTGCACTGTTTCTGTAGTGAGCGAGACTAGAACGAGAACGTAGGCCCTGTGGGGCCCGTAGCTGACCTCTGTGCCTAAGCTGGCAGCAGCTGAAGGCACTGTGCACTGTCAGGAGCGCGTCCCTGCTCTGAAAGCAACCCGAAGGCTGCCCGGGAGGCAGCCCCAGGGGTAGTACGGGGACCAACTGGGACATGCACCACGTGACTGCCTGTTCCCTGTCTGCTCTTCAGGAGCGCTCTAGCACTACCAGTGGGGCAGCTTGGGTGAATAAATGTACTCCTGTGCCTGCGGGTTTGAGGGCTCAGCCTATAAAGTGCAGGCATTTTTTTGTGCACTTTGCCTCCTGTCTCAGTTTCATGGCTGGAGTGTGGGGGTCAGGTGTTCTTAAACTCCTAAAGGAACTCTGGAGACTGAGATCACTTGACCATCCATATGATGAATGGCTGAAACGAAATTGAATAAGGCTGAGCTCCAGCTTGGCATCCGGTGAAAACACAAATGTACATTTTGTGCCAGACATCTGTGTTTGTTCCAAGGAAAGCCCTAGGAAAGCAACTCTGGCATTTCTCCACCTGGAACCTGTGAAAAAGGCATGAGAGCTTAGTCTGCTTTTTACTTAGTGTGTACTGTGTTATGTCTTAGCATACTGGAAGCTCCTAAAAGCAGAGCAGGGTATTTCCATTCAAACCCTGAGCTTTACTGGTCACCAGGTGCACCGTGTAGTTTCCAAACTACTGTCCCAAAGTGCACCCTGGGATCACTGGCAAGCTGAGAAGTTAACTGAGGCGAGTGTTTCTTTTGTTATTTCTTACCTTCCGGCTGGAAATAGAGAGGGTATGCCCTCACGGCATTACACTTTGGAACATTTACATATACATGCAGTTGGTGTTCTCAGTGAATACATAATGTTCTCAGTACATGCAATTAAAGATTCTCAGCGAATTCTCCACTTTCTTTAAAAATGTACAACACCTTGATGTGATGTGTTTTGCATATCATGTTCCATATTCATTTGAATATTGGTTGGTATTTGCTTCTAACCCTTTCGTACTTCATTATTTTCTTAAAGACGACCATTACCTTCATCTTCTTGCTTAGAGAGGACCTATGGGTTTTGTCGTTTTTTTTTGTTTGTTTGCATGTTTTAAAGTTAAAAAATCCAAGTCTTGCCTATTCTGAAAGATTTCTTGATGAAGTGAAAACACAGTAAAATTCACATCACAGATCATAAGGTGTACTCTTTAAAGTATACTAGCGGTTTGTTTTTGCTAACCTCTTAAACAAGTAGAAGAAAAATTGTCTTTGATAAAGCATTCTTTTCTTCAGTTATATCTTGTTGGAATTTCCAGTTCACATCTCTTTATCATCCAAATGATTCTTCTATAGAAAGGTTTCAAACTCATTTTTCCTCTTTGTTAAAGTACATTTTATTTCCCACTTATATGAATGGAACCTTGAGACCTGGCTCATGTTCTGGCAGCATGAGATGTTATATGCCCCTGGACAAATCAGGAAACTACTCTAAACATTATTTGTTTAACCATTTTTAGGGTATATGTAACAGCTTGCTTCATCTTGAACATAGGAAACCTAAAGTAAAGCTATGTTTATATTAATCAGGTTCCTAGAAGAGGAGCTAGACTATAATCACATGAAAACTTCCTTCAAGAAAAAAAGGATCAACCTGGTATATGCAGAAAATGGTGGGGCAGAGGCGAGAGGAAACAAAACAGATGGCTTCAAATAGCCTACCTTAAAACATTGGGATTTACAACACCTTCTGCATGGAGTTGACAAGAAACTTTGGACGGAAGAAGCCCAAGAAATATGTGCTACCAGGATTCATCTGTAATGCTAAATAAAAATTCAAATGGTTAGTCTACCATCAAAATATTCTACATCAGAAACATTCTTACAGCCATTAGTTCTAATTGTATTAAGAGGTTCTCTTATTCATCTCTTTTGCATATGCATTCTTTATGGTCACGTTGCATCTAATTGTTTCATGTCTTTTTGTGCTAGATCCATCTTACTGTTCAAATGGTATCAGTGTAAAGATATCCTGCAGAATTCCTAGTATTTTTTGCATATGGCACTTCAGTCATACGCACAGACTCTGTTTAATTTACAGAAAGTGAGAAATTGAAAAGTGAGAAAGTTTTCCAGATTCCACCTGGCTTCTTGGAATCCCATTAAAGGAGTCCTAACTCAGATTCTTATTTAAGAAAACATTTCAGTATCAAACAGCTACCTGAACACCTTTCCAAATGCACTATTGCTGCCGAACGGGAGGTGTTGTGAGCTCTCAGAATTGGCAGCCTTTCAGTATGTGCCAGTTTTCCTAAAAGTCGATCTCATAGCCCCACCATTCTTTGAAGAGGCAGAAACTGTAGGATTCAGTTTTTCAGTTGCTTTGGTGGAAGTTAGCCATCAGTGTTCTAAAGTGCTGAATTGGCACTTGATAACAAAAGAGAGCTGCAAAACTTAGCAGTTAGCAATAGAAACAGAACTGTAGCTGAGTGGACCTTATTTTCCAAGTACAGTATATCCTGTATAAAACTGCCAGATTATTTCCTCAAACGTCCTTAACAAAGACATCCTTAACAAAGTGAGAAGTGGAATTCAAGATTTCAGAAATAATTATATAGGCTCTGATTCTGCATTCACTGAGTATGCGTGCATGGGTTCTCATAGAAGAAGTCAATAGCTACGTTGCAGACATGGGACTGCCCACTATAAACATATGCACTTGTTTTCTGAAGATTCGGGATTTAAATAGAAGACAGAGATGAGACTAAAGGTACCAGTGAGTAGTGAAACTGCATTAGTGTTTCAGAAAGCTGCACATATTCCAGTGAATGTTTGGAGGGTTGATCTGAGGGGAGTTAGATGTGTAGGTTCAAACGAGTCTATAATATTGAAGAAAATTCATATATTGTATACAGCATGGAATTACTAATCTGCTGCTGGTTAGCTAATGCAGAGTGAATCTTTAGTATGAAAGCCATAGTTTTCATAGAGACAGTTGAAGGCCGGACTGAGCCCAGGATGGACGTAACCTTGCTCATTGCTGTTTGTAGACTTTTGTCAGCTGGCACTGTAGTGTTAACATAAACATCACTCTGTCAAGCTATAAACATAGCTCCATACTCGTTTATTTTAGTTTACTTATTTCAGCTCCAAGAATGGCTAGACACTGATAATTGTAACAGGCAAGTTTCTGACATAGTCTTTTAAACACATTTTACATTAATTTGAGTATCTTGTCTATTTTAAGGCCATTTCTGGCATGGCTTGACACAATTTTAAGTCAAGTTAGAAGCTATTAGTTAGCTAACAAAAAAACCCACCTCCTAAAATTCCAGTTACAGTTACTATTGAGACACTTTCAGGGTGTTGAGGCCAAGTTCTTCAAAGCTGAATCTACACTCCAGAAATATGCAAGGATATCCAATCAGCATGCACAAAAAATTGCATGTCTGCAGTTCTGGCACACATACAGTGGGCTTGTATACCTCACTATAAAACTGTGGGCAAGATTTCTCCTCAGTGTAAACCTGGAATAGCTTTACCATCTTCAGTACCAAAGCTAAAGTATTGCAAAACAGATGGATGCAGTTTGAGAGCTGCAGAAACAGAATGCTTCCATTTTTAGTATAAAAGTATTTTATTTGAAAAAATCCTGAGCTTTCATAGAAAAACTAGGATTTTATATTAAACAAAATTATTATTAGAAATAAGTATGTCGGAAATACTAACTTTGCCTGCGTAGAGATAAGTATATACCTTTTAGTAATATGTTTAAATTATGTCAGAAAATGTATTTTTGTAATGATTATTAGCGGGTTACATGACATTAATTATTTCATTATTCATATTCAATATTAAGAAATTATTTAAACTGGAATAAAAGTACCCAGCCTTATGCACTGCAGGCTGAAAGTTAGGGCTGTGAAGTGTTATTCTTGAAACCTATTAAAGGTGCAGAGTTAGGAGAATGTAAAAAGGAAGAGAAAGAATGGTATTTCTGAGAATCTAATGGTGAGGAAGGAAGACTATTCGTTAGGCAGTATTTTTATTTTATCTTCCTTCTGATTCCTTAAAAGTGCCTAGAAGGTCTCCATACCACACCTGAGTTGGTGCTGAAATACAATGGGGAAATGAGAGAAAATTTCTCTGGGTATGGCACTGGAGTGAGACTTGGATGTAGATTTTGTCTTGACTTTGCCAGTTGCTAGCTTGGTGACATATCATATCTTCACACTTCTGTTGAGCTCAAACTTCATCAGTCTTGTCTATTTTGATCATAAACTCTTCAGAGTAGGAACTTCTGCTGACTCGCAGTAAGAGCAGTTGGGTGTGAGCTTGGTCACTGCAGCACTTAGATTCTGGTTTTCTGAATATTTCTACAAGGTAAATAAAAATAGTCATATCAATAAATATGAGAATATATAAAAATCACAAATTAAAAAAAAACAGCAACACCATCTCATCTCCAATTGTTACCTTCCTGCACTCTGGTACGGTTCATAATTACAGTCACAGCACAACATCAGTAACAACCTTCTACACTGAAGTCTACAGTCATGTGTTCTTCAGTCTACTGCTTCCTCACTAAAGCCAGATATTCAGAGGAGTGTGGAGAACTCAGGGCTGAGCTCTCTGGAAATTAAGTCCTGTATTCTGCAGTGTGTCTTGCAGAGCTGGTAAAAGCCAGGTTTGTTGGACTAAGCAAAGACATAAATCTGTTAGTCAGTGTCTGTTGTTGGGAATGCCAGCTGGGCTCCCTCACAACTCATGTTAGATTGAAAGATTATCATAAGGGAGGAGGCAGTTTCTGCAAAGGCCAGATTAAATATGACTGCATGGGTATAAGCCACAGAGCAATTGGTCTTTCCATGATGATGTTAGAACAAAAAAAACCCAACTCCGCTTTTTTAACTTGAATAATAGTGCCTAACTTTTCTGTAGCAATTTTCTTCAAGAAATCTCAGCCTTTTACAAAGGAATTTGTTAGCTTTTTCTTAATTTTACAGCTGATGAAACCACAGCTTGCAAAAGGGAAGTGATACACCTTAAGGACTGCATTAGAATGGTGAAAATAAAGCATAAGGCACCTGGGTGCCAGTCCAGTAAACTGTCCTTTAGATCAGAAGAGGCATGACTTGAGGGTCAGTCTTACTTCTAAGAACCAATGCATTACTTGAAAAATTCGAGTTATTTGCCATGCTGAAAATTCCCAAAGCTGGTTATTTAGAACCAAGGCTAAAATTTGCCTAAAGCTCTTGTTATATAGTCACCTTTATAGCAAGTAAGTACCAAAATTTATGGCTTGCTCTCTCTTGTTTTTATTTTGTACAATTAAGGATAAGGAACTCACAAACTGAAATTCATTGATATTTATTCCTGGGAGATAGATAGTATTAAAGTTGCCTCGCAGGTGCATAGGCCAGGACAGGGAGAGACCAGCTAGGCTAATGGTGCTCAGGATCAAAACTTGGCAGTGCTTTTGCCCAAGATCTTGTCATGACCTATGGAACACCTCCTCTTCAAGAGGAAAAATGAGCATAAAATCTCTACCATTTTTGAAAGTACTGTGGCTAGGAAAATTAGGTACATTTCATTTCCACCTCTCTGTTAAGCTGTGTTGACAAACCAGACTATTGGCCAGTTTAGTAGAGTATTAGTATTTAACTACATAGCCTAATTATCAAAGCTACTTTCACCTCCTAGGAGAAAACTATTGAAAATCTATTTCCACATATTGTTTAAAATAAAAATGCTGCACAAAGACAGCTTTTATTCACTTGGCCAATGGTTTGCAAATTAATCATAGTCTACAACGCAGTGCTGTTTGAAGTTGCACTTGGTGGCTTTTAATAAGATCCCACTGTTTATGGATCAGATGAAGCATAATCTGTTTATTTACTTTTTCCTGGGCAAAGCATCACTTTAATGCCAGTCTGCTGAGACTGGCAGAGACTGGCAAAGACAGAATTGCATCATTAGAGCAAAGGTGCCAAAAGGGATGTTTGGCTCTTTCTGATCTCCAGTTCTTCAGTCCCCTTCATGCCAGCAGGCATTATTTATTAAATACTCTAAAACCAATTCGTTCAGTTTAAATTACACTGGCAGCATAAAAAATGTGATTAGCAGAGAGAGATGCTGGTCTGAGCACAGGACAGGTTACAGGAATCCTTGAAGTCCAGCTCTTGTCTCATTCTAAGCTAGGCCTCAGTGCCTTGCTTTAGACATGCCTACAGGAATAGGCACAGGTACACCAGAGCTTGCAGTCCTCTATATTATCTGGATGAAAGCCAACTCCAGTCCAGAACCTGTGAAGATGTCCTGACTGGGTGTATTATTTTGGACAGAGGGCTGCATTTCTGGATAATGATAGCTACCTACTTTATTGTGGGGGTGTTTCAGGGTTGTTGAAGGGTTGTGTGGCCTGGAGGTTCTCCTGTAAGTCTCTAGACAGGTAGAGCTAGTCTTTTGTGACAGTCTTTACTACCAAGAAGCAGAGATTATGTTTCTCTCCCTCCTGTGGTGGGGTCATTGATGAGGCTTTGCACCTTCCTGAGTTCTAGCTGCCATTCGGTGCTTTTGTGACGATGGGCAGAATCATGCTGGGAGTATTTCTCAAGGGCTTGGAAGAGAAATGACACTCTGTCTTGCTTCATATTCTTTAGAACTGTTGCTATTCAATGTTAAGGGTGAAAATGTAGCTTGTTGCTGCTCTTGAGGGCATCATTAATCAGGCTTGACTGAATGCTCATCAGTTTAGTAGATTTATGTGTATTTATTGTCACTGTAACATTTCATGTGCAGTTACATCTATTACATGGAGTCTGTGCAAACCTAGGCAGATGCAGATTCAAGGCTCATCAGGTATATTGTTCTTTTGCTGAGTCGGGGCAGCTTTCGCCTGGGCAAGCCAAGGAGTCTGGGCTAGGTTTATGAATTTAAATATATTTAATATTGATAGTGTTTGAAAAAATGAGTGAGTGTACAAATGAAATGAGTATCCAGTTGCACTCAACATTATATAAGCACACAGTAAGACAAGCTTTACAGTCTAAACAAATATAGTGTGTGTGTGAGGAAATCGCAGAATAGTGAAGTGATTTGCCCAAGATCTCACAGCAGATTGTTTGCAGAGCTTGCAGTGAATTCATAACTCCCGCCTTCTGGGGCTGTTCACAATAGGAATGAGTTAGAGTCTATATTTTGGGTTTTTAGTTCATTGAACTGCCGCTAGCTTCAGTGGTACAGGACTGTACCACTGCTGCACTGAGGAGTTCCACTTAAAAAAGCAGATTGGCAAAGGATGCCTTTATTGAACTAAGTATAATGTTCTCAGGTTGGTTCTAATTCTCAGGCTGACTTACTTTTAAAATCAGTGTATTTCTGCGGATGGTTACATTCAGCTCAGTTGAAAACAGCCTTTAATTATCAGCAGCGCTTTGAAATGACCTCACAAGGTAATATAATAACTTTTTACAGAGAGATCTGGAGACTGTAGGAACATATCAGGCTGGTATTTCACTTACATCTGGATGTACTGTGTGACATATTAACACCACAGACATATCTGCTATTCCTAAGGGGCTGAGCAAACTTCCAAATTTCAGGGCTCCAGAGCAGACAAAGAATTATCACGGGTTGCTATAGAAGGTGAAAGACGGATGCAGGGGAATTGAACAGGGCTTACTGTGGCACTGCGTGATGTACAAAGTAACAAACCACATGGCTGAATTTAGTGACTTAGAAATAAGACATAGTCTACGATGCACTAAATATGTATGATGAATATAAAGGAGTGACTGTTAAGGATTTAACTTCTATCACTCTCCCAATAGCTTGAAGTCTGGTTTACAGTGACTGTACCTCTGTAATTCCACTGAGCTTGATCTGATCTACGAGGCCAAAAGGGACACTTAAAAACATCAGTAGTTGCTAGTCAAGTCATAGTTTTACCCAGAAGTTCTAAAACACTAAATCCACAGAAGTGGTAATCTTCTGTGGTTTCTTTTCTCTTAAACAATTGTTACATGCAACTGACAGCTCTGGCATTGTTCTGAACCATGGAAACAGCTTCTGATGCTGATCTTTCATACTCATGTAACTAAACATTATCACCAGCATTATTTTTTTAACAAACTTCCTCCTGCTTTTGAAATCCTCTTTAGGGTTCTCTTTCCAGTTTGGAATGTAAATTCTCGGAGAGAGAGACTGTCTTTCTGATCTCTTCTCTCTTGTTCTCCTCTTTCTTGGTTTTGTGTCAAATTCTCAGTTTGTACCAAATGATTGCAATTTGATTCGACCATTTACTTCCATTATTTTGATCATTCTCTTCCTACTGTGTTCTGTCTTTGTTTGTCTTTTGCTTCAGAACTATGAAAAATTGAATGAAAAGAATAAGAGCAATTAGCAATGGCAAGGTAGTGCATTATCACTTAAAACAAATTGAGTTGTTCATTCAAATGGTTTTGGTGCCCACCAGTTTAACCCGTCTTTATCTGGTGGGCTTCTCACTAACACCTGAATGCAGAACTGTCTGTAGGGATAGGCAAAAATATGTAGTTGCCTGAGATAGTAGATTACTCTGGAGCGGTATTGTAGCCCTCTGTTAGCTTTGCCTGTGCCAGAGCACTGCAAAATCAGGCTGGCTACAGCTTTTACTGAAGCTAGAAAAGGGGGTTAATAGTCTGTGGGGCAGCACTTGTTGGAGGTGAGAGTATGGATTTTCCCTGTCCCCCAGACAGCAAAAAGAGCACTAAAGCCAAATTTCCAGAGCTCTAACATAGGGTCTCTCCCAGTTTTGTCCTCATCTCTTTTCTTTCCAACAGCAGGGGTTTTCTGGCTTTGTCTTGATCCAGACATTCATTCTTTTGATTCAGCTTTGCTTGTGCTGCATAGAAGCCTTAAGTTTTTAGGAGAAAACTTTCCAAAGCTCCTCGGAAACTCACGAGCAAAAGTCCCAGCCATTTTCAGTGTAATGAGACCCCTAAGCCCTTTGCTCTTTTGAAATCTCCTTCCTAATGTAAGCTCATTTAAACCACAGCAATACAGTATTGTGTTTTTTCCAGTGTGATTTTAAAGTTCGCAAGCCGTTGAAACCTTCCTTACTGGAACAGTCCCTGACATGGCTGCAGGTTGGACCCTGGTGCCTGTAATTTAGGGAAATTATTAATGGAATAATACTTTTGAAGATCCTGGGCACTTTTATATACACAAAGGTGCTAATAAAGCGATAGCTATATATATGCTTTACTAGTAAAGAAAAGGTTTTAGCTTTTCCTTTAACAACTGACCTCAGCAGAGAAGAGAGATCTTTTCCAGTCCCATGTAGGTGAGCTGAATCATGGTATAATTTGAGCGGATGCTGGCAACCATCAGTTGCAGTATCAAGAGGAAGGCTTGATGGGATGTACCAGCAGGCTGGGTCCAGTCCTGTAGGTTGTGCTAGCAGAGCTTTGCAGGAGGAAGCGCTTTGGGTACCATCAGATCTGTTCTGAATTACTGTACCAGAAATCCCTCCTCATGCTGAGATGAGGGGTATTTTCCTTTTATCAGAGATGACTTATCCTCACAGGTGGCATTCATGCTATAGGTCCAGGGCCTGTTTTCAGTCTCCTCGTACAGATGACATAGCACATGACTAAGTTCTCTTTCTTTTTGGACTCATACTATGGAATATAGACAGAACTGCAACCATGTTCCTTCTGCATGTGTTCTATCTGTACTTAATTACAGATTTTATTTTATTTTCAATGGCTGTCACTATGGCACATTGCAAAAAGCTAAATTTAAATAAAGACAAGAAGAAAGAATCAATTCTGAGAACTCACCCATAAGAAGATGTTACTCTGCATTTGCATGTGTGTTATTTCTGGTACCATGTAATGATGTATTAACTATAAAACAGTAGAAAATTGTATGTAGCCTTTTAGGTATGCAGAATATGACAATTTGGGTAGAAAATGAGAGAAAGCAATGGACTGGAGGTGGTTTTAGGGTCAACTGTCCAGAGGCAACAGGTAACGTTTAATTTCCCCAACTACATTGATCCACCTTGCTAAAAAAAGGCAAAGAAGGAACAATTTTCACATTTCATTAAAATTATAGAAAGACTTGCTAAATTAATTTATTGGCAGTCAGGTAAGGTTTAGCTACATTAGGCAAAGAGAAAGTGGCATCTCTTTCCATACTACTCCCCTGTGGGTGACTTTCAGAAACAGATTCAGAATATTGTTAAATCTTAGGCTCTAGAGACTGAATTGGCTCTGTGACCATTTATAATCCAATTAACAATAAATAAATAAGTAAACAAAGAAACAAATCCCAAACCCCATCCAAATTGTCATCACAGACTGAAAGTACATTAAAATTTAACTCCCATAACGTTTTCCTTAATGAAGAG
This sequence comes from Dromaius novaehollandiae, assembly GCF_036370855.1. Classification (NCBI taxonomy): domain Eukaryota; kingdom Metazoa; phylum Chordata; class Aves; order Casuariiformes; family Dromaiidae; genus Dromaius; species Dromaius novaehollandiae. The sequence continues at coordinate 97,154,785 of NC_088098.1, read as the reverse complement.
GATGCACTAAAATAAATGCCACAGATTTGCTTCTTTTAGAAAACTGTAGGTATTGGGATATTTCGGATTTGAGTTTTTTTCTAAAGCACATGATAGTCCCCCAAACCTTTCTAATCAACTCCCTATTATTTGTTCCCATATTTTTGCAAAACAAAACCAAGAAAATAAAAAGCCTTACAATGTGTCATCAATATTTCAGCAGGTTTAGAGCTACTTTGAAGAAATTGCACCTCATTATCTGGAAATACAGCTCTCCACTATGAAAACAGCCCAAGATGAAAGAATGCAGCAACTTATCTATTTAGAAACATCACAACTGTGCACTTATTTCCCTAGTGCTCTGTTCTCCAGTGGTTCCCCACTGAATACAGAATGAAGTTAGATTTATGCCTTATGTTCAAAGCTCTACAGAGGATTCATTGTTTGTTTTGTTTTCTTTTGTTTTGTTTTGTTTTTTTCTGTGCTGTAATAGGGCCCTACTATTTTAGATAGTTCACAAAGTCAGATCTGGACAGTCCTTCCCCTGGCACCATTGAGGACACAAAATAAGGCAAGTTTGAGTCATGAATTTTGGGCAAGTTCACAGAACAAACCAGAAGTGGAGCCAAATCCTGTGACATTCATACTAGTTTCATACCAGACAAATCACATTATCTGGCGAAAGCTGCCTAAGAAAGCCCATCTTTCTCTACAAGCATCATCTCTCATAAGAACTTTTACCATAACAGTGAAACTTGTAATCACAGGACACAAAACACGGATACTATTTTATGTCAGTTGCAAAATACATTTTAGCAAGCAGAATATCAGCCCAGCCGGATCTGTCAGACATACTTGTTCCTTTGATTTAGCTTTCCAACAACCAACATATTTTTCCAGAGCTCTTGTGCAAGAAGGAGGAGAAGAAAGAAGAAATAAAAACAGAGGAGAATATCATCATTTCTTTAAAAACCATCTGCTTCTAGACATCACAGTGTTGAATGTAATACACGCAACCAGATTAATAGGAACAAACGTGGGATAAAATTTTGTTTAATGTTATTTAACATTCCTAAGATGTGTCATTTGCTCATCTTGGAACTTTTTCCCATCCTGTCTTCTCCCAGTGCCCCAAAAGCTGACTGTTTATCTCTTGGTTTTGTGTTTATATGTGATGTGCACATATGCATCTGCTTGCATAGCTGCGTGGGCTGATGGCCACTTGGAGGCCTACTTTTTCAAATGGGTTCCCAGCTAAATGGATACATACACAAAGTGATCTTGCAACTGTTCTGCTACATGAAGACCTAGGACACCAACTCGTTGGTTGGTATAAATTTGATCAGCAAAGATTTACCTTTCAGACACTAGGCATCCTTCCCACGTGCCCTGGATAGTACACATAATCCAAAGCATGTGATACAGCCTTAACCACTGACATAAGGGCTGCATCTATCTCAGTGATTGTAAAAAGTATAAATAGTTGTCTTCCATAAGCTACTTTAAGAAGGTAAATATTTACCTTATTTGTGAATGAAGTGCAGCAGCTGAATATCTGGACAGAGGTACTTTTAAAGGGATGTACACTTACATGTGCCTTTGTTTGAAGCTTCATCTTAATTATTACTTATCTTTTTTATTAACTAGCTATCTGTGTTGCCTAGGTGTGTTGGTGAGCTAGCACTTAAAGAAGAAAAGAACTGTGATTATAATCCATACTGGTACTAATAAAAAGCACGCATGACTGAGACAGAGCTTGGATCACCTGAATATGTAACTGTATTGTAAGAGATAAGCCAAGGGGTTTGCAGGATTGTAGACAGAAGATGAAATAATTAATTAAGGAATTAGATCCACAAGGTGAAAAGTCCCCAAAAATAGCTGTGTCGAGAGCTATTTTAGGGAAAGGATCCAGAGTTTCTGTATCTGAATAATTTTATGCAAATCTGAATATTCAATGACAATGCTTGTGCACGTGTGCATGTAGTTTCCTTCTTGCATAAATGCCCTCAGTGCTAGGGTCTAAGATCTTTTGTGACAGACCCTGAAAAGCTGTCCTTACATAATGCTCTTCGCTGAAGTAGTCTCATACACATCAGTGGCAGAACTGGCAGTCAGTGTGCCCAAAAGTTGCATGAGAGGCCCTTTCAGTTGACACAGATCAGGATGACTGTTTGCTCAGGGAAGGGAGGACTGACTATAGGATGAGAGAGCTTAGGGCTCAGTGCTGAGGATGGTCATGTTTTTCCTGAATCTTTTCCGGAGCTCTGCTCTCAGGAACTGTGGGGAGCACAGGACGTCTCTTCCTCTGCTCGTCATGTGGTCTTGCAGTTCTCAGTGGAAGTCTTTTCAGTGGTGTGCAGACTACATAAGTGGCAGATTTTTAGTTACTTGAATTGCTAGAGCAGTTTACATAAAAATGTAACTCGCGATCACAGAGAATAAGACCTACTAGACTGTGGCTTTCCAGACTTGTGCAGTAACCAGATACCATATTTTGATGTCAATTTGACAAAGATTGCTCCAGTTCTATGTGATGCTTTCTGTTCTTCAGATGTGCCATTGTGAGAAAAAGGGATTAAAAAACATTTCTGTAGTACACTCCTATCCTCTCTTCAAATTAGTAATTTTGAAAAATGCTACCTGTACTTTTTACATCATTAAACACTTGGCTTAAGACATCTAAGCTCTTGAAGGCTATACGCACATCTTAAATTCTATACACACACGCATGCATGCACACACCCAGATGTAACACATATACAAATCTTCTCATTGTTTCTATCTGTTTTTAACAGCTTCCACTGTGTTATTAGGAAAGATCTACATTTACACTAACATTTGTGGGCTAAGTGTATTTATTTTGTGAATGCTTCTCTTTTATTTATTTATTTTGATTTTTAGAAGGAAAATAGACTCTTAATTTGATGACCTTCCTACTATATTCAACATGTATCTTCCTACTCTATTTTCAGTAGATAATACCTTTTCCCCACCCAATTAGAATAATTCCACATTCTGGTCTTTTTAAAGTGACATTAATAGTGATCTGTAGTCTGCTTTAGGTAATGAGCAGGTTGAGAGGCACATTTTAAAAGGATTTTGTAGAATTTATGAAGCAAGCAAGCAAACAAACACAAAAATAAAACACAATGAAAGATAAACTAGAAAAAATTCCTGTTTTCCTTCCACTAATTTCTGGTGAGCTGAAATATTTGTTCTAGGCTTTATGCTCTTGTGCATATGTCAGCAGAGGTTCCTACTTGTTTAGGAAATAACCTTCTCCTGATCTTGAGATAGCAGAAGTAAGTATAGAGGCAGTATATGTTGCATATACATAGTAGATGAGAGAACAAATATTAATGAGTAAGCATTTCACTACTAGCAAGCAGAGAGAATAAGTAATTGCAATTCTTATATGTGTCTCTTTTCAACATCAAAGACGCTTTACTGTGCTTGCCTATCTTATGGCACTTTTGCAAAAGGTGCTTTTGGGGAACTGCCACTGTTGCTGGTTGCTTTATATTTGGTAATTTGTAGCACGCACAGGTCTGGACCAGGAAGCTCTGTTGTGTAAAGTGTTACACAACCAGAGGGGAAACACAGCCTCTGCATGTTCTTAGTAATTTAGGACCTATGATCAAATCCAGGCACACTAGTTCTAGTAATAAAAAATTATTTTTGCTTATGATCTATATTTTCACACATTTTTAATAGAATTTCCTGCAGTCATCCCAACACATTTTGTTCACTCTAAGTAATGGAAAGCCAGTCTTGGGCTTACAGCCTGGAGTGGGCCATGGATCCCATATCTCCTTATATTCCAGCCTACCTAGTTCCTTGCACTTCTCCACAACAACAGTACCTGATTACTTCAGGAAATTCTGGCATTTTTCCCATTAGTGGAAGTGGACAATGCATTCAAAGATTCACCTACACAGCTCAGATAATAAAAGCTGAATTTTAAAATCCAAGGCAACACTCACAGTCAGAAAGTTTAAGAGCAGTTCTACAGCTGAAATACATTGGTACCAAAAAAAAAGCAGGTCTTATTCAATGACCTGAGTAGCTAGCACTGTAAAATGAGAGCATGAATTTCTGCCAGCAGTCCTGCAGACACAGTTTGTTCACCAGTCTGTCATACCTAAATCCGTATCAGCTCCATACAAGGAACTGAGATGTGCTACCACCTAACACTGAATGTAAATGGAGGCAGTACTGAGCCCGGGAAAGCATTATGATGGCTTTTGGTGTAAGTCATGAGGCAGCCTGTAGAACATACCATGTTTATGATGATGTGTTGTATGATTGTAAGAACTGCATATGATGCCTGTCACTCTGGAGGGGCACATGCTGACTGTTCATCTGCCTGCTTGAGAAAAAGGTATGCAAACAGGTTAGCTACAAAATCTTTCTTTTATGTTTAATGAAAACAGTCTGAACTTTGGTCCATGACCCTGAAAGTAAGAGTCCAAGAGACTATCCTTTTTGAAAATGTATGCAAGAAAAAAGAAATTTGCTTAATACATAGAGTCATACTGTCATACTGTATTAGAGGTAAAACCTTTGGTTTTACCTTTGGTAAAGCCTTTGGTGCTTTGAACCTCAAACCAAACCCTACAGAGTAGAATTACTATCCAAGTGTGCATGTGAGGAGAAGAGATGGTCAAAAGATATGTATCCTCTAGCACCGGCTCCAGTGGTTCCCAGCCTCCTGCATGATGTGCTTGCCTTTTGGTCCTGTGGTAAATAAGTGAATGAGCTATGATCTGGCTGCTCTATGCCTCCTATGCCTTTCATTATGTGGCACAGAGAAAGGGTTGCTTTACCTTGGATAGTGGCCCTGCTGCTATGCTACTGGTGCTTCCCCCCTGCTTGCCTTCCTTGAATTATGAGGTTGTGGCAGGATTCAGACCTAAGTGAACCGACTGTTTTTGTGTAGCAGACATCTTTAAGGAGAAGCAGGATCTGTCCTTGATTCCTGTATTTCATGCAGAGGTGCTTGAGGACACTTATAAATATCTGCAAGGAGTGTTTATGGGATGCAAAAAGCTCTGTCCCTGGCTTTCATGCTCACTCATCCTTAACCCCTCTAGAATTAAGAGATACACATAATAAATGATTCATTACGAGTGATTATCTCTGGAGATTTTTTTTAATCTTATCAAAGCATAGACTATGTCAATCATATGCGAAGTCTCAAATGGAATTGCTTCTTATAATCAACCACTCTTAAGTTTGTATCTCATTTTTACCATGTCGTTTTAAAACGAGATCTTATTCTCAATGCCTCTTTTGCAAATTGAAAGAAATAAATAAAGTATTTTTAAATCCATCTTCAGGACTCAGCACCATCAGCTGAACAACCTCTGGAGTCTTAGGTTTTCCAATAAACTTTCATCAACAGAAAATCAGTCACTTCAGGGAGAGATTTCGTTATCCCAGTGGCTGCATACAAACATAAGAGAGGTAGCACATGCTAAATTAGATGTCTTATCATTAGGCATGGTGCTAATCTACATATCCCATTGCAACAATAGCTTGTGACACAGAAAAGTGCACTGTTAACTAATAAATAGCAATAATACTTGTGAATGTACAACAGATCACCAGGTGGCCTTTGAGAAGGTTTAAGTAAAAAAACATGTCAAACTGTTTAGGATAAAAATGTAAAAGGGATCCAATGATTATTAAAGTTCATGGAAATTGACTTGAAAGTTCCCATTATTAATTTCTAATGTACGTGTAGGGACCCTGCTATTGAAAACTTGATGAAAAGTAGACAAAAAGGATTTTCTAAAACAACATTAGGGAGTAAGTATGCAGCCTGAATTGTGCAGCTTCCATTAAAGGTAATGGGTCTTTCAAAGCGTATTTCTTGCATTAAAAATGTGCCCCGATATTCTCATTTAATCTCTCCCTAAGAAAATTCAAACTTCAGATAGAAACATGCTAAATATTATGCTGTACTAAGAACAACTGGGCACAGCCTTTTTTTTCTCTTAAGATGCTTGAGTTTCCATAGTTTTATTGAAGATTTATGCTTTTCTATTTTTAAAAAAATGCACATATGTGAAGGGTTTAGGGCTCTTCTGTATCAGTGGGTAGATGTGAGAGTGGATCTGTAGACACAGCATCTTTAAAAAGCTCGACAGATATTTCCATGATATTTTTAGAACTATTGCAGGAAAAGCAATGTGTTTGCTCACAGTGCCAACTCTACGGGAAGGCTTTGGGGATCTATAGCGGATACCCAGCTGAGCACTGTATCTGGTGCTGTATACCTCCTCTGGCATGCCTCAGAGCATGGCCCCCCTTGTTGCCCAGGCTGGGAACTCTCTCTTTGCCAAGCCACATGCCCATGTTTTCTTACCCTGGTGTGCAGTGGGAATACAGCGCCATAACCCAGGAAATATTCTTGGATCCATCAATTTCAACTAGAGACAAGAAAAAGGAAAGCAGTGGTCGAAGTTAACCCAGATGGTTGGTGCCAGGTATTGTACTAGGCCAGTTTCTCTGCAAGTTCAGTCCTGTTCTAGTCAGCACTGGTTGGCTGTGGCTCTAAAGGAAGGGCAGAAGGGCCCTGGTGGAAATTTGTGAACAAGGAGCCTCATAAGGCATAAAAAACACTCTGGGGCCTGAACAGGACACTGAGAAGTTTTGGCAGATTGTGCAGACTGCCAGTGACTCATCAGTTGCAGATGTGTTTCTATTCAAGCCAGCAACTCTAAGCCTTATTTTTCTTTAAACAAGAAGTGTAGAAGGCAGATACATTAGAAGTTAAGGCAAAGATTTCCAGTCTCTTCTGGTGACCCAGCTGGAGATAGTGCATAGTAGAGCAATAGACACAGTTAAGGCTAGCATTGTATTTTCACAGGCATGGAGCAGATTCAGAATGAGGGCCTGATGAAGGGGAGGGTGTCCTGAGGGACAACACCCTTGAACCCCTGCAGGAAAGAAACATTTTTATAATGTCAAAAAATATAATAGAAAAACAAAATGTTTAAAACCAAAATTTTAGTTCAAAATGTGTTATGGAAATTGATGAGTGGATCAAAACAAAGTGTCAAAATGAAAATACCTGTACATTAACTTTCAGCATAGTAATGGCATTCCAGCTGGTATTGCATCTCATTTTTCAGGAGTTCATTTGAGCTTTGGTACTTTAAATAATTAAACCACAAAATGAAGAAACAAAGGTGGATGTGACTTTGACCTTCACGCAAAAAAATCCAGTTTCTTTTATACTGCATGATTATGTCCATGAGCAATCAGATAAGCACAGTGCAGCCTTGTTCTTCTCAATGCACACGGGATGTTCATACATGCAGTGAGAGCAACACTGAACTCTGTGTCTCATTAACAGATGTGGTCTGGAGCCAAGATCCTGACCAATGCAGGTGCAGCTGGAATATCTAATGATGATTTGGCCACATGTTTATGGATTACCACAACCTAACATTGGCAGGAGGAGAGGAGAGGTCCCACCTGCATTTTGTATATGTGACAGGTGCAACTAGTCTGTTGGCTCACAATTTCAAGCATAGCATCATTATAAAGTCTACTCTGTCCTTCATTAGGAGTCTTCATGTCTGCTTGTGGGGGGCGCGGCAATGCGCAGACTTTCTCTCCGTTTGTTTGTACTAAATATTTTCACTTCTATTCGAGCTAAGGCAGAATGGAAGGGAATGGAAGGTAGAAGATTATAGCAAGGTTTTTTGGTCCCAAAGTTGTCCATATGGATCCTCTTGGATCATTCCTAACTCTTGGAATGATCACCTGCATTCTTATGCATGTAGGGCCATTTTCAGGAATCACAGTCCGGTAAAAGGCATGGTTGCCCCAAAATGTTAGGAATCAGTGTTTCAAGGGGCCTTTTAGGATTCCTTCATAATGACATCATAAAACTAACTACCACTGGTGGTCAGATGAGTGAAACATGAAGCATTAGTGAAATGGAATGATATTAAAAAGCCACTGTCTTGACAACTGTTGTTCATTAAAGACCAAAACCTGTGGAGAAGCCTCTTAATTTTTGTACCACATAGAAATGACTCTGCCTGCCCCCACAAGACTGAAGCAAGACAGATACTTACAATTTCTTTTTGAAGAGTAGCTCTTTTATATCATAGAGAAGAGGCAGGCCATGCCACTCTTCCACTTTTCCCAGAAGGGCTGGCAGTGTGTGAAGAAAGAAAAAGACCCATTTCAGAGAAAGTCATATATTTCCCAGAGCTTATGTAGCTTTACATCATTCTGTGTACAGATCATTGGCTCAGACATATATGTTGACTTGCTGTGTTCTGGTTATGTTATTAATATTAATCTTGAAGTTCTGTCTAATCTCTGCTAGGTGATTACATTTCTGTCTGTAAATTACCCATTCATCTCTAGTTTCCTGTGTGATGAGGCTGTTGAATGGTTGCCAAATCTCATGTCAAAGGTGGCTGAACTGTAGTGATAGATTAAATAATCCCTGCGGACCATATTGCTATAAAGGTTTCTAAAGAGTCTTAGGACATTTTATGGATGAAAAGCAATTGTAAGCTGCAGTTACAATTATCATCCAGGACTTGGGTGTTATATCATTGTAACAGAAAGAAAAAAAAAGATAAATATTGGCAACTGACATGTTTATGTGATGTGTTGATCTTTGGTAACAAACACAGCTTCTTCTTTATATGTGAAAGTACAGAAATAGCATCTGAATCAAGATTTAGTAAAGCCTCAGTGTCATCCTCTTGAGGTACTGGCTTGTTTTTCTTATTTACGTTTAACAGTAATAAGGACTGCGAAGCAGAACAAGTGAGAACGCAGTATGCCACCAGATATTGTGGAGTTTCCAAATGTGCTTACTTTGTTAATCACAATTAAAATCTAAGTTAGCTAGAAATTCTGATCTATTTTATCCTGAAAGTCTGAACCATTTTATTTCAATTATGCTCAAACAGAATATTGTATTAAACATAAGGTCTTAAGAATAATACATAAAGAATATGAAACCTTATACATTAAAAGTCATAACAAAGTGAAAGTAAATGTTTCCAACATTTCAAAACACAAGATTTCAATGCTACTGAAGCAAAGGAAAAGGTGAAACATTATTCAATTTCATACTTTTCTCTCAATTTTGGGGTGGATGTTGTCATGTTTCTATTTTGATTCAGCATTTCCCAGTGGGAAATGGTTCTGTTGAAAATGTTTTGACCATACATTATTTGTTGAGGAAACATATGTTGGTTAGAATAAGCCTCTTCTTGGCTCCTTCACTTTAAGGAACAGCACACATTTGACTCTGCCTGGCAGTGACCACAAAGCATTACTCTTTCCTTACAATCGAAGAGATGGGTTTCAATCAAATTCCTGGGGGCTATGTGCCAGTATCTGCTTGACTTAGATGCAGGTCTAAATGAATGACCAAGGATTACAGGGCTATAGCAACCACGGTATTTTCTCATTCTTAGGTCTTTTCTTCACAGAAAAATGAGTGCTTTGCAAAGATAGAATACGAGATTACAATGCAAGGGTGTACACAACTCCATCTTCATTAAGGAAGCAGAAGGAAAGGGCTATGTGGCCTTGCCTGCCCATATGTTTTGTGAACCGAAGTACCACACTGAATAATATTAGTAGAATAGGAGTACAGAATAAAGAGGAAGAGTACAGCTGCATTTTCTTACTAGTAAATCCAGGTTTATGCTAGGTACTCTGAACTAACTCCTTGTGTAGACATGTTTATGAGCAGTAAGAGAGAGGTAGCTTACTTAGAAATGTACTTTCTGAGCTGTTTGGCTCTCCAAGTTATTTGGAAAGCTTAATGTCTTTGAGTATGGACTAAGGTACTTCATTCCTGTCTGCAGCATTAATAAGCTTCGCACAGCTTCCATTGTGGAATGGCTTGTGTTCAAATCCTTGCTAACTTCCTAATTTGTGTAGTCTAGTCTTTCGACTCAGTTCCCTCAGGTGAGGGCTGAGATAGGGCCACTGGCAATATTACCTTGGGGATGCATGTACACTAATGCTTAACATGCCATCCCTCTGCCTGTCTCAAGACAGACTAGGATGCAACAGCTGCCACCAGCAGCTGTGAGCATTCAGCACCTCCGAATATTAGCTACAAGGTATCTTAAGTCTGGTATTTCAAAACTGGTGAATCATAAATTAGATGCTGCTGTTGAAAACATAGCTGTAGTTCTTGAATTTTTCATAAGAACTACCACAATTAAAGTCTTATAGTAAATAAAAGGAAGTGGGGAAGAATCAAAAGCTTTGCTGTACCCACTTGAAAAGAAGAATTCAGTAACATCTTAAAAGTAGTGTTGATAATTTTGAAATAATAAATAAAATTAGTAAATTACCAGTTAAGTGAAGTCACAGTAGAAGGTCAACAGCTAGTGTGGATTTATATTAAACAGTAAAATGAGCAAATTTGTTGATTAAAAGTTTGATAAGCCTACCTGAGGTTTGGTGACAAAAACTGAACATCAGTAAGTAGTGAAATTGGGGTGGAAATATCTGAAAAAAAAATGCAGAAAACTAAGAACTGAAATGCCTCATCTACCCAGTTTCACCTGCTTCTTTATTCAAGACCCCACATGCTTACTGCATATCGCTAAGCCAATAGATTCCCCTCTACTTCATGACACAGTTTAAACTGACAGTGAGACATAGTCCCAGTTCTAAATGGCTCCTGATTCTTACATGCTTTCAGATATTATCAAGAATGTTTCTAGAGTCATAGTGCACATCACAAACTGTGCTATGCAGGTTGTATAACAACAGCTCCAACTCTAAGGAAATCCCTTTCCTCCAATGAAGCTTTATAGCTGAAAAGTGCTTAAGCCAGCAGAGTCAGTGGGACAACTTCCAAATGAGTTCAGGTCGCTGAGTCAGCTGACTTTTCTTTTAAAAGAACTCCATGGATGCATCCACATTAGTAATATAGTCTGGATCAGTTTTGGATTCAGTTCTGCAGTGGATGTCCTGGTTGTCCACACTTAGCAAGCTTACACATCATGGACTGGTCTGAAAGTGTTCAAAGTGTGTTCCTTTCAGATAAAACTAAACCAGGAGACATGCTCCAGTCATGCTTCAGATGCAATGGGCTCAGTGCAGGGGGGCAGGCTGGAGCTAGTCTGAAGTAAAAGCTCACTGAAATGCAGATAGTGTGGATATCAGGTCCTGAGCACCAGCTATTCCCCTCTAGAAATCTTCTCCTATTGGTCTGCATTACTTGATAATGTTGACATAGCCTGTCTGTCCATCTGTGCCGCTGGCAGGAGATTTTCTGTGAGCCAGGCTGCCCATAATTCCTACACTGCCTGGCTGCATGCAGTATCAGGACCCTTCTAAGACTTGTTTGTTTCCTGGAGTGTGGTGCAGAAGATGAAATGAACTTTGCAATAGCCTTCCCTTGAGCACGCTTTGAATGCAGAGCAAGCTGGGGTTTGAAAGGCAGCAGACTTAACACTAGCAGTCTTTGTGCTGGCTCCATGTGGACTTGCACCAAGTTTTTAATACTTGAGTGTTTCCCTTGTTGTCCACGGGAGCTCCAGCAAAGGAATGAGAGTGAGTGCTGGTTGACAGATGCATGTCACTGGAGAGGTGCAAAATGCAATGCAGCTGTTCCTTATCTATGTTATTCACAGGATCGCAACAGCACAGGTTTTAGAGTGGAGGAGCTTCTTGGGAACAAATCCCGGAGTTGCTCTTCCTACTCTTATGATCCCCCAGCCCAGTCTCCTTCTTGTGTTCTGTTGTCTTCTTCCTGAGAAGAGTGTATTGCATCAACTCACAGGTTTTTCTTGAAGACACAAACACTGGGTACATTGTTTTTTCTTTTAATAAAACCTTTAATGTCTGTAGCAACCATCATCAGTTCTACAAATCCAGATGGTGTTCCTAAATCAGTAATAGTATATAGAATTTTGCAGAAAGTGTCCACCCAGTGGCCCAAGAATGAAGCAAGTCTTCAGTAAATAAACAAATAATGCAATTACTGTACAGTCCTACAGGGGGAAGTGCAGGTGATTTCTCCTCTCTGGGCTTTGAGTGAAGTCTGAGGACAGTACTGCTTATACCTGTGGCCAGGAAGAAGCAGCTTCACGCTGGGGTTTCTTAAGCATGCAGGGTCTCTGTAGGAGACTGCATGCTAGTGGAGACAGGCTGGTGACTCTGTGCAGAGTCAGTGTGTCTGCTGAACTCCCTGGAGTCTGCTCCACGCATTTTGTGATTTCTGCTAGCAAAAAGATTTCTAGCAAGGTTTTTCTTCAGTGTTCTTATTGTATCTTTCTGGGGCCTGCTGGCTAAAAGCAGCTGCTAGCCAGTGCAAAGGTTGTGTGCTTGAGGAGAAAAGTTCCCTCCGGGGAGTGACCCTCAAGTTCCCTCTGTCCTTATAGTTCATGCATCAGCAGTGCACATTTAAAACATAGTGGTGATCTCTGCCACGTGCCCATGAATTACTGTGAATTACTGCTCTGTTTTGCCTGTTTCATTTTTTTAGAACACTAAGTCTTTGTTTCCTTGGGTTTTTTCTTTTGTAAAATGGTTGCATTAACAGACTGCACCTCATTCTAGCAGCCCATGAATGTTAATATTTTAATATTTATTCCCATATCCAGACTGTCAAAAAAGCAGTGTTTAGGAGCACACTTCATTTAGTGCAATGTATTAAAATAGTACTAACTCTGAATAAATATGTTATGCCTCTCATGCATGATATGAAATTTAGAAAGGAGCCAGATGCTAGAAAGAAAGGAAAAAAAGAAAAAAGAAAAAGAAACAAATAGCCATGGACACCCAGAAGCCAGACTGATGCAAATTGGTGTAAGCTTCATTGGGACAAAAGGGAAGAAAATTCAGCTTACATAAATAGCACTCCTTTTCCTTGCATATTGATATAGTTTAGATGAGTGTTTATGGGACTGGGTGGTGATGTCTTTCATTCATTTGGAGAAGGAAGGTTCTGAACACACTGAAGAACAGAAGATAAAAAATAAAGCAGCCTTAACAGAATATCAGGGCCTCTGCTAGTACTCTCCCAGCCCAAGCAAAGTGTAAGCAAATGTAATATAACAAATGCACAGGGTTTGAAAACTTTCTGTCTCTGTTTCTCACAGAATTAGAGAAAAGTGGGATAGGAAGGACTTCAGAATGTCAAATTGAGAAGTTTGCAGCAAAAAATATTTGGTAGCTTGATCAACAGAGAAATAAAAATAAGAGAAAAAATCAAAACCGTTCATGGATGATTTGCACAGAGTTCAACGTGCCGTGCACTTGTAAGTATTCCTTCTGCTCTGCACTGTTCCTCCGGGACTGGACATACTGGAGCCCTGGTGGCAGCAAACCAGGGTTACGCCATGCTTGTCCCTTCATATTTTGAAGGGAGCTTAAGCAGAGGGAGGGGGTCCAGTATGGCAAGCAGCACCAATTTACATTAATGGAGAATCCAGTCCATTGTATTTAACTGATTTAATCCTATTCAGTGAGAACAATGCAACTTTTCCTGCTATACTGCATGCACAAATTCCATCCATTTCCTGCCATTATAAATAAAATCAAATATTCTTTAGCTGGCTTTTAAACATGTTAGCAGAAAAGGATACCAATGACAAAATGACCAAATGACGTGATACCAATATCATCCTCCTGCAATCAGTTTGTTTTACGGTGAGCAGATCAGCAGTGTGTATAAATGAGCAGGGAAAGCTGTCAATCCTCTTACAGCTAATAAAGTTTTTTGAATTTCTTGTAAGGAACCTTTACCCATCAAACTTTTCTCCAGAGGAACACTGATGACAAAACTATTACACTGTATTTATACCTTTGCTATTGTTTTATTTCAGAATTCACAATAGGTGGGCTTCTCAGAAGCAGTCTGTGTTGATCTCATTCAAATCCTGCTGACTTTAAGTGACTGCAAGGACATGCCACTTTGGAAAAGATCCTCCTCAAAATCACTTAAGCTGTATTTCCACCTGCAGTAAATCTAATTTTAAGGTGCACAGTAGAGAATGATAATGCCATGGCCACATGACATAAAGCACTGAACCTGAACTCTGTCAGTCCAAGTTGTTCAAATGTTAAAGGGGAAACTTTGTCCCTTTGGTTTTTTATTGGAAGGGCACTGTTTGTCTGCTCACAGCTGGTGTAAAGCTGAAATGCAGTTCAAGACATAAGCCCCATGTTGTACATTCTGGATAGCTGGTAGAAATTTGATTAGGTGCTTGCATCTAGTTCTTGGAGAATATGGACTGCTGGGTGAGCAGGTACTGTCATAATCTTGACCTGTGACCATGGAGCCACAACTGTTTGCAACAACAAAGACATTGTTTTCAACAGCATGTCAAGTTCACCTGTTACCTTACCTGTCAAAAAGAGGGAGGTTTTCATAGGTTTATGGCAGTGTTGCATGGGTGAAGGAATGTCCTTTTGTGATTTAATTCTCAGCTAAAACTGAGAATCACAACATGACTCCAGTGCCGTGCTGCTGTAGATGCTGAGCGTATCTTTAGAATTTAATCTACTTTACCTACTACCAAAGGATCATCCAATGCGGTAGAGTCATGCCAACTGTCAAAAATAATCTGACTAGTCAGCAACCTATAGTGTGATCTGCTCCATTTGTCAAATTTGTGAAGTTAGGGCACTTTCTCGCATTCCCTCTGCCTATATCCATTGTAATAAATTTGGATTGCATGTCAATTACTGAAATTTATGACTACCCATCTCTCAATTCTGAATATGTATGTGATTTTAATTTAAGGCTTCCTTACTGTACAATATTTATTATCAGTTCTCTGTTTTAACCAGCATTGAGATAACTGCTGTTCTACACTCTTCTAATGTCTTCTCTTTTCAAGGTCATCAGTTTCACAACATCACTGGAATGAAGCAGGACGTATGGCTCTGTTTAATCAATTTTCATGCTCTGCTGCCTCCTTCTTATGGTCTCTCTGCTAATTGATCAAGTTTTCAATTAAGTCCTCCATCTTTGTTTTAATTCTTTGTTAAGGTTTTTATTCCATTACATGGTTTCATGAGATCTAAGTTGTTACAAGTGCAAACTGTCTCTGCCTTTCCAACTGTCTAGTTACAATGATTTAGCTATATAGTTCTTCTGCCTCCCCCTTTCTTAGTATTAAAGCCCTCAGTGGACTAACTTCATCTGCTGGATTTAGACTTGAACTCTAAAAATCTGATTCATCCATCAAGGAGAGACTAGTTTACCTCAAGAGTTGTCATGGATAAAAATCTCTCTGTGTATCTCAGCACTTTCCAGACATCTTGTTCAGCTACAATTAAGCAAATTATTGTTTCTAAAGAAATATTAAAATGACTCTTGTTAATAAATGGGGCCAGGTGAAGCATGTGCAGAAAACACTGCTTTATGGAAAGGTTTTCCTAACAAGCTGAGATTCTGTTTTCATTCTTTTATTGTGTTTATATGGATCAAATAAATATTAATACGGAAAATATATATTGATGCACAGTGCTGATTACTTGTTCTGTAGTTCATAATTCCACATTTCAGGTCCTAAGTAGTATTATATCAAATCTCTTTGAAATCCACTATCATGTTCATTTTTAAAAATCAAATAATCTTTAAAGTCAAATGTTTTTCAAAAGGCCAAAGAAAATGTGCTGACAGAATCCATATAAATACGATCTTTTCAGGGAGGCTTTGTTCAATTAGGGGTAGTTCTTCATTTTAAAAGGTAGGTAGAATTTTTACCTAAATTCTGATTCTTTCAATTCTGATGAAAATACAGACCACATCATTCCCTGAAAAATTTGCGATAACTGTCAGCAGTCTTAAGAAAAATCTCACTTTATGATAATCTTCAAATAAAGCATGAAAGCCTATAAAACATTTCCATTTCCCTCTTTAAGATGCAAAAGCAGGTTTGCTTTCCAACCTCAGTTATCTGAATGTTAAAACAGAGCCAATGCATTGATAAGAATGACTGTAGTACAGACCAATTCCACCGTGCCTGTGCTAGTGCATTTTTGTATGTTGTCTAATAAAAAGTTCTTGTAGTTCTTAAACTCTTCCCCCCTGTTTGTGCTGAAGAGCGTGCTACAGAGTTCTGAGCTTTGAAAATCTCTTTATCATTTCATACTGAATATTCAGGCAGTCACCAGGAGGAACCCTGATGGGGCAGGGAGTATGGAGCCTTGGCACTCAGGCAGTGCGAGGTGGCATCCTGCTTCCATTGCAGTTGGTGCCCGAATTCTCATTGATTTCAACATGGTGAAGATGTCATCATTTCTTGTCTATAGCACTGAAATCTGCCAGGGATCCACTGTGCTTCTTTGGGCAAGCCCACTGACAACAATAAACAATACAACTGCCTACATCAATACAAATACTTTTATTTGTAGGAGGCACATCTTCACACCGCTGTGGCATTTTTCGAGGGGTGATAAAATCCATCCAGCCTGTATCCTGTTTTCAACAGTAGTGAAGTAATGGATGCCTAGGGAATACTTATAAGAGCAGAGCAAGCATGTAATGGTACCTCCCTGACACAGTCTTCCAGCAATCCATAGCGTAGCAACTTCCTTGGATAGAAGTGTTCTTGTTGTGTTTAACAGCCTTGGTGGATTTTCTTCCATGAATTGGTCCTGTTGCTTTTTGAACCCACAACAATTTGCAGTATTTAGAATATCATCAGACAAGGAATTCCCCAGTTTAACTATATGTTGCTTGGAAAAGCATCTCCTTTGTTTGTTTTCAGCCTACCACCTGATAATTTCATTTGTTGACCCTACATTTTGTATGACAAAAAATCTAAGTAATCATTCCCTATTAATCCTCTTAATGCCATTGAGGATTCTATTCTCCTGTGCTATATCTATCCTCTGTCGTCTCTTTTCTGGGTGAAAGAGTCTTAATATAGTTGTTTCTCATATGGAGACTATTTTTTATTTTTTGTTACCGTTCTTTGTATGTTTTCTCATCCTACTACACCCCTTTTGACCAGAAAAACAGAACTGCAGGCATGTTCAGCTGTGGGCACAACATGGGTTCATAAAATGGCATAATGATGTTTTCAGATTTGTTCTCTGTTTCTTGCCTGATCATTCCTAATTTCCTATCATCCTAATTCCTGCTTCCCATTTCTGTATGTCTTTACAACATCCTCTTGTTTTTATTGCCCTGAATAATTTAGTATTATTAACAGATCTGTCCTCTCAGTCTTCCCTCCTTTTTCTGGGACATTTTTGAATGCATTTATTTGAAAGCCCTTTGTGAGGATGCTTGTTGAAAGCTTTTTGAAAGTCCTTTGACTGTGGTGTGAAAGGCCTTTGAAAAGGCTTGAACTCTCACAGGTACAAAACCTGCAAGTGGAGTCACCTCAATGGGCAAACACTTTTGCCTGAATCCCTCTCTCCTTCACTTCTCCTCTTCATGAAAATGTAGGCCAGTTATGTCCTTCTTTTGCAAACTGATTTAGGCTTTGGGGGAGTAAAGATCATGTAAGTACTAGCCTTCAGTATTTCTTAATTTAGCCATTTCGATAACATCTTATATGGTGAATATTCAAAGGGAGCCATGGGAAGAGCACAAGCTGTTCTTTAATTATATCTGGTGGCCATAATAATTAATAATTGTAAAGCAAATATTGTCTACATTTGAAGCATGCAACTAGTGTAGTGGAAGAAGACTTTAATGCATCTTTGCTTTTAAAAATCCCTCAAAATCATTATGTTCTTTATTTAGTATATTGTGGGGTATATTTTCTTATGCAAGTGGGCAATTCAAGAATTGCAGAAATGACTACACTGCAGTACACATTTAAATCAAGATCAAAATAAATTCAGACACTATTCAAATTATTACTGAAGTCAGTAAAGCAAATTCCCGTAACTTTTCCATGCTTGTTCAATGATGCTGAGTTTGCCAAAGAAAGATTAAAAAAATCCATCCCCCCCAACAAAGAAAGCAACAGCAAACCTCTTTTATTGAATGTTTGATTATCTTTAGAAAACCTGCTTGTTTTTTAAAATGTATGATGTGTTCTGTCTTGTCAAGGTGAGCTACTGTATGTAATAAATTTTAAACCAATTTTGTCTGTGAATGCACACTATTGATTTAAATAGTGTTTATTCACATCGCACTGTTTTAAGGGGAGAGCAGCTCAGCAAGCAGGAAAGCTGGTAAGCCTCCACTTGCTAACTGGTGAATGCCAGGCCACCAAGGACTGGCTTTTCTCATTCCAGCCTGAGTAAAAGAGATTGTTCAGAAGCAGATTTGGCATGAGTCTGATGTGGGAGTCATAACCGGGAGGGTGCTCCCCAGCACGTTTTATCTACCAGACAAGGAAGAATCAGTGCAAGTTGCTTTTTATACCGCTTTATTTCTTTATCCTTATGCACATGTGAGCTGGAAGATGCTCACTTCTATAATTCTGGGCCTTCTTTGCCATCTACCATTAATATCAATGACAGTTCTGCTGCAGACAGAACTTGAGCAAGCTCATACTTTCTTTTTGTTTTCACCCCTAAATCTGCTGTAACTCTGCATTCTGTATCATCTGGACCTTGTAGGCACTGCACTGAGATCATGGCCAACCAAAGCCTTGATGAGAACACAGGGATGAACATGTTAATTACAGTGTATTAGTAGTACTGCCACAATAATAGGTGGGAAACTCAGCAAGGAGAAGAAGGGGAGTAATGTGTGAAATGTCCAACTGCATATCCACTTTCCGGACATTACAGTTGTCTCAATGTTGGTAAATTTTGGTCAAGCCAAGAAGCATATTAACTGGTCCAGATAGATATTCATATGATGATGTCTTTCTTCAAACTTACATTTTCAATACCGACCAAATGTGTGCCAGGTCACATCTTCCAGTCTGTGCCCTGCATGGACCTGCACAATGGAGGCTGGAAGGTGGAAGGAAGCACACGAATCTTTAAGCTGCCCCTTTCTCGGTGCAGAGCCTTCTCCCTCAGGGAGCACACCTTACTCTATCCACTCCAATGTAGTACAAAAAGGCTTTTTCCTCTGCCCCCATTCTCCTCACTGGGCAAGGGTGAATCATTCTTTTGCTCTGGAGAAGGAGAACTTCACCTTTCATTATCTGTGCTTTCCTTGCCAGCTGAGTTTCCACCTTTTTTGTGAGATTATGATAGAAAGGTAGTCATTAGCCTTTCAGTCCTCTTACCATCTTTAAGGGTTTGGTTGACTGTGGTCAGAGTGCAGTGCCTGCAAGGCTTAAATGATACAGAATACAGTTTTCTGAGATCCAGCACAATTGTAGCACCGAATGCAGTTCACACTGGTGACTTTGTAATGTGCGCAAGGACCAAGCACATTTCACCTTTGAGATTAATGCTATTGTATAACTTAATAAACACATTTAGCATGGGCTACCCAAAATTGTCCATTTAGGGTTACTCTATTAAGCCAGTCTCTAGTAGGAGTAGGAGTTGTTCTCATTAACAACTAAATGATGCATTTGTAATCTCTGTTTCAGAAGCTGTGGGAAACAGCCTCATGACTTGCTGTTTCTTCTGCCATCCAGCTGGCTTGCCCTTTAACTGATGGTTGCTGTATTAAAAGCCTAAAACTGCTATTCTTAAATTTAGGTTTTATTGAATTTAATCATTTTATTTTTAAGACTGTACTGCAGTTAATGATCCAAACAGATCAATATTTATAAACAGAGTGGTGCAAACTAAATACATTAATAAGTAAAATAGATATACTTGTATCTTCACATAAAACTTAACAAATCTGATGTGAATTGTAGACATTTTTAATTGCAAAAATAAAAGGAAAATAAAATGATTACCTCTCTCTACAAAGACAGAGAAATTCTGATTATTCCTAGGGAGTAGGTACCGATGCTGATCTAGTTCTGTTGTCACACAAGTGAATTAAAAACAATTTCACTGATGCCAGTGAAGCAACACTTTAGCTAAGACCATACCAGTACCAGGACACAGTATCAGCGAAGCTGGTCCTTCTGTAAGGCTTGGCAAAGAATCAGGTGAAGGTACTGTAACTTTGCTTCCAAAAGCAAGCTGCCATGCTGTGCATGAGATAACAAGCTTAGTATCTTGAAAGAGTTATCAGCTCAGACTTGAGCCTTTGGTGGCTGTGGGTATTTTGGTTCTGGAGATAGCTTGGTTACACTTGTATCTGAATCCTCTGCACAGTGCTTCACAATGTAAAAACTACTCCAGAGCAAAATCACCCTTGATGTCTTTGTATGGTCACCCTCTCTGTTATGATACATCAAGGTCTTTCATAGACATGACATAGGTGTCACTAGACTTTGCAGTCTAAAATAAGTGGATACCTGCCATATGCATTTCCTTTTTCAAGAGTACGTAGGGAATATGCCTAGCCTTTTGTGGGAGGGACAAAAGTGATTTTCTGTCACCTTTCAATCCTTTTTCTATTTGGGCTCCTGGAACAGATGTGTCTAGTCCCTGGGCTTCTTTATCCATGACAGTGATGACTGGGTCCCAGAGGGGCTCCTGATTGTCCCAAACTGCCAGCGCTTCCCCTATACTTTGAAACGGCAGAGGAGAATTCAGGTGCATGTGGCCCTACTAAGTGGCACATGGTGTCACGTCATCAATACTGACTTTATACAGTCAGGAAATCTTTTACCAAGTTTAAAGTGTGCTCAAGGGAGGAAGATCTGGCCCCATAAATAGGATAAGACTAAAATATCTCCATTCTCTATAACCACAATGTAGCTCGTTCATTCTTTTCCCAGGAAAAAAAAGATGCAACATTTTTTTCTCCCCCTTGACTTGTCAGATCAAGGACCTGACGCTTGCTGCTGCCACATTGCACTTGTTCTTCGATAAATCTCCAGTACTAACTAGTGAAGACTAATTTTTTTCTAAGTGGCGAGCGCAGGTATCTGTACGGAGACATCTCATTTCTTCCTAACTGCTTCAGATATACTTTGGTCCATGTTAAGCTAGTTCCATACCAAAAAGAAAAAAAAAATTGTCAACAGTGATTGCCAGCAACAGTTTCCCTCCCTCCTCACCTGTCCCCCAAATTGGTATTAAAAATGGTTGAACTGCTAATGATGATGAGATGAACCCCAAAGGACACTTCTAAGAATACATTTGTCGAGTAGAATTTTAGTCAAGCCCTTTCATGAAGGACCTAATGAGTATGCAGGGACTTGCCGCTGTAACAAAAAAGGTATCCATGCTTGTCTCTTGTCTGCAGACCTGTCAATACATTTTTCTGTGCAAGAAGGAATATGGACTCCAGCATCTTGTTTGCTTGCAGCAATAAAGCAGTGGTAGGCTACCATCTATTTAAGTTTTAGATTTCCCAGGCAGGAAAAATTTGTGCATTCTCAAATTCATCCTCATCTAACTCTTATTCATTTCTGAAAAAGCCATTTCTGAGATGCTGGTAAATGACTGCAAGACTAGACACTATGTGGCTTTTTGCAGGCAAGTACCTGAACACTGCATCTAATGTTGTCAATTTAATTTAGATGATTTAAAAATACCTGAGAATCTCTGGGGGAAGTCATTTGTGGTTCGGGAGGTTTGACAGGAGTGCCAGTCCTGCCCAGAGTGCCAAATTCCTTCCTTTTGCTTACTCCTGGGAAAAGACATGTTGGAGCAATTGCACATGTGTGAGGCGTGGCACTTGAGTTTTACCATTACTGTCTAGAAATTAGTACATACAGGCTTAACTCCTGAAAATAACTTTTACGGTTTATGTTGAGTTTTAGAGTTTGAGACAGTGAGCCTATGGATTGTGCTGTGTGACTTGTTTCAGTTTCCCAGTATGAACACAGTCACCAAAACATCTGCTCTTCAAATCTTACAGTTTTCAAGATTTCCTTTCCAGCTCCTATGCAATCTTCAGGAAAATCTTATTCCACAGCTTCCCTGGCTCAGTTTTTAATTCTTTCTTCCTGTTGTCTTTAAACACAAAGGGAAGTCTGTGGCAGATGTGCATCTGAGTGTGACTTGGACTGAGATGACAAATGGGACAAGGAGGGATGCCGTGTCTATGACTGGTCCTTTGTCACCGTTACTATTTCTTTCTGTACTATGTGGAAATGAGGAACGGGTAAAGAAATTAGTAGGTGTGGAAGGGCGGAAGTCTCCCTGTTTAGTGCAGATTTATGTGGGAAGTTTGCAAAGACCTGCTGAGTGTTTCTGCTCCGTGCAAAGCTGCCTAACTTACAGGATTCTTCAGCTACTCAGTGACCTGGGAATCAACCCGTTGCAAAATTTAGCTTCAGAATTTAAGCTTTTGTGTTTTTCCTTAAGTTTCCAGCTTTTCTGGTTACACAGTACCTGTGTTTTGTGTAACGCAGTGCTGTATTATCCTCCCCAGCCTACACTCCGACAGCATTCAAAAGAAGCATGAATTTTCTCTGTTCATCTCAGCAGGATGTGTAATGCCTCACACCTAGAACTCAACTTGCTATTTTATTCCTGCTTATTTCAGCTAATAGAAACAGCTAATAAGATTCTTTTACTTTATGTTCTCAACATATGTTACGTAGCATGAGTTACAGTCTCTGCATAATTGTTTGATGCACTAACAGGTATTGGAAGAGTGGGAGTGGAAGAATGGGTAAGAAATTTCAGCTTATCTAACAAGTCGTTTTTGTCTTTGCCCGGAAGAGGCAGTAGAAAATGAAGCTATATCACAACAGCTTCCTGAGGAGGATCAAGCCATCTACCTTGTTCCTGGTTTGATCAGACTAATCCAGTGTTTCAACTTCTAGCTTCCAAAATTGATTTACCTATTTTTCCTGTGTAATTCTGCAGCACGATGGTGACAGAAAATAGATTGTGCTGAAATGCTTAAGTTTACCCCATCTGAAAGTAAAATAAAGACACAGTGGCTGACTAATTAAAGGCCTGTTCTAAAAATATTCTAGAAAATGTCACAAACATTAGCATTACTCTTCACAGGGTCTCATCCCAGAATTTAAGTCCAAAGACTCAGAAGCCGTGTCTGCATTTTCCATACTGTAAAAACTATAGATTTGTGTCGCCAAATTAGATATCAGTCTTGACCTTGGAGAAATGAAACAATGATTACTGCTGCCGCATGGATGTTGTGTATGGGCGTACCTTTGTTGCTACAACCCAATTAAATAATAACAAATTCTATGAATGCCTGATCTAGTTATATTCAGTGTTAACACTGACAAAATCACAGGGCTCTACAGTTCTTTTAAAAGTGGATGAAAGATCAGAATTTTCTATTTCCACTTGTCAATTTTTTTCCAAAGACATCCAAGGATCAATTGGATTTTGAGTGTGTTAGGTTCCAGCTTTACCATATCAGTTGTGGTAGAGTTTCTTGAGAAATGAAAATGCACAATTTCTTCTTAATTTGAACACTTTTTCCTTGTATGCAAGGAAGTCTCAGATGTCCGGATTGGGAAAATGGGTTAGCATATACTGCCTATGTCTACCAGGAATTTGTTACTTTCAGTCAGTGTACAGAGCTGAGATCTGAAGTCTTCAGAGCTCACCTGATTCAACTGCAGTTGGCTGGTAGTCTAAGTAGATAAAGTGATTTTACTCCAGGAGGTCTTAGGAGATTAATTTGATTTCATTACCAGTGTAAGGACTTCTGAGGACATGAACAGCCCATATTCCTTTTACATCACCTCTCTCAGTAATCTCTTTCCAAGAGAATGAGAAGAATTTGTATTTTCTTATGTTACTCCTATCATGATTTGGATGATTGGAAGTGCGGAGCATGCCTTTGCTTTTGTCTGTTCTTGCTAGGAAAGTCCCTTTGTAATCGGACGCTTGCTCTCATTGACTGGAAAGGAAAAAAAACCCCAGCCCTTAGCATAGAAGATGGGACTTATGAGAAAGATCAGGTGAACAAATAACTCTTTGGAGCAGAGACTGGGTGTGAGAAACCGGATAAAGCAAGCTACAAAGCCAGGGCAAGGAGACCATCCCGGGTGGGATTTTGCGTCAGCCTGGAGGTTGCTGCTGCATTGTTCCACTGCGGCAGGCAATGTGTGCTTGTAGGCACAAGGGGAAGAAGCCCAGCCAAATGATCATGCTCTCGCTACAGAGACCTTTTGACTGAAAGGTCTGAGAGAGTTTTCTTTCGTCTTAAGGGAAACACTCAAAGCAGGAACAACGTGGCTTCATCTTCTGATTCCCATAGTACTTTCCAGATCTTGAAAACATACTGAATGTTTTCTAACGAGCCTGAGCATCCTCAGAGTAAGGAACTGACTCAGCCATGTATCAGGTTGCAAAGTGTAAAGCCCTACAATACAAGTCAGCAGGCATTTGTTTTCTGTGCCATAAAAGACCAAGCAAACACATCATTATTATTACTATTATTTTTATTGTTTTATATGTTAGGTTGGTATTGAGGGACTGTGAATATTCTTTTCAGAGAAGGAACTGGCAAAGAAGATTAAGTGATCTAATAATTTGTAATAACAAGTACTGCATTTGAGAGTACTAAAGAATGTTATATTCTGGCTTTTGGGACCATGTATGCATTTTATAGGGGAATAAATAAGTAATCATTTGTGGCTTCAAAATGTAACAGTCTTCAGGGGGGAAGGGGAGAGAAATGAATGCTGATTCAGAAGGGAACTACTGTTCCAATTTGCTGTAATTTTAACAAGAAGAGATCTGTTGAATGCATTCAGGAGAACAATGAGTAGTTAAAAAGTACTTCAAATTAAGTACTAGTTTGATTTTTTTCATTTTATTCTTGGATCTGATTATGAGTCATGTACAGAAATAATGGGAAATTATTGAAAGTTTTCCAAATTTCAGACCTTTTTTTAAGATAATGAGAAGGAGCCTTAGTTTTTTGATACCTTTATGTCTTGCTTCATTTTTCAGATGTGGATGAACTTCCCTATGCAGTTCACTTCTGAACTATCACTGCAAAATCAGATCTATTACTACAGTTTATGGCCAATTTATGGGATATTGATTTACTCATGCCAAGTGATAACATATGCTAAGAATAGTCCCATAGGGTCAGTGAAAATACATGTGCAGTAAAATGCTACTTATAGTTTCAAAGTCTGGCCTTACTGCAATAAAATGGGTTCATCTGAAAAATGTTCTAGCATTTAAGAATTATTGAAATTATGCATTTTGAGGAGAAACATATAGAATTATTCATAATGAAAATATGGTTGAAACTTTTTGCTGGATATGAGAAGCTTCCTATTTGCTTTGGGAAGGAAAAGGAATAGTAAATCTTTTACCTCTCTTACTGAGAAGCAGTAATTCATGTGAATAGTCAGTGATACTGCTCACAAAAGGGAGTCAAATCCTCTTCTGGCCTTAATAATTATAGGTCATATTGTGTCCCTGGCTTTAAAGCAGATCTTTTCATTGCAGGAGCTATGCTGCTGACCGGTGGTATGAAATTCAGCTTCCAAGTGCTTTAGTGAGTTCTTACAAGAAATAAGTACAATTGTAGTAGACTTCAGAAAGACTTTTCTGGCCTGTTCTAGGCATGGAAAACCCAACCAGTCTTGCAGGGAATTTGTGGCCTTCCAGGTTGAATGCCAGTCTAGATTCTCTGTCCTGAAAAGTGCTACTAAGCTGGCCAGAAAACTATATTATAGTCTGAGAAAATTATATTGTCATCTTTCTAATTCCCACTAACAAGACATCTAACTTTCAGTGAAGTTAATAACACAGGTTGAATAGCAAGGAACAAGGCAGCAAGTCCTCTTCTCCACTGTAGTACACCTAAATTATACTCAGATGTGGTAGAAAAGAGGTTTCTTAGGAAAGACAGATGTGGAGTGTAAAAGTGACTGGATTGTGGGCATTGACGTGGGAGGAACAAGTTATCAGTGTTGCAGCCCTACTGCCTTGTCTATGCTGCAAATAGAGAAGTTCTGGACCCGGCATACCCTGACTGTCCACTGAATGTGTTGCAGGACTCCACCTGGGACTGCACCACCTCTGGGCCATATTCCAATTTCCAGGGGAAAAACAGCTGGATATTTGAGCTGGAGGAGAACTAGTATGCACTGCGAAGGATTCTCTGATCTGTGGACAGTGAAGAATCAGGAGCGCAGGGTGTGCTACAGAGTACTGCTGTCCTGCATTTTAGACCTGGAAAAAATTGCTGTGGATGACATTATCTTTCCGAAGACTTCTAGGGGGAGTGACCTGAAGCCTGAATGCAGTCAGTCGGCTCTAGAGGGGAATGCCACCTTCAGAGGGGATGAGAGCCGTCTGCATCGTGATTGGCAGTGGACCGCTGTCTGAGGTGGGTACCTTTAGCAGTGCAGCCTGTGGCACTGTCACTGCCACTAGATTGCTGGCTTGCAAGTATCTGGAAAGCATGTTAGCAAAATTCTCATTAACACTGTCGAAAGCTACTGCACTGCAGAGAAAAACTACTATCAAGCATGCTTCCTCTCCTGTCACACTGGCACGCACAACCCTTATTAACGATTGTGTAGATACGAGGAGCATCTACTACTGCTGACTCTGTGTGGTTTTTTTTTTGTATTTTAAGAGGACATTGACATTTTGTGGTTAAAGATTAATTCACTGCATGGCTGCACTCACACATGCCCTTCCCTCTTCAGAATTCCTTGTGGATGTTTATTTTCCACTTCTGAAGTGTTATGTCGCCTTTTGAGAAAGAAGCGCTAGCAGGAGCTGGTAGATACAGCCTCCAGGTGAAGTATTTATCATTTTAGGCTATAGAGAGTGAAGGCAACATTTGTTGAAAGTACCAGATATAAGCTGTTGAATGAGAAGATAGCAGTGACAGTTCCAGAGGGGAAGGTATACCTACTGCCTGCCAGAAATAAAATGAATTTGTGTCACCACATGCAGAGAAGTGAGAGTCCTAACCATTAGCTAATACCATAGTCTAGGGCTTCTTCCAGGTGTCCAAAGCACAAGGGACTCAGTAGAGATGGATATCACAAAGCAAGAGACAAAAGGCCAAACTCAGCAGTTCTATATATTCCCTTTAACTCAGATTAATTCCAGTCATGTCAGGGGAAATATTCTTGTCAGTATTATTAATAGCAATATTTGACTCAAACTTTGGAAAGCAAGGTTAGTATTTGACACAGTAAATATTCAGTTTTCTATTTACCTTTTTCATGTTAATGTTTTGAAGTTTATACTGTAGTAAATAATGTAATAGTACATTTTTATTAGATTGAATAGACAGTTTTACATTCAGTTATTAGCTGTTTAGACATTGGTAAATGGGCTATTCTCAGGGATGCTGATCTTTGGATATCCCTTTTCTCTCCACATGCACATTCCAAGTCACAAACCATTTCATTTCTTTAAATCTTATTTTTTCAATCTTCCTTCCTTTTTTTTTTAGTGAACAGCAGATTTTCTTTGTATATACAAGTCTGGGGGGAGTTGTTTTTATTGTGGATAGTATGCGCGGTTATTTTATTAAAGTCGAGAAGAATCAGGCTTCATGATTCTTCCTCCTTCCCCTCAAAACAGAATGTATGAATTAGTATACAGTAATATATAAGGAACTTTTTTTTAGTGGTTCATGTGATCAGTACAGAGCTGACACAGAGCCTTCCAGAAACTCTTGGTGGGACCCTGAAATGATCATCATGGATGAGTGGCTGATTGCAGAGCTGAATAAATCTGTGATTACATTACAATATAAGGGCCAGTCTCTGCAACCCCTTATTCATGCAAGTAATCCTAATGGAGACAAAGTTAAGAAGGAGAAGAAAACTGAAATCATCAAATTCCTTTGAAGCATAAAAACATATCCTCAGGAGTAAAGGAGTTAATGCCTTAAAGACTTCATCTCCCTGCCCCCCCCATTTTCCATCAGCTGTATGCAATGTGAAATTAAAAGAATTAATTTAATAGTTGCTAAAAGCTTTAAGTAAAAATAACCCCAGTGAAGCCCAGTCCCAAAATCCTGCAGGTGTTACTGACTCATTTTGCAATTCAGGGAGGATATTTCTTCCAGTAATCTGTTTAACTTTGAAAGACTAGTGAAAGGTCCCTTAACCAAGGCTGGCTTCTACAGATGAATAATTTACAGCATACCAACTTTAAGCTTTTACTTGAAAACATGATATAATCTGTGGTTACCTTTTTAACGTCTAAAAAGTGTAATTTGCCTGTGTTTCCATCATTATCCCCACTTCAGCCTAAAACTATGGAAACAAGAGATAGTGCGTTCAAAAGACAGAGAGATATATGACAGAAATGAAGGTAGGAGTATACATAGTGGACTGGGTGATGTGTTTCCAGGATTGCTTATTCTTTGATTCCAAAAACATTTATGAATCTGGGCTTAAACTGAAAGCATCTGTTTAAGTCTGTCCCTATGCAAAACACTTAAGCTTGTGCTCAACTTTAAAGCTGTGGTCAAGTTCTACTGTGCTCAACTTTAAAGCTGTGGTCAAGTTCTACTGATGTTAATGGAAAAGGTGTGTCCTAGCTGATTAGCATGATGCAAATGGGGCTGATGTCCCACTGATTTCAGAAGAGGTGGATTGGACCCTTGTTTAGAGAGTTTGCTAAAATAGGGCCTTAATTATTCCTTCCACAGTACCCTAATGCACTCCTAACAGTGATGGAGCAGTGTTCAGGTAAAAGAAATGGAGAGGATGAGGTCTTTGTCCTACCTGACTTTAGATGCTGGACAGGGGCTGTAGAAACATTTGAAGTACATTCCAGTGGAAGAAGTATCTAGCATTTCTTTTGCCTTTGCTGGTCACTGTAGTATTGATAGTATTTCTCTCTAGGTCCTCTGCTTTTCAAGAGGCTCTTTCTGTGCATCCCTAACTGCTGCCATCAATGAGCTTCTCCTCAAGTGGAGTTAAAGGAAAACAGGAACTCTTCAATTTCAAGAGTATCCTTGGGGTGCATGAGAGGTACTGAATAATCCAGGAGATGAAAGGTGGGTGTAGGAAGAGCAGGATCATTTAAAATATGTAGTTTTTTTTTTATTGACAGGATCTACATATACAGGTATGGGAGGATTCAATTTCAGTTATCAAGGCAGTAACAAGATTTGCCATGAGTGGAAGGAGGAGTCTGGCTCTCAGTCTTTCCAATGCCCTTCCATTTTAAGAACAGGTAAGGAAAGATTTCTATTGGACACTGGTATCAGGGTATGAGGGGAGTATGTGTATTTAGAGATCTTCATAGTGAGTGTGTCTGAGACTCTATGTTGTCTCAGTATTGGTCCTGAAAACCTTAAGGTGGAAACATTTTAAAGCTTCCCATCTACTTCTCAAAAAGGCTTTAAAGCAGACTCCTGAAAATGCATGTGTTGGAGCCTTGTTGCTGAGTATGGGGGGAACTGCAGGAGATTCAGGGATGCAGAACTATGACATAGGTGACATGTTTTGAAGCAAGCCCCAAGAAGTTAAACAACATTGCGCATTTAAAGTGGTTTCCCACTGGAATGTTGCAAATTCTGTTGTGCCTCTCAGCCTCTCGCAGACAGGAGATGTATGGTCTGATACAAAGCCAGGCAGCCTGACTAGGATTTGGCAGCCTCAGGAATGGGTTTATATACTATTTTGCCTTTCTCTTCCAATCAATTCCCCTAAAGCTTCAGGCATCCCTGAGAAACTACAGTAAAAGGGACATGGATCCTATGGAAAACACAGTCTCTATGGGAGAACTGCCTATGCAGCCTGTTTAGTGTGGAGGATATCCTGTCGTGAGTGGAGAGAAGAGGGGGGGGGGAAACTTGGGGGGTGGGGGAAGAATGTCATAGGAATAGACCGCTCCTTAGGCATGTATAATTCCCTGTCATTGACCAGTGGACAGGGATAGTGGCAGGTTCAAGCAGAGCTGACTTAGCTGTGTTTGACCAAATGTAGTAGTCTTGACTCGGGAAATTCATTCAGACATTTGTAACAATGGAAAACTGTAAAATCCTGGCATTGGCACATTAGTAGGGAGGCTTCGTCTTCCTTCTTGCGATTTACTCTCCTCCGTTGCTGAGACCCAAATAACACTGGGGATAGATAATTGTTATTACAAGACCGGGCTTTATACGCATGCTGCAATGATAGGAGGAAAACTAACGAAGAAACAGCAACCGGACGAAAGCCATCGCAACGCTGGCTATTCTTTGTGGAGTGCCCCATTCTCAACTGCGTTTTGCAAAATATTTAGTAATCTTGTACCTACCTCTCTGTTTTTGTGACGGACATGCTCTTTCTCTTTGACTGGATATTATTATTTACTGTATGACTTCATCTGCTTCCTACAGCCTTGGAAACACCAAAGAGCACCGTGTGCTCTAGCATGCAAGAACTTAGGGATTTTCAGTGTAGAGGGGAAACACCCTTGCCACCTCACTCCCCCCCTAACCCCCCCCCCCCCCCCCACATCAAGACATCTCAGGATTCTCCAGTTCCTGATATTTCCTCTCTGATTTCACCTCTGGAAAAAACAGATGTGCAGTTGAAAACTAGGCAGAAAAGGGGGTGGGTGGGGAATAAGCTCCTAATTTTTATCCTTCAAAACATTTTATCTGCTTTTTTGTGAGCTGTGTGCCACAAATTCGGTCTGGGCATTAGTATCCAAATTACCTCTTCCTTTTATCCAGCATAAAAAACATTGTCACACTCTTAACTAATGTTTCATTTTTGTCTGTAGATGCAATATTGGAGGCTTAATTGGGCCAATAATTATTCATGCATTAGTGTGAACTTTCTGAAGTATAATCGTAACTTGTTAAATGTATAATTATTACCACTGAAAATTAGCAACCTTTTTTTATGTGCATCTCTAGTTCTCTGGAAAAAACAGTGATTACAGTACTGAATAGTGGAATTTAACCCATTTCCTCATATTTTATTTTTAATATTGGTAGCTATTATGTGTCCTCACACAACTTGGGTTAAGACTGAAGACTTGACCCTGCTCAGGTGGAAGTCCCAGTGTATAGTAGTCTTGAATACTCAGTTGGGCTGATATCTTAGAAGATGCTATTTTAAATTTCCTGGTAATTTAATGCCTTCCAGTTGTCTTTGCAATGTAAAAAAAATGCATCCTTTATGTCATTCTTATGAAAACCTTTAAGTCTTCTTTGAGGCAAACTAATTCTGTGTGCAATTGTTGCTTTTTTTATTTCTTTTCTTTCTTCCCCCCCCCCCCCTTCCCCTCCTTCTCGGGAAATTCAGATAGCAAGTTATTTGATTCCACAGCCGAAATTCCCTGTGGGGAAGGTTTTTTTTGTTTTTGTTTTGTTTTTCAAGCTGTAAGCCTGATGCATGTTTTCCATTTCACTTTAGAAATTTGAATGACAAAATGTTTCAGCAGACTTGAAGATAAAATGCTTATGCTTGCTAAACATTTTGCAAGTACTTCTCTAGCCTGACCTCTTCATTTTATTACCATGTGTGAATAATGCGTTGCACATAAATTTTTGTGTGTGTGTAAATATAGAGGAAGGTATCTATGTATGCTCCTTATACATACAATTTATGCATACACACATTCTTTAATATAGCATTAAATACAGAAACATACGGGATACAACACTTTGGCTTCACTGTTATTCACTCTGAAGTTGAGCACTTCTGAAACTAAGGTATATCATGTAATCATAACTCAGGTCCTGCGAATTTTCCAGTCCTTAATTGTGTGATCATGCCTTACTTCTCAGATAATACATCCATGTGCAGCTTTATCTATAAGCTTAGAAGTAGAACTATTTTAAAAACTGATGTCTCTGTAGTCCCTCTCCCAGAAGCTTAATTTTATATTATCTGAATTCAATGAAAGCATTTCTTACTGCCTTCAGTGGTGCAGGATGTGGCATGCTGCTCCCTGAGCTATTACATCCTCTCTGCTAACGTGACGTAAATATGGTACTTCAAACCTTTAATTTTCAGACTTTCTTTCTTTATTTGCATGAATTTTGTTTTGAACCATTTATTCTTTTTTAATAAAAATGGTTTATGGAAAAACACTTACTGGGCCTATGGGTTGATTCCTTTCTGATACCACAGAAGGCTTGTGTATGTACTCCCTAGATGCATGTTAAGGAACTGAGGGTTAGAAGAATTACTATACAGTTTTTTATGGAAAATTAGTTACTCATAGGGTTTTTTGTTTGTTTTATTAACATAAATCTTCTGAGGAGAAATTTAATTTTCTTTTTTTGTTTAAAAAAAAAAGCAGAAGTACCAATGATTCTAAAAAAAAAAAAAAAAGAAAAGAAAAGAAAAGATTGGTCCTTAGTAGAAGTGGTAAATGAATCTGTGAAGACTACCATTCTCTTCTCCAGGCTTATCTTCCCATTCAGACTGCATTTTCATAATGTCTTCCAGAGAGATTATAACACATCAAAAAAGGAGCATCCAGCTAGAGATTTCCTGGTTTTTGAAGCTACCTAGATTCAAGAAACAGTTTGAAGCCCTACAAAAATGCTGATTATAAAATCTGGATCTAGTTCAAACTTGGATTGCTAATCTGAATGAAATTGTTGGGACTTGTGAAGTGACATCTAGATCTAGTTCTTCCCTAACCAAGTTATAAAATGTATAAAAAGAAATAAGCCAAAAGAGAATGATCAAGAAAAGCAACTAAAAGATAAATGGTTCCCTGTTGTATTAGAGTGGTAATAACCTTTTTGTTGCCTTGATTTACTGCTTTGTAAATTGGGAATATCATGGTGGTTTCTGATGTTTACATAGCACTTAACAGATAATTAGGACTGCCTACATGCTAAGCATTTCACCCACATGTGATACTGTAATAGCAATATCCAGGTGTGCATATCAACAGAGTGTAAGACCACAATGTTTGTATGTGCTTCTTCTGGAACAAGAAAGCATGTTTTCTTTGTTCTCCCATAACCAGTTTCCTTTTCTCTGCTTGGACTATATTAGGTTAGAAGAGCTTGTATACAGAGTGGCAATAGAGTGGAGGTTTTGGGTGTAAAGATATCCTGAAATGAGAGTGCACTCTTTCTATGACAATTGGATATAGAGCCTGATGGTCAGTGAATTCAGTCCATTGGGAGGATCATTGGTATCCCTAGTAAAGACTGGACTTTGACAAGAAATTTAATGAGTCTGTTGCTCCTTTGATCTCCATTTGCATAACTTGATTCAGTAAAATTAAAATCATGCTTCTAAATACCACAGTGCTGGAATACTAAATACTGCATGTAACCACTGCACTACATTTCCTCCCCCCCTCCCCAAGTGTGGTATACAAGAAAAGAGATAAGAGAGCCTTCCTTTTAACTCCTTCAGCCTTGCATGTACTTTGGGAGAGTGGGTCCTCTGAAAGGCATTGGACTCTAGGAGACTGTGTTCACAGAGATGTGGCTGGAAGCATGTAGCTGTGTCACTATGCTGAGCTCAAGTTAACATAAGCCTCCTCTTGGTAAGCCTTGCTAATTTGGCTTCAGCAACGTGCTTACTGTAATTAAATGGCTTCTAGTTCAGAGCTGGCTCATATCTGGCTCACATCCCCATTAACAGGAAGAATGAAACTTGTCTGCCTGCAACGATATCACAAATCCCCACAGTTATCACAGAAGTTTGTTACTGAGCTGGTATAATTTGGCACTCTGACTGTGATGGCCTGACTTCTACTTGAATCAGTGTGAAAGGTTTATTAGTTGCTGCTGTCAGATGTTCTTGGGAGTCAAGGATATATACATTAAAGCATTGCTTCCTTTAGTAAAAACAAAGGAAAATGATGTTTCCTCTGTTGCCTTTTTAACTCCAGAAAGATGCCACAGCAATAACAAACTTCTGAACAAATAATGTAAACAACATATGAGATAAACAGCCAATAATGCTGTTAAGCTAATCAATAATATATTTTTATTTGGATTGAAAATGAAGTAATCTTCCTTTTCATTTCTCGCAGTCACGAATTCTTTTCTTTTTTTAAATAATGATGAGAGCAATCAACGTCTGCCAAAAGCAAATGATGTGTCGGCTTACCATAAGTTCCTTGTCAGGTCCAGGTAAGTGTAAAAATGTTAAATGTAACAATTGTAAAATTGATCAATTTAACATACCAGAAAAGCGAAACTGTTCCATATGATGAAGATTCTTGTTTTTTGCCATGTTCAGAATATCCTTTTCAGGTGCGACTACTTTACTACTGATCAATGATCAAGCAGAGAAGATGAATTTCATATTCCTTCTCCGTTGTTGCAAATCATTTTAATTACTTCTGCAAAGGGTAATTGGCACAATCAGCAGAGGTTAGCAGATCATCTGAGAGCATTTATTTTGCCAATTTATCCATGTTTGAAGTGCCAATATTAAGTTATTTTTTTTGTTACACTATTATATATATATACATCTGCAATAAATATAAGTGTTTTCTAGGAGAACTTGTGACCTCAGGGTTCACAAATTAATACATTTGTTCTGGCAACTAAAGCTAAACTGAATGTTAGTACAGCATTTCAAATAACACCATCCAAAGTCTTTCGTAAAAACAATATGTTTGTGTTGTAGCACAGGATTGTATTTATGTAATGAGAAAGCATAATGTGCTCAATAAATATTGAAGTTCTTGGCCTCCTGCTGAGCATTTGATATTGAAGCGTACCTAGTTATAGACTTTGAAATTGATGCCCCTTTTCATTCTGGGCTGAATTTGCACCTTTGCTACAGTAATTTCACTTTGTGTCTCTGCACATAATTATTGTGAGGCTGATTCAATAGGAGAAGAATAAAGAGAGATAGAGTTCTGCTTGAACAGCAGGTAGAGTTGTATTATTTTAATGAAACTTTGAAAGTTTGCTAAGAAACTAAACCAGTAAACTTTCCAAAATGCCCAAAGTAGGACTTCAGGCAGTTGTTTTCTGGTTCTCTGTTATCCTCATAATATTTGGAACTAAATTCTTGTGAAGTGAATTAATTATCAGTATTATAAAAGAAATCATAATCTTGGCCTTTGTCATTTATTCCACAGCAAAGTAAGAAAATCTGTGCTAAGCATCCATCACCTGTAGCCTCCAAGCACTTACAGTGCTGATGTGGATACCTGAGTAAGGAAATGCAGCAAGGGTGGGAGACGGAGGGCTTTTATCTTCCTACCCCTCAATTCAGTATCAGTTCCTCCTTATGTACCTCTTCTGAGAACTCTGTTTTAGCTCCCAAGGCAAATGAACTCAAGAAGTGGACTGGCTCTTTCCGCTCAGCACTGAGTCATTGTAAATTGTAAGCAGCTATAATCTTTTCCTCTGTGAATGTGTGTATATTTTAGAGTGCTGATTTTAGTGTTAAAGGGCCTTCAGGACATGAACATTTTGCATTGGGATAGTTAGCATCTCCAGCAGACATTCACAAGCTGGACAGAGCCCTATCCCCTTGGAAAGGATTGGAATACAGGCACTTTGAGGATGCACTAATTCAGATTGCACTAACTCCTAGATTTGGAGAATGGTGGTGGTCCCCCAGAGGTCTCCTATTCTGCTGCTGTCCTCTGAGAGTGCTCTGCAGGGCCTGTGCCCACAGGAACGAGTCTGACTCCAGGTAGAGTCCTACTGAGAGAGTTGTTTACATGAAGTAAGTTCCTTCGGTCAAGTCAAGAGCAGTGCATTTCTCATTCATGAAACTTTGGCCTCTTTATGGTGAATGAGAGTTCTACTGTTGTCTTGCAGTGTGGATGGTATTTTACCCCCAAATCTGCAATAAGCTAAGTGGTTGAGGTCAGATAGAAATACGAGAACTGACTATTCCACAGAAGTTAGTGGGCACGTGGGAATAGTTAGGATTTTTGGGAGGAAGGTTTTCCAAGAGGAAAGATAAGCAACTGACCCTCACTTCAGCTGAAACTAGCTACTTAATTTCTCCTTTGTGTAATAACAGATCTATCCCTGTGTCTTTATTATGGCTTGTTCAATATAAAACCAATAAAAGTATACACAGAGGCCCATATACTCAGGCATGTAGATCCATTGCCTTCAAGATCTGCTGAAAAATCAAAACAAAAGCATGCACAGAGGGGTCTTCAAAGATGATCTATAATTAACTTAAAAAAAAGTCTCTGTCCCAATTCAAATCCTTATATTCTATGATATGATGTAAACTGGCATATCACCACTGATGTTATCAGACTTGCATCAATCACCAATCTGAGTATCTTATGCTTTGGGCCACTGGTGCCAGAGGTGTAAAATGAAATTCTAGATTGTGCTGGTTTTTGGCGTGGTGAAACAAGAGTTTTCAATTCTCATCAGACTGCTTTATTAGAACACAAGCCTTCTAGAACTTTACTTTGGTTTTACTTATTGGCTCAAAAAAGAGGTAGAGTGGCCAAACTTGTGATGACAGATTATTATATGAAGTCAGTATCACTTAAGGTTATTTGTAAGTGTCTTCTCCCAGCGCTTCTGATATTCAGGTTTCCTACACGTATTTCTTTGGCATGTATCTTCTTTAGACATTAATACTTTCAATGGTACAGCATATATTTTCAATTTCTTTTTAGTAAGCAAAAGAAATGCTGCAATCAGGTGTCTATGGAAAAATGCTACCTGCTATGGGCTACATTCATTTCAGACATTGTACCCCAGCGGCTACATCTGTGAGGAGCATTGACAGTGGGAAAACAGGGTGCTCCACTCACAGGGTTGTTGGTCCCCATTTGGTCCTCTGATTACTAAGGATTTTTTGCTAAGGTTGCTTTCAAACCACAGTCTTGCTCTTTCCCTTCTTCTTGCACTGTCATATCAATACAGTTGCCTACCGATTTACTTCTCTTGAAGAATTTGCCATCTGCAGGAGTGTATGGGATTATATTCCTGACACTCATTTTGCCTGAGTCTGCATCACTGTCTTCATTGTCCTTCACTTTGTTGAACTCATTTATACCTCTGTGAGGAGTGGGGAAAAAATAGTGCCCTTCAGTGCTCCATTTGCTGCTCTCATTGTGCGGGTGTAAATGACAAGATATGAGATGGCCAGGAATTAGGTCCAACTCAAACTACTCAAACACTGACTTATGCTTGCAATTTGAAGTGCAGAAAATACTCGGAACTGTCAGTTTTCATGTAGCGCAGTGGTGCAATGGTATGGGACAGCATAAAATCTCTCTTTCTTTGGTCCACAGTCACTCTAAATATTTATGTACTGTAGCAAACTTTGGGCAAACCTGAATTTAGATTCAAGTGTGTAGCCTCTGCACAGGGCAATATTTTGAGATACCAGATTTGCTGCAAACAATTCATGTTACTCTGTACATATTTATTTGCTTGTAGACAATTCAGTGTCCCATAGTATCTCAAGCATAGTTAATGTTGTTGGTATGTAGGAGTTCACACCTGAGCTGGCCATTCTGCCCTCATTAGAAGGGTATTCATTTGCTCACATGCCAGCTTCTGAACTATGGAAATAACTGGCTGATGTATTAAGAAAAGCAGGACCCTGTTTAATATGCTGGTTTAGCAACTGAGGCCTTCCATCTACTGCTTCATGAGCAACTTAGGTTTCCCTGCCGTGGAGGACTGGGACCTCAGAGAGATGGACATCTGGGGATGGGGACTGCCACAGCTGTTTTCAGGTAAGGCATCCTGCTTGCATACCAGATCTTGACATGTGAATATATTTTGAGTGCATTAGTTACTCTGTCCATTTATCCAGGCTTCCAGTCATTTACAAATCCAGCACTTTTTAAAGTTTTGGCTTAATACTAGTTTATTAGTAGAGTTATTACACTGAGTAACTTATAAAGTCTCAGCATGTTGCTTGAGCAATTGTCTTTAGTCCTGAACTTCTCGGAATAAGCCAGTACAGTGATCTGGAAGATCTGTAATGTTTTATCCTAGTTTTAAAATAAAATGACCTGCGTTCTATCTTTGAGACGTACTCAGACCTGAATCCTATGCAATTCACTGTCACTTGTACATTTTTAAGAGTAAAATTTAGCCCTGTGGCTTCTTTTTGTTTGTTTTAATCATTCTGGCTATTTCAGGAACATTTAAATTGGAAGAGTAATGAGCAAACAAGAATATTTAATTTACTCTCAATTTCTTTTTCCTGCTAGATCTGCTTAAGAGGCTGTGGTCTTGATATAAGTCATCTACTAAGAAATGAACAAAGGAACAATTTATACTGGAGATTAATGAGTGTGAGGGGCTCTGGTAATATGGCAGTAAGTACCATAGAAATGTTATAAATACCTAAAAATTCAGCACAGAGAGGTATGGGCAAAACTCCAAATAGCCTCCACTATTGTAAGATGGAAAATAAAACCCTTAATGGGCAAAACCTCTGCCTGTTATTGGTAAGAAGCACTAAAAGTAGCCATTCTTAGGAGCACTTGTGGTTGACTAGCACTTGTTATGCTACAGGAGAGAAGTAGTAGTCCTGAGGAAGAGGTTTTTCTTTGTCATATCAGCAGTTTTAAGTAGAGCGCAGATGCTTTATGCTTCCAGGGCTGGTAACATTAGAAAAATGTATTAAGAACTGTGCAGAGGATTTTTTTCTGAAATAAGTGAAGTACTGGGAATTATTGGTGTGACTAGTGAAGTTTTGCTTCTCTTGCTCATTGTGACTACAGACACTTTTCACTTTTGCATGTGTTTCTAATTGAGACTGATGTAAAGTTAGACATTTTCACCTAAGTCTCACAGGCCAGAGTGTTCAACAACAATTAAGTATCGAGTGTGCATGTGAGTAAACAATTAATTAGTGCCATAGGGAAACATATGTTTTGGCTCCTTCCTGGAGCCAATTACCACATGCCTGTGTTATAAGGCAGAATGAGAAGAGGCCCCATGCTGAAATAAAGGTTCATTACAAAGCAATACAAAGCAACATGACAAAGAAAGAAGCAAGTATATGCTGACCTGTCAAATAGCACAGAACCACAAACTGGAAAAATTATCAGGGAAGCTTCTACACTGAAAAGAAAGCTCACATGGCCTTCAAGTTCATAGGTACACTTGCACAACTTCTTTTGCAATTAATGTACAATTCTTAAACATACTGGAAGGTTGAATTTGTCCCATGGCTAAAAAAGCATATGACTCACATTTAATGACCCCATCAAGGACTGAATTGAGGCAGGTTTTGATATTTCCTTTTTTTGCTTGGTTTGGGCCCATGTTTGTTCATCTGCGGTGACAGTTTGAGTCATTTCGTGCTTAGTTCTGAGCTGTGGTTCTGATTGTCTTCCAGCCCCAAAACAGCTCATTCTTCTAGAGAAGAAACCTGAGCAAAACTGAGCAGATAGTCTGCTCTGGAGTCAATATTAAGACATGCAGTGGGCATCTGACCAGGCCACTCCAAAGGAGTCAGACTTTATCAGTAAGGACACAAGTCCAGTCTCATTAGCTGACCCAGGGGCTGGAGCCTACTAACTTCTGCACTTTCTAAAGACAGTACAGACTCTCCAATTCTTCCTAACTTTTAGAGACTGCAGAACTGGTCCCTTCCACAGACTTTATTCTGCTGAGATTCTATTGGCCTTAGAATATTGTCTCCTTGAAAGATGCTTCTTTAAATGAGGTAACCATGTAGTTGCAGAAGTCAGGTATTTTTATACAGCTTAGTTATATCTGCCATGTAAATTATTTTTCAAGTAGTTTTAAAAATAGTATGATCGCAGTAATTGAGAACATGGACAGAGTTCAGCTGCAGCTTGGCGACTGAATGTTGGCAGAAATTTTACACCATATTTACTGAATATTTGTACAAGCAGGGTTTACGTCAGTGACAGTAATGCAAATATGTATGTTAAATACGGGAATGCATTCTAGTGAAATGATAGAGTGACTTGTACTGCCTTCTAATACTGTGATTTGCTGCAAACTTAGCTTAGTTATTACTTTACCCAGCTCCTGAAATGAAGAACTGGCAAGTGCAAATATGTTTAAAATAAATCTCTTCAGCATACTTCACGATTGCATTCCCATCTTGCACTAATGCAGCTCACCAAATACATTGCTACTCTATGACACTTCCATCAGAACCTAACTGAATACAATTTGAAAATCTTTAACATGGCTTTATGGTGAGAATATTCATGAATACAAACCCATAGTTTGCTCACAGTTAACGTAATTCAGGTAAACATTTTACCTGTGCACTCATTCATGGGAAAGGTAACACAGATGAGAAACTCATATAGTCTTGTCTTTTATATATTTGCCCATCTGTGCTTCTTGCTGCGGAAAAAAAATTCCTTTCCTTTTGCTCCTATCATTTTTATTGACAGTCTTGGCAGGTGGGGGGTTTATTAGCTTTTTATTGTTTCATCTACTTTCACTCCTTGCCTCTCCTCTTTAGGTCCACAGCAGTATTTTAAGAATATGCCCCCTTCTTTCCTACTGTTTTTTGCAACTGAGCATCTTGTTTAGTTATTTTGTTTCTCATCTTGACAGCTGCCGTTCCCTCTGGCTTTTCTGCTTCCACCTTGTGGCTTGTTAAGGAGGCTGCTTTAAACCTGAGCACTTTTAATTTCTCCCCCATCTCCTCTGCATTAACTTTAGAGGTCCACAAGTCCAGGGGCAGGGCTGCTGAAGCCATGAATCTCCAGAGATCACCTTGCTACATTAGCAGGTGTCTTCACATTTTTCTCATTGTGACTGTGCTGCTTATGGCTCAAAGGTGACTTTGCCTCCATTTCCCTGACAAGTAGGGCTGTAACTTAGTGGTGGCGAAAACAGCCAGCACAAAGAAGCAAAGAGGGCCTGGCCAGCAACATCTAGAATGGGCACTCGCTTCACTTTTGGGGTTTGCTGAGGTCTCCTGGTGTTTCTCCAAGCATGTGGCACGGTGGCATCCTGCCTAGGGAACCCAGATCAGTCCCACCCTACCATGGGGCTTGTGTGGTCCCTGGCCGTTCCCAGCAAATGTGCTCATCGGCATTGTGGCAGAGGCCCCGCTACCCTGGAAGAGGGGTCTCTGGAGGCACTGCCAGCTGTGCGGTGCTGCCTGACTCCTGCCCATGGTCCTGGTATGGGGACAGCCAGGGAGGTGTCTGCCAGCACTGTCTGTAGGGTCAGTGCTCATCTGGAAGTCTGAACCTGAAAGTCAAGCTCTGAGGCACCCACCTGTGTCTTGTTTGCTCATGTGCGAAATACTGCTAATTGTGTTCTTCACTTCTCAAGTCTAGTTCCTACCTCTGAACTCCTTTGGCAGGGCACTGTGTTGTCCAGTTTAAGATGAGCCTCAAGGCACTCACAGTATATAAATATACATTAAGGTGCTGGGCATAAGCAGAAAACATCATGGGATTCTTTGAAAGAAGGAAAATTCAGTTCTTGATCCAGAAACCCAGTTGGTACAAAATCATCAACAAAAAAATCAAGAAAAGTTTCTTTTAAAATCATCTTGGGTTGCCCCAGTTCTGATTCACATACCTGCCTGTACTGTCTGCTAATACATCCATAACCAGAGGTATATAACAAACATAAGTGGCAAACAGTTTATCACATCTTTCATAAACTGGGCAAAACAAGAAAAAAACCCATGACTGTGTTCAAAACCTATTAAACTAAAACTCATCAAATAAAATTATTTGCTGTAATTGTGGTCTCCTGGATTTTGATTTATTTCCATGCAGTATTTAATGTGCTCAGAAATGA
The DNA here is from genome assembly GCF_036370855.1 of Dromaius novaehollandiae. Taxonomy (NCBI): domain Eukaryota; kingdom Metazoa; phylum Chordata; class Aves; order Casuariiformes; family Dromaiidae; genus Dromaius; species Dromaius novaehollandiae. The sequence continues at coordinate 97,113,273 of NC_088098.1, read as the reverse complement.
AGAATTGGAATTCCAGTAGCACAATATATCAGAGCAGCATCAAAGTCACTTACAGCCTGTGTGGCTGAGTTGCACATGACGTTTAAGAAAATATTCCATTTAAATGCTCTTAACGCTTTTTTTTAAGCATTATCAGTAACAACAATATTTCATTGGAGGCAGATGACTATCCAGAAACATAATTAATCATGATTATTTATGTCATACCTAATTATCAGGAAATAGCCCCAGGGATACACTTCAGTTATATTTCAGAACCTTCAGACTATAATTACTTCACTTTGTATTAAGTATTCTTTCCATATTCTTGTAGAAGTTTAGAGCATATTTATAAGGAATAAGGTTGAAGGGGTAGAAATAAATATTGTACAATCAAATAATGAAAATATGTGCATTTGGGGAAATGCTGAGTTATTATGAGGAAGTATATTAATTTCATTTTCTTCATAATGAGGTAAAAGAAATGGCTTGCTAGTGTAGTTTTTAATATGTGAGTGCACTAGCATAACAGCATGGGCCTTAAAACAAAGGACTTCAAAAAATTCTGTTAATGTAGTGTAAAGTGGATTAAAGGTTGGAAAAAAATTAAAATCCTACCTAAGGGTCTGAATTCTCAAGGACTTTTCAGCTGTAAATGTTGAAGCTATTTTTCAACAAGGACCTTACGTATTCTAAGGTGCTTCATAGCTTCTAGTGTTGCTGTAAAAAAAATTTAGATACATTTGTGGCTTATTATTTATAACCCCTTGCATGTAATTAAAGCATTTAATAGGAGTTGTAAAATTAGGTAGGCAACATACATATGTGTGTGTGTGTAGCTTACAGTCCTGGTTGTTAATGATACTTAATACCTTTCAAAATGAAGAAAGGATAAGACTTAATATAAGATCTCAAAACATGCACACACTCATGGACCTAAGCTATAATTTTATTGAAGGGCATACCACACAACAAAGTCATTCCTGTATAAATGAAAACCTGGACATTTATTTTTACAAATAAAGGGTTTTTTTCCTTGTTTTCGTTGATAAAAAAGACAACAACATATTTTCAGCACTGCTATAACCAGAGGCTGTTTTTGAGAACACAGTTTTTGCATAACAGATTTGTAGAGCTATGCTGGAATGCGGGTCATTATATTGTCTTTGAAAGTAGGTTTTGGGGGGGACTTGTGGTTTGGTTTGGTTGGTTGGGGTTTTTTTTGGTCCAGGTTGTGCTTAGGAAAGTTACCTGTGATCAGGTCCAGCATTCAAGTTATATGTGGTTATTTTATTGACTGACAGAATATGAGCTTAGAGCATTTCGGTATGTGCTTAGTGTTAATCTAAAATTGGAGTCTACTGACTTCAGTTCACGTGCTTACAGTTATGCTTATGATTAAATACTGTGTTGCCCCGGGACCAAAAGCCTGTCTACAGCTCTCATTGAACAGACCTACACTGGGTTCAGCGGAGGCTTCCATCTAGCTGTCACACAGTGAGTGCTCAGTCTCCTGGTGTTTTTGGCCGAAGTGTTTTGGGGATTTGGGTACTGCCACTCTTTAGGCATAGTCTTACATAGGTCCGATTGACTTTGGAGTCCTGTTTCACTGCAGTCCTTGTTGCGACTTGCCCCTGATTTGGGTAACTGGATGCGAATTGAATTGACAGCCACACTATTGCCGCATTTAATGCTTGGCCCCCATTTTTAATGTCTAGGTTTTTCTTGACAGAGTTTTGAAATGTCTGCAGGGTTTGACTTTACAAAGCCCTCATTAAAGTGAAATTAGAGGATTATTCTCTTTGCTAAATTATTCAACCTGTTTAAATATTAAGACAAAAATAATAAAGCTGATGTTATTTTAAAATGTTAAAAAGGAATGCCTCATGCTAAGGTTCAGTCAACAAACAATCTCTTCTTAAAGCTGGGAACAGACATATGCGGAAATTGTTTGCAACTATTTAACATAAGGACAGCCCGCAGATAGAGTCCATTTTGATTTGATGATAGCACCATCTTTGTCTAAAGCAATGATGAAAAACAGTGTGCACACTTGAACTGCCACCCTCTGTCTCCTGTGAATAATCATCTGCAAAACGAAATGTTACTCAGGCAACTATTTCCTTACCAAATGGCTGATTTTTTTTAACCTGCTATCCTGAAAGGTATTTTTCTTCTCCTTTTGCTTCCTAGCCTTTGCTGGACATTTATTTTTTTAACCTATTATTTGAAACATCATTACTGCAGACGGCAAAGTGCTTTGGTAATTGAACATTCAATTAATTAAACCAGCTAATACTGAAAGTCAGTGTTATGAACTGACCATTTTCATATGGCGTTTTTCCCCTCTATGTTTATTCACTTTCCTGAGGTTTCTGAGTGCTAGTGTCTAAGTGGTACATTGCTTATTGCTGATGATGAACAGGAGCAGCCTTGCCTTAATAAAGCACTAAGGTGGCAACAATTATCTAGTGTCTTTTTAGAGACTATTACATATGCTTCATTTTAATTTTTTTCCTCCCAACCTACTGGCCTCCAAAAAGATAACCCTTAGATAAGATGCAGTGAAGCTTAGGTATCTTACATTGACTAACCTAATTTTTTTAGTGGATAATGTTGATTTTACAGGAACATTCAACTTTCATGCAGCTATTTGAAACTGACAGTGTTTCACGAGGGAGCTCCTTCCTTAGCATGCATTAAAGGTGGATTGAGACACTTTCCTGAGCAAAAGGTCCTGAAGAAGTGAGTGGTACAGGTGAGGCAGTACCTATCCAGCTCCAAAAGGCTTAGTGGAGTTATTGCCAACACATGGGAAATGAGAAAAAGAAAAAAGAAAAAAAGGAGAGAGAAAAGAATTCTAGAAAAGGGAACCCATTCTTCATTTAAAAAAGCTAAAAGTGCCAGTTATTTTTGGAATGATCAGTTTTATGTCTCGATCTAAACTGTCTGCCTCACCTACCAGTGGCTGACTTGGTCCATGGGTTCTGCATAAGCTTTTGGGCCAGCTCAGGCAAACACATCAGCTTTCACCTTATCCTGTTACTCCGTCTGCCTTTTACCACCTTGAAAGCTGTTCCTTTGCTAGTCATGCTCTGCTGCTTTGAAATTTATGGCATAGCCACTACAAAGCTGCCTCTAATTTCTGGCTGGTGATGAATGGTGAGCAGGAAGTTTGTGAGGGAAAGGGTTCTGCAGAGCTGGGAGAAGAAGACATGGGAGGTGTCTGTGATCTGGTACTCATGAAAATAAGGGAGAAGGCAGAGCTACTTTTTTCAAGGACAAGGGAAGAAGGGGGATTATTTTTTTTTAGGTAAAAATGAACACAAAACAACCCATAATAGGGGGTTTTGACTGGTTAAGCATAGAATGCTTTAAATAAATCTATTCTTCAAAGAAAAACCATCAGAATTATCCTACTGGTGCTGGATGGAGCCTATGGTACCTCCATAGGTGTGCACAAATGCACACTGCTTTCTGCTAAAGGTTTTGAAAGAAAACAGGCTCTTTCTTTTGAAGAGGCTTTGTTTGCCGACATGTGATGTTGTGAGGGTTGCAGCAACTTCTGCACTGGTAAAAGGAATCACCTCTGGAGCATTTATTCTTCTCAGTGCTTTCCTTCATCTTCCATTTACCTTTTTACATGTTCTCCATCTCTTAAGGTTTTTTCTGCAGGAGGAGAGATTTGGCTCAGGGCATCAATTCTGTGTTGTTGGTCTCTGTTGTAAGCCTTGAAGTGTGACTTTGGTGAGAAATCCACTGCAAGCATAACCTGGGAGAATAATCTTATTTCTTTCTAGAAGCTACAACCTCAGTAAGACCAAAGGAAAACACATATTGCCAGCAAATAATCTGCTGTTTCTATACATATTGTTTCCCACTTTTTAATTTCAAGTTTTCCCAGGCTGAAAGCATGTCTTTAATTTGACAGATCTCAATTTCAATCTTCCTAAGCCACAGAAGCATAGAGGAAATATTTTAAAATTACCATCTTTTCTCATTGTTTGAAAACTTACTAAAACACTACATATACAACGGGGGACAGTACATATACATTTGGAGACAGTTTTAAACTCTTCCTAGAACCTATTTGGAATCACTCAGGCTCAGAAATAGTCCAGGTGAAAAATACTTTTATATGGTACCAAGTTACATGCTTTATACAGCCATATTAGCCACAGTAGATAATCTCACAGTGTTTGAATATTAACTGCATGGTAGACTTACCTGTACATGTGTATTGTCCAAAGGAAGGAAATAGGGGAGTTTATATAAATGAACATCTTTTTTTCTCTGTGATGCTACCTGGTCTAAATCCTTTCAGGAAAATCCTATGGAATTAATTAGACTGTGGTAATGACCTTGGTTTATTTTCATTAGGCCATGGAGATAATGATCTTTGACTCCAGAAACTATATACTAGGATTCGTCTCCGTTACCGTTAGTCATTTAGGTCATTTAGGTTCTCTCTGTATGCAATGCAGAGACAATGAGGTCCAGAAGGTTCCTCAGCTCTCCTGTCTTAGAGACCATCATTAGAGGTCCTGAGCATCTCCAAGCATAACTTCAGTGCTCGTGAAGCCCACAGCTGTAGTGTCCCCTAAAAGAATGAATTATGTAGCTTTTTAAAACATGTTGGATCCCTTTGTATGATTCCAGTTTAGCCTGTAGAAATACTCTGATCCTGTAAGACTTCCATGTAATTTAAAAACTTTTCTATAAGGACTTCATAATATTTATGCAATTATTTGCTTGCTAAACTTTCCACTTATTTGCCCAACTCTCCCGTAGTTCTCTGGCCACTCCAGATACCCCAACTATCAGGCAGAAGAGTAGCAGTAATCTCTACCAGTGGCAGCTGAACCCTTCTACAGGTAGTGAAAACATATCAGACCCATGAATAATGAAGTAAAAAGCAGCTTACTCCCTTGAATCCCACTGGAAGTCCCAACCTGAAGGTCAGTTATGGTTGACCTCTGAACATATGCTGCATATATGCATGTGGAAACTTAGATGGCTTCCATCAGCACCCTGCCTTTCTGCTCAAGAGAATCAGTCAAAAAGCCTGTCTTGGACTTTTCAGTGGTCAGGCTGCTAACTCAAACTAATTTCACTATTCTGCTAAGCTAGGTTATATTTTCTATCTTTTTTTTTCATTTTTTTCTTTTTTTTTCTTTTTTTTTCTTTTTTTTGAGGGTGGGGAGTCATATTTTCTGACACCGAATTTGTTTGGCAAACTTACCCCCATATTTTTTCATTTAAAATAATGAAAGCAAGCATACTGGAAGAGTCTGAATATTTATTTGTGATATTTTTTAATCAATGTTTCCATTTTTCATTTAGAAAACTTTAATTTCCATTAATTTTTCACTTAGGAATGGTTTTCTGATTTAGAAAAAAATAATAAAAATCCTTTATAAAGTTCTCAGATTGAAATTTAAATGTTTTTGTAAAATGAAACATTTTGTTCAGTGAAAAATTTTATATTTGAACTCACCTCGGGTTGTCATCAAACTGACAAGAACAACCAGCTAAAAGAGTTATTCTCCAAGTGCTGTTGCTGAAAGCTGTTTAAAAACAGGAAAGTGTTTTTATTTCCAAGAATGCTAGACTGCTTTTTCATTTTCTCTCTTTCTTTGGAACTTTTATGTACTCATTAAATTTGGATATTTTGTTAAAGAACTCCAAATGGGTGTTTGCTTATTCTTAAATGCAAAACAGAAGCAATCAATAATTCTGTCTGCTGTTAAATAGACCCGAGTTCTGGGTGGTGTTAACGATAGAGAAAATGAATAATATAGGGTTAACAGGTATTTTGATCACATTGCTTGTTTGATTCAGCTAAAATACAATAGTATTTTGTAGGATTAAGCAGGAATCTTTATTTAAGAAAAAACACATTAAAATGTTAGTTCTCTGCTTTTTGCTTTTTTTAAAACTTTCATCTCTTCAATTTCAAACTCCTTGCAGTTGTTGTACTCATTTCTCACATAGGTATTGCATGCACCCACCTTCTGTACTTATTCAGTGTTAGATAAAACTTTTTTTCAGGTGGCCAGTGCAGTAATTTCAAAGAGCCTCACCAGAGCCTACTGAAGTCAAGAGAAAATCCTTTATTGACCTCGGCAAACGTGTTGTAGAGAAGGAAATTTCAGATGTCAGTCGAGCATTGCGATAAATTCTAAGTGTAAACTTGGTAGCTGCATCGCCCCTTCTTTTTGTGTCACTTCATTACGTCTCATTGCAAAAGGTCAAGCAATAGAGTGATGCATTTCCTTTTTCTAGGGAGCAATGGGAAGGCGCTGTGGCTTATGTTTCATTCGTCCTGCCTGTTACTCTCAGTGTTGCTGAAACACAACACGAAAATTAAAACATTGAAACAAAGTGTAATAATTGTGACTGGTGAGTTGCCATCTTTAGCTACTGACTAATGACACCTTTGCAAGAGGCTGTGTTCCCTGTGGCTAGCGACAAGCTCTGGTTGAATGCGACTGAGCCTCAGCAATGTCATTCTTCAGTCTCCATCATTATATCTGAACAATTATGAAATCTGCAGAGCAAGGAACTCTTCAAATCAAACATAAGCATAGGAGCACACTATTAATTCAGCAAACATAATGTAAGATAGCACATCAGTTGGGTAGTAGCTGGCTCCTTTCTAACTTTACAGTATTCTTTTCCTGAGCCATAAACGTCATTCAAGAACACAAAGCATTTCCCACTTCCTAAAACACAGAAACTACTTCCTTACATCCGAAAGCCTGAATTTTTACAATTCTGTATCAAATTGCAGTGGAATACTGAAAATTCAAAATCACCCACAAAAAGAGACTTTTGCACAATAGTTAACTTTAAGTAAGACATGGCACTGTTCTTTTTCTATGAATGAAACCCTGTGCAGGAATTTGGACATTTTTTATTTTACTTTGTGTTACGCTCTTTTTTAACGCATGGTAATATGTAATACATTTGGAAATACAAACTTGTTTTTAAACCAAGCATCAAAATGTTCAGTTCTGGGAAAACTGAAGCCCTCTGTTTTCACTATGCCAAAAAATGAGGGTTTTTTTCAAAATCGACGCTCCTCTGCAGAACACGTTAAGCTCAACGAATAAGCATGTTCCCTCCAGACATTTTCAACTGACTCTAGCTGTTTGTCTGCAAGGGCCTTGCGCAGCAGTGCCCCTATCCTTGATTTGTGTTTTAGACTCTCCCACAGTGTAAATACAGAATAACAACAATCGTAAGCAGAAAAAGAAAGGAAAAAAAAAAGCAGAGAGGCAACATGAGTTAGTTTTATTGTAGGCAGGAGTGTGCTTCCACAGCTCCTATTCCCCTGTGGTCAGGTTCCATTTAACACTCAGACTGATTTTATACACATATATATTTTTCTTGAGCTAACAAATATTTCTTCTCCCTAAGGACGAAGTTTAGGTGTGAATGAACATGAAAACGAAGATGGCGTGTGAGAGAGATCTGGCTTGAGGGGTTGCTGATCACTTCAAAAACATTTTGAAAGTAGCTGAGATAAGCAGAAGAAAAAAGCTAGGAAAGTAATGTGACAGTGGCAGCAGAGCAGGCTTTGGGGGCCTCATCTCAAAAGGAACAATCAGCTAAAATTCACTATTGAACCAGTGGGGACAGAATACTAACAAGAAAGAACAAACAAACCCTGGCTATTTTGCTAATGTCCCAGTTTATGTACTGCATCAGGGCTCTCCTTTTGCTTCCCTTCCTCTTTGCAGCTCTATTGCTGTGAATGAAGAAGATTTCTCTAGAGGAAATGAGCAGCTGGCATTAACCTGGTCTCCATGAATTAAGAAAACATTTCACTGGAAAAGGAAAAAAGAAACAGCACAAGAGAGACAGGTGAAACAACAGGTTAAGTCAATTAGTAGTGTGGTCTTTATCAGCCAGATTGTCACTTAGCTGCAGTTATTTGAAATGGAACAAAGTAGTCCTCTACAGATCAAAGCACCAAGGGGGAAAAAGAAACAAGGAAAATAAATGTTCATGTTAAGTTAAAAGGCCTGCATTATCTGGACATGCACCTGAAGCATGAAACCAGCAGCGTTACAAAAAGGGGAATAGGACTAATTTGCCATTTATAATATTTCAGACTGACTATTCAATATGCTGCTTCTGCATTAAAAAACATCCGGTTGAAAACTGACTACAGAATGTTACGATATGTAAAAATGCATATTTATATCACCTAGAAAGCCACGCTGAAAGAATATCAATAATGGATCATCTGGAAGCATTCTTATGTCAAGGAGTGCTGACCTGGCCTCAGCACATGGCTGACCCTGCACTTGTAACATTTACTAATAGTGACACAGTGCTGTTCCTGTCTTTCTTGTGTTTTTCCTGTCCCTGGTGAAACTGCTACATTGAGCCACAACCAAGTCAGTAGTTAAAAATAATCCAGGAGCATCTCCAATTTCTTCCTTTTAATTCAATTTCTGTCACCCTTCCTTACTCTTGGTGGCTGTTGCCAATGGGCTGGCCACCGTTACTGATGTCCTAATGCTTACAGAACCAGAAAAAGCTACAGACTTCACTTACGCTTTTCCTTTTGGCTCAAGAACAAGTTCTCCTTACTAGACTGAGTTGGCACTGGGTGCTGTTGGTAGTACAAGAAAGCTGGAAGTAAGAGGAGGAGGCAAGAGACTGGGAGTGAGTTTGGGAAGGCACTCAAAAGTATGCAGGAGCATGAATGCAGAAAAGGACAAGAGGAAGGGAAGAAAGAGTTTATGTAAGGGTAGAGAAGAATGAGCAAACAAGTCTACATGTGTTTGAAGAGAGTGTAGAGCTACATGACTTCCCAAGAAAAACAGGAAGGATGCTTATGCGGGTCCAAACATCAGGACTACATGGAGACAGCTGGGAAGGTTTGCATGGCCTGGGGGAGGAAGCTGAGGAAGGACAGCCTGTCAAAGCAACAGAGCTAACCTGAGTTCCTGGCTCTGTTGTAGGCTTTTGTCATGGCCCCAGACACATCAGCGGTTTGCCTTCTCCTTCTCATTAGTTTCCTGCTTCTGACTTCTCTATTTGGTGTTGTTGTTGAGGCAACTGAAACCAATGCAAGATTATGAGGTCCTCAAAGTGCTTTGATGGTAAGACTCATACATGTAGCAACATGGCTACAACCCATCTGTCTGTGTGTTCCTGTAACGTCTGTTTGACACCTATCTCTGGGGAGGAGCAGGACACAGAGGTGAGATCTGGAGCTTGTAGCCCAGGCAGCAGATGGTCAGAACTAGCAACCTCAAGTTTTGAGGATCTAGCCTGGCTCCGGCATTGCAATAGCAGAGGATCACTATAGAAATTACTATTTCTATTTCTAGCTAGAGGGAAAAAGAATGCCAGTCTTCATACATACAGGTCATGAGTAAATCTGGTGGAAAGGGAGTCTGCAATTGTGTGTAGATTCTGGGATGAAGTAGTAATGCATGTAGGAGACATTTAAAGGAGAAAAAGCTGCCAAGAGAGAACAGTGTGCCTGCCAAGAGGAAGCAGTCAGTGTTCTTGTGGCTATGGAAAGCAAGTAAGTGAGAATTTTGGTGACAGAGAAGATATGGGGAGAAAAGATGGAGTGGGGCAGAGAGAGAGCACAGGGAGCATGGGAAGTGTGAAAGGAAGAAAAGGACTGGCTAGAAGGAGGGAGAAGAAATACTGAAAAATGCAGGCAAGAAAGAAAGGATATGAGATAGGAAAAGCAAGAAGATGAACAAAGGGCATCTACTACTGCACCATATAGAAAAAATGACCTTAAGGAAAAATTAATTAAAAAAGATATCTGGAAAGATAAAAGGTGACAGAGAGAAAAAGAACAGAACAGAGTGAAGCAGCAAGGAGAAAGAGGGAGACAAAGTACGTGTAAATGAAGTTTTTAATTAGTGTAAAGGATAGAGGTAACTACAGGAAAAGAAGAAAAGCACAGAGGTGAAATATTAAAGATGCTAATTTATGTAGGTCCCCTTCAGGCTCAGGTTCTTATGCCTCCTTTTCACTATTGACATTTTCAAATTGAACGCAATTCTCCCCTCTTGGTACTGCTGGCCTTTTTTCCCCCTGTGATTACATATATTATTGCTCCGATAACATGGCCCGATGTAATACTTATTTTTCACATTTATATTTATATATTTGCTCATTTTTAACATTGTTTTCTACTGACATTGATTCCCTTGTTAAAACAATCTTTTTATCTTTACTGACTGCAGCTTTCTGGATGACAACCTCTCTTTTATCTGGGGAATATTATTTTTGTAGAACTGTTGGCACCCAGTCACTGTGCATTTGCTCTTCAGCTCTCAGCACCACTTACCAAGCAGACCTTTCAGGCAATGACATATCTTTCTAAGGAAACAGTGGTGATGAAAACTTACTCAGGCTACATTTGCCATGCAGTTTGTTCACGGACAATATATTTTATGAGTACAGTTGCAGTTTATTTTTTCACACAGGTGACTTCTATGAATTAGCTTGTGTCAGACAGACACGTAGTCACCGGTTCCTATTCCCGTACCTGACACTAACACAGTCTGTGTGTTTGGCCTCTTCATTAAAGAAATTGGATTATAAAATACACCTGTCTCAGAAATAGATTTAACTAATGGCAGTAAAATATAATGAAAATCCGAAAGCCTTGCTAGGTTATTTTTTACTGTTTTAAAAGGTGTGACATGTTGGTTTGTATTGTAACTTCCTCCACTTCCCTGTTCCTGTTAGGGAAGCTAATGTAATGAGGAAAGAAGTGAGGTAAGTAACTCCTGCCTTCAGCATCTGCAGCGCAACACACAGGTAAATACAGCTTTAAGAGGGGTCCTCAGGGATGCTGTTCGGCTGTTCATTAGGGTACTGCAAGCTCTGAATGAATGTGGTATGTTCTATGAAAAATTTCCGAAGTAAACTTTGTATGGAAGGAGTATAGTACAGGTATGTAGTAGGGAGCATCTGCCCCATCTCATTAACGCAAATGGTAAACTTGGGTTCACAACAGTGAGTTTTTTATGTTGTAATTGAAGTGATGATCCCAGAATGGGCACGTGCACTTGAATAAACTTCAGTCTAGCTAGTGCTGGGGCAAATGTCAGTGAAAATGCAATAATAAATATAAATAAAATATAAATACATATAAATATAAATATATAAATATAAATATATAAAAATATAAATAAAAATAAAAATAATGTCCCAACTTTGGCACCAAGTGGGTCCCGGCAATTTTGTCCAGCCCATAGTGAAGTGTCACCTCGTCTTCACTGCAAGGGTCCAGCTAGTCTCGTGACTAGCTGTAGCCACGAGATGGGATGCCTGAGTGGCCTGGCCAGGCCCAGTGTGCATTTTGCCCTCACACTCAGAGGCAGGGAAGTGACACAGCCTCTCTGCTACCCAGTACTAAGTGCACGCTGCATGCACCAGGCCCTGCTTCTGCCTGTCTTGCCTGCCGTACGTCTGCAAGTACGACGGCAAGAAATAGCCATGATGGGGATTTTCAAAGGCATGTAAGAAACTGAGCATCTGACTTCCATCACTTTCTAACAAAAATAAGGAGCCTTAGAGTTCAGTTGTGAAAAGAGCTGAGCTTATTTTGATGCCACGGTCTTTGTGCAGCACAGCAGGTGCTGCTCGCTTGGCAGGTCACTCAGGATCTCCCACAGGAAGACCTTTGCTGTGATAATGTCTGCCACCACTGTCAACCCTTAGGCACTGCTGGTTTTGATGCTGCTGTTGGAGTTTTCCTTGAAACAGACTCAGTGCCTGAGCCAAATCCCCCCAACCCAAGAGGAAGAAGCTGGACTGCAGTGAGTTGTGGGCCAGGCTTGCAGGGGTAATCAGAGTGAGAAACCCTTCTGAATGAAAGGAAAGGGCCATCAAGAGAAAGAGGAGATGGAAGGGAAAAGGAGATAGCAGGCCTGAGCCACGGCTTACTCTGCAACCAGGCAGCCTGACGTTCAGGTTTGGAAGCATTATCAGCAAACAGAAAAAGACTAGGAACACAGTCTTCCATCAAAGCTCTCCAGCACAAAAAAGTTTTCAGGACTCCTTGTCAAAACACAGGAGATGGTCAGCATGTTTGGAAGAAGTGCATAATTTCTTTCTCCACCAGTAGGCTCATTCTGTATGGGACTGGAACAGAGTCAGCCATACAGTAGGAGAAACAAAGTGAGTGCGTTAAAACCTGTAGCGGATGGGTGGTCTTTCTATTTTGGGTTTAGTTACTGACTCTACCAGATATTCCTGAATTTGCAAAGAAATGTGGACTTGCTCCAGTCTTTCAACTGCCCATAGTGTTTCATTATCATCACCACAGGGTAAGGTGATGCATGAAAGATACTTGAAGATACAGGTCTGTAAAAGCAGTCATGCAAGCATGTCACACAAAGAAATTCCTTATACGGCTGTGTAGATCCCAGTAAGTTAAAGAATAATTATTTTCTTGCACCCACTGTTCTAATTATAAAATTATATTGCTATATAAATGGAACAATACACACACACTTTTTTACACACACACCAACACGAGTGTCTATATGTAAGTATAAATAAATGAATATATACACACATACACATACGCATATAGATATATTCATATACATCCCCCCATATATATACGCACACATATATTTATAGTTATATATATATATTTTTAAGAGTTCTACTACATTAAAGCCAGCCTGGCCAAACTGTTTATCTGCCTCTGGGAGATTTTCATATTAAGCCTTGTATTCTTACCAGCCTCACAATGATTGCAGATAAGCAAACTGCACCTTTGTGAAAGGAATAGAAGAAAATCTATTGTTCTGATGTTTATCTATTTGCATATTTAGAAAGAAGTGTGATCTCATTCTCCATTCATTGCCCTGTTTTATCCTTCAGTTTATCTCTGAATACATTTTCTTTGGCCATCTCTCTGATGCAGACACTTAAAGTAATCTTAATGAGTGGAAACCCAGTGGTTATTATTAAAGCTGTTTAAGCAATGTAAAGTTTCATTTTATCATGTAGGCTCCTCTTATTCTTAATTGTAATGATCTCATTCCCTAAAGTGTCTGTGCTTCCATTATTAACTCCTATTAATAACTAGTATTAATAATACACCATACAAGTCCCAGTCTGTGCTGAAACACGGCAAAACAAGCCTAAGACAGGGAGGAAATGGTCTTCATGTTTTGTTCTAAAAGGAAGAAGAAATCTTCTATTTAAAAACAAAACCAAAGACGACACTGTGCCAGATTCTCCATTACATTGATACCTTACTCCTCTTGTGCCACTGAAGAGCACTAAACATGTCCTGGATAAACAGTGAAGAGGTCCTAACTTGAAAGGGTACGTGAATACTTGCAGCATGAATTGAAAGTTATGGTCAGATTGCCCTGCTGTGGTGTAATGCTGGAGCTGAAAGTGGTATCTTTAGTGGAAGAAAGTGTAAGCCCTCCCTGAGTTTCTCTGAGTGCTACAGAGGAGAACAAACTCCTCCGAGACCTCATAGAGACACAGTAAGTAAAGAGCAATTACACCGTACAGGGCCGAATTGAATGGTCACTGCCATGCTGCTGTAGAGAGAAGCACTGGGGCAGCAGGATGCAACACCAACTTGGCAGCCCACCTCCCAGGAGCTGCCATGAGAGTATCTATTGCCACATACATGGACCACAGCATGGTACCACCTTCACAGTGCTAAAGGAGGGGGTGGGAAAGATGGAGAGGAGAGGGACAGAAGGTGGGTGGAAGCAGCAGCAAAGTTGCTTCAACCCAGCCATGCTCCAACCCTCAATCCATGCCTGCATGGCTGGGCAGAGAGGACAGGCAGAGCTTGCACCGTGAGTGGGGAAGGGCTCTTGGCCCCTCAGGGCAGCTTGCCTGGGGTTGTGCCCTGGGGCAGAGAAGTGGGGGAGGAAGTCAAGTGCCAAAGGACATAGCAGCAGGAGGTAAACTGCTAAAATCCGCCTGCAGTGTGTGGGATGTGTTTTGCTTTGCTAAGAAACAAATCCTTTGGTTTGTCATTGTTTCTAAAATTAATGTTTTGCTCTTTTTCCTACAGTAACATTTCTGGTTTTAGACATATAGGCTGACCACTTCAACATATTGCCTTTTTTTGTAGGGCACCTGGTAAGTGCCTGATTTTCCCATGCTTCTTGTGAGGACTTGAGCCTGCATCTTCATTAATTTTAAGAGGCACCTTCTAGACATCTGACCCTTTCAGTTCTGCTGCCCTGGGGCAGAGGGAAGCAGAGAATGATCACATGCGGAATTGCTGTTAAGCCCTCATTATGCTGCAAACCGAGCGTCATGGTACTTCTCACCAGGGAAGGGTCTGCCCTGAAAAGCCTCGTGGTGCCTGGCTGGAGGTGTCCTGAGGGGAGCGTTATTGATGCAGTGCCTCTGCTTCCTCTTCTGGCAGTGCACAGTGAAGGCAGGAATGACCGAGGCCCTGGAGGCTGTGCCCAGTTCAGAGATGATCCTCTCAGCTCTCCTACCAAATATTTCATTTGAACCAAGTTTGGGGCTCAGTCAAACTGACTCTGGAGCCCCTGAACACAGTATGTTTGAGTGAGATGATAGGCTTGGCTCAGCTCCCCACTCACCGTGAGCTATCCTTTGGTCCCCCAGCCCTTTGGCAGCAGGAATATGCATGAAAGGGAATACTTGGTCACTGTTGTGTTGTCTCTGAAAAAGGCATCTCCTTCTGTTATATAAGCTGTTGCTTCTCCCAGTAGGTCTTCCTTCCCTCCCCTCCAGCTTTTCTCATTTGCTTCTTGTGGCTTTAGTAAGAAATGAGGTTGAGATAGGAGTAGGAATCATTGCATAGAAAGGGTATCAGGTGTCTGACTTGTCACTATGTGTATAAGCACCTCCAGTAAATATGGTTAAATATGTTCAGTGGGAGCAATTTTATGTTAGATGATATCAACTTATTATGCCTGGGACATTTTGCAGAAGGTATTGATTTTAATGATATTTCATTTTGAACAAAATGAAAAAGAATGAAGCCACCTCCTTGCTTTCTTTCATGCAATGTTTTGGAAAGACTGAAGCTAATCAGACTGGAACCCCTAGTTTCTGTTTTGGAGGAGCTTTTCACTTCAAATTTTATTTTTCAATGAAAAATTATAAAATATATGTTAAATTGGAAAGTAATGTTTTAATTGAAAGCATCTGTGGGGCAAATTCTGAAAATCTGATCTAATATGGAAAGTTTCCAAATCCTGGAGTGTCTCTGAGAAAGAAATTCTGGCTCCTGCATAGCTCTGATAATATCCAGAGTTCAAGTATAGCATTGATCCTGGATTTCTTGACCAGTAAAACTGCTTGTGTGTATGTGTGTGTGGGCGTCCATGCATGCATATGTGTTTTGCAGATGGCTTCCATCTTATTTATCGTAGTAGTTCCCAATATCAGCCAAAAATATCTGCACAAAAGCCTCTGTCTCCAGGCTTGAATACTGGCCAGTGTTACATATATGGAGAATAGTAACTCAATATCTTGCGTGGCTATCTCTTGCATTATACTGACATAGCTTGAGCTGGATAAAATGCAGTATGTAAACTGAAATTGAATAAGCCATAAAGATTTAAATTATACATTTGGGAGGTATGTTCTGAGTGTCACTGAAACCCTAGAGACCATGGGAAAATAAATAAGAGCATTTTCCCTTTTGTTATTGGCTTGCATCTTTGCTTACTGAACCTCGTGCTGAGCAGCCAGAAGGGTACTGCAGGGGCGGTGGACGACGTTGCCCTGTGGCTGCAGTTGGTATAGGTGGAGGGTCTTCTAAAAGCAGCCTCTGAACAGGGCACACAAAATTTGCAGCAGCTTGAAAGCTACACAGCTTTGTCCCTCATTACTGAAGAAATAAAGCTTCCTTTTAGACTTCACCGCAACAATAGGGGTTCCAGATGCCATTCCTATTACAAACAAGCAACAAAAAAAGATGTATTTTCTGAAAGTAACAGCCATTTTCCATTCCAATATTCCTATGCAATTCCATGGCTCTAGATGTCCCTTGCTTTAGGAACAACAGACCTGATAAGAGGACTGTTTAGTCAGATCCCCTACAATGCAAGGGAAAAAAGTGTGCTGCTTTTCAGAATAAAAGGTCAGCTGAAGTACTCATACTACTCAAAAGTATTTGTACTACATATTTTTTAAAAACAGCTACTTAGTAGTCAACATTTACTTTTCACTGCCTGCAGTTCATGCAATAGGACAATATACGGCTGGAGAAAACGAAATCGAAACCATCTGCTCATTATTCTTGTGAATTTTACTGCCTTTTCCTACAACACAAACAAGTTCCCTGTGGCACGTATCTTGATAGTGTACGTTAAGGCATGCATTATGCAGGCGCACGCTGTTCCTGCCCAGTGCCGGGGGCTCGGCTGCTCGTGGCGAGGGTGCAGCCTGATCAGCACTAAGTTTCCCCAAATGGCTGGGGGTCCAGGATCTGACCGCCAAAGCTCATACAGGTTCTCCTTGCTGCAGCCCAGGCACTGGGATATGGCTAGAAAAATACAGGTGCGGGATGAGACAGCGCGTCCAGAGGGCGCTTTTCTAACCCGCCGTAGGGACAGGGAATTGCTTTCTGTCACAGGCTCCTGCGAAAGGCACCATCCCACCCCCTGTATGACTACCGAAGCAGCCGATGGCATATCTTGCCTGCTAATGTCTGCATGGTAAATACGCCTTGGGGAGGGGAATTAAATGTGGGTATGAAAAGGCTTGACTGCTATAATTGTCTCCAATTAGTTTAGCTATTTCTCCCTCTTTTCTGCACATTGATCCAGTCTTAAGACACAGGCAGGGGTAAGGAAGAAAGGACATTATTTGAGGTTGGTTCACTTCCTTGTTTTGTGTTTGTTGTTCTATCTTTTATTTTTTTAACTGGCAATTAATGGTAACACTGCCCAAGATTACGTGTAGTTTTAGTGAAACAAAGTCATTCAAGCCTCTCTTTCCCCCTTTTAATTTCATCCAGTCCCTAGGAAACTCACCTCATCACTCTAAACACTTAGATTTAAATGACAATTTCTCTGTTCACAAAAGCAATGATTTCTTATGTGATCTGTTGCACAGGGAAAAGTGACATAATTCTTAGGAGGAATAGGAGCTTGTGGGTTAGGTTATATGAGCCTCAAGTTACCACATGAATCTTATTATTCTGAATAAGTTCCTCATCTTTTTTTTATGTTTTCATCATATCCACTGAAGGCTTTGACATACATTCAGCAGCAGATTAAACGGTGACAGGCCAAGCAATTTTCATCTCTAGCTTTCTGCCCTGTCCCTCTCTGGGAAACTTCTGCCCCTGCAGTACGGACTGTGGGACCTCGCCTAAACCAGTGCAGTTTACAGCCAGGCTTATTAAAGTGAATCATAATCCATTTTGATCCACGGCAGCCTACCATGTTGCAAAATGTGACGGTCAAGAGGTCACTCACAAGCCACCCAGTCACCTCAGCTATGGGGGCAGCAGCTTTTGGGAGATGATAGAGCAGAGAAGAGGGGAACAGAGACCACTTCAGCAGCAGGATTTTAATCTGACAGCAAATGCCTGTTAAGATCCTGAAAGCCTCCCATGGAACAACAGTTACAGGCCAGGGAAGGTTTTTACATTGGTTCCATCATAACTGTAGTTTTTCTTTCCCCCGTGCACCAGCCCAAGTTCTTAGGCTGACCACAAGGATGGTGGTGAAAGCTTAAGCCATCTTCAGCTCTTCCTTAAGTTTTCCAGTAGCCTTCCAGTACGAAGGAGGAATAGAAGCATCATCTGTCATATTTAGTGGCTGTAAAATTGTGTGACGCCAAAGCACAGGGAGGAAAACAAAATCTTGAAAGCGAGTAATCCCTGCACCTCATTGGCCACAGAGAAGCCAGGTTAATCCGAAAATATTGTTGCAGTGTCCGCTGCTGACAGACTGTCTGCTCTTCTTCTTACTAGACATGACCAGATATGAACTTTAAAACCGTTCATGTAGGTGAAGCTTATTTGCATCTTCAGACATTTTACCTTCATGTAAACATGTTTTTCCTTTCCCTCATAGAAGCCCATTTGCTTTAATGATATTGTAATTAACACATGGCAGCAGACACTGCAGGCTGGCCTGGGTTTTCACTTGCTTTCTGAAGAGTTTTGATGGACCCGCGCTCTTAAAAAGATTTATGCAGCCTTTAACTGTCGAGCTTTCTGATGCCTAGTTCTCAGGTACAGTTTGCCTTGTTCCCAAGTGATAGACAAAGCAAGCAAGATTTAATTTTGGCAGCTGCGTAGAGAAAGGAGAGAGAGGCCTTGCTTAAAATTGGCTAATGTGCTTAGAGAAGCCGGCTCAGGAATGGATGGGCAAATCCCTAGCTGTGGGTCACCTTTTAAAAAAGAAAGTTGAATAAAGGTAATAAACTGACATTCTGAAGAAAAGCTAATACTAAGCCAAGCCAGACAGCAAGTAACCCATAAATGCCTCTATTTCTGTAGTAGGACACATTCTGAATGCAGCTGCCTCACCAAACTAAAATGGAATTGAAAAAAAATTATTTTGGCTTAAAGGAGGAAAAAACTTACTTCCTGAGAACAGTGCCGCACCTTGCTTTAGAAGGCATCTTCTTATTTTTGCAGCTTTCAATAGCAATAAAACAATTTATTTAAACTCCTTCTAGCAACTCAGAACCATATTTTCCTTTCTTATTACAAGTGTTTATGACAAACACATCAGCCAGGATTTGTCTGTATTTGGAGACATGAATACACCTTCCTTAACTAATGGGATTGTCTGTTTTTTGCTAGATACACATTTAACACATACTTTTGTAATACAATTATTTATGCAATGGATTAAATATGGGGACTACAAAACCATGCAAGAAATGAATTTCATAATGCTAGAAGGATTCATGTGCACTAAGAGGAATGAGTACAACAAAGAAAATGGAAGCTATGACAATATTTCTTGCTTTAACAACATTATGGGAATAAAACCATATGTCAAAAATAAATCTGTTCTGGAGCTGTATTAAAATACACTGTTTTAAATACACATACATACAAGAGTGTGCACACCCACACAAATTATGTTAAAAGAGCAGTTTTATGGTTGCAAAGTCACTTTACCAAAAAGCTAGGAAATGTCAGAAATAAAATCATGTAGAAGACAAATTTGTCCCCTACATTGTATCTATGTATCGTGACATAGTCTTTAATGACATAGTCATGTATTTTTTTTTCTAAAGGACCATACCTCATTCAGCACACAGGATGGATGCTGCTCACTTAATCAGCAGCTATTCAGTCTCTTGTTTACTCCTCATTATAAAATGAGAAGCCCCAAGCCTTATTTACTGCACACTATTCAAATCCTTCTCTAAAGATAGAATTTTTAGTTGCCTCCTGGGTTTTTCTATAGAGTTCATCCCTGTGGTATCTGAACACTTTGCAATGAAGACATTTATTTATACAAGACCCTTGTGAAAATAAGGGATATTATTAGCCCCAATTTACAAATTCACAGAAAAAAATGTGGGTTTCCCGTCTGAGCCACCTAAGGCAAGATTTTTTCAGTGTGCTCATCTTTATGTGTTTAAAGCAAAGTTCAGGTCCTATTGAGCTCAGTTGCAGCTGCAGTACTCAGCATTTCTGCAAATCAGGCCCAGAGTACAAAGTCAGATACCCAGAAAATAAAAAGCGCAGAAATAAACCCTGCCAATGGGAAGTTTGTTTTTTGCAGTTTCTGCCTGTCCAGAATCTTTTGAATGTCCAGTCCATTTCTTTTCCATGACTCCCTCTCCAATCCTTTACTCCAGCCCCCATCTCTTCTTCAGTCTTCTCCTTTTAGATCTAACCTCCTCGTAAGCTTTCTCTCAGCCCTCCAGACCTCTGGTCTACATCCCAACCTCCTCATCCAGGCAGTACCATGGTCAGCCCCTCCAGTCTTCACCAAGATGGTCTCCCAGGCTAACAGGAAGGATTTGAGGAGGAGGAGGAGGAGGAGGAGGAGAATGACCAGCAGTGGATGAGGGTTAAGCCAGGGACTGCTTGTGAGAACTCAACCTGCGCAAACTGAGGGGGGCATCATGAAGACGGCGCTAGGCTTTTCACAGCATTGCATGGTGAAGGGATGGGAGACTATGGGCACAAGTTTAAACAAGAGAGGTTCAGACTGGATATGAGGAAAAGCTTGCCCCAGTAGGACAGTTGAGCAGTGGAGCAGATCATCCAGCAAGGCTGAGCAGGTGCCATCTTTTGATGTTTCCAAGACCTGACTAGATCAAGCCCTGAGCAACCATGCTGGCCTACTGTTTTTAGCAGGTGACTGGACTAGGGAACCCCTGAGGGCCCTGTTTGCCTGAGTTATCCTATGGTCCTAAAAGGACACTATGGCTCTCAGTTTCAGCTCTCCTTTATGTTATAGGCATCCTTCCCCAAACAGCAACTCAGCTAAGATTTGGCTGTGGTCTTTTTGACATTTGAATTACATTTTTCTCAGAAATGCATTTGCAAGAGCTCCATCTCAGCCCTGGGTCGGAAAATGCCCAGTGGCACTGGCGTCTGAGAAATGAAGTTCTGAAATCCAGGATTCCCTTCCCTCTCCCAGCGGACTATAATGAACCGAAATTTGGGAGTTTTTTTCATGGGGACAGCAAAATGTATGGTCGTGACAAGAAGGCCCTGGCTTTTTTGAAATACAAGGGTGCTGGAGTTTTTCAGAGTGAAGGTCAGGAGAAAGTGGCAAAAGAAAAAGGGAAAAGAAAACTGTTTTCCCTGACTTCATTCTCAGACAAAGAATAATTATATTTTCCCAAAATAAAGAAAAACAATAACTAGAAGCAACAATAAAAGGGGCATAGACTACTACATAACGAATAGTTGTCCGACAAAGTTGTGAGCAATTCAAATATGGCCTGGCATGGAGAAAAGCTTTAAAATAGCTGATGCTCCTCCAGCTCACCTAGAAGAAGGACCAGTCTAGAAATGCTCATGTATATTACCTTTGCATGGTAAAGATACGGCAAGTAGGAAATGAACTGCCAGAAAAGAAAGACAAGTGTATACTGGCCTCAAGTGTGGCTTGGGTGCCTGGCCTGAAGCATCCGCTTCTTCTCACCCAATAAATTTCTGCATATGCTCTTTTTTGTGTGCAGTGTTATGGTTAGCATGAACATAAGAAAAGCCCCCAAGAGCTTTTCCATCTATAGATGTATTTCAGAAATTTCAAAGTACATCAGCAATGAAGATCTAGTGTAAGGACTGCAAAATACAAAAGCCTTGCCTACATGGAAAGTTGGACTGTCTCAATTTGTTGTTTGTTCCTCTTCAACTAATTGAATAGTTTTCAGCTTCTGTGAGGACATTATTTCTGTTTAAGAGCAGTTTGCTTCAGTTATAGATATATATATCTACAAAGAAGAGGTTTAAACTAAACTAAAAGAAGTCACATCTGACCTGAAAAAGGAATATTTACATATAAATGTGTATATATATGTGTATATACACAGATTTGCATCATTAACTAAGTCAATTTTAAACCCTAAAGGATGTTGCATCCTTCACTAGATGCTGTGGTATAAGTATAATTTTGTTCATTACACTCTCATTGGGGCCAGGGCTGAAATTCAAATATCTACTAGGCAACACTTGACTTCAGGAGCGGAGATCTCTGCAGAGCTGGTGCTGTTGTTGAAAAGCAGAAATCCTGCCACAATGGCAGGAATTTGTACCCCCTCTCTGCATCCTCCTCTTGGCACATGGGGAACATCTGCAATGCTCTTAAAGTGCAAATTTATGTGAGGTGAATGCAAGTGTTGGGATCCAGACAGGGCTCCTGTCTAAAACCTTGCTGCTCAGCAAACGACAGAAGCCATCAAGCTGTGGGCAATGCCATCTTCTCCAACAGCCTACAGGCTTTTAATGCGTTTATCTCCAGTCACCGTGAGCAGCATGGGTGCCCCTTCCTGCGTTGTGCTGCCCATGGGTGCTGTGCCGGGGAGCCCACTGTGCCCCCAGCTCGGCCGGCTCCCCTTTCCACCCTGAGCAGTGCCTGCAGTGCAGCTGAAGCTCAGCTGGGAGTTGAGTGAACACAGAGATGGCACAGCAGCCTTAATCCCCATAACTTTAATTTCCTTCACCTACAAAGACTGGCAAAAGGAAGAGGTAATTTTTTTCTCTTTATTTTGGAAAAAGGAAATGTATCCTGGGTTGTAGGGGATGGGCTCCACTGAAGCAACAAAGCAACTTTCTATTTACTGTTGAAAAAAAAAAAGCTTTAGGTTTATTGGAATCATTCCATGAAATAGCACAGAAAAAGCAGGTCATTCTCTCCTACCTCTCATTTCCTCTGCCTCTTTCCTACCTCTTTATACAATCTGAGGGGGAAGTTTCGACATCTGCTCTTCAACTCGGGGCTGTTCTCAGCACTAATTTTTAGTTTCATTGGGAGCATTTGAACCCTTGAATGGTGCTTCTCTTAGCATCACCACACCAAGTAGTTATTGCTATAAAGGAGGTGAGAGATAGAGAGAGATGCTTGATACTCCCCAGCTGAGGAAACTGCTGCCACTAACTTGCTTTTTTGGTGGAACAGTGAGTCATCCATTAGGGCTGGAGCAAGATTTATTTATCTGAATTAGAAGAAATAAATAAAAATTGAGAACAAACAAACAGTAGTCACTGACAGTCAGTTGGTATCTAATGAGTCATATTCTTGGTTTAGCTTGGATGTTTACTGAGTAATTTTTTTCTGAGTGCAGTTGCTCTTAGAGACTTCTGTGGTGGTACTAAGCCCGTGATTATAACTTCCTTTATCTCTTAACCCTGTTTGCTTCCTGCTTGGTAATTTCACTTCTTTAACAAAGTCAAAGAAAAATATATATATTTTTTATTTTTGCTAACAAGAAGGAAGTATGTGCATAGTGAGAGCCCCTCTCTGACATGTGGCTTCTTAAAGATGTGGTCTGATAACCAACTGATGGTTTGGGTGGGACACATGGTAAAGCTTCCTGGTTCCTGGGCACTGACACTTCTCCTGATTTTTAGTAGCTAAAGTGCACTAAAAAGATGAAAAGCATATGCTGAATAATTATCCGGTACAACTTGGTTGTGCAGTTGGTTGCTCCACTTGGCCCAGGGCTGTTGGACAGTCACCAGGGTCAGGACTGGTGCAAGGTGTCACTGTGAAGGAAAAGGCTGTGGAAGGTCACCTGTGTCTGTGCGCACACAAAACCCATGTTGGGGAAGAAAAAGAAAAAAGCCTCATTTAGAAAGTGGCTTTTTCTTTGAATGGGCGACAGAAACCAGAGGAGAGGTTTCAGGCAGAGCCAGTACAGTGAAGGTAAGAAAGATCATGGTAGTTTTCAGTGGTAATCTTGTTCACCTCTTTCTAACAAAATCCTTTGCTCAGTTCAGAAAAAAAGATGAATAAAAAGGGGCAGGATGGAAGTATAGAAAGCAATGAATGCTAGAGAAAAGGTAAGTCAGTTATGCCTACTTACTGTAGTACAAACACATAAGATAATAGGATATTGGGAATGTGTCTGTCAAAGCAAAGGCGCTGGGGAGAAAGGGCAAACACAAGTGAGAGTTGCCTATTTGCTGAGTTCAATGCCCAAAGCCAGCATTCATGAGCAAGCCTAGAGGGTTATTTTTAAGCCCTGCAGTACTGCTGTTGGATTTCACATCGATTCCAGGGCAGAGGTGACTGAGACGTATAAAGGGACAAAACTGTGCCAGCTCGAGGTGACAAGTCAGCTGTCTGGATCCATTCAAAGCCCACACCAGCCACAGAGTCAAAATATGAGTGACGTCTTGGTAGCCTGGTAATCCAAGGCCCAGCGCCCCCATGCATCAGGCGATCCAGGGGTCCCTGCTTTTGCAGTCCCTTGGTCAGACGGAAAGTCAGTGAGATGCTGCCCAGAGGCAGTGGAAGTTTATAGAGATGACATTTTGGTTTATGGGAAGTATGAGGAAGGACATAATGTAATCGCCTCTGGACATTATCTTAAAGGCTGCCGTACTTCAACTTACTGTAGGAAAATGCACGCTGTTAGGAGTACAGCTGTGGCATTTAGAGCAAATCACTGGTGAAAAACGGGTGGGATCCAGGAGAGGATCCAGAAAAAAAAGGAATGAAATCTTAGTTGAAGTGCCACCCCCTAACAGTGTATCAAAAGCATGTTTCCATATTTGATCTAATGCATCACTCTCCCTCATGGGATTCAAAAAGCAGTCTCTTCAGTTTCTTTCCATAGTCCTCATGAGGCTTTGAAATAAAGGTGCTGATTTTTCAGGCTTCTCACTTTCAGGGGCACTTTTCCACACTGGGAGAGGTCTGGTGCCCAGACCTGGTGGAGATTACTTCTTTTCTGATGTAAGGGTGCTAACTACAGATGCAGGAGCTTAGCATAGGCACTGTTTTTTGAAAACCTTGACCCAAGCTTATAGGGTGTTCTTGAAAGGGATACTTTGAGATAATAAAGAGCAGAGAAACGATGCTACTTGGGAGCTTTGATTATAATAAATCACAGCCAGTAAAGCACCCTCTCAAAGGACATTCTCCTCTTCTTTTGGTTCAGACTCCTTCTGTTACTTGAGAGTCATCAGGGGGCAGCACAATTACTTTGGTACAAAGTTATTTACTTCCAGAATTCTGGTAGGCCATAGTGAATTATAGTTGCTGAACAAGCTTTTATCTAAGATTCCTGTAACTGAGCAATTAGCTTTCTGACTCTTATGCTGAAGCAATTCATGTAAACAGATTATGGTCGTGAAGCAAAATGTTTAACAAGTCATAAATTGTGAATCATGTGTTGATTTGTCCTTTTCTTCTACTTTCTGAACAAAATATAAATTTCTGCCTGTAGTGGGGTATCTTTTTCTAAACTTGTGGCATGTGAATATCCTTGCGGTATAGAAGAAACCCCCAAAAGGGCCACAAATCTCACCCATTTACCATGTAGGATGAGGGAACTCCTCTAAGGAACAGGCATTTGGGGCTTTGTTACAAGCAAGATGCCATCAGTTACAACGGGCTGTGAATTTACTGCATGTTAACTGATCCATATTAATTTATAGGGACTGGAGATTACATCACATTTACCACAAGTAAGAAAATGTGGTTGTGTAGCTAATGCGAAGTAGCTCAGTTTAAATAAATCAGTCTCCTAACTTATCCTTCCTACTTTTGTAACTAGCCAAGACCACGGGATAGGTAATGCAGCTCCTTTGTATGATGATACTTCCACTCCTTTGTCTTTGTTTTGCGCAGCAGGACAATGTTGCCATATAAAATATCATCAGTATCATAGGAAATAGCACCTCTTTAAATAGATGGTACGGTTGCAAGTTCTCTGCAAACTTAGGCCTTGTTATGTGTAGACTTCTTTGTCTCACAGCTGCAAAACCTGGACAATAATTTTTGGAGAATAATGATATGCCTTTCTATCTCCTTTAAGACTAGTCCTTACACCTTCCCTGGAGCAGAACCTGATAAGAAAGGACTTTTTCTGACTCCTTCAACTGCTTAATAATTAAATATATGATCTCTGTTTAGAATTAGAACCAAGCCAATTAATGCACACTTCAGCCAAGCATATTCCCTATAATGTGAATGTGATGTATAATGTAAATTTGAGAAATATGAGGATTGAATGTGAATAAAATGTTCCATATACACCATGACAAGGATAAGAAAAGCACTTCTTTGCAAATGTCTTCCCTCATTCATTCTATGGCACTTTGCATCACTATGTAATTATGTATAATTGCTTGAAAAAACACTTAGATTCTAGCCCCTTGGGGTGCAGCTTAGTCAGAGAGAAACAAAAAAGGGTCAGTGTTTCAGTAAGAAATGAAATTCTCTGCAGTAATCCTGTATGTTCCCTGGAAGTGGAAATATTTCTGCAACACCTCCTGCAGGAGGGCTTATCCTAGTGGTCTACATCCTACATACGTTTAATCCAAGCTTGAAACATTTTCTGCTGCCTACTGCATTTGCATCGTTGTCCTGTTATCTGAAAAAAATGCTCCTAATCAATGAAACCTCAAAAATGTCTTCTATCAAGTTTCTGAAAGTGATTTAGAGAGCATCTTTACAGTGAGTCAAGAGAGTGTGGTTATCTCTGTTTTCAACATGGAGGAAAGAAGAGGTGGAACTGGGCTCCTGTGAATGCAGGGCTGTGTCAGGACTGGGGATGGCTGGGCATTCCTGCATCCTACTGTGGCATATTACACTGACAGACACATGCCTACCCTCTGTTGCAAGCATAAATCTTGTCTTAATGGCAGTGGGCTTTTTTGCTTTAGGCACTCTAGCATGCACAGATTTGGCTCTCTCTGGTGGTCAGCTGAAGCATTTTCTGGTGGTCAGCTGAAGCATTTCAGCAAATAACTGAAAACTTAGTGTAATGAGGGAGGTCAGAGTTCTTTTTCTGTATGAGCCCTTTCACAGGTATGGGCTGTGTTGTGAGTTAAATCTGTTGCTTGACAGTTGTGAAAAGTGTCACAAAGCCTGAATAATGGCAATTACTGCTTACCTTGTTCTCTGTGCTTTGATTCTAATGCCTTTAGGTATTCTGCAAAATCCTAAGATAAAGACTGAGATGCAAACAACACCTCTGAGATAAAGGCAAGAAGTGTTCTGTATGACATGCTTTATTTGTGAGGTGTTCAGATAACACAATGATTAGTGCCTGGTTAGACAGAAGAATTTTTATTATTTCTCCCTGATCCTTTAGACAGCTGAATCTTACGTTTCAAAAACTAATTTCATGTCAGGCAGGACTGCTCAAACAATGCAGGCTTGAGAGAGGTTGCGCTCTTCCAGTGTTACGAAGGCAAAGTGCAGAAGAGCAGTGAGGGCTAAACCACACTTGGAACTTGTATACAAATTGTATACAAAATCCAGATCAGATCTGTGAGGAAAATATCCTGTCTGGGCTGAAAATGAAAGTCCACACAATTTGCCCATCTGCATGTAATCTCCACTAGAAGTTAGACTTTATATATGCAAATTCCTGGACACCTGATAAGCAGTGTGGCAACTGACAGGAAGGGTTTGTGCTCCCATGTAAGTAAGGCTGATCTGAGACTGCTCTTCTCCTTTTGCAGCAAGGCAGTGCAGCACCAGCAGAAGTCCAGGAAGGAGTTCCCTCTACAGAAGCCCCTTTTACAGGGGTGTTTCTCAGGGAAAATGGGGAAAATTAGTGCAGGAGAAGGATAAAGAACAGTGTGCAAGTACTATCTCATGGGCTTCGGCTTTAATAACAACGTGCGCAGAAGCTGTAACAAAGATACTTGGTGCCTCCATCTATTTGAGAGGGGGCATTCCCCCATTGTGCTGACTCTGAGATGTAACTAAATCAAAGCAAATTATGGCTTTATTCCTTGCTAGGGCATGGTTAAACTGGGTTTAACCTTAGTTACATAGGTGACTGGGTAGTTAAGGTGGCTGGTTTTGGGTGGCAGGACACATCAGCCTGTGGGGGTCAGAGCTGTGTGTCTGGTTAAGGCAGCAGTAACAGCAGGAGCTGCTGGGTCCGCAGCCTGCCTGCCCTTGGGCGGCACGAGTGACAGCGCCAACATCTGCCCTGATGCTGTGGAGAGGGACCACCCTGGTGGCTGCAGAAAGGGAAGAGAGATATCAGCACTGACTTCTGGCCAAGTCACATATCTGCAGTCCCAAATCACAGCACTCAGAGCAAATATGGAAACTGTTTCCAGGTCAAGTCCTAGTTGCTGATGTTACTCAAAAGCATGCCATTCAAGTTGACCTTGTCTTGAGGGTTGGCTGGATCTCAGGTCTAACTCCTTTGCCTTTCCTCTTGAGCCAGTTTTGGAAGACATTACTTCAAGTGGGATTTGTGTTGTAACATTGCGCTCCTCTTTGGAGAGATATATCAAAATAATCCCCTATATACCCCACTTTTTCCCTTCCCTGTCCCCAAAGAAAAGCCTCTAACTCGCTGATGGCAAATCCAAATCTGGAATCTGTGACAAGATCCTGTCTTCCCAAGGGAGTTGTTGGCCCTTGTCTGTCGTAAGTCAGACGTAGAATAAGCTCCATGCTGCGTGATTTGAAAAAGAAAGTTCGCTTTACTGTTCAAGATTTAATAGCCTGAACATACCCTGTTCAGGCTAGGCCAGCAGTAATGAAAATGTTGAAGTCATCATCTGTTTTGTTTTCAAAAAAGGGATGGTGGTCTCAGCCTTGATGCGAGGGGGCAGATATCTATGTCATGTGTGCCAAAATTAGAACTGGTGACTACGTCATTAAGCACTTTTTTTCTTTTCTGTAACTTGATGCCAAATTGAAAAAAATAAAATAATGGTTGCGTTGATCAGAAATAGACTATAAATATTCTTCAGTGAGACAAAAAACATTTTTTCAGGTCGACCTAAACTGTTTAATTCTAACAAAGATATGTGTCTTGAAAGGTAGTCACACCACTGAATTTCAAGCAACTGAGAGAGATACCTATTTAGTTGGCCTGTCTACAGAGGCCTTCTGAACAGTCAATGGAGGCACAGAGGCTTTTGCAGGAGCACCTGAAGTTTGGGTCATCTCGTGAAGGAGCTGTCTTTCTGTGCTATGCTGAGCCTTACGAACATAGGCATCTTCAGGTCAACACTGGAGCACCTCCAGCTCACCAGTCTAAACTCTTGCTTCTCCCAAGTCTTTTGTTCCAGTTATTTGACTTTTTTCCAGCCTTTTCTAACATTTTTGTCAAAAAGAAAAGCAAATCGTGGTGGTTCAGAAATACTGACACACAATATTTCATTTTTTTCTGCACTTCCCTCGCTCCTCTATTCTTCCGGCCAGAATTATTTGCTACATTTGATCCAAATTCATGAAGGGCTTTTGTTGCCTTGGAACAGTGTTTTCTAGCAAAGTAACCATTCTGCTGAAAAAACATTTGAGGTTAAAGCCAGCTATAGATTAAAGCAGATAGCTTCTATTTTTCCTGTAGTCTTTGGATAAACACAGGTTCTAGTCTCCCAGGCTGCTAATTTGGCATCTCTCACCAGTGTCTAATGCAGAAAGCATATGAATAACATTATGAACAAACAGAGGAGTACCTTCCCCCTTTTAGGATGTTGACTCCACCTTCGTCAATCTCTCCTTCCGCTGATCCCCTCTGGGGGAAGAGAGTTGACTACACTAATGACAAAATGGCACATGTGCAAACTCCCTCAAGGAGCACTTAAAAAGCTTCATCATCACAACTGTCTGACATGGACATGAATAGAGGATTGTTCTCTTACTTTGGATTCCAAGCAGCCATCGATATTATTGCATATTTCTACCCACGTGAGTTACAAATTAGTGAGAAATATGTTTGAAAGCTAATCATTACCTCAATCGGTCAATTATTCGAAGGATGCATCAGTGTGATTAGTTGCTTCCAGTTAATTATAGGAACAGTAATTAGCTAATAAGGGAGTCCCATCATTCATATAATACTTATTTTCATTGTTTTAGAGGTAATAATTAAAAAGTCCCCTGAATCTATATATTGAGAAAACACCCTAGATTACTTTTAAAATAACTTCACCAAGTTGCAGGAAATGTCTTACTGTCTTCCGGCTAGCTTTATACTTCCACCATCTTCTCAACATCAGATTTTTTTGAAAACTAATGAACATGTCCTTAAAGGTAGCCCTATTTGTGAGTTGCCTTCTGAAGGTCAAATGACACACAGATGATTAGAAAACTTGTTCTATCCTGATTGCTTCATCCCTTAACAAATCTAAACTGATGCACTGGCAAAGAAAGATGGATACATCAGAGACATTATATCCCACTTTTGCAAACACAATTTGCTCAGAAATTACAGATGCAAGACTGCAGGATTTCATATACTTCTCCTCCCTAAAACAAGTGCCTCAGGGAGAATATATGGTGCAGGCCTTCGATTTTGTTTTAAAAGATTCTGCTTGTTTATTACTTGTATTTGCTCTTCCTTCTCAGGAGCTTCAGCCCCAACTAGTTAAATCTTTATAAGTCAGTCTAGTGCCTGAGCCCTAAAAACAAGGGCGGAAGGCCCAGATCCTCTTGGGGAAATAGGCACCGAACCCACAGCGATGCCTCCATGTACATCTGAGTCTCTCCCAGAGTGTCTTCCTCACCTCCACTCGATCAAGAGAAAGGCAATAATCCAGCATTCGGTGCTGGAGCCATTCGACACACATCATGCACCAATGACCAGGCTGTATAAAACAGGTCCGAAAGAAGCTAAGAGCTTTCCAAGAGCTTAAGCAATGTCCATAAGGTTCAGACTAGCCAACCTGACAGGTACCTACTGGTGATTAAAAAGAGCTGTTCCACATTATCTCTTCTCCTCCAGTCGTGCTTGTCTGACTGTGGTTGGCTGGCTCAGGCAGCTAAAGCAGCAGCAAACTAACCTTACAAAACCATAAGGGCTGAGAGTAGCAGAGCTCTCCAGGGACACAGGGAGCATGGCAGTGGCATCACTGCTTTCAGCTGCTTCCAGCTGCCTATATCACCTTTCCGTACTGTAAGTGTGACCTACTTCACCTCGTTGGTGTGCCCAAAAACTTTTCAGCAACTTCAAGTAGGATACGAACCTCAGATTGTAATGCACTCCTCCTGTTTATCTCTAGTCTGTAATCAAAGGTGGCCTAGGGGGTGTAATCTTTGCAGCCCCCTGCAATCTTATCCCAACTGCCCTGCCTCCTGCCCTTGGGTTTTCATTACATGCTGGAGACAAGCCATGAGAAGACTGCCCCTCTCCAGCTGTTCTGGCATTTTACCAACCATATGTTTATCCCAGGCTTTTGTTTTTAATCTTTTTCATTTTTATTTCACCTCTA
Source organism: Dromaius novaehollandiae (assembly GCF_036370855.1). NCBI lineage: Eukaryota > Metazoa > Chordata > Aves > Casuariiformes > Dromaiidae > Dromaius > Dromaius novaehollandiae. The sequence goes on along the minus strand of NC_088098.1, from coordinate 97,082,471 downwards.
TCTTTACCCTGAAAGTCTCTCTTGATTCCTGCTCCAGTTCTAGCTGCCCTGGGCAATAATTGCATTAGCTTTTCACTAAGATACCCCATTTATTTATTTAAAGTCAGAAAAAAGAAAGCTTTATAAAGCCTAGTGAAAGCTCAGAAGACTATGATCGTCTTTAACTTAGCATTGTCTAGTGATCAAAGTACTAGAATAGAAGGCAGGAAATTTGCATCTGATAAATATTCCCTGAGAAAATCATGTAAGCTCCCTCTCACCCTGCCTATATGAAACATAGGATTTATACCTAACAAGGTGTTATGAGACATCTATGTATGGTATGCATTATTTTGCAGTTCTCCATTTCCTTATCAGAGCTCCTATATACTAATCACATGACTCAGACTCACAGTCTCAGTGAGCTCCCTTGCATGCTTTCCAACCTCACCCACTCTTAATTGTCTTTTTTTCTTCCTTTGCTTCACTGGATAAATGAAAAAGGTTGGAGGAACACAGAAATCCTGTTGTACTTAGCTTCTGGTACCTAGTCACATTAGTGCTTTAAAAATCACAACCATAGTTTTCATACCGTTTTCAGACTGATTTTAAAGAGCTCTTTTTCTGAATAGTGAGAGGAGAAAGAACCCTTGAACATTTAAGCCTATGTTCTTCGATGCATAGATGAAACCAGGAGATTGCATGAGTTTCTTTGCAAAAATATGTAAAGATATGAAAGTTCTGTCTTCACCAGAGCAAAAAACACCACAGGAAGGCAAAGATTTTAGCACTGATTTATTCGAGTTCTGATGGTGATTTTGTCTGGACATACATGACACTCCCTAAACAAATCATACCTGCTCTAATTTCCCATTACTGCTGTTGTTTCTTTGAAAGGCAGCTGCAGAGCTACTTTTTGTATCCAGTATTGAAAAAGGTCCCACTCTCCTTGGTGCAACTTCACTTGATAAATGTGCCTTGATATTTTGTCCTTTCCCTGTTCATTCTAACTCCAGTCCAGACACCTTCCAACTCATCTCTTGGGCCTTTCCCTCTCCCCATTGCTTTCTTTCATCCTCCATCTCATGAGGCAGGCATGGAAGTACTACTGCTGTCAAAGGGAAAACGTGAAAGTAGGCAGCACTGCTGAAGAAAGGGAGGGAGATAGGCAGTGTTAGTGGATGCCTCACCATCTCTGATATTTGCAGATGGAGGGGTGAAGAAAAAGATGAGAACCAAGGCCACCACAACAGCTATGGAAAAAGCTACATCTACAAAGGAGAAAAAGGCTGAATTAACTTTTCTGGAGCCTGATGGACTTGGGATACGGACAAGTGGGGCAGTCACAACCAGATACACCCATATTGCCATTCCCTTTTCACAGCACTTTGGGAACAAAGAGGTCCTCACTGGAGGTCCTTGCTGAATCTACACCAGTGAGACACAATAGCTTCTTTGTGGCTTCACAACAGCCCTGTCTGAGACCAAATTTACCACCACCCCACACTCTTTCCTGCTGACACACTCTTGCGGCAGGGGTAAATTGGCTCTGAGTAAACTCAAAGCTCACTCTGTGCCCTCATTGCATTTGCTAGCCTTGTGGCCAGACTGTGTCCCTGTGCACGGCCAAGCACCTCTATCTGCCTTGCTTGCCCTTCCCTCAGTGCCACAGGACTGACATCAGTCAGCCTGAGACCCTTCCTGAGAGACCAAATGCTGTCTGCTGAGAAGGCTCATGGGATTTCTAGGGAAACACAAAGAGGAATTACTGTGTCTTGGGAATGGCCTTCAAGACTCTGTTGCCCTGGGAAGCATAAATGGAGCCCATTACACCAGGGACTGGAAGGGAACTACTGACAATCCTGGGGAAAACAGGACCCTTCAAGTATTTTAAGGAACCTGCCCATTCCAGTCTGAAGCTTCTTATTTGGGGACCATTGCTTATAGACAGATATCTAATTTTCCCAAGACTGGAAAGAGTAGTCAGTTGTCACCTATGTACACTTAAAAAGGTTGGAGATGTTGGATCTTATAAACTTTAAGAGTTGAAGATCTCTGTGCTGGAATGGCATGTCCAGCCTTGGGATGAAGGGAACTCCAAGGGAAATGCTGCAAGGGAGGGTGGCCAGTACTGACTGAGGGCCAAAAGCTGAGGATGGGGAGAAATAGTGTCATTGAACGGTGCTACAGGCTTGCCATGTCTATGTGAGGAACTGCTCAAACTAATGGTGCTAGTGAATCAGAGGGATTTGAAATGATGGTATGTGCTGAGCTCTCCGAGCATCTCTCTTGCAAAGGCTGTATGACCTGGCACAGACTGGTCCTACTACCTAACCCTGCCTTTCTTGGCCAGTGCTTGAAACTTGTATCTGTAAAACTGAATAAATCAGTTTTGTTTCTGGAAAGGCACACCTTCCTGTGCTGGAAAACAGGAGCAATGCAAATGATATTGGATCAATCTGATTCAATTACTTTGTGGAATCTTGAATTTAACCTCACTGGTGAGAACTTGGAGAGAAATTTTGAATTATTTTTCCTTTTTCTTTCTTCCTGTGTTCAGTTTCACCACAGCTGACACAGGTAAGAAATAATTCCGACTCCTTCTCCCATCAACTGCAACCAAGACCCTTTAAGTTATTTTAAATGCATTTCTTGGGATTTATCAGAAGCTCCTCTTTGCCTCTCCAGATGCATATATGAGCAATCACATACAAACCCCCATGCACTTACTGCAGACTAGACAAACAATTACAACATAATTTTCCCATGTAAGAGAGTCCTTATAAATCTGATTCTTCTTGAATATTAGAATAGTTTCTCCAATAAAGAGAAAAGAGAATAGGGGAACTGAACCCATGAACCCAGATGCTGAATAAATAAAATCTCTGGCGTGCTGAAGGATGGAGGAGTGAGGAAAAGGCAAGTCAAAGACCTTGCTCCAGAAATCTCCTCAACGGGTAAATCCTTTCTATATCACTGCAGTACTACACTGCCATGAAGAGACAGACTCTCTCTCTAAAGCAGTCAGCATCCAAGCAGTTCAGGATATTTTAGGCCAAAGCAAGTCACTTGAATTCTGCTAGAAGACTACCCAAACCCCAGAACATTTCATGGTATGCACATGTAACCTGTGTCCTCTCAGAAGCACCATGAAACGGGATGCAAAAAGAGGAAATTTTTAGCATAGATCAAGGAAGAAGCATATAAAATGCAGAAGACAATCAGCTCACAAAGTTGGTCCAAAAGAAAATTTTCCTCTGACACAGACAGAAAAACATGCTCTTGGTCCCTGCTGGCTGCGACCTACTGGATAGCAGTGGAGAAGCACTCCATGGCACTGTTACAGTGCGCGCTTGCACAGCAGAGGACAGCCAGGTCCCTCAGCTGAGGGGTCTGGAACAACCACTGCTATTTCACCTGCAGTTTCCAGCATTTCCTCAGTCTTATTCAGCTTTGTCTGGCAAGGCAAACACATATTTTCCAAACATGGGACATTTCATGTGCTGAAGCTTGTCTAGAAGAATTTTAGGAAGCTCGATGAATGCAGGATGACTTTGGAGCCCATTCAACAGCACTCATATGTTTCTCCATGCTGTTCGATTTACTGCTGTTATCTAAATGCTTTAGTCTTCCTGGAAATATATTTGTGTGTTGACAAATTTTCGTGGTGGTGATAATTAATTCCTGCTGGATAAAAAGTGTGTGCATAGAGTGCTGTAGGTTTTGTGTAGGTAGCTGCATATAGATACAACCACAGGCATTGAATAATCATAAAAAAGGATGAATGGTGAACTCAGGCCCAGTGTGCCTATTGATTAAAATGCCAATAATAGCTATGTATTGTAAAAATCAGAGTCATATTGCGAGGTTATATAACAGAGCACACAAGTAAATTACTTGCTTAGATTATATTATTATCAGTGATGAAAGTAGTTCACATAATTGTTCTGTCAAGTAAGTTTTTTACATCGCAAGTTAGAAAAATGTGGGGAAACCTGTTAGCCCCACTTGTCTGACCTGTTCCTGTCAGAACTATCTTTAGTTTGAGCTTTGGAAGCAACGAACTGCATAAAGTCTACACCCCCTTTCTAACATTATTATCCCCCCCTGCTGTTTTAATTTATGTGTTTAATTTTGGTTTGCTGGGTGCAATATGGCTAATTGCCTGAGAACTGTGCAACCTTACAAGTGAAATTTTGCTTTTATAATTTGTAGCACATCAAGTGTAATAATGTACATTTAATTTCTCAAAAAGATAATTATGCAAATAGAATTATTTGAATAAAAATTCACACTTTATGCAGGGTAATGTCCTCTACCTCCTAATTTATACTAATGTAAGTCTGTAAGGAATTTTTAATTAGCTATTTCAACCCAGGGCTGGGAAGGGCTGAACTGAAGCAAAGGACTGACAGGACTTAAGTGGGACAAAAAAGGTCTCGTAGAGCTCTGTAGCAAAAGCTGTCAGAGGTTGATGCAGGTATCAGGCTTGGATGGATGCTAGAAGATGCTCTATCCAGCCCTGGCCATGTGGGAGGATGTGGTTTCGCTATGTTTAGCTCACAGCAGAAAAATAAAGAGGGAAAAAAAGGCTCTGCAGGTGAGTTGCAGCATTACATACAAGCAGGGCTTGCAAGACACAAGCTTTTGTGAAAATGGCCCACCACCTGGGCCACTGCTGAAATGTGGCTCGAGCATGGGCCAGTGTCTCATCCCACCACCACCGTCCTGGGGCGATGCATGTTTAGGCCACTTCATATTGCTATGTTGCCAGTGCATGGCTGACGTACCCTGAGATGTGCGTTGGGGACTTTCCTTTTCGAGAACAGACATCCCGTTAACTTTCTGAGGTACGTTAGGATCCTTCCTGCACTGGCCGCCTCTTGCAAGTGGGAAAGACGTGGCCTGGCTAGGAGAGCCATGCCCTCAGCTAGCCCTCTTTTCCTTCAGTCCATAGGAGCCCCATGCGAGTGAGGTGTTAAAGCAGCCTAGAGCTCAGTTTTCTCTGTTTTATCTTGAAATAAATTGATTTTCTGTGTGGCCATGTTTAAAATGACATGCCTGATCCCCCTTTCTTCCCCAACAGCACTTTCCTCCCCTGCCTCTTGCACCCATTGCTCAGTGAAAGGCTGGGCCACTAGTAGCTGTGAGCATTAAACTACCCTGAAATCTCAAACAGCAATATACATTTATTGCTTTTAAAATTGTGCTGTTTGGGGCTTGCCACGTTGATTATTGCATTTGTAGTAATTCCCTAGCCTTGGAATGAGGAAACTATTGCAAATTCCTTGTGAACTGTTTAAATGGAGAAGTATGATAAATGAAAGTTTTTAAAGGTGGTGACTTTCCTACTAGATTAATATAAAATAGCATGATTAATGCCTAGACTGTCAGTTTGTATTTTCTGCCTTAATTTTTACAGGACTTTTTTTATATGCCATAAGTATATTTATAGCTCATAAAAGACCAGGATCTGAAGCCTAAGAGCTTGAAAAACTATTTATCCATAGAAAGGGCATAATCTGAGAACCAGGTTTTGCAGAAAGCCTGTATGTTTCTTCTCTTTACCAATGTATGTGTCTTCCTTCTCCCTCCGCACTCAGTTAATCATCCACACGGCTGATGATTTCAAGGTCACAAATAAGGAGACACCTTTTGCAATGTTTCTGTAATGTCGACATCTATTTGCTAGAAAAGAGGGGGGACTGAGGTCAAGCCTATTCATTTCACAAACTCCGGCCAACATTAACATCTGAATATGGCCTTGATTTCCTCTTTTAGGTATGGGAAATAGCTTTAATATCTTGGATACCACAATGCCGTAGCTATTGCTTTTAATGTTGATCCCTATAGGCCATCAATCCATAATTAGTGTTACTACTTACTGAAGCTGAGATGGTTTCAAACTATGATTTATAGGTAAAAGGCTCCCTATCCTATGACTAATTCCTTGAGTTGTATGGATCCACTTCATTTTTTAAAATTCCTTGGGCCATCGACCACCACTGATTTTTAGGCAGAACTCTTCACTGATTTGATTGAGGAGTACTTAAAAAAAAGATTGGATGATATGGCCTCATGCTTTTATGGAGTCTAGTTGCTTAATGCTATCAGAACATATTTTTTGGAGACTTGCTCTTTTTTTGGTTTTGTTTTCCTTTGATAGTTTTAAATACAAAGTGTCTTATAACTGGGGAAGAGAGCACAAGTTTGTATGAAATAAAAATGGCTATGGGTCTTCACTGAAATATATATGGAGACTATTTTTACTTTCATTGCTGAGTTTTGCAGAATAAACAGATTACAATAAACAGAATACAGAGAGGTGATAACATTATTATTATTATTTATACAGCACCATAAATGTGCATTCTGCTTAACAGACAAATAAAAGACATCTCAGGAGATCACTTCAAGTTCAACTTCAGCATAAAGTAAAACTTTCTCCTGAACATTTCCTTTTTTTCACAGTTGCAAAAACCAAATGTTTCAGGCTTGGGTGCATTAAACTGAGGAACTTAAATCCTTATTTAGGCCCCAAAAGAAAGTGATTTGTTCAGCACTGCTTAAATGCATAAGCCAAAATTCACTTTCTGATGAAAATCCTCCTGACTGCAATGGAGGCCAGAGCTGACCCAAAGTTCCCATCAAAGCTGCTGGAAGCCAGGAGTGCCCCAAACTTCTGAAAATTAAACAGATTTTTTTATGTTCTCAAAGGTGATGGCTCAGTATAGGTCACAACACCTCACAAAAACTGTTGTAACATATTGAACTCTGCATTTATCAAATCACTCACTTTCAACCAAAACCTTAATCTTTTTAAAAAATGCATTCTTTAGTTTTTTTTAAAGAACATAAAAACTGAAGTGGCCCAGGCCTAGAGAAGACCTGTGAGGAAGGAAAATCTTGGAAACAGAATGGGTTTAGAAAACACCTTCAGAGAGCTGATCTCAGCGGTGAAAGATGATTGTGTAAGCCTGTCTCCTGAGGAATCAAGAAGATGTGTGCACATTGCCGCGGCTCATAGACATGAACTCAGAGCCAAAAGAGTGCTGGGAACCCACTCCAGAGGAACAAAGTATTCTAAAAGAATGGTTTCAAGGGAAATTCACTGAAAATACTAACCAAATAGCACAACAAATTAATTAAAAATTATGCATTAAAAATATTTATTAAAATAAGTGCCTATCTAGTATAATGTTTATATATTTCAGAGAGAGGAAACAATCTTCATCAGAAACATTTATAAATTCCAAGACAGTAAGAAATACTGGTAGGCACTGAGTCTGTCGGGAATAAATCATGCCCAGACTTCAGATATTAAGTCAGGAAGCAGCACGGGCTTCATTGCATCTGCAGCTGAGAACTCTGGCAGGATACAAAGTTTTTGCATCCTGGTGGCGTGCCAGAGAAACACCTCCTCAGGGCAAAGTCTTTTATAACCTGGTAGCTAATATAAAACCACATTAATACAAATATGGCCAGCAGCTTTATCTTAATTTATAACTCTGTCTTTGGGCAAACTAGGTAGACCTTCTTCTAGATAGTCTATGTCTAGATAGCCATACCATTGGCTACTTGACCCAGCATGATCTTGAATCTTATGGCTAGTTCTAGCTACCAGATATGAACAGTTCATTGCTTCTGTAGCTTCTTGCATACGGTCACTTCCCTTAATGCTGCTTCTTTGACATTATTTTTTAGCCTTACCTATCCTAGAAACTAAGCTTACAAGGTATAGTTTATGATGAAGCTTTATCTCGAGAGCATTCTAAGGCCTGTGAAAGCCATATTAGCATCCTTACTCATTTGCTGGCTTCTTGCCAGCTCTGTCTGCTAAGACTATTTGCTTGGCATGTAGTGTGTGTGTGTGTGTGTGTGTGTGTGACGCTCTCTGGTGGGAACTCACCTGACCAAAAGAAACATCGACACTACGTTATTCACTCCAAGCCCTCTACATAGTCAGTGGGAAACACATTCAGAGCGGGACCCAGAGCAACACTTTGACTGTAGCCCCTTTTTTCCTCATATAGATGTCAGGAATACTGAGGTATACTGTCTAGATTTCTATGGCTCCCCAGCACAAAAAATTAAATGAATTCTTTCTAATCGTCACCATCATTTAGCTAAGGATTCTTGAAGCCCCAGCTAAGAACTAGTGAAGGATAAACTCCAATCTACTCTGAGTCTGTGCTGCAGAACAGTACTGCATTTTTCTGTGCAAGATTTTGATTTGAGTGTATGTGCCATGCATGTCACGAACTCCCCATAAACTATAGGAGTAAACAAAGATGGGCCATTAAAGTTTTGTAAAATATTCCAAAAACCTGTTTAACTCATGAACAACAATTGATTTGTGAAGCCTGCATTGAATCCTTCATTTTCAGTAGGAGCATGTGGAAGCCTATTTTTTCAGAAATAGAGGAAAAAAGGGCAGAATACATACAATTCTTACTTCTAACCAAGAAAGACATGACACACTTTCAAGTAACTATGAACAGTAACAAAGATATTCTAGCACCACATTATATTCTTAAATTGCAAAAATTAGTAGGCTGGAAATGTGCATCATTCCAGACCTCTAGAGGTGTAAAAACAAATTCTTAATATGCAATGTGCTTGTTCTGTCATGGTCAAAGATGACTGTAATGACAGGTGATAGGCTGTTTGCTCTGAACTGTTTATCTATAATAATTCAGACAGCTCTGGAGTCCTGGCGTTCTTCCTTTTCTATCAGTTTGACCCACGGGTTAGGAAATGACAGTACTGGAAAAAATTCTGACTCTGACCAGTCAGAAGCAAATATCAGCAGCCTGATAGAAAGTTTTATAAAGCTAAAGAGAAAATTTCTCTTCCAGGGATTAGAAAGCACTGGAGCCAATTCGGTTGAATTGCAGCCTGCCTTCTGACGTATTTTACAGTCCTTCCCAGTCTGATAATTGATTTCAAATACCATCTGAAAACACTGTAGGACAGCATCCAGAAAAAGGGGGAACTGGTACACCTGGCTGACATTTATTATTACAAGCCAGTTCCTGAGCAAAGGCTTTTGGACACAGTCCTCTTTCTGACCTGCAGAATAAGATCAGGAAGACTACAAAGCAATTCCAATGAGGGAGATAAACACTGACCCAGATGTTTTGTTTTAAAAATCTCAATCAGCAAATACAGAAAGCCTCTAAAGCTGCTTGAAAGCCCAATACAGCATTTCTATTTAAGGGCTAATGGAAAAATTAGCTGTTGTGTATGCAAATGGGTTCAGCTAGGGTCTCGAGTTTTGTTCCAGGTGATTTTAAAACTGACTATTTGAGATCTGCTTTGCACTCATAAACCTTTCCAAGACTCTTCAGGAAGAGGTCTGGGTGTTCTGAGGATTCAGAGATAAAAAGAAGCCTCCAAAGTAGTCTTAGTGCTAACTTACGCTACCTCTGGCCTTCGTCCAGCAAAGCACTTACATGTGTTCTTCACTTTGAAACTGGCTTGGTGATGTCAACAGGATTTTTCATGTACCTGCAGTTAAATACTCAGATAAATGATTATCTAGAGCTAACCCCTCTGCCTCAAGGCTTGAAGACCCCATGAGAGTCACTGTAAGGAAAGGCCTTGCTTTATGTTTCTGGTCATCACCTTCCCTTTGAACAAATACCCTGGCATTTGGCTTGCCACACAGTGCTCCAGCTCAGGCTCAAAAGCTCTTCTGGCCAAAACGCTTCCTTGTCAATCCTGAATCTGAACAGCCCCACTCAACCCAATCAAACACCTTCTCAGGACCCAAACACATTTACTGCAGAGGCCTGTGCCCATTGCTGGGGAGAGCTGGCTCTCAATAAAGCCAGCCTGACTTTTGCAAATTAAAGAACAACTCACCTTCTCTAACTTTCCTGCTAGAATTTTGCCACTTCAATAGAGAAATGTGCCTAGACAGAGCACAGTCTTCTGGTGACCCTTTTTTGAGTAGAAATCTAATAGTTGTCTTGTATGCCAGGGAACCACCTTTTTTTTTTCCTTAGAACTTTGTAAAAGCTAATTGAAAAGCAATCGGAGCCCAGCACTTAATGGGCTTTCACATTTCAGTAGCAAACTTTTTTTTTTCTGCATTTAAGTGGCACATCTTGGGCAATTTGTTCTTTTTCATAGAAGGTAGGTAGTTTGATCTTAGAGAGAAGGCTACAGTATATCACTTCTATTACCTACTTTATATGAGAATAAATGTTTTATAAAAGTTCTGAAAGTAATTTATTGTGCCAGGGAGGGTGAAACTTAGTCCTTGTACTCAGGATGCTTTAATTAGTTTTCCCTGAATCTGTTTTCTCAGTTGTCTCACTACAACTGGATCAGTTTTATTACCCTGAAGAAATAATTTGCTCTTATTAAGAGCAAGTGCTATGTTCTATAATTTAATATGTTACATTTCTTTCTAACGTTAAAAGGCCTGAGCCAAAGTTCACTGAAATCAACGGAAAGTCTGCTAGTGACACCAAAGGGCTTTAGGTTTCTTAAAGAGGGTTTCAGTCTGAAGAAGAGTCTACACTGCAGTTATTATGTGCAGCATGTCTAATATGGATATTATTGGAGGTGTAACTATGCCCTGTACAGGGCTTTGTGGGGCCAACTGGCAAGTACTTATGCAACTCCTTGTGCAGGTGGGGTGTTTTTAACCTCAGCTGAGTTTTATGCTGCCATGGTTACATTGCTAGAAATACCTGCCCTAGTTAGCTTAAATTTAGCCTATGTATGCTTACACAAGTTGAAGTCACTCCACTATAGACATATTTACTCTCCTCCCTAGGGCTTTCTTGTGTTATAGTGATATGATTTCATCCCTTAAATCAGAGATACATCTCTGTCTGGTTTTGCTGGCTCGATCATGCTCCTGCTCATCAGCAGTCACCCGTAACGCTGAGTCTTCTGTAGCAGTATTGTCATTGCAGGTTACAATCTACTTTCTTTTTTCATTACTTGAAGAGGTTTTGAAACTCCTCCTTTTCTGATAGGTAAATTTTTTTCTTGCCACCTGTGTTTCCCTGGTGGATCTGCTAATAGCAATAAATTAATCCCAAGATGCATTATAGCATGGTTGAGCACCATTATATTGACAATCGAGCCAGAAAATACCTTCTAGCTTAGTTCCTTAGAGACTGAATAAAAAATGCCATCCCAGAACTAGATTGATATTAGGTAGTATAAAAGTGATATTATGTGCTGAAAGCATTATTTTCCTCCAAGTGACAGTCAAGCCTAAAGCTTCACAGAAATGTATTCTAGAAGTGGCAGGTGTGTGTGTTTATCACACTCAGAGGCCTGAGGATATATTATAATTTCAGAGGACCAATTAAAATCCTGCACTAAAACATTAAACATTAATTTAACAAGAGAGGAAGTTCCTTACTAGGTTATTGATATTCAGCAAGAGAAAGTTTGATGTCTGCAAGCATCCCTTATGTACTCAAGCATATTCTGTTTTTGTTATGGTCTTGTATGTCCAGGTGAGAATCCAGAGCTATGTCCCAAAGTATCATTATGGGCCAGATGCAACGCCAGCTCAGCTTGATAAGGGGCTGTCTGAGGCCTTCAGTGGCTTTTCCTTTGTATCAGATGGAGCTAAAAACTTTCCCCCTCTAACCTCTCTGTAATGCTCAATTTCTCAAAATGCAAAAAAGATTTTTGAAGGCAGGCAATTTTGTGTCCTCATTTTCAATTGCTTTAATTTTTATTTTTTAACTTTTTAATTTGTCAGAGTTTAGGATAGACTTCAGTCATTTTCTCAATGTTTCTTCACAGGCATGACAGCCACAACATGTTAAGAAAAGCCCTGAACCAAACGAGTGAGGTGTGTGGTGCTTTGGCTGCCACAACGGCTATCATGAGCCCTGCAATCAATTTTCAAGTTACGGTACTGGAATTTTTCCACTTCCTATGGCCTCACATATGGACTTCAAGAAAAGCATTACCAGGACTTCTAAAAAGAAGGAAAAATGAGGGAACAAATTGGCTAGTTATTAAGAATGGAGCTATTTTCCCAATGAAACATGACTCATGCTGACAATGGAGATTCAGAGCATTCTGTGGGTTCAATAGTCATAAGTAATATATCAGTAGTGATAAGTGGTGTCTAAGAAAGAAAAATCTTGAAAGGAAAGAAATTCTGCCTAAGTTTGTTCAGACAATTTTGTATCTTTTTTTCTGGAATACCTTTACCACAGTATCTATAAAGAATCAATGTCTAAGCTTTGGGGACTGCTGAGCTTCATTTCTAAGCCTAAAATGTACGTGTTCATATACATAATATTTTTATTCCGTACCCCTTATACTTTTTTTAAAAACTTCAGAACAGAAGCTATTTCTACCAATATGCATGAATTGGCCAAATGAATTGCCTTGATACAACCAGTTAATAATGCATATTCTCACGTACCTTGAAGGGTTAATAAAGACAACCAATTGGTGGCAGGCAGATTTATAACATTCAAAATCCCTGGTACAAAGACATGAAGCCAAAGGAGGCACAGACAGACTTTCCACCTTGCTGTCATTTCTCCTTTAGGAGATTCAGAAATATGATTCAGGAAAAAAAAAAAAAAAGCCCAAAAAATCTCAGCATGAATGTGTGTAGGTGAAGACAGGACTGACAATGTACTAGTTATGAACTACCATAAGCCCATCAGAATAGTATTGCTGGACCAAAGAAAAATACATTTCTGCTATAATTGTGGTGGTGTATCAAGCTATCACTGTTCCTTCTATGCATGCAAGAATAACTCTATTACAGCATAACTGTATTACAGTAGCTTTTGCAAAACTTCACAGCTTTTTCAGTGAGTTTTAAAAGCAAATATCAGTGTTGAGAGATTTTTTTGCTGGTACACATTTTTTAATTGTGAAGTGCATATTTTATATTCTTCATACAATGCTGTTTTTAATGAGGTTAAAGGCTGCATGAGATATCTGTTTCTTGACTGATAGAAAGGCAGAAGGAGAAATTAGCACTTTGGGAAGAACATTGTTTGCTTCTCTTAGCACCAGCTTCTTGTCTTCAAATCTGAATCCCGGAATTATTACCATCCTTGCTCTAGTGAAATTTGGGGGTAGTCAGGTAGCTGGATATACCACCAGCACCCTTTGGTGTACCAAGAAGCATCGGGTGTGAACTCCTGGCGTGAGCCTCTAAATCTTGAAGCTAAACTATTGTCCAGCCCCTTTATACCCAAAACTGTTATTCGTTTTCTCTGTTTTCAAGCTGGACAACTCTGTTTTCTGCTTCACCAAAACGAGAGTCAAAAGTCTTTGATTTACACCCTCAGTTCTCTCATTTACAGATAGTACCATTACAGAGATTTTTGACTATCCATTTTGCTTTCAGGTAAGGTTAAAAGTCCTCTGCATCTTGACAGGTATGCAGCAGCAGCAGGCTCAGGAGAGCTGCAAGAATGAGTCATGTGTTCTTTAGCAGGAAACAGGGAGGAATTCATATTCTCAGGCTGTACGAGGTGGTTTTCTCCTCTTTTATTTCAAAAACAAGAGCTTTTCATAGGTTTTCTAGCCAACTAAATTGATCAGCAAAACCACCTAAAGTTTTAGGTCGACAAGAAAGGAAATATACCTTTTGTAGTTCAACCAAATGCATCACTTCCCTGAAAAAAGGAGGACGGACATACTTCTCTTAGCATTTCTCAACGGTTGCTTCAGTTCCCTTTACCACCGGGGCCCACTTGAAGAAGTTGCCGTTACTGGGAGTGCACAGAAGAAAGTGTGCACACTCCTGTGCTTACGTGCTCCTTGGCCAGCCAACTTCTTTCTGCAAGCCCATGGTCCCCAGAAAGTGTAGCTACAAGCTGCCTTCTGAGAGTAGTTATTCATGCTATAAATAGCATTGTACAAGCTTCTCACTGCAGAGCAAGGACCCTTTGGTTGACCAGACTTTACTAGAAGAAGGCAGCAGAGCTTTCGCAGTAAGGGAGGCATTGCAGGCTACGTATACAGAGAGAAATTTTAGGAGATGTGCCCAAATCCTACTGAAGTTGTCAGGAGTTAGCCACCTAACGGACCCTTTCTGCCATTGTATGTCTTGCCCTGAGACAGAGATGTATTGCTCATGCAGAATTTAGTGCTTCTAAGCTTTTTTTCTCCTGTTAAGAAAGAAATTAAAAAACACAACATTACTTTTCACTAAGTTTACAAATGTAAATGCCAGAAGAGTTCAGGTTCCCAGTCTATATTTTTTCCTAGCACGACTCTTGATATATATTTAGCTGTACTCAGAATATAAATTACAACAGAGAAGATCAAGGGGTTTTATTTCCATTTCCTGACAACCCTTGATTTAAATTCACATTAGTCTTGCACTAATACACTTAAAAAATTTAATTTCCCTGCATTTAAAAGGGTTAAAAAAAAGTAATTAAAGTGGCTGTTCTTTACTGATAATGCAAGTGTTGAAACAACCCCATGTGGGTGCTCATATTAATGCTATGCTGAGATATATGGCAAAAAGGAAAGGTGAGTTTTACCACTTACATGTTTCTGATATTTTCATGGAACCAACCCTCTCCCAAGCTGGGGATAAGATGGCAACATTGCATCCCTTCACACCCTGGCCACTGTATGGTTCCTCAGGTTGATGCAGCCTACCTTCAGGACACTGAATATATCAGTCTGTTTTAGACACAGTTGCCAGCACTGTTGGCAAGTCAAGGAGCCAACTGGAAGACCTGGCATAGCGGTTCTTGTGGACTGGCAGTCAGAGAAAAAGCTCTTTCCAAAGATTTTCTTGGAGGAAAATTTATTTTGTAGCATCATTGCAGGGCAGCAGGAGAGGTCAGAGATAAAATGAGATAGCAATTTGTTGGCAATATGGGGAAAATGCTGTCTGTGGACTTTTAAGTGGGAAATGTTCTTAAAAGCAGACCAGATGGAAGTTGATCATTTTGATGCTTGCAGGACACAAAATAGACAGATTGTCAATTACCTAAAAGACTGCACAATTTGTCAAATATGAGTTGGACAACAAGCAAAAGGGAAGTTAACAGTATGGGGATCTTCAATGAACAAGTCAACGTAGGTGTGTGAAAATCTGTGAAAAAGATACTATTTTCAAGTATATTTTTAATCCCAGCTAAAATATTTCAGTTAGCAGTGCTGTTTTGCCTTGCTCTTGTTTTTAGCCTGGTTTTCCCAAGGAAATGTGGTTTATGCACTAGGATTATCTGCCTATCTTCCAGTCTCTTGCTTTAATAACTTTTGAACCAACCATCCCTTCTTAATAAAGGGAAACGGATCTCAAATACACTCAGTTCCTACACAGTCAGTGAACACAGACAGTTTGATAGAGAAGAGAAAGCCCCATTAATGTCTTCTCAGTGCAGTATGAGCGCAACTGTATCAGGTATCAGTGAACCTGTACTGGCGCAGCTCATGCTGAGACACAAAGCCATGGAAAGCCAGGCTTTGATGATGATGTTACTCGTGGAATGGTTTTAATTTTCCAGACTCTACTGAATTTGATAGCCAAACAGTTAACTCAGCTGCAGTGTATAAAGAAGATTGTCACATTTACAAAAGGACAGACATTAGCAAATTAATTCCTTTTTATTATTATTTTTTCCTATTTAAAAGATTTGAAATCTTCTATTGCAGAGTTCAGTAGGCATCCAGGCAGCTAGGGAAGATACGGCCTAATCTATTTTCCACTGAAGTCAACTGCAGTATTTTCTTTGCCTCAAATACAGAACTACATCAGGCCATTGTGACTGATATTAAATGGGAAGCAAGTGACAGGTGAGCTTGTACTGTCGGAGATGAGTCATCAAAAAGTCTCTAAAGGTTTTTTCTCACTAAAGAGAGCAGAAGAGGGCTATCAGAACAGCTTAATGGATAAACAACAGGGAGAGGAATCCTTATAGATTCATGTATGCACACATGAGCCAATAATAGGAGGAATTACAAAACCATGAGGGAAAAAAGTGGATCATTTTGTTATGTCTGACAATCATACAATAATGGATGCATAAACAAGCGAGCTGAGATGTTAGTCAGAGACTGATATCGAAGAAGACACCAATCTGACCTAGCACCAATGCAAACTGAAAATATTTTAGATAGCAGTAATGCTTAGCAAGTGAGGCTAGAGAGAGGATGTATGTGTAATACACTCAAGAAGTTCAAAATTGATGCTAGACTGCAGGCCAGCTGTAAACAGCTTAGAAAATATTTAGAATAAACGCCAATAAGAAGCCTGGAGGATTATCCAAATAAACACCATCTTTGTGGCATCCCGGACATCTTTGCATAAAGCAAGACCAACTTGAGAAAAGGAAGAATCATTTTCTCTTACATTTGAACTTACTAGTCATAAACAAAGCCTGACTAGAAATAAAAGGCATGACTGTGTAGAATGGGAGGCAGAGGTCAAATAAATGCATATTCTGAATTCCACAGGAAACACCCCTCCAGAGGACACCACTCCAAAGCTTCAGGGACACCACTGATTAAAATGAAAGAAGAAAATATGAAGGCAGAAGCAATACTAAAGAATGTCAATATATTCTAAGCTGGCTGCTGGCAATCAAGTTAGCACGTTGCCCTCCAACAGCTGAAAATTCAGTTTTCCCTCAGCAGAGCTGACTATGTGCACTTTCCCAGTCTACTGCAATGGAAAGTTCAATCACCTCCAGAAAGCAAGATGCAATTGCAGACAAACAGTATATTCATGAACTACCCCAGATCATTTCAAGAGTACTGTTCTAATTTGTGTGAGACACAGCATTATTGAATTCTTTGTCCCAAGGCATCTTTAGACCCTCAATGAGATTGAGGGAGCTTTTTAAAAAATATAGATACTAGAGACTACACAAATAGGATAGATATTCCACAATGCCTGCCCTAAGGCTACACACGCACCAGGCTATTCCATCTGGCAAAAAATTATGAAGGAACCATTAAGCTCAGACCTCACTGAAGCCAAAAGTAAGAGAGAAAAAAAGCAAAATATCTCCAAATGTTGATGTGTTCAATGAAGTTGAAATTACTGCATTTATATGCTGTACATTTATATATTATAGCATACATCTAAAAAGAGAAGAAACACAAGGGAAAAGAAACTGAAGTAGAAAAGACCTGAGGGACAAAAAAGAATAGTCTGAGGATCTCAAAAGGCACAGTGACAAAATCCAGATACGCAGAGCTGAAGGAGCTCATCTAAGTTAGTATGAGAAAACTACTTCCTTTCCACTCAAGATAATATTGCCCACAAAGCTATGGCACATTTTACAGAATGTGCAGACCAGACTCTGGCAAATTGAGTGAGATGTTGGCGGAGTGGGGAGAGGGTATGCATAGCAGACTGACAGCATTAGCCCACCAGTTGACTAGCAGTAGTTCCCTCACCTGCCACTTACAATATCCTCCACCTAGGAGGTACTTCACATGAAAGCAAATGAAGTGTTAGCTGATTTAAGCAGTGCAGAGGTCACCACTGATGAAAGACTAGTGTGCAGGAATTCAAAGGAACAGCATGACAAGAATGCAACGGTGTGAACGGGACTGAAAGGAGTGGAGCACGCCACATGCATCTATTCCTAAGAAACTACACAAACGGTGGTGAAGAGGCTCAGCTGTTTTGCATATAATCTGAGGGAAGAGGACCCAGAGAAGGAGGCCAGAGGAAATAAAAAGTAGGTTGTCCAAAAGAGATGCCAGCACTGCTGCATTTTCTGCAGAGCTTCATGCCACCATTTGCTTGAGTCACATGGTCCCAGGGAGGCAGCTCCCACAGCTGTGGTCTGGCATGATGCCTTGTGTGCTGGAACAGAAGGCTCCTTGTATCTGCCATCACGAAACCAAAATTCATAAAAAGGAAAATCACGTTATCATAGGAAGGGAAATCACTGTGCAAACTCAGGTACTTCCTTGAAAAGAGGGGAAGCTGATAGGGCAAGAGAGCAGACTCTCATGCATGCTTTAGAAGAAGGTGCAGCTTAGGTCTGCTTGCAAGCTTTTTGTTGCGTTTGTTTCAGGACAGAAACTGAAGGTTTCAGCTAGCTCATACTTTCATGAAAAGGGCTGATTTCTATCAAAACACTTCACATTTTTTGGAGGAGGGTGGTGGAGAGAGTGATTGAAAGAAGATGAAATTTTCTGTGTGACTGAAAAGACTGCAAACACTTCTCAATTGCTCTTAACGTCATCTCAATTGTAAAGAGCTGTCAAAAGTTTCCCTATCACCTCCATGATTAAGTACAGAAATGGACTACAAGCCAGTGGAATCTATTTTAAACAAAGTCTTGCAGTCAGCATTGCCAAAATACATCTTTATCATTAAAATAATAAATAATATTGACAAAATATACAAAAATAGTAGAGAGCTCCCTGCCATGGCTCAGCTCAGGGAAAATATGTGTCAAAACACCTGAGTGACCTTCTGAAAATATTTTATGCTAGAAAATATGAAGCATGACATCAAAATTATATCCTGCTCCTTAGTTAGTGTCACTGTGTAAAGATAAAGACCAAACTGCTTGTTTTGAGACCTGGAAAAGAAAGCATGCAGTATATATCAGGTTCCATTATTTCTCCTTAAACAGCAGAATATTTCAGCCTACAAATCTCAAGACACCTTTGATTGTTGCTAACGGCCAAATCTAATCTGAAGACTAAGAACATGGATGAAAGTGGGATATAATTTCTGTCTTATCCTAAAGTCTGTACCAAGAATAGCCCTTACTTGATCCAGAAGAATGGGTTATGGCTCCAAGACTTGAATACCTTCCCTTTTGCTCACTTATATCCCTTGCTTCCAGGAAATCAGGTTCCTGCTGCCAATTAGTTTCATCATCATCACTCATCCACAGAGTCTTACTAATCTAAGAAACCTTTGTTAGTGAGTGTGCAGCTAGCATGAGCTAGTGTTTAACCTTGCCTCTGCCACATTTCAGTGTGTGATAGCCGATGTGCTTCTAGGGATTCAGAAGAGCAGGAAAGTGAGGGGTGAGCAGGGCAGCAGCAGAGGCTTTCTCCATGCTCCATTCTGCTTTATGTCATGCCCACCACCATGAGATATGTATGCCCTTTTTTTTTTCTAGAATAGCATTTGAACCTTTAGCTTCCCCAAAAGTAACTAAAAATGCCAGGATTTGGCCAAGAACTTCGGGTATAAATAGTCCGGTCATGAAACAAGAAAATGTGTTCTCCATTTTGTTTCTGGGTCACATGCAGACTAGCCCAGTTTAACTGCTACTGCTGTACTAAGCAGTTGTTGTAGTGCCCAGCTCATGCTTCTGTTCTAGCACTGTGTTTACTGATGTGTCACCAACAGCAGGCTGCTATAGGAAGGCATTGCATTATGTATGGCTAAACCTAGGCTCCTGAGCCTTGGAGTCTGGCTCCATTAAACAACTTTGCTGGCATCTCTTCTCCTTTCAGACTTCCCTTTCTGAATGAAAATGTCCAGCATCTTAACTCACAACCAAATTTCCTCCTTTGCTTAAAAAGGGGGGGTGGGTTGGGAGGAAGGAAAGCTCCATCCTACCTAGTTTTGAGCCACAGTGGAATAATGGCTTTCAAAAAGCTTTTGCACTCCGGACTTCCCAAATAGCTCCACTGCTGGGGGAAGGAGGTCCCGTGATAAGGGGAAATAAGATGCATATACTCTCAGTTGCATGAAGGAATTCTTTTCTCATTATGCTCCATGGGTCTCAGTGGTGCTCTTTGAAAATACAGAAAAACAAGTATCAGTTTTTGTGTAGATAGATATCTACGGAGACAGGTACCCAGCCCTTCCATACCACCTGCATGTGGTATTTGCTAAACTGAAATGTTTAAGCCCCTTTCAGTTCCCTCCCTTGTTCTAGTCAGATTTTTCTACGGTTTGTTCTGTCTTCTTGTTTTAGAGTTTGCATGAGCTTCCCAACGTGTTTGGGTTTGCTAACCTGTTTCCAGGCCTGGCTAAGGTGGTTTTCGTCATATTGCCATTGCATAATTAAATAACTGTAAAATTATTCAGATGAGGAAGTATTTTCAGAGAGAGAAGCTGTTGCCATCAGACTTTTGGGACAATTTATAGAGAGGGAATTCTCACATGGAAGAAAATTCTTGGAAAGAAGAGAAAAAAGCAAGGAAGGAACACTGCCATAACTCAAATAACAGAGCTGGACTGTGCTGGGGGAAAGAAAACCAAACCAAAACCCTAACAAGAATAAAGCCTAGCATATCCACTTTAGTGTATTTTCAGTTCTCGCTGCACGCCAGAATTCCCTACAGACCGTAAGGTTCCAATTTTTTTCTTCTGTTTGCAAAGATCCAGCCCCTGCCCTCTCCCCAGATAATGATATAAAAGGAATTGTGCTCAGGGGCTTCTCATGCACGGTAGATCTGTTTCACTGCCAGAATACCATGGGCAGAGTCTGGTCCCCAAGTTTCGCTCTCTGGTTCCTATAACTGCATTGAAGTGACCAGGTCTATCAGGGTGACCAGACTGAGCTCAGTAGCTTGTGTTGGTGACAGACCACACCCCCCTTCTCCTCCATGTTGATCTGACATGAGTTCTTCATTCCTTCATGTACTGGGGACTTCTTCTCTGGAAAGCTGACTCGTTTAAAAAATAAAAAGTCACACTTATTCCTCAATTTGTATTTATGGCTCTCTGGCTTTTTCTAGTTTTTCTGTGTCACGGGTGATCTTAAAATGGGTGCTGGGTAGTCAGGCTGCACCTTGCTTGGGTCTCACGCACCCTCACTTCTTCCCGTTATTCTACCTTGTCAGGTTTTTGTTTACACTACACCCACCGACCACAAGTCTATGGGCCAGCCTGGGAACAAGGAAAAAGAGCTTTCAAAAATTTGGGCTTGGATGCTTCCTGCAGACTGTCCAGCTGTTCTCATTTGGCTTTCCATTGTCTATATTATTCCTCTGTACTTTTCACTCAGGGGTTTACATTTGCTTCTGTTTTGCTCTGATTGGCAGCAGCTATCTGGGTCTGGTCACTGACATTTGAATGAGAGAAAAGACCCTTCCCTTGGGGATTATTCCCTCTGCTGAGCGCACAGGAGTCCATAGCCTAGCTGGTTTCCTTTGCTTTGGCCCTGTATCAGTCAGTCAGTTTATTTTGCTCAGGCTGCCTCATTTCTGAAAGCTTGCTTCAAACTTAATTGAGTTTATTGCCTACACTGTGTCAAATGCGCAGTTCATTGTTGCCATTGTTTCATTAAAATAGCCCCTAACTGCATCGGATTCTGAGCACTTGACTGCAATACTCTGCAGAGATCTACTTTATTTTTATATTGGTCAAAGCCAATGGTGAAGCTGCCATCCACAGCCAAACTAAAGCCTTTGTGAAGTGCTGCCATGCTTTCTCAGCGCCTGGTGTTGTCGTTGACAAGGTCTGTCTTGAATCTCGAAGGTACTGCGTACATATTGCTTGTGTCCAACAGGGGTAAAACACACTGCTATTGCAGAGGGAGCAGCATTATGACTAGCTGAAATCCACTTCTATATTTAGAGCCTTCATGCATTCTTTATAAGTTTTGTGTTATCTTCTCTGATCGGCAAAGGAAAGCAATGCTGTTGCCCTTTTTGTCATATTTTAAACTGCAGAGTGTTAAATAGAAAGGGGAAATGTACATCAGTCGATAAGTGATCTTTAATACGTAAAACATGCTGCTTACATTCTTCAGATCTAAAGTAGAGATACTTTCTGGCTTATGTGTAGCACAACATTTCAAAAGTTTGTATATTTTAATGTCAAGCTCGTACATAGAGATGTTATAATGAAATGCAGATTCCTGAGAACTTTACAGCAAAGTAGGAGAAAGTCAGAGTGAAACTTTCAGTTCATTTGTGATTACTAACACATGACAATTTGCAGGGATTTTATGATTGTAGGCCAGTGTTGAGAAGTAGAAGCAAAATACAAAAGACTTTAAAGTTTTACTATTTGTGTTCTGTTGATATTTTATTGTTTCACACAGCCCTAGCAACAACACTGTGGAATTTCTGTCAGCATTTTAGGATTTGTCATGCCTTTATGTTGAACTGTTCCAGGGAAAGTGGGAAAACATATGTACAATAGTTTTTATCTTGTGTGCGAATGACTGTTTCTGAAGTATAGTCATCCCGAGAATCTCGTTTTAGTGCAAGTGAAGCTCTTTAGATAATCACGTCTGGGTATTTTTAATAGCTCTTGGTAATATCTTATCCTCTTCCACTCTAAGTATCTTTGAAAGCCCTCCAAGTGCTCCAGGAAAGTGCTCTGGAGCAGAGCTATATGTGTAACAGCTTCAGGTATTATCAAGAAAAACTTTAGATAATAAAAGAAGTTCAAACCTTGGACTTCCCAACCTTCTACAATTAAGATCCACTGATTTCATTAAAAACCTTTTATGGAGGACTGTAAATATGCAGCCTCCTTACCAAACTCACTATAAAGGAATTCGTTTTGTTAACTTTTTGGGATAAAATACCACAGCTTAATCACTTAGTAGGGCTGGTAAGCTGAGTGTGAGGAAACAAAATAATGACCTCGGTCATATTAGCACCATCCAAGTGAAAAAACTGGCAAAATCTAGTCTATGAGGCCCTGCCTCAAGCAAACAGAATCAAACTATTAATGTAAACAAAAATGTTAAATTTGTTTAACAGGTCAGCATTCAGAATAATCGAAGAGCAGAGACTTATAAGCATAATTTTGCTTCCATATCTTGTAACAAAATTTACAGTCATAATAATAGATTCCTTTCCCAGAGACTGGTTTTACAGCAACTCCAAGCAATTACACACATCTGGTGATAACTTTAAAAACTGCAGTTATAAAAGGAGCTAATCTAAAGGCTGTGGATTCCCTGTGCCATAACAGATTAGGTTTTGGAGCCACATCTGTTGTGACACCCTTTAAAGGACAAACACTGCTGCAAGTTTGGAAAGACTCAACTGTAAACTTATTTATAACATCATTAATATTAACATCTGTGTTACAAAGATCTTAATTTCCCTAATGATGGAAAAGCAGCATGAAGGATTTTCTGCACATCTCTAATTAAGTTCAACCCAATTACAAGCAGTGTGGTGTAGCAGAAATTTCATATCACATTGTCCTTGACTGGACTAATTGGTAATCATTGCTGATGAATTTCAGTAGTTTGCAAAAGCCCCCCGCCCCCCATATATTTATATTTGTATAAAAAGACAGCGATATACATTGCAGAAACATGCAAAGTAGACATTTTTCATCATATAGTTCAGAAATTTGTTACACACTCTTGGCTATCTCATCACACCCTGCTCACTAATCCGTCTTCCCTGCATTGACTCAGACATCATACCACTTCTTGGTAGCATCATGCAGCTGTCATTTTTCAAGCAATCTGACAGAGAACTAGTTCCTTTCTCTCCCAAAGCAGAGATTCCCTCCTCTCCCCAAAATTGCAGGGATTGTGTTCAGTCAAGACAACATTTGATATTGGATTAGTGACAGAATTAGACATTGGATTTGTGACAGAACATTTGATACTTTGCAAACCTACACACAGAAATGAGAACCTTGGGAACTGTGTGCTTCCACCATATCAAGAGGGTTTGGCAGCGTTTGTGTTTATTTCCAGTTATTTATCTTGCCATTAAACTCTTATCTGAATGCCTCACAATCTTCAGGGTCCTCAGAGCAGCCCTATGAGATAAAGAAGGACTATTGTCCCCACGTCAGAGGTTGGGCAACTAGAGCCCAAATTTGCAAAGGTATTTAGTACATTGTATGCTAGGCCATGGAGAGATGGAGAGATGGAGAGCAAGGAATGAAAGAATGAATGAACAAATGAATAAGAGTTACTGATTTAAAGTGCTTTAACAGTTCAAATACAATTCTAGGCCTGACTTCATTATACTGTGAAGCTGTAGGATGCCCAGTAGTGGATGCTGCTTAATCTGTATACTTGGCAGTGATGGAAAGAGTTAGCAGGGTCTGCCAAGGGCATCATCACTAGCTTGCCCTGATACTTGGGGCTTTGGGCTTGAACCATTTCCATCCTGTGCTGGAACAGGGGGTCTCTGAGGAGACATCACCATTGGTGTCCTTCTCCTGGAGCTTGTCCTCTCTTGGCTTGCTGAGCTGTGCAATGTGTGTCTTGTGGCTCTTGGCTGTATGAGTTGTATGTATAGTTGTAAGAGCTGGCATCTCATAGCTTATTAGTTCCCTTGCCCAGGAGATCTGGAACCGAGGTGCTGAACCAGGGTCTCCCAGATGAGCATTTCTGGCTGTGCTGTGGTTTCTTGTGCAAAGTAGTCCTTCTCTGCCATTGTCGTCGAGATTAGCCTTCCCCTTCCACAAATGGGGGTGGGCAGCACATATAGGAAGAGGATGGGGGATTGGCAGGAGAAGAAATCACTGCAGAGCTTAACTACAAACCTTGGCACTACTGGGATACAGGCAACTTTGCACAGAGCCCAGAAACAAAGGGATCTCCAGCAGTAGGATCTTCACCTCCATAAAGACCTGGTCCCCAAAGGGATCAGTGGCAGCTGTGGGAAAGGGTGATGGTTCTGCCTGAGGTGGTAGTTGCACAGCTTTTGGGCAATATAGCCCTTGCAACTCAGGTAGGTAGGGTCACACAAAAACCTACCATAGCAAAGCTGTCCCAAGCTAGACAGGCTCCCCTCTAGCCTCTGGACTAATTTATATTTTTCTCTCTCTCGTACACAGATAACTAGTTATGTGCTCATGATCTTTTATAAGTCAAGAAATTACCAAATATCACTTGGGGAGGGGAGCAATCCGTATGTCTTTGGGGCCATCCCTTGAATTAGATTTGAGACATCAGGATTTGCAAGTAGAAGGCTATGAAGATCAGTCAGGTAAGATGTCTGACAACATATAGACATACAGTCTTATGGCATGGGCAGAAGAGTATGGCCCCGTGTGTGTGTGTGTTTGGGGTTGGAGGGGAAAGGAAGGAGGATGTGGCATTTGGGAAGATCTGTATGAAAATTCAGCCTTTGCTTTTTATCTGACAAGCAATAAAGCCATTCCCAAGTCAGGACAAAATCCTCCAGTCATACAGTCAGCCCCTGTCTCACTGGGGTCGTGGCGGTGTGGTAACAAAACAGAAAATATTTTAAAATACATTCTAAAAATGTTGTTAGACTATTTCTTCTAAAATACCTCCCCGAAAAGCCAGGCACCTTACTAGCATCAGTCCAATTATAGGACCCAGAAGGAAAAGGAAATTATAAGTAATAATTTTAGAAATAGCCCCAGGATGCACTGTGTGTTTCTCTGAGTCAGGCAAACCCCAAAGGGTATAAGTCTGGAATATAGTAGCTGGCTCATACCCAGGCAGAGAGCTGCAGTCTTATAGAAAGCCTGACAGACACTCTGCAATGCATATATCTTAAAGGCAGCACCAGCAGCACTTAGCCATTCAGATCTGATTCGTGATAATAATCTGGGTTCAGCAGACAGTAAATGGCAGACATTTTGGGGATGAATCCTAAGTATCATTGAGGCTGTGGTACCACATCCCATTGGGGTAATTTCATTGTTATTGTCTTTCACATTACGATCTACACCCTGTTCTTGCAATGAGCTAAAGATCTGCATAAATTCAAGGAATGAGTAGTCCTGGACAGATCACCGGACCTGTGCAGTCCACAGGATCACAAAAGCACATAAAATTTCCGTAGGATGTGGCCCCAGGAATAGCACGCATCTGTAATGACTGTTGTGACTTTCATTATGAAAGAGGATATTGGCTCGTGAATATTTTCGGTGATGCTACCAAGAAAACTTACTCATCTGTTTATGTTCATGCTTTCAACTCCATGCAGCAAATCAATATTGAAGTTTTCTTCCTCCTTTTCATTTCTTAACTTTCCTTGCTCCCATTCGAAATAGCACAGAGGAGAGAGAAGGAGTCACTTAGCATTTGAGTTTTGGAACTAGCTCTTGTAAATCTCAGCAGCCAGCCAGCAGCTGACAACTTCTAATGAGAATGATCCTTTGCTGCAAACAGCCAAGTCGCTTCTTCAGGGTTCTGCCATTGCTAGTGTACTTCTATGGGAAGACACTCAGGGATAAAAATAAGTTAGAAAAGAGTAGCAGGAAGGGAAATAGTACTGACTGCAAATCTGTCAACCAAAATCGGATGTTAGCTTCTCTTTCTTGCTTCCAATTTACTAGAAATATGGTAAGGATTTGAAAATGCAACTTTTCATCAAATATGACCCTATTTTTCACTCCCTAAGTTTAAAAATGTCATTATATTAGTGCTCTCTCTCTTTTGAGTTCCTTTTTTTTTTTTTGAGCGAAAGAAAAATGTCGTGTTTTTAAAGGTTGGAAACCTAACAGCACGAAAGTCATTTGTACCCAGACTTTCCTTTCACTTCCCTCTCTTCCTCATTCAGATCCACAAAGGCCTTTTTCACATCAAGCATATGAGAACTTTTTGTGTGGTCAAATTGTTTTTTGTAGTCACTAATAATTTTGCACTCTGTTAAAATTTCAATATAGAAAAAGCAGGACATTCTTACCCACCTGACCTTTTTTTTTTTAATTTTAGATGAAAGAACAAAACTGAAAGCTCCGTAGGGGGCAAGGAGAGAAGACACAGTGAGTATAGACACATCTCCTGCTTTCTTTGTGAAATCCTCCATCCTGGGGCTCCCCTCAGTATGGCATGCAGCATGAGTTATCAGACCTCACATGATGTTTGGAGTTTTCCTCAAGTTTCAGCTGTGGGAAGCAGGAGACTTGTGGGGGAAATTCAGCTTTCCTTTCTTTTTTCTCATAGCAAGTTACATGTACTGCTAGTCTCAGAAAATGGTCTAAATCTATGACACAGGTGCACCACTCTTGGCTGCAGACAGAAGGCAGATTAAAAAATATGTATCATTTAAAAACTTTTGTGATCTTTAACCTAAGGTCTTGGTCACCTTTCTGGGAAGCAGATGAGGCAGAAAGAGTCCACACATGATTTTGGAGAGCTTGGGTTTGACATTCCTGAGCAGGCAGGCAAGCCGACGTCTGAAGTTTAAAGACACAATTCCCCAAAGACAGTCCCAACTATGTACACACTGTACAGAGAAGGAAGCTGGCTTGGGGCCCTGTGTTCCCTGTTTAAATTGCCAAAGGGAATGAAATTCAGACTTAATGCTCAGACATCTTGATTAAATCAATCTACTGCCACTACTCACTGCATCTTGTATTCTCTTTTATTGTGGCACATTAGCCAGCAATAGTTGATGCCATAAATGATCTATACAATCTTCTGGAGCTCTGGGTGAAGTAAGGACAGGCTGGTCCCATTATCTTCGAATTTTCCTACTTTTTCTATTTCTATCAGGCTTTTGACATCCTTTTAAATGTCTTCTTTATATTTATTGTATGGAAAGATAAAGGAATTCTGGAGATGCTTAAATAATTGTGAATGAGGCAGGAACAGAGTCTAGCTGAAGTGGAATTCTTGTTAAAATGAAATTGCTGTCCTGGGGACCTACCTGTGATGGAAGAAATAGCAAAGTGTAGACAGTGAGATTCCTATGCACTTTTACTTTCCCTGTGCTCTTTTCTGTATTCATCAATCTGCCCGATGGGGAACAGGCCATTGGAGAT
This sequence comes from Dromaius novaehollandiae, assembly GCF_036370855.1. Classification (NCBI taxonomy): domain Eukaryota; kingdom Metazoa; phylum Chordata; class Aves; order Casuariiformes; family Dromaiidae; genus Dromaius; species Dromaius novaehollandiae. The sequence continues at coordinate 97,054,903 of NC_088098.1, read as the reverse complement.
GGGATTTTGTTTAATTTAGTGATGCAGTCTACTAACCCTTCATCAGGACCTGTGGACAGCATCACAAATTGAAACCTACATTCGGGGAATTGGTGCAAGAGGCCACACTCAGGATAGCTTCAGGCTCTTCAATCAACAGACTAAAAACGGAGAATGTAGGTCACCCTTAATCTTCTTTCCTTTCAAAGGAAAGCACAGATCTTACTAATATCATCCTGCAAGTTGGTCATGTTGCTTTAACACAGAGAAAAGATGATAATTGATGCTATATATGTGGCACACTACATGGCATATGCAGGCACTCAAGGCTACGCAAGACCTCGCTTCTCTGGATGTCTCTGGAGTTGTGCAGACAGCCTCTCCACTTCCTTCATCCCAAAATGTCAGTGAAAAATGTTCCATAAAGTTATAAGCTCATTTAGGTTGGAGGCAGACAGTCGTCCTGGCCTAGTGCCCATCAAGAAAGTAAACAAGAGACACTGCAGAAAATTGCTGGCCATAAAACACACACACACACACAGAGGCTCTTGGAAGAAGGTAGCTCACCCTTTCAGCCTTTCTTTATCACTTTAGTAGTTCTGAAGAAAAACAGGCAAGGCTCTTACCATCAATAGCCTGGTTTTGGCTAGAGTTCGCTTTTTTCTTCCAGCCAGCTTGCTTTCACTCCCACTGAGAATAAAACAAGAAGAAAGTGTGAAAGCAATATTAAGCATGGAGGAAGAAAATGTCAAAGGTATCTTCCCTTCTGAACCTGTTCCTTCTGTCACCCACTGTTCATCTGGAAGAGAAAAGAAGTTGATGTGCAGTGCGCACCAATTCTAGTTTCCTTTGTCTCAAATTAAAAATAAAAAAAGCCTCCTTCATTCTTTTCTTTCCCCACCCACTTGCACCGATTATCATGGGGAGATATTGCAAAGTACCTGTGCTCCAAAGAAAGCCACCTGGCCCCTAGGTTCTGGCTTCATTAGCACAGATTTGGACCATGTAAGACTTTGACCAAGTCTGCACATTTTATAAATGATGGCCTAAAAGCAGAACAATCAAGTTAGGTTTTCTCCACCTGCTGTTTTCTCTTTCACACAGCTAGATGCTGCTGCTATTAACTCCCTGAACAGAAGTTGCCCCTTGTAGCCAGGTTGAGTTTTAAATACTGTTTTACCCCCTCAGCATAAAAAAGAAAGTGATGTTTAGACCGGGGAGATTCTGGGTCATTCTCTTTACACAGCAAGGATCTATTTTTTCTCCCCATGAATGGTGAGGAAGCCCTGTGCTACCATTTCTTTGCAGATGGCCTGAGGAACTGTTTCTTGTCGGAGTTTTCATCTGGCTTCAGTACTGGGGATAATCCTTGATCGGCACTAAGCTACTTGCTTTGCCCTCCCCTGCAAAGCAGGCTGCGGTGTACCTTCAGCAGAATAGCTGCAATGGGACAACTGGGGCTAGCATCACCTAAAGTGACCGTGACAGCCAAATGGAATTGCGGCAGCCGCGCAGGCCAAATGCTAAATAACATTTACAAAAACTAAATAAAGTTGCTGGGCCCAAAGGCAATGTGGAAGGCAGCATTTGGCAATTGCTCTTTTTAAGGAGGTGTATTTTTAATGGTATTTTTATATCATGCAGATATTGCAAATATGAATTGCTCACCAGTGAACACTCATCTTGTGAAGATTCCAGCACTAACTAGAGCTTTCTTTCTCACATAAAAGGAATATATCACAGAGAAAATAGGACTACCTCCCACACGGTCAGGTTTTAGCAGAAATTAAAATCTTAAATATCTCTCATTTATTGCTCTGTTCTTAACCAGTGAAGTTAGAGAGCCTGGAAAGATGCCAGTCTGCAGCTATCATACAGGAGAGTCACTGTCTATTCTTGCTGTTTCCAAACACAGATTTCCTCATCTACGTAACTGCACTCAGGCAGGCATTGTCTCGAGAGGAGCAGAAGAACATTATATCATTTCTTTATCACATTATCACTTAAAATGCAGGAATGTCCTGGGGTCCCAGCCAGATTGGGTCTCTACTGTATAAGGTCCAGTGCAGACAGACAGTTTATGAGCAGTCTCAGGCTTGTCAGCCTTTCCCAGTTTTAGTGTGATTTTTTTTTTTCTGAAAACCATAGCTGCTGCATAGAGATTACTGCCTGAAAATCTCACTTTATTTTTAAAGGAGTATGTTTCTCACCCACAGTGTCTGGAAATGAAAGTCCTAAATGCTCCAGTACCAGAACACATATAAAAAGACTGTAAAATGAAATTGTGTGCTTTCATGGCATTAAGTCAATCCTGTGATTGATTGGGGAGAGGGTGTGAGGAAGGGAAGGTGTTATTCAGGGTTTTTGGATGCTGGAGTTGGACAGAACTGCAGGTCTCATCTCTGCTCCCCTCACCAAAGTTTAGGGATTTTAAACAGAGATTATATTAATCAGACCATCTGCAGCCAGAGTAGAGGCCAATGAAAAGTGGTTCTCCGAGACCAAAGTCCATAAGCTGCTGTCTCATGTCATAACAGAATACCGGTACACAAAGATGTCCAGGGATATTTTGCAGGCTGAAAAATTCATCTACCACCATAATGGATTGTTTCCACCACAGCTCTTTGTGAGTGCTATTTCTTCAATTTCAGTTCAATTTTACTTTGGCTCGAGCTTCAGCTTTGGGTTGCCACTAACCTAGAACTCATGACAGATTTAAGCAAAACTTTACAGTTCACTATGTGAAACATAGTCATCCATGTTTCCAATACACAGAAGACACAAATTATTTCAGGGACACTCAAGTCACCTTAATTTCAGCAACTCTGTCTTTTGAGTTTATAAAGCAGCCTGAAACCAACTAAATTTTGCACAGGTACAAAGTTTCTCATGCTCATTGCATATGGATTAGTTGGCAATCCTGGCCCAAGCTATTTCCAATGCATGCAGCAATAGAAAGGATTCAAAATTATCTTTCTCTACATTATTGCCACCACAGCAGTTCTCAGCAACAATAAGAGGCTATTTTATTTTTCTTACTGCTCTGAAGACACATTCTATTGCTATTTGCTGGCTCTCTTGCACCAGTATGCAGGCCCTACAGTTAGGAGGGAAAAGCCTTCAACATCTTTTGCTTGCTGACAGACTGCTTTGGCTAGTGCTCAGAAACATATGAATTACATCTAGGCACCAAGCCAGTACGTCCTCCAGGTCAGCCGGTATAGACTCTCCATGGTTAAGTCCAAGCTGAAGGAGGCTGTGGAGGCAGAAGAGTTATTCTTTACTGAAATCCCCTTGTGGGACTAATACTGGAGTTAAACTTTGCTAGCTGAGCAACAGCGTTAATCCAGTAAATTGGGTTTGAAAGGGCAAGATTTAGGTAAATGAAAGGGCAAAGAAAGCTACAGTTAATAAATGGAGAGAAAACTTGTATCATGTTTGCCTAAAAGTTCTTTTGGAATTTATGGGTCTTTTTTTCTGACCTGGAAGTCTTTGAGATAGATTAGTTCCCCTTCCAAAGAAAACAGAGTGAAAGTTTGCATTTCTGACAAGACCACATTTGGGAGTTTTTTCTCTGTTTTCTTGAATGCTGACCTCAGAGTACCTCTTTAAGGGCTCTTTAATACTGGCCTGAATATCGTTTCTGTAAGAATGGTCCCACGACATTGCTTTCCTCTGAGAACCCATCAGTGGTCCCCTTCAAAAGTGGACTGAGTGGGCCATAAGGCTCTTGTTCATCAGGATCAGGATTGGCATCCAGACAGTGCAAAGAGCATGGAGGAACCCTTGAGCTGGAGGTGGTAACTCTTCTGTTTGCACATCAGAGCGAAACTGGGAGCACCCAACATCTGCTAACAAGATGATGGAGTGGACAATTCTCTATCCTTGTTCATTTGTTCTCAGTTTTGATTTGTTCTCCACCCTTTCTTTAGCTGCATTTTTCCTTATTGTCTTTTGGAACAGCTAACCAAGTTAAATATTGACTCACAGAACCTGTTTTTTTACTCTCTACTGGTAAAACCAGAGTTACACTAGCTGAGAAGACTAGTCTACCTGAGCAAATGACCTAATTTGTCTAGTTTTGATTGGTGGATTGTAAGAATGGCAGACTGGGTCTTGCCCTGCATCATGTCATTGATAGCAGCCCAGTTCAAGCGAAAAACATGAGAAATGGTGCAAGAAAGAGCATTCCTTCCTCTGGCATTAACTTGCTATTTCCATCATTCAGCAGATTAGGGACTTCCCTGTCTGGAGGCTGTGCTTGGTTTAATAGCCCCGCATGAAAGAAGCCAGACCAGTGCTGGGGATCTAAGCAAAAGTCCCCAGGTTTCAGTGCACTTACGTGTGTTCATACAAAGATAGGAGTGAAAACTGCACTGCTTGCTTATGAGATGACCTGGGGACCTACAGAAGTCTGTTCTCTCAAATCTATCACCTGATGTCGAAGTGGGATTACCTCCTCTTGGCCACAGTGCACCCACACCCACCCGTGAGTCATTCATATTTGCTCTCCATGGGCTGCTTGAACAGCCTCTTCCCCCTTTACGGGGCAAGGAGTGGCTGTTTGGTTTCTTAGCAGCGTGATCTGGTAAAAGGGGGAGCTGCACGCTGAGAAAAGCACTTATTGTAACGTGTTTGCACTGAAAATTTTGAAAGCACAGTGCAAACAGGGACATCAAATATAAGCTATACCTCAAATATGGGCTTTAGTCTGAAAAGTGTATGAGAGAGATGACCTCTACCTTGCTGGATGTTAGCGTTGCTAACAGGACTAACACAGCGACTGCAGTTGCGTGTGGACATCATGATGGATTGTAAATCTTAAAGTTAAAAGTTCTTTCTTTTTTAGGGGGGGAGGGGCAGGCAGGAACTTAAAACATTGCCTTATTTAATCTCTTGATTATACTGGACACGATAGCTTCAACAAGACCTTTTTTTTCCCCCTAAGGAAAAAATAAAAAATGCATGAGGAGCAAGGAAGAATATAAGTAATCCAAAGTTCAGATGGTAAATTCCTTCACTCTGAAGACATGCCTGGTAAAGATTAGAAATATGCTGTGTAACTATATGCCATGTAACTTTTACAGAAGCAGAGCAAAGTAAAACATAAATCATAGTGAAGTTGGGATGGGATAGAACAAACAGCTGAGAAAGGGCAGCAGGAAAACTCATCTCTGTAAAAATGCAGGTGTAAACCCAGGAAACAAAGGAAGAAAATGTCACTAGACAGAGCGAGTTGTTAAAGAGATGTAAGAAATAAATAAAATAAAATCTCAAAAGGAGAGAGGTCTAAGTGTACCTGATCTATATTTTCATGCTTGAGAGACTGTGACGCTGAACACAGATTACAAAGTTTTTCAGAGACATAGCAGGGATTAGCAGACTCTTTCACAGCGTGCAACAAATATACATGAAGAGCTGCTGTTGTGGTTGTCCTAAGTAAGTGAAAAAGGTGAAGAAGCTGGCTTTGTCTAAGTTTGAATCTGTCCCTCATAAGTCTGCCCAGTTCCTGAGAAGAGTCTCTCATTCCTTGTGCCACGGCCCTTGAAGCATGCAGTTCATTTTCGCAGCAGTCTCTGGTCACTGAGCATTGACTGGCTTTGTTTTCTTCATGTGATTAGGAACCTACAATTTGTATGTCCCAGACCTCTTCATTTGCATTGTCCCACAAGATCATTTTATATGTTAGCAGAGAAATGAAGTTTAAGAGAGAGTGACCTAGCTACCAAGCAGGCTAAAAGCAATTCAGAGATTATGATCAACTTAAGGTAAATAACCCCAAGTTAAAGGTTCATTTTGAACTAACTAGACTTTTAGAGTTGATAAAAATACTCAGTTCTTCTGAAATGTTCATGAAGAATTTTATGACAGATCTGATCCCGCTTTGAGTCAAATCTGAAATGTCCCAAACCTCCCTTTCTGGTTTCCGTGCAAGTCTCTATTTTGATACTTCTGTGTTCAGGTGACCAGAAGTGAAGAGGAAGGCACAAAGAGCAGCGGCCTTTGAAAGCTTGTCAGTTTTACCTAAGCTAAGCAGACACAGCTATTTTAGAGTTTTCAGTATTCATTTGTACTTTTCTCTGCTTACTACAGGAAATACCTCAAATATTACAAATATTGAAGTTATCTAACTGCAAATAGCAGTTATCTTTGGCAACTGGCAAGTTTTTAAGTCTCTGCTGCGCAGAACTTGAGCAAACTTTTTCAAGTCTTATCCACAGCCCCATTCAGATTCAATTATAACGTTGGTCAATGAGCAAAGTCAGTTCTTTATAGCAGACAAATGAACATTTCTGACTCTATTGTCCTTTGACCTCTGCCGGGAAAGATCATTGTTCATCTGTTCATGGGTTGCAGAAAATGCCCTGGTAATTTTTATGTCTGTGTCAGAGACTATTAATGAAATTCTGACACATTCAAGCTACCAGCAAAATGTAGAAAAAAGCCGTGTCATTGCTGATGTTACATGGAGAGCACTGACATTAAATCTGAAAATCACAGTTCTCATTTGGCAAGATGTAAGCACTGCTCAAAATGCAGAGATATTTGCATTAAAGACATTGGGGTTACTCACAATGTCCAAATGACACACTTCCCTCACATACATGTAGACCTGCACCTAAGGCATCAGAAGTGCCTGCCCTTGTTTATTGTTTCAGCCAAGTGCTGCGGAGTCAGAGAAGGCATAGGCAAGCTGCAGAGACATTTAAATCTGTTTTGGATCTTGTTTTGTTTCATGTTTTGCTTGGGCAGACTCGAAGATTTCTTCCCTCTCTCTGCAGTGGGGGCCTCGATTTAAAACCACGTGGAAAGGCAGTTATGTAGACCTGCCCCAGTTGGATTACAGACTACAGAAAGTGTGCTTAATTATGAAAAATTAAAGACAAAGGGGATATGTTTAGACTGAGAATGCAGACAGTTCCTTGGCTAAAACCAAGCCTGAACAAAAAGAGTAAGAATTCTAGAACAATTCTGAAGGATTTATTTACATTTTTAAAAAGTCTACATATGTTTTCACTTAAAGCTCTTGGGAGGGTCACTTCAAAGACAAGGACTCCTGGCTGTTCCTGTTTATCGCTACCTCTATTTCCCCTGCTTCCAACTTGAACTTTAATAAAAAGACCACAGCAAAAGGAAATGCAAGTCAGGTGTGACATACCAAATGACACAAAACCTCTGTCACAAGAAACCAATTTAAAACTGAACAAGACCTGCAAGGCCTTTTAGTAACATTTATTGGTGTATTTTGTACAGTTCAGGTCACAGGAGTTTCCCAGAGAGTTTCTAGTCTTGTTGCCAATAAGTAAAACCTAGAATTTTAAGGGGGATTCTTTTTAAGCTCTCCCCCATAACAAAATGAAAAAAAAAATCCAAGCATTTGTTTTTTCCAAAGACAATTCTCTTTAATGTTTTTCTTTTGTTTCTGCTTTCTTATTATACCTTCAAGGCTGTTTACTCTTAATCTCTCTTTTAGCTCTCCAAAGCCTCAGTAATTCATACTCTAACTTTCTAGCACACCAAAAACCAGTGCTACAGTTGGTTGCAGATTTGAAAATGGGCCATTAGAGCTATTCCATCACAAACAGTCCAGTGCAGTTTAAACAAGAAGACAGTAAAAATATATGTCATCTTGAGTCAAATTAAATGTCCAGCCACTCTAATGTTCTGTCGCAGTATTTAGGCTCCATGACCAATTTTCATAGTAATATAGGAAATAATTAGCAAAGAACAAAACTACAGCAAGCAGCAGAGAGAATCTTGATTTCTTTGACCAAACCTCCCTTCTTCAGGTAGCACCCAGGAATAATCATTTTATGGAGCTCTCCAGACACAGTTCATCCATTGACTGGGGGGCAAGGATCAGCCTACCTGTGGCTTACCTTCTCTAACAAGCTATTACCTCTGTGTAGCAACCTCTGGCTCTGACCGCAAAGGTCAAAAACACTTATCTGCAGATAGAAGTCTAGAGTAAAGAGGCAGATCAGGTAGCCAGAGGCTCTGATTTCTGTCTGAGAGCTCTGTGACAGCCGGGGGCAGGGAGACCAAGGGGAATGGGCTGTGGCAGAGCCCTGCTGCGATGACTTCACTGCTCTGGGCCTCAGATAAAAAGGCCTAAAGATTCTGACCACTTTTCTACATGTTTTGAAGTCTCCATGCTAGGTAAAAACTGGATGTTATTAAGCAAAAATAAATGTGCTCTTTCCTGAGCACCTTGCTGCTTAGCACAAAATGTGAACAGACTCACGACTACTGAGAAGAATTTTCACTTGAATTTCAGGCACAAGATGAGGATTCACAAAGCCATGGAAAGACGGACAGCTTGAAGCCATCGTGAGATTTCAGAAAATTTGTGACACCCTTTTAAGCAGAGGATCTTCACCTGCATACACATATGCCTGCAATGGGTGCAGGAAACATAGGTGCTGTCAGCAGCGTGGTTTTTTTGATCATTCTACCTGGTACAGAAATCTTCAGCTGCTTAAAGTTCTATGCTCCAAGCCCTGTAGAGTTAGGCAGCTCATCTGCCCTCTGCTCATGGATGATTTTTGCCATCCACACATTCACTACTACAGTTATACTACATAATGCCATTGTTTTCTTTCTTCTTTCAGAATTCAAATATTGGTTCATCTCTAATTGCTAAGGAGAAATAATGGAAATAAATACAAAAAATTACCATAGTATTAATGGTGTCAGCCACACCTAGGTAACCCCAATCTGTGAACTCTGTGTCCCGTTTCAAGGAGTTTATGGCTCTGAGACAGCAAGCAAGCAGTGAATGCCAAAACAGGCAGGTAATCACTTGGCAGAACACTCCTTTGGCTTGAGCTTCAAGCCAGAAAATGGACATTTTCATGATAATGGCATACAGACATAGGATTCCTTGAGGGAAATACAACTTGTTCTCAATCTCTTCACAGGTGACAACCCCATCTGCTTCATGCTTTATGGTCCACACGCTTGTGTCAGTTGCATCTTCAGAAAGTAACAATTTAATGTAAAAATGCATTCCTAAAGTATGAATGGAAGAAAAATAGGTCCTTCATTAAATAATCAATCATTTCATTTCAAAGTGCATCACAGGAAACATCAGATGCTCCTGTTAATGCCACACAGAAAATGGAAATATAAAGAATATATTTAATTGGAGGGAATGGGGAGAGGAAACATGAATGAAGCCACTGGAAAAATGTAATATTGTTGTATTCATCCTTGCTCGCTTTGTACTAGACAAGAATCCATTAACATCAAGTAAGGCCTATTTTTAGCCCTTAAGGCCCTTTAGCCCTTGCTAAGCTCCAACCCTTTACCCAGGAGAATTTGAATTGAAGCAGAAACATGTCAATCATTTTGGTCAATTATGCACAATAATAAACAGGAAGCAAGAAAAAAAATGTGGGTGGTATTGCCAGGATAAGGAGAGCAGTGTCTACACATTTTGAAAGCTTGTCTAGATTATTAGGTTAGCTCAGTGAAAAATCACCTACAGCTTGTCTCCTAGGTCCACAGGATATTCCAGGTCTGTAGCTTATTCATTTCCTGTCCCGATGACACATGCGTTCAGTATGCAGCAAATGGTAAAAGGATCACATTTCACACATATTTCCCCGAGTTTTAGTTTCCTGAGTACTCCCCATGCTTCCATAGTATGTTTCAGACTAACAGTAATGCAAATGAGCACCAGGTTTATCTGGAAGTTTGTGAAATAAATCAAGCTCTATTTACAGGCAGCAAGCTTACTAGGTATGCTGGTAACAATAGTCGTGGTACTGCTTTTAGCTGACAATGAGATAGTTAAGACATTTCTGTTTGTTTTTTAGCTGATCTGTTAGCCTGCCCTGTAAATGGCAACATGTTTTCATTTGACATCCAAAAGAACAATGTCACCAATTTGCAGAGGGCATCAAAAACTCTTCTGAATTTTTATTATTTTTATCGATGGCCTATTTTTCCTCCCTCCACCTGCTCAGTGCCCTTTCCACATTAACTGAGCAGCCTTGCAGCAGGAATTTATACCTAACTGCACAGGTAAAGCAAGCGACAGGAAACGGACACTCAGCTTCAAAGAAAGTCACAGAAGGACTACAACAAAAACTGGTGAAATTGTCCCTCTTGAAGCCAAGAAAATAGTCTTTTTTCTTCTTCTTCTTCTTCTGGAAAAGACAGAGGGTTAGGTGACTGAATAGGTAAATAGTCCCTATACTGAGGCATAGTGAGTCATTATCATTTCCCTTTAGGCCCCCCCTCTGTCCTTTGCTTTCTAGCCACGCGCGTGGTAGGTGCAGGAGGCATTTCACTCAAGGAGTTGAGCTGCACTCCCCCAGCTCCAGCCCTTGACGTACCTTTCTGCCAGCTGCTTGCATGCGAGCTATGATTCATGAATTATGTTTTTATTTTCCTTTTATCATTCCCTTTGGTTGAAGCAGTGTCTATAAATACCGTATCACCCAAACACTCAGATGGCGGAAAACAAGTTAGGAGCGCTGTATGCAGGCAAATCCCTCCTGCTCTCTCCCTGTCTCCCCAGATAAACAGCCCATCTCTGGTTATCCATCCTAAAGTCACCAATGCTTAGGCAAGTGGCTGGCAGGTACTAAATAATCAGAGGAGACAGAGAGGCTTTTGGGGATACCCAGTCCCTCCTGCAGCCTGAATAGTGCTGTTGTGTTTTGTGATGGCCGTGAGCTTCTCTGAAGTCTTTTGCTCTCTGAAAACAGGCAAGCTCCGTGGCTCACCCAAGCCCAAAATGAGACAGACTATACTCAAGGAGGATTTATTTATTTTTAACCTTTCTAGCTGTACCACCAGCTATTCTGAAATCATACCATTAACTTGCTCTTTGCATTTTAATGTTAACTATTTATGCATCCTTCGCATAGCAGTACAATCTATTTTACATTTGTTTCCAGCCCTTTTTTCCTGTATCTTGATCTAGCTGGGTAAATCAACGAGGCTGCTCTTTAGATTCAGAGCCTTTGGAGATTAGCACAACTGAAGAAAGGATTATATGAAAAGGGAGGGTGGAATCATCCCACTTTTACAGTGAAATCCTGCAAGGGAACAAGCACAAGGAATATAGGGCAGCATACATGTGGAAACTTTGGGATATACCTACACTGCAACCGGCAGTAATATCGATTTCTGAGTATCCTTAATCCGAGCTGGCTGATAACGCTGAAGGTTTGGCACCATGAATTTAACATGGGCTGTGAAAGCCAAGCAAGGATGCTAAGGACATTCAAGGCCACTGCGGAGTCCCTCAGCATGGCTACTACTACTGCTGCCTGAAAGAGCTAGATTAAAGGTTACTTGGCATTGGCCACCATAGTGTGTACCTGTGGGCAGACAGAGCCACAGCTAGCACCAACCTGCTTAAGAAAAAACAGTCCCCCCCCCCCCCCCCCCCCCCCGCCCCAGCTTGGTGTGAATGGATAGGAGATGTACCAGTTCAGCCTGAGGAGTGCTCGTGTCATCTGTAGTCAGTCTCTCCTGGGCCAGAGTTCAAATCTCCCAAAGTGCTGTCTCGGGAATCTAATGCTCCTTTAGATTCAGAGAAGAATAAGAGCTTTAGCTTTTTGAGTTACCCACTCCGTAACCTTCTGCTATACAAGTATTTACTAAGCATGCACTAAATATTAGCAAAAAATTCACTCAGGGCCTTAATCAAAGGCCACTGTAATCAATATAAAGACAGGCTGAAAAAGAAGAAGATCTCCATCTCCCAGGGATTTTTTTTCAGTGAAAGTTGGTTCCTAATTCTTTAAGGTTGACTTGAACTGCATTTAACCTTTGAGTTAGGTGAACTAACTTCTTTAAGTCAATAAGGAAATAAGGAAGCTGTTGTCAAAACCAGCTGCTTTTGATTCACCAACAAAAATGATGAGGTATCCACCTACAGCCCTGTCAGCCAGGAGAGGCTGCCTTTGGACTGAGGCGAGAGACAAGCTTAAAAAGGTGTTTAAACTCTGAAGTCAGAAACCTTAGCTAGATAACTACCCCCTTGCGCCACATGAAATGCCCTACCCTGTATTCAGAGTCTATGCAGGAAAGGTTTCCTTATGTATCTGGAGAATGACCGGCACAGCAGCCACTGATCCTGGCTGAGGCCTCATCATGGAGTTATAATGTTAGTGATAATTTTTCACTTGATGCCAACAGATGCATATCCTGAGGCGGATCTGTAAAGTAAAAGCAAATGGGGGCTGAAACTGAGGATACAGCTCCTTCATTCATGGGCACAGGGCTCTGCCTGACAAGCAGGGCTAGGGACCTTGGCAGCACCCTGACAGTCTTGCCTCTCCAGCAGGGAGACATCTACACCCCAGCTCTCTGACTGTCCAAGCACTACATGAAACCAGAAGGCATAGGATGTATGGTGCACACCACACTATCACCTACATCCATGTGAGCAGAATATGATCTTAACACACAGCATAGGTAGGAAGCGATAAGGTATTCCATGTCTTTCAGCTGAGAGGCACCAATTACATTAGGCTTGGACACTCAAGCCACAAAAGATTAAGAAAGTTTAATTCTGCTTCTGATGCTTTTACTTTTTTACTTTTGTTAATTCCAAAATTTAAGCAGTGAGTAAAGGACCTTCTGTTTTGCTAGCATATTCTATAGCTGTTCATTTATGCTGCACAGTTGGAAAAGGGTTGGCAGTACAAGCTACAAATAATTTCAGTGGCAAAGGCAAGAAAGTGGTTATCTCATCACTGCAGCAAAAATCCATATACTGTGATGCAACAGCTCAGAAGCAGGGATGCTTTCTTATGTTGCACAGGCAAGGACAGCTTTTATAGCACTGTCTGGATGATTTTGCCTTCAAAAGATGTTTACTATACATGTATGGACGGTAAAAAAGAAGCAAAGAAAGGCTCTGAAGCCAGATAATGCAAGCTTTGAGAAGGTGAAGAAGATAATTAACTGAGGATGTATTAGCATTAGCTCTAAAAAATTAAGCAAGAAGAAAATGGCTGCGATGGATTTTTTGCCTTACATCCAGGATACCATCTGGAAGATACTATCACGTAGTACCCATATCCTCTTAGAAGGTCCTATATTTATGAAAACATGGGGAATGGTTCTTACCTAACTGTGAGCAGGATGCCAGGTCTATCCCCGCTGATATTCAGCAGCACTCTTGAGCTGTCCTCATCCAGCTGCAGACTGGCAAGCTCTGCAGACCCAGATACATGGCATCTTGCCTCCTGCACCACATCTGCCCATCCTGTACTTCTTTTATTGCACGGCAGAGTGGATCTGGGAGGTCTCAAGTTGGGGGTGTCTAGATAGGGTATTCTCAGCCATGTATTCGCTCAACATTCAGAGCAGCTCTTGATAGCTCTGGGCTACCCATATATCCCTAAACACAAAATATGCACTCATGCAACTTGGACTTCCCTGGAGGCATCTCCTTTTTTCACCCAGAATGGCGTGAGCAGATACTTGATAACATGTCCTCTCTTAGCTTCCCAGCCCAAGAACACTAACTCATGCCCATTTCCCACTGCACAGGGTCCTAATGCTGCCCATCCCCTTCCCTCAATTCTCTCACCTTCCTCCACTCCAGAAAAACTGAGATATACCAGCCCTCAGCCCTTAACCATTTTCCAGTTGATGCGCCATCTCACCCTATTACTCCATCATGAATCAGAAGTGCAGACAGCTAGGCATCCAGTGTAACTTTTCAGCATCCCTGTGTTCAAGAAAAGACAGTTGTCTGGAGGCTGAGTCATTCGACCCTGTGACAGGAGTCTCAAATACATGCAATAATTATCCCCTGCAAGTGCCCATATCTTTGCATTGATGAGAGCAGGCTAGATGCCAAACTTCTGGGCTGGACATCTGAAGCTTGAGGAAGTGGATCTTGTCCTTTGATATGATTTGAAGATGTTGCTCTAGTGTTAATCTGTGAAAATGTCCAAGAATCCTACCGATTGTTCTTAAGATATCTTTTCTCATTTGGAAGCTCAATGTCATTTTGCTATTTTATATCCAACTATATATAAATGAATTTCATTGGTGCCTAAGCACATAACTTTTCCTTTAGTAGAATAAACCAGGGTTTTTTTAATCATTTAAAAATATTTCATTTGGTAGGTACTTCCTGTGCAGTGATACCTCCTCTGATCTACTATGTAAGTCATTCAAAGGAACTCTTCTGTTATAGCCCTACAAAGAGACTATTTTTAAAAATATGGTTTGTATGAATTTTGATTGGTGCCCCATCTGCTTCTGCTAACAATTCACAGACAGATATCTATATTTGGAAAATAGCTTGAGATGATTAGTGAATATTTAATGGGACCCACAAGATAACTGCTCCTAAAAGTCATTGGTATGGATAGGCACCCAATGTTTAAAATTTTTGTGAGAGACAGACGAGTAAATGGATTGCAACAAAAATGAGAGAAATTCAAAACCTAAATTTGGAAGGAAAAATAGCTACCTTTGACAAGGACCAATCTGTGTCAGTATGAACAGATATCTTACTTTCACAAAAGCTGCTTTGCCAGCTTTTCCGACTAGGGATCCACTAATACTTTTGAAGCTCTCTCGTATTTCTTGCAATAGTGTCATACTTCATTGGCATGGATGAATGGAATAGCTGAGGGTGTGTCTTTGGGAAAAGTACTTGCAGAACAAGACATCTGACAACATGTGAGATGCATGGCTGGACCTTAGCCAATTAAAGGGACAACTCTTTCCTATGGCTCTAAAAATGAAGGGCATGTTAAATAGGCCTTGTTCAGAGAAATGACACTAGTAATGCTCTTCTAGAGAGTGTTCGCATAAACTAATACTGTGCAAGAAGCTCACTGAGCTATTTGCAATTGATACCCACCTTGCACCTGGATCACTGTTCCATGAAATACTCGCATTAAGTAGCGATGATATCTTGCCTTTACAACAAGGAAAAATAAATATTTTTAAATAGGCATTTCTTAGGCCTTGCAGCCATGCAGATAGGAGCCTATAAAATACTGAACGATTCCACAAAGGTCAGGAGCTCCTTTTCCGCTCTGTCTCATAACAGAAGAACAAGGAGATACCCGAAGAAATAAAAAAGGTAATAACTGTCAGACTGATAAAAGGCAATATTTGTATATTTGCTGACCTCAACAAGACTGACGCAAAGAAGGATACAGAAAGGAATCAGTCATATCTAAGAATAATAAAAATATCCAGTGTCATCTTACTCAGGAGATGACATTCTGAAGAAAACCAGTGTTCCTGATTTAAGCCATAAGCAACTTCCTACTTGCCTGGGTTAGAAATACACTTCCCTCAGAGGCATAAGATTGTGCAGTTATCTACTTTTTAAAGTATCACACTTTTCAGTATGACTCTGATGTTAGCTGCTCTTGGAGCCCATGAAAGAATGTAGATCCCTTTGAAGTCAACAGCAAAATTTTTGGAGTGGGGTCTTTCCAGTGCCTATGCTGTAGACCTTTACATCTGAGACAGGTCTGTAATCTTTGATAAAATTTGGAGGAAAAAAAAAAAAAGGGCTATTCTTCTGACCTAATTTAGACATCTTCCTGAAGATCAGGCTAGATGCATGTTTATTGAACAGACCAGGCAGGACCAGGATTTCAGTATAGACTCTGGAGCAGATGGGCCATTGGTCTGACCTGGTAGGTGTAAATATGACAATATGCAAGAAATGTTTTCTCCAGCCCTTTGAATGTAGAATCAAAATAGACACTACTGTCAGAAACAGTAGGAGGAGGGCTTGATGGGCCAAGGAGATTCTCAGATCCACGTCTGTTTAGGCAGAGCTCTTCTACAGCTGGTGAAGACAGACTGAAAGAAAAATCTGTGGGAGGTTTATTTTGTCACTGACTATGTTGTGTCTGCTTCTTTGGAAAAAACAGAAAACTTCACTTTGCAACATCTTCCACTGGAAGTAACTTCATGCCAGAGTTAAAACAACATGGAAGCACTCTACTGTGGTTCTTCTCCATATTCTTTGACTGCCTGCTTGCAGTTTTTAGCTACATGAACACTTACACTTTTCATGTTCAGCTCAGCCTTTATACTTATGACTATGAACAAGAAATTGGCAAAAGCTAGCATCTTTGAAGACAAAATTCAAATGTTTCCTTAAAGAAAGAAATCTGCTTCTATATTTCTACTTTTCAGTCTAAAATTTCTTCTGTGCACTTCCAAAGGACTATGTTTTACTGTCATATGGAGGGCAAGTGAAGCAGAAAGGATCCCTCAGCTAGGAAATGATGGCAAAATTTGGAGGTACTTAAGCATATGGAAACACACACAACTCCAGTAAGTACAAAAAGCTAGTCTAGGCACTCAATCCTGCAGTAGTACAGACTTGTGCAGACTCCTTCTAGATGGAGACATATATGGGATTAATGAGACAATGAACATTTTGTATTGAGAAACTTGGCAAAGTAGAGCCCAAAATTTTAACTACCTCCAGACCTTATGGACTACATGACGTCCCAATTAGGCATCTTGCATATGTGTATGAAGAATTCCACATCTCCGAATAGAGTCTGCAATATCTAGAGCATTTAGGAAGTCTTCTAAGAAATACAATAGGAAAAGCTAGGGTGCATCTTACATCTTACTGCTTTCTAAAATTTGGGTGCTTGGCTTTGTCCATGATTCACAACTCTTTAACTCTCTGTCATGAAGATCTTTTTTTTTCCTACCCCAATCTCAAGGATGCCGCAGCCTTTGTAGCTTATAGAGAAGGAAATATTCATCATGCAGAGCATTTAAAGAGCACATCCCAGATCAAGCCTGGCAGAAGGGGTAGACAGAGGAGAAGCCCACATGTAACACCAGCAAGGCTCCGCTGTAGAATAGGTGACAAATTTCACAGCACTGGCAAAACAGGTGTACTTCTACCTGTGGCTGGAGGCAAAAGTCTAGTGTCATGTTAATGTCATGTAATTCTGAGGGTCTATGCTTTGGCTGAAGGTGTCAGAAAGACAAAAAAGGACCCATGTCTTTAAGCAGATCCCATCCTTCCTTTCACACATCTAGTCCTGGGAGAGAGACCCCTGACATCAAAGAAGCTGTAAAGTGGCTGACTTACCTAATTGCTACATTGGAGTTGCTGTAATGAAAATTCAGGGTTCTGGATGTCCCTAATGAATATTCAGAGATGAGGAAACAGAGAGCTACAAGGTCAAAGAGAGAAAAAAAAAAGTGGTCACTTACAAATCAAGGAGCTACAGAGCTGGGAACTGACTGACCAATACACTGATCCCTTCTACCCCCCGACTCATGAATAAAATCATGGTTGTGTAGTCTCAAATGCTGTACTTCTCAGGTAATGCTAAGCAAACTGTACAAATAAAGCTGCAGGCAGCAAACGTCTTACATCTTTATCAAAGTCTTCTACATGAAAAAATAGTAAATGTTTTTGCCTTTTACATACATGAGCAAGGGCTCAGGGAGAGGGGTGCTTTCTCTTAAGGCTTTCTGATTAACAAAGGATGTGTCTGGAGGATATTCAGTGAACGATAAAAATTGAGAGGAGAAAAACATCCACTCATTGGCTGGGAAGTTATCAAACTTGTAGAGCCTAGGGGCTATCTTCAGATGCATGAGAAGCTTCTGTTGAAGACAAGGGAAATGGTATATCTATGATGTGAACAGAATTTGACCCTGGCCCTAGGTACTTTAAAAGGAAATACTTTCTTGCCTCTTGCTCTCAAAAAAAAAAAAAAAAAAAAAAAAAAAAAAAAAAAATTGCTTGATTCCTCTTTCAAAAGCAAAAGAGAAACATAATTAAACACACCATTGCAGACAGCCTGGATGCTGTTTCCCCACCCTCTAGCCCTCCCCTCCCTTTATCTTGGCTATTTAAATAGAAAGTTACATGTAGTACACAACTTTAAAGTAACCTTATAAGGCAATTATGCTGCTACAGTAAAAAACGATCAGTTTCTTTGTCAGACAGCCAAACAACAGTTCTGCAGTACTTTTTGCGCTGACTTCCAATTTTATGAACATTTGGTCGAAAAGCGTGTTTCTGTTACAGTCCTCCTCTCAGCTGCAATGTCTGAAGTTTACAACACTGTCTTTGAGTGAAAACCAGGCAAGACCCATCCCTGATAAAAACAGCAACTCAGAGAAAATCCCACTGAAGGAATTCAAACCAATCTTTGCAGCATGTCAAAGCTAATATATGCCCTGCCAGTTCAGAAGTAGGTGATGCATGATTTACACACTTAGTACAGGAGCAAGGTGAATGAGAATAAACTGGCCAGTCATAACTATCTCACGCCGACCTGCCTGACGGTATGGTGCACCCAGCCGTGCATGGCAATAGGGGGAACAAGCCCTTCCTCCATCCCCTTGGCCCTGCCAACCCAATGGGAGGAGGAGAGCAGTGATCCCACCCTGGGGTAGGAAAGAGTGCTGCAGCAAACCAAGACACAACAGCAGGATACGAGTCTGTTAAGGGATGCCTACATAAGGGATAAAAGTTATTTTTTTCAACTCAGATACTTCTCATCTTCATGAAAAGGAACTCCACAGCCACAAGACCTGCCTTCACAGACATTCACTCTTTGCATACACCAGAGAAATCACAAAATGTCCAGCTATGCCACAAACCCTGGAGTGTAGCTCAGCATAGCCAGCTTTTGTTCATGGACTTCATTTTCTCCCTAAAGAAAGGTCACATGTCAATTATGGTATATGGTACACTTCATTGAGAGATTACTGAACACTATCAACGAGGCTATAATAGAAGTCCGTACTATATCAGGAAAATCCAGCAGTTTGACTTAGCTGATGGATGCGTCATCCATCCCCAATATCCTGACTGCTATTAGAAATGAAAATATCTCTTCCTCTAACTGCTTCAGACATCTCATCTGTTCTCCAGGGCGAATGTACCGTTAAATGTCAGTCTACAGAGGTATCGTTCTAGGGGGGAGAAAGTAATAGACTAAAATATTCACATCTGAGTGAGACACATAAATTCAAATTTAGTCACGTCAATGAAGGGCTCAGCAGTCATAAAGACCAAGCACCTGCAATGCCTTTTGGCATCAGCTGGCGGTACACAGCGAACAACACTTCCAAAAACTCAGAAGGAGGTCAGCTGTTCAGAGACACAATGCTTGGGGTGGGCCTGTTGGCAGAATGGTTGACAATGGCTCTCATTTTCTGTAGTAACTGTTGATAAAGGGGGCTGCTTTATTGTATTCCTTAATATGCCCTCCCACGCTTTTATATCTTCAGTGCCCTGTGTACTGCAGATGGCTCAGGCAGTTTGTCTGACAGTGAGGTAGTCTCGGGACAAGAAGAAGAACTGAGGTAAAGACAAGAGGACTTTTTGCCTGACTAGCTGGTCTGCACATGGTAGCTGCAGTGGGAAGGGCTGTGCTACTTGGCTCCTCAAACATGTATTACAAGTGTGAGGAGGGTATGTCAGGACTCCCTGGGCATTGTTAATGACATCAGAAAAGCTTTAAATTCAAGAAGTTAACATACAATAATTAGGTTATAACCTGCTGTTATTATATCAGGCTCTTCAACCTTCTGACACTAAAAGAAATTTTATACATCTGTGGATGGCCACAGACTAGGAGAAAAAAAAAACACACCTCATAGAGTGGGCAAAAATGTGTAAGAAAAACATTTTCAAAAGTATGCCAGGATCATTTATGATTTACGTGTCTAAAGATGAAGACTGGTGCCTAAAAATGAATGCCTAATGAGATTTAAAAAACTGTACCATACTTTTGTAGATGTTGCAAGATACAGGTTTTAAACACCTAAAACACTTTTGTCAATCTGGTCCTAAGTTAGTTACATACTTTGAAGGTTAAGCAGCTAACTTGCTTTTCTCACCTAAATTCTTCCAAGTCCCTGGTAATCTAAGGAAGCCTTAGTTTCCTGTGTAACTACAATGCTTTTGAACATTTCCACTACTTGCTTCTGCTCTGCCACATCTGTTTGAGTAATGGTTCTAAATTAAGTTGCACACTGGCATAAAAATAACAGAAAGGAAAGCAGCTGCATGCACATATGCTGATAGACAAATGGTGTGGTAAGAGTGCTTGCACCAGCCTTTGGTATACATACAGAATAGTCACCAGTAGATTAAGGGTTAAAATACAAACTAAAGTACAAAAATCACAGAGCAACAAAAGGAAGCACTTTAAAAAGTAGACACAAAAATGAAGCTTGCACCACAGCTCAGACCAAATTAAACCAGACCTGCACAACATCTGGTCTGGAGATGGTCTGCTAGCAGCTGAGTGGCAGCATGTCTTATGGGCTGACAGGTAGTAAGAGAAGGTACGTCTCAGGCTGGCTTGGAGGCTCTTCTGCTCAGCCTGGCTAGCCAGGGAGATGTACCTCCTTCTCTGCTGCAGCTGGGCTGCATTGTGCACACACACACATAGGCAAGACAGCCATCAAAAGAGGAGGCAGGGGAGACAGGGAGGAAGGCTGAAAGGCAGGAGGTGGGGGGGGGAGGACTGCAGCGAGCAAGGACAGGAAAGAGTAGGATAGGAGGCATGGGGATGGGCAGGAAGCAGCAGCAGAGAAAGAGGTGGGTAGGTCACATGTAATTATAGTTGGCAATATTGGACAAGGTGTGGATACATAAAGTGGTGGAAAAGTGAGGTCCAAAGCTGATAAGCTGGAGTCTCCCTTGTCTGAGCTGGGGAGCCCTGAAATAAACCAGTGAATTATGCCCACAGGCCCACAGGCCAAAACAGGCTGAGATATCAGCCTTTTACGTGAAGCTTGGGCTGAGATGTGGTACCTCCCGGTGAGGGGACAATTCTGGGGGTGGCTGGTGGAGGAAAGAGGTCAACAGCATGGATGGAAGGACATGAGCACAGGCTGCCATCCTGGCCAGGTTAATCAGGTAGTGAACTGTACGATGCGTACATGGAGGAAGACCAGATCCCATCAGAGAGTGGAGGCACATCAGCTGTATGGACCTGACGCTTCGCTGCCGAATACACGAGAAACGAGGAGAGCCCAAGCACCCAGCCCTGCTTTCCTTTGGCCCATGGAGGCAATGAGGCTAGCTACTTCTTCTCAAAACCTCCCCGCATCAACAGAAAGCAAGTTCTCACAATTTGTTCCCCCATTTTTCAGCTAAGAATACTATTGAAAACATTTTAATATTGAAATGTCACATTCGTATAGGAAAGAAAACTGAATTTAATTTACTTATTCTTTTTTTTTTTCAGTTTCACATACCTGACCATCCTGAAAGTCACTTTCAAGATCCTCAGTGGTTTAAGAGAAACAAAGTTTGCTGTTTTCTCCGGGTCTCATGAAGCAAAAAAGGACAAACTTAGGTTAGGTGATTACAAATGAAAAGAAACAGCAACATAATGAAGGACTGTGCAAACTAATTTGCAAAGTCGCTTGGTCCAGTTTCCCTGCCTCATGTTATCTCCCTTTCTCCTTGCCTTGTAAAGATTCTGGTCCTGCATAGACATCCACCTATGTCTGTGAAACTTGCAGCAGGTGCTTGGCTGTGTCAGTGTGATTTAAGCTGCAGTCTTCTTAAGTTGGGGAGCTGCTGTTGCTAACACGCCCATGCTTAACTACCTCATGTAGCAGAGTTCCCCACATGTGCGAGAGTTTGCAGGCCTGGCTATTTACTGGAGAGCACTTATGAAGAGGCATTATATTAGGCCTATAAATATTTGGAAAGGGGCCAAGAATGGTTTTGTCACTATAAAAGTAATATTGGGAACCTACATTTTCAAAAGAGCAGTGCTTTATTACAGTTAACTGCATTTTTTTTCTCCCTAGAAATTAACAAAATATTTAATAAAAAAAATTGCGGGAAGTTGTCTCTAGTAAAGCTGCTGGATTTTCCTGGAAACAATCATCGTCGTCTTTGTTTCAGAGACTAAAAGCCCCGTGTTCTACCAGAATACTGGAAGAGCCTTAGCTTCCCTTGAGCATTATCTGAAAGTGGCATGTTTGTGGCTTAAAAGATAATTCTTTTTTAATGCTTCTGTTTCAGCCAATGTACAGAAAAGTTAAGAAAATCAGACTGATCCCAGCAAATCAGCTTTGTGACACTTTCTCCATTAAAGTTACTTATTCGAAATCATACAGAAACTGATTCAACACAGAATCATACAATGTCTCTGCTTGTCTTGACTCAACAAATTACAGCATCTGACAAAAAGCACATAAAAAGGAACCCACAAAAGAGATTGTAGGAAGGAATGATTCACAGAAAACAACACATGTAAATGACAGGAGAATGGCAAACAGGGTCTGTCATTATAGAAAGGGGAGGAAGGTAAATTACTGGATGAAAGAAGTGAAGAACCTAGTTTTAAATGCATGAAAGAAAACAAGAAGATGAGCCAACAGCCAGTGTGGATTTGTTAGTGGCAAACCGTGTCAAACAACTCTAATTTATTTCCAGAAGAGGGTAGCAAGTTTTGTGGCTAGGGAAGGCAATACATATATCTTAATTTTAATAAGATTTTTGACACTGTATCACTGAAAGACCACATAAGCAAGCTAGAGGAGCACAGAATGGATGAAACCATTACAGGAGAGTTATAAAACTGGTTGGAAAGCTGTATTTGGATACAAGACATGACTGGTTCCCGGTCAAGCTGCAAGGTGATTCTGGAGTTTTACAAGTGTTTGATCATGACCCAGTAATACTTAATATTTTCATTAATGGCCCTGATAATGGGAAAAAAGTGCTTATTAAAACTTGGAGATGATAACCAAGCTAAGCTGACCTGCAAGTACATCAGAGGACAGTTGAAGTTGGAATTATCCGAACAGGCATTAGAAATGGAGTGATAAAAACAGACTGTAATTCAGCAGGGGCAAGGGGACCATACACAGGCAGGAATAATCAACTTGAATAAATTTAGGCTAGAAAACAACTGTCTAGGTAGCAGTTCTACAGAAAAAATCTGGGGACCATAATGAATTACAAGTTTAACAAAAGCCAACAACATCATGCTGCTGTGGAAAAGGCAAATGCTATATGAGGATGTTTAAGTGGGAATATGCGAAATATACCTTGTCCTCTATTCAAAACTGAATAAAGCTTCAGTTGAACATTTGGACATTCACCCAGTTTGGGGCAGGACATCTAAAGAAATGTGAATAGAAACAGAAAAATAAAATCCAGAGTTTATGAAGAAATATTGAAAAAAAACCATAATCTATGATAGAAGATTGAATGAGTTCTGATTGCAGCAGAACGCAAAGGAGTAACTGATTTTCCAGTTCCCAAGCTAAGGAAGACAAGCGACGACAGGCTTGCATTACAGGCTTTCTCACAACCAGAAAGATCCAGGCTAGATGTCACTAGAAAATCTGCTATTGCTGGGAATGCTGAAGGGTGGAACAGGTTTCCTGAGGAGGACTATCACCGGAGGTCTCTAAGGACAGGTTAGACAATGACAGTTATGGATGAGCTAGGCAACACTGATCTCCCCTCCAGGCAGAGGGATGGATCTCTTGAGGAGATGTGAGGAAATGATATTAAACTCGTCTATAAAGTGCTTTAATAAAGCTTCTTTAAAGAAATGATGTTGAAACTGTTACTAATGCCTTAACCCTGGGATAACGCTCAAAGCTTCCATTCAGGAACTGGATCCTCATTTTAACTGGGACTGTGGTTCAAAAGGCTCCTTAATGTACTGCGAACTCCAGCCAAAGCCAATAGGATGCGGGAAACTCACAAGATCAGGTTGCAACTGGCTTTGATAATACTCACCAGAAACTGCTATCTTTGTAAGAGCTTTTGTTGGAATAGCGCATAAACAAAGCTGTTACCTCACTCAGTCCAAAATTATGACCTTGGCTGAAATGATGTTTGCTCGAATCCATTACTGGAAAAGTGTATTCCAAGAAAAACTGCATGCAATGCAATGCAATGCAGCAATGGCTTGAAAGCAGAGCGGGGCCAACATCAGGATCACTTTCTTATTCTGGAACTTCTGTCAAAAAATTGAGAGCTTTCAATCATGTGGATAAAATATTGAAAACCAGGAAAGACTGAGACAAAATCAGCAGAGCTATATCAAGAACAACTTATTATGGAATAAACTCAGTACCAGACTTGATATACTATGATTTACTGACATGCCTCTCTATACTGAAGTATTACCAGAAGTGCCAGTCCTGAAGGATGCCGTGTGCCTGGACTGAGCACACTCAGCATTTCACTGACTTGGACCTAAAAGCTGAACTAACATCAGCTCATTGAACTTGCAGAGGAAAGCTTGGAGGGAGAGAGAGGGGGCTGGCTTTGTATATACCCCCCCTCCTCGAAAACTGTGCTAACTCTTCATGGTTAAGGGAATGGCATGAGCGATAACCAGCACACAGACAGGCCATTTGTCTGTAGAAGTGTGAAGCCATTCGCTGAGCAGTATATAAAAGCACTTCAACTATTAGCTGAACAGTATGTGATAATAAAAAGAGACCTTCATTGTTGCAGACAACTCCGAAAAGCTGGACTTTTAACACCACAGACCTGAAAAAGTGAAAGAAAAGAAAGATAGTTGCAAAAGAAAAAAGAATGAAGCCAAGGGTGCTGAATCATTGAAACTAGAGACAGGAAACATTAATAACTGTCTCTCCGTGATTATGTAGGATTCTTCCCTTATGGTATAGCCTCCAGTGTGTTGCCAAAGCTTGTTTAATATAATTCAATCACTTCTCATGGGATGTAACTCTGCTAACTAATCATTTTGATTTCTTTTTTTCCTGATTCTTCTGCCCACAGTTTCACATCTCATTTTACTAGCCCTTGGATGACCCATACAAATTCCTTTCCATAAATGGTACTTGCACCTTTCAAAAAAACTATATGTTGCTGTCACATCAGCCTCCCATTGCATTCTGGGTTGGTCGAAGCTGCAACATAATGTACATATTTATTTCTGGTGATTTCCCTTCATAAATCAGTCCCTCTGGTGCCATTAAAAACTTCTGTTACTTTTCTTTGAATGTCTCCCACTTATCAATATCTTTCTGGAATTGAAGGACCTAGGGTTATATGCAGTGTTTTAGGTGAATCGTTATGTCAGAAACATTTTGCAAATATAAAGTCCTATAAATAATTGTAAAGAAATTAAAAAGCTACATTCCAGTAACCCTGAGCCATAAAAATGCTGGTGGTCTGTTCTATGTGGAGTAAATAACAAAACTCTATGCCTCATGTGGGACATTGCTGGAAAAAACCTCTGCTCAAAGCAGACTAGACCTGCTTCATGGTCTTTTGCAGCTGCTTTGATTTGTAAAGATTACAGAGGTTTTCATACAATCTAGTCTGGTGTATAAACCATGCAGTGGACAGATACAGTGGTGAAATCTACCTATATGCAGATAATCTGCATGATGCCCGAATTACCACTTGAGATCTGCTTTAAGGTCTGAGATATGCCCAGAATGGTTTACAGGCTTTAAATTCACTGTATGCTTCCCCCAATCATAGTTACAAACTTCGGTCACTTCTGTCTAAGAAGTGACAATTAGTATTAAAGCTGCGTTTTGTAAATTCTGGTTTGTGCTTCTCTCTTTCTCCCCTCTCCCGTGGCAGGTTTCCTGAGGGACTGAATGCCTATGGGGCACAGTTTGCATCAGGCACCAGGAAGGAGGAAGACAAGAGATGAGGGATAACCTTGGTGACAGCAAGGGCATAATGCGAGAGCAGCTCCTGGCTCCCACTTGCCTGTCTCATGGTGGACGCATCCTGACCTGGCTCAAGGACCCGTGCTATGCAGAGCACTTCTGCTGTTTGCTTCCCTTGGTTAGACAGTCTTCCCGAGGGTTTATGCTGCTGTCTGTTTCACCCGCTGGTGGTTCTGTCTGGGATTCTTATTAAGCATAGAGAGATACAGAGCATCAGCAAGCGGCAGCTCTACCTTCAGATGCATGAGCCACACCAAGTCAATTTTCTCAATCTGAACAAGGATGCAGCAGCGCCCCACTTTGCACCCAATTCCCAAAGCAAGTGGCTGACACTTCAGCAACATCAGTGGCTTGGTCAGCTCCCTGTAGGAGCTTCTCAGGGAAGCTGTGGTCAAGCTACATTGATATGGGTATGTTGCATGCGGCTATTCCTTGCTGAAGAGTCAAATTTCGAACTCTCAGGAGAGGAACTCCCCACAGCATCAAACGATAATTTGCAACTGTGCCTGTTCCACCCTTCCCTGCTCTGGCACTTTGTTCTTTGCACACTGCTTGTGATTTCCCCCCTCTCCCTAGAAACACGAACTGGAGCAAGCCCCAATCCTGCTAAATCTTATGCAGGTAAGTGATCCAGTCAGAATCAAAGGTACTGTCTGGGGGTGCTGAAGGACTCATGTAAGGGACTATATGAGCAGGCCTTCTGCTGTGTGAGGATCTCTGAAACAGATTTGGTAGTTTTAAAAGGACACACTGGATTGTTATCACCTGCTGTGCTCGTGTTCTTCCTATCGCTGTTGACATAACTTATCTTGGAATGTGAGTCTCTAATAAAACATTTGGATGTTTTATTTTGCATTTTATTTTGTTGTATTTTTTAATACACATCAAAGTCATTCATAATTCCCAGAAATTTCTACACTGAACTGTTTGCTTAAGCAAAGGCTCTAGTGAGGGTGTGAATTATTTATTTATACAGTCTACTTTTAAGCTGGGGCCAACATTAATTTGGCTAGGTCACTGGCATTGTGGATTTAATTGCCATGTAAATAGCTATGGAGCCTATGTCTTTTAATTAGTGTGCTAAATTCTACAAAATTTATGAATAAAATATACCCATTTCTTAAAACAGTTATTTTATTAATGAAGAATTTATCAGAGTTATGCCAATTCCCTTGCCTTTTGTTAATTATATGCCTCTCTTGCATTTTCTGATATGTTAATTTTGTTTGGTATAAATACTTGTCCTCATTAAGATGAATACATTGTCAGTGTTGACTCTTTCCCCAACAGATGACTTAAATGTGAGTTCATTTTTTGATCCTGTGGTTCTTATTGATTTACAGGAATCATCTAGCTCGGTCTTCCATTAAATACTCTTCAGCAAGAACTAAAATTTTACTCTTTGAAGTATATGTGCAGGGTTGAAGGGGGAACAGGACAGGAGGATCTAACTAGCTGCATTTCTCACAAAAGGTTATTAAAAAGGAAATAGACAGCCTAGTTTTGTTAACATAGCACTGTCCCTTCTGTGAACTTCTGCTGCTAGATTGGTAATTTGTAAGTGATGCATGCGGAGAAGGTTAAAATGTGCAGCTGTGGAATGAGGGGCATGGTCAGAAGGAGCCCAGGGTACAAGAGTGCTTCTACAGATCTTTACATTAGGGCAATGGGAAAACCATGATCTTCTACAGGAATAGTTATATCCTTCTGGAAAGCATGGCCTGTTTTCACCTTGCATTCTTAGCTAGGGTAATTCCAACTCCCTTTTCCTCACAAATAATAGGAGAGCAAACAACCAAATAAAATTGACATACAACCATGACTCTCTTTGAGTCAAACTTTTGACACACAGCTTGCTTATTTTTGCTTGTACATGAGCTGTTAACATGCCAAGACCACCAGGGAGATATGGGGGATGTACTGCTTTGGGAAGGAGAAGCAGTGGAGACATGTGTGAAATGTTCAGAGAAGGCAACAGCAAGCTCGTCTCTGTAAAGTGGCAGGGACGGGAACTGCAGCTGTGGATAGTTGTATTAAGAACCAGTTCCATTTAAAAAACACGGAGTCCTCTGTACTGTAAGGCACCTAAACAGTGGGTTGAAGTGAGAGCTGATTACAGAGGGAGGGCCAGGCCCTTAGAAGCTCAGACTAAAAGGCTGAGAAAAAAGCCTGTGGATGAGAAGGAGCAGAGATATTGACCCCAAGGATGAGTTGGGAACCAAAAGAGTTCAAGAAACCAGCCACAGAAAAACAAAGTACTGCTTGAAAGCAACTTAATAGAAAATAATAACAATGTAATATAGCAAAATATGCATCTTGCATAATTTCTGCAGACCTAACAGAAAAGACTATTCATACTAAAATTGTGTAAACTTTAAGTTGTTAGGAAAC
The DNA here is from genome assembly GCF_036370855.1 of Dromaius novaehollandiae. NCBI lineage: Eukaryota > Metazoa > Chordata > Aves > Casuariiformes > Dromaiidae > Dromaius > Dromaius novaehollandiae. The sequence goes on along the minus strand of NC_088098.1, from coordinate 97,026,880 downwards.
ACTGAAAGGTGAGTGAGCAGTTAGGAATAAATATTGCTCAAGTTTCAGATATTAAGTTGCAAAGAGTGAGGCTCTCATTGCATCTGAGGGTAGGAAAGCCAGCACTAACATGAATTTGATGCTGAAAGAATAGCACTTTACAGCAGAATCTTTTTTTTTATGAGCCAATCATCTATAAAATCACATTCATAATGGTGTGGAAAGCAGATGTTCCTAATTTATTACACTGCTATAGACAGACATATCTAATATTAAGCTGAATTAAACTGAGGTTACCTTGTACCTCTTGGCCACTTACAGCTGTTAGAAAAGATGAGTTCAGTACCTCCATCATTCCTTGTCACAACACGCAAACTTTCTGTTTCTTTAGTTATGCCTTACCTGTTATGGCTTCTAACCTATGTTAGGACACAAAAAGATCTCAGAAGAGAAATCAAAGGAAGTAGTCATAGCTGAGAGTTGAAACATAACAACCGCCACACTGCTATGGAGGCAAACGAGTCTGTGGATGCAAAATTTGACATGGTTCCAAACTAGACAAGTCACTGGGGAGTAGATCTACTGAGAGTTACTAGGCAAACTGTGACAGGGTCAGGAAATCCCCTGAGCTGAATAGACTCGGAGGCTGGCCCATGGGGCACCCTATATACTTGCTATATTCTCACTTTTCTCTCTGCAGCGACATATGGCTCCTGTGGCAGGCAGGGGCAGGGCTAGGTGGACCTTGCTTTGGGTTACTGCAGTCACTATTATAACTCTCATCGATGATCTTTTCCTTTGATTTGTCTTCCCTTGACTTCCCTTTCTGGCCTCACTTAGGCTAAGAAGGCTTAATATAGACAGCGTGACTTGTGAAGTACAACTTATAAAGCACTCCGTGGCCTACTGGAGGAGTTAAGAAAGTCTGTTAGCACTGCTATGTCCACTCTGTTGTTCTCTGCCCCTACTTTCTTTTGGTTAGAGACGGTCTTTCTTGCTCTGTATTTGCACAGCACGCAGCAGACTGGGGTTTTGATGGACACCCTGAGCTGCTGTGCCTTGCTGGTAGGCTGGCCCGTGGCACCCCACGAGCAGGGAGTGGAGGAGCGGACGGTGGGCTCCTTGGCTCAGCGAAGCTCAGCTCAGCCCAGGAGAAGTGGTGTGAGGAGCACTACAGCAGTAGTCCCCAAGCCAATGTAACCCTGCAGGCTGTCCTATGTCCTTCACAGCTGATGCTCTGTAGCACATGCAGTGACTCCACCACTTGCCTGGGTTAAGATAACATGGCCAGATGATTACAACACATCCCTGGGAGAGGGGAAGGCTCATTCTGATGAAATGGGCCTGGAGAAACAGAAATATTTTCAACGGGAGGAGATATATCACAACTTGGAATCACCTGTAAGCACAACGACACATCTGCTTGTGACCAAGGAGGAAGTCAATATGCTTCAGATAAGAACGGCTCTCTGGTTGGACTGAAATGTGTCTCATCATATGGATTGGTCATCATATGGATTGGTCATCCCGTGTGCACTCCCTTCCTACTCACAGTAAACAGTTCAGGTTAGCAGCTGCGATGTGTATTTATCTCATGAGCAGGGAGGAACTTTAATCAATAACAATTTTGCCCTAAAAGTCTGGAGTCCAGGTGCATGTGGATATGTGTGGGTCCATTTTTACGTAGTGCTTCACTGACACAGCAACCATTTTGACATGGTGAATTATATATAAATCTGACTTTGTCATTTCCACAGACTCCATACTATTCTCCTGGCCATGTGAATATGTTGCTACATTTCCTCCACAGATGTGCTGCAAGTAAACCTAATGATCAGGTTCATGTCTGTACTGAGGTAAGACTACACATCGAAGGACAAATGTAGGATCTGGGCCTATATATGGATGAGGATCCTGCATGCTCTAAGTCACCAGGAACAAGCTGAACTTCCTCTGACTCCTGAGGCCTTTAGCATGTGGAGTACTTTCCACTGAAGATGAATTTCAGCTCATTGGGCGTATTTCAGTTACGGTTAGAACAGGGATTTGAACAACAGATTTTAAAAGTAATCTGAAATCCACTGTGTATCTTATTGAGGCATTTCCACCAGCTTCTACTATTTGAATTTTGCAATTTTTTCAACTGTGACTACATTCACATTTTCCTTTCTCTTTTCATTGTTTATTTTTGCACTATGCTGCTAATTTAGCATTTTTTTAGGTGTGAAAGCTTGCAGGCTTCCTCTGAGATTAATTGACCATATACATTTGTAGAGCACCTTAACTTCATCTGGTACTTACTTTTGTAACATGCACTTTAGACAACACTGTGATTTGTTTGAACATTAAGTTCGTTAGTGGATGGAAGCCAACGTACTGCTTTCACATCATAGATCTGCACTCAATTGTATAACATTTGGATCAGGAACATTTAGGATTAAATATGTTTTCTAAATGTTTTGAGAAAGCTTTTTTCAACAGAAGCTCTGCTGCAGCATTCACATTTTTCAAGTAACTGATCTCAATGCTCAATGCCTCTGAACAGCATGACTTTGAAGACTTCAGTCAGCAGGTGACTTGATTAGTTAATCTTGTTTCTTTCTTTGTTTCCTTTCACCTCCTCTATTTTATTACATTTGAAAATTAAAACAAACTCTGCCAACAGCAAATTTGTTTGCATGTTTCCCTTTGTTTGCACTGAGATTTATATATTTGCATACGATTGCCATTCCTTCTTACACTGAAATCAATTCTGCTTTAGTGTCACTACAGTCTGAGTAAGGGATATCCTACTGTGATTTCAATACAATAAAGGCTGATTGAAGTGTCAATGATTCAGCTGTGTTTTGTATTACAAAGTTAAACATGCTCTTTTCCATTTATACAAAACAAAACCAAGAAATAGAGATCCCAAGATAAAGGGCAATAGTCAAATATGTGAGGCCTTTAGTGAAAATTATTTCAATAGAAAAAAGAACATGATTATTTGGCTTTACCTCATTTTAATTTATTTTTTAAATAGAAGTGAATGGTGTCCAGATACAAAGAAATCTTTTTTTTACAGCACTGCATTGTGTTCCCCAGGTTTTCCTGCAATTGGTCATGAGACTTGATTTATGAGGACAGAAAAGAACTACATACAGGTAGACAGAGAAGGATGCTCTGGAAAATATAAGAAAGAACCTGGATTATAGGAAGCCCATTAACTGGTACTTTCTAAATAATTAAACAGCACATTCATTCACCTTATATCAAAAAAAAAAAGGAAATAAAGCTTTTTGCAATGCGCAGCCTCTTTTACTTGAGAAAATATGATGCTTATGCATACAAAAAACAAAATGCAGTGGAAATTCTAGAAAATACTTTGTAAAAATCAAACTTCAGCAAATCAAAACAAATTTCATGACAAATGCATATTAAAAATTAGTATTTTTCAGTACACACAGAGTACTTATTTATGCAAATCAACTTAAAGTGACAATTCCATGGTTATTTGTGGACCAAAATAACTCATTAGTTGAGCTTATCAGATATTTTGCAATACAACAAGATTTTTTAAAGAGCAAAGATGTTGTTTCTTCAAAGCAAAACATTTGAAGAAATAGCTCAATTTCACTGAGCTGATAGGTTGCTTGAAAGCCAGTTGTTCTAGTTCTAGATAGTTGCCTGATCATTGCACTGATAATTCCAGTGCTTTCAGGAGCTGTACTTTCTGGCTTTGTATAAGGAATCCTGGAAGCCTGGAAAACTTCAGTTACATCTCAGATTTCCAGGGCATTTAGCCTGCTTGCTTTAAGTTGGGAGCTTTCCAGACTGTTCCTGAATCTTTCGGTGTGGCCAATGTAGTACCATGAGTCAAGAAAAGCTGGCTGCTTTGTTTCATAACTGAGAATTCCAAGATGAGATATTTGGGGATTCCTCTTCATTTAGAAATTTTAACTATTTCAGTTTTCATTCCAAGATCAGAACAGACCTTTCAGAGATCTCAGAACTTCCCAGAAAATCAGAAATTCAGAATTCTGAGCAGCTGTAACGATGATAATTTAGACAGTTCCTAATTGTTTTGTGGAAAAGTCTGAAAACCATTTGGAAAGTCCTTAGCTTTGCTAATTCGTCTGAAAATTCAGACCAAAACCACATGGGTTTGCATATTTTTACATGTCCTTTACTAGGCCTCTGTTTATATTTTTGAGTTATCCAACAAGGTGGAAGAAATAGCATGATGTGATTCAGATGCCTGCAATGCCTCAAAAATATCAGCAAGTGATGACTAATCAAAATCAGCAATGCATGGACTGATACTTCTTTACATAAATTATTTTCAAACATATATTGTACCAGCAGTGCGTAAGATATAAATTACTAGAAATCAGGAAAATTACCTACGTGGGCAACTCATAGAGACTAATAATTCTATCAGCTCTAGGAAAAATAATCAGCTATGAATACTGATCTTCAGGCATAGGACTACATGTTCTGACTATTTAAAGACATAAGCAGAATGGGCTTCAGGCAGGTACTCTCCAAGTGCTAAATGCAGAACAGTAAGCTAGATGCATTATGGGTTTGTCTCAGCATGCTCTCAGAAGCATGAAGAAGGAACAACTGCCAGAGGTAGAGTGCAAGATCAAATGGGCTATAATTCCTTTTGTTACTGCTAAGGTAACATAGAAAAAACCACTGGTAATGACCAACAATAATCATTGTATAGGTCTCTCAAACATCAGAGCTGCCGGGTGCTCTTGAGTGCCCTTCACTGACAACTAAAAGGAGTAGAGCACACCCTGTAACACCAATCTTGGGCGTTTAGCACAAAGAACAAATTGCAAAGCTTTTAGGGCTGGTCTTCAAGTTTCTTGTATCAGAAACCACATGTATACAGTGAGATCATGTGCTGAACAATCCTGCTCACTAATCTCACCCATCAGTCAGGATCTCCCTATCCTACCTGCTAACCAGCTTCACCAGCTCCTTGCTGTTCTTCATTGTGCTTCATTGCTCTTTATTGTTCTTACTGTACTTCATTGCTTTCCTCATTACAGCAGTTCATTTAACTGCTGTGACCAAAACCTGCAGACCCAATCCTTACTAAAATTAAGACTTTGAAGAGAATGAGGTGTGTGAAAACAAGATTGTTTTCGATCCTTCCAGTACACTCATAAATAATGATTCCTTTATTTAAGTGGTTTAATTGAGATAAAAAGTGACTTAACAGTGCTAGAACCAGGAGGATTTTAAAAAAGGCAATTATTTAGGAACTCTCTGAAGATAAATAGGGCTACAGAATGTCCTATCCATAGTGCTCTGTCATCTGTTTCAACTTACTGCCCTAGTAGCAGAGGGCAAAGCACTCTGGAGTGTTCAGTCAGACTCCTCAAAATCCCTGCTGATGGAGCCCCAGTTTTGGAAAGTGTTAAGAATCTAACAGCCCTCTGAAAATCAGTCTCCCGAAAGGTACTGTTAGTTAAGCTGCCAAAAACTAAGACCTCCAAAATCACTTATCTGATGTCTACACTAATCCTACAAATAGTCTTCAGATTGTGCTCATTAGAAGTCATTGTGTTGCAAAGACTGAACAAACACTTGGTTTATATGCCAGCTTAGTTTCTCATTGGTGCATTGTGATTTTGAGGGTGGAGAAGCTATCTATGGATTTAGTAATCTATGGCCATGAAAAAGTTATCAATCCTCTGTAAAATTCCACCTCAATTCCAGAGTAAGCTGGCTTATTTTGCTTAATGGGGAAAGAAAGGTTTGATATTCAAAGGCCAAAATTTTGCAGGTCAGATCTCACAGGTTTCATGGTTTCAGTTTTATAAAGGGCTTTATCTAAGCACTTCATTTAAAGAATTCTGTAGTTTCACTGAACTCAGTGGGACTGTTCACATGCATAAAATAAAGCATGTCTGGAAATGAACTGGGCCAGGTTTACCTACCTTACCATATTTTGCTCAGATTAGACACCCAGAGAAATTTGCAAATGTTGCCAAGGTAGGTTCAATGATAACTTTTGTAAATCTATCTCTTCTCATTGACTTCTATGGGGGGGGGGGGGGGCATGGGGGGGGGCAAAAGAAAAACAAGTAAGGCACTCAAGATGAACACTTGTTTGGCATGTAAGTTGTCATTACTATGTCTCATGTTTCCCCTGGAACACGGATGGAGAAATGCAGGACCTCTGGCATGGGTAGGCAGCCCTTACCAGTCACAGCAGTGGGGTTTTTCCTTCTGTCACCTTCTGGCAGAGCTGAATGAAACAGATTACATCTCTGAGCACGGACAAAGGTACTGCTTTCTAACCTGATACCTCTGCTTTTTCATTTTCCATCTAACACAGGCACTTTTCTAACTCATATAAGTATAAGTTCTTAACTAAATACCAACTGATTGTCCAAAATGCCCTGGAAGTGCAAGGCTTTCAGACATATTATCAGAGCTGTTACTTCTTCCTTCCAGAAAGTTTTGGCTCTGAAACAGCTATGGAGAAAGGCTAACCTCCAGCTCTCTACAGCCTGTAAAACTAAAAAATACAGACTATTTTACCTAGATCTCAGACCTGCGCACTTACTAGAGAAAGGCATCTAAATACCTTCAAACATCAACTGCTGTGACCCTTTTCGTGGCTTTGGAGGGAAATTGATATGTAGAAGAGGTTTGAAATGCAATTGTGGGAGGCCTGTGAAAAGCCACATACAATACGTATAACTTTTACCCTGTAAATGAGTAGGGCAGCCCTCTCTTTAAGGACTATACCTTTCAATTTCAGCATCGCTGCTGACAAAAAAGATGATGGAGAACAAATTCGGAGCACAACCTGCAGACTCTCCTTTTTTAATACAATTTTTTTCTATAAAAGCCTTCTCTACACAATACATCCAAAGGCAGCCCTGAAAATCTTCCACTACAGGAGTAGATCGATAAGCACCAATATCCCAGTTAAAAAACACCAGCATAATGGGAAAGCAGGACAAACACCTAAGCTTTTAGGCAATAATTACAAGACTTTATTTCTAGTAATAGGGTTATACATGTGAGCCAAATACTGATTGATGGTGCCAGCAGTTCACTTTCATAACAAGGTACAGAATGCAAATACTTTTTTGAAAACAGTAATTGATTCAATACTCAGCTGGTTATATTCATATTGATATCTAGGTTGCCTGAGTAACCTCATGATATTTTAACACTAAGTGTAATACAGAAAGTAATTTATTAACACCCCCCCAAGTATATTACCTCATTCACGCATAAAATTTTGAGTCTCAGACCTGAACTGCACTTTCTGAAATGTCTATCACAGCTCAAAACAAACAGCAGACACTACTGGAGACTTGAGAGCAGCGTGAGAGCTTGGCAGGGTGCGAAGACGTGCAGCTTATGTTTCCCCCCACTGCTCTCCTCTTTGTTTCTGTTCCCCTGGGAGCCGGGGGCAGCAGGGAGCTCAGGCATTACCTGATCAGGGGAATCAGCTCTGACAGATCCAAGGACACGCTGCTGGAAGGGGTGAAGAAAATTTGTATGCAGTTGTATTTACTGACTGTGGAGCTTGGTTTGGAGGTAGTGACTGCTTTTTTGCTGGACTTTTTTTTGTGAAAAAGCTGTGGACTGGCTGGGAGTGATTTGGCCACCTAATGCAGATATACTCCTTTGGTGATCAGAGAGGACACTGAGCCTCAGCCCTCAAAACGGTGAGCTTATGGCTTGGATCACAACGTGGTGCTTGCTTAGCAGGCTTTCATTTGGCTGGATTCTGCCCCCATCCCACCACATTACTGCAAGAGCCAAATCAAAATCCTAAAGTCATTTTGCAAGAAAAGCTCAGATCGGGATATGACCTTGGTAGTTCAAGCTCATCCCTGATTCTTCAAGCGCCAAGCCCAGAACAGAAAACCTAGTTCCCAAGACACTCACTGTGAAAAGCAGAAAGATGCACTCATCAGGTTTAGGCTACAGATTGGTTAGGAGTCCCTTAAAATGAAATGCTTGACCTGAAGCAGCCATACCCTCTCATGCTCGGCTCCTGAAAACACCCTCCCACCCAATGCCCTCCACTGGAGCATTCCCGTTTGCAGCAATCAGTATTCTGGGGCACAGACTCTTTCCTCTCTTAATGCAAAGCCTCACTTACACTTCCTATAGTAAGCTGCATGCTAATGAGGACAGCTTGCAACCTTCACTGTCAGTGAGAAATCCCGGGATAGCGCTCCTTGATTCCTGCTTGGTGGGATGCACTACACATAGCACCCTCTAATTAGGAAAAAAAGAAAAAAGCCAAATGGTAGTTTGTCTGTGTGCAGTTAAACTGAGTTAAGTTAACACAATGGATGCTTCATGTTTCACGCAGAGTTGACATTCCTCAGGGATCTTTTCTGCTGGCCTTTAACAAATATTCAATATAGTTGTCAACTTTGCTGTACTTCAGGATTTGGAGGTTAGAAAGCTGAACCGGAACACACATAAATACATAGCACACAAAGGTACACATGGTAGCAGTTAGGTGTGCAGCGGTGCAATGCAGCACAGTAGGGTTTTTTTAATTTAAGGGACATGTCTACTCTTTTTTAGATTACTGCATCACTGAGATGTAATAGGGGAGATTAGGGTGCCACTGAGTTAGTCACTGAGTTAGTACTAGTATCTCCAAGGATATAACCTCTGAGGACATCAGAATCTGAATAAACATGGCAAAGTCCAGGAAGAGGAAGAGAGGCATGGAGATGTCCAGTGCCCTCTGCAAGGGGACACAGAGTGTCAGGAGAGAGCTGGCAGCAGAAATAAATTCTTTTGAAGAAACTTCTTGCTGCAGCCAAAGGAGTATACTGTTAGCATACGTGGTCCGAGAATGCTTATGCCTAGCTGAGGACATGTTCATTGCAAAAGCTGGTCAGGAAATAATATTTTTGAAGACAAATATTGAAAGAAGTCAGTTTAGTCCCAAGATTTAACCTACTTTTTTCTGTTTTTAGTGAAAAATAAGAGATTGAAAACAAATTTTGTAGGTTTGAAAACTTAAACCATGTTTTTACCTAAATGGAAGATATTCTGGTTCACATAAAAAGATGGGTCATTTTCTGTTCAAAAATGGAAATTTTCAAACACATTTATGAGCAGAAACAATTCATTTAGGAGAAAGAGTGCTTTTTATCTGGAAGAACAAATTCTGACTGAAAGGGTACAGTCATACCCCTCATCACACGTAGCAGCAGAGAGCTATGTATGAGTGCTCATTGATAATGAACACTCCTCCCTGGTTTTGTCTTTCAAACTGAAAGTAGAGCACGCTCTGCTTGCAACACAGTCAAGCCCTCATTCCCACATCAGTGTGTTGTAATCTCAAATATTCGTTCTCCATTTGTACACTATTCACCTAAGAAATACTTAAGCTTTAGCTATATGGCTGTGAAAGGTAAGTTGGTATGGACTAGGGAAAGGAATCCTGCATTACGTTCAGCTCCTTTCTCAACTGTTTGGTGTCGTCCTCCAGTTTAAGGCTTATTACTTGATTTGAAAACCTGTTATGTCTCTCAAAACTTACACATTCAGCTCCTGGCTGGTTATCATGGTTTAAAAGCTGTCATTTCACCCTAGGCACAAAGAAATGCTTTCGCTATCTATGTCAAAGTGATCCATGCGCTTCTCCCACGGTGTTTCAAAAGCATCTGCCAAGGTATAGCAGCACAGGAGTTCTTTTGTGAGGGCAATTTGCTCTGCCATTATATTGTCTGCAGGTATGCAGCTGTATTGTTTTGCCATGTTGATCTTGGAAGGAGCTGGAAAGCTCGTAAACTGCAAAGCGATTGGTTTCCAGCCTAGCTTTATTTTTTCCTAGCCCACTGTGTTCTCCAAGGGAATCTTTTGTGGTTTTTTTTCTGTTAAGGAGAAAAAAGAAGAGGCAGTCGTGTTCAGAGCTGGGGCAGATCCAATATTGCTCCAAATCAAGGGTTATGTCCTGTTCTGTTTCTTACTCATTTCTTCTGTCAACTCACTTAGATCACGAACACACCTTACCCTGCATCTACATCAGCTGCCCACATCTCCCACTGCCTGATTCCACATTTGTCTCACTGCAAGGAGCCTGGGCATTTGTTGTGGCCACAAAGATCCTTCAAAGGTGAATACAGACAACACTTGAAACTCAGATGATGAACACATGCTGGGTAGAACACTTCCTATGGAGGGACACAGGATCATGTAAGTGGCGCTAACCCACATGTCTGACATCCCAGATACATTCTCTGAGATGTACCAATGGTGTCAATGCCCCCTTCAGGCTAAATTCAAGGCTCCTCAGTAACATTCATAAATGAGAAAAATCATGGGAGACAAAGGCCATAAAAATGGAAAAAAGTAGCCTTGTTCCAATAAACAGAACATAGAGCTCCTCAGCAAAGGGAAACGGCACAAATGTGAACTGTTCATGGCTTGCAGATATCGACTGGAGTGAAATTGGTGGCGTTCACAGAGAATTTCTATTCAGCCCCATACAGTTACAGAGGCATTCCTCCTTAAATTTGAGAGAGTTAATGAGAATAATACATGTGCCACTTCAGCATGATGCTTGATGATCATGCTGTGGAGTAAGGAAAGAAAAACCTGCTTGAGAGAAAATGCCAATACCTTCCCAAGGCAAATAAAAACCTGAAACTTGGTACGTGCTTTTTTTCAGAGAAGTTACAAGTGTCTTGTCATACAGTGCGTGGATCTCATCTACAATACAGTGCACAGTCAAGTTGTTCAGCATATCACCCCCACTGCTAAGTACTAAGCCAGAAAATAAGTAGGCAGGTCACTTCCCACCTCATTAACACAGCGGGAGGGGGAGGTCTGAAAAACATGATCGGAGAAACAGCCATAGAGCTCATTGGAAGCTAAACAATACCCAAGATCCAGTCATGATACCCTTCCTATTATTTCTTTTTGTCTTTTTCAATGGCTTCTTTTCAGTTCTTCCTAACTGCTGGTGATTTCTGCCCCTCCTAACCTTTAAGAATCCCAAAGCAGACAGGCAATAAATTTTCTCGTTTACTCAAGCTGTAGAAGTTCTCTCCCTCCTTTTGGAAAAGCAGGAATTATATCAGCGTGATCACCTCTTGCGTTATTGTAAAAATTCACCTCGTAGAAAAGTGGGTGGCTTCAAATAGAGCAGGAGGATACATTTAGAGCACTTCTGGCACTCAACCAACTCTATTCTGTTTTTACCATACCACAAAGAGTTTATCAGCTTCGAAGCCACCACCTCCCTCGGGATGGACATCCCAGGAGACATTCTTCAAGGGCTGTCAGACAAACGCCATCCTTTAGCCCCACTGAAGCTTGACTAAATGTTGAGGGTATGTTAGGGCTTTTTTTTTTTTTGGTTGTTTTTGTTGCCTCTCTCTAACTCTTTAATTTTTAAAAGCTGCTATAAAGAGAGCTTTCAATAGAAGGCTAAATATGTGAAAAGAGAGGTAGTCAAAAATATTTCATAAAAGAAAGAAAAAGATAAAATGTTCATGCAAATGAAAAGCACCTACGTTTTGTTCAGAGTTTTCAACAAATTCTTCATTCCAGAAGGTCTGCTTATAGCTGTTTTTGTTGCTGGGTTGGTAGGGAAAAGTCTATTTGTTGCTTTGATCTTTTTTGATTAAAAAAGAAAGACGATTCTGCTCTTCCTTTATATTCACATTATGACTTTTAAATGAAAAGAGCTACATTAGAAAATAAAGGCTTTTCAGCAGTACACCCAGTTCACATTACAAACCTTACACAATCTGCTATGACATGGGTTAGCAACTATACAGTGAAAAATGAGACCACAGGTATATTGTTACTTGCCTAGGGACACATCATGAAAACACAAAATGTAAAAGTCTTGCAAAAAGCCACCTGCAAAACCCAGTTTCAAGCATGGAAGGAAGACCTGGGTCAGAAGAGACATGTAGCCTAAAATCGAGTAGCAGGTCTTTCTCAAACAGGCAAAGTCCTTCACATCCATGGGTAACCTACTTACTCTGGAGTGATGCTATGTGACCTGACAGATCAGCTCATACAGTTTCAGTATAACTCCACCCCGCCGTTTCCAAACGAAACTGCTGAAATGATAAAGAGTAATTTCTCAGTAAGTGTCTGATTTGAAACGTTAATGGAAAGGATAATTGATTGCACAAAAACATTTCCTATTTTGAGGGGACACATTTTTACACAGCACCGCATGCAAAGCCAGCTTTGCGCCAAGCATGCATTTTGGGCAGGTGGAAGAGGGCACAACCCCCCTCGACAGCCAATGCTGTCTTTCCCCCGCCCATCAAGGTGCTAATCGGTGCCCATTACCATTTCTGGCTGCACAAGGTAGAGATGTTCACACCACCAACAGGACCCTACTGATGCAAACACAAACTTTTCTGCTCAGATCCAAGGTCTGCCACCCCACCTCTCCCGGCCCAGCTACTCCTTGCTCTGGGGCAACTTTAGCTTCGATCTGTTGGATTCGCTGCCTTCGCTGCCCACAGATCCGCGGGAGCTTTACTTCCCCCTGCACAGCTTTATCCCAACACAGGGCTTGCAGCATGCAGCCAGGTAAAAACAGAATGCCAGGAGGTGAGCACAACAAATCACCAGCCTTCCTGGGCTGGAGCCTCTTTCAGTTCTTCATTTTCTTCACCTGCATGGTTATAATGACAGCCTGTCACATGTCTCTCTTCCATTTTGTTTTGGCAGGGAGAGGTTCAAGACAGGCTTTTCTTGACAAAATCACCAGAGTTTTGAGTGAAAAAATAATTGTCAGTATTTCTGTATCTTTATTCACAGTAATGAAAATTTGACTTTGATTAAGTGGTGATAAAGTGGTGCAGATGCTTTTTTTGTAAAGCACAGGGGCATTTTTACCAAGTAAAATGGAAATAGCACCAAAATTTCCTGAGCAACTAGCGTTTGTGGCATGTGGCAGTGTTAAGTCATTTCAGACAAGTGCTACCCTTCAACAGATGTCCTTTTGATAAGTCTTTACAGCACCTAGCATAACAAGATGCTAATCTCCAATTTAGATATTTGCTGAAATGTACCTAATATTGATAATATAGCTATTAATAAAACTATGAATGCATACTTTGGCAGTTCAATCATCACCCAGTTTGCCAGGTGCAGTTTTATGCTTCATGGCGAATCATGTAGTCATATGACGCTTATCCCAAGTAATGAGTGCTCATGGTTATGTTAGTGTGGCCTGCTAAAGGGGTTCGAGAGTCTACTTACTCTCTGCAACAAAAAGATTTACAGCCCTCTAAGTAAATCAGTGGTGTACAGGTGAATAAAAAAGTGGTTAACTCACCTGTTAGATGCATACATGAGATATTGCTGAGATCTGTAAATTAATGGGAAAATCTCGTTGCCTGAATGAGTTCTCAGCTACACTAATAAGTTAAGCAACTTACCAAGGTCCTAAGTCTGCACAACAGCCCTATTTTAGTACTTAACTTTCATTGTGTGCTGAAGTAGTTTCGAGGTCAGTTGTATTAAACAAATGCTAACCTGAAGACAGAGTTAAGCTGTGCAAATAGTTCCCTGAATTGGGAAGCACGCAACCAGCAGATAACTCAGTTATGCTTAAATATTTTGTAGATATATTTCTTTCATCTTCTGAGGTTTGGAGCAAACTTTGGAAAAAAACTCCCCATTTTAGCAATCACAGTGGCATATGTGCAGACCCCATTGGGAAAAAATATTTGCTGGTCTGGGATCTGAGATCGAGGTTGTCTAAAGCAAGAGTTAGACATACTTTAGGCTGATAGCACACATTCAGGGAAACTGCTCTTTAGATTTTTTTCCCCTTTCCTCAAAATTTATTACTTTTAAAGGACAGTTGAATTAAGTTTTTTGTCTTTCATTTTTTTCTTTTCCCTTCAGCTCTATATTGTCATACATGGCCAGCTAATCTCGCTTTTCTTGTGAGCAGCATACCCTACCACTTAAGTAAAACTGGTTTTCAGGAAAAATATGTCCTTCAAGATGTTATGACATTTTCTGAAACAACATAATGCAGTGTGACTGATGCAGATAGATATGCCCCATAAAGCTGACAGATTTAAAGAGATGTGGTTTCCCCCCCAAAAATCACTTCATAAACCATTTTTTTAAATCACTTTAAAATCCTACCTAAACTCTTCGGCATACATAGCAAATGTATTTAAACTTTTATTTAAAAGGTTTTTTTACTTGAATGCTTAGAGATTTTCTATGTGCAAGGCTTTTTTCAGTTGAGTATGTAGGGAAAAAAGTATAAAATGCATAATCAAGCATCTAGCTAATGCTTCTGTTTTTTCTTTGCTCCTCTCTCTGAAGGAAGAGAAATGTTTCAGTGAGATCAATAGTTATAAATCATTAGAAATGATTTGAGGTTTTATTTCATCTACTTTTATTATAATGTCCATGCCATCTGCTGTACATATTGGGGTTATTACACTAATTCATTTTGCAGGCTCCAACCTCTGAGTGAGAGATGTCAGAGGGCAATTGATTAAAAGATATTTGCTCTGTTACACCTTTTTCTTTAATTTCTCGCCACAAGGATTTCAGGTTGAGCAAGTGAGCTGACATAATAATAGCGATAATGGGGCCTCAGGTCTGGAGATAAATGAGACGTGTCTCTGTGTATTCATAAATATCAGAACATCTTTTAATTTGGTGGCAATGGGAGGGACAGCAGTACAGCCAGTATCAGCTGTGTGTTAGTATAAACCTAAAGGCACAAGGTTGTTTCTTTTCTTAAAAGCCAAAAGAGAATGGATGCTTGACATAAATGGTAGCTCAACTGAGGAATCTGCTTCCTACATGCTCCTTATCATGTATGGCTAAAAGAATTTTGCATGATGGGAGTAGGACAAAGAAAAGAAGAAGACCAAAGAAAAACTCAGAAGGTCCTATAATGCAGCATGTGATATCACTTATATATTGAGAGAATATTTGCAGTATATCCAGTATGCTTATCTCTACCCACAAAATAAGAACTGTTTGCTTCTAAACTTTTCAACCTGATAGTGTATATCCTCAAATTCTTCTCTTCTGCATTTGCACTAAGCACATGTTAAGATGCAAGGGTTATAGGTGCTTGAAAAAAATCCATCACCTTGACTCCATAAGTTCAAGACAATTTCAAGAATGGGACATGAACAAGACATCATAAATATTAGAGAGTGGCTTGGTAACCTTAGAGCAATTCATCCAGGTATGAGAGAAGCCTGAATATTTAAAAACTAACACAAACTTTACAATGGCAACTTGAGCTTCACCACATTTTGACCTCCTTATAATTAACTTGTCCAATATGTCGGAGGTCCTGACACTATACATATACAGCTGAGTAACATTTACACATCTGAGCAGTGCCAGTGAATTCAGTGGAAAACCATGAAAAAAACCTGTATTTTGTTGGATACTGATGCTGGATCCTAAATGTAGACAGTTACATGTGACTATGTCAGTCTAAGATTTTCTCTAAAGGACAGAACAGCATTTTAGCACAAATTTCCTACTCATCAGGGCTCCAGGACCATCCATCCAGAACTCTTTCCAGACACAGTGCCTACTGCTCATCAGATAAGACAACCTGGGCTAAAAGAAAGGCCTCACCAAACTGGACAACACAATACAGCTGTGATCACTCACTCTACACTGTGGCCCTGCCTTTTCCGCATATATTTTTGAAAGCTTGGACATCTGCACCATGCTATTAATTGTATTCATGCACACAACTGGAGCCTGGCTTGCAGCCTTTTTTAAATTCCAGCAGCCACAGGCTTCAAATGCAAGTCGGGCCACTGTCAAACTGCACTATCACTATGTGCATGCTCGCATTGCTTCCATTGTGCCAGCAAAGCACCCACATTGCCATTTTTAGGCTACTATCTTTTTGAAGATAGTTTGAACAACTGCCACTTATTTGGGTAAAAGTGTCCTCTAGCAAACTTACTTTTGTGTAAGATTTTATACTAGCTGATGACTATTTAAACACCAGTCCTGCTGAATCTCAAGCACATACCTTGCCTTGAAGCTGAACAGCATGCCTCGGGAGTCTCTGATAAATTTATAGTTGGTGGTATTACTCATATACTTACAGACTTTACTCTCTGAGAGCTTTACTCCTATAATGCCTCCAAATACCTTGAGACTGCAATGAGCGTATTCTGCTTCTGTTCATGAATTCTTAGGCATTAGTGTCAGATGCTACATGCCATGACCCCCCAGCTAGCTGCTTGTGTGGCTCTGTGCATCTAGTTTCTTCAGCAAGCAGGCTCCTGTTTTCCCTGTTATTAGGCTCTTTGCAGCTCCAGTACTAATTGCACAAATTGATTCACTTACAGCCAGCACAACAGAAAGCAGGGCAACAATGGAGACAAAAACATTACAGTAAGGCATTGCAGCTAGCGTACTGATGGATGCTGAATAAAAGTGCCAGCTGTGTCTTGTCAAAAGAGACGACTGAAAACGAAAATCCCAGCAAGGACTTTGTGAATTCAGCAGCACTTCAGTGTTTGTAGGGAAGAGAAGAGCAGAAAAGATTACCTGGAGCCCCTCTAACCTCTAGGTCATGGCTCAATCTGACGCTGAGGTGTGGGGTGCCAGTTCGCTATTATTGTTACTGCAGTTTGTACAATGCAGGATTTACTACTGCATTAGGAACAGAAACCTTCCTTTCTCTGTGTGCTATAGAGCTTCAGTTAGTTCTGCTGTACCCAAGTCCCTCCAATGGGTTTTTTTTGCAGCTTACTGAACTTCCAGCATTGAAGAGGCAGTGTTAAGAGCATAGAGTCAGGAGCCAGACTGCTGGGTAACTCTTTTGCTAGAGAGTAAATAAACTCCTTTATAGGATGCAGTCTCAGTAGAGTTCTTTTCCAATTGGCACAGACTGAAAAATGCCCTTCTTCTGCAACACAGGGAGAAAAAGTAATTCCCTTCTCCTCTAATCTCCCCTACAGAAATCAAACATATTCTTACTGGTATAACCAAAGCCACAGGCTTCTGGTGGCCAGTAGTACAGCAGAAGCTGTGAGGATGGCCTTGGGCAGCACTCACAGGACCTGGGCAGAGGTGATGAATGCAGGGTACATGGGAGACAAACTGTTTATATCCCAGCAGTCCCAAAAACGTGGGTCCCCAGAAGAGTTTAAAGCAATCTTGCTGTGGTGGGAAACAGAGACCTGAGCTGCTTCATCTCTGTAATGTTTCCTGCCACTTGCCCAGGTCCCCCCTGTGAAGCCCTCACCTCACCTATAGCCTCCTGGACAGACCTATGGTGCTGCAATTAAACTTACCTTGACTGACACTGCTAAGTCTTTCTCAGGATGTAAAACATAGCTCTAATGCCTCCCTCCACAGGGAAACTCCCTGAGCTAAATAGGAGCGCATGGGGTGATACAGGCAGATATGCAAAGGGCCCAGCCCAGGGATTTCAGTAATTTAATAAGGACAAATAAAGCATAGAGAAAATGATTATCAGGAGCATCTTAGCGGATTAGCACCTCACATATTGAAAGTGTTACAGGGTCTAAATATTGCAGCATGAACGTCTCACTTGTATATGAGCATGAGCAATACTGAAACCACGTAGGAGTTCCAGTCTAGATGCACAGTTAGCTTAAAGAGCCATGGTCATTATTTTTAGACACGCCTGATTAATTTGTTTTACTGAGACTCAAATGTAACATAATGTATATAATGCAATTAGAAAGCTGTGTCTCTATTAATACTGTAATACAAAATTCAGAGATAAGCCTATGAGGAGCTGTGGGAGTCCAATCATCATTTACACCTTCATCCCATCTCTGAGAGCATGTGGACTTCAGCCTGAAAGTTTAAGGATTTGAGAGGCACATGCACTAATCAGTGCTTTAGTCACTTTCCCACAAATTCCACTCCTGAATGTGTCTTTCCAGGTTTATATGATAGTCTAAGAGTCTAACAGGACATGGCTGTATGCTGAGGAGATCAAAAAAGAGGACAAAAATGCAGCAGTTGGGGGCCATGACTGGAAAGCAAATGAAAAGTAGAATTTATTCTGTATGAGTTTAGCTTCTTCCAGATCAGCAGCATGCCATGCACCCAATAAGTGTGATGCAAAGGGAGCTGCTCATGCTCCATATTCATCCAAACGATGATACCCTACAGAGGTCACTCTTTCACCTTGAGCTCCTCTCTGCCAGGACCACAAGGTTAATTCCCACTCTTGGCTACACTGTGTAGTAGCACACAGAGCAAATATTTCTTTACCTTTCTGCAGACTAATAACTAAATGTTGTCAGTTCTGCCTTAGGGGTAAACTTTTTGCCCACCTATGTTCATATACAGTGGGTAGAAACAATCATGTCAAAAAAATGCAAAAAAAACCCCAACCCAACACTGGCAAACAACCTACGGATTAATGCAGTGATGCACACTTAATATACAGCCTGTTCTCATTAATAAACTGTATGATTATTGCTTTCTGTCTTAAAGAGCTTGATGTTCTTTGCCTGTCTCATTCACCAAAGGGCAAGCAAGAAGCAATTGTATTTAGGCAGTCAAAACATGTCAGCTTGCCAATGGGTATGTTATATAGGAACTAAGAGTATGGAGATGGAAAAGGTCAGGGTCTGGAAAGCACCCTGCAAACAGATGAAGTAAATCAGCTAGAGAGACTGAACTATTGCCTAATTGTAGTAGCTATTTAACATATTGAATAAGGCTGAGGTTTCCTTTGCTAGCCATGCTTGGGAAATTACAACTAATGGGTCCCTAGATGAAATTTAAGCCTTTTTTTCTTTTTTTTTTTTTTGGAACAGTGTTGGTGAACTGATTATTTAGTGTGTGTTTATACGGAAATGCATAAAATAATCTAATTATAGTAATATATGTGCTGTGACTGAGGGCTTATTCCTATCAAAGCTAATTCTTAATGTTGTGTGTTTTATTGTAACTGATCATTTAATGAATGGAACAGGAAAGGGAACAAGCAAGCAACTCTGGAGCAGACATCCATTCAGCTCGTAAGAAACTTGTAAATAAGGGTGCAAACACCCTTATTCTGGAGGTATTTCCTGAAGGATAAACAAGGTACCCTCAATGTCCACGATCCACTCTCAACACCTTTCTGTATACAAAACTAGAAATATCCTGTATCATGATAAAGTTTTCAACAATTAACGTGTTTAGGACCTGCACAGTTACAGCTAATGGAGAGCTCCAGGGAGCCACAATTTTGCTTGCTGTGTATTCATTTATTATTCATTTGAAGAACATGGCCATTTGCCAATAGGAACTGAAATGAAATCACCACCTTCACACAGGCAATCCAACAACCCTATAGTCGCAATGACGTTTAGTCACTAATGGGTTAGTTCAGTTTTAATCCTCAGCCTAGAGATGAATAACATTAATTATTGTAATTGGTAGTGACAGTAATGGGTGCAACATTTCTAAGGCTAATTCACTCTACTTTTGCGAGGTATCATGCTAATGTGGCTCTTCTGCTTCAGTACCCAAGATAACTAAAGCTAGCTCGAATATCTTTCTACTGTACTACATTGTGCAGTGCCTGCACATCTTAAAACTTACAATGTGTGAAATGGTGTAGAGTTGCTGCACTTAGGCTATTGACTGGACAAAAATATACTGAAGCATCGCAAAAGAGTTTATGTGAACCCATCATTCCTGGGCATAATATATATGAAATGTTGTGTTCAGTTTGGCAGCTGAGTTGGGGAAAAATATTGGTTTGATTGAATAATAATAAAGAGCCCATTTGCAACAGATGACGATAGAACACAGATTAAAGTAGGTCATTTTTTAAAAATTATTTTGTACTTCACAGATTCAGAGCAACGATCTGACCCAAGGTTTCCTACCTCTCAAGTGAATCTCTCAACTACCAAGCTATTAGTGCACGTTGAATTAGGCCTCCCTCAGGCTCATCTGTTCAAACTGCTCTACTTTGAGCAGCATACTTACATATTTGGTGAGCAAAAAAAAAAAAAAGAAAAAGAAAAAGAAAGATTCTGTAGCTGGTGGACAGGATGCTCTCCAAAAATATAAGAGGCTCAGTTATTTATACTGAATGCAGTAACATCAAGAGGAAGAACTGAGAGCACAGCTCTCCGTCTCCACCCATTTGAATACATGATAAACTAAAGTGTTGGGAAACATTCCCAGGAAAAAGGGGTGCTGGGGGGTTAATATGCCCTCAGGCAGAGAGAGGGCCTCAATTGAGTCTATGCCCCACATACCACCAGGCAAATACCCTAAATGGGAGGTAACTGAGTAAAGCTGGGACAAGTCTAACGAAGTGCTGAAATCTGAACTGGCACCATTTTTTTGCTAAGTATCACTGGGAGTTGAAAACTTAGTAAAGCACAGATGAGCCCAAATTGGTCTCTGAAGAAAAGGGCTCAGGAAAAATTAACACACCAAAAATCATAATTATGTATAGGCGTGTGTGTGTGCGTGTGTGTGTGTGTATTTATTTATTTATAGGAAATTAGAAACTTGTATGCACCAAGGGCAAAGACTACCAAGGCAGCAGAAGGGAAAATAAAAAATCCCAGCCATTTTGTGCTAGTAGTTTATGCCATCTCAAATATTAGAGAAGAGCTCCCATTCACAAAAATAAAATTTAGATCTTTCCTTAAGAGTTGCATTATATTATGTTAAGTTTTTACATACTGACTGGAGAGAAAAAATACAGGGTCATGAAACAAAGTATCAAAAATAATCCAAAAATATTTTTACAGTTAATCTGAGTGCTTCCAAAAAGGCTTTTATGAAAATTAATCAGTTTCTGAACTGCATTAAATTCTTCTTTATCAGTTTTTTAAACTTTTGACTTTTTTACTGCTTTTTTACTTCAATTTCATAAAAGTTGATACCATTTTAAACAGCATAACATTTAAAATTATATATATTCATATACAGGGTATATCTGGAATTTCTGACTTGCTCAGACTATAGGAAACATAGCATCGTTCTCACCAGAGCCAAGCATGCCTAAAGCCTGAACAACACTGACATTCATAACGGAAGAACCTGCATTACTACCTAGAGAAGCATGCGGGACAGGATTCTGAGTAGGCAGCGTGCTTAAACCTAGGAACAGACCCACTGACATACTTATCAATGCAGAAGAGAGAATGGGAAGTGACCTTTTGGGTTAGCAAGCCTAGCTCCCCGCCAGCAAAGGGCCCCGCACCATATTAATACTCTGTCTCAGAAAGAGTTAAGCCCTCAGCTCCGCTCGTCCCTTCTGCCTGTTCCAGGAACTCCCTCTTCTGATGCTCAGAAACCGTCCTCTCATTTGCAGCCTAAATTTATTCATTGCCTGTTTAGACTCATTTGTTCCTGTGCCAACATTGTCCTTTGGCTTAAATTGCTCTCCTCCCTCCCTGGTGTTTATCCTCCCGATGTATTTATAGATAGCAATCAGATCCCCTCTCAGCTTTCATTTTGCTAGGCTAAACAAGCCAAGCTTTTCCCAGTCTCCTCTCAAGAGGCAGCCAGTCTATTCCCCCGATTATCTTCCTAGTCCTCCTCTGCACCTGTTCCTGGTTGAATTGCTGGCTTACGGTAGGATGCCAAGACACCACTCAATGACCAACGTCCCCTTTCCATTCGGCAGTAAGGATGAAAGGCGCTGTCCCAGGGAGTAGCAGGGATCCCTGTTGGCCGGGAGAGGGTTACAATCCCCAGTAAAGTTAGCAGGTCGAGCGGAGGTCCTGTATCCATGCCCAGATGTCGTTTACCCATGCTCAGCAACACTGTTCTCTAAACCTCCTGTGTCTGGTATATTTTTAGGTTTGGAGTCCAAAGTACAGATCAGATCTGCCTGAAAGTGTTTAGGCTTGGACCTGGGTGAGAGAAGAAAGTAAGTGATATATTACTAATGTCATTGAGTTTAAAGTAACACTAAATACTTTGCCTTATGGGGGAAAAAAGGGGAGGTGGTATGAAGAGACCACCTCCTAAATTTAGGTGACACAACTCAGTTGACTCAGTAGTTACAACAGCAGTATATGAATCTTGCATTTCACTTTGCAAGTTATACCCCAAACTACTGAATATTTACCCTCTACCATCCTGCGACGCTAAACAGAGCAACAGCTATTCCTTGGCATCCCTAAGCCCATGAGATCTCAGACCCCCTGAGTCCATAAACCCGTCATATTCCTAAAGAGGAGGATACTTCAGGCTCAACCTGAAGCTGGCTGTACATGGCTCTCTGCAGCCCCACCTAGAAGAGGGGATTTACACAGAAACCCATTTTAGGCAGCATTTGGCATCAACTACCTGAGGAACAGAGGAGGAGGTTCAGCTGCTGTTATTACTGGAGGTTCAGCTGCCTCATCCCTGTTCACAATTGAGGTGCTCATGTGCATGCACTGGTTAGCCTGTGACCGTACTTAAGGGGACACTCATTATGGGATACACCTGCGAGAGCCATCAAGGGATAAAATGACCTACTGCAGGCCTGTGGCAATGAGAGGTATGCTCTTTGGGAATAACTAAATTAAAAGTATGCATTAATAGGGCCACCGTTCATGTTTTATGCCAATGTATATCCTCTGGACTATTTATAAATCTTACATGAAGAATTATCCATCAGATTCTCAGCTGGCATACATCGACGGAGCTTCATTAGCTACAATGAAGCCTGTCATTGCACCAGCCAATCAGTTGACTATTTATTAGTGAAGTTGTAGAACAGGCCTTTGAAGGGGATTTTTCTTTCCTCGTCATAATCCATCCAACTATATTTCTTCCTTCACTTTCCCATGGACAAAACATACTCTTCAGATTGTTGCCAAAATCTCCATGATTCACTATATTGAAATAAATCTGCCTTTCTGGAATTTATAGGCAGGGGCACTATGCTGAGTCTGGTTAATCTAAGATTTGAAGGGCTTCAGCCCACCTATAAGTCTCAGTAAAGAGCTGTGATTACAGGTTAAGCATAGCAATTCCAGATTGCTGAACATTGCTGTATTGATCTCTTTAGACCATTATATATGGACGTTCAAATTCATGTACAAAGGCAACACATTTGAAATCCTATAATTTAGGTGGATTATGATTCCAAACATGGTGCAGATGGGAGAATGCTCATCTAAGCAATGGCTTCTCTGTGCTGCAGAAACTGAAGACTAGAAAGCACATTCATTTTATTTTAAGGAGGGCAATGCTTCTTTGGACTACCTTTTTTTTCAGGTCAGATTCAGGCAGAGACAGGCAGATTTCTTGGGGAAGAAAAGGTAACAAACCGCACATCACAACCATGACCCCAAAGATTTTGCTGGTTGCTTGTGTGCTGAACAGGGTGACCGCACTATCAGAACAGCAAGGACTGCTCCTTCAGTAATCCTCCTTTTCATGCTCTTCCAAGCCCAGGCAACCTCTCCCTCCTGCCATATGAGCTAAATAACAGAGAAGATAGGGACTACAATGTGTTGCTGATCAGTTGGGAGCCCAATCATTATGAAGTGTATAATGCAAAAACATGCTAGTGGTGAGATCTAGAGGTTTTGCCTCCTGAGTCTAAATAAGACTTCAGGATGTTATCTGCTTTGGACCACCACTCGCACCAGCAGTACTTGCCTTGTTATGCTAAGGGTAAGGCACAAGTTGGGGCAAATCTGAGTCTTCTGCCTTGAGAGTCCCAGTATGCCTGGGGTATCTGAGGCAACAGCTTGGGGGAAGGAGGGCTGGCTGTTTGTGCCCTCCTAATAGTTCTCACAAGATGCTGAGCAAATGTAACAATAAAAGAGAGAATTGGATCCAAGGAGCTGTTTTTTTTTTTTTTTTTTTTTTTTTTTTTTTTTTTTAAATCAGTGACAGTTATGATATTTGTTTAAATGTGTTCTCTAAGATCAGGGCTGCTGTCTCTTTGTGCCTGTAATTGTATTAAAAGTGCCATGCAGCTTTTCCTATAAACTAGAATATTGGTATTATGTGTCATCTGTGCAAAACACTTATGAGATCTGGTCCATAATTACAGCTTTCTAACATCACACAAGAACATTTCTCAGACCTACTAATTGTGCTGCCCTTTATGGTCCATCTTATTGATTAAACATCTGTTAGTGTTTTGGCGAAATGAGAATTCACTTGCAATGCAATGTGTCTGGTATATTAAATTCTGTTTAAGTCAGCCCTAACTACAAGTTTGAGATACATGTATTGTATCTCCTTAATTGTGTCTTAGCATTTTTTGCCTCTGTTTGTTATTTGTGCTGTTTGCTTCGGGGCAGCACAGTATTCCAACTTTTTCTTTACAAAGAAATCAAATCATATTCTGTTAACTTTTTTGCCACTCTTGAGTAATTTCAGGTGGGAAAATATTTGGGAATGTTGCAAAATAATAACTTAATACAGACCTTTACCTTTTTCATATGTCACAAACCAATTACACAGGAAATTTTATCCTTCTTGCCACTCCAGAGAAATTGATGTATGAACTGACTTAGTTAAAAAAAAAATGGCATAAAGACTTTTAATTAGACATTCTTAATTGTGAAGAATTTATTTTTCAAGGAGAGGAAAAAAAGGGTCTTGGAATAAGATCCCTCTGCTCCTACTCTTCATAATTCAAATTAAAATAAAAAAAGATGTTGGTATGCTGGTAACCTCTGGGAAATTAAAAGAGTAGCTTTAGCAATGGGATTCCAGAGAAGCAATGCAGAGTCCTTCTCTCCTTCCATTCCCCATGCTTACTAAAAAATTAGAAGTTTTGTACAAAAGAAATCCAAAAGCTGGCACAAATAGAGAGGAGCAGAGACTCTGTTTCACTGCTGTCCAATGCTATTTCAAATTGACTTATCCTGCTTTCTCTATCTCATTTGCTGACTGATAAAATCTTGACAGTATTAAAAAATAATTGGAGTCCTATTGCATGACTTGTTTTCCTTCTGCATGTTTTATGTATATTGATTGGAGAAACGAAAAAATGCTGATATCCATATGCTGTCACATCAAGAGAACGTGGACCACTTCTTTTCCCAAATTATATTATTATGTCTGGATGATTTTGCAAAGATCTGGGAGCTGAGTTTGCATTCAGTTTCCAGATGAAATGAACCAACCCAACAAAAGAATGAAAATTAAATTACTGCTACCCATACTTTATTCCTCTGACATTTACTTTCAGTGCCTCTCTCTCCATCTCCTTCAATCTGACAATCACAGTATCAACACTGAAATCCTTCCTAGGAAGACAGATACCCTCTGCATTTGCCTCTGATCCAGACCCTATTGAAATCAAAGAGAATCTTTCCACTGACTTAGTGAGGTTTGATCAGGCCTTTTACTGCCTATGGAAGAGAATGGAAACCCTACTGCACTGTTTGGAGGGGCTTTATGCTGCTACTTAAATATTTTAGAGTCTAATTTTGAGTATAAGAACAGTCCCTTAAGCTTCAGAATGAAAACCCACTGGCTTAAGGGAACACACATGAACAAATGTAATGCTAGGCCAGGGCCTGCAAGCTTTATTGAAAACCTGAGTTCAAGAAAACTGTGGCACCTGGGGAGACGTGCACTACTGAGACTGATCACCAGTAAGCAAAATGAACAAACGAAGTAAACACACTGAGGAGAATAACAGCAACAGCAATAAGCTGATCTTGGGTTCTCACCACCATCCCAAGTGAAAAATAAGTAATAAAAAAATTAAGTAAGCAGGCACCTGAGACTGTCTGAAAACTAAAGCCTTCTTAGACAAAGTATTGCTCAAGAAATCTTCTTTTCCCAAGTAATAAATAGAGAGAATGCCTTCATAAACACCTTTGACTCATAAAGAGTAGGTAGCACATTAGCAGCAACACTGGAAGCCTCTCTCTTCTGCTGCAGGGGCTTGATCCTATGCTCACTGACGTCAATGATTAAGTATCAGCGATTTCAACACTGCAGAGTCAGAGCCACATAGAGGCATTGCTACATTTAAAAATGCAATTGGATATCTAAATTCTTTCAAATATTGGTCTCCAAATGCCAAAAGTCTGCTCTATGAAGATGATCTCCTAGAGGATGAGAATGATATTCTGGCTCGGCTGAACTGACCACCATGCTTCCATCAACAAGGATTGCACTTTGATCAATGTGTACATTGCTGAGAGTACCCGCCTGGTGTTTCTCAATGATTTCTCTTGACATTCAGGTTTCTAAAGCCTCCCATTCCCGCTTTGGTTAAAGACTGTACCCCTTTAAGGCAAAAAAATATGGTGTTCTATCTACTTATTTGGCTTACATTGCACGCAGCAAAGCTGAGTGTCTGAGTGCAAGGAGATATCTCTAGGGGCAGGTAGCAGCTCCATGCTCAGGCAACAGTCAAGGTAAGCTCCTTGTAGCTTCTTGTATGGTTTTTTAAAAGTCCTGATCAAGAGGTACCCCAGTGGTTTATGAGATAATGTTCCAGGCACAGGCTTGTGAAAGCACACTGCCCTCTTAGAAATCTAAGCAAGCATTTCCAAAAGGTTAGGAGCAAAGACTTAAAAACTATATGTGTAAATATATATTTTACACACACACACACACACACACACACACACACACACACACAAGGAGTATCAGTTAATTAGTGGTAGGAGGTAAGCAAGGTGTGGAAATATTTCAGTTTTGAATCAATCAGACATTTTATAAGAAAATAAACAATTGCTCTAAAACCTGAAATCATTTTCTGCTCTGTAAATCTGTGCCCTTAGTTATAGGCAGTGCCAGAACTAGGAAGACACTGAAGGAATTTTAATACTGAGTTAGCTGTGACTCCAAAAACCTGGAACAGCAAAAAAGGATTTGTAGGAGTTTCAAATACTTTGTGAAGCGCTCCAACATACAGATATGCTCAGAAACATTTATTCCTAGTAGCCAGATGACTTACTGCTACCTCAGTTTTCTCTGCTGAAGTGTTTGTCAGGTTCTCCCTTTCCACTCATCTCTGATGCACAAAGTGCTCAGGGGGATAGCTTATGGCGTAAATGCAACCCCACCAAACAATTTACAACTGCTTTTATGATAAATGCATGTCTTTGGCTTTAAATGCAGATGTCCCCACCTCCAGAAGGCATGTAAAAATGTGCTTCAATGTAAGCAATTCAGGAACATCCTCACTCCTGCTCTAGGACAGAAAAAAAGAACAAAAGAAAGAAAAAAGAAATCCTCAAAACTCTTGCACCAGCTGATGGAAAGGCTCCTAGGTCAGGCCTCATGGAAGACTATCCTCATCTAGTTCAGGAAATATTGTAGCAGTCTGTGAAAGGAAAGAAAGAAGACAGAAACTGAGGGCTGCATTAGAGGTATATAGAGAGGTCACAAGGGTAGTCCAAGAATGGGATGCAGAAGAAACAGCATAAAGTGGTTATGGTAGTGCTACACCTCGCTGCCTCAGCTTCCTCTGAGCTGTGAAGAAACAGATGTGATTTTTCTTTCTTTAGAAGAGATGCTCTCCACACTACTAGTTGAAGTACAGCCTGCATTGGTGTCTGTTTGTCTGGTTACACTTTGGCTTGGCATTCCCACCCTGCGTTCAAGATGACAGCTTGGGATGTTTTCTGGTGGCTTTGGTGGCAGTGTTTGCAATCCTGCGGGCATCCTGACTGCCCAGAGGAAAGGCTGGGCACCTCTTGGGTTTGTTTTTCTTCCCTTACAATACTGCAGAGCTCTGGCAGGGCTTTCCCCGTAGATACATGCTTGCAGGGGAACAGCAGGAATGGGAAGAGCCACTGAGAAGTTTGTGATATTCTACCCTGTGCCTATAAAGATGTGCCTAAGATCAGAGCTGCTGACTGTTTAAGCCTGTGCTTAACTGGTTTCCCAGTCCGGGTTTAAGTAGTTCCCTGTATATGACACAACCCCTTAATCGAATGATTCATCTCAGCTATTTGGATAAAGAGAGACATTTTGAAAACTGTCACATTCTTTTCCTAGGGCAAACCTCAGTCAGCATTAACTAGGAGTTAATGAACTGCGAGCTGTGGTGTGTCCCAGTTAGTTGCAGCCTATGGGTTCTTGGCCAGTTTCAGCTGGCCAAAGTCAGCTGTCTTCTCTGGGACTAGGAACGGGTGAATCTCTTTTTCATGGTGAAAGATCTGACATGCCAGAAAGAGCTTAAGATTTTGCTTGCAAAATTTTCATGCCTGCTTCATGGCTGTAAAGGCAAATTTAATGGAGTGGGGACAACAGCTCTAGACCAGAAATGTAATTCCAGCAGCAAATATGCATTTTGTAATCCTTTTGTTTGAGATTTTTTTTCTTTGTTCTTGTTTTGGGCATCTTGTACTGGAGACATGATGCACAATACTTAGGCTACAGTCATGATAAATATGTAGAAACCGATTTCATTATCTAAAAGAAAAGTTACAAAACAGAATTATCACAGTACAGGGACCTAGCATCTGCTGTAACAGGAGAATCCTGTAGAAGCTCTCCTTGGGATGCTTCCCGCCACCTCTGAAACAAACTTCATTATGGTGGGTAGTGGGCAACTTCACCGCTGTATCAATACAGGGCTCAGAGCAAAACCAGGACTTTGCTTTGTTAGGCTGAAGTTCTCTGGCACAGAGGGGCTCCCTGTATTGCAGCCCCTGCAAACAGCTGAGTATAATTTCAGTTTCCACTAAGCAGACCAGAAATCCCATTGGAAAGGTGACAGGCCACTGCATTAGTCAATCACACCACTGGTGGGTTAAGATGGATAAATTAGAGAAGAGTAGAGTCTGACACTAAAGAACACCAGCTGGATCAAGGACATTTCTATCCATTCTGGCTCATTAGACTTAAAACAACAAGGTCAGCTATGTTAAATTTAATCACAGGGCTTCCTAGAGGGTATGGTAAATGTGTTGGCCAATTTTTCATACCATATTCCAGATAATATATCACCCACAGCTTAAGAGGTAGCTTGCTTGTGTTTTAAGTATCCACTCTACTTATGGTCAGTTAAGATAAATCTTTATTGTTTTTCAACCATGATAAGTCAAAGTCATCAGCGGCATTTACCTCTCTCATCCCTTACTGAAAATAGAGGGGTTGTAGTTCATGTATGCTAGCACTCAGTTTGGCATCATCTTTTTAATGGAAAAATAAACTGAACTGTCTATTCTAAATTGAATCAGGCAAAATAAACAAAGTTTTTCTTTGCTGTAGGTACAGAATCCGTGTCCTGAATGGAAAAGGGTAATTAGTTTTAAACTCTTTCAGGAAAATAGTGTCTTTTTTAATTCTGTTTGTAAGGTCCCTGCCACAGTGGGTGTCTCTTCTATACCTATGAATTCTATGACCTATAGTAATACAAATAATCAAGAGTAACACTGCTATGAAAGTCATGTAACATTGAGCTCTCTTGGGTGCTTCTGCTTGCAAAGAGAAAAAGCTGATTTAAATGTCTGTGCTTCCTCAAAACAGCCTCCAGATGGTTCCAACCACAACAGGCCAAGGAAAGGGCTGGCCTGGAGGAGTGAGATGCTGTGAATGCTGCAGGGCCAGGCCAAACAAAGAAGGGACAACAGGCTAAGCTGGTTGGGAGTGTCACTGGGAAACAGTAGGGGCAAATTGTGGGATGTGGCCAAATGAAAATTTGAGGACCCTCTGCTGGCAAAGGGAAGATCTGGCACCTCACTCAGGAAAAAAAAAAACCCAAAAATCAAAAAACAAGCAAAAGGCCAACAAGACAAGTGGGGCTTCTGGCTCCTAAGCATTACACTGGGGCAGCAGAGATTCATAAATATCCTGGTTCCAAACCTGATCCTCAGTGGCTTCCTTAACCAAAAAAGATCCATCATCATCATCTTCAACCTCCTCTCATTGGAGGTTACCCGATAGAGGTTACTCTCTTGGAAGATGTAAGCTGTCCTTGAAATGTAAGGAATATAATGCAGCTCCCCTACGGATTGCCTGCTCAAGGTCCCAAGGACCTTGACGTAGAAGCAGCCCCACTCTGGAGCCCTGGCACTCATTATCCTTGACATAGGCCATTATGGCCTTATGTAGGCCACTTTGGTCTTAG
This sequence comes from Dromaius novaehollandiae, assembly GCF_036370855.1. NCBI lineage: Eukaryota > Metazoa > Chordata > Aves > Casuariiformes > Dromaiidae > Dromaius > Dromaius novaehollandiae. Next base: position 96,996,912 of record NC_088098.1, on the reverse strand, counting down.
ACATAGCTCCAGGACTCCTCTGAAATAGATCAGTGCCTCTGCCTTAAGATGTCATAGCAAGTGCCATCCATTCCACAGCCTCTCAGCCAGGGTCACCAGGATGATTCCCTCCCATCAGAAACTGATCCAGTATTTTCCCTGGGCCCAGCTAAATAAGCCTGAAGAACAAGTTTATTGACCTTATGGCCTTGAGTCTGATTCAATCAGTGGTGCCATCCTGTTATACACAATTAGCAAAAAAAGATCCTAGGCCATCAAGAGTCCAAGCAAAGAATAAGTCAAATAAATCAGAACTTGCCTATAAAGGAATATCCTGCAACCTTCCAATAGAGAGTAGGAAGGGAGGACTGGTAAACTGGTCTGTTGGCTGCCCAGTGAACAGTCAAGTACTGAATGGTGTAGAGACACAATACCCAATTCTGCATAAATTTCATGGGACTAAGATTATCCCCAAGAGATGACATAAACACCTTTGGACCAGTGTAGTCCATATGCAGGTACAACGCTTTGTGTTAAGTATACTCAGCTTTATTGTCTTGCAAAACCATCACCTGGAAACTCCTGCATTTTTTCATTGACATTTTCGATACTAGTACTAATCAAAAAAACACTGTCCTTGAGTGCAGAACTTGCACTCTCTGTGGAGGCCTGTAATTGCTGTTTGCTGCTCAGAATTCTTTCCCCTTAACTATTCTTTTTTTTTTTTTTTTTTTCCTTGCCAGATCAGTAGTTTATTAACTCTAGGGGTTTACTTGCAGACCTCATTTGAGTCTCCAGTTGGCACAAGTGTCCTTATAATTTGGGTAATGATGTACATAAGTGCATGACATGGATTATTTGAAAGGACCCAGATAATGAGCTGTTAAAACTGGGAAATGGACTTGCCCAATAGAGCAACAGACTGGGATTCACAGGAGAGAGATCCCAGTTATGACTCTGACACTATCTCTCTACATGACTTCAGAGAAGTCACTTAACTTCGTTATGCCTTAGTCGTCATGTCAAGAAAACAGAAGATACCTGCTTCTGGAAAGTGCTTCAATACTTGCAGATGAAATGTGTTAGGAAATTGCTGGAAACGCATTCAGTCAGCATCATTACTATTAACACAATAAATCCACCACTATCCTAGGGAGAATTTTTACCAATGGGAATTGTACTTTATAAAACAAAATACAAAGTAAAACTAAGGGTAAATGAAAGCGTGTTTATCATCTGCTTTAGGCACATCCAGTTTATCTAAAGACCCATGCTATTAATCATTCATCATGACTGCTGATTCCATATAGCAGACACATAACACCTCTCCACCCTCCCAACTTCTGATCCTATAAATCTTATGTAAGATACTCAAAACTAATGAAAGATGAACATGTATTAAAAAAATCCACTGATTACATTGAAAGTTTTGACTTCAGCTAGGTTCTCTTTGGGAGATGTAAGACAGAAGCTCGGTGTTATTTCACTGAAGCAACAAGAAACAGGACAATATACATCATAAACCTGAAGGAACAGGAAAAAAAATGGCTATCAAATATGCCTACATTATACTTATAAGGGACCTTTAGTATCGTTATAACTAAAGGGACCAGCTCCCTCAATGCAATGAAGCAGGTCTAGGCTGGGTTGTAAGAAGTGCCTCTAAACTACTTACTCTCTTGGGAAGTGGAGGAAAGGCCCTCTGGGGACCTCTGCAACAGCAGAAATGCCAGATGACACCACACCCTGCCTAAGCCTCAAAAGGCTACACCTTTAATGGCACATGATGCTTATGCAGCAAATTGCACACATGCCATGGGGAGACTGCCTTATCTTCACAGAGGCCTCAGTGGTCCAGTAAGGGACCACCACATTCTCCTCTGACTGAGGAAGCAGAAGAGAGGAGATAAAGCAAGGAATCAAAATCTGGTTACGTGGATGAAATTTACTGTTGAGTACACAACATTGGTGTTAACTGGAATATACAGTTATATAAGCCTGTTCCTGTCTCTCAGCACTGAAGTGAAGTTTAGCCTGAGGAAAAAGAAACAACTAGTTTGAAGAAACATTTCAAGAACAATTGTCAGGTATGGAGCAGCTACTGAAAAGTCAAGCCCGGTTATCAGAAGTAGTATCTGAGATACTAAAATTATTTCCTTGTGATTAATTGTATATCTTAGATACTCTGGCATAATAACTAGGAGTTAGGTAATTTTCTGTGAGTTACAATATTTCAGTAGCAGTAGGTGAGATTTGAAGCCTGTCTGTGCACTGCTCTGCAATCAGCTGAATTACATACACCAGGACAAATGAGTATTAAAATGCTAACAATGTGATTGAGTAGAACTTGACATTCACTTCAGCCCTCCGTTTTCCCACTGGTACATAAAGAAAAACAGATTGCTTTAAGGGCAGCTGATTACGCCTTTGTATTTGTACAACCTTTTCCTACAGAGGTTCCCACAGTCTGCAGAAAATTGGGGAGATAACTTGACCACAGGTAATAAGGCCTTCAGAAGACACACTCCTCAGTTCCCATCAGCCTTAAACACAGACAGTGCAAGCTGCTCTCTATTTTCAGTACTGAAGGCAAGAGAAATAGCATATCCAATTAAAAGAACAGGGGACTATTTAGGCAAGCAGAGCCAGGAAGCCTTTTGATGCAAATCTCTCTTGTACTACCAAAGCCAAGGCAGCTACGCTGATTTACACTGACAGATGAATATCGGACATGAATTAGGATTTTGCCCAGACCATCTGTTACAAGGTCTCTCCGCTTAAAGTTCCCTGGGGTTCTTTAATGACTAGTAGTCAGCTTTTTCTCAGTTTTTATGCCTCCTCCAAAAGACAACACACCAAGGGGTTTGTAGAATATGGATATTCCTAACCTCATGCTGGGGTGTTGATTCAGTAAAGATTTGGCAGAGTATTGATTCATTTTAGTGAATAACCAACAACCTTTCTTAAGCACACTAACTTTTCCTAGGACTTCTACTGTCCAAATACTTATCTACTTTGTTAAAAAAAATCTGATCAATTTGTGAGTTCTGCAGATGAAGATGTGCCAAGTTTAATTCATGAGCAAGGAACCTGCATAAACAACTCAAGTCCAAACACTAAAAAATGGATTGAAAAAACCTTCTGCTAAGACCCACTGGGAGTTGTTGAATAGATAACATAATTTTTTACTAGTGAAGACATTTTACCATTCAGTACATTTTCCCTGTCAAGTTCTAGGACAGATTTGAACAGATGCACAAAATAAGTTTGAAATATACTTCCCATCACATAGTGACAGCCATGATGATTCCAGGGTGTCATGTCTTCCACATAACACAGTCCTAATATCCTGTTTTAAACTCTTAGAAAAAAACATGATGAGGAGGACAGATTATCAGTCTTTCCAACCAGAATATGTGCATTAATTTGCTAATCTGAGAAGTCAATCTAAATTACCCAAGAATTACTTAATGGCTATTTGAACCTCCCCCAGCCCCCAACCTTAGAAACCTATCTATTTATTTTACACTGAGTGCATTGTCTTCGTAACTGCACAAGGGTTTCTGTTACGTTGCAAATGCTAGTGATTCAGACAACTCATAGGACAGCAGCAAATGGAGAGCAGACATTGTGAATGCTGTATCAAGCAATCCAATTTGATCAATAATCAAAATCATTGTAAACTGAAGCCTCGCTCATGGCTCTTGTGAAATGGGTGGATGGCGCCAGTTCCCTTCTTGGTAGGCAGGTGTCCAGATCCACTAGCATCCTTACGGTGCATCTGGCTACCAACTTCACATTCCTGAAAAGCATCTGCTCGCCTGCTGACACGACACCCATTTTATTCTCAGTCATCTGCAGCTGATACACAGAAGATGTACAGCTCTCTCATAGACCCTTGTTTTCTCTGAATTAAAAGTCAAACATACTTTTTTTTTTTTTTTATGAAATGGTGCCTAATACAGAGTGACAAGTCTTTTTTTTTTTTTTAAAAAAAAGGGAAGCAGAGGAGACATCAGCTCATGTAAGGGGAAGAACACCATTTCTTCCCCTTGCCTCCCAGTTGGAGGATCTGACACTGGAGCTAGGACAGGGGGTTTATGTGCACTGTGTCATTTCATGCAACCCTCTGAAAACACATAAATGCCCAAAGAGAAAAATCAAGCAAAAGCCTGTGCCTAGAACAAAAATCCAGGACAAAGCAGTGTTCAAAGGCTTCCTTCAGGACACTAGGACAAACTGCTGTATTCAGGGATTGCTGTGGCCAATCCAGATCTGGTCACCCTGACATAAAACCAGAGTAAGTATCATCTGGTAAACTCATCAACAGCCTCAGCAAGGAGACGTGTGACTGAACAAACACAAAGATGGTTCATTTTCTCACACACAGAGGGGGCTTGGGGCATATCGGCAAGGAAGTAAGTCAGCACAACTCCTGTCAGAGCTATCTCTATTTTCAGAATTAGAATAATTTTCCAGGGCTGTCATTCCAGGCTTTATGTTTAGGTCACACTGAGCCTCTGGTCCACAAAGGGAAGAATCAAGTCCTTTGTCCCTTATGACTGAATCCCCACCAAGTTTAATGGGACAGAGCTTCATTGTTGTTTAAAAAAAATACAAAGCAAGGAGAACTTACTTAAACATAGCACTCAACTTTGTAAGACAAGGTGGATTGCCTGGGATGAGAAGAAGGGAGACAGGGTAACTTCAAAAGCAGAACAACAATAAAAAAAAAGTAATGCCATTTTGCAGGATCCTAGCTGGCAGCTGTTCTTCTCCCTACTGTTTTCTTTGCACTTTGTAAGGAGAAAGAAAAGGAGATAGAGAAAACCCACGTTCCTCTCCCTGAATGTAGAGAGCACTTTGGTAGAAGGCCATTAGGATGCTGCAGGATGGTGTGAGTACCCCTCTGCTAATTTAAAAACCCTGTCGGTGATCCCGAGGTAAGCTAAAGGGCACTCAGAATAAAGTGTGTGCATGTATATTTGTACAGTAGAAAAAGTAAGGTTTTTGTTCTTTGATGGACCTTTTCACAACCTAAGTACTGTGGCCATTCTTTATAGTGCCTTTAATTTCCTTGCTTTCTGTTTTCTTAAGAGAATTTTTCTTTTTATAGAATATTATTTTTTAGTTCTAATTTTCAAAGGCTCTCGCTGCAAGGAGCTTTTCTCTGCTGACATGCTTGTGAGGGTCCATTGGCTTTCATTTAACATTCCCACTGGGTTTCTGGGGCATCAGTTTAAGTGCGGAATTCTCCCAGGAATAACAAATAATCCATTTTGTTCCCTTTAATATTTCCTGTATGCTTCCTTACTTTCAACTGGGCAGACACACTTAGTAAGCACCACTGGCTACCTCTGTGAGCAACTCCTCCGCTCTCCCGCTTGCAAACACAGAAAGTACAAAAAACAGACTTTGCTTCAGAGGTGGCAGCGGTGGGGGAGAACAACCCGAGGAACGGTCAAGCCTGTTATTGCCAAAATACAAGAATCCAAGCCAGAGCTCAAGGAAAATAAACAGGCTGTTGAAAAAGGTGAAAAGGGAAGGAAATTTCTGCTGCCTCAGGGAAAATATCTCACCATTTGCTTCAGCATCTCAGCCTGTCTTCAGGGAAGCACTACGGCAGGTAAGTTCTTTCATATTGAGGAGAACACTGGCACATGTGCTTGAAGTTAAGCAAACACTTAACTTGGGGCATTTTTTTTCTGAATTGGGGCCTCTATATGACCTACTAAGGTAAAGCAGTTTTTTTTGTTTTGTTTTTTTTGTTTTTAACTATTCAGTCTTTTCTTCAATAGCCAGCTTAGGAGACAATACTGATCTTGACATTTAATCCCTCCAGACTCTCATTTATTCCATTTTCCTATGGAATATTTACCTGTGTGCCTGACCACGCTTCTCCTTCTCCTCCAACCACATAAACATGCCCCACATATCTAACCTGCTAATGCAACCCCAGTGTCTGACTTTGAGCTCCCCTCCTTGTATACCAAGCACAATTGCTGAATGGTAAACCAGTGTAAAACAACAGTTCAAAACAGGGTAAAACAAGTGTAAATACAAGCCCTAGCCTCTCTTTACCGCTCTCATCCTGTATAATCATTTACACCAGTGCAATATTAAATGCACATATTTAACACTATTTTTGACAGCTGTCTGCATTCACTCTGAACTGCTTTGCAAAGAGGCAAGTAACAAAGTAAGGCTGAGAAATAAAGAATAATCATGAAGTCTTAGTCTGCTCCTGTTCCATACCACACATTATGCTCCTTCAGTGGAACTGCTCTGGTTTACAGCTGGGAGAGCAAGAAGTGAGCAGGAAAAGCAGCAGGTCTGACTGGCAGACCGTTACACCTCTCTGCAGCTGGCAGGGCAGCCGCTACTCCAAACTGCTGCAGAAGCAGAAATTTGTTCATAGAGGAAGGAAAAAGGCCTGTGTTACCTGGAGCTGAAGTATGAATCTGAGATAAGCAGATTAGTGTGCAGCTGACACCTGACATGCCTCAAAAGCAATCAGTTTTGTTTGCAGAGGGGTGAGTATCATTTGGGTACATTCACCCTAGTTTTGCTACTTTGGGCGCATGATCACACCCTGGTCATGAGTGATGGAACTCTCGTAGGTATGAAAGCGGGGTCTCCTTGGTGTGGTATGGGATGGGATAAGGGTGAGGTAGGATAAGGTGTCACGCCTCCAGGTTTCCCCAAGTGTATTTTTTTCCAGCTGGAAATTCTGAGCTAAAGGAACTGGAGGTCTTAAGCCATTTGTCCATGGTTTCTGGACATCCAGCAATGGTTGCTAGACATCTGGAAACCTTGTACTCTCAGCTTATGCATAGATGAAGATCAGGTCAGCTCTACAAAACAAGCACAGTCAGATTATTGTGCCTGAAATGTGTTAGACTTATGCCTGTACATTACGAGACATGAGCAGACCTGGAGCTTGGCCACTAGTGTGGGAGATGGGAAGGGTCTGTATTTCTCCAGGAAATTCCCCAAAAAAGCGGGACTCTGGCTCTGGCATTTGAAGGGTCACTGTACTTGCAAAGCCCTGCTGAAGCTGCTCAGCAGAGCAGTCCCTGTGAGCAGGGAATATTCCCCTTGTGCTCCAGAGCAGCCAGGTTCATGGCACTGCACTACATCCCCACAGCTGTCTGTAAAGACAGGCCATGTTACAGTGGGAAGCCATCCTTGCCATGCTAATAGGGCTGAAAATGCACCTCTGTGTCCCCTAAACAGCCTGAGGGAGAACGTGCTTCCAGACAGTCTTTTCTGCAGTGTCCCTTTAGAGTAGAACAGACTTCCACTACTTTCACACTGTGCTATACTCAGGCATGTGATTTATTTGAGATCAGCTGAGTTACAGGTTGTACTGGCTGTACCAAAATCAGATGCAAGCTCATATTCCATAACATCTATATGTGGGTGTTGGACCTGAGAGAAATGGCAAAACCCTTACCTCTATCAAGGAGCTGGCATGCAAAAATAAAATCAGTAAGTAGGGAACACTACACACAGGGGACTATCCCCAAAATGTGCCAGAATCAGATGCTGTGTTGTGCCAAAGCTCTTGTAACACCATGCTGTCAGTGGACACAGTTTTAGGATGAACTGGAGTTCCTCAGTTTTCCTCAAACTTCAGCCTGTGTCACTGACAAAGGTGAAATCTTTATTGAGTATATGTTGGCATACTGTGAGTCTGAAAAGTCTGCCTTGCAGAGCAGTCTCCAATCAAAAAAAAAGCAGCAGTTCTCTAACTCCATTTCACTTCATGGAGCCTAAATGCCTGCAAGGAACCATTCAAGATCGGTGGCATTTAGCAGAAAAGTGTTGTAAACAAACACTTAAATGAAGATTAGGCACTTTTAAACAATACATCATTAATTACCCCCCCCCCCCCCCCCCCCCCCCGACAAAGCCATTTTAAGTGCAGCCCATTTCTTTCAAATGCTGTGCAAAACTATTTGAGTTTTGAACACCCATCCCCAGGACAACTGCCAAAAAGCTCCAAGCAGGCAACCAGGTTTCCTGGGCCCTGTACACAAAGAGGCAGGACTTTCTGATGCTCTTCTCAGGGCCTCTGAAGAGCCAAATATATAAAGGCTGAAGAATTAGAATAAAGGCAGTAATCTCACTGGGCATAAGGCATCTGGTGAGCCAGTTTTCTTTGGGGTCTTTCTTGTGGTTTTTTTTTTTTTAATAAGGTTGTTTTTATTTCTCTGCTTTCAACTGAAATACTTACCTGTGTTGCTATCTGAGCTGGGAACCCATGAAGTTGTCTCTCCACCCTCACATTTCAGAAGGTTACTCTTTGCCCTTCTCTGAAGTAAAGCCATTGGACTTTTCCTGGGGAAGCACACTTCTAGCAGATACCTTGGCAACTGACAGTGCCTTAGTCTCATCCTTATTAGACTTCAATCAGAATGATTTTTCAAAACATATAGCATTAAGCATATAGCATAACAATATTATGGATTACGCTCCATATATGCTATAAAGAAACCATTTTTCATTAAGCCATTTCCAACCAAACTGCATTCACTCAGGACACTTAATCATGCAAACTGAATATAAATCACTTAGAGGCTCTATAAATCATGTTGGTCACTGACCAAAAAAAAAAAAAAAAAAGCATTCCTTTAAAAATGAGAACCTCCCCACCCACCCCTTCCTTCATTTCCATTGCCCAACGCAACCTAATTTAACTGGGCTGAAAACTATGTAAGGAGGCAAGTTCAAATCTGAGATATTAATTCCTAGAAGTGGTCAGGAATTTCTAGGCTAAACTTTTCTTATCCCTCCACCCCTAATGAAAAAAACAGTGATCTGCCAAAACTGATATTGACTAATAGGAAAGGTTTGTTTTCAACAAGTCTCTCAGCTTTGAAAAATCCAGAAGAACCTTTGAATGACCAAGAACTGCTGTTTTGACATTTTTAAAGTGAAAAGTTTTATTTCCTAATTGAAAGAAACAAACAAAAGACCTACATTCATTTTGTACTAAGAGGAGGCAAATACTTAGAAAGGTCACGATCAAAATATACTCTTTGAATGTTATTAAAGTAAAATATTTAGTTTGGCCCCATCTTGATTTTATTTTGGGGATTTTCATCCAAGTTTTAAGTGGACCTTTCATCCCTGGTGCGAGATAGGAAAAATACTGGAATTCTTGCGCACTGTGACAGGGTAGGGAGACTTACTCCTGCTGAGGTTCAGGAGCCCTTTCTCTTGCTCTAATTCCACCAGAAGGGGACACAAGGCCATCTTCACTTTAACGTGGCTGAAAAGCAGGAGTAAAGCCTACTCATATGCTTTAATTCTCAAGAGCCTGACACCTGCCCCAGACACTTATAGGAAAGATCCAATGCACAGAAAGCCATATCCTCAGCTTGGGTAAATCAGAGCAGCTGATGGGCAGCACAGATGAACTGATTTACCTAGGCCAGGTGTTAGGCTTTATCTTAGATCTATTGCGTACTGGTGTAGACATCTGCTAAGGTAACAAATCAGGCCCTATGTCTAAATGCAAAGGTAAGCTATACTGGCTATAGTGCTGCCTGCATTGGCCACTGCTCTTTTAAGCTGCTTTTTCTCCATTAATGTACCTTCTGAGTCCATTTTAAAGAGAAACTAACAAGTCAGCCATTGATTTACCACGAGACCCATTAGCAGAAGGCATTTAAAACTGCAGACCATTTACTTTAGCTGTATTATGGCCCTGCTGATATCAATCACCATAACATCACAGACATCAGCAGAGCTGTACCAATTTATATGAGCCAAGGATCTACCTTCTTACCTTTACTGAGGTTTTTGCAGTAATTCATATTCTTAAGCCTTGATTTGGAGCCTGATTGTTTTCAGCTGGACCCCTTGTAGAGCCCCAGTGAAATAAAATTAGGTGAAGCAATTTCTAAGGCAATTTAAGGCCATTAAACACAGCCCAAAAAGTGATTAACATTGTTTGCATGATTTACTGACCTGACTGAGCACAGTTTGGTTGAAAATGGCTTAATCAAAAACACTTTTACTTGCAGCAAGGAGAGGGCTTAATCCATGCTTTCAAAAACACCAATTTTAGCCAAATATGGAGGGTCAAATAGAGACTCCGATCACCAAAGTTTTGACTAGAGGTATTCTTCTAAGGAAGCAACATGGGGTCTATCCCACATCTAACCCTGAAATTAGCAGGTCTCCATCCATGAACTGCTCTGCAGTGTCATAGCATTCCTTAGGGAAACCCAGTTACTGCAGCCAAATTTCAATCATATGGGAGGCAGTCTGCAGTGCAGAAATGGACACAGCCACAGATTTGTGGAATCACTGCAATGTATCATAAACTTCCTCCTGTCTCTGCCCCAACGATCTCCTCCTCAGCCTTTCCAAAATGAGGAAAATCACGTTGGAACATATCTAACATGCACAGCTCCCTATCAAAGATGAAGAAAATGCCTTAAGTGACAGAGACATTATTTGCCACACTCCCTAATCTAAATACTGTTTTCTGACAGCATTCCTCTGTCACTGTTTTTTTAATAGGTAGGAGAGGGGTCGGCAGAAGAACGCTTGGAAAGCTGATTCAGATTGCTCAGATTGTGCATCAAATTAAAAATCACCTCATTCAACAATTCTCTGGCCTAGATTTGTTTGCTCCCACTGCCAGATGCAACTTAGTTGCACCTGCTCACCTTCTGATTCGGGAGTGAGCTGGCAACACCTGTTCTGATTTAATTCGATGAAAGTAAATCACTGCACGTCCCGTAACAGCAAGGATCCATTATCGGTAACTACATTATCTGCAGTGTACTAAACATTTTCTCTGAACACACTTATAGGAAGATAAGCAAAATAATAGGAAGCATCTCAGTAAGTGGTTGCCAATCTAAGGTTTTCCCTCTCTAGGAGCAGCTAGCAGTGCAGGAGGGAGCGAGGAAAACTGGGTTTACCGTCAGGCTTTTGCAACCTGTAGATGAATGCAGATAATAATTCTGTGCTGATGGATGAGGAATTTGTAGGTCTATTCAGGAGGACATCAGCAGGAGGTGAAGAACTTGTTTTGGGTTGTAAGCAGAAAAATACATGTAATGGCTACAATTGTGGGAGAGAGATCCGGTGTGGCATGTGGAGTTGGGCCGTTGTGTTTCTCTAGTGGGTGCCTGCTAGAGCCACATGAGCAGTGACAGGAGGGGGCTCTGGGGTGTTTTGCTACTGTGGGTCACACAGCCGTGCTGTCCACCACTTTTAGCAATGGTGGTTTGCAGGACCATCATAATCCTCAGGCTGCTGCTGGGCTTCTCGTTGGGGTTTGAGGAATTTGAAAAAAATCACGAGGGAAATAAAAGCCTCTTTTCACAGAGGAGGAAAATGGATCCAAACTGCTCTGAAAGTAGATGCAGATTACATGTGAAGCATTACAGGCCCAGCTTTAGAACAGATTTCATCTTCAGATATCCTGAAGTCTGCAACAACACACAGCTGATATGTTGGCAAGCAGTGTCAGGCTGGCCCTCTCCTAAACAAGCTGCTTCCCAGCCGGTAACTACATGGTGCATGGCTGTTTTTCCCTCTTCTGCATTTCCCCCAGCTCCTTGAACTCCCAAGCCCTTGCAGACAGTCTAGGGGCAAAGACCTGGCAGTTCCCACTTTTCACCCATCTTTTAGCAAACCCACACTCATATTTTGGCTCAACCTCCATCCCCAAACCAGGCAACAGATACAAAAAATACCGTGCGGGGATGTTTGCTCAGAGACACGTGTCTCCCGGAGGACCTCAGTGCAGCACCTGTGGTCAGCTGTGCTGCTGCCTCTGGACACAACCCCTATACCTTCATTTCCCCCATTTCTACAGCAGTCCCAAAGCCGTTCATCTGCACCTACCAAGGACACAGCAGGAGACAGAGCAGTTTCACTTACAGTTCACCACTTCCTTTTGACTCAGCTGCACTCTCCCCCCCCCCCCTTTTTTTCAACCAGCTCAGCTTTGTAAAGCTCTACAGTGAAATTGCAACCAAACACAGTTCACACAAGGGAAGAATAATCTCACAGGCACCAGCAGAGCACAAAAGCTTACATCAGCTTTTGCGCAGGCACAGCGGCTGACATATGGCACAATGCAACAAGCAACCAAACCCAAAGCTATTTGGTGGTGACCTACACATCTGCTGGAGTGAGAACCAGGGCCTTAGAGCACAGTTCAAACGCAGCTGGTTTGAATGGGAAAAAGCAACACCGTCTGTTCTCTCTTACAATATGTCCACCTGTGACCCAGCTAACGTTAGGAATGCGACCATACCTATTGTAACTCTCTATGTTATACAGCAGAACTCTAAAATGACTATGTGGGGTTCTCTGCTTAGTGCTGGATTAAATTTACTTTGTGTGCAAGTGAAAAAGTTTTTTTTAATGTTTTTTCCTAACTACTAGACTGATGGTTCATTCTGCGGTCCCATGAATGTCAAGCCTGAACACTTCTGCTCTATGTCTCTTTATGAGCAAGAAGTGTTCCTTAAACAAAACCTTCCCCTGAGCAATACCAGACCGACATCATGAATTTGGGAACTGGGATATAGAAAGAGAAGTTTCAGGTGTAAAGGAGCGAGGATTGAGATTTAGCAGTGACCTGAAGGTGCAGGATTAAAAAGAGAGGGAAATCAAAGCTGCCATTAAGGTAATGAGTCTGGGGAACATGGAAAGAGGAATTTGTGATGGAGCGAATACGGAATATGTTTTTTTCCACAATGAATTTAAGTGAGTGGCAATGATACCTGAGAAGGCAGACACTAGGGAGGCAGGCAGAGGTGGGAAGGTAATCTGAAAAGTACTGACACAGAGATCTGAGACGCGCCGATGCAGGGATAACACAAAGTGGATGGACAGAAGGGCTGTTGAGATATGAATGGCAAGGCAAGATGGAGGGAGCACCACAGGAGAAAAGTAGTAGTGAGGGAGCAGCTTGGTGCCTGACTCTTATGCCAGGAGATGTAACTCAGTCACAAGTTTTCAGTCACAAAAGGACTGAAACTCTAATGTACGTTTTCCAATTATCACTTTTGATCGAACTACTAGCGGCACTCCCCTCTCATGCTGAAATAAGCTGTAAGCAGTAGTCAGGGTGTTTCTCCATTCTCCTCTGAAATTCTAGTCCTTTTTATTGCACAATTCAGAGAGTTGACTGCCTTGTGGTTTCTTCAGGTTTTTTCTTCTTTATTTGGAAAAAGGTCTGCTGGCTTTGGCAGCATGACTTCAGCAGGTTCCTCTTTTCGCTGGAGGTCTTGCACTATTTCCCTGAGACACAAAACCAATTCACACTGGAAAGTTAATACTAATGCAAAGCAAGATGAGACAGAGGCTGAGAATTCCCTTGTGACAGGTCTGTAATGACACACGTACAGGAAGCAGTCAGAAATTTCATAGGGTAAGTCCTAGAGAGAGAGTGGGAGAAGAGGAGTTTCTACTATCATAGAGGGAAGTCTCTCACTTAGAAGAGGCGGAAATTTTCAAAATTGGGAACAACGGGTTCCTGAAGGTGAATGATTCATAATAGACAGTAAGAATTCAGAAGGAAGAGAGTAATTTCCTTTGGGAGGTATTTTCACAGAAATTGACCCAGCTTCATAAAACCCACACAGCTATGCTTTTTCTGGCAATGTATCTCCTTCACAGCAAATCAGTCAGGCCTACAACCGAGTAAGGAGTTCCACTGCGAGGAAGAATAACCGAGCAGGAAGCCAGCCCACTTCTGGGCCCTGAAGAACAAGGAAAAATACAACTCAGTGCTTCATTTAGCCAATACCTTAGTTTTTTTGGTTAGTTCATGAAGAACCAAGTCATCTTTCAGGAATTTCTGACTGTAGGCGCATCTATTTTGAGGTGAGCAAGAGGAAAAGAAAGAGTCTGGCATCTGATGAAAAGAGAAAGGAAAATCCAGAGAAGTAACAAGTAAAACCCACTGCTCATCATGTAAATCCCAGCTCTGAAATGTGAAAGTTCACAGATGCTTTACAATGTCCTGCAGAAAATCCCTAGAATAATCCAGGGAAAGAAGGGTGCATTCATCTTCTTTCTCTCTCTTTCCTCGTCACACACACTCAAACAGGTTTGTGTATACATGCACATCTACTCCTTGGGATCAAAACAGGTACAAATGGTAGCTCAGCTTTAATTCCCCAATGCAGAAGTGTGTCCATACCTAATGCTAAGATATGACACCCTGCAGTGAAGTGCTGGTCTGACAGTGAGACATCCTGAATAGTATCATCTACTGCAGAGGGTACAGTATCACATTAGTGCGGAACTATTGCTTTTATCAACAAAATCAAATAAGCAGAGAGGACAGAGTGTTTCCCTACTGTTCTCAGAGGTGTATGAAGGGGAGTGACTATTTTATGGTTGTGGACATGCTCACAGACATTGCCACATAGGCAATCATTGGTATATCTGGACATCTACCTGGCCTAATTCACTAGGTCATGTTTTACACATACATTGGGCTTTTTCTCATGATTCTGTATAAATCAATCAAGGAACAGAGTCGCATTTGCCCCCCTGTTTGATGTGGGGGAAAAAGAAACAATTGTACAGAACGGGGCTTAAAGAAAATGTTTTTAAAAAAATGCAACTCAAGAAAATGCTCCACATAGTTCCTAGAGCAGGCATATGCAGAGCTGATCAGTGGCAGGCTCAGAGAAAAGCAAGAAGTCAGGGAGAATTACGGAACTGGAAGAGAAGGAGGGAATGATCTAGCTATTTTTCGAGGGTTCCAGTTAATATTAGTATGATGCACTCCGGAGATGACAGTGCACCCGTCTGTTTCCTAATGACTATATTTGATTCTGCAGCTGACAGAAAGAAACAGATGCAGCTTCTAAGAGGCTGGGCCACTGCACCTACTGTTACAATTTACAATATTAATACATCTACAGAGAAAAGTCTGCTCATTCAGCACAGTCCTACTTCTCTTGATTAATTCAGTCACTATCCAGGTTTTTCTTACCATTTTTTTGTTCCTTTTAATTGCGCTTGCCCTTCTCTGCCCCAGTCTGACCTGGCTATGTTTGGAGAAAAAACACCTCTAAATCTTTTTTGGTTTTGTACTGTGAAGCCTAACAAACACCTTCATTAAAAATCTAAGACATCATGAAGGTATAGCTTCTTATATTGTCAATTCTAATGGGGAACAAAATGTGAATGGTATTATAAGTCTTACATTTGATTTCCCTACAACAAAGCAGGCGAGGGAAGGGAAGCAAGTGAAGCAATAAACAGCTGCTTTTTTTTTTCTTCTTTCTTTCTTTCATAACTGGATGGTCTTCATGAACCTGCTTCATATATCAAGTGATATATGTTTCCTCCAGCTCCCTAATACCTTAGAGTCTAGAAATGATACTCACATCATCCAAACACTCTATTTTATTCTCTAACCACAAATTAACGTTTCACCAGATGTGACCCTCAGTTAGATATGTCTCAGCCTTTACATTGCACATCTCCAGCCTTTATCAATGCTATTCTAAAGGGCAGGCATATTCGATTTAATAGTCTTTTTACTTTTCCCTTCACTCTTTCTGTCTTTTGTGACTTAAACAATCAATCTTCTTCTCTCTTTTCTCCCATTTTTGCTTGAGAACTATTCCTATTCTTGCTCTTGCCTGTGTCTTCTTTCTCTCTAACAACCTGTCAGCAAATAGCATTTTCTGTGTTGACACAGCTCCTTCCCTTCTGATCGCAGACCTGAGGCATTAGCGTAACTTTGCTCTGCCTTGGAGTTAGGGACGGGGGTTGTCACCTCCGAGGCGGTGACTTGGAAACAGATAAACTGAGAACTGGGACTGCTGCTCGCAGGCCAGTGCTTCAGGATGCTGCACTGAATCCTTGCTACCTTGTCCTCAAAAATATCCCTGTGTTTGGGTGTTTATCAGCTTAGGATGATGGTCTGGTATCTCTCTGACATGGCAGTAACACCTCTCCCTCTGGTAGTTACTTACACACAAATTCAATTTCTTCCACAAGTACCCCCATGAGCAGGGACCTGTCATTGCTGGTGGCAAGAAGTGGGAGCCAGAAGCCTGCTCGTATCCAAGGGGCAGATGCCAACCGAGGTTCATGCAGCCTGCTGGAAATGTGACTAGCCCTCCTTTAAACACCCAAAGCCCCAAAATACCCCTTCCTGTGCTGGTCACTGTCACTGTGCACCACAGCAAGCCAACACAGTGATGGAGAGCTTCTTCCTTCCTGAGTATGTACTGAAGACACTGCTCAGATAAGGAGTTACTACCCTAGAGCTAAGAAATCTGATTTCTCCCCCTCCCTTTTTTGTTTGTATTTTCTTCCCTTAATAGAAGGGTCATTTCGGCAGCCCCTGCAGTCAGTAGGAATTTTACTGTAGAGATCATCAGTCACAACATGGCTTATAAATACAAAATGCCAGTGCAGATCTGTCAAGTCTCTTCCTTGCTGTGTGACACTCACCCATCTGCTACCTGCCCCCAGCCCCTCTGCCTTTCCCCCACACCCTTGTCCCCAGACCAGCAGCGCACTCATTCCTGCAGGGGTACCGAAGCTCCTCTCCAGGTGTGGCCTCCCTCTGCGTCAGCGTTGCCCCATGGCACCTCCTCACCTGTCATCCCCTGTAGAGAGGGGACTTGGAGCAGGTGATGCCACTCAGCCTGCAGGAGCACACAGTGCCAGAGGTCTCAGCAGGCTGCACCAGGCTTCCTGTGATTTAAATCTACAACAAATTTCAATGTCCCCTGTGACTTACCAACAACCCAGGGCAAGGGCAGGTGTTGTTACTAAAGCTGCCTCCTAGTCCCAGGGATGCGTCTATAGGGCAAGAGAAGAGGGCTGTATTCACCCATGCGGTGCTGAAGCCACCTATGTAATCCACGCCACAGGAGCAATCGGACATCAAAGCAAAGTCTGTTGAGTACCCCATCTTCAAAAGCAGTATTGAAGAGCTTGTTTGGTGCTTCTGAGGAAAATGTTTCAGCAGTGCAACCCTACAGAAACTCTTGCAATGCTCCATAATATTTTACAGAATTTTATTCTATTTGGTCAATGGTTGCTTCCAGGAGTGGATCTAACTTAAATGAAGATGTGGAAATCCCTTTTCTCTGCCAGTCTCTGCTCTGGTGGGTCTTGTAACAAAGCATTGTGATGGGCTGGGGAGTAGAAAGAGGTCTGGGATGGAGGGCTGTGAAGAGGAAGAAAAACACCTTCCTTGGCTGCTGTGCAGCAGCACAGCCCATCTCGGGTTGGCCACCCCCGGCATGAAGTGGTAGTGAAAAGCCTCTCCACATTATGAGTGTGCACAAGTGCTGTGGCACGAGACGGTGGGTTAATAAAGTGCCTGAAGCTCTCCTAATTCACCCTTTTTCTCTGTACCACTTTCCCTTTGCCTTTCTCCCAGGTAAAGCTCTACCTGGCTTATGCCAAACTAGGAAAGCACAGAAGACATAATGCAAAAGTGCAGGCAGGTTTTAATCAGAGAACACTCCTGGGTTTTTGGAAACTTCTAGTTTTATGTCAAAAAATCCACTCTGTCTCACTGTCTGTCTTCCTAGATTAGCTTTGAGGGAGTTTCAATTTCTTTCTGAACTCCAGTATTTTCTCTGTAAGCCTGTCTTGATGAGGTCCTGTGACTTGCATAGCAAGCACTTCTTTTAAATATCTGACCACGGCCACTTCCAGCCGATGTGGGATCCTCTATCAAATCAGTGTACTGGAAACCTGGAAAGAGTCAACAATTGCTGTGTGCGGTCTCCTCTGACCCACCCCTATGCTATGCCATTTGAGGTAGAAAAGATAATACGTGCGCTAAGCAGAGGAGATGTAGGATAACATAGAATAGGCGCTTGGCAGTTAAACAGCAGGTAAGATGAGAAAATGCTCTCCTGTTGATCAGGGTATAAACAGGATGGAGAGGTCATTAATTACTGAAGGAGTCAAGCAAAGCTGAGTGAACAATCAGACTAAATATATCTTGGGAAACCTTCCTGTTTCATTCTTCTCTTAGAAGGTCAGCCCTTTTGCAAGTCTACCTTAAAGATCTTGAATACCTTTAAAACTAGGACTAAGGCACCTCTGAGAATACATTTCTACTACATTCTCCCAAAAGAAAGACATTATTGGCAACAGATTTCATACAGAAAAAAATTAAGCCCCACTTTTCTGTCCCACTCTTGTTCAGTTCGGCCTCCGCCGCTTCTCGGGCAATGCAAACAGCTCTTGTTCCTCTGGGAATATTTGAACTCAGAGAGCTCTGGTGTCTCACCACAGGTTTCAGGAGAAGTATCCCACACTTTCAAAATTTCAAAATCTTCTGCTTCCAAAAGCTTCTACTTACATCTTCCAGAATGAGAAGAAGATCTTCATGTTTGGTTCTAACAAACCTATATTTTTCTGGAAAAGAAATGCAATGTGGCTGCCGCTTGATTCATGTACAGCTAAATCTGTCTGGATTCCTAAATCATCCATGAAATGATGGCCTAAAAACCGATTGCAAAAGTTGCCAAGATCAGAGAAAGCACATTTCTCTTATCCCTATTTGGACCTCCATGTATACATCAGTAGAAGATTAGCTTTTACATTGTACCTCATGTTTTAGTTCTTAAAAAAAAAAAAGAGCTGTTTAAATATTTTCTTAACTGTTAAAGGGGATTTCTTTTTATAGTGCAGATAATTAAGTATTGAAGACAGAGTGATCCATTTGATACAGAGAGAATAAAAGATTTGAAGAATTTTAAATAAAAAACATAACCCAAACACTATCTGAACTGACTACTGTACTCTTTGAAATTTAACTGTGATATTTTATCCCTATTTCTACAAAGTCTTCCATTAATGGCTCTGCATATTTATGGCATTTAAATTAGTAACTTGCATTCTCCCATATTGCAGTGTACTAGAAACTTATAAAGGGGAGAAAAACTTAAAAAATCTGAAAATAATATTTGGAGTTAAAATGATGTCTGTTCCCTAGTTTATTTCAATAGTTAGGGCATGCAACCATTTGTCAGATTATAATGCACTGCGTTTGCTCCTATTTCAATAATAATAAAAAAGTGATCTGAGGAAAAAAGAGAACTTTCCTACATCTTCACTCTAAGTTTCTCTGTAGCCAAATCACTTTTTTGTATGTAATATAAAAGGGATTTGGACTGTACAGAAATGTAATGAGAGCAAAATCCCAGAGTTCGGTATCTCCAGAGCCTTCAGGTATCTACTACAGCCATCAATTTAACAAGCCACTTAAATGTGTGCCTATTCTCAGCACTGGCTGAAGCTCTATTGGACTTAAGCACGTGCTTAATGTTTCGCTGCATTGAAACTTGGAATAAATAGTAATGATTGTGTTTTAATTTGGTTTGTTGCTGCTACCCTTGATAAATGTTCTTGTGACTCCCTCCAGTAAAAGTGTGTGTCGCACTGTGGCCTTAAAGATTACTCCACAAGCAGAAAAGCCACTGAAGTGCATTAGTATGTGCTTCTGAAATAGAGCTAAACAAACATACTAGTTCTTGCTAGCTTCTTCAGTGACATTGCTTGTTTGTATTTTTAGCTGCCGTTTTGTCAACTTCTTCCAACATCCTCTCCCCACAGTCCCCCCACAGCAAAATCCTCCCAAACTATGATGGTCCCAAGAACAGGCCATGCCATTACAAGAAGGACTCTCCTGCTCCAAGAACAGTGCACAACAGCAGCTGCCAAAGGAAACACGGGAACATGGCAATGAGGCCAAGCAGTGGAGAGGGTTACGGGAGAGTGTAATGGTTTAGGCAACAGTTGTGGAAAGTACTCAAGATCCAGTAATACAAGCTTAACTTTCTGAGCCACAAAGCTCAAGAAAGTTTGACAGTAGGTAAAATGCATAAACCCAGTCCTGGAAGCAGGTCATCATACATAACAAAATGAAAGCTCTTCAGAGGTACTTTTCTTTCCTACGTTCTTTCTCATCCATACACATACATGTCAGATTTTGTGAGATACGGACATTTTTAGATAGGGACAGATTTAGGCCTCTCTTTGTATTACCATTTGCTAGTGAAATGCAAGCTGCTAGCTCAAGTGTGTGTCCTCTCCACTCCCTCCTTCCTTTTTACTCCCCGCTCCCCTTTTAGATTGGAGCTGCAACCGCTTCCAAAGAAAGGAGGCATATTTCAAATCTACAGGAAACAGGAGATTTTCATTGCTATGGTTCTCTCCAAAATTCAGATAATTGATGAATGAACTTTTCCCCTCTGCTCATTTGTAGCAGCAGGAGGAGATGGATGTAATTATGACACTCATAACTGAAGATTTGGTATTCTGTGGTTACATCAGCCAAAAATTGGAAAGAGGAATGCACATCATGGGGCTTTTAATAATTTGTCAAACCTCAGGAATGGAAGGGGTATCAATAACACATCTCCACAAGCTGTGCTGTTTGCAGTCTTCTCATTTCTATGTGAAGTGTGACAGTACAGAAGCCACAATAATAGATGCCCCAGATGATTCCTGCTGTTACAGCCAAGCCTAACTGTAATCTCAGGTTCAGAGACATTTGCCCATCGCCACAAATCTGATCAAGTTCACTGCAGCACAGGCTTAATCTGTTTGTCACCCACCTGGTATTGAAGGTTAGCAGCAGACAAAATACTTTCAAGTTCACTGTTTGCAATACCAATTTCATAAAGAGTTCATTTGCATGAAAGCAAGTTCAGTTATCTTCAGAAGAGGGGACTTCAGAGGATAATTTAGTTATAATATGATCCCCATTTCTTCCTTTTTATCCCAAGCGATTGTTTTACACACACCTGAATGACTTATCAAACCTTCTTCCCTGTCCTTTTCTTTACAAAGAAAACACAGTAACACACACACGCTCACAGTCATGTTCCCTAAAGAGCGTGCAATTTATAGATCTCACTTTCTTCAAGGGGATTGCAAACAAATAGATCTCTTTCCTCTGACAGGCACAGAAATCCACTGATATAATTGCCACGACAAGAAATCAAGGTTTATCCCTATGCCTCAGCTAGAATGGGCACTTGAGCCCAAGTGGGCTATGCAGTAGCACAGCCCTCCAATATTCACCAAACAAACCCATTGCCCCTATTTCCAGAGGGTGCAGTAACTTTAGTTCTCATGCTTTGAAACCTCTAGTACTTATGGGATTAAATCAAGCCTTAGCTCATGGGTGCATTTGATTCATTCAGTAATCAATCAGCTTAAAACATTCCAAGCAAAAAGAAAGGTGTAATTTGTAACTAAAGCCAGAAGAAAAGGAAACAAAATCAATATTAGAATATTAGCAAGTGTGGGCAAGAGTTTCCAATGCAGGATTACCAACAGGATAAACACATACACTTAGAAAACAATTAAATACAAAGCTAAATCATCTTGGGAAGATATATACCAACAGGACTGACGTTTAGGACGACAAAAGCCGTGAACAACATGAAATGGAGAAAATGGGAACCATTTTTGTTTTGCTTTGCAACTACCCTCACAAGTTTTTTCAAATGCTTATAAATCATTACATATATTTTATACACATACATACATACAAATGTATATATATCTGTTCAAAGTATTTTAACAGATTTAAAATACCTCCTTGCAGCTTTAGAGGTGTGGGGCTACCCAGAGGAAGCAGTTGCAGAACCCTGTTGCTTGAGACAAAGAAACACATCCTTCAATGAAATACTCTCTTTCTTATCAGTTGAATTAACCTTTGCAACTTTGTGTGATGAAAAACAGCTGAAAATCCTCTATTTCCATTACTTTTTTTTTATTTTTGGTGTGTGCTATTTTCTTCATTTCAATTAATTATCTAGAAGCACAATCAACTTAGCAGGGTGCCTTAAAAAATTTCTTCACTGTGGTGCTGTACCACAGAGCAGACAGTTTAACTAGATGATTTTATTTGGGAGCCAATTAACACTCAGATCCAAAAAAAGCAAGTAATCCATCTTTTTATTTAGCCCCTGTAAGCAACCTCCTCACTGGGAGTTTGCAGTCAAACCTCTGTTACATGTTGTGGATTCCTGACAAGAAAAGGTTTTTGAAGATAAGCAGTCCTGGGTTTAAAGAAATATTGTTTGCCCTTTCACAGAAAAGCAGCCATCTTTGATCTACTCCTTACCAATAGGTAGTGAACAAATGAGAGAAGATGAATTACGGAGTAGCTTCAAATAAGTGACTGTGAGCTATGACACTCAAAGTGAGAACAGGGATGGGTTTGCTGCTTATAACAGGAGATACAGCCTGAGTTACTGAGTTGCTTTGGTCAAAAAAGTAGGACAGGGAGAGAAGAAAGAGGGGTGTTTCAAATGAAAATGTTGCCTTTTTGTTCAATAAATGAGAAATAAAATCTTTTTTGTACAAAATCAGAAATTTTGTGGGGTGCAATTTTCAGTAATAATTTACCATTTAGTGCTGTAAGCTGGCTCTGGATTTTTTGTTTATTTGTTGACTTAAATCCACATTTTCCATTCAAAACTAGTTTGAATGGAAAATTTTTGGTACAGGTTTTGTGTGTTGCATCTCTACAATTCCACTCTGACCTAATGTGTCTGTACAGGCAGTGCACTAAGAGAGTATTAGGTGGCAAAGAATTAAGTTTCCAAGGTGCAGAAATAGAAAAGAAAATCAATCTAGTGGAAACTGAAATAGAGAAATAGAAAAGAAAGGCATGGTACGAAGGCCTAGATTTACCAAGAGGGTACAACGAAGGGGCTGTACTGCCAATATTAGCATGGTTGGGCAAATTGGGTAATCTCATAATTTAGCCTTCCCACCAAAGCACACAGGGGCTGGCTCTGCCGCTCCCCCACTTCTGTCTCTTCCTACTCTGGAACTTTATAATATCAGCCATGTTTAAAGCCAGGGGATGTTCTTATCCTTGTATTTCAATCCCATCTCTCTGGAAATGCTGCCTTCTCTTTCCCTGTCTCCTCCACCATGATCTTCAGCTTTCTCACTGTAAAGACTTCTGTGCAGCACTGATATTTACCCATGCAGCTGTGGCACTACGAAGTGTAACGATCAGGATGGAAACACCCGGGAAAGGAAGCAAGCAAGAAATAAAAGAAGTGGATTTAGACATAAGGGTGCATAGGCGGGTTGAGAAAAATAAGAAGGGTTTTTACAACATACCATGTAGGAAAGCAAGTACATCAATAATTAAAGAAAGGATGGACTCAGTAATAGCTTTGAAAAGCCAGATTTTCAATTTCTGCTTTGGGAGACAGACTGCAGGAAACAGTCTTGCACAGACACAAAAATAGTCTGAAGGGTCTGAAAAACTCTTTCCAAACTGTCTGACAAGGTGATGAATTGGTGATAAATTGTCTCTAGCTCTAAAATGGTACACTCCAGATTTGGCATCCCAAAAACATTAGCACAGGGGAAGGGGGAATTCAGAGTCTAAATCCAGATTTTGTATGATCAGCTCAACTCCAGAACAAAAATGATAGGAAGGCAGGCATTGATCTCAAAGAATAACTCCTTTATCAGCAGTCACAGGATCTATGCATGTAGCCCAGCTTTAGCCTTTTAAATGTTCAGCATTTTGTGAAGCCACGTACCCAGGATCTATTGGCAATGCAAAGAAAGGGACACCACCAGAAGACACATTATAATAAAAACACCTGCAGGAAGGAATTCATCCCATGCTGCCTAACTAGAGGAAACCCAGAGAGCTAGCTCAGAGTATTTCACTTTTAGACACTTCACTTCTTCACCCTCCCAAAGCTGGCCCATCTTTTGTTGGAATTTGGCCTTGTTTTTCTGTAGGTCTAAATTTTGGCTTTTTTATGAAGGAAAAAGCAGCAAAGTTATACCCACTTTGGTTTTGTTGTGAAAGCTTTGCACAGCTTGAATCAGACACAAAACAGCTACTGGTACTGATGTCTGGCCAGAGAGGTCCAGGGGAAGGTTTTTAGCCTTAGTTCTTAGTACAAAGCAGGAAAAAAAAAAAAACCTAGTTATCTAACTGAGAGTTGGTGAGACGCTGGAGCAGAGGCAAGGAAAAACTAGGGCAGAGGATGTTCAGGCACCGAATTTCCCTGGTTCTTCCTGAAAGGGTGGAAGTGGGAGACAGGCAAATTCCACTTCCTCATGACAGTTCTCAGTTGCTTGAGGACTGGGTGTCTTGAGAAACCCACCCTCTTTGGCAGCCCCCTCTCCTGTTCTTCACCCTTCTCCCACCTCATGATTTTCTTTCTGATCACACCACAAGCATTGTTACTATCTCTTTGCCTAGCCTAGGTTAGCTGTATTTAAATCTCACGTGTTATTTACCAATGACCTTCACTTCAGAAGATATGTGCTTTTTGTTGCCTAGCTGTGTAAAGACTGACAGCAACCTTCATCAGTGGATAATTTCCAAATGAGGAAGATATCCATGTGAGACCATTAAAACCACTAAATTGATTTGTGCTAGCTCCTCAGGTCAGATTTCAACTCATTTTTCTTCAAGACAGACTAAACTAATTTACACATGGGGGCTTTGCCCTCCACTCCTTACAAGCCTTCAAACCTAGAAATAAATGATGTATGGCCATTTACTATAGCCATATCTTGTGAGGGCAATTGATTCAATTACATTATATTCACTGGAAACAAAGCAGCCATATGGTGAGCTTTCTACCCCAAAGTAAAGGATGTGACGCAGCCACTACTCTGGACCTGATAGTTCCTGCACGGATGCTACCTCCTGAACATCATTCCTGTATGAAGAGCTTTCCCTGAGTCACAGGGGAAGTCTCAGTTCAAGGCTGGTTACAATAAACATCTAAACTAAGGTATCTAGAGATATTTAAAGATAGCTCTTAAAGGTATCTAAAAATACTTATCTGAAGCTGTATCTGAACTATCCAGACCTCCTGGGCCTGCAAATTCGCAAAGAAAATTTCATAAGAAAAGGCTTTGTGTGTGCAAGTGTGTATGGGTATGCATGCACATGTGTATTAGCTTTCTGTTACCTCTTAATGCTGGAAGAACCAGAAACAGATTAAGAGGAAAAGCAGTAACTGTACTGTGTTTTGCTTCATATGCCATGCACAGTGGCTGCTTTAAAGACAAACAAAATTCAATCATGAGGCAAATCTAACCTTAAATCAATGAAGTTCTGCTGACTTGGATGGAGCAATTGCATTGATATACTCCAGCCACTGCTCTGAGACCACCCATTTTCACATCCTCTCTCTGCTTTCCAGCACTCTGTCTAGGCTGCCACCCAGGACTGGAAAATGCAAAGGTTCATAGATACCTACAAAATTAACAAATGAGGTAGGGTGGGGCAATTCAGCATGCTTTTTGAAACTTGGAAGAAAAAACAAAAAAAGAAAAAAGACAAACCACTTCTCTCTATAAAGGGAAGGCTTACTTGAAGAAGTTTGGTTTCGGTTGTTTTAGTATTTAGTCACAGCCACCTTACCCAAACTCAGAATTTCTACTTCTGTGTAAAACCCTGTGTGGGCCATAAAATGACCACTATTGCAGGTAGCCCAGGGAATAAATATTAGTTGCTCCTAATGAATAAAAAATGTGACAACAGCTTTGGGAATTTTTGTGGTTTGTCTGCAAACCAGTTCTGACCGTGAAAAGCCTGCTAGTTTTACCTCAGCTGAATACAGCAGTTCACCTCAGAACAGGCAATATTTACTTGTACTTCCCGATACTTAAGACAGGAAATGCCTTGAATGCTGCAAATACTGAGGTTATAAAACTGCAAATGTTTGCCTGTTGAAGGCACCTGGCAAGTTTTTACAATCCTCAGCCGCCTGCAGGCAGAGTCATATCAGCGCTCAGGTTTCCCCTGTTCCCTCCTTTCCATCCATTTTACAAGGTGCTTCATGGAAAACGGCCCTTTCTTTGCACTTCAGTTTCCAGGCCACGATCCTCCTATCACTTGTAGAAGAAAGGTGAATCAGGCCTCACCTAATTCTTTAATTATCTCTTTTAATTGATGGGAACTCTAAGTTTTCACTTTATGTTTTGCTTTTCTAGCTTCCTGAAGAGAGGCTCAAAGCCTAAAAAATATTCCTTCAATATTTTAAAGTCACTTATTAAAGAGATATTTAGAGGGTCATTTTGGGGAAGATTGATTTAAATTATTCCTTTTTATAGAATGATATAAATCCATGGTGCATGGAATATGCCAGGAGGACACAGTACCACATCAGTCTTTTAAAACTATTTTTCTCCGTGATACTTTAGAGATTTGTCAGAGGAGTCTTCTTACTAAACACATTAGGTGTTTTATTAAACGTATTAGGTGTTTTATTGTGAACTCACTGGCCTGCACATTTCCAAGCTCATTCTTACAAAGGCCTCTAAGAAGTGAAATGTAAAATCTGTGTTCTGGCCTCTCCACTTGGTTACACCAGCTCTATGACAGAAATGACACCAAGTGTCATCTGAAGTGTTACAACTGCAAAAATATCAGCGGAGTGGTATGTAGAAGGGAACCCAGGACGGCCCTGCCTGCCCCAGCAGCCAGCACAGGGTGTTTTGCTCACCCTGCGTGAGCTGAAGCAGCGGGGCGAGGTCCAAGTGGGTAAAGTGGGTCCCTGCACCAGCTGAGAACTGGGGACACAATACCGCTACCTGGGAAACTTAAAATAACAGGCAATGGGCTCTCATGTGAAACCATCAGGCAAAAAGGTGGTCTTGACCCACCTTTTCAAGGCATTGAGAAGGTATTTTGCAAGCTCCCTGTACAAGCACATCATCCAGCCACCTCAGACATGGATGTGTTCTCATACGGGCCTTATTCTCACGCAGTTTACACAGGCATAATCTCACTGGTGACAGTAAAGCTATACAACTGCATGTGAGACTGGGCCCCGAGTCCTGTTTTGCAGGAAATGAAAAGACGTCACTGGACTCCTTGATTTACCCTTCTCTACAAAGGAGAGCAGAATCGCAAGTTATGGGTTTGTCTGTATTATTACCTAACGTAGCATCTCTCTCCTGCACTAGATCGATTTGCTCGGAAGAATTCAAAGCACCTCCTGTTAGAGAATACTGAAAGAGCACATACACTGTATGTGCGCCTTGGAAAAAACTGGCGGCGACAATGTTGCATCCCTGTGTCACAGGTGAAACTCACCCAAGTGAATTAAGTCAGCATAAATTTCCCTAACACAAACAAGACCTATATCCTAGCACACAGCTCCCAGTAGGAGGTTGCTGTGGAACTAAGAAAGGCTGTTTATAGATATATGTATTTTAATTGTGAGCCATTACCAGCACAGTCAATTACTGTCTTCGTAGTACGTGGCTAGCATTACACCCAAGAGCAAGGGCAAGGGTTGCAAGAGAGATCCCGGTACTCTCGCTGGCCAGGTGCCCTTTAGCTGGGGTGCTGTGATTTCTTCTGTTTTGCCTGGACCAAACAGAGAAGGTGAGAGGAGCAGAGTTAAAAAGAGAAGCCCGAAAAAACCCTGAGCACCAGCCGCTTTCTGCTCTCGGTGGCCCTGGGGCTGCTCCAGCAGCAAAGCCACTCCTGATGCTGTGGAAAGGAGTTTATAATCAGCCCGAGCGTCCTCAGGGAAACAGCTGCGCGAGTCATTTCACAGAATGGACTCAGGTAGCAGCCAAAACAATAATACCGCTTAGGTGTGCTAATGATCCTGCCCTTGTGAATTCTGTCCTGAATATTTAGCTAGCTGCCTTACATAAACGGTGCAATAGCACTCCCGCACCAGGAATCTTATTAAATATCCACAGTCCAGCTGAGCACATCTTCTAGGTGAGTTTTATTACAAACCAGTGTAGGTCCTTGTCATTAAACAGACTGCTAATTCATTATTTTGGACATTAACAGAATGCAGAAAGTATCTTAAAATAACATCTTAATTTATATTTTTTACATCTTGGCACCTCTAATTTTTATTTTATAAGCCCCATTAATGCTTAATGTCTGCTGCTGCATAGCAGCCCAGCTCCACTGACAGCTATTGTTGCAAGTCTTTCTTCTCTGGTCCTGCTAATTGGTCAAACAATGAATTTAGTACCATTCACTTGAGTCTGAAATTTTCCTACTTTTACTCTTGCTACTGTGCTGGGGTATATTTTTAACAAAGCTTCATCCAGAGCATAAACCTACATACTACTTCTAGTACATGTATCAACCTAAATTTCCTCCAAATGGCAAAATTTCAGAGGACACCTAACTCTTCCCTGGATCTCAATATTTCACATGTATGAATGCAAGTGTAGCAAAATAATGATTTGTAATATCAGCAAATTATTCTAGTCAGCTGATAATATATTTGCAGCTTGGACCAAGAAAGAAAAATAAACACAACCTTCCAAAGGAATTAAAATAATCTGGTTAGAGAGAAAAGAGAGAATAATTTATTCTGACCCTTCATCAGTTACATCACTACACTGCTTAAAAACATGTAACTTATGGCTTATACGAACATCATATTTTGCTATGTGGCAAGATTTTTGAAAAATTAATATCCTCTTTAAGGCCTCCA
The DNA here is from genome assembly GCF_036370855.1 of Dromaius novaehollandiae. Lineage (NCBI taxonomy): Eukaryota > Metazoa > Chordata > Aves > Casuariiformes > Dromaiidae > Dromaius > Dromaius novaehollandiae. The sequence goes on along the minus strand of NC_088098.1, from coordinate 96,968,461 downwards.
ATACAATCACAGTGTAGTAGGCTTGCAATCTTTTCATGACTTAAAAAAAATGTATGGGATATTGTAAACAACTGCGCATATATATATATTTATGTCTTTTCTAAGCTTTGAAATCTATTAAAGTGTTTCTAAACCTTCTTTAATTGGAAACCTGAGAATAAACATTTTTAATGAGTGAAGTTGAGCTGAGTCTGAATATTCTTTTTGAATTTGTGAGTTTTCTCTCTCTTCCATATGCCTCTTGCTCTTTAATACAGCAGGAGCTGCCAGCCTCAAGTATTTTCTGTCTTATATGTGACCACCATCAGAGTTCACTCCCAGGTGTCCAGAAAGGTAGAAAGGAACCAACTTCAGGACTTGCCATGTGTTACGCTACTGAAGCTAAAACCACATTTTCCATAACAACTGTACTCTGTGCTCAGACAGCTCAGGTTCCCACAGGTGAACTTAGATTAAACACTCTACTGCTGAAGTTTGCAATGCAAAGTTTCTTTTGCAGACAAAGAATTTTCTACCAAAACAAACCAGCAAACCATATACCGTAGTATCCTTCTTTTAACAGTAATTAATGTTAAAATCTTCAAAGTATACACGATGATTTTGATTTAGCAAAATAATGTGCTTTGCTTTAAGCATGTGCCCAAGACCCCTAGCTTCAGCCTACATTAAACCAAATCATAACTTCAGTAGCGCCTAAGACTTCTGTTTAACACTTTAGAGTTGCATTTGAGCATGTTTTTACCTTGAGACACATGCAAAATATTTCAGAAGGACTAAACCCCATGATCAAAGCTAAGTAGGAATTTAAATGCTTCTCTGAACAGAGATGGATAAGAACACATAATTAAGGTCAATGAGGTTATGTTGATATTACTAAATAAAAGAAGACCAAGAACTGATCTCAGGCCCCCAGGCCAGAGAGTTGCCATTTCCACAGAAGACTTGTCTTGGAAACAAATAGTTGGAATAGTTAAAGCAGAGCCAGGGAGTGAGCAGCTCACAAAGCAGTGGGGGCAATGAAACCCCAAGCCCTCTCTCCTCACATACTTTCATTTAGCAGTACAGGCACACCCTCAGGATCCTACATCCCAGTCCTCACAACAATTTTCTATTCAGGTCGCACCACAGATAAGTTATTTGTGCCTACATGAGTACACGTCCCTTGAAGGCCCCAATAATTTTCTAACTCACACAGTCCTAAATCACAGGGAGAGATTTTTTTCGGGTCAAGATGCTAGTGCTCTGGGGTAAATGGGTTTGTATTTCCTGGGAATTTAAAGCTCTTTTGCATTACTGCAGATGTATCCACACTGTGATTTCCGTTAATCCACCCCCATCCATCGATATCTAGGACCAGTGAGTTCCACTGTTCCTTATGCTATAGAAATGTTGGTCATATAATATGACTTGCTGTCAGATGATGAAAATGGACTTATGCAAAACCTTCCTTGGGAATAAGACTGAATGAGAATTGTAACTGTACCTTTACAAAAATGTAATAATTTGAAACTTTCAGTTACCTCACAGATCAGATCAACCCAACTTACCTCAAGGGGCAATTACCATCTTAAATGTCACAGACTTGGTATATCCTTTTATATCTCCTCTAATAGTTCTTCCATTAAATGATCTTTCTTTCGGCACAGTGGGGATGCTGGTGTAAAAAGCCTGGTTACAAATTGCTGGATTTTAAAGCAAATCTCAGTATTCTTGGAGCCAAACTCCAGATCTCCAACTGCTTGAGCTTGCCTTGTTTGTTTTTAAAGTTTCTGGATTGTCCTTAAAATTTCTTACTACTGCATCTGAATAAAACAACAGAATACCGAATGGAAAAAAGTAACAGTGGAAGTTAATCTTTTTGGTATCTCTACTTGTACCAGGTTTATTTTCTCCAAATACATTTTTACTTTGTAAGTTGAAGCAGCTTTAGTCAGTCATAGTTGCTGGGTTTTTTTCCCCCATAAGGTGATGAGTACTTCATAGAATGCAACTTCATCAAGATCTTTCCGCTTAGTCTTTCATAACAAGGTCAGATATCAAGTGCATAAGAAGAAAAATAAGAGAACACTATGTCAGACTGTTCAAAACTACAACTGGAATAATACAAAAAAGAAGTTTTCATTTTGTTTGTAAATGTAAACCACAAAGTTTAAAACCCACTTCCCAAAATCAGGGAACCTGCAGATACTTTTTACACAGCAGCAGTCTAATCAGCATTTTTTATCAATATTTTTACTGCTTCTGTTGAATGAGAGGAACGTAAAGCTGAGCTATGGAATGGAGCATAATTTACTACTAATCAACTAAACATGCATGTGTCTGTTACAGAGAGGCTGGAATGTGTAGGAGAGAGAAGACTTAATTATATATTATATGTTTCAAAGGCCTTTTGAGCCCATACCTCAACAGCTTTTTGCTACTCACTCATTTTTAGAGACAAATTTCTCTCCATCAGACATGAACCTGCTGTCTAATTTATAAGTTACTCCATCAGAACTGCCAATTCTTACCCATGAGGTAACAGAAAATATTAAACATGCTAACTAAAGGGCCTCTCACACAACTTTAAAGGTCCATTTTTTCCCAGTATTCTACCTCCTTTCTTTCTGTGGATCTTTACTGCGGTTTTGCATTTATCATGGGACAGAGCCTGAACAATGCATTTGAATAACTGGTATTTAAGATTAAAGCAGGGGGGAACAGGAAGAATAAATATTCATAGCTCCACGGAAGAGAGCACAGGGTGCAGAAGTCACCCGGCAAGTGCGATCCTCTTGAACTGGAGCTGCTCAGCAACACAGAGCCTTGTGCACCCATGTGGGAGGCAGCCTCCTTACACCTAGTTCACATGTACATGGATGGGAAAAGGCTGGTAACTGCTACACAGTGGCAATGTACAGAGAAGGAAGAAATTCAGCATTTGGCCTGGGACAGGTTGCAAAGGGCTGCTACCGAGGACTACTACCAATGTTCAGTATCACTTCCATGGAGGTAGGCACCAAACCTACCATTTCCCCTTCAACATGTGCAGTGCCCATCTGCCCTGGCACTGGCTGCCTCCTTTGGAAAGATGCTCATGGGGGGTGCCCCGAGGGAGGTGGACACAACATGGGTTCACATGTGTACGCCTGCCTTTTGGCTCATGCAGAAAATCATAAACGTGTAGACCTGCATGGCCACCATACAGTCCCTTCTCCAGCCAAAAATCAGCTGGAGATTTTACTGTCCTGCGTATTGTTGTTGCCCCCAATATGTCACCAAAATGAAAACTACCGTAGTGAAACATGCCTCTCTGATGCGCACCCTCTGGAAAAGTTTTAAAGCCCATGGATTAGTGCCGGTTCTCTGAAAAAGACTATTTTGTGTTTGCTTTTTGTGACCTGGGAACTATACACTAGAATGTGTGATCCAGACTCGATAATCACAGTCTTAAATCTAACACCTTAGCCAGCATACACATAGAATATTTAAGGCTTTTAACAAAAAAAGAAAGGAAAATATTTCTCTCTAAAGTCAAGGCATGTGTCTTACTTGGCAATTCTAATATACCTTCCCCTAGCAGATATGTTTTCATCCCTTAAAGCTCTTTAAAATAACACAGGAATAGCCATTATAATATTGTAAATAGAATTACTCTGCACTGCTTTCTTCAGAGGGAAGAAAAGAGCCCACCTTGCAAAACCAGCTCTTATCATTGCATTTCCTTCGTGAGTCTCCACTCATTACAGTTATCGTTAAACAGGAAAAAAACTATTCAGTCTTGTAAAACCAATGAAGATTTTAAGTGACGGAGTCATCATCTTCTTGTTTTACATAGCCCTTAAAAAAAACAAAAAACAAAAAAACCCTTTCCTTACTTGCTTCAGCCGATAAGGCCAATCTGGCCCTCCACGCTGAACTAGTCTAACTTAGCTGCGAGCTAAAGGGATTTACAGAGCAGCCTGTTGTGAATTCTTCCACTTACCCAACAGAATAACTGTGGGAATTCTCCCACTTACCCAACAGAATAACTTTTGGGCTAGTCAGCAGCTTTAGTAGAGCCAGTGTAGAGAATATCTTTTATTTATCCACTCCCTGGGCAAACTGAAAAATCACCATAGACTACAGTGTTCTCAGTGAATTAAAAAAATACAATGTGAAGAGGAGAAAATGCCAGTTATATTTGGCCAGAAACAAACAAAAATACTGTCTATTTTCAGAGGGTTTTTTTAAACCCTTTATGAACTTTTTTTGCTGGAAATTTTCTCAATTAAAACAAAATTCAAATGTAAAGGTTCAGTTTAGAAAATGTCGACTCGAAAATACCACTTTACTGATTCCTCATTTAATTTTTCTCCCTTCCTGAGGACTGTTTTGTCCAGCTCTACCCAAATGCTCCAGCATTCTTCCCCCAGATCTCTGCAATGGCATTTTTCAAGGCACTAAACCTGTGGAAGAGATCACCAACACCTGTCCTATAAGGGAACACCACAGCGCATACGCCTCTGCGCTGGCAGGGAGAAGTTGTAAAAACCAGGCAATGTATCATGAGCATGAATGCTTCTGTGCAGCCCGCTTTAAATATTCTCCACCTCCGCCCCACCACCTTCAGTAAAACCACCGTCATCAGGGCTTCAGCAAATGCAGAAGCTGGAACAGCATTCGCCCTTTATGTTTAAAGAAATGAAAGGGATCTCAGTCTCCCCCCCCTCCCCCCCCCCCCCCCCCCCCCTTGCTGGAGGGCAAGGGAGGGGGATTTCTGTGACTTTTAGCATTGCTATTAACTTTGGGGCATTTTTACTACCCGGAATTTCTGAGATCATTTCATGCTTCTAGCACAGCTGTCAGTTCCTCTTAGCAGCCTCTGCTCAAGAGGAAACTTGGTATCAGGAGTTGTATTTCACCCCACATCAGCTGATGTACCTTCTGCTGGCATTTACATCCTGCCCTAAACAGTAGAAATAAGCTCAGTGATTTGCTATGTCTTTCCCCCTTTCCTACCTTATAAGGAGGAGGAAATAAATCTGAATGGTTTCCTACACTAATTCCAAAGACAGTCAGGTTGAATAGGTAGCGTGCCCTCAGAAACAGAAGTTAAGTAATAAAGTTGTGAGTGCCGAGAAATGTAAAGAGAGGTCTTGCTAACAAAACTGCTGTCCCAGAGATGCTATAGCTCACATGAGCCAGACCTGGTACCTGCACGCCACCCTCCCTGCAAGGCTTCGGCACCAGTGAGGTGACCCAAGCGGAGGGAGCTCTGCGAGGGGGAGCGGCGAGCGCCTTGACACAGAAGCAGGAACCATATCCATAGCCTTTATATCCGCTGCTGAGCAAGGGGAAGCAGTGACAGAGCCTCCTGCCATGCCCCCACAACTGCAGCAGTCGGCAGCTGTGGCACACTGCTGCACGGCTGCAATGCCATGGGGCGGCCGGGGCCTCCACTCCCCACCAGGACCTTCAGCTTCCTGCTATCCACACAGCAGCACCACTGCGTGAGAAGTCCTCTCACAACCTGGCATAAAGAGTACAATTTCCCTCCAAAGAATTATAAAAATCAGAATTATGTATATTTATTCGCCTCCATCATGGAAGGATGTATTGTCTCCCCGGCTGCAGAAATCAGGTGGGAGCATGGGGCTGGATGGCCACTGAAGGAAAGAAAGCAGCATGGCCAGACTGCAGTCGCTGTCAGTCCTTCATTCATTTGGATCAGAATATTTGAAAATGGCAGGACATTGTGCCTCGACGCAGAAGGACTTCACCACACCGTAGCTCAGTCAGTCACTTACTCCTGGGACTGTTCATCAAAGAGGACCTGAGCCTGTGTCTGGAGCAGATACATCACTCCTATCAAAATCTTCCTGAACACACTGTCATATGTTCCTGTTTCTGTCCTACAGACTTGGTGTCTGATTCTTTTTCCCTTCCTCAGAGGAGCTGCAATTCCCTCTGTGACCACAAAGGATACCTGCACATAGTAGTGGCCTTGACAACTCTTACTTTCAATTAACAAGCACTAGATCTTAAAGGAATTCAGGCACATAAACAGGCAGTCAAGTCCCTCAAGCAGATGCTACTGACATTTTCCACATTGTGGATTAGGCAACAAAAACAAGCAACAGTGCTGTGTGTCAACATTTTCAAAGTAGCTCCAGCAATGCCACCACCTCTCAGCACCTAATAAACAGCTCACGAGGATGCTGCTGGAGCTGCCAAGAGGGGCTTTAAAACTGGAGGGGGCCCCTGGGAATCAAGCACACAGCTTGCACTCAAAACGCCTCTCCCACCGTGCAGGCAGTAATGGAGGCAGACCACCACCGCCAGGCAAACCTATGTGTCCGGCAAGGCAGAGGCTCTGAAGTCTGAGGCCTGGGCTGCCAAGTTCCCCCTCTCCTCCCCTTAGGTAAACGATCCCTGCTCTGCTGGCAGAGGCCTGAAAATCCCTCTCCCTCAGGCACTGTTTAGCGAGGTGAAAAGCCCTCCCCGTGAGCTCCCTCAGAAGCAGAGCAACACAAAGCTGCATAATTGAGAGCAGAAAACTCCACCGGGCAGCAGGCCACCGCAGGCTCCACTGCTCATCTGAGAAATGCCTCAGTCCCTTAACTACCTACTTAAAGTGTGTTGGGAGATTCAGGATTATACCCTGGGAGGCAGAGTGTGAAGGCTGCTTAGCCCCTCGGAGTTTCTCACTTGTGCACTGATAGAGATCCTCCAGCATGAGAAGAACTGTATCATTATAAGATGATGGTATGATTAATTTTATTGATGTGTGGGTTAGCAGAAATGAATTGGCGCTAAGTGCTTTTGAGACAAAATGCTACGATGTGTTTCAGAAGGGAACTTGGGAAAATAAACTTTACAAAACAACAGGCGAGGTTAATATGATTTGGGAGTTGGAAGCTGAAGATAACATTTGATGCTTTGGTATTTGAATCAAGCCCAAACTTTGATTATCACATCGATCAATTGATTAAAACTAGTCGCCTGAAAGCTGGTATTATGTGCTGCGCAGGATAAGAGAAGATATTGTTTAAGCCAAGAAGCTTGAAAGGTTATTGCATCTCAAATCTTCATTCCATGCCTATGCTATGATGATGCCATTTATAAAGATAGCAGGAATGCCATATCTGAACAGAGCAAGCGTTATGTATGACTGCAAGTGTTGTTGACTTCTTCTGGGTCATTGGAGATTAACATTTTGGAAACTGCAGACATGTAGAAGATATAGTGTATGTTATACAGAGTCGGAGAACAAGCCTGTTCTTGCAAGATTTCAAACTCAATTATGCAGACACAAGAAGTTTAGATAAACTTCTCAGATTATATCAGATGAACTTTTGGTTGCTTATCTCAGCCGACCCTCTGAAGGCATTTGGGATTACTCTGCACGCTGTTGTTGTTGCTGGATATAATAGCAAGTTAAGAGTTTAGTTTTAATTTTTGCATTTCTTGAGTCTGGTGTGCCTAACCATGTAGGAGGAGGGAGAGAATCTGAACTCCTTGCCCGTTTTCATGGACATTTCATTTTATCTTGCTCACTGCAGTGAACAGTTGCTCTCCAGGGCAAAGAAACTACAATCCAAGCCTTAGTGTTACATTAGAAGTTTTGTGAATTTAATTATTGAAGGATTTTGCTTGCTTTTTTAAGAGAATATGTTAAGAAAAAAAACTCCCACAAGATTTTAAGGGCGACAATAGATTTGCTTCATGTTTTTGCTGGTTTCTAACCCATATAGGGCAGGAACTTCACATAGCTATGAGCTGTAAGAGAATACCATCTGGTCAGTCCTGGAAAGCAGTAAGTAGAGATGGACTTTCCCATTTGTAGTCTACACCTCACAGTGTGGATCTGCCACTGCAACGCCACATCTCAGTTACTGAACTTACTGTGCTTGCAAATGGGGCTTTTTGTGAGAGTGGGGGAAAGAGAGAGGAAGAGTTGTGGTTGCTAGACTTCCTCTTTCTCCTGGACGCTTCCTCTTTTGGCATTTCCAGCCCTTCACAAGTGGGAGGACACGTGGCACAGTGAGTGGTGGTGAGAGCAGTGACATGAGTAACTCCTCCATGGCAAGGTGAGGGCATCAGAGGTGAGTGGAGAGAAAGAGAGAAGCTCTGGGGTTCAACGAGGTAGGAGAGCTCTGGAGAGGAGGGCTTAGGGAGTGGGGAGCAGGAGGGAAGTGTGCGGGAAAAAGGCATGGGAAAAGCCTCCAAGGAAATAAGGGAGACAGGTGAGACTTCCCAGAAAGTACAGGTTTGGGGACAGTAAGGCTGGGGGGGTGAATTGGCACAGGCCCACTTTCCCATTCAGCTAATCATTTCTGTTCAGACTGCCAGGGGAAAGCACACATGTACACAGCTGTCGGGCACACATCGTCTTTCTGTTTTTAGAAACAGTGATTTCAGGATCAACACTGTGCTGATGTGGCTATGCTAGGCCCAGGGCCTGAGCTAGGATCTTGATATGCCATTGCCCTGCATCCCCCACATGGAGCTTCATGGTCTTGATGGAAACTTTCTATCTGAAGAGTTCAGACTACATTTTACAGGTAATTCCTAGTCTATAAATAAAAGACTCTAGTATCAGAAGCTTGATCCTGAAACCATTCTTAGTACTTGTATAAGCAGGGATTTATAGCCTTACACTGTACAGGATCTTTCTCAGCTTCAACCTTCAACAAGATTCATGACAGCCCTTTCTAATCTGGATGGCTGTGATGTTTTTTCTCCTGCTGAATGGAAAAAAACAACTGCTCAATTATACCGAACTTTTCCAAAAGAGAGAAGGAAATATTGCCTGCCACTGAAATCATGCATAAAAATGTCATTATAGAAGTTATCCAGAAGTTACAGGAAACAAAAAAGTAAATGACTGAATTTTATAGATACTATGTACTACAGTGAACTGTACACAGAACATACAGATGAATTTACCAAATCAGTGGTAATACGAGCTCAACAACGATACAAAATTTCTCCAGCTTTAAAGAAGTTCAAATCAGTATCCAAATTTCATAAGGGAAGCCTGTACTTGATACACATACTCATGCACATATATGTTGTGACTCTATATGGTGTGGTAATTATCTGTATGATTGGCATTCATTTGGCCATCTTGACAATAACAAACTACTAAGGGTTAATTAATTGTATCTGAAATATAGATTGTAAATATAAAAAGCACAGCCTTAGGAAGGTCAGGATTATCTGAAGTCTCCTATGTAACCAAAAATACAATCTTTTGGCCTCTAAAAGCCAATGCATGTAGAAATTGCTTGTCCTTGATGTTAGAAGAGGCCTCAGGGAAGCAATATTTGCATGTTCAGCACCTAAAAATTAGAGTGTATTCAAGCAACATTTGGAAATATCTATAATGTGTCTCTATAGTCTCAACACTCAGTGGTATGCTAATGCCATCATGTTGATAATGTTCACATATCTAGGTGTTAGCACTGAACATAAATCTAACACATAATGTTGCATTATTCACATTAACCGGTGCTGCACAGAAAATTATGGACCACAGCTGTAATTACACTTGTCACTCTCATTTGAATAAAGATTACATCTTGTCATTACTACTACCCAGTAGAATAAAGAAAATAAAACTTGTCTTTCTCAAGAGGAAAAAAACCCCATCACAACAGAATACAGATTCTTACTGTGACTTAGTTGCTGTAGTTTAACAAGTCCTCATGTCGGCTAAGCTAAGTGCAGGTTTGCGTGTGCCTGGGCAGCTTGTGCCCAGTAGCCCCTTTTCATGAGAGAAAGCTTCAGTGATTTCCTGGTACAGTTGGGCAGCGTTGTGCTCACGGCGCTCCAGCCTATGTCCGATACTTGGAGGCAGGAGGTGGATAGGGAAAGAGGTTCTCTTCCTACAGGCAGCTACCATTTGCATTCCTCAAAAATCAGTATGAGCCGGGTTTGTGGTCAGATAATATCAGTAAGTTTAAGAATGTAAATCCCCTCTCTGACTTGTGACTGTAATGAGAAATTCCCATCACTACCTCGAGCTGCGAATCATTCATTTGTGAACAGCTAGTAAGTCATTGCCCAGGCAACTAAAATAAATCAGAATATCTCTTTCCCAGAAACTTGCAATAACTCTATTTGTTTTGATGGTAAAATACACAAAATGGAATTAATTTCAGTTAATATTTTTGACCTGCTCTGTAAAAAGCCTGATATTGGAGAAGGCTCAGAAATGGAAGAATACCGGGGTTGCCATTGCCTTTCAAAGAGAAAAGGTTGACACTAGCTGAAGGAGAGTGGCCAGCTGTAAAGAGGGGAAATAAATGTATGGGTCTTCCCCATTCAGCCCAGCCCAGTGCTGGGGATATCCTGAAATCAGGCAGAAATTTTCCCTTCAGTCATCCAGCCAGAAGAGCTCTCTGGAGGTTTCAAAGTTTATGTCAGGGGGACACAGTGGAAGCATATTGCCTGTCTGAACGGTATTTTGCTCTTCTAATCCTGTCCCAGTGCTGTTGTCCCTCAGAGGCTACCTCTGCCAGAAAAAGCCAGAATAGCCACAAAAACTGTTTTGCCTTCTTCCTCTCCCTTCTTCCTGCTTACAGAAGAGAAAAGGTATCTTTGAGGGAACATCCCTTTCCCTCTCCCCATTACTGGGTCCTGCATGGAGCACACCTCTGCTGAAACTGTGGGCCTGGCTGTCACCAGAGAAGCCAGCTGCTAGAGATAGCAAAATGGACACAGCCCAGCTGCCTGTAAATTCTCCATACCAGCTCTGCCCTTTGGTTTCTTCCCCTTCACTCCTCCTCAGCTGCTTCCCTGCAGACCTGCTTCCCACGACATGCCCCTTCAGGCTTTTAATTCAGCTTTGTTGATGCTAACAGGAAATCCCGACTTAGCTCGGGGGTTAGCCACAGACAGCAGTGATGAGGGTGGGAGTATCTGTGCGAAACAAAACCTGGGGAGCCCGTTGCATCTTTCCTGCCATGAGCAAACACAGGGCAGAGGATGGAGCCCACCGTTTTCAACCTCTATAGATGAACAACCAGAATTTCCCCTCCGTCACTTTGGGAAGCCCTGGGCTCAAAGACCTCTTTGCAGGAAAAGAGCCTTTTTCACCGACAGCCACTTGCATCCCCTGAATGGGAGCGTCTCTTAGTGAGAAGCTGCACTCTTTGGAAAATCTCACCAAAGCCAAGTGGGACCAACTGGAGCTTTGAGTAAGGGCTCCGACCATGCAACGCAGGCCACTCACACTGATGGCTGCCTGACACTGAACTTAGGTCATCTCTTCAGCCAGAGCAACAATTGCAGTACAGTGTAAAATATCCAGTCTATTTGCACACAAGCACACGAACTGACAGGAACCTCCCAGGTTTGAAAAAAAACCCTGATTGTGGGTCAGCTTACCCTAAGGTGGTGCCTCAGCTAGGCTGCTACCTGAACTGCCATAACTGCAGGCTGTCAGGTACAATTTCACTATGCTGAAGCTACTGCCCAAGTAATTTCAGAACAGTACAGAGCCTTTAAAAGCCAATCTAGCACTCAAACAGTAAGAAAATATGCAAGCCAAGGGTACCTGCTGACTTACAATACCAGCCAAAAGGACGACTGCCAGAAAGTACCTTCATTTCTGACAATAGCAGGTTCTGAAGCACTTAATGTTTTTAACACTTTTCAATTAACTCAGAGGTGGCTGACAGTGAAACCATGGTGCAGAAATCTGAAGCACTGTGCCTGACAGAGCACCAGGTATGTTTGGAAACAAGCAGGTACAAGGGGAGAGGAGAGAGACAGAAGAGAGCTCACAACTGACCTGAGGCTGCTGAGCTCGTCTCGTTAGCGTGATGAGCAACCTCTCCGAGCACTGCTGTGTGTCAGGCCAAGCATCCCAGCCATCCTGTGCCACACTGCGGGAATGCAACCTGAGGCTGAGGTGGCAAGCGGAGGGCTTGTTCGGGAAGGACTCGACCCATGCTACCCTTTCTCAGGAACACGGCAGACACCTATCAGCGTTTGGACCGGCTTGGCAGCTAGTGAGCATCCACCTTAGTGGAAACCTCCTGAGGCTGATGTCAAGGAGACATCTCAGCCTCTTTGGACCTCGATGATGCCTGGTCCAAGAGCTGCCACTTATGCTGCCGTGGGCTGCACATGGTGCAGAAGGTCTTCCCTGACCCGCAGATCTACATCCTCACAGAGAGCCAGGCCAGCGAGTGGACGGATTTTGCTCCTCTCAAATCTGATCACTGGATAGCTTTGTAGCCTGAAAGATCAGATGATACAAAATATACAAAGCCTCATTTTATAATCCATAATCAACTTTTAGCATTTTCCTGCTAAGAATGCCATTCGATTCCAGCCTGCGGCCAACGCATAACTGTGACACTCTAGCATTACGGAGGATCCCGTGCTAAAGGCAAGGAGCAAACAGAGAAAGATGTGCAAAAATCAAAAGCAGACTCTATGGTGAGTAGAACATGAACTTGCAGACACTGTAGCAAACAGCACCAGCCAAATCTGTGCCCTGCATTTGGAAGGAAAAGAAATAAGATAAAGGTACAAACCAAATCAAGTGAAAAGGGTCAGTCTGGTGGTAAAGGAAAATTGCCTTCTGGAATAGAGGAGGCAGAGATTTATTTATATTGGTGAAGACACATGCCTTTTACTGTTTTCACTATGAAGAGAAAGCGTTAATAGAAGATGCTAACACAAAAAGGGAGATTGAGCATACCTATTTTCTCTCGACACTGTATCCCTGATGTAGTAACAGCTGACAATAGGCCTAAATTTAGTAGGTATGAATTTTTAACAGTAAAGAGGAAGATTAAACATGAAAATTCTCATTATGCCCCTTCCCACTGGTTGGCAGAAAACAATGTCAAGCAATGCAGAATACTGAGTCAGACTCATACCTGTATTTAATATTGCTGGGGAACAACACTGATGAAGGCTATTGTCATCCATTTTGTTCACTGAAAAGCAGAACGCAAAAATGCCTACACTGTTGGAAACAATGTCAGAGTTACTGGGGACACGCAGATAAATAGAGAGAGGCAGAACAAAACCAATTAATGTGAGAGTTAGCTCTCTGACCACGCCAAATGAGGCAGTGTTTTCCTGTAGCTGGAAACAAATAGAGATGAACAGCAATATCAGCCAGGGGATTACAGGAGACTTCCCCTCTCTGTCAGACCCACAGAACATCTGTATCCCCCCCAAAAAACGAAATGAGAATACTGAGTTGTTATTTCACCTCAGATATCTTGGACAGGTTAAACCATAGCAAATTGAGATAGCTGAGCCCTACGACATGATGATAGGCCCAAATTCAGAAGGTGTGAGTTTGAGCAGTGAAGTATAAGTTCAGATGCACGTATCCAGAATTAATCCACTTATCTCTACCTGACCACAGTGATGCTGATACTCAGGAGGATGCAGTAAATTAAAGGCACTTCAGGGATTATTTGAGCATTGCTATTTATATATATTTGAAGTGTAGTTTTATGTTACTTTCAGGCTGACGAGCTGTTCTTATTTCTGATTGCACCTTTAAGTCCTCCCTTGAACCAACTGGACCCATTCATTGTATTACACACAAATTCATATTGCACTGACAAAATCGGTTATAATCCAGGCACTGAACAAAACCAGTCTTCATCAGGCTCTTTTCCTCTGAGCTGCTGCTGAATCGCCTGCTGCCCTTACAACCCCAAACCCAGTCGGCCAGAGAAAACTGAGCTGCAGCCCACACCCCGCTGCCTTCTCCACATGTTGCTTGGTGGCCAAGGAGGCCCCCCATGCTCGCGTGCCCGGGGCCATGCCTGCCCCTGCCAATGCAGCTGGTTCTCCTGCAGCTGCCGGCTGGCCCAGGCAAGGAGCAAGGCGAAGGGAGCGCAAGAAATAATCTCTGTGATTATGCGAGACAGAGAATAAGTGCCCTGAAATAACCTGCTCCGCCTGCCGAAGTTATTGGAGCATGGCTTGCTAATGCTGGCTAATGCCAGGTTAAGTTCAGCAGTTCACAGCTGCATATTTTGTTTGAGGTTTGTCCCTAACTAAACAGCACGGGACTGCAGCTCCATGTAATAGGTTCTGCGAAAACACATCCATCTCATATGACATTTTCAAGGAGGCACGTATAATCTTTTTAAAAATATGAACTCGAATGGCCACTTATTCCCTCACCCACCAGCAGCAGGTACAGCAGGGGAGGGAACAGCTGCTTCAGCACCTCTGTGATCTCTTTTGGCTGAACGTCTGTGTGTTTGGGAGAGTGGCCTGGCCCTTTGCTGCTCTCAGATGAATCACTCTGCTAATGGACTAGCAAGTGCATGGATAACATTATCAGTGATGCAGACCATGGTTCCTATATTGCCTTAATATGCCTCCAAACCAATCTGGTAAATTACTTCCATTATAGGACGTAGATAGTATCCCATTACAGATCAAGCTTTTGGTTAAATGTCATTTCTTTGAAAGACGTATTTGGTGTCAAAGTCCGTTTGGCAGTCTTAGAAGAGAATGAACAGAGTCCTAGATTTCATTATTTATTACTCAAAGCATTCCCACTAGCACTCAAAGGATGGGACCACAAAAGCCAAGAGACTCACCAAGAACAACGTCTTTCATCAGCAGAGGAGTGCTAGCTAAATAGTTTTTCACTAAGGTCGGTCCCTGGAGTGCAGTAAACATGCAAGTCTCTTGATTGCATAAGAAAATTGTTTCTAGGTTATGCTGGGTAATTCTAAAATTAAAAAGACTATCTACCATTAACCTGTACACTAGAAAAACACATTTCTTATATAGGTTGCTGTTAAAGACGATGAATTTTCACTACTTCTTCAGTGGTTTACTTTTGACGCTTCAGTGGAATTACAGAGCCTGTCTTAACAGCCAAAGTACAGCCCTTGTTTGTCTCTGATGCATCTATTATTGCATAGCTGTGCTCCTTGCTCTGAAAGCATATCTAAATAAAATAATTTTCCACTTGCACTTCAAATAATAAGAAAAACACCCACCCTGCAAAAACCAAGTCATAGAAATGTTTCTATTTGTATCAGAAAATATAAATGTTCTTTCTTTTTCTTTTAAACAAAATGAAAACATTTGTGTCCAGCCCCTGCTTCTTTCAAGTGTTTCTATTAGGCATTTTTACTTTAATAAAAAGAGGCATTTCATTTTAGTAAAGTCCTGGCTGATTAAAACTGGCATATTAGAAGGATTTGCCAGTATTAAATATGTTTACATGATAATTTATTCCATATTTAGCATTCAATGTTTGCAGTATTTAATACAGCTAAAGCATATGGTGCGGTTTTATTCAAATGGTAAACTATGTGATCATTAAAAATATATGGAAATGTAAACATCATGTCAGAGTTCAGTGTTTCAAAAAGGAGCTGTTAATCCTTGCAAACAGTTTCATTATAGTAAGAAGCCCAATCAATTAATGATTTTGTTTCCTTATGCATTTATTTGTTACTACATATCTATTTAAAATAATAAATTTGATTATATTTCATAGATATATTTACATTTCTATGTTATTATAAAGGAATGTGTCATTTTATTTTGATTTGACAAGAAACGAAGATTGGCAAAATCTGTTTAACTGCTAAGTTGGGAGCTGAGATCAATCTCCATTTCACCTGAGGATTGAAAGCTGAAAGCTTCCTTCTCTACAGCAGCTTTGTCAGCCTTGGCAATCTGCATTATGTTACTCATGACAATATGCATAAGGACCCATCGCCACAAATGTAATTTAAGAAAACACTTTCAGTTCTTTTTACTCCTTCCCAGTATTTTCAGGCAGCTGGAGTGCATTTTTTTTCCTTCCTGTGGAGAGATACTTATTATCTGTATTTAACTAAGTAAAAAAACACCTTGAAAGGTAATAAATGAGTTGAGTTCCTAAGACAGACTTTTCGGGGCTTTTAAAGCAAAGGAAAACAGCGAGAGGGATTTGGACGAAACACGGCAGATGCGCTGCTTTGGAGACTGAGGGTCTCTGAGCAGAAGAAACAGAGGTGAAGGCTCTGGGAGCCCTCTTCACAGTCCCCTGCCTACTGCCATCAACCTGGCACTAGCAGGACCTCCTCAAAGCTCAGGACAGCTGCTGAGTTGCTATGCTCCACACACTTAATGATGTCATTAGCATAACGATGTAATTTTTTCAGTTACAGGTCTTGCAGGAAGGTGTCAATGCTTGGGGCTGGTTGCTTTACTGGTTAGCAGGCAGGGCTGGGCATTTTTTCACTGTCAGGCAAAAATCTCTCCATCTTTATTGAGGTCAGGATTTCAGCCAGAGTGCCTGAAGACACAGTACAAGGAAGTACAAGACATAACCAATGCTCAGGATCTGTCTTGCCACTAAAATGTTGCTGCTAATGAAAGACCTTTTAACTATTTCATCAGTCTGTGTTTGCTCCCACCTCGGCTCGTGCTACCCTACTGTTTGATGTTTTTGAGGTTTCTCCCTCTAAATTTGACCTCTGTTTCCTTACTGTCTGCTCGCCTGCATGGCTGCTGCAGCTCAGCCTGACTGCTCACAGGGAAGGCAAAATACCTCTGCTCTTCAGACAGTGAGCCATTGCAGAAAATAGGCAGGCTTTATCTATTGCCTTTGGGCAGAAGGACACTGATAACAGTATACTCAGGATTTTTCTTCCAGGCACAAGGAGAACCATATATTAACTTGCGGCTTAGCCAGTGCTTGCAAAGGTAAGCATTTCAACACCAGCGTGGAAGCTCTCCATTTGCAAACAGTCATGTTCTTTAAAAGAAAATCTCATTTCACAAGGGAGGTGGTAAAATCTGGATGTCCTTCTAGGAAATGACATAGATTCTGCTTGGACCTAAACTGAAAACTCAATATTGAGGTGACTGGGCGAAAGTTTGAAACTGCTTATGAGTTAAAACCAACTTAAAACTCAGTACTGGGCTTGCTGGATGAAAGGGTAAAAAACCTTCAGTCAGTTCAACAAGTCAGATTTAGTGATCTAACTACATCTTCTAACTTTAGAGTCTCTGACGTTCAGGATATGATACCCCATTTTGTTGTCAATTGTTAGTCTTCAACACTATGCAAATTCAGCAAGAAAGAAAATTCCTCTCTTATAGCCATTTGATTTACATCATTGATTACCCTTGCCTGAGTGATTGACATTTACTGCATGATATCTGGTTAGCACTGCTGGTGGCTGGGAGCCAGGAGACCTGCTGTCTATAGCTGATGCTACTATCTTTGGTAAGTTGCTTCATTTCTTCTGTTGTGTACACTTAATCACAGTCATCATCTTCAACTGAGCTGTTTGAAGGGGCTCTGTTACTACATGTGTTACACCCAAAACAACAAGGTTTGAATTATTTTCAGGGGACACTGCAATGAAAGACTGCGTTACAAGGTGGCATGTCTAACAAAGTATTTGGCAAACGCAGTCACAGAGCTGGATGTCACAGTCCAGGTCTTTTTTTCCACTCAGGTGGCAGTGTAAATAAGCAAAACATTTACTGTCTATATTGAAAAAGCCTGCCTCACCCCTCTCTCTATAGAAATGGAGAGATGCATGTGATTCATTCTGTCCCTTCTTGATCATTATCCAGAGCACTGGTTTTCCATGGGCCTGATCCAAAGCCTGTTGCTGCTCGTTGGAGGCTTTTACTTCACTTACTTCACTACCTCAAAACCCAACTAACAGGGTTCTTGCTAGTTCACTTAACCTCACTGTTGAAGCTGCTGGAAAATAAGTAGCAAAGCTGACATAAGCTACAAATCCTGTGTTTGTCCACAAGTTTACACTAGTTGTATACCCTAGATCATCATTTTCCCACTTGATACCTCTACATGGTATCCAGTGATACCAACGGTGTTCCAGAGAAAAATCATGAGTCTGAATTAATGAGGATAAAGAAACTATTTCAGAAAACATGAGAAGCCTCTTATAGAATTCCTTTCATGCAGAATCAAACCAAGCCTGAAATACTTAAATATCTATTTTATGTTCTTCAGCCATTAGCATCACAAGTCCTAAAAAAACAGTATGGGACTTCTTGCAAAAATAGCTCTGTCAGAGGCATTGAGCAGTTTTCCAGCTCTGTTTTTACAGATTGAGTTTCAGCATAGCAGCAACCTAACATCTGAAACTGAAATCAAACTTCGGGAGTTCATGAATCTCTTGGGATCACTGCATTTATTTCAGGTGTGCTGCAGAAAAACCAAAGATGCCAGTGCCTCTGCATTTTTGTTGCTAATCCATTTCCACTACATGTAACATGTTCAAATGCACGGACTTCCCCAAGTGATCTTCATATTACCAGCAACATTTATTATTTATTGAGCTCTAACCATATGCTTGATGCTTTGCAACACATAAAGCCCTCCCTACTAAATTGAGTCTCTTAGAGTAACCGACAGTAGCCAAAAGCTGCTGGGAAGTCGCAGGCAGGACGAGCTTGGAGACTCCTGTTCCATCGCTCCACACCCAGGTATCGATATTATTGAGCAAGGTGTCTCTAAAGTCCATGTCTCGCTGGTGTAACTTCGCTGCCAAAGTGACCAGCTGCTAATGCGGGGAGACACTGCAGTGTCTCCCCTCCCGTGGCATGATGATACTCTCACCTCCCCTTGGCTTTCAGCAGCCCTGCAGCAACCTTACTCTGCAGTCTCTAATTTGCCTGTCAGTGTTACAAAGCCTCAAAGTACAGTAAGTTTTTGGAGGACCTGATGTTGCAGAAGGTAGGTAAATATCACTGAGAGGAACCTCATTTCACAGCTATTTTCCTGCATCCTTAATGTTAAATTCTAAGGCAATTTTTGCCTTGTTGTAATTCTGTAGCAAGTATAACTTAATTATTTGGCCAATTATAATATCAGGGAGTATAACAACCATTACATGAATGGGTGTTGAATCAGCACATTTTCCACTTCACAGTAACCAACAGGACAGAGGGAGAAAAATGTATTAACTGAGAAAAATCTAATATAGGAATGCTACCTGCAGATATATACTATTTAATCTCATGAAAGGATTTCATGCTTCTGTTCACACGGCAATATCAGATATCATCTTACTGAAGGAAACAGTGACTCCAAAGTGCAATCAGGAAGATACATATATTTTATTTTAATAAGTGCATACAAACAAAATTTTGCCTTCCTTGCTAATTCACAAATGTAGGGGGAATAATACTCCAGGCATTAACACATTTTAGGCTAAATCCATGTGGAAAATGCTACCACTGACTTGATTCAGAGCTTTCTAGATAAGTCTGTGAGCTTCTCTGGGACAGACCACAATTTCTTTTTGTCTGTATAGACCTTCCTCAGCAGGACCTAGAGCCTGAGTGCGATGTTAGCCGCTCTTGTGATATAGAGGAAGCATCTTACTTCATGAGTTCAGTTAAAATGTATCTGCCACATTTATTCCACTGTCATGGACAAGTCCAAGGGCTGATAACTGCCAACAGAGTCAGATGTTTCAATCTAGAGAAGCATGAATAATGAATTAGAAGCTGTGCTGAAAAACAAGAGTGAGGGGAAAAAAAAACACACCAGGTCTAGTTTTCTGCCATACCTCACCTCTTTTTTGTGGAGGGGGGAGGAGACAGATAAACTAAACCTCAGGAAGATTAGCTACTTTAAAAAACAAAACCAACTTCAAAAGGACTAAGGTCTCAGATCAAATGGAAAATGTTTGTACTGAATCTGAAGCCATGCAGTACTCCACAAGTGTTAAATACCCTTTCATTATTATCAATTGTTACAGCTACATGTGATATTGATTATGTTAATAATCAGGATAACATTTTGAAGAGGAAGTGTTAGATTTTCTAACAGTGATTAGCACATTGATTGTGATTGGCTATACAATTACAGTTATTAAGGTGTTATTTGACTGTTTAATGTGGCATTTTATAAGTCAACAACTATTTAGGATCTCTGCTGACCAATGTGTGACTTTGAATATCCACACTGGTTAAATACCCAACATTTTCTAAACATAACGTTCATTTACTACATAGGATCCTCAACTAAAAGGTTTCTGCAGGCCTATTATTGGAACTAGAGCCCTCAGCATTCATATGAGTCTAAATGTTTTCAAACACAGTAGCTACGTTCAGTGCAACCTTCTCTAATATCTGAATACATATTTAAGCTGAATCATTATTATTCCTTCAGTACAAGAAATGATACATAATATCTACCCTCAGTACCATATGGTATATAGTCCTTATCCAAAGCCTACTGAAGTCAATGGAGAGGGTCTTTTATTCAGGGCCTTAATGCAAATCCGAAATTGGACACTTTGAAAAGTTAAATTTTAAAACATTTTGGGTTAGCTTCTCATTTTAACTACAGAGATTCAAAATAAGAGCTGGCTAGAGTGTCAGAGATGTTTACTGTAGCTGGAAGTATCCACCTGTTCAAGGTAACATTACATATATCAGATCATAAATTCTGATCTTATTGTGAAATACACCTGGATTGTATATTTGTTTTTCTCATGAAAAATGGCTGACACAAGAAAGATTTCAAGATATGTCCAAATCAGGAATTTATTTATATTTAGCATTGATAAGACAATGGAGCCCTGGTTTTAGTGTTTATAAGAGTCAAGAAAAAAAGTCAGCTGTCACATAGCAAACACCACCTATTTCCCATACCTGCAGCTAGGTCCGGGGCAGGTAAAACCAGATTTTTGTCTTCTTTTATACAAACACACAGCCTGCATCCAAAGAAGTACATGGGAAGCTTCATAAAATGAACATATCTAACCACGTTTTAAAAGAATAACTGTATGGTACCGTAACTCATGGTGCCTCCCTGTTATGAACTAAAAAACAGCTATGCTGAATACCTCGTGTTTTTATAAAATGTACTATTACCTTCTACTTGCAGTTGCTCATTTTTCTTGGCCATATTTAGCATGATGACAACAACTTTCATAGCCCAGATTCACCCTGCAAAGTTTTAAAAACTTTGGGAAGGCCCCAACAGACATATTTGGGGAAAATGATAAATTTGCTACTCTTTTGAACTTAGTCACATTCCTTTCCTTGGATAGCACAAGGTCTCAGAAAACACACGGTTATCAGCACAACACTGTACGGATGCTGTACTGTGTCCCAGGAGTCCTCTAGAAGCAATCACATGAAACATTTGTATCCGTGATGGTGACACTGTCAAAGAGGGTTTTTAATTTCACAAGTCCAGATGCCAGCGTGACGCAAACTGCAAACACCTATACACATTTCCCTCATCTTTTGGAAATGCCTCTTTCTCTGGTAGCTCCTTATAATGAAACTACTGACAATGGTCCAGAGAAGGAGTGACCATCACTTCAGCTCTGTGCTCTGGGGTAAATCCAAGACCTCTTCAGGCTTGAGGAGGCCTCCGCCTCCACCTCCACAGTGGGTGTTATTACAAATGTGGAATGGGAAGGAAGAGTATCTGGGGAAGAGAAAGGGGAGGTGTTGAAACTGCGCTGGGTCTGTGACCCTTTGAGATACAGTAGGCTGAAACCTGCCAGTAAATGAGGACAAGGGGAAGATGCTTAGACAGATGAAACGCTGCATTTTTAATGTCCTTTCTCCATTCACAGCACACAAACCTGTCCTCTCCCACATCGTCTTTATAAATGGCACTTCTTTGTGCATTCAAAAAATAAAGTACTGAACGTAGAAAGTAGCTAGTTTATTTCAAAAACATCTACTAGCTATACAGCAAGAGACAAAGCAAGCCACCTGGTAGAGTGTCAACTATTGTAAAACATAAATATAGAAGGAATGCATTTAATAAATTAATAAAATAGTCACCTAGGCCCCTGAGCATAAAAAAATACATGTCATAAGGACACAGAAGTATGTTCCCTGAAAACCCTCACTACAGACTTCAGCCTGAGGTCTCGTTTCTTTGGAAGCCCCCAGTACTCGTGCACTGAAAAACACAGAACTGTAAGTTCAAGTCCAGCTTCCCCATTCCAAGCAGACTGAGCTGTCACAAAAGATGCCAAAGAGAGTGGCAGCTAAACTTAGGTTAGGAAGACTTCCTTTTGTCTGCTACACATTGCTAGGGAGCAAGAAGAGTCCTCTCTCTCTGCGCAGCATTTGCTGACCACTACCACATCATCACTTTATAAGCTGGGGACAGTCCCAATGACATTTGTGAGGAGACACTCATCAGTCCTTAGCCACTCCATCACACGCTAGGAGAAAACATAACCACGACTACATGTAAACAAACTGGCACTGCAGGCAGCTTGTACTTCCTTCAGTGGTGCAAGGACAGTTAACAGGTAACATCACTAAAATCCACAGACTCTCTTTGCTCTGAACAAGTTAAGTTCATTTCTTTTTTTCATTTTTTGCACACGCTAAGAATGTGTGTTAAGGTTCAGTATAAACAGATGGAGAAACAGGAGATATTTTATACTACCTTTTTCCTTCCTTTTGACATAATCAATAACTTTATAAATATTTGAGCTATGTACATAGTAAAAGTACCAAAATAAGCAACAATCAAGCACACGTCAAGACACAGCGGTAAAGTGGTATCTCCCTCAGCTACCGCACTCCTCAGTGACCCTGCTTGCTGCTTTGCTGTCGAAAACCCACAAACAACTCTGTTCCATTCCCCCATCATCCCAATCACTCCCTCACCTTTTTTACACCAGATACTCTACAATACACAGCCAGAAGCCATAGCAAGAAAACTGGTAGCCTCAGATGCAGGCCAGTGCTGTGTTCTCTCCTGTTCAATCTACTAAAAGCATACAGGTGTGTCCTCTGGCCCAGGCGCAGAGTAAAACAGCGAGGTCCCTCTGAGAGAAACCATCGGTTCAGCTGACAGGGCAGCTGGCTATAAGAAACATGAGGCTGAAATGTAGTCCTCTTGATACTACAGGCACTGAAAAGTGGAAAAAAAGGAAAGAAGAAAAAAGAGAGAAATTATGCCTCAAAGTCACAGAAGGATCACACCAAGCACTATACATCACAGGTGCTGCCAGTCCACTTTGAAATGTGCTGGCAGTGTGGACACAGGCAGTGTGAGTAGCGTAGGCTGTGAAAAATCATCTTACAAGCAATTCCATACCAGTTGGCTCCACAGGCAGGATTCTCCTTTTGGTGTGGTCCTCAGAGCAAGGACAGTGCAGCCAGAAAGAGTGTGCATGCTACCAGCCTGCGCTAGCGGGCTGGGGGAAAACTCTCTGTACCTCCCTCCTCAAGGGTGCTGTCAGATCTGCCATGGTGGGTTTGGTTGTCATCACACTGTGCTTGCACACCCCATCTATCAGACCGAGAGGTGCTGCTCCCAGCCGAGCCACCTAACACAGAGCCTGCTATGTCACCTGCTACAGCCGCTGAAGTGTTCCTGTGCACCATCAGCTTTGTCTCCTTGAGAGATCCCATCATCTCGGCTGTAGCAGTAATAGTTGTCTATATTACACCAGGTACAGGTGAATTTGTAGCCTAGCTGTAAACAGACATCAACACAAGGAAGACCCATGATCATGCTGGGAGAGCTAGTTGTTCGATGCTGGGGATTTTAACTAGTGAAGCAAAGAAGGTGGAAAGCTGTCTCCACCTACCCATGATTTCCTCAGCTCTCCTCTGGGGTCTCACAGTAAAGCACAAAACCCAGGTCCCACAGAATAGTCCACCAGAAGGCAGCTTGGTGAACACTTGTATGACCACACTGCACCAAACAGCCTCGAGACTGGACAAAGAGAGCACATCAGCTCAAGCAGTAAAATTTGCCTTTTCTGAGCACTGGCAAAGTAGCTGTTGTACACTGATAAAATTTGTAGCAGCAAGCTTTCTAGGGTAAACATGACCTCACTCACACTGAAGTAATCAGTGCTACTGCCCTCCTCTGCTGGGAGGTAAAGCCATCAGTGTGAAGTGGGAAAACGTGACAAGAGTCAGACAAAATGTGTGATGATTTACTAATAAAATGATAGAGGAATGACATAACTCATAAGCGCTGTAAGCCATTTACCCAGCATGACTCAAACTCTGCTGAAGTTTGGGATTATATCCCACAAAAATGTAAACAGCTCATATCAAGAATTTCCCTCCCATACTGCTTTTTACTAAACAGGGGTTTTCAAAAGCATTTTGTGCTGGGCTAAGCTCTGCCTCCGTCAAAATCACTGGGAGAACTCCAGTTTGACTTCAGTGGGAGTGAAGTTAGGCCAAAATCCCACCCACAAAGTTTTATTTACTAAATCTGGGGTGCTAACACTGTTACCTCCGCAGCCACATGTAATCCTAACTCCTGTGGTACATCTCTGAATGATGAGCTCAAGACTTTCTAGCAGCACAGAGCCTCAAGTAAGAGCCTTTTCCAACTCAGCAATAATACATCCCTTCTGGATGTGAATGACAGCTCATCAAATCCTACACGTAAATGTTTAGATAGGGGTATTAATAATACACTAACGCATTGGGGGACCAAAAAAAATCAGAAAAATCAAACACCAGTAAAAAAGAACAACAAAGCCTGTACATACTTCACATTCTTTTCTGAATTAGAAATATTTGTCGTTTTCCAACAGCAGTTGGTTCAGGAGCTCAGAATGCAATCCTCCTTTTCAAAATCTCTGTGAGAGTACTATCAGAATTAAGGAGGATAGATAATGCATAAAAAAGGAATTCAGCAAATAGACAAACAAATAAAAACGTAAAGGACTAAATGTAGCTCAGCCCAGCAGACCCTACCATCAAGGAGCACGTTAGCAAGCGTGTATTTCTATAGTCTCAATAAAAGCACAAAAAGACAACTTGCTTCTTTTCAGCACACACTGAAACCACTCAAAATAAACTGCAGCTGGGTAGCAGAGAGATAGTGCTATTGTGGACCATAATTACCTACAAAGAAAATGAACATATCCAACATGAAGGGTTTCTAAATTGAACTAAAATGAAATAGCAAAGCTAACGTACTTGTATCCCTGAGTCTTTTCCACATAGACAAAACGTTGCCAAACTAGAAGTCGATTCTGCATTTTTTTAATGTCTTTTAAGATGAGTCCTTTTCTCCTGCTATCTCCCCCAACAAATAGGTTCCACATTTTTAAACCTATTATTTAGAGGGACATATCCACTTAAAAATAACACTTCTAGCTTTTCTTTATTTATTTTTGAACTACTACTGCTGCAGGTAACACTTAAGACTGCTGTAATCGGAAGAAAGTGAAGAGGAGGGAAAAAATTCAAAAATCACAATTGTGCAGAGAAACTGAATAAAATACTAACAATAGTAATAGCCATTTTCATTGCTTCCTATATAAAAATCATTTAGTTACTTCCTCTGTTGGACCTGGAAAGTTCTGCTACTGCAGCAAGGAAAATAAATGATTCTTTAATCTAATGGTCAACAAGGGCAGATTTTGAATGGTGCACATGGGACCAGCCCAAGACTGGGAACTGAAGCATCTTTAGGGATGCATCGGGAAGAGACAGTGCTTACCAGTTTTTCACTCACACCAAATTACATATTCAGTGCTTAAAGACATATCCTAATACCCTTAACTGAGCTACTGCAGACCAAGTTCTTAGAAGCCTCTTGCTCTCTGACACAACATATCCAGGAACTTTCCAAGTGCTCCTTTCTAATCTGGAAAATTAAAACATGCCTTGGTATAGCATCCTGGAAAGGTTTCCAACCTTTTCAAACAAAAACTATTGGAAAAAAATGACAGAGGAGTTTGTAGCTACCTCTAATTCATTTGGGCCAGGTACCTGTAGGAAGTGAAACATATGTAGTTACCGGGAGGGTGCATGTGAGTGAGTGTATGCATGTCTGTGCACTCACACGCCTGTGTGCATCTGCCCCTTTTCCTCTCTCTCTCTCCCCGTTCTTCCCATAATCTTTGAGATTTCATTTCTAACACATTTCACAGAGGAATAAAGCTGTCAGAGATACTCATCCCCTACAATGTAGTGAAAAAAGGAGTGGGTAATGAAGAGAGATTTTATTAGAGCCTCTGCTGAGGGAAAGGTTGGAGTGTGAGCTCAGCAAGTATAAAATACCAAACAATCTACTGAGGGCATCACTCTTGAGGCTCAAATTTGAATGAAACCAAGCCCAAACTGCTCAAGCAGCTGCTTTTTTCTAGCTGCTCATACTCCTGATGGATGGTGCCCCTTTAATTTTGCAGCGCATGTATATGCTAGTGCCTATACTGACCTCAACAGCACTAAGTACTGGGGCACTGTGAACAGCACTGACTCTTACTGGTTTGTATTATTGTCCTACTGGTTCAATGGTTAGTTAGAAACTATCATTTCACATATTACTGATTTCACACGTTGCTGACAGTTTGGTCCAGTGCTGTGTGGATTTTGAAACAACCACCTTGGCATGAGGTACAAGTGACAGTGGAATGTAGACCGGCTTTTTAAATGTGCTTTGGAAATAGGAAAAAATGCTTTTGAAATTGGAGCCCTGGCTTTGTTTGGACACAGAGTCTAATGCACTTACCCCACCACTTCATGGGAACGCCGCTGGACTGCATTCCCACACAGGGATAGCAAGAGCACATGCCTGGTTATGCTACCCAAACATATTTGCCTTTTCTCCCCTGCCCAGAGTTTGTGAAGCAGAAAGGGTGGCTCATAGGTTCAGCACAGTCTCCCTTTTCCTCTGCTAAACAAGGGGGAGAATTAAGTCAGCAACTAATGACTGGCAAATTGGGAGAAATGGAGAAACAGGAAGCAATTCACGCTCGAGGATACAGCCATAAATTACTCCAGATAAGCCGTGCCCGGTGTGTCAGCTACTCTGCAGGATCTGCCTCATACACCTCCTATCTGGCCACAGCCGGTGGCAAAGGTTCCTTTATCCCCACGTCCCTGCAACGTGCTGAAGCACAAATGCCCCCAAGGGCTGTCCCTGGAATAATGCCACTTAAGCAACATCTGCGGCCCTGGGAGAAATCTTACCCTGCATATTTTCTTTTCTCCTTAATATTGAATCTATTATGGGCTTTCCTACAGTACCTGCTTTCTTAGTGCTCACATAATACAGTCTTTTACTGTCAGGAATTAATGCACCAGCAGGGAAGAAGAGAGTAATTTCAGCTCTATATGTTTCTCTATTTACATCCATTTCTTTAGCAAGAATATGATATTCCCTTTTGACAGTAACAAAAAAAAAAAGGGTTTTGAGGTGATGACTGTTTCAAGTATACTATTTCAATACCATTACAGAAGCACCCAGCAATTCTAAGGACAAACAAGTAACTCTGGCTGACCTGTTTTCAAATGTTTCATTAGCGAGCTAATATATCACGATCATTATAAACAAAGGCATCCATCCCATTTTACAGCCAGGCAAATAGAGGCAACAGAACCTAGGTCTTCAGGTTCAGGTTAGCTCTTTGGTGCTACGATTACTGTCTAGCGTATAACAGTGAAACATGCTTTTCTGAAATGGCACACAATATAAAGCAACTCTTACTTCCAGGTGTGTTGACCCAGACCCATAGATTTGTGACTATTAAAGATTATATTAGAATTAAACCTTACAGCTTCAGGAGACTCATCTGTCGGACATTTTTTCTGCTTAGGGAAGGCCTAGAGAGGAAGCAGCCTTGAAAGTTTTGCTTTTTTATCATACCAAAGACACAGGAAGTTCAGTGTTTAACACTGATTTTACGGTTTTAAACTACTGATTTACATTCATCATGTATAGTGAATCTTTCCATGTTATACTTCTGCTAAGAATCAGTCCCAGAAAACATTTTCAGCAGCTAATATGCAGTTGCATGGAGAGCTGGTCAAACTTTTCCAAGTTTTTGTTTGCCTAAAAAATGTGTGGGGGGTTCAGGAGCTTGGAAACTGGTGCTTGTTCATGAAGAATCTGTTTTCAAACTTTAGTTGCTGTGCTGTTAGAAGCCTGAATTTATTTGCAAGCAATGCAAACAGTTTTCTAGCTTGGGGACTATATTCTGAGACAGCCCCTACCTTGGCGGAGTCCCAATGTCAGCTGGATGGCACTTTAACACAAAAATAAATAATGGCACTGACACAATAGCGAAATCTCAGCCTGAGACAGAGAGATTCCAACTCTTTCCTGCCTTTTTCTTTTCCTTCCATCTTTTTCATTTGTGCTATGTAACCAGCTTCTGTCTTAACAAGGAAATGATGAGCCTTTAGAGGGTTTTTACTGAGTTTTCCTTAGGTGCTGGATTAACAAGATATTGTGATGTGTTTTTTTCTATAATACCAAGTATCCTGTCATTTTTAATTCACAATGACCTATTATAACAGCATTAATTCAAATGCAGTTCATTTGTGTGTGTGAACACCTTAAGCTGTCTCAGACAGAAATTTCATCACAAAATTTCATCAACATTTAGCACTTGAGGAAAAAAATTGAAATGCTGATCTTTAATCACCAGGCTGCTTCATGTAGCAGCAGAGACTTTCAGAAGAACAGGAGGGTTTCATGAACTGGAAGTGGTAATGCAGAAATGGCATAAGCAAAGTGAAGAAGATTTAATAGAAAATACGGCAACTCAGGATTAAAGGGCAGGCAAAGGTGAAACTACTTCAATGCAAGCCACTGCTTTCTGCTCAGCAGATTTTGACTGGGGAAGCCCAAACTGTTTGCAAATACCTGTTGCTCCTTGTCTAGAAAAACAGATTTATTTTATTTCCCAATACTTCCCCGCCCACACACACAAATATGTGGCTTCATTCTGTACCCATGCAGACTAAAATATAATTCCCAAGCCGTGTCTCTGGACTGCTGCTCCCTACAGCTCCATCAAGGGTTATGCCAATGATTGTTTTTAGCCAGTTTTCCCCAGAGAAGATTGCAATGAATACAGTGCATGGTGCCCCCAGAAGATTTTAAGTAACTAATTAGTAATCACTAGAAAAAGAGTATAGGGTGATCAGGAAAAGAAGTGTATAAGTAGAGGCCTCTCACTAAATAGAAAGTTCAAAGCAGGCATTTTTTTCTCCATATTCTGTATAGATGTTCACAAATCTCCACTTCCGCTCATTTGTTGGCCAATTCCTTTCTATTGAACTTTAGTGCTCTTCTTCCTGCAGCACTACAGGATCATGCCAGCACTTTCCCACATCCAGCTCTAGCCCTCTGCATATGCTTCTCAAGTTTCCTTCCAAATAATCTTCTCTTCAGATGGTGAAGTTACCTCAGAGTGCTGAATGCATTTCATCCTCTCCAGGCTATTCCGACCCTTTCTGCTTTCCTGTTCTCAATTTGTCACCAGAAAAATAGAAATGTTTCATTGGGGAATATTTGACCATTTACTGCCTGTTAGCTACTACTGGAGATCCATAATGGGCCCAAAGACTGAACCAATTTTTTGCTCACAGCATGATTTCTGCACCTGGACAGAAACATATGAGGAAAGCTGCGGGAGGAAGTGCACACTATGAATTACTACCTGACATTTGCTTCTTCCATGGGGACAGAGAAGATCTCAGTCTCCAGCGTTGTCAGTCAAGTGTTAAATTTGCAATAGAAGAGTTCTTTTAAGCAAGACATCGATTTAATAATGCTTACTCCTCACTGAAAATTGCAGACAAACCTGTCCATGATCAGATAACACGAAAAGATTCTTGATAGGCAGCTCATGATGTCTGTACCTGCCCCGTTCCCCCATACTTTGCCCTCTCCTGGTGGCTTGCAAGCGTCTCAGAACGCCAGCTGCTGAGAAACACACATTTTGCCCTCCTGGCTAGGTTGTACATGTCACACAGTAGCAACCGTAACCAGTCAATTAAAAACACAAAATTGATTATTGAAAGAGTTTGGATTCTGTTCCTTGCCACACAGATCACTCACATGTGCTATGCAACTTGACAGGTGGTGGTTGTGTAAGTTAGTATTGGGGGTTTTTTTGAAATGTTACTGAAAATCTTGTATTTTAACTGTTTTCCTGGTTGGCAAATAAAGTTAGTTGTGCAATGAAAATAACTCTTCTTTGACAACACTGGTGTAATCAAACTAAAAATCACTGAAACAAAACTGCAAATCTTTCTTCACTTTCAAAAACCAGACAACATACTGAGGTTTAAAGGTGTTCTCAAGGAACTATTGTTCATACTGGTATGCCACACATGAATAAAATCAGATGATAACAAGCTGTGTCTGTCGTGCAGTCCCTCTGATTTGCTCAAATGGCCACATTAGAGCAGCAGTGCATTTGAGCTGGTGAGATTATTAATTGGCAATAAACAGAAGTATACCGTTTAAAACTTTTGACTAATGCAAACCTGGGTAAGTCTGAGTTGGCAGATTTATTAGTACCTGATATCATGCTATGACTCAGAGAATGATTAGCCAGGACCCTTGATAGACTGAAGATATATGAGTTGATATGGCAGCCTTTTCCTGCATCCATCGAGAGATCACTTCAGGTGGATGGGTGTTCGTTTAATGCTTGTGTAAATTGCTAGACTGACAGCCCTGAAATATAAAGCTTCATCTTCAAAAGTGGGCACAGTTTGGGTCCTTTTTTATGAAACCCTAATGTGCCTTAAACAAAGCTCAGGGGGATTACTGTTAAGAGCAGGACTAGAGGGTGTCTTGGAGCTTACTTAATCATCAGCCTCTAAGATGAGACAGCTAAGAAATCTAATAAGATATTTCTTTGCAATGTAGAAGGTATGAAATGACCTAGGACCACCAAATGCTTCACATTTTACATTTAGTGTGTTTACATTGAGGACAACATTGTTAGTTTTTGAAGTATCTTACAAACTTTAGAAACTGCAGGCCAACATTTGCTTTACATTGTGCTTAGTCCTGAAGAATTATGTATCCTATAGGGATATCTCAATGCAAACTGTTACACAAAGAAAGCTCTCCACAGAAAAAGAAGATAGCATTTTCTCATTCTTCCCCCCCCCTTCCCTTGCAAAGGGAATCAATGTATGACTTACTTCACAATTCAAATAAGCTTCGCAAATTTACATTAAGCCTGATCCAGCAAAGACTGAACTAACTGATCAGCTAAGCCTAATATTTGAACTAGGGTAAACCAGACCTGAACGCTTATTTATATTCTTAACTTTTTTCTCCCCAAACCTATCACACAGTGCTCTCCTTCTCATCTTCAATACATTCCTAATGTTTGTTTTGATACAGTCAGAGGAAATAATTGTATTTTCAAACTGCATATGCTGGAAAAGCTCCCCTGGTTCAGTGGGGAACAACACATCCTGGGAGAATGTCGATGCAGAAAGGTACAGGCATGAAAACAGCCTCTACACTCAGGAGGTGAATCTTTGAGGTGTGCTGGTAAGCCACGGGTAGTGATGCGGTGGAAAAGGCCACAAAGCAATGAACCCTGTAGATCCCTGAGCCTCAGGCAACTTTCTCCTTTGCCCATTCTCAGCAGGATTTGGAGTGGTGGATCAATTAAATCAACCTGACAACCGAACTGTGACCTGTATACTGAGCAAAAGCTGTGTCTCCGAGTTTCAACAATTCTCTGTGAGCCACAGCTTCTTTCTGTTCACATCAGCCTGTTTAGGGCAACATGGAAGGGCTCGGGTATGGCCTGACAGAGCCATCACTTGTGGGATTTTTACTAGAAGGAGGAAATTGGAGGATTCTGAGAGAACGGAAGGGAAATTTGACTATTTGCATGAGTGGAGAGTAAGAGAGGGGTATAAGGAAAAGCAAGATGACAAACAGAGCTTTAAAATTTCCAGTGAGCATCTAAATTTTTAGAGCCATCCTCAGACTTAAGAAGTATTTGTGATTCACCCATAAGTAACAGGGCTGCAGCTGAGCACTCAACAGAGTTGTAATAGAAAGAGAAGAGTGGCACAGACAGAAAGCATTAATTAATATTTTCTTTATTATTCACTTCTTCCCTGAATTCTTATGAGGAGATTAATAAACACATATGGTTCACAGAACAAATCCAGGCACTAGGAACTTTCCAGAGTACTTTTTTATTACTAATTGTAATTATGCCTACAGGTGAAGTAACAGCTGAGTGACTCAAGTTACCCTGCTGTTTAATTTAATCAAAGGAGTCGTGAATCCTTTAACAAGACCTTTTAGAAAAAGGACAAAGATAATTTCCCCTATTACTGGGTTACAAAGAATATAATGAATTAATTTCATAACAATATATAGCAATAGTATATGAGGAGAGAAGGAGAAAAGAAGAGGGAATGAATAAACCTATTTGAAGGCATGTTGATTTTCCGTCTGGAATTCTGTGGCACATTCTCAAAATCACTGCCACAATTTACAGTGCTTATAGATGTTACAAATTAGCCAAAACAACTGTGACTGAATTCAACAGAAAGAACGTTTGACTGCTACTTGTCTCTAAAATACACGATTCAAATCAAGAGGGGGGAAAAGACACATCTACAGACGCTAAATCTTAAGCAGCCAGGCTCAGATTTCATTACTTATGCTGTTCCAAAGCCTGAGACACAAACACTTGCAGAATTTTGGAATCAGAAGAAACACGAGAGAGGACACATCTTTAGTGTATTCTCTGTCTTCTCTGATTTCCCACAGTGTGGCAAATTTGAGACTAAATAATCCAGCTCCACCAGCAGAATGCAAGTTGCATCTCCTCCAACCCATAACAAGTCTCTTCACTGTTTGCTTTCTTATAATCCACCACACAGAATTTAAGGCTAAGGAAAAAAACATAAGGAAAGTGACAGTGACACAGACAGACAGACAGACACACACACACACACACACACACACACACACACACGTCTTCAACCTGTTTCCTGCAGTGAGCAGCAAGTAGCAACAATCTTCTCAAACCACAGAAGTCTCCTCAGATGAGTCATGACTCTTTCTGTTACAGAAGAGTCAGGGGAATTCCCAGTTTCTGGCAGCACCCTATGTAACAGATTCCCACTGCTCCTAATTTTGGCTATTTTAGACACAATGGAAAAGGCACAGTGGCTATGGGCAACCTGCAAAATAAACCCACTGTCTTGGTGCCTGGATGCCCAACCACTCAGTGGATGTGCTCCACACGGTTCTAGTTCCCTCAGTGCCCAAACCTGAACGCAACAGAGCTCCTTCCCTAGTTGCACCCAGGTTTGGGGGGAAAGGCAAGTCACATGTAGCTCTCAGTCCAAAGTGCAGCGTAAGCACAGACAGAAAAGCAAAGGCCACATGTCTACAGTCACATGGCAGGTCAGTGGCAAACGTAACAATAGAGTCATTATCTATTGAAGAGACTCCTCCTTCAGAATCCAGCCCAACCTCAAAAATAAATGTGGTAACGTGCAAGAACCTTTGACTTCAAGAGCTCATCTGTAAAAATTTGCGTTATGTTAAAGGCTAACTAAGGTCAATCATGCCATACTCCATATAGAATGTGCCATACTCCATATAGAATGATCTATTAAATCATTCACTCCGTGGAGGAGCAAGATTGGTTTCCACAGGATGCTTTCCAATGTTTTGTCCAATCTACTTTCAGAAGTCATAAGCAATTGGGGGGTTTTAGCTGTTACTTTGCATATACTTCATTATCTTGCCACCTGAAAACTCTAACCTGACTTTTGATCTAAATGCATCTCCTTAAGTTTCATCTACATGTACCTCTTGATCATAGCCAGGTGCATCAAACCAAATAACTGCTTTCCTTCCTGGAAATTTGCATGCTTCAAATGTTTGTAGCTTCTTAACATGTCTTTTCTCCTTGGTGATTACCTAGTGATACATTAGATTATTTAATCCTTTTGATATTTTCTCTGAAGTCTTTCCTTTCACTTCCCATATTTCCTGTTTCCCACTGAACTCTCCAATTTTCTCATCTCTTTGGCCCAGAAGAATTCAGCAGGCAAAACTCAATACTCAATAGACAATACACTACTGATTTACTCCATTTTCTCTATTTTTTTCCCTATTTTCCCAACCTCCTTTTGATGTCTATATATTTCCATCAAGCTAAGGAAAACACCATGCACAAAGCTACATCTATGTGATGGGCTTTCAACAAGAAGTTCCATAACTAGGATCCGGATAATCCTGAGAGATCAGCTCCCTTTTTGGCACTCTAGCAAAACTGTCATATTTATTTAGCATCCACCATGCCCATTGACACTTACATAAGAGATGAAAGGTGCCGATCTCCCAGGAGAAATGAAAAAGCCTGTCCCTGTATTTACATGCCTGAGGATAAGTTGGGCTCTCTCAAAAATTTTGCCCCACCATTGGGGGATCTAGCCAGTGGGCAGTATGGCACCACTGAATGTAATCAGAGATCCATGGTCTGTTGCCACCTTTGCTCTCTGGAGAGCAAGAATGGAGGTTATATTTTATAAGTACTACAAGCCAGACTGCTTTTTCCTCATGCACTGGTTAAGATTATGGGATGCCAAGGGAGTCAGAATATACTGCTCTTCCACTATCTGGTAAGAATAAAGTGACAGCTTGTCAGTGTAGGCTAGGACTTGTTAAAAGCATGGGGAGCATTGCCCCTTTTTCCTTCCCATGCAGTGAGAGCTCCCCCACGGGGAAACTTGCTCCCCTGTCCCCTGGCTCTTCTCCAAAAGGAAAAAAAAAAAAAAGATTGAAAAAGATTGGAGAATTTCAGCAGGGGCACATCATTCCCTCCTGACACAAAGTAAAACTTTGAGGTCAGTCAGGCTAAATGCACAGGAAAGTATTGCTGCTGTATTTCTGCAGACTGAAAAATCTATACTTCAGGAATGAAAGTATTTAGCTGGCATTTATAAGCAAGTTGTTAAACAAAAGCTGGGGGTCCCCTGCCTCCCCACAGTTTTGATAGAAAAAGGGGCCGGAAAGAGACTGGAGTGAGGAGAAGGCAGTTTTCACAGCACATTTGCCAGCTTACACCTTGCTTGCGCCTGAGTGCTCTGAGTGTGCATCGTAAGCGAGTCCACCCCGATGGCAGCAAGGACCAGGGCAGACTCAGGGTCCTGCGTAAATAACGGCTATCCACAGCCGGGGCTGTAGGTTGAGCAAAAGTAGTGTGCTTCTCGCCGGTGACGTGCGCCTACGAGCCTTTACCCCATGGGAAGAACCAGAGGGACATTCCTCTCCCGTTCCAACAGGAGATGTGAGGAAACTCCAAGTGCCACAGTGTAAATTTAGGGCTCTGGTTTTACTCTTTCGAGTATTGGGACAGGTCTGTCTGGTTCTGGTGCCTGCTGCAGTAACTGTGTATCAAGAGCATCTGAAATGAAGCTTGCTCACTGTAGCAGAGCTTGTGTCCATACACCCCTTGTTGTACTTGTTTTAAAATGCTGCTCGTTTTCTGAAGGAAAAGAAAACATCCTCTGCTGTCTGGAATCTTCCATGGTTACACTTTGCCCAGAGGTGATCTCTGCCTCTGAGGAAACTTCCAGCATTATACAGTGTATATATATTTTAATTCTGCATTTTGTCTCCACAGCAGCAGACAGATAAATGGAGAGATGAATAAATGAAAGAGTAGCCTGAGATTTTTATCAGATTATAGAGCTAGGATGACTCAATGATGAAGACAACTGCTCTGGGAAGTTTTAGCCTTCTGTAATTAAGGATTGTTGAAATACCAGCGCGACTGGGGGTCAATCTTGAAACTTTCTAATAGAAGAAAATCTAATTTTAAGACAGGGTGTGACCAGGAACACCTAAAGGGAATGCTATTTTTTTTTTTTAATTTGAGATCCTGTCTAATTGCACTTCTGCAAAGAGCTACATGTTTGAGTAACCTCTTGAGGATACAACTTTTGTTGGCATTAAAAAAATGCAGAAATATTAGCAGTTTAAAAAGCAATGACTAAATCCAACTGTTCATATTTAAGTATACATTTTATTTGTAACCACTGTTATCTGGACTGCCCTTTGACTGAATATTTGAGTCCCAAAGCCCCATGCACCTTTTTTTTGAAAGTGCATTGATTCCTCCCAGAAATAGCTTTAAACTCAATTTCTTCACTGTTCTGTAATATAAATATTAGACATCAAGTGCCTTTCTATGTTATCGTGCAACTCTTGCATGCACAGACACTACAATAATAAAATTTATAAACAACACAAATGATTATTTACACTTGCACAGAACCTACAGGCGCACACAGCTTGCAGAAGAGTTGGGGGCCTGGTTCATCAAGATGAAAAAGACCATCTTACCATAAGTGTGTTTTTGCTGTGATGTGGTTTGTGTGTGGACAATTTAATTATTGGCTTGAGCAATAAGATTCCCACAACAGTAAAGGTTGGTCAAACTACTCATTTCTCACTCGACTAACCTCCTGAAACTCAAGACATCTGTTCCAAACTAACAGATTTTTAAAGAATGAGTATCAGAGGACTTGACACTTTGCCACCATCTTGGCATCATATTTCACTTAAGACGACCCCCCCCCAAAATGCCTTTCATTCTGTGCGACAGATGCATTTGCCTGAAGCTGTTATGAGGAAGAACGTGGAACACCTTGTCAAAAGGCAGATTTTTTTTTTAAAGATATGATCTCAAGGAAAAAAAAATGTAGAAAAAGTGTACTGATCATCCATATCCAGAGGCTATGAGGATAAATCCTTTTGTTTGTTATTGATCTGCTTAGGTTTGGAATTCAGAAGATACACGTGTGCCTTTGAATGCCTGCACTCTGCTGGTCTGTACTGAGTTTCTTCTGGGCACAGATGAAAAGCTAACTTTAAAGGTCTGCTCTAAATTTATTTTTAAATCTTAATATTGCAGATGCCCAAGAGTTGTTACACTCATGGTGCTAAAGGTCTGTAAGCATCTTCCAAAGCCTTGCATTACATCTCATTGAGAGAAAAAGTTAATAAAAAACAGAAAAAGTACTGTTAGTTTTGTTTTTGTTGTTTGAAAAAAATGGGATTATAAGCCTCATGTCATGGGATTTAGAGCGCCAGTCCATCTGCTGTGGTGGTCCAGTTCACTTACCTGTTGAGATCAGATTCTTAGCTGAGAGAATTTCAAATCAAATTAACCTCTTGCTTCTCTGGTGTACCAGGCGGAGAGGGATCACTCTTCTCCCCAACAGCTTGGGAGAACTCATGATGTCTCATTATCCTGAAGGGCCTGCTCTGTGCTGCCTATAAAGTAGAAATTGGGGTGGCAAGGAGACCCCTGCACAAGCCCTTCACTGGTGTCGTCCCAGCAGCAGATTTACCACAAATAAGACATTCTGAATTATGAAGGAACAGTTTACACATTTACATTAAAAATTCAAAGTAAATTATTAAATAAAAATTGTTGTTTAACCTCCAACTAACTGTTAACTCTGAGCCTGGTAGCAGCAGGTACAGTTCATGAGTAAGCCAGAAGAGCACACATTAAGGCAGAACATAATGAGACGACTGCCCAAGATGAGTGATTCTGCCTTTCCCTCTTCCACAAGGAGATACCCCAACACTGCCACCCAATTTCTTACTCCTGCCATGCAGAGTTTGCATCTGACTTTTCTCAAGGTGAGTTCGGCTTTCCTGATAGCGTACTGACAGGCTGGGAGATGAAACTCCTCCATTTAGCCATACAGGCGAGCATCCTGGATAATCCCACACATGGTTATGCATCCTCACCCACATACATCATCCTGGCCTGAAGGAAATGCTTATTGGGCTGCAAAGATAGGTCTGCCTCCAAAATTCAGCCCTTCATCTATCTCTAATTGCTGGTGAAAACTTCATTGAAGCGGGTATTTCCCACAGCGTGAAAAAAGAGAGCCTGTTAGCACCAACTGTTAGTGTTGATATAGCTTATCCTGTAAACCATAGCAGCCAAAAGAAGGTTTACCAACGAAATCATGTTTTTACTATGCCTACCCTTGAACTTTCGCAGGTACAGAAATGTCATCACAAAACCATACACCCCGTCTGACACTGCTACACCACTCACGTTTTCAAGAACAGACTTGGCCTTAAATTACAACAGCTCTTTAAGCAAAGTCAATATTTCAACACAGTCCTGTGGTACCAGTGGAAGTGAACTAAATCCATTATTCAATATGAAAAAATGTTCTGTTGTCCATCACCAATAAGCTGAAGCACCCAGTCCCCAGTGTAAAGCATGATTAACAAAGCATATGAATTTGTCATTAAATGATTTCAGCTCTCTGAAGGAAGCATATGAATTTGTCATTAAATGATTTCAGCTCTCTGAAGGAATCACTATTGCCTGCTCTTGTCTTCAGAAGTTCTACATTCCCCCAAAGACACCTAAGATTATAATATGTATTATGTCTTGTTCCTAAGGGTCAGTATAGCGTATCAACAGAAGAAATACAGCTTATTGCTAACTTTCTGCATGCATCATTTGCAATTCTGTTCCATGGGCACTTGCTGACTGAGGTAATCTCAATAATAAAGGCAAAAATATATATTCCTGAAAGACTATTTGATGGAATGACATGGGACGAAACACCCTGTAGTCATTGAAAAGTGATGACTTTAAATGAATGAAACCAATGCTATTTATGTGGTGACAGGAAGATACTGCCTTTTTTAAAAATATATATCTGTAATGAAAGCTAAGCTGTTATTATGTGTAAAGCAGCTGCAGAGAAAGTGATAGTGTTAAAGGCATTAGAACAAAGATTATCTGTTCTCGGTAATTAAATCCTTTTCCCTGCTTTATACCACATGACTCCTCAGGTCACATGAGCCCAATTCAAGCATCATCCTTGAAACTAGCCTGAAGAGGTTGGAGCCAGTTGCTGGAAACCCTTCAGCCTACAGAGATTCACTTGTTCTGCAATTTCCATCCTGCCTTCTCTCAGCAGGAGTGGAGAGCAATAACATCGATCCTGAACGTATCAGGGACTGGGCAGGTCTTTGCACAGCTCCCACTTTCCACAAACCTTCTGCCAGTGACCTGTCATATATTTGGCATGACAACTCATAAATATCACTTCCTTGCCAGAGCAGATAGATTATTCATATTCTAATTCCAATAGCTGCATGATATAAAGACACAGAATACTCTCTCATGCTCTCTGAAAGGGGAAGAGCCACCTCCAACAGAGTGAGCCCCGTGCCAGGCTACTCTCCACATGGGTGGGGGCAGAGAAACCTGTCAGCAGATCTGTGGCAAACACTGACACTCCTTAATTGCCATTTATCAGCCTGTCACTCTGGCCAAGCTATGGGATTAGCTCCATGCTCTCCGAATCAACTTCCCTCCTCATCTGACACTGCCTCACCTATTGCTGTGTTGGAAAGCAGTTACGCAGTTTTAAAAATAAATAAAGGCATTGCACAATACAGGGAAAGGGGAAGAGGGACTGATGCTAGTTCAAACCACGATCCACATTGTCAGTGATCAAAGAAGGAAAAAGTCATTGCTGTCTGGTGGAGCAGCTTGTCTCAGTCCAGTTACAAGGGGCAAAGCAAGGTTTCCTCCACACTGAGGCCCCTTTGGATTACAGCCGCAGGGATCGCATAAAGCAGATAATGACCGAGCTGGGCCTGAAGGGCGCTACAGCCGTTTACAGCCAGAAAATCAAGAGCTGACCCCAGCCAGAGCCCTTCCACTCCAACCATTTTTCTGCTAGATGGAGTAGCCTCTTTTTGGTGCAGTCTTAAGGAAAGCAAGCTATGGCATTTACAATCTGTTTCCCCTTACACTCGCACTCATTTTTCAGCTTGCAAGGCCTGGGTGTCCCTTCCTAAACCTTGCAGTGAAAGAAGAAAGAAAAAAAATAAAGGAAGTTTGATTTGGGATGCACAATAGTTTGAAGAAATTCAAACACGAAATCCCTGTCTCTTCTCTTCTACAGAGACGAAGCAGGAGCTTACATTAAACAGCTCTGCTGGAGCCAAGACTGGAGGAAAGCCAGGAGCCCCCGCGATCCATCAGGGAGCCGTAACACCACTAATGGTGAGAGGGGAGAGAAAACGCAAGCGCCACGGCCGTCCGAGGAAGCCCAGAATCATTCATGGCAGGAAGTCAGGCTGCACTGGAAGCGGGCAGGTGCAAGCTGGCCCATGTGGTTCAGCTAAAGTTCAGTCTCCGCTCCTTGCCCTCGTCTTCTCCAACTTGACCTCCCAGCTTGCTCCTTCCACCACCACCTCCTGCACCACCACACGCAATCTCAGTGACACGGCCACCTCCTTAGACAAGCAGCAACTCCCCTCAGCTTTCGGGATTGGCATTGCTTTACGATGAACATCACTGAGAATATATCCTGCCAGCACTACTTTTCAGGAAGAGACACATATGTGGATGGCAAGTCACCTGCAGCATGTAAGCCGTCAGGTCAATGAATTGGTGTTTATACCACATGGTAACACCATTGGTGTTAACTCTGGCAAACTGGGGAGAGTTGGTCAGAGCTGGAGCAAACTGAAATTCTGGAGAACCGAGGTCACTTTAGTCAGTAACCAATGCAACAACTAAAGAAACAGGAGGATTTTTATTTTTTTCTTAGCCTGAACTTCTCCATCCCAGCTTACAAAGGCTAACAAAATACCTTTTACAGAACTTGGTAGCATTCAGTTTTGGAGCTTTATGAAGCTAATTTCTGCTACACAGCTGAAGGACATTCTGAGAAGATGTGCAATTGTGCAAGTTAAAACAGAAAGGTGACAAAGAAAAAGAATGAACTTTTACGTGGACGTTTTGGGTGTTGTGCAGCAATAGCTCCTCCATGCTATGGTTTCAGGCACCACACAGAAGACCTGCCCAGCTGGCCTCAGGGAGCTAGCAAAGAAAGGCAGGTCAGCCACTGTGTTTTGCACAGCATGCCAA
This sequence comes from Dromaius novaehollandiae, assembly GCF_036370855.1. Taxonomy (NCBI): domain Eukaryota; kingdom Metazoa; phylum Chordata; class Aves; order Casuariiformes; family Dromaiidae; genus Dromaius; species Dromaius novaehollandiae. The sequence goes on along the minus strand of NC_088098.1, from coordinate 96,927,809 downwards.
CATGCTAGCTCATCTATAAAAGTCTTTTCTAGGCGTAATGTAAGTGGTCACTTACCTACAGGCTACCACAGATTCTGCTTGCCCTCCAAAAGGCTAAGCTGCACAGATTTTAGTAGGGACTGCTGACTTTTGCTTACTGAATTAACAGAGGAAAAACACAAACTATTTAAACACTATGTTTTTTAAGTGCACCTATTGGATGTGCAGGCAAGGATGGGAACGTGTTTGTGAAGAGGCAGAGGTGTGCATTCAAAAGCAGGGAATGAAGATGGTCTTTTGTTACTGAGACTTGTAACGCATTGCAGGTATTAAATGTCATGGCAAACAGGGGTGGCTAAGACCTTTTTTATACAAGGACACTTAAAAAAAAAAAAAAAAAAAACCACGCAGACCTTTTGACTTCTTAATCCGGTATCCTGTCTCTGACACTTCAGCACAACGTATGAGTAACCATATATTGACAAATTATGGGCTTAGAGAGAGTTTATTTCTTAACCCAGGGAGTTAAAGGTTGGTTTATGCCTCAGAGAATGAGGGTACCTTTGTACATTTTTTTTCCTACATAAAGTAACAGAATAGTTTTATCTATATACAAGCTGCATGTGGGATCCAATCTTTTTCGTCTTCCTGATAAAATCTGGCAGCATATGCTGTAAGTGCACTTGCTTACCTGTTAATAACATGAGAAATTAAAAAAAGAAACTATTCTCTGATCAGTTCCTTTATTTAAATAGGTATTTGCACCCTAGTATTAGTATATTTTATTAGGACTAACATTGTTTGGGAGAGGTGGGGAGGACGTAACGTACAAAAGAGAGGCTGAGAGAACTGGGTTTGTTCAGGCTTAAGAAGACATAGTGGATTATATTACTGCTTTCAATCACCAAACGGAAGAGTACAGAGAAGGCAGAGCCAGACTCTTCTCAAAGGTGCACAGTATTAGGATGAGAGGCAACAGGCGCTAGCTGCAACAAAGAAAATTTTAATTAGATATTGGAGGGAGGAGAAGGTCACTTCCAGCAGTCACTTCCAACCTGCATTATCCTGGGAGTCTATGATGCTGCTGTCCTCTCTATTTTACTTCATATTTGGGTAGTTTCTTTCTTGGATTCTCATGAAGGACTCTAACTAGTATTTTAACTTTAACAGATCAGACACTGTATCTGGTGCAAACAGCGATTGCACCAGTCTTCTCTGAGAGGTTGTTCAATGATATGCATTGGAGAAGTTTCAGAGTCAGTTGAAAGATGTTAAGCTTTACAGACATTAAGTCTCAGTAACCAAAAAAAAGCCCCCCAAAAAACCAAAAACAAAAAAAAACACTGTATTTCATACTGTATCCCAGAATACATTCTAAAAGGGCAAGATTCATTTTATCCCTCTTCACCAACTCTTTGCTTTAAGGTGTTGAATTTGAGCTTGTGTGTGTGGATTCAGTCTAAAACTATCTTAAGAAGCATCCAAGGCAACATCATCTTCTTAGACATCAGTTGAAGCATTCAGCTAACAGCTTTTTGCAGCTGGAGAAAATTACTAGGAAAGCTGAATCTTCATATGTTCAGGGAACAGCCTCCAAGCTTATATGTGCTTCCAATCTCTTGGCTAGACCAAGGTGGGATGTAGGTAATTGTTTAGTATCAGATGAATGGGAATGTTTTGGTGTTTGGGAAGGCTTTCAAACTTGCTTTCTATTTAGGGGACATTAAATAATTGAAGGGCAAAAGGGACTTTTGACATAAGCAAGGATGAAAGTACCAGAGAAGTATTTTTATCAGTGTGAATAAGCTTAGTGCTTTACTAATACCAGTCCATCTAACTCCATGTTAAAATAGACATTTAAATCTAAACAAATTTACCCAGGTCACACACACAGTAGAAGTTGTTTTACATTTTCTACAGCAAACTACCTGCCATAGTCTTCAGTCGTTCCATTTCCCACCCTGCCAGGTTTCTGGTCGCACGCATTTTCCTCTCCCTCCCTTGCCAGCTCACCCAGTGCCCTCTGATCTCCTCTTCTCTGCCTTCTGGTTTTCCATATGATAGACATCTCTAGCATATGATATCCTTATACAATTTATCTATTCACACTCACACTGTTGTGCTCTGACTTCATTAGTATCCTACTCTCCCTTCCTGGTATTTTTCCTCTTCATATGTCATTGATGTTTTCCTTTCCCTTTGTCTGCTCTGTATTCCTCTTCTTTCACGTGTGCCTTTCATTTTCCTTCTATTGTGATTAAGATTTCATTTTAATGCAAATTTCAAAGCCAAATATTGTTACTCCCAAATGCTGTGCACACAGTCATATTTGAATGAGACCGAGACACTTCTCATCCCTTACCTTTTGTTCTAGGTTTTCCCACCTTGCTATGATGGTTTCTTTCTTTCTCCAGATTAATCTCTCATTTCCTTCTTTGAGGCTGTTTTCTTTAATAGCACAATTGTTCTTCTTTGATGGTATATTAAACATTTTCTTCTTTAGCAGCATTTTAAGTTTGATTGATGCTGGACTTCTTTTGTCATCATTTTCTTTGACTGCCTTATTTGTTTCTCCCCTACTCTTGCTTTACTATTTTGTTTCATCACCAGTTTTTGAAAAATATTCCTCAGAGAGAGTCCTGGAGGAGGCCACTTCTCTCAGAAAGCTAAATAATAATATCATCTCCTCCATATGTGCAAACACTAAAATTAGCAATAGTGCACACCTGCAGAATAGAGTATATGAGCTTTTATTTGATTTAGGACACTTCTGGCTTCTGGGCTGCCACTAGTCCGCACCTTGAATATGCAAAAGAAGTGAAAAGCAGGTGTAAAACATTATCATTTGGGGCCCTTTAGCAGTATGAAGCCAAAAGTCCTACTTTGCTTTCCGTTAGCCAGGCAATAATTGAAGCAAAGTACAATAGCACAGGTCCTCTTTCTAATGGAGTCTGTAGTCAATTCATGGGAAAATTACGTTTGTGACCTTTCAATCTGGTATGAACAGCCACTAAACTTCATCTTCCATGAAGTTTTGTCAAACATGCATAGGTTTTATCAACTTCAACTCTGAAAATCAGAAAACAGAAGCACTGGAATTAAACATTGATATTGGTGAAATTATAGTTTTACTTATTCAACCACAACGTGGGACCTGATACTGCACATGCTGAAGTACATGAGTAACTCTGTGGAAGCAAGTGAAGTAAAAGACCTACGGAAAGTGGTTTCTACAGAAGAAAGAGGGTATGGAAGATTTAAACTAATAGTTTTGCTGTTGGTAGTAATTGCTCCAGGCCCAGCAATTCCTCACAGACAATTTAATTAAATGCTGACAGAAACACAAATAGAAAGCACCTGCTCTTCCAGTTCTTGCAGTGTTGTACTGATGTCATCTTGTCTGGAAGTTACTGCGAAAGACTGTTCTTAGTGAACACATCTACTAAATAACACGGGAGCATTCAAAGCAATTAGAAAATGAACAATAATCCTTGGTTTCAAAACTTAAGTTTCTCAGGCTCCAGAACTGACCTTATTGTACCGGGGAACCTCACACTGGGTAATATAGACACTTGAATTCCAGATATCTGGTTGGGTTTTGCATTTCACCCTTGGGGTTTATACTTGCATTACTGAAGCATTGCTGATGGTAATCTGAAGGAGAATGTACTTTTTATTGTACTGAAATTAGCAGCACTGAATCACCTGTACTGGCCTTTTTTTCTAGTGTATTACTAACCTGTTTGTTCTAATCTCCTGTTATTACACAGATATTTGCCTTTCTGAGTTTAATCTTGTCAATGAATATCATTCAGTTACCATTGGTATTTCCTAACTTAACAATACAGAAAGTGTACAGTATGATATATATATATTCATTTGATCACAGTTTTGAAGCGCAGTGCTTTTAGTGGTAACAATTGTTTGCAAATCAATGCAAAACAGCACTGTAGAGACAGATGGATAGTCATATAAGAAGATGAAGTATTTTAATTTATAAAAAATTGACACAGCATGAAATTTTTGTGGTAAAAAATTTCAAAACAAGGATACCTATAATTAATTTTAACAGACTGAAAACTTATGATATGCACTAAGATGGACCAAAATCTGAGTGTAATTTTTGCAATATGAATAGTAAGCAGGTTACAGAAATACTTCAATCTTATCAAAACTGGGCATTAAAAAATGAGATTAAGCTTATAAAATATCAAAACCTGTTAAGGTATGAAAGTGTCCATTTAAGCCTTCCAAACAGCTTTAATTCTGTTCTCCATTGACACTGTTGCAGAACAGTATTCAATAAACTTCTGTGCAATTAATGCATATTTGTATATATGTTCTTGAACTAGGAAAACATGGCTTTCAGACATTTAAAGTATATACACATGCATAGTATCACTGCATAGTAAAATCTATTTGTGGGTACAGTAATTGTTCATTACCCAGTTGCACTCGATGAATGTCAGTGATGTAAAATAACTGGCAACCATTTCTGAGACGGGTTAAGCATTTGGACTCAAAGTAGAGAAAATGTTTTCAAACATAAGAAATTCATAACCATATTAAGTTCTGGACAAAGCAAGTTATTGCCCATGATATATTTGTGACTAACTCTGACACTAGTTATTGGTGCTTGGCAAATATGCATATGCACATGAATAGACAAATTGTTGCCTATCGGAACTGACCTTTTTCATCTTGCTTCATGAATTTTCATATGAATTCCTCTGCTGAAGCTTTAGCACAAAATTCTGCAGTATCACAAAAATACTTAATGAACCCAACTCCACCAAGTGCTGAACATAAAAACAACTCACATCTGGTTTATTCCAACCTTACTTGTCTCAAATAGTAAGTATCCTACAATTCAAGCAAACTGAAGAAGTGGTATTATAATGGCTTTATTTGGGTATAAGCTTCACTAAAATTTCTCGATGTACTTTGAAAACCAGTCATTTCCTGGACTTCTTCAATGAGAGCTCTGTCCTCAGATCAACCCTTTCTCATTACTTGAAGCTTTTTTACATTCTTCCTTTCATAATGAAAACGATATCTAGTTATGCTTACTCCTCCCAATGTTTCTCTTGCTTAAAAAAAAAAAAGTATCAGCAATCCAAGCTGGTTTTATTTTTGTATCTCTCAGCAAGTTCTAATAAAGTAAATTGAGCAATATTCTCGGTTTATTGTATTGATAAACAGACTGTAAAGTGTTTTATGATATGGTACTTCTTGTATGAAAGACACTAGACTAACATAAATTGCAATTGTAACTGTAAAGTACTAAAATATATTTTCCCTCTAGGGCTCTTTGGTATATTTGGCTGAAAAAAATAAAATAAAATAGACTTGTTTATTGTATATATTTTTTGTACTGTAATTAAATGTCTCTATGGCTTCCTCTCAGAAACAAAGTCCTCTTTCCTCACTCAAAACAGTCTCAAGGCCCACAAATAACTTTATAGAGCTGTCTGTCTTGTTCCAAATTGGAGGTGAAAAGGCACTTTCTTTGTCTCTTTCTCCAAATTGCCTACAGAGGTATGGCTCTCAGCTCTCACAGCCCCATCATTTCCAGCTCACACTAACTGTCATTATTAAAAAAAAAGCATTAAACTCTGGGTCAGTCTTTCTTACTGTCCCAGTGTAATCTGTTCAGTTGCAAAATCTCCGTTCTCCATCCAAACTGGAGTCAAGGGGATTCCATGCAGTGATTTCTTTGGCTCTAGTCCAAAGCAAGTACCAAGCAAGAAGGAATTTTCCTCTCAGGATTAGTTGTTGTCAGTGTGGCACCTCCCATACCCGAAGGACATACAGTAGTCACAGTGGCTTTTCGGACCCAGCCATCTGGACCAGTAAAGACATAGTGCTGCACTGCCGCTCCTGCAGGGAACTGCAGCCCAGAGGTGTCCCACCACCCAGGTTTCTCACCAGCACGACCGTCTGCAGCTCTGCAATACCCACGGAGAAACCTAAGGATTAGTGCAGTCCTTAGTGGTTTTGTTCCTTACGTTATTGGAGAAAAACAGAAATGTACAGGGATGTGGTAACATAGATATGCACCTCAGATAGAGAGACTTCACCTCATACATAGCAGCTAAGTTTTGAAGCCCTGCCTAACTCCTCAAAGACACCAGCACCAATTCTGATCCCTCTCACAACATTAACCAGCAATAAAACTACTGAAGGCACCAGAACTATGCAAAGGTGGGGAGAGGGAACAGTGCAAACCAGAGCAGTATCCAGACCCAAGGGTAATAGTCTTCATTTAGTAAAGACAATCCCTCCAGTTTCTTACCTCCTTGCTTTAACAGCACATCTCACCCAGACCTCCCACTCAGCAATGAGTGCTAATGGCACTATTGTAATAGTTTTCAGACAAAGGGCAGCAGTTGAGATAATGGATAACTGAAGAAAGGATACTCACAGAAAAGTCAGAGGAAGGTAATGGATTTTTAAAATAAAGGTGGAGGTAAGATGCTTATAGAATTAACCTCCTCCTCTCTTTTGGTCTCCCTTTAATAAAATGGCGATAAAACCATTACCTGTTTTAAGGTTCAGAGCAGGTGCATAATGAATCGGCTGTATACACAGGCAAGTGCAAATTCACTATTATACTTCAACAGCTTTTGCTCCACTCCGAAGGAGATGGAGGATTATGCAAGCACAAAAACACTCCCTGGAGTGGCTGAATGGAGCTGGTAGAATTAAGGCTGAAACAGTCACAGTTAACTCCTGGTGCAGGTTTAAGTACACAGCGCTAAGCCCTTCTTTCCACACAGACTATCATACGCCGTGATTGTCCTTAGAGAAAACTTTAGCTGGGTCTTCTCTGACAGCTCAACTGTTCACCTAATAAAGGAAAAAGACTCCCTAGTCACATTTAACGGGTCTACTTGCTTCTGGAAGAGCTCTCTGGCTCTTTTTAGATCCCAAAACTCTCTATCATAATTCAAGATTACTTTTGATGTCTGGAAAAACAGTCTTTCCCAAATCTCCCCTTGGCAACGGTCTATTTTGGATCCAAACCTGCTTTTTTAACTTGAAAAAAGTATCGAAGCATGTGTTTTCTCCAATTCCCACTCTTGCTTAAGCCTTCCTTACCATTTCTTTTTCTAGTTCTGTGAGCTTCACACAACAGGTAGAACTGCACGGTTCAACTATAGCACAGGATAAATATTTTGCATTGTCTTCCTGATTCATTCCTCAACCAGAGAAACATGCCTAATGGTTTGGACACCCACAAGGCAGAATTTGTCTCTTGTTTGTATCTGTTTGTAACCATCATTATACTATATTGACTCAGAACAGTGAACTGCTTCTATCCTGGACTCTGAAAAGGTCACATCTCATGATAAAGCAAGGTATGAAAAGAACACAAGAGTTTAAACTTACAAAGCCGATCCTCCACCCCTATGAAAAGTTAAAATAGCAGCAATGTTGGTAGTAGAGAATGCTTTTGTCTCCCAAACTCTGAGGCATGTTTGAAGGGAAAACAAACAAACAAACGAGCAAATACATGCCACAAAAGCATGCAACATCTCAAGCAATGAGAAAGTTCATTCTTAATTAATTCATACACAGCTGGTCCAAGCCATAAGTTGGGCCAGAGCAGTAGGATCCCCCTTGGCCAGGAGGGCCTGCTAACTATGCCAAGGTTGGATATGACATGTGGAACTGCTTGCTACTAGCCTGAAGGAAGGAGGAACATGCACTCCACGTGACTCATTTGCTCAGCATCCTACCAGTTACTAGTGTGTGCACCGGGTTTTGCGCTGTGCAGAACCCCCATGAGAGAAAACAGGGGAAAATTAAGGCAGATCACCTGACAACCCCACTTCTCTTGCTCCTCACACACACACATTTGGAGGAGAAGGAAAGGAGGAAAGACTTCCTATCACATCAGGCTTCATGAGAGCCCCGGGTATGATCTGAATTCATCTATGTTCTTCTTGAATTAAGACAATATTATGTTGCAGACCTCCTTAAAGAACCTTCTTTTAGAAACCTCCTTGGAGGTTTTTTGATAAATCTGTTGGCTAGTGCACACGAAATCTCTCTGCTCCCTCAAGATTTCCTCCAGACTGCAGAGCATTTGTGGCGGACAGATGAGTGAACTTTTGCCTTAAACATTTCTTGGTACATAAGGTGCAAGCAAACCATAACCCCGAACAAGTCATCTGTTCCCGGCGGGAACAGGACTGAGCTGCTGCGACCCCCGAAATGGTCTCCCTGCGACCATTCAGGACACACCAAGCCTGCGCTGAACCAGACCACGATTGGGCAGAGACTTTGGGACCTGGACTGTAAATTACTGCCGCTTAGCACACCTTCTATAAAACTTGCTTAACATGAGTGGCTAAATTTGCTGAAGCCTTAGGCCACACCCCCTAGTTCAGTGAGAAAGGGCCCCAGAGCTGGTGCAGGCAGGAAAGACAAGGGGGTTACCAACAGTTTGCATTCCCATGCTTCACGCTCCGGGAGGAAGGATGTCAAGGCATTGAAGTGAGTCCTGCTTGGGCACCGGGACCCTGGGGAGCAAGGCCTCCTCTCGCTGTGGAAACAATGCTGATTGGGGGGTCTGGGCTATCTCGGGGTCCAGATCATATTCCCTTTGTCTGGACCTTGGGAAATAACACCTACTATCACTGCTGGGGAAGTAATAATTTGTCAGGGCCTTGAGAGATAAGGGCAGGACCCGAAGAATGAAAACGCATCTGTCAGCAGAAACCACAACAGTAAACAACCTACCTAGGGACCCAATAAGGAGCAGGAGACCCCAGACCTAAATATTACTATTGGTCCAAACTACTGCGTGAAGGGTGGAGAGCTTAGATTGGAAAGTGTAATTGCCCAGGGATTTCTTTGTTCGGGGTCCCTCTTCGGAGGCACCCAACTCGAGCTGTAACTACTGCACGCGTGTCATTACAATTTATTTATTTAATTTGCCTTGATTTAGCTCCGAACTTTTCAGCGGGAAGCTAGGATCAGACCCTGCTCGAGTTGTAATTACTGCACGCGCTTTGCTAAAATTTACACCCAGGGTGAAGAGGACCAACAGGACGCCGCTGGATCCACGGGGTGGTGATATCCCTTTCTCTTTCTCTCTCTTTTTCTCTCTCTCCTCCCCTTCACCTTTCCCCACCTTTTCTCCCCACTCCGTGGAAAATAAAGTTAAACGGTTGTGCGATATTTGACCGGTTTTAGCATCTTAATCTCGTCCTTGGGATTGTAACGAAACCCCCCAATATTGGATTGGGACAGCATTGCCTTTAATAATGCACATCCTTCTTGTTTTGTGTTTTCTTCTCTTTTCTGGGATATAACCTGGGTGGTTTTGATGTTTCTTCTCTATAATCATGATGGAGGATGTATCAACATTTAACCCAAGCAGCTTGCAGGTGGGAAACAAGCATCCCCCCAAGTAGACCCTACGTACGCTTTCTGAGGTCTGATGACCTCCCTCCTATCACCATTTCATCATTTGAAATATGTAACAGACTCAGTGCAGGCAGGTAGTAGCTTACAAGAAGCCGAAAGAACAAGTGGTTCCTCTGTACACAGGAGTTCGAATGATGCCTGGGTCTGCCCTCGATGTAGATTCCCAGGTGTCTAATAAAGGATGAGCTTTTTAGTCATTTCCTCAGTGGGAGACCCTAATAGGATCTCTGCTCTTCCTGGTAATCCATTTGCACAGAACTTACAATAAATTAATACCTCTGAGGTCATGCCTCTTCTACGAAATTGAATTGAAATTGGACAGTGGGCTTGCAAGTTGCTTGGATGGGAGAAGAAGATGACAAATAGCACAGCTGTGTATCCTTATTCCCTTAGAAAACCAGGCTAAAAATCCCATTTAGCTGGGGGGAGGTGGAGGAAAGATGACACGCAGGAGGAGTAAGAGACGTCAGCAAACAAAGGAACAATAGCATTGCAACAAAGCAAGAAAGAAACTGAAAGGAAAGGAAAGCACACAAGGACCAAATATTCCTTGAACAGTCATTTAGTCCGTTACCTCCAAATTCTACTTTACAATACACACTTGAGTAAACAATGTTTTTCCAGGTTGACATGAAAACACAAGTGTCATCTTTTTTTCATCAGAATGTAAATAATCTATTCATGGTAGAGGAAATGAAGAAGACACCCCTTACCAATAAATAAGGGATCACAAGCTTTTATTTGGTGACTTTATTGATATTTTGCTAAATAGGAACCATTCTAAATTATTCCCCAATGCATATGGTTGCATGACAATGGAGCCAGGTCCTGCAAAGTTCTAGGGTTTGAATCTGGCCTGGGGGTGCCTCCTCCTTCTACCCTCTTCCTGGCAGATATAAAACAACTGTTCAGTCACAAAGCACTTCACCAAAAGGCCTGCAATTTTTTTCTGGCATCTGCTCTGGTATCTGTTTAACACAGGCTGTAGTTTCTGGGGAAAAGGTGCAGAAGGAAGGGGGTTCTGCACCTGCATATGAAGGAAGGAGAAGAAATGGCCCCAAACAGATGCAGCTACAACTTCTCCTCTCCTGCCTTGGCCCCTGCCCTTTGAAAAAGAGACCATAATGCTTTAGCAGAGGTTAGTGAACAGCTGCTGAGTGAAGTGGTCTGACAGGCACAAATAAAAATTCCCAAAGGCAGTTTGGCCAGTGTGACTTCAAGTCTGACCACTGTGTCCTGCATCTGTACTCCATCCTGGACTCCAGATCAGCAAGCTTAGTGGGAAAATACTGAAAGCTGAAAGTTAACTATGTGTTTCAGTGCTTGCGTCTACAGAGGCCTACATATCTGACGTTGTATGATGGATTGACATAAGTCGATGCAAAGAGCTGTACCCAGCAAGGCTTTACTTGTTTTACATCTGGAGGCATCTGTTAGGAAAGATCACAATGCAAACACCACAGACTCAACAGGGCTTTTAACTTGTGAGTTTTTAGGCACAGTGGTGATTTATGGAAGAAAGAAAGAAGGCATTTTCAGTGCCATTTGTTGACAGAGGAGATAAGCATTTAATCTGGTTTGCTCTAAGCTCATTTTGTGAGCACTGCATACCATGATGCCCTAGGCAGAATGCTTGCCCTTTTTCCTTGGCTTGGCTGCTCCCTCTAGGTCAAATGTTCCCCCTAGAAGGAGGGAGGGATGGTCTCCTCCTTGAGGAGTAAGGAGCATGCTTAGCTCCAGATGCAAAGCGAAGTGGGAGGAAGGACAAATGCATGGAGAGAGCAGACTCCTGAGAAGAGCAGGGTGCAGACACTCACCATGACCTGCGGAGGCAGAAAGGAAGAGGTTTCCCTCAAGGCCCAGAGGGAAACGCAGATTGTCACAACCCAGGAAACCACTGCAAGTCACTGAGCTACCAATCAAGCCTGGAAGATAGGATTCTCCATGGGAGGGAGGGGCCAGAACAGAGAAAGGCTTGGTTTTAGTCCCTTTTTGTTTTAATACTTCTCACCCCATACATCCGAGTTTTCTTTGTTTTAAAAGTTCCCTCACATTTGTATCTCTATGGTGATTGAAGGCTCAAGTTTTAGGGGTTCCGGAGAATGCAGATCTAATCCAAGGTTCAGAGCATCCTAAGACACTTCTATGTAGTTCTGTCATGGAAGATAAAAGATTCAAATGGTTGAAGAAATAATCTGATTCTGGTGTTATTTTAGAATACATGCAATGAAATACCTTTCCAGCTTTTATTTGAAGCGCAAATGTATCTCCTAGCAGCCTTTAATTTTTGTGGTCTGTGAAACAGTGTTTTTGTCATGAAACATGCTATTACAGGCAATTAGAATGTATTAAGGTTCCCCTCTCTCTCCCCAAAATCTCATATTAAATAATTTTTCTATAAGTTATGAAACTGCTTTAGCAAACTGGGGACTGTGTATGAAGCCTTCATCAGAGGTGACATTATCTTCTCTCTTCTCCAGTATTGCTGTTAACTGAGCAAATAAAAGTAATAAAGCACCCATAGAATATGGTGAATACAAATGTTTGCCTGGCTTGATCCAAAGCGTCTGTATATTTAAAAGATTAATTGCAAAGCTTAGACAAAAATGATGTTAAACCTAGAACTATCTAGCAACTGCCTTCACTAACGAGACTGGGGAGTCTTTTGTATAACATTAGTATCAACTTAACTTTAACCTGTGCTTAATTTAATATTTAAAGAAATAAACATTAAGTATTACTTAAAAGCTGAAAAACCTACTGAGGCATTCCCAATTTCCGGATTGCTGAATGCATCCATTCTGCTGCATAAACTTCTAGGAAGGAACATTGTTTCATTCTCAGAATGCTGTGCAGGACCAAAAATAAAAAAAATAATCATTGCAATATTCTAAGGTAAGCTTGCTTGCTGACAATGTAATTATCAAGTAAATGAAACAAACCATTTCATAAGCATAAGTGGATATGAGAAGCATTAGACAGGACTGTATACTCTAACAGCCCTAATGCTTGAAGTCTGGACACTGGGGAGAACAAGAGGGATAGACAATAGAATGTGGGTCAGCTCACGTACTCCCCCTAAACAGCACCTTTTCCTGCCCCCACTAGGGCAAGATGGACCACTAGTCTGATCTAAAAGGGTCTTTCTCATAGTCTTAGGTTCATAAATGTACATATCACCATCTTCACTCTGCATACAGTCACACTGTTTTCGCACCTTCTATACATACATCTCCTTTGCATTAAAAGTATCCATGCTGTCAGAGAATGACACATTTGAAGTGTATTAATGAAATGTGAAGCAGCAGAGGACTTCTTCAACAGGGAAAGAAGGAGGTGTTATTTTTGGTTTGGGAAAGCCTGCAGCACCAAATAGTTGCAAAATACTCTGTATGCCTGAAAAAACATTTAACTAATCATGCTTTACCAACAGAGGGTACATTTCATGTCTTTTTATTCTCTCCAGTGAAAACACTTCTAATGGTTCAATTTTCCCATGTCATGCCAATATTACAGCAGTTTCTGGTTGACTAAAGCCCTGTCCTACTCTCTACAACAGAGAAGCTGGAAAAATGTCTTATGTTTGCTGGACCACTTGTTGTTCATTTAAGTGCAGAGCAGTTGGGCAGCATGAAATAAGCCTGCTATTATTACAAAAGATCACACATTCACCATGATTTAGTGGGGCTATTTCAGCATTAGCTACAGCAAAGATGAGGATCAAATGCAGTTGAACAGATCTGAACAGTTTCTGAAACAGATATTTCCATCTAGCATCTCTTTACATGGTGCTTCCTATTGCTTTCTCAAATTAAAATACAATGGGGAGGAAGCTCTTTAATAAAGGTCTCCAAAATGTATTTGCCTGAAGGTGCCCCACACTCAATGCTAGCCTGTCTGTCTCTAAAGGATAGAGCGTGCTGTGTAGGGAAGAGCTAGCTACCGAGGAAGGCCTAAGGGAAGGAGGAAGGGGAGAAAAAAGTTGTAGGAGGACACTATGATGTACCCAGCCATTTCCTCCCTTGCTCTGTTTCTCAAGGGTTTCTGTGGATTGGCTCCCTGCTGAGCAGCAGAAAGGAGAATCTGGGCTAAGGTAAATGTGCTCTCGGAGGGATCCTGGTAGTTCTCTTCATTTAGAGCAAATCGAAGCCTTACTCCTCACGCTATAGCACCATGTCTCTGCTATTAAGTTAATATCTGACTCCTAATATGTCCCTGCAGTTCTGTTAACCAAAGTCTTCTTCAGTTTTTCAGACAATCAGTATATAAATGAGGATCCAAATTTTCTCTCCAGCAGTTCCAAGCCATTAGACTTTCCACATTATTTAACTGTCTAATCGTCCAACCCCTCATCTCCAGGGAATTTAAAATAATGCCCAAGTCACAAGTAATGAAAATGAGTTTTCTTCCTAATCTCACACCTTGCAACAGTCCTAATCCTTCACAACAGGTGATGCTGCCCTTATTACTGTGATGAAAAATAAAAGCAGATTCTCCCCATCTTATCTTCCTTCTCTTGGTTATCGCCACATCAAGCTGAAAAGACAGAATGAAGGACTGTGTAAAGGCATGGTTAATGAGGATAAAACTTCACACAACTTAGGCTTCTTGTAATAACTCTCCACACCTTAAGCATATGAGTTATCATGCAATGTAAAAATAAATCCTGTATATTTATGTGTATTGACCAGAATCCTAACCACGTTTGCAAAATACTGATACAAAAAACAGCTCCTAAGCATATACCTGCCCTACAAGCAAAACTGTAAAAAGAAGAGGTGGGAAACTGCACACATCAGAGCAACACTGATAGGTTTATAAGGATGGCAGAGAGGAAAAGCTTCTTGACTATAATTTCAGAGAATATGTGGGCTCCAATTAAACAGTTACTCTCCACTTGGAGGAAGGAATGGTTCTTCAAAACTGGATCTCTTCAACTACTGTCGTGATCCTCAACGAGCCTATCCAGGAAGAACAGTTCTACCAGATGTGCAACTTCATATCTGGTCAAGAGTAGTTTGGAATATTTATACATTCCCTGCCCCAACCTCAGAAAAAACATAACCTGCACTATTCTTTATTAGGAATGGAAACCGCTATTCCTCCAGCACTCTCACCGAAGGGCTTCCTAGGATAACCTATGAAAAGAACCTTAAAAATCCATCCTGTTACTGAACAAATATTGAAGCAATCTTCATTCCCAGACCAGTAGCGAAACAGGTCTTGAATTTAACATCAGCTTAGGACTGATATTTTGATGTCAGGTCAGATGTAAAGATGCTTTACTGAAGTCCTTCAAAGATGCCTTTCCATTTTAAGGTGAAAGTATTCATGTGAGATTTTGGAAATAGAGTGGCTGCCTGCTCCACTTTTGAGCGCTAAGGCCAAATATTAGCCCATGATTACAAACCAAACTGCAATCTTTTATATGAGTCACTTACTTTTTAAGCAGAAGGATAACTTTGGGTACAGAAACTCAGGAGAGGCAAGACCTGTTGGCAAGGAGAAAGCCTATTCATTAACCACTCCCGAAGTCTGTTGTTATTCCAGCATTAGAATAAAAGCTTTATATCTACAAAATCTGCCTTGCATTTTCAAAATTCAAGACTTTAAAAAAAGTAAACAGACAAATTTATGCTCTGTGGCAAATGGATGGAAAAACATATTCTTAATTTATTTTTGCTGACTGAGGTGGGATGCGTTCCCTTCTCAAGTAGCTGTATTTTCTGATAACTGGTCTAGCATATCATGATCTCTTCATTTCAACATTATGAAAGTTTGCCAGATGATAAACACTGTTGGCAACTGAGCAGAAAATGATATAAACAGTATCATTAGTGCTTTAATGCTCTGTAAGATTATGGAGCTTACGGATTCAGGCTTCTCACTTACTGCTTGAAACGTGACAAGGATATTCACTTTCAAATTTTTGTCAAGACTTTTGTACTTAGGAATTCTTGCTTTTCTAGGACTGCAAAGTTTTCATTCTCTCCACCTGCCTATTTCCATAAGATCCTGTTCATGCAAAACCTTTTGCATGAAAGGACTGAAGGAATCAAGACAAGAGAAAATGTCAGCAGAGTATTATCTCTTTCTGCAAATACTTGTACTTTCTGACTGCCAATAAGAAGCCCTATTACAGCTTGCTTTTGTCTACTCTGTTATGCCTACCATTCCAGTGCAGCAAGAATGGAGAAAAAGGATAGCTTTGCTTGATGCCTTTTCATAATTACAAAGTCTTTAAAGTTATTCCATTCAGATAAATATAGGTAGACAATGACTAGCATTCAGTGAAACTGATGAATTGAATGCAGAATGTATATAGAGCAACAAAGACAAAAATGTAATGTTTCACACTGAAGCCTTCACATGTCTCCAGGGCTCTGTGCGACTTTCTGTCTTCATTGCCGAATATATGTAACTTTTCAAAGATCTTTTCAAAGAGCTGCTAAAGAAGTAATTCACATTTTTATGAAAGGGAAGAACAAAACGTTTAATTCTAGTGTTAAATATATTTTACTCCTGTCCTGGCACTCATCTTTTCTTTAAATAAAAGATTTTTTGGAGAATGTATGTTTTGATTCGAACTGCCAAATTTTGCTTTTTTCAAGTCAAAACTGGTTACTGAGGTTGCTAGCCACACATGAAAACAGATGGGAAAAGATCTGAATATAGCCATACTGTCTTATACCTGTTAAACTTTCATCTCACTGGATTTGACAGGAAAGCTCTCTACAATTACTATTATTTTTTTTATTATCCAGGACCAGAACTTTAATTGCACCCGTAACTTCTCTTCATCAACACATCTGTACACAATTGTGCTAACAGTTTGCTCACCTTCGACTTTTTTTGTTTGTTTTGTGAACATTTCTTCCTGGTTCTAAACAACATAAATTTGGCTTCCTCATCAAGAAGCTCATTTAGTTGCAGCTTGATTGCAAGTAATTTGCCCTAACTGTCTCCGTCTTTTAATTGTTTGTGCCTTTTTCTAATCTATAAACTATAACTTCAGGCAGGCCATTTTTGTCTTACCATTTCCTCTTTGGAAAGGCATATCTAATAACCCACCTCATATGCTGTGGCTTTAGGCATCTGCAGTCATATGAACAAAGGGATAGACCATTGATTCAACTCCAAGTTCATTTAAAAAAAATCCTCCATAAAATCTCCCTTTTTTTGGAAATAGGAAAATAAAACTTCATCCATGAAATTTAGTTTGGTGGAAAATAAATATGCATCACCACTGATACAGAACTGACTCCATACTCTGTTTCCATAGTGTTTCCTTATGACCTCCGAGAGACATGAAATTCTAAGTACCAATTTGGGTACCACTACAACTGTTGAGTTAATCAGAGTCCAATGAATTTTATTCCCACAGTTCTGAATTGGCACCGTTTACCCTACTGGAGTCAGAACACATGATCTCATTAGAGTCTCTGGACTTGCTCAAGTCTATGCATAAGGCAGCTTTTTTAAAGTAATCTCATTAGAAGTTCTACCAAACATGGTATCCATATCAAATCTCTTTAATTCCTCCTACCTAATCCCTTTTACCCCGAAAGTATAACATAAATGTATTAGTCAGATTAGCGGCACATTCAGGAGTAATCCCTTCCCAAACAAGAGAACTATATGTGTTTTTCCTGATCCCCAAACTTTTGTTTGTGTTAATTATTCTAAAGCAAGCTGACAGTGTGAATAATACTATTTCCTCCTCCAGTGTGAATAGAAATTAAGGAATTTGCATTTGCTTCTTCTTTTTGTTATGAAATTAGGTATTTTCTTTGCATATCTGTTCTGAGCAAGCCTCTGCTTCGACTCCCACCGAAGTCTGTGGCCAAGCTCCCAAACAAATATTTTCAGCTGTGTCATATTTTATGGCACCTACATAAAGCACAAAACACACAGAGGAGTAGGGCAGCCTTGGGATGGTGAAAGAATGCCAAGCACAATAGGATTTCTTACTCTTGAAGGATGAAGTTCCTTAGACTTAGACAGGTATTTTATCGCATGATCTCAAGATCATGGTTAGCTATTGTTCTTGCCTGATGGGGACCAGCGATTCTACCCAGAGGAGTGCTTTTAGCAAAAGGAATGAGAAGCATTTTGTGACTGTGACAATAAAAATTTAGAAAGCTTTATCATTGCCTTGAGAAATTTTCCCTTCCAGTGTTTAAACCTCTGAAAATATCAAGGTTACATTATGAAGTGAAGATCACATTCATGCAGCCGAACTACAAAAAAAAGCCAATGAAAAGCTTTAAGTGAATCTTTATGGCAGCTTTCTGTGAGGGAACCAACACGTGTGCACGTATACTCAGACGAACGTGCAATAGGCGCATGGATGTGTTTTCCCTTCAGAGCTCTCTTACCTGTCTGTTTAACATGTTTCCTTGATGAATAAATAAAACAAAGCAACTTGACTGGAGAGCCTGCATGCTTTACTGACATTGCCAATATGCAGCTATTTTGAGAAGAAGACATTTTGGCTGAGAAGTTCTATTTTGTAAGCTAAATTGCTCACATCTGCTCATATAAGCATGCAAAGTATTGAAGTGTTCCTGAAGCTCTTCCAGTTTGCTTTAAAAACTCTTGAAATCATGCTGGAAGCTTTCTGAGGTGATTATTTTGTAGTATCTCACATGTAGACTATGGAGAGACTTCTAGCAGGCAAGGCCAGACTGACGTGAAGGAGTGCCAAGACTATCTCAGAAACAACATAATCAAGTACTTATGTATATTATAATCCTAAAAATAAGATAAGAAAATGCTTTTAATTCTGAAAAAAGAGCTTAATATTGTGTGAAATCTCTGATCCCCCCCCTCCACACACACATACACACACTTGAAACAAGGCACCAATCACTAATTGCCTAACAGATTCCACTTAGGAAACAAAACTCCAGCTGGCTTATGGACACAAACTACTTTTGCCTGAATGACTCAGAATCCCAGGTCCCATTTTCAAATGTGACATAAGTGCTTGGGAGCCTAAAGGGCGCAAGAGTTAACAGGACTGAACTGCTAAAACACTTCTGAAAATGAACCATTAGCATAACTTTTCCAAAAGTCCCTGGGGACAAAATAGTGCAAGTCCTACTTAGAGACTATACGATAGGCTCTCAGATCTCATCTGCGGGGGGAGCCATGCTCTCACGTCAGCTGAAAATTCTGTATCACTTACAAAAAGTCCTCTGGGCTCCTATAGTCCCTATTCCCATTGCAGCTAGTGAAAGACTGGGCTGTCTGGGAAGGCAGAATAAGGGTATTTTGGACATTAAGAATATTAATTCTACAATTAAAATAGTGAGTCTTTGGCCTTAATGAAGCAGATATAGTTAATAAGAGAACAAAGACACTAACAAAATGCCACTAGCATGCTGAGTGGGAATAGTATAATACACCATGACCATATGGACTCAAGGGAGTAATTACATATGAGTAACCCATCTGATCTTTCATGTTGCCAGGCTTTTATTTCAGATAGTCATTTTTCTCTGCTATTACCAGCCTTTTGTTCTAATGAAGAGCATCCTCCCCTTTCACCACCCTTATTATGTCTAAGTAATCATTATATGCGGATACAGAAGAGGATGAATTCCTCAGAGCAGATGCATGCTGAGAAACAGTAAAACTTCCTTCCTGCCAGGCCAGAACAACCTCTGCTAGGCTCATTTGGTATGAGCAGATGATTCAAGATTGGCTGGTTTTAGTGGGCATTCCCACAAATTTTAATACTATCCACAGAGTGGGGAGAGCAAAGTACTGCAGAAAAAAAAAACAAAAAACCCAAAGTTTTTCTTTTTTCCAGGATGAGTCATCTTTCATTTAAAAATACTCAAAGAGAGAAAATGACTTGCATCTTATTTTTACATCCATAGACTCATTGGTCAGTTCAAGTGAAGGGGAAGCACACTAGACAGAATGGGAACTGGCCTTTGAACATATAGAGTATGTCCCAGAGAGTGGAGTGAGATATTTCTCACAGTGCTCCAAAAGCATGAGTTTTCTTTCTGTCCCTACATCTGCATTGAAAAGAAATTGCTTTCAGTGTGAAATGAGTGCTTAGTCCTTAAGCAGTTTTTACACAAGAGGTAGAGGCAAGAAGAACAGAATAACAGAGTTACCATCTGAAAAGTGTAATGGAGATTGGAGGGCAAGAATGCAGTTTGTGTTTTACACGTGGAAATGACAGAATTCTACTTTTTGTCAGCTTTGTGGAACCTCATAAAAATAAATGCCTGTATAGAAATACTTGCTAGCATCTGCTTCAGGCAGTCCTACTGTGCACTTTGTTGCAACAATGGCTGAGGGAGAAAGGGTCAGGCCAAAGCAGGAGGGGGACAGGATGGGACAGGACTTATAAACTAGTGGATAGATGCACTTGCTCATATCAAATGGGGACAAACTTGGAATAATTCCAGCTAGATCAGTAGGTTTCTCTACTATGAAACTGAGACCCAAAACAAGCATCACTGCACTCAGCAATAGTTTTGTTGTAGTCTGTCTGTTTTTTAACATCCAGGGGAGCTAGTCAGACACAACATATCCCTTTCTGATGGGCACTGCAGAAACATGAAGGATTGCAGTTTCATACCACAGGCAGTATCAAAAAATACCTTCCTGAGTGGCTCTGCAACCTGTAGGAAAATCAAGCTGTGTCTGATAAAGAATTAGACCCAGCTCAAAGTAGAATTTGGTTCTCTTGGTTACTGGCTGTAAATGAAGAACAGAAGAACTGGCAGAGACTGTCTTTTGTGCCAATTTATAAACTGATTACACCATGCTGGCACCAAAACACTTAAGACAATTTGCTCTGTCCCTGTAAGGCAATGATTTTACTCCTTTGCTCATGCATGATTTTGAATGTTTTCTCTACACACACACAGTAATCATTTGGATGTAGCAAATCTGATCGAAAGAAAATTTCCCTAAAATATTGGCTAGGGAGTTCCAGCCATGCAGACAGTATCTCTGACAAGCTCTTCTCTGTGGCTCTGAGAAGAAATATTTGCTTAGCCTCAAGGCAAAAAGGGCAAAATTCCACACTGTGGCCCAAAGCATAATTTTTCATGAATTTGCATGAGGTGAAAGTTTGCTATGCTTTTAGGGAAAGAAAAATGTCAACAGTTTGACTAAAAAAATGAGCTCTTTGCTGCAAACACTCATTGTTTTTCTTTTCTGTATGCAGGAAAATGCCTTTCCTCTATACAGAAGAAAAGGCATTAAGAAAAAGCATGTTTGCTTTCTCAAAAGTTGCCAGTTCCCCACTGAGTTTTTCCCACCTAGCTCTAGGTATTTGAAATCACAGAACCAAAATTTTTTCTCAGATGGCAGTGTGTAGTCATACTAACCACATTAAATCTCTCGTTCTGCTCCAAAGCGACACTGGAATATATCAGACAGGCAAAGACTAGTACCCTCACATGAGGATTAGTCCCATTTATCCTGTGCAGCAGCAAAAGCTCTTGTTTCCTGTGGAAGGTTTGAGACAGTCTTGTGATGTGCTATGAAGTTATTAATGTTGCTTGATATTTGCTTTGACAGCTGCTCTGTACTCTCTTTAATCATCTTCATCATGGTTCGCAGCTCTTTTTTCCCCTTCATTTCATTTTTGCCTATGCTTTGTAGAGAGAATGATGCAACATACAAGTTGATAAATCTTTCAACCCTTCATGTATTTCCTCTCTTTATCTTTACTTCAAAAGTTTCACTGTTTGGCATTTTTTTTCCTGCTGTGCAATAAGACAACAGAGAAACGTTCCCGATGCCAATGCTACTGGAATATAGTATTTTTAAAATATTCTGACTCTCAGGGGAGAAAATTTGTTTGCAGCCCACATCCATTCAACAGGTAATTTGGTTATGCATTAAAAGAGCTCCATCAATACTTGAGAAAACTTTTAAAAAATTGTATTATGAATGTTAGCTGCCTGCCTTTATGGTGTCTGTCTGCCTTTCCTTTGAAGTTATCAATAATGTTTAGGGGAGCAACCTCTCTTACACAAGAACTTTCTCCTCACCAGCCACTTTTTGGAATGATGTCATTTGTTGTCACCTGCCTTTCATTGCCCAGGACAAATTGTTCCCAATGAAGCTGTAGCTATGTTCTTCTTGTCTGCTGTCCGTCAGGCTCCTGTTTCTGTCTGACAGTGTGCAAGCAGGAATATAGATTCACTGAGCAACATCACGATCATCCACAGCTCCTGTGAGAACACACAGCCTAGCTGGGACACCTGCGCTCCACACAGGAGAGATTGCCCTCTTTTTAAAGTCTTTAAAGGATCAGTTCCCTGACAGGAACTGGCAAAGATTTTGGGTTATGGGCTAGCTCCCTCCAATACCAGGACAGGGTCAGCAGTTGAGAGTTGGTGCTGCCAAAGTGGGCTGGAATCCTAAAGGTGAAAAGGGGGAAATCTTTGCCCAAATGAAGCGATCAGGAAGCTTCCAAGAGGGCCAGGATGCCATCCATCTTTTCAGTCTGCCTGGAACTAGAAGCATTGGAGACATGCCAAGAAAATTCCCTGTTACAAAGTTTTCTTCCAGGCCTGGTAACCTATTTCTTAGGTTGTTAGATAGTGTCTGCATTCCAGGAGGGTCTCTGTCGAACCAAGCATCTACATTTACACATCCCCTCATGGCCCTGCAGACCTGTACGGACACTGACTAGCGAAATGATACACTACCTGGTTGGTATTGCTGAGAAAGCTGATGCCCAGCCAAGCTTTGACCTCTTTGGCCACAGCGTGGTTCTGAGAGCAAAGAAGCCTGCAGAAGTTAGGGAGGTTGTGCATCAAATCTGGGGATTCACCAAAAGAAACCTGGGGGGGGGGGGGGGGGGGAGAATAACTGAAAAGGGGATTTTCCTATCATCTGCCACACATGTGAAAAATACTCTTGTACTTCAAGTTTTACAAACAGAAGCCCTGACTTCACATTCTTGGGATGACATTCTGTTTTTCTCAATCACATTAAATGCATTCCCTTCATGTCAGTGGATTGCATACATCGCAAAAAAGAAACAGCTCGCAGTACCTGTCTGTTTCAAAGTCAGATGATTATGATCAAAGTTTGTCATCTCAGGACCTTACAGGGAAAATCCATTTAGAAATATGATGGGGGAACCAAGAACAGAACGACTACACTTTGATTTCTATGCAGGGTGTATTAGGAACTGAAAATACATAGGTACGATCTTCTCCCTGCTCCTTGTGCACGGTACTATTCATGAGAGTATCTCCAGGTGGGTGTTGTCCCCATACTCACACTCTTTATGTCTCATTGCTCATAGAAAATCAACATTTGGCAGAGCAGAAATGCAGAGCTTTTGTAAGGTGACTTTCTCCCTTTTATTAAAATCTTTCTATCCAGCTATACCCAGCCACACACGACAACAGTTTCCAGCTCGGCTGCTGTAACCTCAAAATCCACACGAGACACTGAAGTCCTCCCAGTCACCGCTCTGTATCGCAGCACCTGACTCTTCCTAATTAATTTCCTTTGTTGTACAGAGAGCATCCAGCAGCTAATTGCTCTGATGAGACAGATAAAGCATCAGAGGATGTTTTAAAATGTGTTTAAAAATGTGGCACATTGACAGTACCGCAGTCTGAAGCCCACCAGAATTGCAGCAGCCTGTGCCAGGGAAAGCTTGTCCTCGGGGCCCTGGCAGGGTGCTGGAGCACTGCCAGGGCAGCCTGCCTTTGCAGGGGAGTCAGAGCTTGGATTATGATTTAGTCTCCATATTTTTGCCTCCTTAGCTGAGGCTGTTGATGAGGATGCAGACTCTCTCAGTTGCAGAGGTGGGTGCTGTATGTAAGGTGACAGAAGACAATCCCCTGCTCTTTTACCTTTTCCCCTTTAATTCCCTATCTGCTCACCCCCCTCCTCCCCACACACATTCACCTCCACTAATTTCAAGCAAGCCCTAAGCAGCCATCAGACAGTAATGAATTTTTGCCATTGGCAAGCAGAATGGATTTGAAATACTGACCCAAGAATTAAAATGCTCCACATATAGTTATCTGTGCATTCAGTAATTTATCTGTCTCACTAACAGCCCAGCAAACAGCTTTGATTTCTGATCAAATCCTTCCACTTTTCATGCAAATAACAACACCTCAGCTGGAAACAGGATGCTCTCGAGCCCCCACTACCTTGATGTTTAAGGTTTGGTCTACTTTGACAGACTGAAAACATAATATAAAAAAACCTGTCAGACCAATTCTAGATACTGTAACAAGCTGTGCCCATAATGAGATTGTTCACTTGAAGAATAACAAGAAATGTGAGAAAAGGAAAGGCCAAGGACAGTCAGAGATTAAGGCCCTGATTTAATGCATAGGCGCATGCTCACCCGGCTTCGTGGGACTGAGGTACCGGCACAATTACTGCCATGAACAGGGCTGCCTCTTCGAAACAAGGCCTTGGCAAAGAGGGAAGAGAGGAAAAACAAGATGTGGGAGTGTTTCGAACTGCCTGGAAAGGAATTTGAGAAGAAGAAAAATGACTGAAAGAAACAAATGAAACAGGAAACCAAAAAAACATGCTCCAGATGTAGAAAAGCAAAGCAAAGCAGCAAGGTCATCTGTGGCCGAGGAGAGATGCAAGGAGACCGTCAAACAATAAAAACAAACCAACACAACAAAGGCGAGACGGACCAAGCCTGGCAGAAAACACGAGCCCTCACGCTCCCTGCAAAGGTCCCTTCCCCTTCTGCTCCCCCACGGTACCCTTCGCCACGCGCTGCGCTGCTCGTAGTGAGAGACCAGCACCAGTTCCTGACAGCTTCATGGGAAAGGGGCACCGAAAAATTTTACACGGAAGGGTTTTGGGCCTTGCAAAATGTACAGCAAGTATCGAGATCAAACTCCCTCCCATCGCTGGACCGCCAGCACTTTTTTCAGCATGGAGGTTGGTGGTATTGTTGTGACAGCAAAGCTTGTTGATACAGGTACAAAGTGGGCTCGGAGAGGTCAGACGCAACCCTTGGAAACGGAGCGACAAGTTTAATTAACTTGCGCAGTTGTTTTTGGTGTCTGACCTTAAACAATACATGAAGCTGACAGGATAAAAGAAAAAGAGTTAGAAACACAAACTGAAACAAGCCTCGCAGAGTTCTGTTTAAAACGTAACTAGGAAAAGGAAACGGAGAGAAAATACTCACGTAGGAATAGCAAAAATAACAACCCCCCAAAGCCTCCATTAGGTCTGCAGGGGGGAGAGAATTCAAAGCAGATGTATGTCCTCTCCAGTGGTATTTTACGACTCAGGCAGAGTGACTGACAGGACTAGCCAGTCCAATCCAGCCGGAAAGGCTGCTTCCCTGTTTTGCATCTCAGACATCGTTTTAGGTTATTTTCAGCGTTGTTGATGGAATGAGATTAAGTTTCTGCTACCCTGCTCTAACGATATGTGAAAAGAATTTGTCTTTGCGCCCGCACACAAAGGCACCGCAGCACAGGACACGGCGCCTTTCGCGGCGGGGCCAACCACCTGCAGCGTGCTCAGCACCGTGCAGCATTTGACCTTAGGTGTGGAGCTTTGACAATACCTGTTGGCTGGATGGTTCCCTTCCCAAACAGACAGAGTCTCACTGAAAACACTGCCACATGCTGTGTGACATTACATTCATTACATGTTCTGTTACCCTGGTTTCTCAGACTTTAAAGTGAGACAAACACCACAGGCCTAAAATGTAAAGACCTGAGAGACACACAGAGAACCAATACAGGAAAAAAATGGATATTTGTTAGGAGCAGTTGAGAAAAAGATTTTCCTACCTGGGTTCTGATTGTATTTTTTCTTTTCAAATGGGGACAAAAGCTCAGTATTTTGCTTTTTTTTTCTTTGAATACAATTTTGAAAACTTTCCAATCCAATGTTGACTCAATAGAATTATTTTCAATATACATTTTCAAAGCTCCTTTCAGAAATGAAAAGTCATTGTGAAGAAAAATTGCAAGTTTCTCATTTGTAAGGACATCAGAGTGAGATCTTTAAGCTTCAGAAATCGTCATCTTTAAAAATTCTTATTAGAAATAATGACATGTCAGCATAATTGACATGACACTGAATTTAGATTAGTCAAAACGGAAAACCGATTTTGAAGAAAATTCTGCAGCTGACTGTAATACTTGCAGTAAATTTGACATATGAAGAAACACCAATATGCTGACCAGACAACCTACAGTGAGTCCGGTACCAGCGCTGAGCATTCACCAGGATTTCCTCTTCAGCTAGGAAATATATCTTGTTAAAAGTGAGGTTCAGGATTATCACTGCTGTCTTATGCAACACAAGGAGGCTCGTTCAAGGACATGGAGTAAGTCAGAGCTGAAGGTGGGTTAGCCCTCGGTTGTCCGCAACCGCTAATCACGTATTCAGACCGCAGTTTTCCTTTACAGGCAGCAGTGGAGAACAGAAATAACTAGTAGTTCATATAATTTAGAAAGAACCTGGAAGCCTCATTATAAAGAGAGCAGTTCCTTAGGGGAATACTGCATTAAACTGGCAAGAGAGCTTCACTGTAATGGGGATGAAAATCCCTGTACAAGGGACTTTTGTAGCTGGGAATTCACACACATTAAATCGTGGAATCGGCCTTAAGACCATATGGCTGAAAGGAGGGACCAGAAGGATGAATAGGACTAATTGCTGACCTGGTTTTAGCTGTTTTCTCATGGCTGACATGAATTTACTTATACATCATCATCCTATTGGTTAAAAAGACTGCGAAGTGTTTTTTCCCCCCCACCTCTTCAAACATGGAAATGTCGTATTTCATAACTGTGTCCCCACAGCCCTACTCTATAGCCTTCTGTTTATATCATAATAGTGAAATACTGCTTTTTTCACAAGCTGGAAGCCAGATTTCTCTTCCATTCATCCATTATAAAGGGAGAAAAAGAAAATGAATACTCTTATATCCATTATATATATATCAAGAGACTGAATCTACCTTTTTATTCCAGGAGCTAGAGATGACTGCATAGCTCATGAATTACAAAGCAATTTTGAGACACAAAAGCAGCAGAAACAGTAGTAGCGTTTGGCACAATGTACCACACAGATGTGGTATCCAGAGATTGAAAAGTAAAGAGAGTTTCTATCTATTTATCCATCCATCTCACTATTGTGTAGCTTTTACATTCAATGTGGGAAAATAAAATCTTCTTTTACATACTATTTTTTCTATGTATGCTCAACTTAAATACTGTTGATTTATGAAGCCTGTATCAGTGGCATAAAATGTAACTATGTCACACAATTTTGAGAGGAACAGTCAGACAAATACGCTGGAATACCTGAATCTGTGAATTAAGATGTATAGCATAAAAATAATGAATATATTGTTTACCATAAATTAAAGCTGCAAATATTTTTTTTTAACTTGTTGGAAAAAGGAACGATCTCTCCAGTGTCAGGACTGAACTGCAGGGCACTAATAAAACACGACACAAATAACAAATAAATTTCCTCTGTATTGAATGGTTTGAGATTTATTGAAGCCTCTTATACCAAGATCTATTGGGAGTTGTATAATCTAATGCATAAAATTTATAGCTGGGACATAAAAGGTGGATAAAAGAACCATTACCTTATAATATTATTCCAACTTTTGCATCTAATTTGAATATTGTTTAATACAAAACATGCAGCTTTGGTGGAGAAAGGTATTTACACTGAGTGAAAGTCATAACAGTATTCTGAAACTGAGTTACAAAAAGAAGAGAGGGTATATTAAGTTTTCATGAAGTTTTACAAGTACACAGATTTACATATAAACCAATGATCAACTCTCTTTAAGCTACGTGGGCTTTCCAGTCATTTATATACACTTTTTTTCCCAGTTCTCAATGGATTTCTATTACTTCTAGCAAACAGTTTAGATAACCTATCTTGGCTAATTTAAAATTCATGGACCAGACCCTCAGCTGGAGATACACCACAGAGGTGCACTGATTTATGCTATCTGAAAATTTCACCACGTTCAGCTCTGAAAATAAATTCCAACTAACCTGACTGCATGGATACCTGTCTAAATAAGAACAGACTGTAGCTCTAATTCTGTTTTCATTCCTTCATGGTAGTGTCAATTCAGGGATAAAGCAATGACTTTGGTATCAATTTATTCAAATTGATGCCAGCATGAAAAAAGACAATTGGTTCTTTGGACCTAATTTCACCCCAGCTTGATTCTATGCTGGTGAAACTGCACTGACATAAAAGTGTGGTCACTCCTTGTCTATACTAATATGCACAGAAACAGAAATGATTTCACATTTTATTCTGTTTCTGTTCAGTTCTGCAGATCTTGCCAGGGCAGCTATATCATCACATTTTCAACACTTCATTATCTTTCTAATCCTCAGATACTCTGAATTTAACTGAAAAATAAATAACTCCTTGTACAATAAGCAGAACTTAGTTTTTCATGAAATTTCCCATATGGAAAATCTGGATCTAGAAGATTGATACCAACAAATCTGAGTATTTTGTACTGAAAGTTATTCAGAGATAGAAAAGATCTTACTTTCCAAAAAAGTTAAGGCAGTTCTGTTTTCTGTTTTTCCCCTACTCTTGTTTAAAGAGGTCCTGAAAAACACTGCTCCCTCACTGAGGAGGTCAGTCTACTTTCCCCCACCACATAAAAACTTTTTGGAAAGAATTCCACCTGAATGTAAGGTGCTCTGGAAGCCCAAGTCTTCTCTAGATGCCCAAAGAGGTAGCACCTTTGCAGTGATGAAGCAACCTCCCTCTATGCTATTAGACTAACATTCAATCACAGTGTTCAACATTGATTTCTAGAAGGTGAGAAGTCAACAGATTCATAAATTTTACAGATCCCCTGGCTTTTCTAACCATAAAAATGGTCAGAAGCCAGAAAACTTCTCTTTTTCTGCATAGGTCAGTTAGGGATAATGACACTGAAGAGTTGTTGCATAGGATGTTTGCTTACCACAAAATTGACACCTACTCAAGGTAGCTTATTTAACAAAGATCTACCAGCAGCTGTCAGCATTAATGGTGTGTTTACTGTTTATGAACTTGAAGCCAGATGCAACCACTGACTTTGAGGTGAAAGGCTCTGTAACCTCTTCCAAATCCTCTGTGCCTTCCAGTTACACATTTTCAGCAAGAAGTATGTTGTTGAGCTCCTGTATAGACGCTGCCCCCAAGATATAACCAATAATGTTTTATCTGACTATTTTTACCTCTCTGACCCTTCTCCTGTGCAGTGCCTAGGAAGCCTACTGTGGTCAGCTGTTCTAAGTGCTATGTATTAGTATAAGATCTCCATTCTGCTCTTAAGTTCAGCTACTTATTTTTAGTTCCTGACTTAGTGTGTTGCTCAACAGAGACCTTTCAACCAATGGATTGAGTTGTTCCTCCTTTTTTTCCCCTCTCCAAAAGTGTGTGTGGACTGCAGGCTCTTCTAGTGCAGCCATAGACAAAAAAAATTACCCCAAAGTCACGTGCTCCTGTGAAGCCAGAAGTTCACAGATCTTTTGTCCTAAAGACTGCACTTTAGAAACGATCTAATGAAATACTGTAGCATACATGTTTCTGCCAAAGATATCCATTTATCTTATAACTCTGTTTAGTGTCTGGTTTTACGTTTGATATTTGACTGATTCATGTGCCACATGTGCAGAACATTGGAAGGACACCTTGACAAATAACCAACCCTCACTTTGAGAGGCCCTAAATATTATCAGCCAGATGCTAGAAGTAATCCTTTGGACCTCAGGGGCACTAATTTGGGCTGGGGCAAAGAGAGACTGCAATCATTAAAGCAAGTTAGGTGCCTCTCGTTATTCTGATACGTCATTTTACTGTCTCTGTTTTGTTTCACCTATTAATTTACCTA
This sequence comes from Dromaius novaehollandiae, assembly GCF_036370855.1. Lineage (NCBI taxonomy): Eukaryota > Metazoa > Chordata > Aves > Casuariiformes > Dromaiidae > Dromaius > Dromaius novaehollandiae. Next base: position 96,898,513 of record NC_088098.1, on the reverse strand, counting down.
TGTGTAAATTGGGCTTGGTACTTAGGCCTACCTGTCCATAAGGAATGGTGTTTAGAGCTAATGAATACATGCTTTTTGAACTCCCTGGATGAAAGAAACTATGTAAGTGCAAATTATCCTCTCACCTATCCTCTCTGAAGTCTAACTTACTTTGATGTGATTGTGATCTATGTCAGTTGTAGTGTGTATTATAGGAGGGGTTCTTGCAGCAATGAACATAAGTAAACCTTTAAGTAATGCAAAGTAACTCATGAATGTTTAAGTTCAAACACAGGATGGAAATTATTATTTTAGGCATAGTTCCAGGATTTGGTTAAAGTAGCTTTAGTTTTTAAATTACTTGCTCTCCATTTCTGATATAAGCTAGCTTTCATATCCTCCTTGAATCATTAGAGGCCAGACCCTCAGGCTGATATAAATCATCAGTGCTGCACTGATTCCAACAGAGCTGTCCTGATTTGTACTTAGCTGAGCACCTGGTCCAGTGAGGTGTATTCACAAAATGTAGCCAAAGGTAGTACTCCATTGCAATGGTCAGAGAAAATAATGTGAAGAAAGACTGCCAAATATGAAAGCTGGAATTTTTAAATTTTACAGTCTCACTTACTGGGTAACTATATAGTTAAATAAAGCATCTCTAGACTTGTACTGCCCTTCACTTTCAACCCTAGCACTAAGAATGCTTTAAGGAGCTATTAGCAATTCTTTATATATATTAATACATACATTGGTATTTATATTACTCTGATGTAAACCTGAGAAGGGCTGAGAATTAGTGTAGATTTTGAGAATTAATTCCTACTATTTTATCTCTGTGGGTGACTCAACTGAAGTTAGTTATGCAACTGGGCAAGTAAGTTTGTTTGCACATGGCTAGCTGGATTCCTTTGCTGCACTCCGTCTATTCAGTTAGTACTGGAATTCCACATTGCTATGGGGTCTTCTCTGCAGGAATAATATTGATTTCTATTGAAGGCTTTCTCCCAGGAGAAAACAAGTAAAATTTCCATTTTTCTAGTCCTCCAATGAAAAGTGAATGGGGAACAGAGTTTATAGAAGGGGAAAAGGAAGGGGAAAAGAGGGAAGAAAGGAAGAGGAAGATGAAAATGGAGAAACTGTAAAGGATGCAAAGAGATAAAGATAGCTGTCAGAAGGATATATGTCAGAAAGGTACTTTCTCCTGTCTCTCCTGAAAAGTGGCTGGCCCTGAAGAACTGAGGTTCCAGTGTATTACTACCATAGAGTTTTCACAGGGAATGTGAAGGACTTTTTTTTTTTTTTTTAATCTCTCCAAAGTCAATTCCATCTCCCCAAACTCCTTGGTAAGCCCATAGCGTTCCTACGGACAATATGCTATATGCGCCTTCCTAAAAGCTGAATACTACATGCGTGAACATAGAAAGCAAGAAGAGAATAGCAACTGATCCTAGAAGACACAGAAACCAAATTCAGTGTCTGGGTTAGTCATTGCTTCGCACCTATCAGTCTCCAAGCAGTGGCTGATTCACTGCAACAACATTTCTCTTCAGTGTTCTGTCTTTTTATTATCATTTTTCAAAAATGGTTCTCAAAGACCCTTCTGTTCATGGAAATCATGAACTGACAAAATATGCCTGCAGATTCAGACATTTACCCTATTTACTGCTCTTTTTACCTAGGCTTTTTCTGCCTTCATTTTAACGAACAGAGACCTGCACTTAATCCCAGTAAACTCAATAGCAAAGCTGTAACTGGCTCCAGTGGAACAAATGCTTTCGATCATAACAAAACAGTGATGATATTTACTATGTTATTAAACTGCTGTATTTTTCCACCCCAGGAAGCATCTCCTCCTCCCCTTTTTTGTTTGACTGAATGACTAATTTAATCTTCTTAATCTGTAATTAAACACAGTCTTAAACATGTAACTTCTTTCCCTTGATGATATTCCTACTTTTGAGACTGATTCTTTACTGCCAAAACATTTTCATGCCAATGATTTTTTTTTTTTTTTTTGCATTATCATTACATTTAGCCTTCATTTGTACCAAACGTACCTCAGTATCTCCTTCCAAAATCTGCTCTTAAGGAAAGTAAGACTAAGCCAATAATAAGAGCGACTTTTTTTCAAAGCAGTTCAAGAGGTGAGGAGGGGTAATTTTCCAGCACATTCTCAGTTCTGATTACCATAAGATGTATCTGAAGTATTCAGCCCCTAGGTTTTAATGTGAGCTCTAATGAGTCCACTTTGGCAAAGACTATGAAACAGCTAGACCTCCGCCACCTCCCCCGCCCCCGAGAAAAGTTCCTGTGTATGGAAGTAGTCCAGAGGAAAAATGCTTGCTAAAGCCTTGGCAGCCCCAGTACCACCTTCACTGATGCCCATTCCCTGGATGCCTAAGTCGAGGCTGGGAAGGATCACAACAGGCAGCAGAGAGGAGGCTGTTCTGTGGGAAGTATCACTTTGTGAGTGTTTCTGCTCATGCACTCCTCCATTACTGGTCATTTCTAGGGACATGATCCAGCTAGGCTATCCGGACCTTCAGTCCAATTCGTATGTTCTTAAGAGCCTTCACACCACAAGAAAACAGCAGTGATATAGGCCAATCTCGAACGGTGTGGCGTGCCTTTGTGCAGGCAGCTGGGAGTGTTTGGTACTTCTCAAAATCAGGCCTCTTTTCAGATACCTATAAAGGTCAGAGAGGCAGTTAAAGTCTGAAGCTGTTAAGAAACTGTCTGTGCCACATTACTCTGTTATCTTCTCAGATGCCATTATAGGGATGCAGTTAAAGCCTGAATGCTTGGGAAAAAAAAAAAAAAAAAAAAGGTGACTATACTTCTGAGGCCTAATCTTCCTCCAGCTGAAATGATATCACTACTTGATTAGACAGCAGGATTAGGCTTGTGTTGCTCTGCGAGGGCATATTTTGAATCTCTACTAGCCAGCAGAGTTCTCAGATGAGTGATTAATAGTGCTAACCATTCTGGTTAATATTAGGGCAAAGACACACTCCTTTTGATATGCCATTTAGGTTAAATGCATACTCCTTCTGTTCAACTTGTCTGATACTGTAACGTTAAGCCAAGAACTCATCTAAGTAAAAAGATTAAACATATCTCTGAGGAATGCACAACATCATTACAGTTGAATCATGAGGTTAAAGTGTTGCACAGAGGTTGCAAAATATCAGATAGAGAAGAGGGATTGAAAGGATAAATCCTTACTCATTTAGCATAGCTGCCCTATTCCACCTGCTAATGAAATTGGTATGTAAAGTGCACTGGAAAGGGGATCTGCATGTTAGACGTTTCAGTATAAGCTACATTGCGTTCTGCTATGGAAAATGATGACTTAGTGTAATCACGCTTTAGCTTGTTTTTCACTTGGGATCAGAGGAATGTAATTCAAACATAAAGAGAGTTGCCAATAATTCATTCTTAAAGAGACCTATAAAGGTATGTGGCCAATACTGTGGCCTCTTTCAGGAAAAATAATGGTCAGACATTTTGCATGAAATTATCATTTCATTAAGGTACTGATCATTTCAAATGCTTTCAGAATTAAGTATAAATTAAATAATATCATATTCATCTTAGAGCTGTAGATATGAGCCTCATCACCTGCCACAGCATTTTATTTTATTTGCCTCTGGAAACAGAGTTGTGTTTATATATTTGAGCATTAAAAGCTCAATAAAGTAAAGCACTTAATCACATGCTTAAGCAACTTGGTGGAGCAGGATCTAGGTAGGCTCTAACCTGCTTCACTGATGAGCATTTCAAAAACAGGAAGACCAATTTTAAAGCAATTAAGAAGGCATTGTAAATGAGACTGCATCAAAGAGTAATTAGGCAACACTGTTACTGCATACGGGACATGCTTAGGGATATTTTCCGGCCTCTCCCAGCAAGTTTGCATGCATTATCTACAAGTAATATTTCTATAAGACAACGCATTCTACAGATGGGAAATACAGCCCAACATACCCTCAAAATTCAGGATGGTGTTTTTTAGTCAGTCAGAAATGGAGGAGTTTCTGCTTCGCTTTGTGTTAGGCAAACTGCATACGAAGATACTTATGTCTTAAGCTGCCAGAGGACAGAAGCACCTAACGGTGTTCTTATAACCAGCAGTCAGATCAAAAGTGTATTGTAAACATATCACCCAAATCCACCTCATTTAGACATTAATTACATGCTCTAAGTACTGTCCAAATGAAATTCCCATGACCCAATGGCTGTGGCCCTTGCCTCACCTTGAGAGGGATGAAGAGTCCAGCAAAATGGTTGATGGCTACCTCAGAGAACTGTCTGTAGGCTTAGGCCATGTAAGAACTGTGTTTTATATGAAGGCTGAGCGTCTGATCTCACCATGCAACTCTGCTGGGTCAGTGGCTTCCAGGGCTGGATCTACTCTAAGCACAGCTGTGGGGGCCAGGAACCTAAACTCTACCTCCACCTCTGTCACGTTTTAGTCCCTGTAGTGCTAATCCCTGTAAAACAAGTAGTTCCCTACACACCAAGACTAATGAGCCTCATTTCCTGCAAATTTATGGTTCATGGCTAATTGGCTTTGGCAGTTAAGAAGGTGAAAGTGCCAACTGAATTTTTCCTTGCAGCTGTAGCACTTACATGGGCTTTTTCTTCAGTGGATTCTTGGATGTCTAACAAGGATTAAAGCCTTCCACATTTTTCAAGGCACTTTTTCCTGTACTCACACACCTGCTTCCATAGAATTTTTAGGAAAGTTGTTCCATCATTCTACCGTACATCAAATTTGAATGGAAGCAGACAGTAGGCCAAAATATCATTAGCATGAGATGATGTGAGAACAGAAGTCTTGCTTCCATAAGAAATCAGCTTTTGGAGGGCAGTCTAAGTCTGTAGAGCAAACCTATTGTCCAATTCCAAAAAAAGGAGTTGGGAGCTCAGAAGACGTGCACGTGGAGATCAGGCAAGTGGCACCAGTGACACAAGGGCTAAGAACACAGAACCAAGATTTGCAGCAGGTCACAGCGGCATGCAGCACAACTGAAGAGACTGGGAGAGGGATACCTGCCTGAAAATTTGAAATTTTCTTAACATCCACAACCAGCAATCTTCAAAAACACTTGCACTGCAGGTGCTCTCTTATCATACCTCTTATACCTTAGGGAATATGTTTCATTAAATGGAAATCACCACTACTGCTCGGAGACTAGAAGAGTGGCAAAAGACAAATGCTTTTACTCTGCACCACTCAGGAATCATCAGACAGTTGCTGATGTGCCTTTCCATAGGGGTACATAGCAGTCGAGGGTAGGAGACAATCCTTCTTTCCCCTCTCTCTGCAGCCCTTCAAAACTTAACGCTTCTCACGTCAGTTCCTGAGCCACCTCCTCCTCCTCCTTTTTCCATCCTCCATAAATTACTTAGCCTTGCTGTGTCTTAGGTTCCTCTTTTGACAATGAAGTCAGTATTTTTCTTCCACAAACATCACCTGCAGCTATCCTGATGGGTACTAGCAAACTCTAGGGTATGCTATTAGCTGTATTTTAGAGATGGGAAAATTAAGACTGAGAGAACTTAAGTGACTTGGTCTGACAGGAATCATGGTCCAATGACTTCTTATGAGCTTTGCATGACCCCAAGCATGGAAATACAAAGGTTTGTATAACGGCATTATAGAAAAACAATAGCAACTTCTGTTGGTAGGGCTGTCACTTGCTTAATAAGTTAGTGTAATTTGATTTAGTCTAAACCTCTGTTTACTGTGATCTGGAAAGTCCAGCCCAAGTTACTGCTGTTTGGCAGAATGCTTTGAGAGTGTATTTTAAGCTTTAAGACTGCTGAAAATCTATGGGCTTTTATGTGTGTTGATGGGTGAGGAGGGAGGCAGCAGAGAAGGAGAGAGAGAGAGGAAAGAACATGAGATCCTTCACAAAATGACTCTGACCAGAGATTTCAAAGTACAGAGACTGAAGAAAGGTTCGGAGTTTTCTGCAGTTTTTCCCCTAGAAAATCAGAGGTGAATTGAGTAAGTCTCTTAGTTCTTTCTAAGAATGAACACTTTCCCCCATAAATAACCATGGAAAGAAACAAATGCATACAGGCAAGCAAAAAATTCCTAAGCCAGCACAGCTCCTGAAAGATCAGTTTAATATGCTCCATGTCTGAAATATTTATAAGTATTCAACCACAAGGCTGCACTAACAAGTCTGAAGGTGACAAAAGCATGAATGAATGTGGTAAGCTCTTTACACATGAAAGAAACCCGGCCAGCAAAGACTTTCAAGAAAAACTTTACTTTCTTTTGTTCTCCAGACACCCAAGGGAATGGACCTAACTGTATATTTTTTGCGGTGCTGGGTTTGCATTACTGCAAACCTTTACAACATTATATTGAATTCTGAAAATGAGCCTGGGATTTGTCTCTTTGCATTTTGTAGCCATAATTCAAGAGGCAGAGAAAGAATTATTTAAAAGGGAAAATTAAAATTTCTTTTTTTTTAGGATTATAATCACAAGGGAAGATTGGAAACACAAAGTAATTAAAGTAGGAAATAAGGATGTTTTGTTAGACAATAAAACACATCAAACATAATAAAAGCCACAGCAACGTAATCTGGACCCACCTATATGCTTAATAATTTAAATGTGTGTATGTATAAACATGCGCCAACTGGAGAAGTACAAATGTATATAGACACACTGATTTAGAAAGATCTGTGCAGACTTCTTTGTTGTTTTCTTCTGTTTGTTCTCTTTGAGAGAATCCTACTCAACACGATTTCCCGTTTCTGCTCTTCACAATACAAGAAAACAGGAGAACTCAGCCAAAGCTGAAGTGAATGCAACAAATTTTTTCATGTGTAAGTTATTAAGTGTTTGGTAAACTCTGTGCCATTTTTGTTCACTGCACAGCCAGACTATTGGCTCAAGAACACCATGATGAACATAGGACTAGAGGACCCAGGCTGGAAACCTGCAAGTCCCTGAGGCTGGTCTCCCCTCCCCTCAGCCATGTCACGTAATCCCATTAATGACATTTACTGAGATCTACCTTACATGCATTCAGTTCTTGGATCCCAGTACTCCATTCCTCTGCTGGGGAAAAACTTGTTTTAAACCTAAAATGCGATTCATAGCCAAATTATGCCACCTAATCTCCTATCAACATTGTCTTTTCGCTTTTGTGGTTTGTACTCTCCTTCACCATTATAAAGAGCAATCAGATCCTCCTCAGACTTTATCTTGCTAGGCTAAACCGACTAAGCCTTTTCTGTCTTCTCTTGTGAGACAGCTCTTCAGTCTTCCAGTGCCCTAAAGAGTCCTTCCCTATAACTGTCCCAGCTTCTGTTCATCTTTTTGAATAAAAGTCACTTACTACACAAGACGCATTTGCTCTGTCTGTGACCTAAGAATAGCACTAATATCTTCCCTACTTCCACCGGGAACACCCTCCCAATGCTTTGCTGCATCACACCTGCCTTCTTTATGGTTGGAAACTGCTACTGAGGCATCATACTGAGGGCAGTTACTACATGCAGATGTTTACCTTATTTTGAACTGCCAATTCCAGTATGATACTGGGTACGCATGTACAAACGAAACATCTGTAAAATCACTTACTGCAGTATATCATCTCAATCCATAATATTCTGACAAAGTAAAAAATAGGGAAAAATTAATCTCTACCCTTTACCCTATGATATGAAATACTCAATTCAAAATACTAGAGGAATTGAGACTAGTGTAACACTAGAGTGTTACTAGAGTGTTATTGGGTATCTTTGGATAAGTCTCCAGTTAGCATTTGTTCTTCTAATTATTTTTTTTCACTTCAGGGACCAGCAGGAAACCAATGAATGGCAGCTAAGCAATGACAGAAATAAAGAACATTTGAAAGCCAAAACCATCAAGTCAATAATAATGCTCCTCCTATTATTTAGAGAAAAACATAACTGCTATATAAATCAGTCTTGCAGTTTTGTATGCCAGTCCATAAATATGCAATTTTGCAGACAGAAATCAAAGTTAAGTGATTCATTGCAACAGATATAATTATAGAACAGGTCTGGCAACACTTCCTCCCTCCCTCTGTGACAAAAATCTTCTCTTCCAAACATAAGTGATTCTTGTCATATCAGAGAACTTTCAATTAAGCAAATATGCATCCTTGGAGTTACAACAATGATGTATGCAAAAGGGAGAAGAAGAATGGGAGACAACTTTGCAGTGTTAATCAAATAAATGCTTTTTGTACCTAAAAGCACGAATATGAATAATTGAAGGTGTAATTATCAAGTTAGAAGCTGATGAGCACCCCCTAGGAGCTTGGGAAAAGGGGGAGGGAGGGAGAAATCAAAGGATCCCCAAGACATAACACAATGCATAAAAAGCATTATACATTTACATGTGAAAATGGATCAGTTTCCTTTGCAAGCAAAATTGGAAAATGTCTCCTGAATATATCTTAAAAATGGGAATAAACCCAGCCACCAGTAGCACAACACTAATATTCACTCATCGACACTGGATGATAAGGAGAAAAAGAACATGTAATATATGCAAACAGTCTACCTGCACATACATATGCCTTGCTCTAAAGCTCACTGAAGCTGCCACTAGGATACTTTGTATGAACTTGGATGGACTTTGGATTAGTCTCAGTTTGCACTGAAGCAAAGGCAGACTTACAGAAAACATGAAGGGTTTGAGCACTAATGTCCTTCCAAGAATCTTAGCTAAGAAGAGGACTCAGATACTAAGGATATAAGAAATTCAGTGATAAGGTCATCCTTTTCCAAAAGACACTAAAGACACTTACCCCTTTTTCTGATAGAAGCTTGAAAATCTATTTTCTACATACAACAGAATGGCCAGAATCCCCAGTGGGCCAAAGGCATGACTGAAGATCTGGGGAAGTATTTGTACTTTTTTCCTCACACTATGGCTTATCAGACAGGTATCCCACTGCTACAAGTCAGATCCACAGGGTCTTCTAACTATGGGTAGGAAGGGAGAAAGCTCCACAATGTGTAGGAAGGCCTCCTCACATATTTGGGGCTATTTGGTGGACTGCTGATGAGCTCCTGCTAGGCATAAAGAGCTCAGCAGCCCTTTCAATTTTTAAGTTGCCCTTTTTCCATTCCTTCATTTCAAATGAAAAGTCTCTATAGCAACTCAGTTGCATCTTGGAGTATCAGAAGGATGGGAACAAAAGATATGCAGTTTATTTCAGGAAATGCTTTAGTTTTCAAAAGTCAGTTATTATACAGCATGTGTGCAATGTACATACATACTTTGGTTATACTAAAATATCCAGAATTCATCCAGATTCCAGTGACATTGCACAAAATGCTACAACTAAATGCCTTATCTGAGATTCGTGACAGGACCTGGCTCAGCAAGCCACCCTCTGAAAAGTTGAACCCCAAAAGTTTGGTCCCAAAATAACCCAGATGAATAGTCACTCTCATCCTTCAAGCTGCACTTTACCCAGGAGCATACTGGAAACACACTGCACAGGCTTTTAGCCAGAGGTCTCTCAGGGGCAAAGCATTCTTTCTTTTTCCATGGAGTGGCATCTCACCAACATCTTCACCATTCGTTGCCCACAATGAAAAGAGGATGGTAAACAACAACTTTGAAATGAATATACAATAACACTAAGTCAATTACTGAAAGCATTAAGTCAAGAATATTTTGTGTCTAGTGTGTAATGAAAAACATCCAGATAAAAAGATTTCTCCCTCACACAAATGCTGCTTCCAAAAAGCTGCCATTCTGCCCTCACCTTGGCAGTGTTTGCTTTTCAGCTGCAGTTCTGAAAATTAGCAAGTACATGCCTTTTGCCTTTTGGGCTAATTTAATTAAAAGTGATACTAGATCTTATTATACCTCCTTAAAATACTGTTGTATGAAACAGCCTGGGGAACCACTCCCCAGCTGCTTTAGAACAATGCCTAATTCTGTTTAACCTCCCAAGCAGCGAACAATGCTAGTTTATCATAACTACTTGGAAGGTTGCCATACCACAACCTAACACTTCTTTTCTTTATTATTGTAATTTCTTCTTTCTTAAACTCAGAGGATGGATACCCAATGGACTGAGCAGAATATTCTGTGCGATGCTGACACATTAGAGAAAACTAAGCTTCACTGTTTGCTTGTCACTCATTAAAGATGATACAGCTCAGGAAATATGCACACACCCCAATAACTGTGCTGTGCATTTGGATATAAGCATCTGATATATATATAGCTACGTAGTGGTTACTGAGAAGGTGCTTTGAACAGAGAAAGTATGGTGTGTGCAGCAAAAAAGCCTATGTTTTGTAGGTCTGCAAAAGTATATGCTCTCTCTGGAAACACATAGGCTATTTTGCTGAGTTCAACATTTATAATTAAATTCTTCAGAAGTAACTCAGAGCTTCAAAATTATGTGTAGAGTTTATCTACAGAGCTAACTTAAATGAGCATATACTTCAGGATGAATAGGTATAGGTCAGTCATTATAATAAGGGGGATTACTAGTGCCTCAAACTCCACCACAGACTCCACCAGACTTTTTAATGTTTATTTCCATATCAAAGGTTACAGAAAATAGAAGCAGTTGCTTTAGCTAGGACTAGTGATAAACTGCTTTATGATCTTCATTTCATGAAAATACAATTCACATGTCATGACATTTGTGTAAGTTTGCTTTCATTCTGTCAAACAGCATTGCAAATACTTAATTCCTGACAGGAAAAAATACCTGTTTTCTTTGGGGGTACAGGGGAACACCTCAGCAACGTCAAGCCTGTTTTTCACTGCTAGATAGAAAAGAACAGGCTGGCCAGTATCACTTTTCAGTCACAGATTTAGAAGCTTTTATTTCAACGCAAGTGGAAAACGAGGAGCTCACTAGGAATCCAAATGTTTGAGGAGTGTGGAAACGTGCTCAGCACATGGCCTTGCCCAGCTTGGGAAACTGTAGGTAGTGAGACAATTGAGTCTGCCGCATTTTCTACAACACAAGCAATGAAGGGTCGTGGCTAAGTCCCATTAGCATTTGGATAATTTATCCTCTAGATGACAAGGCTCTTCACATTAAGAGAAACAATACAGGAGTGAATGCAAAGATTTCTCCTTTTGGGGAAATGGAACATCCACAATTTAAAGATTTCTTTTCTTTCTCAGTGTTCTGGTTTGTTCTAGTGTTTGAATACCAGATTTTTTTTTCCAGATTAGATTTACAAAAATATCAGTGATGATACAATATAATACTGTAGATTTAGAGAAACATAGAAATGAACGAGGTTCCTTGTTCTTTTCTTTATCCTCTTGCAGATTCATTTATCTCTGTGAGTGATCAAATCTACAGGGGAATCAGATTCAGCTACTTCTATCAATTCAAACAAAAAAAAATGGAAAAAAAGAACTCAAAGATGATGAGCATCATCATCTTTGATGAAAAAATCTTTTTCCTTCTACAAACAATGGGCACAAAATCCTGTCATCTCCACTAATCTTCAAACAAAATTCCTATTAAAGCCAATAGGAGTTTTGCCTAATAAAAAACAGAAAGCTCTTTCCCCAAAACTGAAGTATTTTACAAAAAACGTTTCAAACTCCTGCACTCGTAATAGGATCATCTAGAAACACCTCTGGAACGGTTATACTAGTTTTGTGTAATAGAATTGCAGATGATATTTATATAGACATAGACATGAATCAGGTTAAAATAACTCTTAAAGTTGATTTGAAAATTCTGGAATCAATATTTTAGATTAATAATTAAGCTAAATTAGTGTCATTAATTAATTAAGCTAAATGGATTTAGCTTTAACTTCAGAAAAGCCAAAAGAAGGGCACCTTTGGCAGATAGGACTTGCCTACTCTTAAGATTTCCTACTGTCTCTTCCAGTGTTTTTAAATTGTCACTCCTAAATCTTTCCAAACCTCCTATAGTGCTGATGGGATGTCCCTAATGGTTTCTGAAAAGGTTCAGGAGACAAGTTTTTTGTTTTCTTCACCTCAGTGACTACTTACATGACCCTTGCTAAATTCCTTAATCTCAGTCTATGTGTTTGTTTAAAAAGAAATGGTTACAGCAGCAATAATCCAACCTCACAAAAGGTGTTGCACAATTTAATTAACATTTAAAAGTACTTGGTGATCTTCAGGGGACAGGGAGTCTAAGTACAGTGTGACTCTTATGCTGGAGACTTGTGCACAACCAAGGCATAATCATAAAAAGGAATCTCACTCAGTAGTACATATGATAAATTAATCCAAGAAAAGTGGAGAAATGTAGCTCAGATGCCACTCAGTTTCTGTAGCTCGGCTATAAAGATCTTTGTGTGTTGGTGTTATGCATTCAAACACAGAGCTATACACTACTATTATTCTTACTACTCCCAGGTATTTTCCTTTTACTGAGCAAGTCCCAGCAATCAGATGGATTAGTGGCATGTTGCTTCATTATAGTGAGTCACATGTTCCTTCACGGGAAAATATAAAGTAAAACACTTTACTAACAAGACTCATTAAAAAGGAAAGCAGCCTGATTCAAGGCTAGCTCCCGCCCAGCGCACACAGGGCACAGCCTGCCTCCTCACTCCAGCTGTGGGGGGCGAGGAGGGGTGAGGAGCTGGATGCCATCCAGCGGCGCTTGCCTGCAGTCAGAGTGCCGTCCTTGGGAGAGCGTGACAGGATGCAGAGCAAATCCCCACAAAAGACTTCACACAGTTTCCATGTTAACTTTTGTTTCCTAAAGCACAAAAGAAGGTCTTGCTGTCAAGAAAATGTTAAATTAATAAATGCATTTTTCAGCCCTTCCTGTGTTGCTACTTCTCACCTCCTCTCTTATCCCCCAACACAAGCCACTAAAAACAGCAGAAAAATAAAGTGCAAAAACACTATGCTAAAGACCTGAACCTGCTAAACGTTATGAATCCTCAAGTCAAATGAGTGAACCCTGGCGATGCTCACTTTGTAGTTCAAACCTTAAGCAGCTCCTACAATCAGTCTCCAAAACATTGTCTGTTGCTAGCCTCTTTCAGCAAATCTGCCATGCCACAATGCGTATTTTAGCATCTGTAGGGCATGACCATCACAGCTGTCATATCCAGCCCTACTTTCACCATGGTGATCGGTAGTGACAGAAAAGCCATGGGAAATGGCTTCAGAAAAACGGTAGACACAGATAATTTTTTTCCCCCAAAGCAACACATGCAAATCCACTACAGACCTGCTATTTATGTATCTACACTGTCTGTTTTGAGATACTGCTAGTTGTGCTGTTTCTATCATATATTGCAGTACAGGCAACTGAATGTCACAATCCTATTGAAAGTGTAGAAGCTTTGATTTTTCCAAGCCTGGATTTATGTACCCTGCCTCCTCTTTGGGTTCTGTTATCCTACGGATTTCAGTTCTGAGCTGATGTGCTTCTCAATGTCATGGCACACTTTGTACTGCCAACGTTGTGAATAAAGAAGCACTCTGTGGCAAGTGGGGTAACTAATGTACATCCAGCTCCACAAGTACCAGTTCTTTTTCCGTATTCTGTTTCTCACTAGAGACGCCTCTGAGGATTCTCAGTAAGCAGTCAGAATCAGATTTTAAGATTCTGTGATGAGCCTCTAATCTTAGAAATGGTGAAGCAACAAATACTAAAACAGAAAGTTTCTAAGAGAGGGAAAGGGATTTGGCTGAGTTTGCTAGAGCTAACCAAAACTAACTTGTCTGCCTTGGTGCACGCCAGGAGGTATGGTTCATGTTTTAAGTGCAAGAGTTCTGAAGGACCAGTTATCCTATACAGTGCACTCATTGCTGTTTCATGCTTTAGGGACAGGTCCTGGGCTCCTTAACCACAAGCTCAATACTCTAAGTAGTCCTCTTAAATCACTTGCAGAGTAAGAGAAAACATATTGTGAACACGATGTGCAGTAAGGTATTGAGACCTTTCTGCAGGGCCAGACAAAGAAATGAGAGCTTCTTTCCCTACCGGATTTGCAACGTAAACGCACAATACCAAGCCACACAAAGCCAAGAGTGGCACTAGCGGCATTCAAGCCAAATGCTGGGCTGAACAGTCACATCTTTAAACATTTTGTGACAAGGAAAGGAATTTGGCATACATGAAGGGAGAAGCTGTTCCAGCCATGAGGGGCTGCCTGAAAGGCTAGATTAGGACACAAAGAGAGCAGTCACACAGGAAACGAAGGCAAACTGGTGCGACAGGGAGGGGTATGGGAAGAACTGGGGAAGAGAGGATGGAGCAACCTCTAGCTGCAATCTGCTGTAAGCGAGCAGTGTGCAGGCATAAGTTACTAAACAAACTTACAGGAGTGACTCTATAAAGTATCCACTGCACAAGTAATTCACACACAGTTCGAACCTGGGACCCAGTCTGATTTAAATTAGTTTTGGTCCTGCAACACAAACATTTGTGCACTGTTGCTGAAGATTTCCTTTCTCTGTTAAGTCACAGCAGGCCACAGCCTATATAATACCCATACTGAACCCATGACCTCTTAAGTCATGTTGTCAGGCAGGGAGGGCTGGAGTATTGTGAAGCAAGAGCTAACATCCAACTCGCAGGGTACAATGGCCCCACTGTTGAGTTTGGGTGCACTTGTCCAGTACTGGATAAAATCCTCTGAACAATGTCAAGACCTTTTGAAATGTCAAGTCTTCCTGGCTCTGGGCACTCGTGTCTAAAAGCTCCTAAAAGACCAATGGAGTCTGGACAGTAAAGATGGATTGCAGACTGCTTATGAAGGAAAAGTAGCAGGGGCAAATGAAGATGAGCAAAACATGCCTGAGAAAAGAGATTTTTGCAGCGATCTGTGAGATTTTGGTTGCTAATTAATTTAGGAATCATGCAGTTGTTGCAAACAACTAGCCTGAGGCTCTGCTCTGGGTTGAAAGCTAAATTTCCTGCTTACTAACTACCTTGGGGGAGGCTAAGCAGATTGAAAGCAGTGGTGGTGCTGAGGAATATTTATTAAAAAAATCGCTTTTCAAGTTGAGGGCAAATAGCCAATGAAATCTGGCTTGTGAATTTAATATGGTTTTGTCAGCATATGGTGCCACTGAGGGGACATGAAGGAGGGTTTTTTTGTTACATGTGTACATGTACGCGTGACAGGCAAGGAAGCCGTAATGAGAAAAGTGAAGTAAAAATAGATGTTTCTTGTAAATACATTTGAGCAGAGGAAATGAAGCAACACAGGAACTGTTCAAAATATCCATTAGTAATAATAATCCTCCCTGTGAATTTCAATCTGGACCTTACAGGCTGCATGCTCTGAGCTCCCTTTGGCAGAAATGGTAACATGCAAACAAAGCAGCAAATGCATGAAGAAAACTTTCTCGTTGAAGATGCTTCATCAGTTTCATCACAGTCTTGTACCCAAATTGTTTAAACCACTCCACCGGGAAACAGTTTTCAGGCTGAATTGTTTGTGAAGTCACTCATACAAAATATTCTTAATCACAATTCAAGAGACTGAAAAAAGAAAAATCCATCTAAAATAAAAGCTCAGCAAACGTTAGGAATCTCTATATAGCAACTTCCAGGAAAAAAAAATAAATGCTCCTTCTTGATTAGTAAACAATTTTTAACTGCTTTTTTTTAAAAAAAAAAACTCTAATAATATTTAATCAGGAGTTTGGAAAAGCTACTATTAGATTATGCTACGTATAAACTATTCACTTCCACTATTTATTGATAATTATTCCTGGGCTATAAACAACATATAACTCTTTTTTTTTCAAATTAGTAACCTAAAAATATGTAGCGTGTTAAACAAGGAAACAGCAAATATGAGTAACATTCTTCCCGTTTTAACCATTGCCCTAAAACATCTGGGATTTTCACAAACTGTCCATGTACTCATGATGAGTAATTAATAATCTCAGAAATCATAGAATAAGGATCTCAATAAAGCATCAGCCAGAAGAGGCCTCAAAATTCTTCAGCAAAGTCATTGGTAGTTTTACTATTAACGGGAAAGGCAACAAGGCCAGACTACCTTCAGCATGGAATAGATGGTTAGTAAAATGAATCATAACCCCAGCAAGGATCTTATGTGGGTGGACTCAGCCCACATCCATGCTCCAAAACTCCCACAGACTTCAGTAGTGCTCCCAAAAGCATCACATCTTTTTGCTCTTCAGCTAGAGTCCACTATTTTAACAAGTTAACTCTAAGTCATATACAACTCATGAATTGCAAATGGAGAAGAAAGAGGAAGAAGCTGTCCCACGTGAATTTGGAGACATTGCTTGCTTTCCCACTATACCCTCAGAAAGATTTCAACAGACTTTGGCACGGTCTCTTCAAGCTCAAGGCTGTGAATGTGGGGAAGGTACAAGGTACAGCAGGAAAATTCAGCAAATGAAGTCTGCTGCACTGATTCCCTAGGAGAACATAACACTTCAAGATCAGTAGGAGATCCTGGCGCTAGGGAGTTTACTTCAGGTAACTGCAGTAACTTCCTTGTAGTTAATCCCTCGATTTCTGCCCATGCCAGGCTGCCTGCAATTCCAGCGGTTTGGCAGGGAACTGTGCTGTCATGGCTGTTGGCAGCACACTGCCCAGCTGAGCTGGGTGTTTGCAGAAACAGTACAGTGATCTGGGATTGTTCCTGTTCTTCTGCTACATCTTATGTTGCTGGATGAGCAGTCCAAAAATGTCACATCTAAATCCATGACACATGCAGGTAAAATGATACAGCTATCTCCTGCAGTCACATTTTCCTTTGTTCCTTGTATCTGTTGTGAACTCACATGGACCAGAAAGAATTCTGACTTTTTTTTTTTTTTTTTTTTAAATAAGGAGTAGAACTCATAACACACTCGAGAGAAAAATTACAACAATATGAAATTGAACACTCCACCATTCCTTCATGGTCTGATACTTTTCAATCCTGAATCAAAGATGGAAAAGTAAGGGGAAGAAAAGCTGGGATCACTGATTCTTCTATGGGTGAAGCAAGCTCTGCTACCTGATTTGATAGTTATTTGCCTCCCAAAACCAGTTACAGTGTGTTATCAGAAATGCAGGCCCCAGAAAGTTACAGCACCAAAAGACAAGCCCCATCAATTATTGTTGAGAAAAGACTTTCATTAAAAGCCTTTTTTCAAGTACTCAGAACATTCTGGAAGACTAAAAAAGAAAGATTAAAAAAAAAGGGAAAGAAAAAAGAAAAAAAGCCTTCCTTGGGCAGAATATCTTTAAATAGTCCTCTGCCCAACAGGGACATCTTAAGAATTCTCTTTAGCACTTTTAGAGGTTCTATGCCTGAAGAAAAGTAAGTCTTACAAGTAAGTCTTCATTTGTACTGGCTTATTTATATTTTATTATTTTGTCCTCTTTAATGAAATTTAGAAGTAATTCCAGACTCTGATGTGACTACTGGTGGCCTTTGGCTTAGGTTTCCTTCTGTTTATGGTTGCTTTCTGCCACTTCATTTGTCAAATGCTGCTACATTTGCTTATCAAACATTTGAATAGTATCACTACCCATTATTTTACAGCTTTGTAGACTGACATTCACTTAAAAAATTATGGTGTAGAAGACAGAAAGGTAATCTTTTTTGCACAGCTCCTAGTAAATAGGCATTAATCTAGTTTGAAGGTCTCATTATTTAAGTCATGATCTGCTTTTAGTTCCAGGCAGATACACGCCAAAAACTCTCAACAGTGTGTCTGATGGTTCTTGTAGGATGTCCACGAAGAGGCCAGGAGTCTCCTAAAAAGGTATTCATTATTCACAAGTACGCACTGAGATTCATCGCTTCTCTGTAGCATTGCCTGTGCGGAGTTCACTGTGTAGAGCTAAGATTTGAAATTTCAGTTGTTTTTACTGAACACAAGTCATAGAGTTGGTTGGTCCAGTATAACCTCGGGAAGAAGCAGTTTGTGCAAACACTAATGATTAAGAGGTGGGCGTTTAAAAAAAAAAAATAAAAAGCCTTCCTGAGAGCAGTCTGCAATACTGATTTGATATTTACTACTGTGAATAATATTCCTGTTTGCAAGACAGAATACACACCACGCACAAAAAGAGGTGCCAACACAGTAAAGAAGAATTTGCTTAAAAATCATAGTGAACACTACTGGTTCTGTGTGTAATGTCCCAGCTCTCATTACCATGGTTGCAAATGCTACGCACATTTTGGGCTGCAGAATGATATATCAGTCACATGTCAAGAGTCCAACATTACTGCTAACCTCTGCGGCTGGAGGGGAGGCTGCCCGCAGGACCGTGGGGCTCAGCCACCCAACTGGACTCTAACTGGTCCCACAGCAGAGCTGCCAACCCAGCAGATGGAGTGGAGGCATCTGTCTTTGGGAAAGCATGATCCTTGGGAGGGTTTGGGGTCTGCTCAAATCCCGCCACTGACACCCTCCTCCTCTTCGCTGGGAAGCTACATCCTAACCTCCCACGTGAGCTGCTTGAGGAGCTGTGGATTGGGGAATCGGAGGGCCTTGTCCTAACAGCTGCTCACTGCTGCCCATAGGCTGTGCCTTTTCCCTTCATCCTTTCACACTGCATTTCATGGTATGGACACTCTGGACCATGACTCCTGAATTTATCTAGCTCTAGCCTGGCCCATTCCTACGCCTGGAGACCACATCACTGTTGTGCAAGTGCTGTTCACTCTTGCCATTTTGATTCTTGCCCAACACAGTATGCCCTTTGCATTTCAGGTCATAGTGGTAGGAGTAGAGCTGTTTTCCTCACAGCTTCCCCCTTGCAAGCCAGCATTATGTCTCTCAAAAAAACCTCTAAATAAGCAGCCTGTAAGTGTCTCCATCCTACATGCAAATACCAGAACTCCCACCTTTCTGAGGGACTATCCCTCTCTGGTTTCTTTGCTAAGGGTTCGTGACACCTCTCTCTTTGGATCCAAATCCTGAAATACACATGATTTATTCAAGATTTTATTTTAATCTCTCGAAACTGATTGACGACTTCTAAGAACCAGTGTGAAAAATTTTTTGTTTTATATACTTATGCTTCAAAATACCCTCAATCTTTCAAGAATATCTGTAGCCTGCATTTTTTTGGAGGTGTGCAACTACAATACTAGTGCAGTTCTGTTAGTGTGAAATATAGCTATGCCCAAGAATTTCAAGACAAACAATAGTAACATCCTTCTTCCTCTTCTCTTTTTTCTTCTTCCACATGGCATTTTCCTTTTAATGCAATCAAAACCTGTAACTAGGGTTTGCTAGAAGCTATTTCAATAAAGCAGCAGCCTGAAATTCCAACCAAATCTTAAAACAGCCTCAGCCTTTATGAAAGTTCAGAAAAACACTGGTAAAATGCACTTAAAGTGAATTGAGAGGTGAGGGCTAGTCTGACAAGAAAGAAAAAAAGCAAGCAAAAATGCCTGGTTTGATAGCTGTGGTGATAACATGCCAAGAATAAATGTAACACAGGCAACTGTACTCCTGCCCCAGCTACTTACAGCTCTAAATAAAATAAGATCTGTGGATATTAGGGTCTTTTAAAGAATTAGCTTCTTCTATAGTAATAGCTCTTGGCCAGAGCTACCCTTAGTGTCAATGGGACAGGATTCTGCTGCTTTTGACCTTTCCTAGACAAAAAAAAGTTCTTAGAAATCAACCTTAAAGCTGCCCACATTGAATATCTGCTGACAGTACATTTTAAATTCCCACAGGCAAATGTGAGAGCCATAAATGCTTGCTGGTTCATCCAATTAGTGGAAGGGGGGAAAAAAAAGTAAGTGAAAGAATATTATTTGAGATCTCTGAGTAATCACGGCTAAGCAAACCAGTTCAATACTAGAATATTTGTAATCAGTCTACAGAGTGAAAAGAAAAAATATTTTTTATTGAACATATTTGAATAATGGATAAATTTAAGGAAATTGTAATCTGTTTCTCTGAGCAGAAAAGCAGGCTAAATTAATTGAATAAATTATTCATTGTAAATTATGGTCTCAAGTCTGCTACTGTATCTGTATATATACATTTGTTTTCTGGCATCTCTTCTGAGCTTGCTAACGAGGATACCAGTTAGTAACAATGGTGCTGGTGGTTTTATTTTGGATTTACTCTGCATTTCCTGCTTTTGTCTGGTTGAAATACTGAAAGGACACGGATTCTTCTGTTTCAACCAAAACCTAAAAAATACCAGGAGTCTGAAATATAATAGTAAATAGCCAACTTGCATGAGATTTACAGCTTGGTCCTTTAGGCAGAAATTTGAATCCATTTCAGCAAGTGCCCATGCTTTGGTATAGGTATTTGGAATAAGCTTTCAGATGCTCCTACTTGTTGGTTATTAGCAGTTATGAAGCAGTGAAAGAGGTATCTGCCTCCAGTACCAGAGATCTCCAGTTTAGTGTCTAGGGTATATAATATAAAGTTATTCTCTGGCAAATACTTATGCTTGTGTAGTGCCTTGGAACGATACCTGCTGCATGTCCAACTTGGGCAAATCTAAGTGAAGACAGCCAAAGAAAAATCCAACTCAGATTTTACAAAGAGACCCACTGTTTGTGAGACTTGAGCTGCTTCATGGAAATACAGCACATTGTGAAGGGTTCAGCAGAGCTCTTAACTTTTTTTTATTTATCTACAGTATAGGCATCTATATCCAAGACTCTCCTCCAAGGCTTCTTTTATAATAGGTGTTTCTCCAGTCTGCTTTAGGTGTCTGCTTTAAGATGAGCTGAGATGAATTACTGGACCAGCCACTTTCTCTTCCCAAAAGGAAGCTGGGGTGACTTGCTCAGGTGAAGTCAACCACAATGTAGATGTCTGAGTAGATGACTGCAGCCCTCTGTGAAGCAAATTAGAGATGGATGAGGAACTGTACATGGTAGCATCTGTGAACAGAGGATGACCTGTAACAGGGTGATGTCCTTTCATGGAAAATGCTGTCCCTGGTTTTGCAGGAAAACAATAAAATGCAAGAAGAGGAGGCAAAATCTTCAAAGCCATGGCACCTGCCGCCTTCCTCTAAAACCAAAGTTCATTAAAAACAACCAGATGAGAACACGAAAGCACTAAAGCATAGAAAAAGATGACATCCTGTTTTCCAGCTTACAGCTGTCTTACAGCTGTCACCACCCTTGCCCAATGGATACAATTAAGATAACTGAAGCAAAAATGATTATGTCTTTTCTAGTGAATAAAGTTGTCCAGGGTCAGTTCTGTGGCCCAAAGAGGGCAGTAAGTCTTAGGTTTACATGACTAAACTATCTTTTTACAACTCCCCACTCAGGATGGCCTCATCCATATCAGTTATTTAAAACAGTTTCTGACCTGCACTCTTGTCCAAGTTGTACCCAGGCACTGGGTGGAAAAATAATAATCGCCATGGGCCAAAACTGTGCCAGGCAGCATGCTAACAATTTAGTAGTATGGGTCACTATGAGAGCACTGGTTTAAGACTGCACCTTCATCTGTTTAGCTTTTTAGCCTGACCTCATAAGGCTAGCTTGGATTACCTGGCCTTATGATACCTATTCAGTGAGGTAAAATTAAATGACAGCCACCACATCAAGAGCAAAACTGGAAACTTTCAAGCCTTTCACAGCTGCATCTTTGCCTAAAATTCACTAAGCTACTCTGTTACACACTCATATCCTATTGTCAGTCAAGCTTGAAGGGCCCCAATCCTTTCATTGGTTGCTCTGTTTTTATACTGACAGGGAAAGATCTCCTCTGTACTTTTCCTGACCAAAAATGATCATCATCCTTTTCTTTGGAAAACACATAACAACAGCTTACATGATGTGATGTGAAAGAACTAGTGGAAAAACTGAATTGACAGTCTCTCTTCTGAACCCCTGTTGATCATTTCATTGAATGTCTTTGAAAATTTTCATCCAAACGTCAATTTGCAGTTACCTTTTCCAGGAAATTTTTATCTTTATTTTTTATTTTTTAGATGAGTTGACTTTATCTGCTCACCTAATTCATGACCGTGCTCTGTGCGGTTCTCTGATTTCGACTTCATATCTTTGCATCTCACCCTCAGTGTGTATCTGATCTCAAATGGGGCACTCATGGGCAGGCAGCCAACTGCAGAGGAGAGAAGAGACTGACATTTTCTTACTATAGGATCAGGGAAGGAACTGTGGTTGTGTGATGCAAGGTTTTAAGATAACCAACACAAACTGAACGTGTGGCTGCCTTTGTTTGCTATCTTTCACAAAGTCTCACTTCCTTGCTACATATCCCCTTCCAATCAGCTAGAACAGTGGCTCTGGATAAACTTGCAATTTCCGGAGGATGATGAAACCTTTTGTTAAGGAATAATGCAGCAACGAAACACCACTATAAAACCAGAACAAAACTTCCTCATAGATTATATTGTTGACTGCTGAACCAACAGCCTTATACCAGGGATTTATTCCCATCTGGTTCCTAGTCCTTTCTCAAGGCTGGATATGATGGTCTAGAAATCCATCACCGATGGAAGAGTGGAACTCTTACAAAGAGTAGAACTCAAAGACGAGGTAGCAGTGTGCTGACTGCAGGTTCAGTCTCAGGTAGCAGTCCACATAAGCTGAAGGTTCACTTGGTGATCCTACTGGTTCACTGATTTTGAGAGAAAAATCCTAATGCCACACTGCAGAGTAGGGCTGAGGGTTTGGATGTGGCCAATGCTGCCACTGCCATGCTCTCCTGAAGGTCACTGATGCAGATGTGACCTCCTGGGCTCAGTGTGCCCCAGGCATTGTCTAACAATCTATGCTGTCTATCAAAATCCTTCTTCTGGGATTAATTGCGGTACTTTTCTGTATAACCCTGGGGAATCAGACTGCTGAAGAACTGTTTGAAAGGGGAATGGCAGGGAGAGTGATCCTGGAATTTCTTTCTGTCAACTGTTCTGCATGGATGAACCCACTCATTAGAGCTATTGACCAGGATGGCAACAGGCCATCCTGAAGACTTGCGGATTTTTATTTTCTTCACTGCACAACCTGTGATTTGCTGGATCATTATTCAGCTTGGGTTTTGTTGCTATGTAAAAGCTATAGAGAACCAGTATTGCTTGGTGAAGGGTGAATGCCAGGTTGTCTTTATTTCCTACTTATAGAGTCTCTTAGTTCCTTGCTATATGCCCCCAGTGACAGAAGAGCTGAAATATTCACAATTTATACCATATAGACAAGCTGTTATAAGCCAAAAAAAGCTGATTCTTCACTGCATTAGTGCTGATTTTCAGCATAATTAATCCCTGTAGTCTAAATGGCATGGGACTGGATACTGTCCCTTCTTTTTCAGCTTACCGGCTACACTTGCTGAAACAGCATGGGCCTGTTTTAGCTGTCTTTTATTTTGCAATCCAATAAATTGAGAAGCTGGCATTCCACATATGCTGTGGTTCATCAGTCGTCTCTATAAATCTTGTTCTGAAGAATAATAAACACCACACTTCTCACTGTATGAACATGCAGTAATAAATAATACAAAGCCAGAGGACTGTGATTCTGCAGATTGATCCATGCAAAATAAACAATTTCAAACTCACTTTATCCACTTTTAATTATTCTTGCAGGTATATAAAACTTACTCATCTCACATATGCTAAACTTATTAGTTAGTAATTTCATTGCCATGAGCTAATGAAGTAATATTTATGTATTTAGCTAATTATAACTACCGAAGAGGGAGAGAGGGGAGAGGGTAGCTGCTTAGATGACAAATCAGAGGCATCAAAGCCTTCAAGGACAATGAAGAGGGGCAAAGCCTACAAATCAAAGAGTGGGTGGAAGCCTGCATTTATGAAATTTTCCCCTTTTCATAATCACAGGGCAACGTAGCTAGTTTCCTACTGAAATAGGAAAGTGGCAAGCCTCTAATTCTGAGAAATTCAGCTGGAAAATGCTTTTTTGAAACCTAGAATATTAATTTAACCCACAGGTATTATAAGTGCCAAACAGCACTGCTTTTTATTGAACTTGAGTTGAAAGATTCATACAAAATCACATTTTGAGAAGTAAAGTGCCTTACTAACTTCAGCAAAAGATTCTAACTGTCAGGGGTTACCTTAGCTAGCATTCAGAGAAACATGCTTACAGCACAGACAATAAGAAATCCATCAGTTACAACAGGGAAGAATTATTCACGTGTGCTACAGAGTTGTTGGATCAGTTCAATGTCACGTTTGATGCAGGTGGCCTGGAGAAAATAACTAATATTTTTAATAATAAAAATAACTAATGCAAGTCAAATCTGGGTGGCTAAAGGCAGTCTCCTAAATCCACTCACACATTAAGAACCTGAAAAAAAATGTGCCACTGTACTAAGGAAGGACAAATTGAACTGATGTCAATAGGAGACACTCAGCACCTTCAGAAATCAAAGCACTTCAATTTTGGTTGCCTAAGTAGAAATCTGTGAACCTAAACTGGGTTTCCATAATCTGACCAGGATGTACAGGAAGGCAAGCTAGGTTTCTAACACAGCCCATACACAGACCCAGCAATCTCTGGCCTGTGAAGGGCTTCATATATTTCGTCCTTCTGTTGCCTCAACTGATTAGTCTTGTTTGAGAGGTGCAGTCCTTTGCTAGCCTGTTGCATTTAAGGGCTCTATCTTGCTAATAATTAATGGTGTTTTTGTGTCCATCTACCCAGGCACATGAGAACAAGCAGAGTTTGTAAAACATGAACTGACACTGCTGGAAGCTGCGTAGTACACTAAAATCCTGCCATCTCCTCTCCAGAGCCCTGGTTCAGCAAAACATTTACACATACGAGTAGTTGTGATGATAGTACAACTATTCATGCTCTGAATTTGGTGTGTATTGAAAACTGCCGCTACCCATGCCCATCACACAACAAGGAAGCTTACTAAAAGATGATCGCAGCCCAGTTCAACCCAAGAACTGGAAGTTTCTCTGAAGAACCTCACAGATGAGGGAATTTCTCCCACTGTGGAGAACCAACATATTCACCCATGCTACAACCCAGTTCCTCGCCTCAGAGTATGTACCCCCCAGTAAGGACACCGGCCAAGCCATGGCTACCCAAGCAGTCTTCTGTATTGTTTCTCTCTATGGCAGAAAGAAAGAATATTTCTTTCAGTTGACTCAAAATGAAGAAAAAAAAATTCCCTGACAATAGAAAAGGCTCCTGCTAACCTATCTTAAAAAAAATGCATCAATTTCTAAGCAAAATCATCAACGTTCCCTTTCTCTCTTGGCAAGTAACACTTGCTGATTTTAGTATGAATGTGCATATTGTTTTGGTCAGGACAAAGAAACTACCAGAAAATAACATCAGTACCACTGCTCATCTGTCACTTCAAATATATACTCAACAGCACTTTGAGGAATTCCTACCCAGGAAGTACAGATATTCAAAAATGTCAGAGCATTCACAGATCACCATGCTGAACATAGAAAAAGATTCAAGAGAAATATAGTGCTAAACACAGCTCCCACTACCATGCCCACTGCATCCCTAAGACTGTATTCAGAGTGACCTTAGTACCAGTTTTTGACATATAGCACTATAGCTCTGATCCAATTGCTACTGTTTTGCAAACTATTTGCAAAAGATTTTCCTCCTTTTGAATCAAAAAGCCAGGTCACCAGATGTGCAGGCAACTTAGGACCAAACTCTACGTACAGATCACAAATAGTACCTAAAGTCCAAAACTGAAAGGGTCATTCTCAATGCCCTAATTTTGGCCTGTTTCAAAGTCATTTTACAAATGCTGAACAAAAGAAAATGCAAATATCTCAGCTAGAAATCAGGGTGACACAAAAGGCCAAGGAATAACAAAGGTTAGCATCCTGTTTTTCAATACTAAGGCCCACTGGTGCTTCTCTCTAGCAAATACATCTGTTCCTAAACACTGTGCTGGAAAGCATCATCACTCAAATTAATATATTCAGGGAAATGAAAGACGAAAGAAAAGAGGAAGACTCCTGTAAGTCAAGAAAGGACACAGCATTGATTATCAGGATGTGGCAGTTTCTGGTCGCTAAGCTTTTAATTCGCTACTTGAGTTGGTAGATATTTTCTGCAATGTGTGTGACTCAGCTTGCTATTCAGAAATTCTGGAAGTACCTGTTCCCCCTGCCCCGGGGAAAGAGATGAGTTAGGAAACCTTCTGAGGCCACAGAAAGGCGGATTTCCCCCTCCCCCAACCATATTACTGACTGTGTCCCCACTAAATGTTTTAGTTCCTGCTATTTATAAGCCTGATTGTCGCTAGCATAGCTTTAGCACTGGTTTCCTTGACAAATGCAGACTGGGAATTATTCTGAGAAGGGTGTTAGCAGACCCATCCAAGTGTGGCAAATACATTAAATAAAAGCTTTATTGACATAAATATACAAGATGGAAAGCTACAATAGTATCTACCTCACTGACAGGTTAACAGCTCAGTGTTTAAAGGCAGCAAAACAAGAGTAGGTGAGAACAGCTGATAAGCTGTGAGATGCCACACTTGAACCTTTCTGTATACTGGACCCACAGATGTCCTAACTCCAGGCTGCACAAGGTGCTGCACTACCTTTTGGAGAAACCAATTTCTCTCAACTCACAACACAGGCAGCCTAGGAAGTCAAGACTCTTACCTTGAGCACGTAATATTTTTGAATCATTGAGGTACTTTGTGTCCTATCCATAGCCTTACAGGTTTACAGGTCTCAGCAATAGAATCAAGCTACAAAATGAACTTATCTGGCTTAAATTCGGCCCCCACCTTCCCAGATGCTTCCTACACTACTGCTTGCAAGTGGGTTTATGGCCTGGTTTCTGCAGTGCTGGCACAGGAGGAAAACTCTCCCTTCCTTTCTACGCAGCTCCTGTGCCAGTCTGTAATTTGGCTTAACATAAAGGCACAGGAATTAAGATCGGGAGACAGAAATATAGGGAAGAGGTTGGGCTGAATACCAACAAGGAACAAGCCTGGGCAGCAACCCTCAAAAAGTATGCCAGATGTGTGAACTTTGCTGATGTTCTTGATCAATCGAGACAAGAAGGAACCTAAGTACATGCCATGCTGTAAAAGAGACAAGCAAGGGCCTTAAGTTTGACTCATATTCTTCCTTTTTTCTCTTTTTGGGGAACAAATGTAATTAATTCCATCACTCATGGCACTTGAAAGGGCATGTGGGAGACCCAGGTTGAAATCCTTACTCTGGTGAGTTGTTCTGTACAAGCACAACTCCAAAAAAAGGCTAGATACCTCAAAGCAGTCAGTAGGTTAGGGAGGTCATATGGGACGCAGGAATTAGACAGAACAAGGATTTGAATCTCTTTTCTACACTGTGGATCCCAAATCTGACTGGAATTATTTTCTAGTAAAGTCTCTAACAGTTCTATGGGAGAGGAAGAAATTTCTTGTCCAGGACAGCTAAAAGCTAATACAGCCCTCATTCTTAAAATGTGTATCTGTAGGGAACATGGGAAACTGGTAGACTCCTACCAGCATCTTCCTTTGCAGCTTTACAGGTCAATATGGTTCTATATTGCAGTCTCTGCTGGCCTTTATTGTCTCCTCACACCCAAGACCTGGAAAGCCATTTGTCACTGGGCTGAGAGCTGCAGGATCAAACATTCCCAAAATGGCACATAGCAAAATTTACAGGACTGCATGAAACATGTCAGAGATATCCAAAAATGACCCAAGTTTAGGGAGAAAGATAGCATAACTTTGTGCAGATATTGGCATTAATAGCAGCAGCAGAATGGAAAAACCACAAACAAATGAAAAAAAACAAGCAAACCAAGGCAGCATATTTGGGGGGAAAAAAAACAAAACCAAAAAAACCCAAATAAACATCCAAAAAAACCCACTAAACCTTTTATTGACAGAGATGGCATTGATTCTGTAAAATTAATCTGTTTGAACAGAGGAAATACTGAATACCAAGGGAGAGAGAGAGACTGTAAATAGAATAAAATGGAGTGGCCGAGCTTGGAATTTCCCCACTGAACTTCCTTCCCAATAACAGCAGCAGAAAAAAAATGCAGGTTTCCAGAGCACCAACCACATTGCTAATTAGCAGTATAATTTGTGTTGCCTTTAACGATGGCTTATTCTGCTCTGGCTGTCAGAAAAACAGAAAGAAGAAAAAGAGAGAAGAAAACAGGAAGGGCATTTGGAAACCTTATGAAAAATAACCACAGTTTTAGGGCATTTGGGCTTGAAAAACGTGTAGCCGTTGATGGATTAAAACATGCACACACAACTCCCATAAACTTTCAAAGAATAATAAATGGAAGGAAAAAGGGTAATAAGAGAGTGAAAGATTTTGTTTATAGACTTGACTGGTTGACTAGGGTATAATTATGGGATCTGCTTCCAATCCATCCTATGTAAAATAATTGGTGTGTACAGGAGACGGATTTGCTCCTAACAAATGGATCTCCTCATGATGCAGCAGAATGATATCTGTGTGAATGTACTAGAATGACAGCATAATTTAACAGGAGTGATGCTGGAGGGTGGACGTTATTAGCTTCACCATTTCTGAAGGTATGTTACTTTTGCAGGCACATCTTCCTTCCACACAAAAGGTGCATAAGGTAAAAAGAAGCAGCAGCTTTGCAGATCAGTAGTTTTCAACAGAATTAATTAGATTGCACTCATCTTTCAGCTGCACTGCTGCCAAGCCATGCTAGGCGCTGCAGAAAGAAAGGTGGCCAATTGTGTTTCAGACAAAACTGTTCATATCAGTTTGGTGTGGAAGAGGTAAAGAGAAGACAGATAACCCTACGCTTTGACTGTTCTCCCAGAGCTGAAGCAATCAAGGCAAGCAAGAATAGAGGTCTGCCTACTGCTTGTGAGGGCCACAGAGGACATGGTGACAGATGTGGTTGTTCCTCTTTTCTTTCCTTTCAATTTCCTAGGTCCTTTACTCACAAATAAATAAATGAATAAATAAAAGTTAGGGCAGTATCAGGGTTGTTCTACTAGTGCCAGTAGCTATCAGACTCGGAGAGCTATTCTACTGCTTTCCAGAGTACACCTAGTATTTGCAGCTGATGAGAACTGAGGACCCAGGTCCAGCTGCAGAAGAGGGACCAAAGTTAATTACAGCCCCTGAGCAGAAGAATCTTCAGCCATGGACCTAGTGGAGCTTTAAAATCCCCTTCCTATTTCTGAAAGGTTGAGGTGTGTTCAGTGCACATGCTGCTATCAGCATTGACCTGCATTTATGAATAGTCTTTGATGAATTTGGTATTCCAATCAGAACTACAGCAGTTCAGATCTGCTCTGAGTTAGCAGTAACCAAGCATGTTATCATTATATCTTGTCTATCTTCATATCGCTGACCCTCTAGCAAAGACCCTACCAATTGCCTGGGGACTAAGGACGTGGAAATGGTCCTTGCAGCTGAGGAGGGTGATAAACGGGCAAATCAGCATTCCAGTGCTGCTTTTACTACTTGAATTTTTCCTGCCAGCATTGGGCAATGTTATTGAAATCAGAATTAGACCGTTAAATCTGGACAGTCCAACTTCGTGGACCGAACCCTAACACAGGACTTATGACCCCTGGGTTGTATGACCTCCTGGGTAGCCTTCTTTTTTTGTGTACTGTTGTATGATGGGTACCATCTTGAATAACTTTTTTGGTGTTGTGGATAAAAAGGAATAGCTATTGTCACTATTATATTCACTGATACCTTAGTAGATGCAGTACCACCAAGTGCTAAAGGAAATCCAAAAGTTAGCTGTTCTGCAGTCTGTGATAAATAGTATTACTAGTACTACTAGCGACAATAGTGACAATTAGTTGCTGAGCAGAGAGTTGCAAAGAATTACTTCAGTGGAAGATAATGTCATCTATACCTATATTCAGTGGAAAGAAATAACAGGGTGTCTCTATAGAAAAGCCATTTAAAAATATATACTGTGCAGAAGAAAGTGTGGTGAATGATTTGTGTAACCCACTAAAGATATAAAATGCATAGGTATAATTTTTTTTATTATTAAATACCTAACTCTAATTTTAATTTTGGAGGTCTTCATCCCCTACTTCCAATGCTAGGTTGATGAGTCCTCCAAAGTTGGCACAGGTCAAAGCTGTAACTTAGATTTTAGTTCTCTGCATTCTGAGATACTTGCTCCAATTTGAATTTATTAATAATAATTAAAAGTGTATGTCAGAAGGAAAAAGCTATAAAACACACTACAACCAAGTCACAAGCCTTGCCAAAAGTTAAATAAAAACAGTCTCTTCCACCACCTTTGCATGGAAGAGGAGCCAAATCCATCTCTGGAGTAACTCCACTGAAGTCAATACAGTGGCACAGGGAACACATTTGGTCAGTGCTACCTGGCATACAGCCTTCTAAGAATATTGTGATTTATTAAAAGGTTGGCCACATAACTTGTCTTCAGCCTCTCAAACGTATCATATCTATTGTGCAGGATACATTTCTCCAGTATGCTATCCCACTCACACTCATAAAAACACCAAGAGATGACTGACCGCAAAGCACTATTTACTGTAGGTAGTCTAAGTAAGATTACAGTCACACAATTTGCCTTTTCCCCTGCATCCCACTGGTTTTGTTTTCTTGTATGGAAAAGTCAAAGTTTACATTATAATGGCTTATGGTTCCAGGTAAACTCTGGGCTCTGGTCAAAGAGCAGGAAGACGTATGCAGGTTGGCACATCACATAACAGCCCCAGCATTGGTCCATAGATTCCAGAACTGCCTATGTTACTGCTTCTGAAACGAAATAGCTTACTGTGTGCCATCTCAAGACAACAGAAAAATCAGTCCTTGTTTACTGCACTGACAAGTGATAGCAGTACTTGACGTGGCATTCAATTGCCAGCGTAGCAAAAGAGCTTTCCTTGCCAATACTTTATTTTTCACAACATTTTTTCCTGCATTGCTAACTTAAAACACTCCTCCTTCCTGAAGGGGAACATCCAGGTCATTTCCTTCCTATTTATTTGTCTTGTCTTTACATGGGCGCTGCACTGTGAGCTGCTAGCGAGGGTCCATGCTAGCTAAAGGCTGTCCGGAGTGGCCACCAGCCAGGATGCTCCACCACCTCATGCCCACTGGCACGCACACACACAGCTGTGGGCAGCCAAGCTGCATAGGCTCTTGTAAAACATGCTCATGAGTAGCAGGCAACTCTGTCCTTGAGAAAAGTCTTACTCATAACATACTGAATATCCATTGAAAATCGCCCTGGAGATGCCTCTCTCTTTAGCCACTCAGTAGGGACAGTAAGATTCAGGAACAACCACTGAACATGCAAATCGGAAGGTGGCAGCATCTAGACTGAAATGGACATGGTGGTTTTTTGTTTTTTGTTTCTTTTTAAAAACAGAGATCTTGCACCACGGTGCAAGACCTCTGCCTTCTGCCAGAAACTGGTGTGGCCAGAGATCACAGCAATACAGTAAACTTATTACAGATAATTGGCTTTTCCAAGCAGTAACAGCCTTAAAGAATGGCCTCAGGAACGCAGTCCTGAAGAAACCATTTAGAAACAATCTGGTGTTGAAACCAAATCTAAAAAGAAATAAAACAACAACAACGATGACAAAAACCACAAAGTCTGAGGAGGCTAATAGCATAACACAGAGCAGAAAGAGAGCTTAGAGCCCTTCAGAAAACCCAATGTTCTTTTCTACTGTTGTTGACATATAAATACTATAAGAAACAGGTAAATTAGCAATGTGC
The DNA here is from genome assembly GCF_036370855.1 of Dromaius novaehollandiae. Lineage (NCBI taxonomy): Eukaryota > Metazoa > Chordata > Aves > Casuariiformes > Dromaiidae > Dromaius > Dromaius novaehollandiae. Next base: position 96,866,889 of record NC_088098.1, on the reverse strand, counting down.
TCTACAAACACAAATCAAGGAAATGGTTCAGAAATAGGTTTGCAGGTGGGGTAAGGCAGATTTTGCCCCTGAAATGGTAGTTTTCAGAGATGCTTATGAACATTAGTCCCTACTTCTTAAATTGCCAACAAAAAAATAAAAGCATTAAATGTGGTTCTCCTTTCTATTGCAGACTAGGCTTCCAAAACAGATAAACACCCATGATACATGAGTAAACCCTTAGTTACTTGAAAATTGCGCTTAGCTGTTTTTGACTCATATGAATGTGGGTGTGGGAGAAAAGGACATTTGCTCTGAAAAGCCTTAAAAAGAATGAAATTTGAAGTTGCAAGCCTACATACTAGCCCTTACTGAGAAAGAGAATATCAAGTTCAATCTGAAGAAAATTACATAGGCACATAAAACTTAGAGGCTGTTGTAAGTTAAAACTGTAAAATCACATATTACAATATTTTTCTAAAGGCTGTTCTCTTCCTCTCCTCCACATCCCCTGTAGGTGTTTTCAGTGAAGATGCCTGCAGATTCCTTCTGAAAAGCTGACTAAAAGGATGTTGTCATTGATATATCCCTTCTTCCCCCCACATCTCTATTCCCAGAAAATAAAATGGAAAGAGTAATGAACGAATGAAAACCTAAATCAACCCATAAATACAACAGGAAATGTAAAAAGAGATAGCAGCTGACTCTCCACTGCTTCATAATCTATGTAGCCATTTAGGTCTATGCAACATGATCTAAAAATCCAGCTGTGTTCTTTCAATTACACTGTCATCAATAATAAAAATTCTGCATTCAGAATTTATCTCACAATTTTGTTGCCAATACACAAAACAGCAGTGTACAGCTTGCTTTTCCTTTCTACCATGCATATAGAATATGCAAAATCTGAAGCACAGGGTCAAAGAAGGGAGATACATCAAATAAAGAGTGCCTTGTTGCAATTAAAAAAGTGGTTTAAACTTTTCTTTTTTGTCTTTCTTGTCTTTTGATTATTTAAGGAAGCTAAAAAGACAAAGGACTACAACACTCACTGTAAGTACTGAAAGTAAAGAAAGTCTGTGAGTATATTTTACATACAGAAACAACCATGACAGCCGAAGGTATTGTTACTATTCCCAAAATTTTTTGATTAACCATGAGGCAGATCTCCCAGATACATATTATCAGAGTTCTGCAGAATAAATGCACAAACAACATAGCTCATACAAAGGGCTAACAAGAATGCAGCAGCAGGTGGGAATATGAGAAGAGACAACTGCCTGTAAATATGCCAAGGTAGGGAACAACTTGGGAAAGAAATGAACCTGCAGCATGACTCGGATGAAATTGGCTGGATAGAGCAGACGCAGCCTAGGAAAGAAACACCTACTAGAAGCTACAGAGAGCTGTGTCATTTGCTCAAGCAGCTAAATAGGTTGAGCAAATAGCAGGCATGTCAAGTGGTATTTTCCATAGAGCTGAGACCCAAGAGATGAAAGCAGGATGATCTGCTGCTGATAAAGAGCAGGAGGATGTGGGGGACCACAAATGGACAGGGGATCACCTACATCGCCCTGTCTGGGTGTGTATGACCTGGACAGGCCCCAGGTGCTGAATGCCATCCCAGCAGATGAGCTATGCTGTTACTGCTGCTATGCTTTGGTGTATTTCTAAGTCATCTCCATGACGTAGAATTTTTCTTACATGGGCTTTGATTGAAGTATGACCATGGAAGGCAGGTGGAAACCTAGCATTAACACGGAAGAGTTGATCACTTTCACCCCAGGCCCTTCTTATAAATTGTTCCAGGGGATGTCCTACTACAGCAAATTATGTGCTGAGGAGAAAGAGGTGGCCTCACTGAGATACGGCACATGCGCAGTTCAAAGGCTCCTGTGCAACCTTACAGTTTCCTTCCAGCTTTGGTTTGAGGAAGCAATGTCTTCCAGACATAAATGCTTCCCTCTGTCCACAGCTGAAGGAACTGCCTTGCTAATGTCATAACTTGGTTGTGAAAGCTCCCATAATACTACTTGATCGTGGTGGGTCATTTGCTCTGGCATTTTGGCCAGATCCTAGTTGAGTGAGGTACTTTTTGCCCCTATATATTCCCTCGGCAGCTGAAGGTATTTGATGCACCCTTTACTTTCACCTGCATGCCACCAGCCAGCTGCTGTACTCTATGACAGTAACCTTTCACTGGTGGGTAAAATGACCTCCAAAAGCCAGTTATGATTAATTACAACTGTTATTAGGCATCCCTCACCAAGACAGAGACAGTAAATCACCTAATGATCATAAAGGACTTAAGAGGTATTTGCAGAGAAAGATGCAAAAGACATGCAAGCATTGAACTGGAAAGGAAAACTGATATTATCATAAGGATATTTGTTTTGAAGGGAGACATTATTTCAAGTATTCTGAACAGTGAATTTCAAGAGAATTATCTCCTGACTGAATCATCCTGTAATATTCCACTTAGCTTATAATATTCAATGCTACAAGAGCATCCAGAAATTTTTAATCAAGCAAGTTGTTTGGAAGCCCACATACTAGCTGAAATGCTAAATATAAATATATTATAAACCAATGAAAGGAAACATATTTTAAAAATCCATTCAGTAGCTCTTTTCTGAGCATTATAAATGTCCTGTGGTTCTCTGTTGGGGGTTCAAAAAACAGCTGATCCATGATTCACAGAATTGTACCTTCAGTTACTCACAAGCAAACTTCTTCATTCCTCAGAAGAGGCAGAAATTCATTTGATGTTTGCTTTCAAAATAAACCTGTCTGACAATAGAAGCTAACAGGGTGGGAACCTTGTAAACAAACACTTTACAAGAATTTACTGAAATTCCTGATTCCATCTCGTTTAAGATTAAGTACAAAAATTATCTCTGCCTTAGATAACATTGTATGCCAAACCATAATACACAGAAAAGTGTGACACTGCTTTTAAAAATATCAGAGCTTTATCAGTCTTTGTCTTCTATGAAAACTCTGGAAGTTGTCATTGCCTGTTTGAAAGGAATATGTTAAAACCTTCCTTTTTCCTCTTACACTACTTCTGAGACATTTTTGAAAGAAGGCTTCCTCAATATAGCTTAATAACTAGAGAATAACTTTTACTAGTACAGAAAGTCCTAGATAGTTTTGGAATTGTAGATTGTGCAGACAAGGCAGAATGCTCCCAGGGTAGCTTATTCTTTTGGATTTAGAAGTGCAATTCGAAACCAACTTTTAAAATTCAAGTAGTAAGTAAAATAAGCAACCCAGGCATCTATAAAGAACACAAGCCCGGTACTATTCTCTGAAACTACCATTTCAGGGGCAAAAAAGCCTCTGGATATGCCCTCTGAGCAAGCATGTGCGTTTATCTTGTACAGTTTTCAGAAAGGTTTCTTCAGACAGTTCTTCTATAACTTCCCATCCCCGTTTGGCCTCTCACAAACACTTTGGATAACTTTTATGGAAATAGTTTGGCTTAATCTTCAGGGCTAGAGGAGCACGCCTTGGCCCTCAGTGAGACAGCGGGGACCAGATTTTGACTATTTCTCCTCCTCCCCAAATCGGGGGGATCCTTGAGAGCAGACAGCAGTGAATTGGGAGTTGCATATTCTGGTGACGGAGAAAAGCTTTTCTCTCCATCCCTGTTTTTCCCTACTTATGCTTTAATTCCCTTCATTAGTCAAGCGCTGCACTGTGGTATTTTAACACACCACTAAGGCCTCAGACAGCACTGAGGGAGACTCACTACAAAGCTTGTCAGCATAGAAATGGAAATCCAGGACACCTCCGTTTTCATCTCACCTGTGTCACCGGGTTATTGTACGACCTTGGGCAAGTCAGCTCAACTCTCTGCATGTATAAAACTGAAACTGAAGACAGTAGATAACCATCTCACAGGGGTGCTGCAAAGACTGGTTAATTAATGAGCACATGTAAAGCATTTTGGGAACCTTGGATATAACCTGCTCTGCAAAAGCAGATTTGGGGAGTTTATTTTGCTTGCCAGACTATTTCAGTTTTAATCTTTTCCTCTCATCATTACCTGTAGCCATCCCTGAAACATGAGCACTGAGATAGGGAAGGGTCAGTTTGGCAGTCCCTTCTAAAGACTTTGTAACAAGACACTACTTCTCTTTGCTCAAGCAGCAGCAATAAACTGTACGACTCCATCATGCACTCATACCTTTGATATATTTTTTTTTAATACACCAGGTTTTTATGAATGTAGAAAAACAGATGATGTATCAATCAATCAACAAATGATGTATAAACCCTCCAGCCAAGAAAATAGTTTATGAGACCTAGACAAATACACTGGTACAGCTAAGGATATTAAGGTGCATCTACAAAGATGGCATAAATAGGAACAACAACAATTTACCAACCTTGAATCTCCGTCCCTGTTACAGAGTTGCGTACTGCAGAATCATTACAATACCCTCCCTCACAGGTAAGGAAGGAGACCTTTGAGTGAGATACACTGACCATGAACTCTCCACAGACTATCAGTAAAAAGTTATTTAGCACAGATGTTGCTGTAATTGTGAGATACTGGGAAAATCAGTGTTTAATGGCAAACTCCCAACTTCACCCTGGCAATGCTCTTCAGTTACTATCACCAGACTAGAATTTAAAACATGTAGAATGAAATTGGCTGAGATAAATCCTCTAAAATTTTTATCATCACCCACAATACTCTGTGTTTTTTGGAGCCCTGAATCATCTAGAGATAGATACATTGTGATTTCTATACATGTTCTTCTAACCTTTGCTATCTACTGGTAGTTTAGAGTCCATGTTTTTGTGAAATGCTATGCATACATAAAGCATTATTCTTGTGATAGGACACATCCTTCTGTTGTGTGTGAACAGTATGCATCACAATACATGGTGGATCAATACAAGGAATTATCCTAAATTCTGAGAATCTTAGACAACCATTATTAATCAAACACATAATCATAACACTTCAGAGAAAGGTGACTACAGAAGTGAACACAGAGAAATAAATGGTGCAAAACGTTGTAAAACATTGCCAGTGTAGCATTCTAGTCATACCAGCTGTGTAAAGAAGGATGCAGATGTTGATGACGCAGGTGACTTACATAACTCATTCTTTGTTTCATTTAACAAAAGCATCCTAAATGCAAGCCAACATAATTTGTATTTCACCTCTTGCCCTCATACGCTTTCTTGATCTCTTTCTCTCTCAAATGGTACATATACACACAGGAGATTTATACAGAAAATAGATTTTTATATGCTTAGTGACATTCCTGCATGACATACAAGAGTCTTACCAACAATTTGCAGATGTATACACCACACAGAGTGGTAAAATGTAATTTGTAGGGATGACTGACTGATCCATTTCCATCTGGATATTCATCCCAGGATAAGCGTTCCATCTGCTGCAGATGCTAGCTACGGGGGTTTTGCAATATCAGCGTTTGAGGCAGGGAGGCATCTACAGTGTACCTAAAGGACTGGCTGAGAGAGAGTTACAAGACTAGTTTGGTGGCACCGAAGAGCTTTAAGTGGGTCAGTCATCCAGCTGCAGAACTGCGGGACATATTCCATCTGAATTAACAACACTTAAAACCTGCATAATCAGGGAGAGCACTGAAAGGAGACATCCTCTGTGAAGGTTTGCTTCTCTTTGCTGTTCACATCCAGCAGCACTTTCATTTATAACAGAGGGAGCTGGATACCGATCTCTGTTACTTTATCCCCTCGCATTCCCTGCATGCAATTGTTTATGTGCATGACCTGTCTGCCTGCCCTTAATTCTACTGAATCTGTCTCCTTTTGGCTTCCCTTGCCCACTGAATTAAAGAGAGAAAATGCTGACACTATGGACTGACATTCCTGTCTGCTGCCTTGAAGGCTTGTGGCTTACCTTCTGCAATACAGGTGGTCTCTGCTGTCAGGTACACAAGTGCATACTCAGAGTGAAATCATTATCTGAGGAGAAAAGACAGAACTAATATAGTGCCCCAAATATCAAAGCAGCAGCTGCAGCACTGAACCACATGGCACCCCCATCCACGGAGCACAGCACAACACTTTTACAACCCAGGGCTTGAGTACCTTCCAACAAACGACAACGCAAAGTGACTCACGCCTGCTGCACAGTTTGCATTTGCTCTCACACACCCACGCCTGTACACACACATACAAACTGTGCAACTTCGGAAAAAAATACAAACCTGTCATGTAATTTGTCTAAAACAAGAGGGAGCAAAAGAAGCTGGGCAGCTTCCGATCTATGACCAGTTTACGGATTAAGAAAAGATAACACAGTGACTACATGTCTGTAATGAATTTTTAACCACATAACATGTTTTGTGAGGTTTTTTTGTTTTACAGAAGACACATCTCTAAAGGTAAAGCAGAACTCCAGATTGTTTCTGCCATGGGAAGAGTTACATTCTTCAATAGATACAGTCACTGGTATGAAAAGCAATAAAAAAAAGCATGCAAGGAAAAGATGTCTGTAATGCAATGCTTTGCATATAGAATCTGTTCCCACAAATAGCACCTTATTCGATCAGCTACCTCACTGACATTTTTTGAGTATTAAACGAGTAAGACGTATTTCAATGGGAAAAGTGTCATTACAACTCGGCTGTGACAGAAAAATTTGGATAGAGCAGGCTGAAAGAGAGATTAGGAAGTTGCTAATTGCTGACCGCATCCCTTAGGGAATTACTCCTACCATGAGCTATAATTTTCCTGCCCCATTTTGGGAATAAATTGATTAACTGGTTACCTTATACTTTTGATGCTATTTCAAAATCCATCTAATTTTACTGGACTTTCTGCTCTAACAAATAAACTGATCACACTAAAAAAAATCCCTGAAAGAAAAGATATGATTTTGCCCAGTAATTTTCCTTCATTAAAACAAAACCTCAGTGGGACGGGTTCACAGAAAGTTCTTTAAGTGTTTTAGGGTGCCCATGTTCAATAGGATTCAAAAGCGAGGGATAAAATTACTTCAAAATCAGTGAAAAGAAGAAACACTCCGAGTCTCTTAGTGGCTCTCACACACTGTGCAGTACATTACCAGCTGCCAGGATCAAAGCTGAGCGGGCGTTCCTGAAGGGACAAGCGACTACATAGTGCGACTGCTGATTACACCTTCCCCAGACTGCCTCCAAATGGGAACATTATTAAAACAGGATTATTCTAAGGCTGTGTTCTCAGTGTCTCCATCAGGCTGAGTCTGCACAGTAGAAGTTGTAGTTTAATGCATAAGGAAACCAGAGGCTGCGGTACACCAGATGTAGCCTCCATCCATGCCGTCAATCGGAAGAATTCAAGCCTGAACGTTCAGCTTAGAAATGCAGATGCATATTACAGGATACCCACGGGTATTTTGTATGATTTCCTTTCTTTCTGCAGTTGACTTGATGTCTAAATTGGGCATATGCTGCTCGGCAAGCGTACTAATAACAGTGGCCAAAGCAACATGTTTGGGAAGATCAGCACCGCTCTCCCTGGTCTTCCTACTTATGTCAATTGGATGTGTTATGTGAGCTCCAGTATAGCCTGCTGTGTAGCATAAGCAGCAGTGTAACAGCATAAGCAAGTGAAGAAACCTGATTCATCTGTGGCTTGACTGAAATACACTGAACACTGTTTGCCTGCATAAAATGAATAGGCTCCTATTTCTATTCCTAATGAATGCCTCAGTAAAACTCTCCTTGCTTTCAGGATAAGATTGAATCCTTAACAATAGGTGAATTTAAAATGCTTCTGGTTTCCCAGAGGAAAATCCTTAATTTGTTTCCCTGTTTTCTGATTTGCTCGTCCTTCTCGGACTCACAAAAATGAAATACAACTCTTGCAAGGAAATAAAAAAAAAAAAAATCCCTACACCTAATTCACCTGGGAATATCACAGGGAATAATCAGCTTTTACAAAATGTTTTGCTTCCCTTCTGCCCCATATGGAACTGAAAGGTTAAGGGGAAGAAGGTAGGAGGAAGAGAGAAAGATTCCCTCTCCTTCCCCCCCCAAATTCAAGAAGAGTTCTATCTGTGTTTGGAAGGGAGAAAAAGAGACATTTCAAATCCCATCAAACAGGATGATATAGGTGTCTTAGTCAAGATAGTGGATAGGACTGTGACGGTGCCTTGTGCCCTATTCATTACACAGAATTTTGGAAAGTTGTTTCTGTCCACTGATTCTAAGCAAAAAGGTCACTCTCCCCCAGGACTCCAAAATTTCCTCAAAGGTCTCCCATCGAGGTCCAAGTTCTGACAAGGTTCAAACATGCTTATCATTCAAAATATGATAAGAATACATACTGAGATTCATATAATCACAGCATCTATCTGTGGAAAAGACCTAACGGGCTGTCTTACATTTTCATTCTCTGCAGAAGTGTAATGCAAGTTTAATACTTCTGGTCCTGCCCAGTTTTAAATACATCAGCGGATGAAGTTCCTACCACTTCCCTTGGGACATTATTAGACTCATAAATCTCAATGCGAGGAAATTTTTCCAAGACATACTGCCTAAATTTCCACTTGACTTCATCCCATTACTCCCCTTATTATGCTAATTCTCTTCTTCACGGGTACACTCTTCCAATGTCTGTAGATTTACTCATCCACAAGTCTGCCATTGCTGAAGCAAACTGCACCTACTTGCTTTACTTCTATTTTGTAAATCAGTTTCTTCAGTCTCCTACCCTTTGTTTCTACTTTCTTTTTCAGTATTTTTCTGATATTAGTGAGTAGTGAGGTTAAATGTCTTTCAGTCTGCAGCTCCTTTGGACAGAATACTAGTCTCTACAATTACAGCAGAGGATGTCAGACTTTTATTTTTTGGAGAAAAGTTAACAAAATAACTCATATTTTTCCTTTCTGTACTGATTTCAGAATTATAATTAAACTTATTTGCAGGTACTAATATTAGTGAGAATTATTTTTTTTTACTGCCCATTTACCAATGCAAGTTATTTTACTAACCTTTGCACTGTGAAATGGGAAATGTCTCACCACTAAGGTGACTGAGCCCAAACTGAGAGGTTCAAAATGTCATTTCTACTGCTGCACACTACTCTGATGTTCTGTACACAAAGGGGCAAAGCAACTGTTGCAATTTCATGCCTGCTCTGTGCATATTTCTGATAGGGGAAAGCAGTGCTTCTTGACCCATAATTAACGTCCTTTCAAAACCACATCCCAAGCACACACAGATACATTCACTTTGCTGTTTGATCTCAAAACAGAGTATGTCCGGTTTGAACTCAAGGATTATTTTGCCCAAACCCCATAAACTTTCTGTTTTATTGCTTACCTTTCTGAAACAATGCTAGAAATCCCTTCCCACTGTTAACTTCTATTGCAGCAACACAGTTCAGTATGCCAGGTGGGAGTACAGATACTGTGTGAAGCTTGAGCAAGCTCAAACACATGCAAAAGCCAGAACGAAATTAAATGCATAAGGACACTCCAGTAAAAGATGACTTTGTAAATGAGCTACGATACTTCTGGGTAAACCATAATGTCTTTGTTCATTTTCAACTGCTATAAGATTCAGTAAAGAAAATAGAAGCACCTGATTTAAATCAACTACACAACTTACATGGGGAAAAATTATTAAAACTCCCCAGAATCTTGAAAATTCAAAAAAAGAACAGAAAGTTCAGTCAACTGTTCATTTTATTCAAAGACTGATCCAGAAGCAAGTGCCAGGTTTCCATATGAGCATTCCTATAAAAGACATCCCTATGTCTTTGCCCTGCTTTTCTTATCACATAGCACTCTATTAGAAAGGCCGATCAGATCTCCTCTTCCAAATCCAGTCGGAACATCAAAAAATCATTTCACAATCAGAGGCACTTGCCTCTTTCCCAAAGACAGAAGTCTGGGAAGTAAATTATATAAGAAATAACCAGACGCAATGCTGTAAAAAGGGACAGGAGAAAATAGTTCTTAGAGGAAAAACAGAAAATCAAAAGCAGCTTGCAAGATCTTTAACAGAACATGGTATTTCATTCTTAGGTCAAGTCCCATTAAGCTGTGCTATTATGGTGCTTTATTTCATAAGATATCCTTGAAAACCCATGTCATATGGCACTGTTAATTAGTTACTTATCAATTCTTCCTTTTCTTTGAGATTACCCTGCAATCACTTAAGTTCACTCTCAGCCATAGATTCAGATAAAGTCTGAGACACAAACACCCCATCTTAGCTAAAACCTAGAAGTGAATCTGAACATGTTCTGTCTATATATCTGTTATTTCCAGCTTCCTGGTACTGAAATACAATTTGCTTTGACACAGTTAGGATTTCAGAAGACATGAGCCTGAGTTAGTTCAAACTCTGACAATATACATTTTAATCCTCTCCAGACACATACTTAGACACGTATTCATATCAAATCTCACCATCGCCCTGGAACGTTTCTTTAATGACCTTAGTGTTAGTGTCAAGAGATTAATCAGTCAGTTATAAATAACTCCAGATCGTCCTTGAAAGCTTATATTTTGTCAGAGAATCTAACTGTAATGGACAATTGAGAATTGTTTGGTTTTCACTCTGAGGGCCCCTGAAAAAAAATTATTTTGGAGGGGAAAAAAGCCTAATCCCAAAGGTAACCAACTCTGTGCGTTTTGTCACTTCAGCATTCATTTAACTTTTACCTCCAATAGATATTTCCTTCATTATTTCCTGTCTTCACATCCAAATGCAGAGATGGCTAATTCACTTTAGAAGAGCCTTTATTTATGACTCCCTGCCACCCTGCTTTAATTTCAAGGGGTGGGACCGGTAATGTTTTTTTTATAGGTTTCTTTTAATGGATTACAGGATGTTGTTGTAAGGTCACTGACCACACTGGCAGAAGAGAAAAGACTGTGAATCTGTATTATTTTCAGGTCACTAACTGAGCGACCAGGAGAGGATGGGCTGTGACTAAGTAGTGCTGCCTTTCATTATTATACATAGTTCGGAGAGTGACCTTTCGTTTTCACTTTCCTCCCCTACCACTGCTCTAAGAGTCTCCTCTATCTTCAGTTTTTTTTCTGTAGTAGTCATTTTTAGTTGTAAACTTCTCGTTGCAGTGAGGAATCCTGTCAGGAGTCTGAAATGGTTTGTTCAGGGCTGATTTGGTCCCAAGCCTCTCCCCCAGTTTGTTTCCAAACCCTTCTCTATAGCTGTCATCTATAATTTATACCGTAAGGCTGTAACAAACTGCAGTTTCAGCCTGTGGCAAACAGCCATACAGCTCAAGCTAACCCTGGGTGAACAACTATTGCTCATGCAGTTGCCTCAAAGTGCTGTCTTCAGTAACGCATAAAAATACAGCCTATTTTTCAAATAGTATGATTTTTCAGGGACACTCAACTGTTGTGAAGTTTGTTTTTTAATAAAAGTTGTGCCTATAACTGCTCAGGCCTAAAATGGAGAATGACTTGGTAGCAGCAACATAAAATACAATGGTCTAGGCTAGAAGACAGTGATATGTAAGAGAAGATGTCCTGCCTCTGGGCTTACAGAAAATACCCTACTTTTTTATCCATCATTACAGTTCTGCAGAGCATCTGTCCTTTCTGTAGTACAGTCTACACATTGCAGGTTTTGTGAATTTTATAACTACAATATCACCTGATAAATAACCGAGACAGAAAAAACAGGAAAGTTTAGACAATGGAGGAATCAAAGCAAAATAAAGGAGGAGAGGAAGCCATCTGAAGCAGAGGAGAAGAGAAGGATTGCTGGAGAAGGTCACTGGGAAAAGGGGGGAAAAAAGGAAGGGGGAAGGAAAAGGGGCAAAAAAATTTATCAACATTGTTTTCGCACATAACTCCTGTGTGGAAAGACGAATTACTGGTAGCAGATGAAGTAAGAGTACACTGAATGAATAAAGAGCAAAACCCTCAAATATTGTTGCAAGAAAATCTTGAAAGAATGCAATATGATTTCCAGTTCCTGATTCAAATAATTCTGAAACTTCATAAAAGATGAGAATATCCAGGACTATAACAGTTAATTCTGACATTTTGGGAGGGAAAGCATATGAAGCCAAACATAAGCAATATACACAAACAACCAAACACAGATTTTTTGCTCTTTCCCTATAAAACCTTGGACATTGTCAGAGAAAAGATAACGGACGAGCTGGATCACACGCCTAAGCCCCCCTTTTTTTGGGGGGGGGGGGGGGAATAAATGGATTGAGAGTGGTTGGCTGGGGGGGGGGGGGGTGGAATCAAGATCGAGGCTTCCAGACTGAGCAACAGGCTATTCTTAACCCTCAACACTTCCTGCAGTTTACCATCCACCTTATCATCAGTCCTTTCAAGGACAAAAGTGAGGTTGCCCTGTGCACCACCTAGCAAGCTCCTGAAAACTTGGAAGCCTGTTCTTTCTAAAGCATAAAACTGTTCTTGCTAACCTGTGCCTTCAGGGGGAGAAGGGTATTTGGTCTATATAGATGAGACGTGGTACACCAGAAGTTTTGGCTTTTGCTAGGTTTGAGATGTTAAGGACAGCTGAGAAAGATCGACAAGTGTAAGTAGTGTGGTAGGGGTAGAGTTTACAGCAAAAGAAGAAATATCCACAGGCTCAAGGCTTTTGAGTGAGAGGTAAAACAGGGTAACTTATCCAGGGCATGAGTCAATAGAGAATATGAGGACTCACACCACAAAGTTTTATTGTTACAAATCATTGATTGCTTACATACAAGGCTATTTACTTTAATTCCACATGTTCATCACCACATCTGTCATTGGTGAATTGGTTAATGTTTCTAAGATGCTCATATATTACATTTTAGCCACTCCATTTCACACTAAGAGCAATACTACATAATTCATTACTGTCACTTCAGGCAATATTCTATAGCTGTGTTGACCTGTAAAGACAGAGGCAATAAAGATGTAGTGTGGCTCTTTGAAATCTAGGATGTCAAGCCCTGTGGCAACATGCTTTCAGTGCTGAATTTCTTTAGCGGACTCCAGTTCAAGGTGAATCTTCAGTGAAAGGCAGCAGAAAAGGAGAAGTTTCTAATCCCTGTTCTCAATGATTAAAAGCACTAGTCTGTTATGGGGATGGATAGGTAACTCCCAGACAGACAACTCCACAGTTTTTGAAGACTTCTATGAATTCTGCACAATTCAGAGACACGCGACCTTCTACATCCACCAGGTAGTGTCTATTTTAATGGATGTACATACTTGCCGAGGCAAGCTGAAATTAGACAAGACTGAATATCTGACATCCATCTGTACACATAGGATCCGACAGCCTTCAAGGCAACCACATTTTCAAAAACAGCTAGTGGGATCCAAACCACTGTAATGTCAACTCAGTCACTACAGCAGATCAGAGCGTTATGCAGCAACTTTCTATTTCTACATCCATGTAAAGTCAGGCAGACTTTGCAGGAATCAGTGTAAATCCAGAAAAAGAAAATGAGAGGAAGAAATTGTAGGAAAGAAGATACTGTTGTGTTTAAACAGCAATACTCAAAATAAGGTATATCCTCAAGTATGTGAAAGAGACGGCTAAAGAACGTGGGCCTATCCCCTTATTAATATGCTCTTCTACCAGACTGCTCTTTTCCTTCAGAAATAAGAGCCTACCTATTTCAAAGCTTGACATAGCCACAAAGAAGGTTCACCAGAATACATTAAACATGTTCTTTGGTCCCTTGCAAGACAGTTGCTATTTATACTGAAGCAATGAGAAACCAATAATGTTGATAAAGAACAAACATATAGAGGCTAACATAGACTCTCTTACATTTTAGATAAGATGTGTGCAAGAACCAAAATAACACCCATCAAGGCTTATAGGTATAAATGCATACAGGAGATAGTCCTTTTTGTCTTGAACCTTGCCCATTTAAAAAAAAAAAAAAAAAAAGTAAAAACTAAACTTTTGATGAATCTAGCCATAACAGCCCTAATAAGGGCTCACACAGAAAAGATTCATTCACTGTTGGAAGTCACAAAGAAAAATGTCAGCTAAGGAAATGTCTCCTGCTAACGTCCTGAATGCTAGAATGAAAGGATAGTTTTGTGCACAGAACTTACAATTGCAGCCCAGGAAATGTAATCAGTCAGGAAAGGCTGGGAATGGAGAACAAACACAGACAGGATTTGCTCCCACAGCCTGATATCTGAAAAGGAGTATCAGTACCCCCTAGAATGACATGGGATGCTGGAAGTTAAGCGGATGTTTCCAGGAAAAACGGTTTGTGAACAACTCACCGGTAAAGGTAAATAATGCCGAGCATTTAGAATTCAACATTGCAGCTGGACGGAGCCTGGTAATTTTCAAACAAGTCTGAATGACCTAATGACAAGTAACAATAACATGTCTAATTACCTCTGCCTTAACGTCAACATTTTTCAGTATTTGGTCAGTTAGAGAATTAGGATTGCAGAAAGAAAAATAAGCTTTCCATGGGAAGACAAATATTATGAACCCTCATGCCTGTCAATTAGATACTCCAAAAATTGCATTAACTGCCAGGTCTTGAACCTTAAAAACCATCCCATTCCCTTGGGTGATATTCAACTTGTCAATTCTTCATGCTGGAAAGACTAAGCAGCTAATTTAGTTCCCATCAAGACTCTTCCAACACTGCAGGCCTGTCTGACAAAGACATCAGCCAGACTCTATGAATGGGGAAATAATTGTCCCGCCCTGGCTTTCCATCTGTATTTCTATTTAATCTCAAAGATGTCATCTGTTCATGCCTTCTACCAGAACGATTGTCCATGCATTCATTTCTACCCAGAGCTCGTGAGAGTAATAATTAGGAGTGACAACTAAAGGAAAGGATGCTATTTCCAATCTCATTTTGATTAGAAAAAAATCAATTTTTTTTAAGTTACCTAAAACATTACTCTTGATTACAAAAAGAAAAATTACAAAAATCTATTCTTCTGGAACTAAGACCCTGCAGTTTCTGAACTATTTAGAAACACAACCTGCAAAATATAAAAGTTGTGGATGCTTAAATTACCTACCATCATTAAACAATTTAACTTTTCACAATAATTCAGCACCTAACAAACAAAATGTTAAATGAAGGGGTTTAGGGGAGAATAAGCAAGTTGCTTTACAACACGGTCACCTCCTTCCTAGCCACCTGGGAGAGTTGAATACCTACAGAGGAAGGCATGAAGCTGGGTACCAAGCTGCAATTCATACTCATGATCTTGGAGCCCTATAGGTCCAGGCTGAAGCTTTGGCTCTTTTCTAGTTACAGAAGGCCTATCTGGAGAGACACTGTGCAGAAGGGCAGGAGAAGGGATTTGATTCTGTATGGTTTGCATAGGCAGTGACAGTAAGTAGACCACTGAATTGGAATAATCAGTCTTTCAGGGTTGATGAGGACAGGACCAGGGATCAAGATCAGAATGGTCTGTAGATGACTCAGAGTCCCTGCGTGCAGACTCTGTGGCCTGAATCAACACCCTCTCTGCTGAGGTGGAGCCATATCTCATCTAAGAGATTCTGCTCATCATTTCTGTGTAAAAGAGGAAGCAAGAGAACTATTCCATGCCTCTCCCTTTCTCCTCTCTCCACACTAGACATATCTAGAAACACGTGGAGGGAAAAAACTCTACACAAGGTAAGGGTGCCTTGTACCACGGAGGCAGTGGGGAAGCTTTCCCAGTGCTTCTCTCCAGACTTTTCCTCCTCCAAACCCCCTCTGCTGCAGACACTCTGCAGACAGTGCAAACACTGTTGGTTATGTAGCTATTCACTTAGCTTGCAAAAAAAAAACAAAAACAAAAAACAAAAAACAAAAACAAAAAGCCAAAAACCTGTACACTGTGGTTTTCCTTTCCTCAGTATGATACACGAGTTTCATTGTGCTGAAAGAAAGCCTCTCTAAAACTCAAAGGGACACAGGAGTCTGATCAAGTAAAAACTGACTACAGACAGAGTCCCAAATTGGTACCCTAAAAACCTAGAAAATTCTTCAATAAACAGATTTAGTAAAGGAGATGAAAGTTATCTTTCCCTTCCCTCTTTTCCACATGAGTTTGTTTTCCTTTTCATAAAAATAAACTCAATGGGGGGTGGGGGTGGGGGGTAAGGAGTGTATTGTGGACAAAGTTCTCTAATAGCAAAAGTAGTTTGATTCATTTTTATTTCCGATGCTCAAATTCTATTCCTTCTCCTGCCCTCATATCCAGTCGCTATGGCAACAAAAGTATTGAAAAATCCTCTGCCCATTTGATAATCATTTAATCATTTAACAACAAAATATATTGGAAAAAGGAGAGTGGAATAGGGAGAAATACCAAAAGGAAAATAAAATCTGGTCTAAAAATAAAGAAAAAAAAAAAAAAAAAGGACCAGCAGAAATGAGTAATTGCCTACAGGACCTCTGTGTCCTCACTGATAGTAGGTTTAAGCCTCTCCTTGTGCTTCCTTGGACACTATACTTTCCAGAGGAAGCTGCATACTTTCTGAAGTGTCCTTCAAGTAACTGAAAAAATCCAGAGGAAAAATCCAGAGGATCTGTTTTAAAAATTCAGAATATTACCAAAGAACTAAGGATGCTCCTAAGCAACGAAAGCCAGATTCTGGAGTTTATCATATGTCTTCCTTCCCGTCAACAGAGGAGGACTGAGTATCCCAATAGGAAATCTCTGAAACACTCAACATAATCCACTGAGAGCATGCCCTGGCAGAAGTGGCATCTCTGTCACCTTTAAGCAGCAGGAGTTTTGCTCCCCTGACAGTCACAGCAACTCTGTTGAGCAGTAGATACTCTGGACAAGGGTACATTCCCTATCTCAGAAGGATAATGCCACCACAGATGACTTCCCACCAGGGTTCTGACTGACCTACCAGGCAGATTAAAAAAATGTTTCCTGTACCATGTCTTTGCCCTAGATGTCCACATAAGATCAAGCTCAGTTCAGTTCTTAACATAGTGGAAGTTCCCTCTCTGTCCCTACTAAATCTACGCCTGGAACAGAGCTGCAGGATGGATGAGACATGGAAGCAGGGACATCCACAGAGGGTCTAAACAACTAGACAGGTGCACATGCAATGTCAACAGCTTCCCCATTCTTCTGTTGCAGTGGTCGAGCAACTACAGGACAATGTTGGATCTCATCTTTAGCACAAGCCCTCGATATCTAAACCCACGACATGCTGCTCTTGCTTTTATCTATACCTCAGCTATGAGTAAAACGAAAACTTCAGTTTTTGGTTTCAACTGCCTCATAACACTCCCCTCCAAAAAACCCCCAGCAAACATACATGAAAGATTCAGTTCATTTGTCAGAATAACCAGGTCAACTTATTAACTATTTATATAGATATTGATATAGAAGATATTAAGGTAGTAAATGATTTGACTTGCACTTTCCCCTTCTATTGCCATGGAAAACTGCATCTATCCTGACAATGTTTCGTAAAACAGTAATTCATCTGTTCAAGTTTGCTTACTGGAGATGGAAATTGTTTTTAAACCTTGATGCTAGAAGTCAATAGCTCCTATGTCACCAGTACCCCATTTGATTTCAGAAATTGCAAGCGAGCAAATGCTCTTCATGTACCCTTAACAAAATTTTGCATCCCAGAGAAGGTGGTGGAGAGAGAGAAGACATTTATGTGACAACCTTGGCTACTCATGCTTGGCAGAGGAGAGCAGCTTTGCTCTTCAATAGATATTACTGCAAATACTTTACAAGAAATATCATCCAAGCACGCCCCTAACAGGGGAAGACAGAGAATTTTTACAATGTGTTGAACTGAGAAGCTCTACTATTTTTTAAATATTTGCTTTTTCTCTCTTAAGATTGTTCATGAGAATAATGTATCTTCAGGGTTTTTAAATTATTTGCAATGATTTCTCTGAGGTGCCACATCACTTGCATCTCAGTGTTCAATGCAATTGTCTAAGCAAGCCTATCAGGTAAGAGAAACTATATTATTCCTATTGCAAAGAAAGGGAATTGAACACTGTAAATTTCTCCTTCAGAAAAACACCAACCAACCAACCAAAAGCCACCCACCATGTACAAAGATCACTTTTACTGCTAGGAATATAAGCATGAGTCTTGGTTCCTTTTTGCAGTGCTTTAAGCACAAACCTCCCATTTCGTGTGTAATGGATGGATAGTGAACACTTAGAATCCTAATGGCTTATCCCAAAAAGGATCTTTTTCATTTATGCTTTCTATTTAGTTTAGGAAAAAGTTTGAATATGGAACCACACCCACTGACAAGGCCCATTGCCCAGCAAACTAAAACACTGAACAGGGAAGCACCAGAAACAGGGATCTTTGAATTTGACCCCAGCCTCAACCAGGAAAGACTTCTGTTTTCGTAGTTGCCACTACATTTGCCTAGCTTCACACTTACTGTAATGCCTTTCTGCAACGCCAGGAGGCCTCAAATCCAAGTTCTTGTCACAGGTGTTGAGAGCACAGTGGCAGAGACAGATCAGTGGGAATTTTAGGCCTGATTTGCAGTGCTTATTCACTCATATTCATACAATATTGTTATCTGTAAGGACTACTAGCACTGTTTTCTTAAGCACCGATCCCTGACCTGAAGCATGACCTTCCAGAGCTACAGAACCTGCTCAGAAGATGAACCATGTCGTACCAGAAATAGAAATCACTGCTCTTCAAGTAGTTTTCTCCTGCAAGTCCCCGTATCTTTCACACTCCCAAACCTCGCAGAAGAATTTCAGCTAGAACTTGTCTCATTTTTTTCCCCAAAAGTGCAGGAGACAGTCACCAGAACACTAATATTCAGCTTTCTGCAAGTCTGGCTTGAGATCTAGTTGGTAACTTCCCAAGGTAGACAAGATAAATTGCTCTTTAAGGTTTAGAAATTGTTATTAAAGTCTTCCATGCATCTCCTAACAGTGGCTAACCAAACAACTGACAGACAAGGCAGGAGAGATCAGGCTGTGTTCTTAAATTTTCATGCTACCATTGCAGTACCACAATTCAGGCTGAGGTCACCAACGCCAGTAAGAGAAGGCATGCATGAAATGAGATGCAATTTGTACAAATCAATGCCTCATAACCAAATCATAACATTATACTCTGTATAGATGCCTGGCTGTAGTGCAGTGCAGAAATACACCATTCAGCCTTAAGTTAACTCACTTAACTTTTTGTCAGGACACGTTATCCCATGCTGAACTCCATGCTATGGGGTCTAAATTGCTACCAATACCTGAGCTAAATTGTTTAAAGTGATTTCACATATTTCTGTATTGCATTACATTTTGATGTATAAATATTCTCCTACCTTACCTTATGTTACACACATGAGGGCATCTATTTAGTCAGTAAAATCTTTGTTCTGAAAGTTTTAATGCTGTTACTTTTTAATCTTTCATTCTTCACTCTAGATTTTCTAAAATTTGCTCCCATGACTCTTTGTTAGGTTTTTCCATTCATTCTCTGCTGGCACACATATATGAGAAGGGAGGGGCAGGTTCCAAAAGGGAAGATATACTCTTGCTGCCAATAAATATTAAAAACTGAGTGTGCCTCCACCCAAATATATCATATTGCCAAAGAAAGATAAAGCTTGCTTTTTAAAAGAAAAAAAAATTTTCTTTTGGGCTTTGCAACTTTAAAGTACACCTAGGTTGGAGTTTTAAGCTTTTCTCCCCATAATTCCAGGCCTAAGAAATTTACCAAAAAGTGTAAGTTTCCTTACCTATTCACTTGAGTCAAGAAACCAGGGCTTTCAGCAGATCACCAAATCATGCAACACTTGTGCTCATGTTGCAATCAAAAAGGCATCAGTACTAATGTTCCACACCTGATTCTGTAGCTCTGGAGGAAGAGGGCAGTATAATGGAAAGCAGAGAATATGAGGCACGTGATTAAAACCAGCCACCTAAGTCTTTCACCTGTTCCTGTTTCTTTCTTCCTTTCAAGTGTGTTATGGAGCTGAAAGAGCATGAAAATGAAAGATAGGCAAGAGGAAACCACCAAAGAGCAGAAGGCAAAGTATCCAGCTTTGGATACGGAATAATACATCAAAAAAATCTCCAAGCCAAAGGCATCAATACACCTTCTTATGAACTCTGTGTGCTACAAGCATTCTCTAATGACCATTACTAGGCACAGGATATCGGGCTATTCAAACCTTTCACCTCACCCAATACAGCATCTTATACAATCTTTGAAAACCTATGTGAACTCTAGATTACCATTACTGTGATTTTACTATGCACGTGTCATGATCACATTGGGCAAAGTACCACACAAAAACAGGAAGAAGAAGATGATTTCTGCTTCAAAGAACTGCAATGTCTAGATAGCATCTGGGTCTATTTTTATTTTGTTAACTTAAAGAAAAGTTGGGAAAAAAACCTCTCTGTTGTATCACAGGCAAATGTCATCTCCAGCATATGGAAAGGGAAATTCTATAAATTAAATGTAGACAAAAAGGGATAGTAACCCTTCTCCCTCCCCTATAAACATAAATTGTAGCTTGTCTTTTGTTCTCCAAAGGTAGGACTTATCATTAAATCCTGCTGGGAGAGGGGTGCTACCTCATTTCTTACAGAGATGGACTTTCTAAGAGGCAGAAAGGACTAAAAACAGTTTGGCTTTATGTCCAATAGGCTTATTATTCTGTGAAAAGTTCATCAGGTCCAATACTACACTTACATGTTTATCTCCTGTTCTCTCAGACATCTTGATTTAAGACCTCACAAATCCAGGAGTTTAACAGTTAGCACGATGGAGCATCTTTATTATTGAAGAGGAGCTGACTGTCTTGTAACACAGCTGCTTACTGTTTCAGTGGAATGAAGCAAAATAATTAACACCAAAGATGTTTGACATTTAACTAGTGCTATATTTAAATAACTTGCTATTGCTATTTTGTAATAATACTATTGCCTACTAAAATAAAAGCACTCCTTTCAAATCACTACTGTTATTCCTATTTATAATTAAAAATGACTCTTCAACATTAAACACTACCTTTATTTCAGAAGGATCCCAAAATGACATAAAAATTAGTTGCAGGGCACTTACATTTAACTTAACCCACCCAGAAATGCAGCCGCTTCTGAGTGAGAGCTGTTCCTTACTGGATCAGACTATTGAATGGGTAGCTGGAAAAAAGTATGAGGAGCTTATCCGTTTGAAACTGCAAGACAAATTTAGTTTTGGAAAAAGTCATTCTCTAAACTTGAGACTGTCTACGACACTGGACCTAAAATCCTTAAGCAAATTAAAAACTACAGTGTTTCATTTTGTTGATAGTAGTGTAATTAATCATTTGCTATTTATATATTACACTGATTACATACCAAGTTGGCTCACACAGGTGGGGAACACAGCTCTAGCATTTATACTTGTATCTCCTTTTATCAAAGGAAATTTTATTTAAAACCAGCTGTAACAAAATTCATAGTATTTGATCTCTTATTGGATTAGAGGAATAATAAAGGAACCTAACAACTGTATATGTTAATATGTCAGAGACATTTAAAATAAAAGATGAAGGTGAAAAATGCACTGTCTTCCCGTTTCTTTTCACCTAGGCAAGCTTTCAGTAGAGAAAAGTTTTCCAGTTTTATGGATCATGTCTGTGACAGATGAAATGTCTGTGCAGCACGTAATTTATTTTTCTAGCAGAAATAATGTTCTACCAGTTGTGCCAGGAGATGGCAAGTTTTATGTGCTTATTTCAGTTGAAAACATCTGCACTAGATACTGTAAGCCGCTGGGTCACATGTTAAATAATACTATTATATGTGACTGCATGTAACGGCTGTTTTGCATCTTCTTTGTAATGTGTTTGTAACTAAGCAGAATTGGATTGGATCATTAACTGAAGTTGCGGTAACATTAACCCTTAATGCATTTATACTTCTCAGATTTTCAATTAATTAAGGGCTGATTCAGTAAAGTACTTGAATATGAGCCATATTCACAAAAATAATTTAGGTACCTATGTTACAACTAAAGTACAAAAGGCATTTTCAAAGCTGCTGCTTGCCACCTAAAATCTCAGATGCCCACATTTTTTATACAAGAATTTCCAAAGCAGCCAGTTTTCTGTTTCTGAATACATCAGTGCTAAATGTCTCAGAGCCAAAAACTGTGCGCACCATCTTTGATAATTTCAAAACAGGCCTACTAGATCAGCCACCAATTTCTACCAGAGTCTAGAAAGAGACTACTTAGTAGTAGTACTACCACTTCTTATCTGTAAACTAGTCATTTTGGGCTCACCCAAGATGTTGAAGATCAGTGTCCAAGTACTTCATTTTCCCGGAAGACGCAGGTCTGAAACCCCTTGGATAAAATAATGCATGGATTTTATTTTCCTTGTATTGCAATTAGTGCTCTACCTACAAAGCTATTGGACAAACAGGGACTGGTGTGGGTACTTCTTTCCTTCAATTGTGTTTTGCAAGAAAGCAGAATCTTTCCTTGATTTTGTGAAAAAAAATGTGCTTCAGTGCACATCACCTGAAGAAGATTGGTTTGAATTCTAAATCTCAGAGAAAGGATCTCCCTGGGAATGCAGGTAAGACTGTAAGCCTGAGAATGAAGTGGAGGAAGAGGATTTAATCTATATACCCAAGTCCACTTTTTCTGTTTGTTATTCAAGTAGTTCCCTCTCTAATATCCCACTGCTTATAAACCCTGTTTGGAGGATGTCTAAATCCTTGAGTTGCAAAAGCAGCCTAGAAGCTGGATGCAGTCTGCTAGAGTGGCAAAACATTGATAAAGCAGAAGCCTACTCCCACCAGTGTCAGTGTGATTGCTTAAACATTTCCAGTTAGGCGCATGCTCAAGCACCTTGTGGTACCTAAAGCGACTGAGTTTATCCAGACAGGTTGTTCGAAGGTTACTTTAAAATCTTACATGCCTGAAAATTGCTGTATTTGGTCTTGACCATGAACTAGGACACAGTGGAATTCTAATGAAAAATTAGCATGCACCCCATCTCATTAAGACTCCCTGTATTTGAGAAAGCTAGAGAAGGCAAGTGTGGAGAGGGAGAGAATGTTTTCTATCCCTTTTGTCCTAAGAGTCTAAAAGTTCCCTTTTAGACTTTTTAAGTTTCTAGTTATACTAACTGGTGGTTTGTTGAAACGGAATCTCTCTGGCTTCCTGATTCTCCCTCACTTAGTAGGTAAATCTAGAGCTGTTCTTCTGCTTATGAGTTACATCGGCGTAAGACTGGTGTGTTCAGCCCTGTTCCCAGATGTGTGCAACTCTGGAATCCTGCACATTCCATCACATCATGACAGATTAATGGGCTGAGAAAAAAAAAAATCTTAGAAAGCAGTGGAACTTCTATAAACAATTGAGTACAACCTGTGGGAGCAGGTTTCCAAAAGGTGGATGCAATCTTATTTAACCTACATCTTTAACCAGCACTCCTCTCACCATGGTATACGCACTGCTCATTTTCTTCTGCTAAATTAAGGCATTGATGATCTGGTCCTCAGTGATTTACTTTCCTGGAAGTCTATGGTTGCTAATGGTTGAAGTTCTTTCAGATAGCCAAACCCAACTTCTCTGCAGGACTGCTAGGAGGAGATAAAACAGATTGTCTTATGCTCCATCAGTCCAGGTTGGTTCTATTCTAATAATTATACAATAGAAATGACAGGTGCAGAACAATGAAACAAGGCATATTTTTGTACCACTGGGTCCATTTTAGAACAATTCACAGGCAGGACTAGAACAGCCTGTGGCTCTGATACCCACTAAATGCAATGGTAGACTGCTCCAATAGTTTCAGCTCGGTTTCAGTCAGAAATGCCGAACTGACACATTTATGTGTGTTGTTTGTTTTCAGGATTTAATCTCATTTGTTTGACAGCGTTGTAATTTCCACTGGCAAGACTTCATTCATTTATTTTGACACTCTCATGGACTACCATTGTAATTGTTTCACTATCTCAATATTCATCATAATGGGATCTCAGCAGGGGTTTCTCTTGGTAATCTCACTTTTTAATTAGGGGTATCACATCCAGCCTTCTAATCACGCTGGCAGAAGTATACTAAGTGGTTGCATGTAAAACATTTTATGTGCATTCCCAGGCTAGCAACCTGTGAAGCCCAGATCCAAGAAGTGCTCAAATGTGTTTGCAATCAATGAATTACTGCTAGTAGCTTTATGGTGACTACTTGATATGGTTATCTCATCCTACACCAAAAGCAACTCTATTTCTAAGTAGAGAAAAAGCTTTTGTTTGGGCATCACTCAGCACGGTCCTCTGTCTCCTCCATTCCTCCCAAGTCATTTTGCCTTAAATAATATTGAGTGACACTATGTAACCCAATGAAGCACAGCATAACCTGTCATGGCCTAACATGACGGGATGGGAAATACTGGAAACGATTTTCACAAATTCATTTTCTTTCAGGTTGTGTACCTGCTAATGATTGAGATAAATCCTAATTCCAAATTAAGCTTGGGCAAAGCATAGAAATAATTTTGGCTTCACCAGGATAGCCCTTCCCAAAAGAGATGGCCTGCTGTGAGATTCCTACACTATTTCTGAGTCATCTGTTGCTGGCTTAATTTTTATTAATGCATTCCTTAGGGTGAAAGAATGCAAATGCATTTTTTTTCCATTTTTTCTATTCCCTTCCTTCTTATCTGTTGATCCAATAAGAAATACAAGAGACCTGTAAATACGGCAGTAAAAAGATGTTCTGTATTAATACAAGTTAGGAATGAGTTTTCCTCTAAAATCTGCACACTTCCTGAAATGAACCAAATATCCAGAAAATTGTAGGCCATGCCCAGAGACAGCTAAATGATACTGATTTAACAAGTACTATTACACAGAGGGAGAGGTCTCTTCGATAATGGTTAGGAGACCCACAGATGCCCACAGATTTAACACAGATGCCTTCTAAATTCTGAAATGCCAAAGAATAACTATAGATAAGAAAAAGGTTGGTATTTGTCTCTTGGAGGGACAAATCAGCTGTCATAACAAACCACAAAGTCAGCAAAGATGTCTAAACTATCACAGACTACACCATGACAAAGAAAGGACAACACAATTTCTTGGAAATCAAATGCTGTTTTATTAACAAAATTTTGGCACTGAAGAGCCTGGGATAGAGATATAGACCTCTTACCATATCACACTGATTTAAGGGGAATGAATTTTGCCACCTAAGTAAGAAAAATACAAATACAAAAAGACAGAAGCAAGGTTAAAGCTGACATTGGAGAGCTGTAATTTGCAACAAAAATCTGCAAATCAAGAGCCTGCTGACAAGGCATCCACTGAAATGAATGAGGTGACGAATACAGGTGCTGTCAAGAGGGTGCCTGTACATTCAGATGGTGTTACGTTCTACTATTTTACTCAAACAAGTTTCCAGGGTTATGAGCAGAGTTTTCCCCAACAAATCTGTTTTTGTTGATTCATCAAAATTGAAACTCTTTGCAGGCAAAGGATCCACTTCTACAAGTACCCCCATTTATAACTTATAAAAGTTTTTAAAAATTATTTTTACTGTTGTCCCGATCCAATATCGGGGGGGTTTCGTTACGATCCCAAGGACGAGATTAAGACGCTAAAACCAGTCAAATATCGTACAACCTTTTAACTTTATTTTCCACAAAGTGGGGAGAAAAGGTGGGGAAAGGCGAAGGGGAGACGAAGGGAAGAAGGGAACAAGGGTAAGGGGAAAGATAAAGTTGGAAAAGGAGAGGAGAAGCTAGCTACCACCACTCCGAGTCCGATGATGTTCTGCCGACTCCGTTTGAATTACAGCTCAGGCTGGGTGCCTCCGAAGAGGGACCCCGAACAAAGAAATCCCTGGGCAATTACACTTTCCAATCTAAGCTCTCCGCCCTTCACGCAGTAGTTTGGACCAATAGTAATATTTAGGTCTGGGGTCTCCTGCTCCTTATTGGGTCCCTAGGTAGGTTGTTTACCATTGTGGTTTCTGCTGACAGATGCGTTTTCATTCTTCGGATCCTGCCCTTATCTCTCAAAGCCCTGACAAATTAGTACTTCCCCAGCAGTGACGGTAGGTGTTATTTCCCAAGGTCCAGACAAAGGGAATATGATCTGGACCCCAAGATAGCCCAGACCCCCCAATCAGCATTGTTTCCACAGCGAGAGGAGGCCTTGCTCCCCAGGGTCCCGGTGCCCAAGCAGGACTCACTTCAATGCCTTGACATCCTTCCTCCCGGAGCGTGAAGCATGGAAATGCAAACTGCTGGTAACCCCCTTGTCTTTCCTGCCTGCACCAGCTCTGGGGCCCTTTCTCACTGAACTAGGGAGTGCGGCCTAAGGCTTCAGCAAATTTAGCCACTCATGCTAAGCAAGTTTTATAGAAGTTGTGCTAAGCAGCAGTAATTTACAGTCCAGGTCCCAAAGTCTCTGCCTGATCGTGGTCTGGTTCAGCGCAGGCTTGGTGTGTCCTGAATGGTTGCAGGGAGACCATTTCAGGGGTCACAGCAGCTCAGTCCTGTTCCCGCCGGGAACAGATGACTTGTTCGGGGTTATGGTTTGCTTGCACCTTATGTACCAAGAAATGTTTAAGGCAAAAGTTCACTCATCTGTCCGCCACAACTGTTGAGGTATTCTAGTTCAAACAAACTTTTTTGAAACACTGTAACTCTCGGAAGTTTAGGCTGAAAAGTACACAGCACTCTGAACTGCTGTGAAATCAATGACAAAATTCAGTTGACCCCATCCTTTCCTCTCCAACCTAGGTCATTAGTTTAGAAATATTTTTGAGACCTTCAACTTTACAACCCTGTTCAGAATAGGAAACGAGCCTGAAACCTGTGAGACAGGAAGCCCTACTTTCAATTTATTTTACCAGGGATCTTCTTCTGTCTTCTTCTAGTTGCCAGACGTGTCTGTCTTTACACACTGTTGTTTTTCTTCGCAGTCTGTGAATGCGAAGTTTGCCCACACTGAACATCTACAGGAAGCAGCTCTGTGAGAACAGGTTTTGAAACAGCACCGCCTGATTAGAGCTGCTCTTACCATTTCAGAACACAATAGAAATTTGTGTTCTTGCACAGGTTTAGGGGTTCTTTTTTTGTTGCTTTTAAGGAAAAAAACAAGCTCAAACAGGTCAAGCGTAGAGCCAAAGCCTTTCATGACTTTTTGTGAAAAAGATGAAGTAAAGGGAGAAAATGTTCTTACCCAGGAGTAGCAAATAGGTCAGTGGTTCGGGGGCAGGCTCAGAGAAGAAACAGATCCTGCTCTGTCTTGCTGCATCGAACGTCTCTTGCAATATTTTGGTTCAAGCCAATGAGATCTGTGGACGGCTTTTTAAAAAGAAGCGTGGAATCAATGAAAACAGGGCTGGAAAGGACCTAAGGAGGTTTGGTCAACCCCTGTAATGCAGCCAGGACAGGCTGCACCTGCCCAGTCCTCATGGCAGCCTGTTCTCAACCTGCAGCAATCCTACAGCCTGTCTAGGCTTAACAACCCATTTGCTTAAGTCTTTTCTGGTTAGTATTTTCTCTCAGCCTCCCTCTAGATCCTCTTCTCCTAATCCCAATCCCTGCTGAACTGCAGTATCCAGAATTAGACTGAATATTTTAGCCATAGCCTCACCACTTTTGAAGAGAATGGGAGAATTACATCATGTGCCTTACAAATACTAGTCTTGTTTACATACCCAGTATGGTGTTTGTCTTTTTGCACAATAGCATGAGATTGTTGATAGATATTCGTTGTTTGATGAACTATAGCCCTCTATCTCCTTCTTCTCAGAACAGGGCAGTGATAGCTAGTGCAACTAAGACACAGAATTTTGCCCCCAAAAGTTTTCTTTGATGGCGCCTGTGAGAAAAAAGGTGTGGGGGGGAAGGATTAACTTTAAGGTCTCTGGTATAACAGCAATACTCTGTTCTCTTGAAATGAACAAGTGAGCTACAAAGCCCCTGAGTTGCAATAAAATTGAAAACCCCAAGACACCGTTTTTAGAAAATCACTTTTCAGAGAATAACTGTGAAGCAAGAAATTTATAGGTCTAGTAATTTTGCCCTTGATAATGTAATTGCCATTACTATTCAGATTCCTAGAGGGTCTGATTTTAGAGAGGTGTTGAGCAGCTGCATTTTCCATTGATTGCTGGTGGAACTGAAAATGATCAGGACATGGGAAAAATCCATACCCACTGTGATCCAATCCTTACAAAGAAATACTACCCTATTTCATATTACTTTATTTATTTCCCTCAATAGGTATTTCCAATACAATTCTCCAATAAATAATAAATCATACAAAAAACATCCCTCAAAACATCAGATACCGAACAAATGCTTTGCATGTCTAGAAAGTTCTCAGGTTTTTTGGAGAGTTGTTTTTCATTATCAACCAGTCAAAAGATTTATTCTTGGACACAGGCTCTCTGCGAGCTCATTGAATGTGTGTATGTATCTTGGCAGACGTTGGCAGATGCACCATGCAGCCTAATGAACCTGTAACAGCACTCAAGGTTTATAAAAATAACCTGGTCAGGGCTCAGCAGGTCATCTGTTGCACTGAAGCAGACCCCATATGCAACAAGTTTTGGATGCTAGAACTACATATAAAGTCTTCAATGGGCTTTTTTGTTTGTTTTTTTTTCTTTTTAATTAGTTTCAGCATTTGAAATGAGGTAACAAGAAATAATCCCAACATTTTCCCCTCTGTGCAGATTAATTTCCAAGTTATTTGAGAACATAAAGCTTGGGCCTAAAGGGCTGCTGCTTTTGCTTTGTATTTGAAGGGGCGGGCTGAGGACAGGGAGGTGGAGCAACGATGGAGGGGGATAAAACATGCCTGACTTCTGCATGGGCAAAACTGCCATGGTGCTGTTAACTGGAAAGTAAGCAAGTAAAGCAGAAATGAAAGCAACAGGCCATCATTTGAATAATGCACATCTTGAATGAATAATTAGACATAAATCAACAGGCGAATGCATGTTACATTCATACATTAATACATTAAATATACAGACCAGAAGGAACCTCAGGGGAGTCCAAAATCAGCACTGTCATATAAAATAGGGTGCTTGATTATAATTATAAAAATATTTCCATATTTTACACACTCCCATTAAATAAAATCTACCATGTATGCACAGCTGATTTATAGCAATTTATTTGGCTCACTAAGCTGAGTTTTCATTTGTGCCAAAGTTACCAAATCCTCAAAGAAAAAGTTCTGAGGCCAGATGCAGGCTCTCTTAACCATTCTGTACGTAAGTATATTGGACTGAAGCATTTTACCAGAATTAATCCTTGATAGTTTTTGTGTTTGTTTTTTCCATAATTAAGTCACGCTGGTCTTCCAGTCAGGTTGTTTAAAGCATATCGTATCATTCGACATAAATAAAGAATAATGTCCAGGCAGACAGTCCTGAAAAAATCCTTAAGCTTTAAGTTATTTGTTGAAACTACTCCTTGACTATTGGCAAATAAAAATGGCATTCACGGAAATCAAGACTATTTCATGAATGATTCACAAACAGAAGAAACAGCTGAATTCATAATTAATATTCTTTCAGTTCAATATTTCAATCAGCTCTATTAAAAGTAATTTTATTTGAATGAAAGGTAGTGACCTGAGTTGCTTACCAAATAACCAGATAACACTATATAATGTCCCATAGTATCTCAAGGAAAATAAGGTAACCATACGACAAGACACATTGTTAATAGTAATCTATCTAGTGATTAACTTGATCAATATGCTGTTTCACCACCCTAAATTGCTCTGGATATGCATTCTGTATATTGTTTGCTGATAAATTCTCAAAAATATGCCTTTTTAAAGAGGTTTGAGAAGGAAGTAGAATAAGTCTGACTACATCTCTGGGACTATAAAGCAACTACTTTTTAGCAACAATTTGTTGAAAATGTTCAAAAGCACCCATTTATTAATCCAATTCATTTTTCCTGAGGATTCAATGTCACTCACTTGCAAAATTGAAAAATATATATTTTTAATAAATTGCACATTTAAATTATTCATTAAAAGGAAGATAATGTGTAAGTCATAAAATAGATTCAGAACATTTTCCTTTATAAAAAATTCCAAAATGTTGGCACTTTAATCAGGTTAGAAGAAAGAAAAAAGAAAGCTTAGAATTTCTTTCATAATAGAATTTTTCTTACCAAATTCACTTTTATCAACAAGACAGTCAACAAAAATGTCACATAATTTGTCCTGCATGTGAGAACATAATTTCTAAATTCTTTTACACTTTTTGTTTAATTGAAATTGTCAACTGAAAAAAAAATAGCCAAACATGTTATTTTGACTAACTCTAAATTATAGTTTCAGGAGAGGGGGGAAAAAGCAATGTTCCCATTTTAATGAAAACATCAGTAAAAAAGTTATCATTTTAAATCCTTTTCCTATTTTCTCTTGGTAAGGAAAAACCTAAATCTTACTTTATTAAAAGTATTTCCTTTTCCTATCTTTAGCGGAAAGGGGAGGAATAAATAAGAAGGAATGTTTTCCTCCACTGTAATAAAACACAAAATTAAAATACTAAAAATGCTACTTTACTTTAAAATAATGCTCAAAACTCATAGTTCCTCTTTTAAACTAATTCTAATAAAACTATTCCTTGTTCCTTCTCTTCTGTTGTGGTCACCACTCTCTGACGTAATATTACCACAGTTCTCTCACATTTTTTAATTCCTCTCTGCATCCTTCCTATATCCACCTGCTGAATCTCCCCACTGTAAAAGATTTACTTCATTGAGTACCAGTCTCTACTTCCAGAAGTGCATCCTGAAAGCCCAACAACACTTAATTTTCTGTGTTCCCTGGAACCCCATAAATTCTAACTTAATGCCCGGAGAGACTGCCAAGCCTGCTTGGGCCTACAACAATATTTTCAAGGGCAATGAAAAGAAGGCAATTTAAAGGCTAGCTGGGACTAGTTTGCTGTTTTAATTTGGAAGCGAGATGGTGCCTTCCAGGGAAAACAGGCGGGCATGAGGAGCCAAGGGATTTCAGAATTCTGATTTTTATGGGAATTGCTTATGGCAGCTCAGCCTTCAAAATTTCACCTACTTCTTCAGGTTTCACCTGTCTTAATATGGAATCTGCATCGCTTCCATCCCTAAAAGTTTATTCCAAAATCTACTTGTTTTGTAACAAAGAAAAAGCACAACTACATAAGTGACCTGGCATTGCCATGAACTTGAGCCATCTATGACAAAAATTTCAAACAATGAAACAGAAAACAGGAACTGAGCAAAATGAAGATTTTCTAACTCTCTGATAATTCTGCTATCGCAGGATTCGGTTTGATCCTGAAGCAGGGTAGAAGCATCAAACAAATTCCAAGGAACAAAATGCATTCAGAAATGTTAAAGGGTTCCATTTTGACATAGCAAGTCAAAACCTTTGAATTTATTAAAAATGAATGGTTTGGTTATTCATTTTTATTTTAGCATTAAACTTCATTTTCTTATTCCCTCCATCCACTTGTGCCTGCAGTCTCCAAGGCAGGTAGACAGGCAAGCATCAGGACTGAAATAAAACCATCCATAGCATACATCAGCTCAGGTGAGTCTAATGATTCCAGGAAATGCCTTAGGGAATACTCATTTGACCCAAACCCTAGCCTATAGAAGAAAATAAGTTCTATAAAGCTGGAATTCATCTATGACAAAATGCTATTTTATTCTATATTTATTTAATATTGATCTGAAGCAAAATAATTTAGATCAGTGTCAAAACAAAAATCAATACTCTGATTCAGGTCAACTAACATGAAATAAAATAGCAATTTTAATTTTAATTCTCCATCAGAGAAATATGACACTTCAAAAAATTGCTACCATGCTTTTTCCCCCTTGGAAATTACACTTCACAACAGAATATCATTTGGGTGAAAAATGCCAAAATACCTCTAGCCAAAATCCATGATCAGGTACTTAAAACAAGTTTCCTGCCTTTGCAGAGGCAGAAAGCTCTGTGCACCAGAACGGATTCATGCACAATATAGCCAGAAGCGACATTCCTATTCATTAGTTTGATGTTCTGCATCATATAAGCTATAGAGATTCCCTGAATTATGTTTGAACTAGATTAGAAAAATTGTGGCAATGAAAAATCCACCACAGTTCTTGGCAAGTTTAAGTTCTTCCAAAGATTAAATACCCTCACTGCTAAATATTTCTACCTGATTTCCAGGCTAAATTTATCCTGTTTCATTATCCAGACATTGGCTCTTGTTATACTTTCCTCTGCAAGATTGATGAGCTTTGTATTACCACATTGCTGTTCCCTATGTAGTTACCTAAAAATTGTGATTAAGCCCTCTCTTAACCTTCTCTTTGTTAGAATAAACAAGATTGAGCCTGTTGGCGTCTTTCATCATAACGTGCGTTTTTGAATGCTTTACTCATTTGTGTGGCTATTCTCTGACGAGCACATGTTGCTGTTAATAGACTGAGTCCAGTGGTTCTGTAGTTTGATCACATTCTTGAACACAAGGCCCGCTACAGCACCCCTTAAGCTTAATGCAAAGCAAGGGGCTTAGATCTGTTCTCTAGAGTACATGCTGTTTCAGGAGAGCTGAGTACTGGCCAGGATGCTGCCTGCTCACCTGCCTCGCACTTGGTTTCTCTCCAGTCCTCACCCAAGATATTCTCTGCATCCACTTAGACACTTCTTATCCCACCGAGAGTTTGGCCTTAACAGCAATGCCCATTAAGTCAAAATAAAAGCAATATAAAATGTATAAACTGAGATGCCTCCAATGAGCAATTTGTGAATGCACTTTTTATAGCTATGATTTAAGTGGAAGGAAATCAGAACTGAGAATCTCTCTCTTCTTATAGTCCTTTACAGGGAAATCAATGGGTATTCATTATCTAAGCACTTTGATGATTTGAGGCTAAACATTACTTTTGCTGGTGGAAGAAAAGTATTCAACATATTTTTCAGTTATTTAAAAGCCTGTAGCACAGGCATGCAGTTTCTGAGAAGCAGCTACCTTTAAGATAACAAAAGATCCACTTGCAAAAAGCAAGTATTATGCTCGTGGCACAAACATTTCCTCTCGAAGTGAGTTTTAGAGTTTCAGTGACGGGCTCCTTGAAATACAGAAAAAGTTCATTCAGGTAATTTTCATTTGAGATGCTGACAACTGTATTGCTGTTTTCTTTCTGGATTTCACAGTGCCTTCTCTAAAAAGGACTTCAAAGAAATGGAATTAACAGGGTGTTTGCCACTGACAAGGCTTGAATTTTTACCAACCCAGAAATACCCTCACTGGCCATATGTTAACAGCTTCAGTCAGCCTCTCAGTCAAATGTTTTTACTTCAGAGAGTGACGTCTTGAATAGAAAGAAGTATTTTACACATTCTTCTGTTGGTGGCACAGCCAGCTCCCTGGACAATGATGTAAAGTTTCTGGTCAAAATACAACATTTTTAACCAAATCAGGGTAAGCCACCCAAACAGAAATTGTAATATTTGCTCTTTGAATTTTTGTAACATTGCTTTTGAAAAAACATTGCTGCTTTTGTACCAAGCAATGTGGGGCATGCAGGTGCTCATCTACCTAGAGCCAACAACCCACCTGAACAAGCTGATTCCCTTGGCCCCTCTCTCTGTATAAAACTGCACAATTCTACGTCTTTTCCACAAGACGCAGTTCTTCCAACAGCATTTTTATCTGTCGGCTGATGATATGTGCATTTTGAAGTAAAAGGGTTCTTTATTTAAATCTCTTGCTGTTGTTTGATAGCTCTGCAGTAGCTTAGCTATTCATCATGAAGCAATACAAGGTCATTTTATCCACATCCTTACTCCAATATGTTAGCATGATCCGTTCATCTCTTAATTTGTCTGTGCAAGTGCCAGTCAAACAGTTGATCAGACCTAGTGATCACACAGGCTTTACAACATTTGACTAAGTTAATCCTGAAGGCTTTCATTTTACATTCATTTCTCAATATATCAAATTGAAAATTGCTTTATCAAAAAACAATACATTCCTGCCACTTCATTGTTAGATATTCCTATTGATCACCTTTCTATTTCAAATAAACAGCACTAACCAATCTCTTTGAATTACTCTTTATGGTTGGGTTGCCTTGGCAATAGAGCTATGTGGAAAGAGGAAATTCTGTCTCTCTGAGGATTCTCATATTTTGAAATCTGGTTGTCTTCAGAAGCAAGCCCCAAACAGCAAAAAGGCAAATTGCCTTGACTCTAGACCAGTCAGAGAAAAACCAACTGGTTGCTCCAAAGCCCCGACATTGCCAGCACAATGGCAGTTTTCTTAGCAGACTGGTGAGGAGGAGGACAGAGAAGCTGGCAAGAAACTAGCTGCCACCTTGCCCGGTTTCTCGGAGACTCTTTGCTGAAATGAAACCTTATCCATGACACATTCTAACTTCAGTGAGTGAGAAAATTCCAGCACGAGTTGTTTAGTCACAATTTTGCTAGCTAGCTCCATTTGGCAACTCATCGGGTTGACAGGGCACTTTAATGAATACTTTGGTGCTTTTAATTTTCCCTGTAGCATTTTAGATTTCTGTCAGCATCTTTACTTTCCATGCTATACAGCAACAGCATCAAATTAGTGTGAAACAATACCTGGATAAGTCACATTAATTCTAAGAACCATAGCATACAAGGTATAGCAGGAAGGAAGAAGACAGATGACGAAATTACTTTCCAAGTCTAAACCCCACCCTCCCAGGCTGATGCTTAGCCTAGGCCAAGCAGCTTTAACAACTAAGTTTATTCTGTCAAACTGCAGAAGTAATACCTGCTCTTCGGTAAGTATTAAAGATTTAATCCTTTTGCTAAAGTCTACATTTTGAAATTCCACATACATAGGTATGTTGGTTCAGGGTGTGAAAAATTTAAAATGTCCTCCCCTGTTCTTTCCTATCTGTGTTGTACCATGTGGACACAGCATGCGGACAGAAAAGAGCCTCCATTGACTCAGCTAGGTTATTCAGAGGATGGTTCAGCTACCCAGCCAAATGCAACTACTCAGTCAACATATTGTCCTATGCAAGAAGACTCTTCCTCAACTGTCAGACCTATATAACTACAGCAGGAGAGACTTTTGTAATATAGCAAGGAAGGCCTAAGTTACACTATGATTATACACATGTTCATGTAAATATCAGTATCAATAAATTTATATAACTTCTTTGTCACAAAAAAGAAAAAAAATACATGTCTGTGAGGACAAGGGAAAGAGAATGATGTGAATTTACCTCAGATGGATACGTTTTTAAACATGCTTGCATACAACAGTCCAGCTCACAAAGAAGTATACTGTCTGAAGGCTCCCATTACACCCGCTGGCATTGGTGGCCAGAAAGGGAATTTGTATTTTTCAGTCAAATACTGAAATTCAACATGAGGTGCAAACACTGATTTGCACCCAAAAACCTGATAAAAATTATTAGAAACCAGGCTAATACAAAAAGATTAGACTGAAAGAGATTGAATTCAGCTGACAATTATTCCTGAGCCACTTGAACTGTCTTCAGTGTAATGTGTTCTGCTGTCTTATTACAAAGAGTTTGACGGATCTGAGATAGGACTTCGATGAGCCCAAACAGCTTACAGTTACTTCCAAGGCTTTGATAACAACTTCACAATGCTTTACTTGTTCTGGCAAATATCCACAATGCTGCTTCAGAGATGCAAAAAGTGATTACATAATACAGAAGTGACAATTATATTCTTCTGTGCATGCAGCTACAGAATACTGTGGATTATAAAGTTACTTTTGCTATTACCATCACAGGCAATCTTTAACTTAGGATGTAGACTGATGGCAAGTACGAAGCTGACAAGTTGTATTTATTTGCATATTCGGTAAAGAGAAAATTACATTTGAAATGAGAATTTCTCTCTCAGTTAACATACAAAGGAAGAACAATTTAATCCACTGAAGAAGTATGTCATAGTACATGAAGAAGCCTTGCTTGGTACCTGATCCAGAATACAATTTCGCATCTCAGCTGAGCTAAGATGTACACAGACCAGTCAAACACTGAGGGCTCTGTACAGAAAAATTATGAGAAACCACCTCCTCGTTAATCTTGCAGACACAGGAGAGGCCGAGCATGTGTACTATTCCAAACAGTAAGGAGTGACACCGGAAAGTAAGTAAATCAATCAGTACATGCTTTTAATTTAATTTTCTTGGGAATTGTATGTCTTGGACATACAAACACAGATAGCATGAAGACAAATGTCAGCTAGGAATGAGAGCTGCAGACCTGTGTCACAGCTCTGATGCATATCATTGCTCACAGCAATTGTTGAGGAGAAAAGGATGTCTAAAATAAAGATATTCTCTTTCTCCTTTAAAAGTGCACTGGGTTTAGATTGATGGGGTTACTATGGTTGGGTAAATTGAATTTTTCATAGTTTAGTGTATTGAGCCATTTTGATGTGTGGGTAAATCAGTGTTTGGCTGATTTTTGTTTCTGGTTTTGGAGAACGGCTCCTGTTGTCAAGAACTGCTCATCCCACACTACTAGTTTGCGACCTTAGCTATGCTTGGTGTGCAGAGTGCTGTACAAGCACAAGGTAAGAGCAAGTCTTTCACCAAAAAGGCTTAGAATTTAACCAGACATGGCTAAGGAAGCAAGAAAGTATTATCTCCATTCAAGCAAAATGGCAATGCAATATGTTCAGCTCAGTTGTCCAAAGTCACACACAAAATCTGAGACAGAGCTCAGAAATAAGCCTAAGTATCTGAATCCTAGTTTACTCACTAGTGTAACAGCCCCTTTCCTCTGTCCACTAGTCTTTACCTCTGTTGCTGGCCAAAATACCTTTCCCTCCAAAATGCTATGCTGTATATTTGTTATCCAGTTGAACACTTTCTTCTCCACCCAGAAGTGACTCTGTGTATTTTGGTGTCAAATCTATTGTTAGTGAAGTCAGTTTTGTGATTAGGACAATGAATTGCCTTTACTAGTTGGTAAAAATGAGGTGAAACTTGCACATTTCCATTATGGTGATGTATCTAACGGGACCGTGTTCACTAGAGCTTGTTAAATACTATTGCTCAAATACTGTATCTGCTGAAAACAAAGAAAACCTATTCATGAAATAAATAATTATGTGATTAAACCAGAGTCATACACAGTAGGATAATGTCTGATTAAGGTCTCAGGCATTTTAGCATTATTATGTGAATAAACGTGTTGATGTTATTGCTACCTGCTCAGTCAGCACACCGGCCTAATTTATTCATTGAATTTTACAACTATCCAAAGAGCTCACAGTAGAGATTATTCTAGAAAAATCCACAGAAGGTGCTTATCCAGTGCCCAAGCATAGCATGCATGTCAGATACAAGGCTACTGTAGTTGGACTGTCTGAACTGTCTTGTAATGTATTCATCAGTGGAGTATGATCCCCATTTTATGAAGAGGAAACTAAAGCCACAGAAGACCTGAAGAAGAAAGGCCATTACAACAACTAGCTTTAAGATATTGGTCGTGGTTGGCTTATTTAGGTTCCCAACTTTCCTTCTGTGTAGTCCACGTAGAAAAATGAAGCTCTCTCCTGAAAAGTGGGGTTCCAAAAGAAGTACACAGAAAACCCACAATAGAGGAAGACATTGATTCCAAGTCCCTAAGAGCTAATTCTGCATTGTACTTTTGCTACTGAGAACAACCCTGGTAAGATTTAAGCTATCATCTGGGATAACACTTACATATGGGTGCAGCTAGGATCTGGTTGTGTGGGGGTGTGTGGAGCTGTATTGAAAGGCTGGAGATAGAAAGAATGAAAGGTGGACAAAAGCACTGTTGCTTCTGCACCATAACCTGAAGCATGTGTACCAGTGAAGAGCCCTCCCTTCCTTCACTTTTCCTTTCTCCCTCTCCTCACAGATTCATTTCTGTACTAATATAAACTAGAAATGGGAATAGATCCAGGATATTCTCATGCCCCGGGAATTGTCATCCTCACTAAATGGGAGAGTCAATGCTGACTCTCACATTAACCCAGCAAATTCATCGTTGATGTCAAACAATACGAAGTGCTCCAAAAGGAAAGTTCGAAGGACCAGCCACTCACAACACATTTGTAAGCTAAATTAGGGTGGTCTCCTACTACGAATGAAAACTGGGTTTTAATACTGGGTCAAGAAAAGAAGGAACAAT
This sequence comes from Dromaius novaehollandiae, assembly GCF_036370855.1. NCBI lineage: Eukaryota > Metazoa > Chordata > Aves > Casuariiformes > Dromaiidae > Dromaius > Dromaius novaehollandiae. The sequence continues at coordinate 96,828,787 of NC_088098.1, read as the reverse complement.
ACAGGCATAGAGCCACAGAGCTATCAGATGACTGAAATGATTGTGGAGGAGGAACACAATACTTTCCCATCTTTGGAAGAAAAGCCCAAGGTTTCCTCAGATTTTAGCCTGACATATGTTGTGCCTGTGGAAATGACCTTATGCAGTCATTTTATGTGCTTGCCTGTCCATTTCCCTCCTCGTAACTGCTTGAACATAGCCAATTTCTGCCAAATTTGACAGTTTGGCAGTAGTCTCAAAGGTATCGAGTTCCTACAGGTTTCATGCAGATAAACAGCAGCACATTTGTCCTTCTCACCAAGGGAGAGATTGCAGTTTGAGCTCATTCTTCATTAGATACCAGAAAACCCATACAAAGAGAGAAGCTACAAATACCCCAGCTATAAAAAAAGTTGCAAAGGAGCATGCTCATTATTAAATGTCAGGGTTTGCAGCCAGGAGACTCAGTGCTGCAGGAAAGCAAGCCACAGGCGTTGCAGCTTGTGGAACTATTTCTTAACGAAAGCGCTTCAGTGCTCAGCTCTCGTCCCAGGTTCAGACCCAGGAGCTTCTCCTGGAGGGAGGCACCTGCCTGCAGGACCCTAAGTCTCTGAGGAGGGTGGGATTTGACACGTGGTTTTTCAGGAACACATCCAGGTTTTTGTTACTTTTATTTTAGAGGCAGGTGTGAAGAAAGGAATGGTAGAAGGAAAGAGGGAAGCAGGTAAGCAAATTAGCTCCAGAAAAGCAGTGATGTAATCCCCGCTGGATAGACTATCATAATATGTCATTAAAAACCACTGGGATGTTTAAGGGAATTAATTAGTTTACAGTTTCTATAAATATATTCTTGAGTGGCAGGTGTTCTGGGATCCATACGCAAAGCAGACTGCCCAAATACAATTGTGAAACCACCCGCTAGGAAAAAAATCATGTTTATCTGCTGAGAAAATAGATATGTTGCGCCAAGCTGTTCTTCTCAGAGTGGCATGCCTGGCAAACCTCTTAACTCTATCATGTCCATGTAATCATGGGGTGAAATGTGGAAATACGAAGAGCTGGTACACTGCACAGCTGCCAAGAACATTATTTTTTTCATGGATGTTCTTGGTATTGAATGTTTCTTTCTCAGAAAGATTATAAATAATCAAAGACATGGAAGAGCAGATTCTGCCCTCTGCAGAGTTACTTCAGGTTTTCACTGAGGTAGGTGAAAAGTGATTCAGCTCCCCTCTCAAAAGTTTGTCTTTTCCCTGAGTGAAGGTCTACAAGTTCGTTATACTTGCATATTTCTGTGACAAATTCAGCATTCTAAATTTAAACTAATGCAGAGTTCAAAATTCTAACCTCTAGCGTTTAAGCCCGCAAATACCAACAATTAATCTGCAGTGCAAAAGCCTGCATTCTCTTGCATCGTAAGGTGTTATGTTTACTTCATTACAGAAATGCTCTGATTGTATATATTTTTTTCTATTTGGAGTAAAAAGGAATTTTTCTTTTGCTAATATACACTATAAGAAAATCAGGCCTCAGCAAAAGGGCTATAGACTACTTTTTATTAACTGAATCTCCAGTATGCTCAGCTAGATAGGCAGAATCATAGAGCAATTGCCCTGTTTTCCACCTTATAAATAATGCATTAATAACCCACTCTAGCAAGTTTTAAAAAGTACAAAGGTACACGTGCATATGCATTACGCAAACCACTACAAGAACTGGCCAACCATCTGACCATTATGTAGATGCCAGGAATTACTGAATGCTTCTAGAGTGGTGATCTTCACCAAAGTCAGGAGCTTCTGGCTTTTATCACTTGTCTCAATCACTCATGCAACACTGCTTGCTGCTGGCTTAACTTTGTACTGTATGTATGCATGTAGGTACAGCTGGCAATGCAAGGGAGCTGAAACAAGACAGAATTGTAGTAGTGCAAGTAAATAAACCCTAAAATTTTTATTTAAAGGGAAAGCAATTTGCCACACAAAATAAGAGAGTATTTGACTGCAAGATTACCCTGTCTGGCTTCAGGCTTCTCACGTAGCTTGGTTCTCTTGAGCTTCCCTCAGGGTAGGGTTGCAGAGGTGAGATGAACCACCAGCTCAGCTGCAGAAATCCAGCCCTGTGGCCACATCTTCTGGGTAACAGAAATCCTGGCCAACTCCCAGCCAAAAAGCTATCTCTGCCCTACTTCTGTTAGAGCCTGCCCCTTATTTGCAGCAAAGGAACCCAGGACAAATGTCCCCTGAGCAATTGGCTGTCTCTACGTTACACTACTTTCCTTTCCATCTGCATAGGGCCACCCTGTCCTGCACATGGTGCTCTGAGCCCCCATCCCAGGAATTAGGCACCGCTATGAGGCACTGTGCGTTACGGGGCATTTTTTGCAACATGAGGAGACTCGTCTCTGCAGTCATGGCCGATGCGACTCTTTAGCAGGTACAAGTAAATCAGAAGTAATTTATATTAAACTAGACTGAGGTAATACCAATTTGTCACTATTTATAGAAATCAAAACGTGCTTTTGATAAAAGAGTATTTGTTTTGATATCAGCATGACAGAAAAACAGTGCTTGGAAATCTCTGTTATAAGCTGTCATCTGCCTGCAGCTGTCATTTTGTAGCTAGAAGGCAGTCTTGTCAAGTTTCACCACTTCCCTTTCCTTTTATACAAACTGCTGCTGCACACACAGAATTTATTTAGAATTAAAATAATAAAAAGACATATCTATGACTTCAGGCTCCCCCAGCACCTTCATTAATTTATGCAATACAATGAAATCCAGCAGCATTAAACTAATCATTCCGGTGGGAATGCAGCAACCTAGAGAAATTCCTTCCTTTCCCATCATTGCTGTGAGAAGTTTGTCCTCAGCTTTCTCCAAATACTCTCAAACAGCTGGCCTTCCTAGCAGCCTGCAAAGCCACCACAGAAAGGCAATTTTTGACCCTAGGACAGGCAGCAATTTCAGTTTGCTCAGAGCCTTCAGAGCTGCTCCCATCTTTCATAATGAGAAAGCTTCAATTTGAGGATTACAGCTGCTACAGTGTGGCCCAGAGAAGAACTCTCCCCATGTATCAAGTCCCAGGTTAAAGCCAGCAACTTTAATTTCAGCGCAAAGCCCCCACAGTGTCTAGAGCACTGGTATCACATTTGCCCATATGAAATGTTCCCCCTAATAACTAGCTGCATTCCTCACTTGCTGCAGTTTGCAAATGATTTAAAGTTACAACCTTTTTGTAAAGGAAGGTGCAAACATTTAAACTTAAGACAGAAGCATGGGCAACTGCATAAAGAGCCAAATTCAAAAGGAAAAGTTGTGGTCTTCTAGCTAGAAGGAGATGGTAAGGTTGCAACCATAAAACGAGCAGAAATGGTAACGTGCACAGCGGAAGCACTACCCTAAACCACTTCCATTGACTGCAAGCAGTCAGTGGAAACCCACCACTCTTAAAATAAATATCAGGCTAAAGGCTTTAAGCATGACCTTTTCTTCATTTTGTTCAAGGAAGATTAACCTTGACAAGGCCACTTTAACCAAATATTATCCAAAGTCCTGAGATGCTAAACTCTGTCATTTCCATCAGTCTAGGCTGTTCTTCATTCTGATGACTTGCATTACTGCCCTTAACACAAGCAAGGCTGACGCTTGTTTTTTACAGTAGTATTAATTTCTATTTATTAGCATGGAGTTGAAAGATATTAATATTTTACAGCATAGAGGAAAAAATATCCTCTCTCATAATGGCCTGACCACACTGATGACACCAGGGTCATAACTCTGGATTTAAGGAAAAAAAAATCCAACAAACAGTATCACCAGAAAATCCCAATACTGTAACTGGGTCATTCAGGGGACCTAGTTACTCCCTCTGTTACCGATAACATGGTGGGACTTCAGAGAATAGACTCGGGGAACTTGCTTACAGTCATTTTCTCTGCTACTTTTCACCTCTCCCCAATATTCCCTTCTAGGTAGGCAACAGACACACAGGGGCTGAAGGTTTTAAGCATTTTCTTTCTCTCCTCAGGGTCTATTCTTTCTTTCCCAAACCCATCTTCCTTACATTGTTTTAGCTCCTACTGTGCACCAGCAGCTGTCTTTGGCAGGTGAGTTCCCAAACAGAAGTAATTCTGTCCATAGACAAAGCCTTTCCTAGAGTCAGGAGTATACAAAATACAGAGAAGACCTTCTTCAGTTAACTATAGGTTTCATGGCAAATAATTTGTAATAGCTCCTCTAGGACAGATCAGTCTGACTCTGTAGGAACGATGAAAAGCAATGTGTCCATCCTTACTGTTTTCTGCCTACTTATTCTTTTGAATTTCTCATTTAAGCTCAGCCATTACATCTGCAGTAAAAGTAACAAAGGTTTATTCCTTTTCTGTGCAGTGATCTCAGGCTGCCTTAGACAAAGACATGGAGGGACAAAGACGATTTTTACATTTGTAGGAGAACCAGATTTATTACCTGTGTGCAGTAATTATCGGTACAAACTGGTCAGTAAGGAATGTTCCTATGCTATAATAAAATAAAATTGTTGGTTAAGTAGGAGATGAAAGCATATAAAGAACAAGTGAACTCAGCCTACTGTTCTAATGCAAGCCTTCAAACCACCTATACCATTAATTGAACAATACTAGTAGACTCTCAGGGGAATGAAGATCAGAGAATATGTTCCTGCCACATTGTATTACTCTGGTGGTACCAAATAACTGAAACCCCAAGGGACTCAGTTGCACCCCATGTTCCTTTCAGCAGCATATGTATTTGAAGCACTAAGAAAGGACACCTAGAGAGTGCATAACTAGTGGCATTTTGGTGAGACTGGTCACAGTGCACTTCTCCAGCAATCTCCCAGCCAATGAAGCTTGATAGACAGGCAAAGAAAGGAAGGAGAGACAGAGCAGCGAAGCGGAGTAATGTAGCATATCCAGACCAGCTAGGCATCAGTCTTCTTTATCCATGCCATCCCTTTAGTTAGCAGTAAGTTACAACATCCCTGAGGCTACTCCAGTTGATGCATTTTTATATGTATGTCTATGACTATTTAGTGTACGGATTTTAGGCAATGGTTGCTGAAAATCATGCCTTCTGAAATTGCTGATTGCTGCAGAAAGGAAAAGAATAAAGAGGCATATCTGAAGAAGAAGGAACAGATTTGGACCAGCACCTTACTGACAGCACACAAGAGGGACTCTGAAGGGAAGAAATTCCCTCAGAGCTCCCGTTGATAGCCAAGAATAATACATGGGGTACATTGGGTTGGAGAGATTAATCTGTAAATAGGACTAGTCTTTCTTCTACCTTGATCAGCAGACATAGGCATAGGCAAGCAATCTGAGGTGGACGATGCACCTGGCAACAACAGAAAGAGAATATTTTCTGTCTAAAAGAATATAGTGGAGAAATTGTTCAGGAAGAAGTAACCCATGGGAAAATGTTATTGTTGAAATATTTCCTAGATCAGTACTGGCATGAGTTTTTTAATCTGTCACTCACAGTTAATGCTGATCATATAAATTAAAGTCGTCCAGGAGCAAATTGAACTAGCCTCCAGGTTTCTCTTGAATTAGCTGAGATTTTTACTCTGCTCTTACTATTATGCACTGGCAATGCCAGCACTGTCTGAAAAAAAAAAACAAACAAACTGATTTTGATGCCCTGTCAGTAAAACATTACTACACTGATGGAGAACCATGGAGACAGCCACAATAGGAAGAGGAAGAAGGAGAAGGCACAGCAAGCTTAATGGTTGGACTGTTATCTTGTGACGTGGACCTTGGGCAGCATGTGTTAACTGAGAATGCTTCAGGGCCTTTAGTGACTTCATCTGTCCACTACTGAGAATTTCTACCTGAACCAAAAAGTGAACTATTTGAGGGGGCAGAGTTTGGTAACCTTACACAAGTCTACAATCCCTGTTTCACTGCACAATTGCATCCATGCTGAGAAACCAACGTTGCCTAAGCATTGTTTTTCTGAGAAGCATAATAATATATATTTTCAGTGCTGTGTATCTCTCAAGAGTTATGCAGAGATAACATCACCCACTGCTGTGATGAAATGTGGCAGCTGCTTAGCAGAAGACAGCTACAGATTAGGTCAGGAAATAAAAATGATATTGGGTCAAACTGGGTGTCTGTTACACCTATGAAACACCACAGTAGTTACTCCGGATTTATAGAATTTAAACAAGGGAGTCCTCAAAGCCACTGCATACAAAATTGCAAAAGAAACCGTGAGTGAGTGGAAGACAATTACCCATGTTATAAATTGTTGTCTGCCCCTTCCTTAATACAATGATAATGCTTGTACACAGGCATTTCTGGGAGAACTTGCATCAAACTTCTCCACTACCTTACACAGGTAGCTGAAGGCTACTTGGGTCTTGCACAGAAATAATTGCTATGGCTTAACATAAGACATACCAAATGTTTTTTCAGTAGAAGTGTATGTGCACTCCAGGGTTGCTAACCATTTGGCACACCACTATTTAATCTAGGGAAGCAAACCACAAATAATATGGAACAGCACTATTTATGAGTGGAAGAGAATACATCTCATTGTCACAGGATATTGTGTATGCTAAAAAGTTTACATCATTTCAAAGAAGCCAATTAGACAAATTCATGGAATAAAAATCCAACAAGTACTATTCAATACAGAAATAAATACCTGTGTTTAGGAGTGCCCATCCGAGACATAGCTAAAAACTGGGAGTGTATACCAGGGAGGTACCGCTATTTGTCCTAATCTTCCACTTTTTTCCTAGGCATCCACAATTAATCACCATCAGAGACAGGATCCTAGGTTGGACTGATGTTTGGTTTGAATCAGTGCAGCTATTCTTCTGTTCCTCAAAATGAGAATTTTGCACTTACTGTTATTATACATAGCATATTTACTGTGAAAAAGTGGTTAAGATATGTAAAATCAGGCACCATTATGGAAAAAACCCCTAATAATTAAATCAGTCTTCACCTCTACAATAGTTAAATTTGTCACTGTATTTTAAGGAAAAGAATTTTGCAGGTCTAGTGTGGCAACTGTTGATTACTGTATTTTTAATGATGCGCATCATATTACTGAAGTTATTACTTTGCTGCAGTCTTAACTGAAACCACACTTTAGAAAAACTTTCAAATATTGATTTCCTTTCCATTCTCCTGTTGTGTACCAAAAAACTCGAAAACGGCATCAGAATTAAAACCATTGCCTTAACATAGACAAAGATAGAGATGTTGTACGCTGCACAGAAGCACCAAATCTGCCTCTTTCCCTTCCAGCCTGTGACAATGAGAGCTCCAAATCAATCACAAGAGTCTGGCTTCGTGGCTGTCTTTACTGTGAGTCAACACTTTAAACTGTACCTAACAAACTGTCTATATACTCATTTTTATTTTCAATACATTGTACAAAGATTAATTGTATATGAATACCTATGTTTATTTTCTATTTTATTAATCACTACTGCTAGATCTAACTATCATTCTGTACAACTTATAGGCAATGGATAGCTGATTCACTTGTGAAAGAAGACCTAAACCCTGATCTTACAGTTAATTAAACAAGCATGGCTTTACACACAGCCATGTTGTAGTTGGGAAAATTATAAGCATTAATGTTAGTCAATCTGGGTTTAACTGTTTGGACGATTAGTGCTTAAATCCATAATTATACTAGCACCCAGTGTGTTACATTTCCCACTCTGGATAAATAATACGAGACAAAAAATTAAATGTACTAAAAAGTTAAGACTTGAAACACAGAGGAAAACTTACTCGAAGTAAAATAGTCTTTTAGCAAGTCCTTTAAAAAAAAATCAACCTTTATGACTTCTGAAAATTGACATATCAGTTACTAGTCTTATGTGGTTTCTACAATTGCTTTCTGTAAAATTTGCCAAGTTTTTTTTTTTACTAAAGCTGTGTATTTTATGTTAAAATTAGAAACCCTTCCTTTGTGGCCTTTTCAACTTAATTATACCTCACAATTGTTCATGATTTTAAAGCTATCACAGATTCAACCTCAAATTTCTCTCTCTCTCTCTTACTAGCTAACTCCTTACTGCCTAGTGTAATAATGAAAATGCTCATGAAAATGCTAGGCAAAAGAACAGCAAAGACAACTCCAAAGTTTCTAGCTCAAAAGCATTATAGTAGCTCTCTCCTTCTTAAAATACCTTGCACACAACAGTGTGCGTAAGTTTTATTTGAAGATTAAGATTTCAGCACTGCAAGCCATTTGAGTGGGAATCAAACATCTAACTGATCAGACATCCTTAGCTGCACCTAATCCCAGTATTACCTCCATTTATGTAAGCCAGGAATAAAGTCAATACGGTTATATAAAATAAATCCAGTGTAAGATAGAACCAATTCCTTTTTGGTCCTCTCCTCTGCCTGTGCTATACATTTTAAGAATGACTTGTTCTTCTCTCCACCATTCGGTAGCCCACCATGCAATGAACACTGCTCTGGTGCTTCTTGCTGGTGTTCACCTTATATGTCATTATCACAAGGACCACACCTACTTCCACGAGTTGAACAGTAAATTAAAGGAAGGAGGTGCAGCATCTGAGGTATAAATTTTGGTAATGTGAATGTGTGGGTCTGAGTGAGTGAGCCTTCATTTTGGATAATAGATAGAGCAGTATGTTACTGGAAGTAGTGAGGAATAACTACAGAAGAGATCTTTTTCCACTCTACCAGAAATGCCTTTTGCAACGCACCAGTTGCAAGCCCTCTCCTTCCATCTGCTGAGCCTACAACCTAGTATTAGGACTGGCTCCTGGCAAGCAGGAGACAAGAATTTGAATGAATGATTACACATAGCAGCCTGGTAGACCTGGTAGGTTTTCTCACTACCACTCAGTTACAATCAAAGGATGCACTGGTTTGCTTTTATGTATTTAATGCTTTTTGTTCTTATTTATTTATTTTAGAAAAGAGTGGTTTCCTGCACTTCTCCTTCCAAGAGTACTTGTATGGCATGACTCTCAGGAGATCAGTCTAGTGCATCATGGCACCTCACTGCCTTCCACCTCACAAGAAAGGGTTATCACCCTTCGGCTGAGTCTTTCCCACGAACACCAGGGAGCTGCTGGGCACCAGCTGCAGGTCTTTCTTCTGACACATATAGTTCTAATGAACAGGGAGCCTAGGCACCAAGCCAGCCTTCTGTGATCTGCTTAGTATCTAAGCTGGAGATATCTACTCTAGTTCTACAGCGCCTTGAACACTGGAGACCCCAGCTTTGCCTGAGCTGTAGGAGCTGGTGTAATACAAATAGTAAAGCTCTTCTGTCACCCAGCTGCAATCTCTGTAGCATCACCTTGTCCCATCTCGACCATCGCTTATTGCATGGTAATTTATTATAACACCACAACCAGATTACAATTCTTATAGAAGCATTTTGCCCCAGCAATGCCATCAGGAAAAATACAAGTTCCCAAGTTTCCTTTTTTTTCCAGGTAGGAAGGGATGGCTGACAGGATGTTCCCTTGAAGAAACACTGGAACATGCTCTTCAAAATAGCTTGGATTTGATGGCTTTCTAGACATGGTCCAAACAGCTGATATACTAGCAAAAACAGATAAGCTTCCAGGTTTTCAAGTCCTTCTTCAGGTCTCAAACAGAAACTGTGGAAGATAATGCAATATATCTTCCTCCTGTATCAGCCTGGCTTTTGTTTGCTCTTTCTTTCTCCCAGCAGCATCATTTTTGCCTCATTTCTATCCCGAGCTTACCAGGGGCAAAACTGTCACTACTGCCTGAGTGTCTTTGTTTAAGACAATGTATGCACCTGAGATAATGAAGGGAAAAAGTGACTGGCTAGGCAGCTGGAATGGATTTTAATGCTGTTGACACACTATTCCCTTTGATCTATCACATGGTTAATCTTATCGGGATGTCTAAAGCAATGAATAGGCATCTTTATTATTATTTTTTAATCTAAATAAATAAATCAATAACATTATTAAGTGCACTTTAGCCCAAGTGAGGTTTAAAATCAGGTCACCCAAGGTGAAGCAACAAGTATTCCCTTTCAAAGCTATCTACCTCTTTCACAAATGCTTATAGCTAAGGAATGGTCAGTGATTGATAGTCTCTCTCTCTCTCTCTGCAAAGCCATTCATTATAGCAGGGTCATTCATCCATTTTTTACAGATGGCACTAATGAAATTGTGGAAAATCTGTTGGCTTAACATTTTCTAGCCTTTATTTTGAGGAATATACCAGTGATTCTTTCAATTCAGAAAGTCAGGTGGTGAACGTCCTATTTTGAGAGAATCTCCTTGCTACCCTGCTTTTTCTAACCCACATCTGAGTACTCCTCAGGAAAATCAGAGAACGCAATGTTTTTCTTACTGACATAGACTTCTGTGAACAATCAACGAGCATTTTGCTCTGAGCCTTGGTGATTAATGGTCCCATGGCACTCTTCATAACAGCAGGGGTTTCCTCTAAATGTCCTTGGGCAAGTGGTAGCTCAGATGTTCTTCTAATGGTGGTTACATTTGGAGTTGTTTAGTTGCTATCTGCTGCCTGGGAAGTAGCTGCTTTTCACTTGTGGTGGGTATATAGAGATCCTGAGAAACATTATTGTCCTTCGGGACAAGGAAGTACTGCAGAAAAGTCAGATCAACTTTTTCTTTCTTTTTTTTTTTTCTCATTCATTGCTGTTTTACAGAAAAACACCTGAAGGAAAGCATTGGATCATGGTTATATCATGGAGAGAGAAATACATGCCAGCTTCCTAATCTCTTGCTAGCCCAATGTCAGACAAGTCCGGTCTGGCTTGAAACAAATGCACAGCATCTGCTGATGTGCTCTGAAGAACGGCTCGGCAATGGGGACGTCTATCAAGGAGTGCATACAAATGAGCTCTCCTTCCCCCAGCGACTTTCCATTAATCCTTCTTCTTTCTATCACTGAAGAGTTACTGCAGCAAAGTTCCTGAGTCTCTGCTGGGAGGGCGCTTGTGTCGGAGAGGCAAAAAAAGAGCAGTGGGGATATCCCAAGCTACCAACACCAGGCAACTGAAATTCAAGAGCAACTCTTCTAAGGATTTCCACAACTAGCTTTCAGTGTGCTCTCTCTTTCCAATTTCCAAAATTCTCTGTAACCCCTATTTCTCACAATCTCTCATAATTTTCTTTCCAGGGAAACCAGGTTCTACTATTATGTGCCTTGAACAAGTGTGGAATCACGGAGTTAAGCAACTTACAAATCAAACATCTGCCTTGAGCTGGAGGAAGGAATTAAAATCACATCTCCGGAATCACAAATCTCATCCCGACCCCCAGACCAGCATTCCTCTACCCACCACTACCCATCTACCCACAGCTCAGGGTAGCTGTTAGGTATAGCTGCTTACTAAATATGTTGGAGTCATGCAGCAGTACGCCCTCCCCTCCTCATGCAATCTCCCACAACCTTGTCAGCTGTGAGAGGGTTCAATAGCAAGCTGGGAACAAGGCTAGATTTTGAAAGCAGAGCCCATGTCCTTCTAAGCCCAAGTCCATCTATCCCACCTACACTGACAGACAGAGCACAACACATTGCACCTTGAGCCAACAGAGTTTTATTTTCCTGGCTCCTGTTGCTGAGGAGGAGGGCCTGATGGGAAAGTCAGTTTGGCCCCAAGGAGATAGCTCTAACTTTCTGAAACCTCCTTATTTTCTTTCTGTGCTTATGTAGGTAATCACACTGTGCTCCAGGGCACAGACTTGGAGCATGCGCTTCAAGCTGTGTTGTGTTGTATTATGACGCAATAGAAGACAGGCTAAGTGCTCAGTTCCTCAGGGATGCTGCATTCTGAGACATGCTACCACCAAAACACGATTAAAGTAAGTTTTTAAAGCACAACTAATGGCAAAATCTTAAAATCAAGAAGTACTGATTCCAACCTAACATTAGAAAAAGATTAAAAAAAGAGAAAGAGTGAAGGACAGGGCAGAAGTTATGAAGACTGTTGATACTTCTAAATACAAAGGTTTTTGACAGGCATTTCTTGAACTTCAAATTTTAATCCAGTCAATTTCTAAAGAGAAAATGAAAGTCTCTTTTTTCCTGCCTAGCTGCTTATTTCTGCATAGTATCCAATTTCAGTAACTGTAACAAAGGCATACTCAGCCTCATGATTACAGATGTGGGATACCTACTCCCACCACATTTCAAGTTGAAGATTTAAGACCCACTTTTCACAGACTGTCTGCAACTACTTTTATTCCATATATATTTTTTTCCACTGTTCAAAATCTTCAGTTGTTTATAAATGTTTAACCATAAGGTGATACAAAAAGCTGGATATTAAGCTATATAAAAATGAAAGTCACAGCTAAAAAAGAGCAACAAAAAATTCTAGGATGGTAATAATAATAAAAAGAATCCTGCACTTACAGTTGGCTACTAGAAATTAAATCACTTAAAAATAGGTCTCACTAAACAGAGATTCCTGTTGTGCCTTTTATTACCCTCCTCCCTAGGGATAAATTGGTGGATAGACCCACCGTTGAGCTAGGTAGCATGTGTTCCCCACACCCATGTAACCAAGCATGCAGTGGGTAATTGGCTTCTGTCACATTACTACTTTTTAGCTCCAAAACCCATGTTGTCCTAATGGGAATAAATGAATGGCCACTACTGAGAATAAACACTGCTGCTTGCGAAGAAAATTGCTCAAAATTGGACCAGCCTGAATCAACAAATTTGGGGAGACACTGAGCTTTTGGTGTGACTAATTTCTTTGCATGGTTTAATTTAAGGCTGTCACCTACAGTACATTGAAAACACCGTCACTGCAGCTCTTACACAGGAAATTCTGGAACATGTTATATCTCAGCCAGAGACATGTCAATCTCCCAGCTTCCAATTCAAGATGCAGAGATCACAAATATAGAGGGAAGGCAGGCATTTATTATCAAGGCAGCTGTAAGAATAGCCCCAGTATGCTCACCAACCCCTTTCCTCTTACCCTTGCCAAAATGCATAGGTATAATACCTGTTCAAGTGCTGCTTTGCTGACATTGCACTGATATGACACTTTGTGGAAAAGAGTTCATTTCTAAACCCGTTACAGATCAGAAACTCAATAAAACACCCTATAAGAGAATAGTCAGAGAGAGTTTTGGACCAGTCAAGTTCCCACTGTGTGCAATTCTCTGCCAGGATGAAGCAGTGATTTTCAGATTATTATTGTTGCATGCCCTAGCTATATTGTTTGGATCATATAATTGACATCGCATGCTGTAGGGAAATGATATACCCAGAGACGGATCAAAGGTTGAGGGCATACAAATGTCTTTCATTTTTGGTGTTACTCTCTTGCCGTTGCTCGGGGACAGAGCAAAAAACGCATCTTATTTCTGTCTGCGGCATCTGGCTTGCCAGACAGTCTCACTCAAATGCCAACAGTCTGTCTTGTATTTGCAAATCTTCGCTTTTTATAATGTGTAAACACTGGATTTTAATAACACCGAAATACACAGAATGAGAAACTGCTAAACTGTACTCTTACTCCTTAGAGGAGCCCAGGGGATAGCAACAGGAGCACATGGGTGAGGGAGAAAATTACAGTGACCTAACATCAAACAATCCACCACAAAATAAAGGGATTTCTTTCAAATGCAAACTGCACAAGGTACACATCTCTTCTGGATGCAATGCCAAAACGGTTGCTTCTTCTATCCAAAGGCTGACTGACATAAGAAAGCAAATCCTGTGATTTGCAGGCTGTCTGGGACACTAAGGAAATACAGAGTGGTAATATTTGGCTGAAGTACTGCTTTTATTTATGATGTCAAAATTTCTAAACATCGTACTATCTACCACAAATCCAACTGTATCAGAATCACTAAAATTTCCTTCTCACAACTGTGTGACTATAACTTGCACTGTAAAACATTTACCACCCAACAGTGCAACAGAACCTCTTTGTGTAAAACAAATAAATGTATGACTTGATTAGTTACTTTTCTTGTTCCCATGGGAACAGCCAGGACCAGTCATTTAAGACAGATCAAATAATTAGCTTCTCATTCTGGCAAATGACACAATCTCTCCAAATCACTCTAAGGCTTTGGCCAAGCTGCTTAATTTCTTTGCTTTATTTTTTCCATCTGTCAAATGGGAATAATGCAATACTTCCTGTCTCTCACTCACAGAAGTGTTTTAAAAATTATGCATTATATTAAATTCCTGACATATCTAGGCAACTTCTCTGAAATCAATGACTAGTTTCTACTATCATTTCCGCCACTTTTTCTCACAAACATTCTAATTCTAGATAAAGACGCTCATTTTAATTTGCGGGTTGTTTACCTTTCACACAACTGTGTTATCCTTATCTTTGATCACCAATGATTCTTTATATTAGAAATTCGAAAAAGAAAATCACAAAACTAAGATTAGAGAAAGCCAGTGATATTAGTGGAATACTCCCAGAGTATTTTGGATGACTTGCATTGCTCGTGTTTTGTGTATGTAGTCCTTTGGGGAAAGATTAGAGATTTAAACAGGTTACATAATGCATGAGGCAAGACAATCAGTCATTGGCAATCCTAAATATATCATGCAGAACTGAACAGAGTTGTATCAGTATGAGCAGAACTTGGTTCAGTATTTCTAGATTTGGAAACTGAAGAATGCTGCATGAACACTTAATATTGCTTATGGTTATGAGAAAGCTTGGTAGCCCCAGTTCAGGACAGCACTTAAGCAAGTGCTTAAAGCTGGGCATGTCCTTCAGTGTGTTATGTGATTATGGGTCCTGATCAGTTGTACAGTGCTGTATATGCATGGAGAGAAAATATCCATCCTGACCCCCCATGGGCAATCATCTCAGCTCCTGAAGCATGAAATTAGAGTGGCCTTATCTTTGCTTGCATACTGTAACTATAAATGTTATTAGTGATCATAAATTTAACAAGTGCCATTTTAAAATCCAGCCTTATTACAAGACTTTTGAAGAAAGTCCATTTCGAGAACCTACAACGTTTCTCCTTCCGTCTTTTAATTTCATTTGGGTGAACTGGAGAAGGAAGGTCACCATCAAAACCTGCTGAAAGGCAAATATTAACAGTAGTGCTCAGCTCCATTTCAACTGCCTTAGAACAAACAGCCACTTCCTGATGTGTAGAAATAATAACATTAAAATAAATACTGCTCTGTGCTACCCCAGAGCCTATGCAAAGATTTTGAACCTTTACTCTGAGCACAAACCTCGGCTTCTCAATTACAAAATGTTCTGGTCAAATTAAAGTTGCCACCTGACCAACTTTATCTCAGTTGAACCCACAACCAGGGTTTGCTTGTTCTCTTAAGGAGAAAGCCCACTGCAGCTCAGCAGAAATGGTTTATCCCCAATACAGGCGAAATCACCAATACAAACAAAGATGCATTTAGAAGACACCAGCAAGAACAAAAGATCTTCCCATCAGTGCCTTTTATATACATGCATATATATATATATATATATATATGCCTATGTATCAGCATAACCTTTCTCTTCAGAGGGGGATTCATGGCAGGCATTACTACTGTCTGGAGGCAGAGAAAAGGTGCATGGCAGTGCTGCCTCTCACACATGGTATACCCATCTCTCACACACAATGAACAACATGTGTTTTTCAATCCAGATGACTTTGTAGTTTAGCTGGAGGAAAAACAACAAAGACACAGTGAAAATAAACCCTCCATGACCTGGGGTGGAGCAGAGTGTATTTCTCACTTGACCTTACTTGAAATGCTTTCCCCCAGCAGATGAGTTCCCACTGAGACTTAAACCGTGAGCCACAGATAAACAGATGTTAATACTGCCTTTGCCAAAACATCGTACTAGTCCAGAACTCCTGCTGAAAATGCTACCGGGCTTTATGCTCCCTCCGTAGGCAGCTGTACTAAAGGAGGGATTCGGAAGGGATTATGATTTTACTGCAGGCTCACAAAACAGAAGAGAGAGTTATGAGGGAGAAAGCCCTCTGCTGAATGTATTTTCAAATAGGCTTACTTAGCAGTCAGGTGGAAAAAGACTGGACTCTCTTCCTTCGTGCTTCCAAGCCTTTGCCAGGGTGAATACCCTGAGAATTACATTACATTCAAACTTTCCACATGGAGGCCATTGTTCACCCTCCTGGCAAACCCTTACAACTGTTCTATTCCTGATTTTCATGTCTTTGGTAACACGTGTTTAAATAAAACCATTATCATCAGAAACTCAGCCAAGTAGCTTGCAGGGTGTCATATTGTACTTTGAGCATTTGCAATAGCAAAAATAATCCTGGGTGCTAACTACTTGCAATCAACAAAAATAAAACTAAATGAAATGAAAAGGTTCCTTATGTGTTACCCTCACAGAAGCTTTGGAGAAGCTGTCCCCTTGGCTAAGGAATAACAATGCAGGGACTTTCAGACCCAAACACAGGATGCCTAAACTAATGAGGGCTGTAATGGATTCATTTGCCTGTAGAATACGCACAGAGGAACATACATCATCTTGTCACTGTCACGCTGCCCAAATTTACATTTGTACCTTGTCTTGGAAAACCACTTTTGAGCATCAAGGGGAAATCAATAGCATCTGTACTCAAAAGGAAGAACAACTTTGTTTTAGAATCTGGGTTCTCATACACAAGTTCTTAGGTCAAAGAAAAGTATCATGAGCTGTCTGCCTCAGCTGGATGCTAACTTCATGCATATATGAACACAGCGTGGATTTGAAAGTTGCTTTCTAGAAAGCTAAATTCAAACAGTTTCTCACTGAATTCAGAGTATGAGTGAAGTAAAAGAACTTTATGGGGTTGCTCTGGCCCAAACGGTGGACCTTTGCTTAAAAAAAAAAAGAAAATACAAAAACTATTGGTGGATAAATGTGACAATACAAGAGAATTGGCAGCTTCTTCTAATTTCTATGGATTTGAGAAGGTGAAAAAAAGTTGAAGAAAATGAGGATGCATGCAAAAATAACACCAAAATTAACTGTTAGAACACAGAACACAAATGACATAGAAAGGCAGAGGCAGAGCCTCACCCGAGTCCTGCTAGATCAACTTCCAGGCCAAGGCCAAGGTATGTTAAGGAAGCAATATGGAGCAGCCCTGAGTACAGTCAGATTTTCTATACCTTGGACTGAGAGTAGAATATGGTCTCCTTTTCAAAAAATAATACATGCACATTTTTTCTGCCTTTGAAGAGAATGAGCTTCCAACATGGAGGAAATGGAGGTGCAACAATGGTTCCTAAATGTGCTAAAATGAAGCCTCCAGTTGGTAAATGGGCAACAGCTTCTCTTCTTTTTTTTCCCTTTGCTGGAGCTTGTGAGCATTATTCAAAAATAAATGCGTTTCAAGTGTGTGAATGCAGTTACGTGCAAAGTGCTATTGCATCACTTTCTTTTTTTCTTTTCCCTTCCTTGCTCCTACCTAATAAGACCAAATGATTTTGAGCTGCAAGGCTTTTACGTTAATGGAAGCTCCCATTCAGCTGAATTCAAAATCCTTTTTACTATAAGTACTGAAGAAGAACACTATCTGGATGATTTCTTTTCTTCAGTCTTCAGTAATATTAATATGTGTATAGTTCTTCATAATATGAAGAAATTACTTCAAATGTTTAAACACTTAAGAAAATAAAGAGGGCTGGGGCCAAGAGGGAGGAGAGATCTGCTGACTGGAGAGAGAAAACGGAGGATCCTTACTGCTTTGTGAGAAGGATGATGCTAAAGTAACAGAGATCAGGCTGGCAAGGCTGAAACCTAACTACATGGCCTTTGTAGTGGTTTGTAAGCCTCACAAAACACCACTCTGGAAGCTTTCACTCCATATTAAGAGCTTGTTTGATGCTTCAGTAGGTTTGCATCAGGCTCTGAGCTGACCTGTATTGTTTTAATGATTATTACTATTATTAATACTAATAATGAAATTTGTCATCCTGACTGAGCACAGTCTTCTCCTCAAAGCCAAATAATTGCACCTAGAGATGTGGAGAAAGTATCAAAAGCATTCTGCGTCCCGTGCTGTTTTGCCCCAGTGTAGTTCATTTAATTGGATATTAGGACTGACAACGTTAATGCACAGCCTGACAGGAGGTGATAGGGGCCCATCTGTGGCTGGCAAGCTGGACTGATCAGATCAGGCAGGCTGCTGGCCTGATCTCTGGCAGAAGTTCAAAGCTGGAATTAGATTTTGAGGCAATGCTTCTATCCTTGTATGATAAAGTGGGAAGTGAATATGCCTTTAATTTGGAGATGAGGTATTCAGGCTACAAAGCTGACGTTTGAATTCTGGTCCAATATTTATACCCTAGTCTACACAAGAATAGATAGAAACCCCCCTCTAAAAACTGAATATACCAACAAGTCCTTTTTTCTGTTTAAAGTGAATTGTACATCTCTCAACAGTACAAAGATAAAACTCAAACAAAACAAAAATGGCAACATCAGAGAAGAGAATTACATCCATGGTATGCAAATTCCAGCACAACAAAAATACTATCCAGTAAACAGACACTATCAGTTACAGTATAAAAAAGATAACTTGGAGCTTATGATACAAGTCCTGATGTTACATATGAGTTGTCACTGGGCCAACACACACTCTCTTCATCTTCTCTGTGTAGCTAAGGTCTGACTGAAGGAGCCCTCACACTGTGAAGCATGTCTGAAGGAGCATGTGAACACCGCTTCCAAGACATGAAGCATCAGAAAGATGAACCATGAAGAAAGACTAGGGCAACCACATTTGAGTGATATGTCCAAATGACCACTGCACATCAGAGTGTGAAATTGCCCCCTGCACCTTTGGTTAAAAGGGATGGCATTCCTTTAAGGCTGAGCAGCAGATTGAAGCTGCTTCCTATGACCGGATATACAATTTTAGTGAGTGGCTGGATCTTGCTGTATGTAAATATCTGCAGAGCAGAGTCAGGGAGCCCTAGTTTCTGCGAAATGCACTTTGACAGTTTATACTTATATATTCCAATTCACCAATGTCATTTTAACTGTAGTCTGAGCTCAAGCCTTATGTGACTCTACATTTACACTTAGGAAAATGTGCATTTGCTGTCATCCGTAAGAAACACATTCACTAGAAAACAACGGCTAGTTATAGCCACTAGTGGTAAACAATAATACCTAGCAAGGATGTGAGTAAAGCAGAGTAACCACTCAAAACATGCTACGCTTAGACTGCAACGAGGAACTTATCCAACCCTAAAACCTCCATTTCCTCACTGCCTGCCTTTAAATCAAAAGCTATTAACCAGTTCCTGTCTGAAGACATCTTTCAGCGACTAAGACATGACTAGATACTGTTTCAAGGTCTCTGGCAGGAACTTTTGCATGGGAATGTGCGAGGGCAGAAAGTATTGGGGTGCATGGGAGGCACTTTAGGATTCACTCCCAGTTAGCCAAAAAAGCCAAGGTAACGTGCAAGTTAATCAGAGAGCATTTGGAGCAGAGTCTTGAAGGCAGTGGGGGAGAAGGAATAGTATAATGTTGAAAGAAACAAAACTGTTAACCATATTTTTATTGTAAAGAAGGGTCAGAGAAGACTCAGGTGAAACAAGACTTATCTGAGACTTTATATAGGACAAGAACAGAATGAAAAGGAAAAATGAGGAAAAAATGTTAGAATGGATTGGAGCAGAGCACACAATACAAACCAAACCAAAAACATAGGAACAAAGCACCCCCCTGTAACTTGGAAAATCACAGTGTTATCTTAGGCTCAAGTGCATGAGGCCAGAAAAGAATTTTGCGCAGGACTAAAGTATAACTAGCTTTTACGCACAAGCACAGACACTTTTGCTACTGCCTCACAGGAGACTCGGAAAAGGTGGATACAACTGCCAAGGAGTGAGGAATAGTCCTTCTATTTTCTCCCATGGCTATATAGAGGCCTCCAAGGGGCAGGACTACACCAGACATAACCTGTGCCCTCACCCCACATATCCAGCAGAGAAGAGCTAGAACGTCAGAGGAGGTTTCACTCCATGAAGGGAAGGCAAAGTGGGCTTTCTCTCCCTTCGCCCTTTACGGTTTGCAGAAGACATGATTTCCTGAAGACAACTGTCTAACCGCCCCCAGGGTTCCCACCAGTAACTGGTCTGTTGCTTTTGTTGAGGTTGCCTTGACCAGCCTTCAGAGCTCCTTTCATAAAGAAGCTGGACTATTTGCTTTCCAAGTGCTTGCCCTTCTCTATCATGCTGCAGACTAGTTGACCACATTTCAAACATGTTGCCCATGAGCAAACAGCAGGTAGGAGGGAAGGAGGAAGGAACTGGTCTCTAACATTCCCATGAGTAAAGCCCCAGTCACTTCTTTTTCTACACTTTCCTGTTTAGCAAAGAACACAACAAATTCCCTTCGATAGATGCTTGCAGGACCACCTTGTTTAATTTCACTTCCTTCTTTTTTTAAAAGGACCAACGACACAGGGAAGGAGCATCAAGTGAACAGGAGAAAAATCAAATGCTATCAAATGTTCTGGTTAAGGCAGAGAGCACCTGTGGTACTGTATTTTCATTAAGCGTTTGGAAGAGAAATAGCCTTGGCAAGGTGATAGTCTAGCCCTTATAACTCCAGCACATCAAGGCATGGCTATCTAGAAATTCTCAGAGGAAACAAAGTTTCACTGAAAAACACCAAGTTGTTGACTCTGACCTATTTCGTTTGAAACAACAGCAGTGATGCAAACTTCTGCCAAAGCAAAGCAGTGTCTGTAGGATTCCAGATAGATTTGCTCTTGCTTCTGAGGCACTGGGAACCTTGCCTGGCAGTTTCTGTCATCAGTTGCAGAATAAGGACATTCACAGTTTGCCTTTTGTTTTAACTGGCCTTGGACCGGTAAGAACTGACTGAAACAAAAAAAATCACCCCTCAAAGCAAGCAACCAATGCCAACATACATGGCAAAACCAAAACCTTCTAATGTGAGATGAACTTTCTTTTCTTTCTGTTTCAACAAATAAAACATGACTAGACTGTAAATACTGGATGTTACTAATCTGAGTTCACTTGGGCTTTATCTACACAAGGGAACTTACACATGTTTTCCCACTGAGCAGGAGGCAGAAGTAACAACAGTGGTTGCAGCGAGTAAGCTCTGGAGGCAGACCTATCTTATTTGTATTTTCAAATGGCTTAGCTTCTTCAGCTGTTAGAATATATTTCTCATGAAGGAGAAATAAGGACAAATCACTGATGTTGCTACTTTAGCTACCTGAAGGCCAGTCTCTCACTTGGAGTAAACTGGTGTAAACACACAGAAAGCAATGAATTAATCCTTGTTCACAACAACCTGAGGATCTGTATTTTCATACATGAATACAAACCTGTAAAGGGAGTAGAACCAGGCAACGACTGATACTAGATTGATTTTTCTCATTTTCCGAATCTGGCAGCACGTTACGCATCCCAGGAGCAGATTTGCCTCTGGCTTAATACTTGCCTACATATATAACATTTCAGAGAATAATACTGAAGCCTTTGCCTTTACTAATTTTAGTATTTGTCCATTTCACAATTCTCAACTCACTTTCTCCTCTCATTTCCTCACCATTCTGTGACACACTGGCTTACTGCAAATGAAAAATACCAGCTCTGCAAAATGGCAGATGCAGAAAAGACCTGCCTTAAATTCTTTTTCTTAAAACTGAGCTCATCTACCCACTATGACCACTGACTCTGAATTTTACAGTACTTGTAATTGTATTTATCCTCTCTGGAAACCAGCAACTGCCTCTCTGTTTACCTGCATGGTGTACCTATGCGGGCACGGGTGTAGGGCTTGCTCTTCTCTGATCCTACTTCCATTGTGCTGATAATTTCTGAGCAGTCCAAACTCCTAGACACCACACTTACAACACATTACAAATGTGCTAATGAAATTAGCGGACACATCCTATGGCATCTGAAAGTTTCCTTGATTAAGTTGCCCAAGGGGAAACCTTTTCATTTCTCCTTGCAAATAACATGAACAAGAAAAGAAGCAAAGTTGTCCACAGCTACTTGGTGCCTGATTAACACAGTACATGCTGCTTCAGTGTGCTTGAAGGATAATAATTCAATTTAAAGGTGTACATTAGAAGCACACATTGTAGCTGATTCTGTACATTTTTAATTAGCTTAACTACCAGGTTTAGAGAGGGAAAGCGAAGCTCTTGCTGAGATGTTCCCTCAGTACAGAATGACACCACACTACAGACTGTCGGTTATCCAGAATAAAGTCACTACACCACCCTGATTTCTTTCCCAGTGTTGTTTGATAATCCAGAAAGTTCCTCCCACTCTTATCCATATCCATCCCTCCAAGTACTAAAGGAAGCAAACTTGTACCAGGGGATTTCACATTGTGTCACAAAAGCTTGAAAATAAAAGCAGCACAAAACATTACTCATTTCTGGCATATACCATGATTTCTGTTCCAAAATTGCACCACTACTGCACTTTCCAGAAGTTTTATCATCAGTGTTATGTCTTTTGTAAATCAGTGATCATCAATAACAATATTACAGTTTTGCCTGTTATCTCATTAATCTGGTATTACTCATTCTCCTTCTCGTAATGTGTTCAACAGTGTTATTACAACATTGCTGTTCTCTTAATTGCTGTTAAAAAGCACAGCCATCAGAGCTCTATCACTTGTGGCAGCAGTTTCCAAACTTTCTACCAGGCTGCTTGCCACCTGGTTTCACTTCAGAGTTGACTATTTCTTCTGGCTGGCAACCCCCACTGCTGCAGCTGCATTTCTATTAGGGTCAGATGCACACTCAGGGTAGAGGGCCTTTATACAAGGAACCGTTGTCCTATGGTGACCTGGCCAGGTCATAAAATCCTTTCCCCCCGCCACACACATTTCCTGTCTATCCTGCAAATTTATTGTAGCAGAACAGCTGTAAGATGGAGACTCCACATTTTCAGCACCTTGTGAGATGCATTCATTTTTCTCCCAGCAAGACATCTTGAGCCGGGGGATGTGATGGAAGTTCCATCAGCTGAGGTTTTCATGATCAACTGGATGCGATAGTGGAAAAAGGTAGCATCTTGCATTATCCCCTCAGGACAGCAGACTTGGTGATCTAATAGGTCTTTTCCATTTTTTAAAATCTACAAACACCAAGTAAATCATGGTGTCACACTTTCCCTGCATCAAGTTCAATACACTTGATGGCTAAGGGGAAAAGAAAATAACACCCAAAAAGCATCAATGCACTTCTAAATTAAACTAATGGAACAGTTCATCTAATCTTTAAATTTTATATCTGGAAGCAGGTATAAATAAAAGTTTCTGAAGTTTCACCATCTTGGCATCTGATAAAGTCTGAGCATTTCCTCTAAACTTATGGTGTGTCCCTATGGTGTGTCCTTTAAACTGTACAGTGTATCGAGGCTCCGTATTACAATTATTATGGTAGCATTGTAAATGGTGATGTAAAATATTTCAAAATGCATTTTGCAAAAGTAAAGCAGAGTTAATGTTTTCCTCTGAATAGTTAGATATAATGGCTTATACAGAGATATGCAACGGGCTTTGGATTATAAATCAGAGAGTCCAGAAACTTATAACCATGCTCCTGCAAACAAGGATTGCTAGTGGGTTTTACCAAGAGATGCTTTCTGAGAGGTGGATGCAAATCAGTTCCCCAAATCTAAATTTTGAAGGTTAAGGGGAGTCTGTAATCTCACTCTGAATCTGTATCTGAACATCTGTAATAAACACTTCAGTGGAGTCCAAATGACTGAATAGAGACTCCTTTGAATCACAAGGAATCCAAAGTCAAATCTAAACTTTCTAAGCTGTTCTGTAGTCTGCAATTATTTCAAGGGAAGTTGAAGGTGTTCAATAGCTCTGGAAAATCACAGCCTAAATTGTACAGAACACATGGCAATACAGGTGATAGTATTATTACTCCCTATCTCAGGAGTTTGGGAAGACAAAATTCCCAAAGTAGACTCTTTCAGGTTCCAGGCAGTGCAATCACTTTAGTTACATAAGCCACTTTCCCAAAATGCATGACTAGTTAATGTTTTTGTACTTAAAGATACAGGTCTTTTAGCATTTTAAAATGTTATTAGTGGAACTGAGGTGGCTTCCTTTGAGAAAAGCAGCTTCCAATATTTTATACAGAAAAAAATATTAAACAAAGCAGAGAAACATTAAAGTTTAATGCTGAGCTTTCAACGTTTTATTTTTCACAATTTAATCCCCGCCTTCTCCATTCATTTATTGTCATCAGTTAAAAAGTAACTTGAACACTTCTTTCAATCAAGGAATGTGCCTACAGAGTTCTGTTTCATTTTCTAGTGATACCTGAAGGTCGCCAGTGCCTGCGTGACTTCCACCATTTGATTGACTACAATTACTTGTAATACCATTTCCTTATTTAAGGGTCTTCTGTGAGATGATAGCAACAAGCCCTGAACTTCTACTATCATTAGAACCAATGATCATCAAGTAAACAGATCTGTTCTAAGTTAGAAAAGGAAGAAAACGGAGGGAACAGCCTCCAGTGAGAAGTAAGTTCCTCCCAAATGAGTCTGAAAACAGAAAATTCAGGCTTCTTGTCAGAATCATCCTTGGGCTCTACATCTTTGGAAGAGTTTAATTCTTTCTAGCAACCAAATGAAAAATAAGGGGATAGCTGCTTCATAATTTTGGTGTGCTAGCAAAATGCAGGCATGAAAGGAAAATAAAAACCCATCCACCCATAGACCAAAACAGGTGGCAGAAGAGAGACAGGCCCAGGGATTTTTATACCTTACCTTTTCTACCACATACAGTAGTATACTTCAGCCAACTGCTTGGATTTTATTATTTTTTCATGCCCAAGGATTGAGATGCACCCTGCGAGAGTACATGTTACGAAGCAATACAAAGGACAGCGGATTTCACTCAAGGCAGTACCTTTTACACAAAGGTCCACAGATCTGTTTGTGAAGGCTGCAGTCACAGAGCCTGGTTCAGCTCCAGTCACTCCAGTGTCTTAGTCGAAAGTCTGATTATGTAACCACTTTGCTTCATCATACCCTTTCACCAGGGTCACTCATGTTAGCTCATTCTCCTCCCTATCACTCTGTAATTACACTGTTATCTAAATTATTATTTTAATTTCTCACCACCCACTATCCCCAGTGCATAGTCTGTACTCTCACTTCCGCAGTCTTCCAGGCTGTGAGCTTCAGGTGTTTAGTTTGTCTCCTTACCCACATCAAAATACTTAAAGGAGTGCTATTTTCTCCTCAACCAGACAGGCAAATATCTGCATTTTGTTGCATAAGTGGTCATGGGAAACAAAATAAAATGTTTTGGGCAGCCTATCAGGTCGACTTTGCTTTAGAATTTGACAGTTGTCTATTTGCCTCGTGCTGTGCCTGTGGCTGTGCATGCATGCACATGCATGTGTGTGTGTGTGTTTAATTTGCCGCACACTTCCTTGCAGCTCTACTGCTTTAGAGCATGTGTAAGTCCCTACTTACGCTGAGTACTTCCCACACATCCCTGTTTAGAGCCATGCTGAAATCAACTGAACTCTCCAGAAATGCAGGAGCCTGAGCTGGCATATCCCAACACAGGATTAGGATTTAAATGAAAATGATTTTTACAACCTTAATTACGTGGCATAGTTGCCACAACTATCAATAATGAATGCTTGCTTCGTTAGCCAAAAAAATCATTCTTCAAGCAAATGCTTTCTACTACCTTCAAATAAGCTTTTAAAACTCAAATCTCAAATTTGTTTAAAAATCCAACGAACATATATATTTATAAATAGTTTCAACAAGTATAGCATGCTGAATAGAATCCAAAATATGGTAAGTAATATAGCAAATGTAATATGTAATGTAATATGACAAAAAATATGTTCATGCCTTTATTGAATGCATGACTTTCTTGGGGCATAGATCTCAACCAGCTTTTGATTTCATATCTGGACCCAGCAGCTCTTTTCTTCAAGATGCATTTCACGTTGTGATATTGGTGTAACAGATAGAAATATACCATGTAACTTGAAAGATACATTTCATTATACAAGTCCCTATTTCCCTATGGGTTTAAAGTTACACCAAGGTTATCCAAGTTCTTAACACAATTCCTTCTTAAACACATAATTCTTTCATTCAGTTTACTTAATTTCTGGCTTTTTTTCCCCCGACTCAGGAATAGGCTACACTAATTCAGGTGCAAATTAAACTTCCAGCAGGCTGCTGTACTCCTTGTACTCAGCCAAATACATACTTTGACTTCAGCTTTTTACTGTTATGATTTTGATTGTGTAACACTAACAAGGCATTTTACACATAATAGTCTTCAGGGATTATTCTTGGGTGGTTACAGCTACTCAGCCTCTGGCTCTGTCTCTCATGTTGTAACACCACACAGACCGAGCAGTTCTTAATAGGTATTCATTTATGCAGACCAGACCACATATTGTTGGATAGCCCACAAAAGTGGAAGTTTTCCTCCTTGCCTCCTATCCCAAGGGGAGGCTGGACACATCTCTCTTGCATCACCCTCACGTGAATGCTGTTGTCCTGCAGCCTGTGACTTCTTCCCCTCCCCTGTGCCATCACAGGAGGGAATCAATTCATAAACTGCTGAAATCAGTCTCAAAGGAGCATTTTTTTTTCCCTCTTGTGCTTAAAGGTAGTCCTGGGATGGAAGGAGGGAGGTGACTGCTGTTTTTCCTTTGAGTTACCTAAGCGTTAGTGCTTCAAAAATGAAATCAGATGAATATCTCATAAATAGCGGCTATGTTATAACACTTTAAACACACATGAAAATTTACTCAAGAGATTTCCAGGCCAAGTGGCTTCACTTCATTTTGGACAGTGAGATCTGAATCATTCCAAACCGTACAATGCAAAATCAGAGTTGCTGAATGGTCAGCAGAATCAGTGCAAGCTCTCAGCGAACTTACACCTGGTCCAATAGGCCTCTGCTGAAATCTACCTCAAGGTGAAAGGCAGCCTAAGTGTTGTTCCACCTATGCTCAAAACAACATGAATTCACTGGTTTTTTTGCATGATTTTTCTTATGTTTAAAAAGCTCATTTACACGACGTTACTCAACTGAGACGTACTGGAAATTTATCTTGGATTTAAGTATCAATTGTTGTTTACTAAAAAGGTTGTAAACCCTGTCAGATAATGTAGAAATATTGTGACTGAAATATAACTCAGTAATAACCTTTCAGATCTCTATCATGCTCTTCATTTTCTTATTTTCCCCATACTCTCCAAGGTTGACTTTCTTATTTTGCAGACATTTTCCCAGCGAGTTCATGGCTCCCCAAGCTCAGTGCATATCTAGTTAATTTGCTCACATCTGTGAGAAAATAACTGCATTTTACCAAAAATTCAATGGGTTGACCATTTCAGCCAAGTCACCCAGAGGTCACGCAGCAACAGAATGATCTTAAAGAGGCATTTGTGTATCACTGTGAATGGCCCATGCTTTTATAAAATGATTACAAGCTCTGACTCATGACAGTTGCAGACAGCTGAGTTACTTTTCTCCCTTTGCTCAGCTTGATTCTGCCCAAGAGGAAGAATCTCTGTCTTGCATTCTTATCTTCAGCTCTCTTTAAATAAGATGAGATATTTCTCAGGCAGAACAAATAAGAATTAGATCTCTCTGCGAGAAGAAATACTGCTGTAGCCAGGTTGAGCCTGTGCCCTTTTGACTAGGCACCCACTCAAGAAAAATTCTCTATTTCAGAGACTCTGTACCCTCTTTGAGCTTTATTTTGTCCTCAGTCTTCCAGGATTTTGTTTTTGTTCTTGTTAATAAAGTGAGCTAGTTTAAGTTAGCCTATCATGAGCATGCATCCCTTTCCCTCAACCCAAATGGTTGCTGTAATTTTCCAAGAATCTAAATAGAATCAAAATTAATCTGCTTGTGTCAAGACAGAGTTTTAATTCTGTACCTTAACAGTTTCACACTGAGTTTTCACATAGGCATGTCAACAGGCCAATATTTTTAGGTAGACACTACAGATAATATAAATTAGATAAACTCTGGATAAATTACATAAAACACTGATGTATAGCTGGATATGCTAACCATACATATAATAAAATGGAGAAAGAGCAATCTGGGGCTAATGGGAGCATCAGTACCATATGCCTTTAACATGGTTTGCAATTATCTCAGTTAAAGATTTGGAAATTTTTTGTACTTCCTTTTTTGGAAAAAGCTGGAAATCAAATGGCGAAAAGCTTTCTGGGAAAATATTTACAGGCTCATGATTGAAAGTGCAGAAGTTGATTAATATTAGTAATAATACTATAAAACTGATTTGTTTTGTTTGGAAGAGGATAGGTCGCTTGGAAAGCTGTTGCCACAGTGCTGTTGTATAAAATCAAACTAGAACAACCCAATGGAACTCACACACTTGTAACTGGCAGAACAAAAAGTGGGGAAAAAAATACAGCAAAATTTGTTCAGGGTTTCCCCCTGAATAGACAGAATTTCAGATCTGAGATTTCCCATTCTACTTCAGTTCTATTTATATAGCTCCATTCTATTTAACTTAGCTCAAGTATCTGTGATCCATGTAAGCAACAAGGAGGAGTATGTGTCTTCAGAGATAACTTCACAAAAAAAACAAACAAATCATATTACACCTGCTTCATTAGTGCTTATGCCTGTATTTTGAGGAAGACAAAGGCCTGGATTCATACCACCACTCCAGTTTTAGGGGCCCACATGTGCAGGATTCCTCGTATAATGGATGGAGACTGACACTTCTCTTCAGAGGGCGTCTTAACTCACCCACAGCTAGAACCAGCCCCCCAAAGAGATGCCCTCCAGTAAGGTGCTTGAGACAAATGGAAAGATACTGTGGCAGAACACCCCTGCTCTCTGATCCCAAGCATAGCTTACATAGATATGTGACATATACAGATTTTTGGGGAGCTTTTGTGGGCACACATGTATGCTAGGGAACATTTTTCTGAAGTACGTTCCTTGGGTCTTCTAAATACATCAGCCCACGAGGACAAAGGTATGAGGGCTGAAATGGACACGCACAGTATAGATCTTTCTAGTGTTAAGATAGAAGTTGAAATTCTAAAATACCACTCAGAGAGGAGTTTATTCAACTTCCTCCATGCAACAGAAATGACCTCCATGCCAACAGATCATTTTGAGACAGGACAAGAATTGTCAGGGCTCAGGGGAACAAACAGGGCTGGGGATCTACAGTCACTCAGATCTAATAGCCCCAAGTTACATGATAAAGCCAGCATACAGAGAGAAGACTGCAAAGTAACCTAGACCCTGAGCTACACTGTTAAGAAATTTTACCTTTGCCTCCAGTCCTCCTTCGCAAACAAACCAATTAACTGTGGAGATTTTTACTCCAGATACATATTTCAGAGCAGTCAGCAGTGAAAAAGTTGGTTATCACATGATTTAAATAAACATAGCTTTAAGAAAAGTAGATTCTTAAGATGAATCAAATAACTTTGGGGAGCCTTTTAGCTCCTGAACTGTTGGTTCAGATTCTTTTGTGGAAGCATACAGGTTCAGCCAAAAAAAAAAAAAAAAAGAAAAAAAGAAAAAAAAAAAAAGCAGCATGCATCACTTGCAGCAACAAAATTGGGGGAGGGGTTTTGCAATTCGAAGGACTGCAGAAACCTGATTTCATTCCCTCCTATGATATAAAATTGCAGTGGGCAACAGGAACAATCAGACTTTGTCATGACAGGATTTCCCTCCAAAACCTGTTAAAAGACAGAAGCATTCAAAATCAATGAATTTTCTAGTGGTCCATGCATGTGTTAGATAAGCACATGGGACAACATTAACCCTGCATTCCATTTTAACATGAGCATATCTGCCTGGGCGGATTTTACCAAGGGAATGAATGAATAACTGACATCCTCCTCCCTGCCTTAAGTCTGTCCTTGCACTATAGCCTGCCTTACAGTGAGTTTAAATCAAATCTAAAAATGTTCAGGACATATAAAAGAATAAGTTAGAGAAAACAATAGCACTGCAGTAATACTGTCCAGCTATCTTCATTTTCTCCAGCCTCAGTTTCTGTCAGAGCCTCCTTAGGCTTTCTGCTGTGCTCATGTTTGTTAAGAACTTATTTCAGAGTTGGGATTCCAGAAAATGAGAAAAATTCTTGCACAGCTCTCCCGGCACTGCTGGGGAAAAGCTCTGAACATGAATGCCTCTACTTACAAAGGACCCAGTCCCACTCAGGCAGAGCTCCAAGGCAGCAGGAGACCTAGCAGAATAAGAGGACCCCATAGTTACACGAGAGGGCTTTGTTCCTGGAAAGGTAAAGCTGCAGTGATGCCCAGACTGCTGTAGGCCAGCAGCCAGAGCCACCACGCACACCTGCAGGCTGATACAGACCAGTGCCCTGAAATGGGAATGGTACAGGAAAGGAAAGCTGTAAATGCAGTTGGGGCTCTCATATCCAGCAGCTCTATGAAGCTTAGCAGAGACTTTCCAGATGCAGGTGCACAGAAGCAATTGCCAGCTGTGAGCGAGCAGGCAGCAGCAAAGGGAAGAGGCTGGTGGGAAGAGGCAGGCAGATACCAAAACTGGCAGGAGCAGCTGCCAGAGCTGCAACGGTATCATGAGGCTCTTTCGTCTCTTCACCTCCATCTGCTCTGCCATCACGATTGCCTGTTTGCTCCCACTTCCCCCTCTCTGTTCCTTCAGAGCTCTTTCATCCCAGCTACAGCCTCACTCTGCTTATCCTTCTCCTGCATCCCTCTCTAGCTTCTTCTACCTTTTACCATACAAAGATCCCCTTTTGGCAAAGATTTGCCTCAGCTACCCCCCTAGACCATTCCTCTCCTCTGCCTCTTTTCATGAAATCTTTGCAGGCCGCTGCAAATCAAGCACCTTCCTCTTCCCTAAGGTTCTTCTTGTTAGCTGCTCTGAGGCAAGGCAGTTTCTACAGTACCAACCATCTTAGGAGGGTGATGGCCCTGTGAAATCCCACCAACCTCCTGGCTTCACAGTCTTTCTGTGTTTGGTGGTGCTAGAATACTTTTTTGGTATTGTGAAATAATCAAATGCTGCCACCACTACTGCCCAGCACACTGAAGACACAATTAGCAGCGTACACATAAATAATACTAACAAGACTTTGCGACTTGCATGTGGAATAAAAGTTACTTAATTTTTTTGGAAAACACACTTCAGGTCATTTAACAAAACAAACAAAACCATATTATTCTTTCTTCTTTACACATATGCAGCCCTCTACCCGCCTGTGTACCAGAGAATCTCTTAAAGGCAATTTCACATACTATTTTAAAAGGCTATAAATAGTTCTCTTAAAACACTAAGTGATACAATCAAGTGAGATGGTCTGATAATAAAATGGAGAAAGAATGAGAGAGAAAAGTCACATATACATTCATGAAGTCACATACCCTTGTACAATGTGAAATTATTCTAAATATAACTTTCTGATGCTTTTAAGACGGGTAGAGACATCAGACAGAGAAAAGGGGAGCGGAGACCACAGACTCCAGTTTTCAACTTCTCTGCCAGTGTGAGACATTGCACTAGAACAGCCAAACAGAAGACAGCATATAGACATATATAACTAGACAGGATAAGAAATGTGCAACAATGTTCTGGGTTTTGCAAAGCATCAGCACTAATTCACTGTCAGTCTTCCTCCACACTGAAAACCGAGAGCAAACACAAAAGCCACAAAGACTGCATCATGCATGCAGGGATCTGTCCCTCAAGATGCCTATCAGCCACAAACCCTCTGGCATTCCTCAGTACCTGTTGGCAAGGCTCCCCGATATTTTTAAGTGGCCGCAATCCTTTGTTCACTAACAAAAGCAATTCTGCACAACTTCATAGCCTGCTCTGCTGGTCCTCCAAGAAAGGTTTTTGCTTGCAGAGACAAAAGTCTTAAAATCCTTAAAAGCCTCCTCACCTCTGCTCCTACCACTCCAGCCAGCTGCTTGTTAATGGATCTGAGGGCTTTCCACTCATTACCTTCCACACTGCGATCTGGAAACCCTAATTTATCCCTCTGCCTCTGGCACCCCTCTTGATCTCTCTGCGATTGCCGTGCATTGCAGCTCCCTACTCCATATTGCTTCATCCCATACTACCACTGTCACAAAATCATCTGTTTACTCTCAACCGGAGAAATAATGCTACTCCTGTCCAACTGTGGGCTGCCTCAGCATCCAGAGGCAACTATGAGCCTCATGCTCACCCCGACTGCTTCCTCATGCTCAACACAAGGGCTTTCTCCTGTTTCTCGCCACACAGTCCGTTTCTCAGTCTCTCTTACGGCCACAAATTCTTGGAATCTGATCTAAACCAGGCTGGTACTACAGTTAAAGGCCAGAGTCCCCAGCCCTCTTGCACACTGGTTTCTAGATTATACAAAATACCCTTATCTTTTTAGGGCAGCCAAACTACTTTGCCAGTGTGTGGGACTTCCTAT
This sequence comes from Dromaius novaehollandiae, assembly GCF_036370855.1. Classification (NCBI taxonomy): domain Eukaryota; kingdom Metazoa; phylum Chordata; class Aves; order Casuariiformes; family Dromaiidae; genus Dromaius; species Dromaius novaehollandiae. The sequence continues at coordinate 96,796,360 of NC_088098.1, read as the reverse complement.
TACAGTACTGTCAGCTTTTCTTAGCACTTTTAGCTAGGCCAGGTCATGGCTTGTTTGCTGTATCTTGTAGCACTTGTGAATCAGTACACTTCATTTTTCTGAAGTCACATTAGAGACTAGGACCCAGGTGAATTTAATCTCTTTGGAGAATATTTGGCCTTTATATAAACATACAGATTATAAATGGAGCCTTATGAAGAAATTCAGTTTTGTATGTAAGTGATCTTATTGCTTCACAGTTATGCTGTGCAGTGACTTTGTAACAAATGTCTAATAGTCAAAAGCACTGGCAAATGTTTTTGATTGCTTTTCTGTAGCTATTTTAGTCAGGTTTTGATTGTTTTCTCTATCTGTCCTATTTATTAACACCTTTGGTTTGCCTAAAGGCATCTAATGGAAGCATTAAGAAGTTAGGACAAAGGATCCAACCACATATTAGTCTGTGAATGAAAATTTTTCCTTGAGCTGGAAATGTTTTGAATTCAGCACGACTTCTAATCGTCATTTGGAACAAGAAAGAGCAGGCAACACAATCTAATTACATGCTCAGAACCGTCTGCAGGAAAGTTACAAATACTAATAAAGATTAAGCTTAACCATAAAAATCATATTACATAAAAATAAAAAAGGGTATACTGCCTTTAAGGGCTCAGGTAGCATTCTTATTCAAAACAAATGTAAATGTTATCATGAGCATTCTGCAAGTCCTGGTAGCGATCACATAAACCAATCTTGAACACAATAAATTAAGAACTCTTATAGGAAGAGGACTAGATGCTTTGAGGTATCTTCCATAGATTTCCAACACTCAGAATACTAGTTACCAATTTAAATCCTGTCCAGATCATGAGGGTCTGTACTGAGAGAATCATCTACAGCAATCAATTAATACTAGCAAATTTTTCTGTTTTTGTACTCTCCATAAATCATTATTCACAGTATGAGTCATGATTTAATCATTTAGAAATCCATGTTTTATGTATCATTTCAGCCTATGGAATGCTTGCAAATTATTTGCTGTTCATAATTTGTTGTCTGCACTGCAAATTTACTCACAGTCCAATTCTACAAAAGTATGACAAAGTTCTTTTCACAAGTTCTATGTCCCTTCTATGCAATTAAAAAAAAAAGACTTCTGTTATGTACTGGTTAAAAAAAAATCCAGTAAAATAAGATTTTTGTGCTGAAAGTTGTTTGCTGTTGCTGTCAGAAGAGAATTTGATCCAAAGACAAATACATTCCTAGATAGAGATAATTCAAGTATTAAGTGCTTTTCTTTCAAGCTAAGAGGAAAGAACACCTAGGCCTACCATCACAGGGGAATAACTAACAAGGAACATATTGTCCAAGGCAACATATGATATAGCTAAGATTCAGTAAAAATCCACATGTTTACCTTTTCTGTAAAAGCAAGTGCTGTGAATGGAAATTTGCACAATGTGGCATTAAAAGCACAACAGCCCTGAGGAAGTCATCATGATGCGACATGGCTTCTTGAGCTCAGAAAGTGGTGGAGAAAGAGGGTAAAAGATTTCCAACCAGAAGAACAGCCCTTAACTGTTATCACTGGGTTCAGAGGAGCCTGTGTATTTGTAAATAATTGGACTACTCCCCACACCACACCCTCTTCTGCCAAAACCCTACCTGAAGCATCCATGTCTTTTCTACTATCATGACATCCTCTGGAATTCTATTCATAGCATCCCTCTTACATTGCATCCAACATTTCCACAAATAGCTGATCACCATACTCATAGAGTGAAATCCATAGGAGGACAGAGGACATCTGTAAAGCCTGTGGACCTCTTAAAGTCTGCGCTGAAAACAGAAACAGTAGAGTCTCTACAGAAGTTTCATGGTTCTGTTCCTAGATTTCTTTCTTTTTGACTTTTTTTCTGGATAACTCTGAAGCACTAAAAAATAAAATAAAATTGAAGTAGCTAGAACAAGACTTATAAAACAAATATCCATGGAGAATTATCTTCATACAAATGTTTTTGAGACATTCTCTATCTATGAACATGCTAGTAAATCATTTATCTGGTGGAGTGATCATAGAAAGCCAGAGAGGTAGCAGAGACCTTCAAAAGAATTTCCAGTTTCTCTCTGACTGGACAGTTGGATACATTTTTACATCAGCTGCCTGCTCACCAAAGAAGTTTTTGTCTCACTGGAATTAATAAAAACTACCGATGCTAGTTCAGCCAGAATTTCACCCTGATGACTTAACTGCACATGTGAAATATATTCTCTGTCTTGGTCCAGCTCCAAGAGAGTACGTGACAGAAGTATTCTAACAAAACGAAATGAGCTTGAAATTCAAGGTTCTTCAGATTTCATTAAAAATTCACAAATTAGTCTATTCTCCCAGAGAAATGGGACAGGTGTCAAGCAAAAATAGACTCCTTTTTCTGAGAAAACATGGGTCTACCATCAAAAACATTTCAATTTCCACTTAGGCATTTTTCACTGTGAAAAACAGTTACCCTAATGAAACTGTGAATGAAGCCTGATTTGGGAGAAGAGTTGGAAATGAAACAGCAAAAAGAAACCCAAATGTTAAAGTCCGCAGAACAGAATATGTAAATTTTGCAAAGCATTGTGTTGGACAAAACCAGAATTAAAATGTTATTCCATTTTAGCAATTTCCAGAAATTATTGGAAGTATTTCAGTTACTACAATAGGGTTTTATATCAGGTTCCTATTAACTGTGGGATATTAAACACTTTTTTACAGAGACAGTTCCTTATGCCACAGCTGAGATGCACTGGTTGGGCAGTTTCTGAAAGACTGTACATTTGTTTGGATGGTACTAGTTGTATAAGCAAAAGGAGATAATTTTTTTCCAAAAAGTCAACATGGCACCTCTTCTGAGAATTCAGTTCTCTTAAAAAGAACCTTTAGAACTGTACTTGAAAGTAAAAATATAACAACGAGTGCTGCACACAGTTCCACAAAATTTACTTCAGTACATCCTTCATCACACTTTCACAACATTCTTTTGACAAGCGATTATAAGGGAAAGGTAATTTTAGAGCTACATTTAGGAGGGAAAAGTAACCTGGCTGTCTGGAACATGAAAGAATGCTACAAATTAGATCTAGTAAAACAGTATAAGAAGTAATTCATTAGCATACCCTCAAAATACCACGTTAACTCTATAATTATTCAAGAAGGTCAGAGTTAGTTCTTCATGTATACTCAGCTCATCAGTGATTTATTTGCAAAAACTTTTTGAATCCCCCCAAAATCCTATAAGACTATGAAACATTTATTTTTTTAAGTCAATATTCAGCCTTTCCTATTTTTCTTCTTCCAAGGAAAAAGTAATCTATGATAGGAACTGAATAATCCCACAATTCAAGTGATGAGCAATGGCTAGTCAGAGATGTAAAATGAAGTCCTACTTCTTTCCTACTATTATCTCTCATTGCCTCAGTGGTCACTGGATATCATCAGTGATACAAACAGGTAATTTGGATATAATATCTGAAGGGAGGTCTGTTTGTTTAAGATTCTTAGATGGTATTTGTGGCCAGGACATAAGAACTGGTACACTGGATTAAACTATTGACTCATCTAATTAATATCCCAATCCTACATGGCATCATTACTGAAATTTCCAGTAGAATGCAAAAGGATTACCACAGCTGAAGTTTTGCAGTTAGTCAGGCAGCTTGTGCCTTGGTGTATGAGTGTTTTTCTGCTTAATTTTTTTTTTTTTTTTTTTTTTTTGTCCTGCCTAATACAACTGTGGAAGTTGTCACGAACCACAGTAAGTCTTTTGTCTTTAAAGAAATCTACTAAATAAAGGCAAATGGATTTTGAAAATAACAAATCATTTGGATAAAGTACAATTGATTTTTTAACAACAGCCAAACACCAACAGATTCAAAGGTAAATTAATCAGATAACATATTTTCAATTTAGCCACTTCTATTTCAGTAATACGGGTCTACACAAATGATGATGGCCCACTCATCAGCAAGGAATAACTCAGGGACAGAGATAACCCTGGTTGAAAGAGAATACGGGGTGAGAAACATTGATTGTTCTAAAAATCTGTTCTAAACCAAACTGAATTTGAATTAAAAAGAGTAAAAAACCATAGTGTAGAAGGAAAGCAGTAGAATAGGAGAAAAAAAAGGTACTTATGTGTTCATGTAAGTGTGTGAGTCAATATTAATTAGCTTATTAACTGGACAAGATGAAAAGCAGAATCCTCAGTTTATCATCTTCCTTGTATACCATGTGAAAAATTTATTTCACCAAGAGGGAAGGGACAATTTTGAAAAGGAAAGTAGGCAGTGAGAGCCAGTTCTACCAAAATCTGGAATGTACTTCCAACTGCTGGCCTGTAATGAGCCTCCAGACCCAGCAATGGGAATACACAGAACTGGACATTTTTATTTCAGAGCTTAGACACCAAGTCACCTTCCATGCAGGGATCTTCCATTCTGCACTGAGTGGGAGAGCAGACAGATAAACAAACATTCACAGTCTCCAGGCAGAAAAGTAGTACAGAGACATACTTGTTTTCCTGTGCATCTTCCTCTTTGTGAAAACATTAGTCTTCTAAGACATTGCTTTCCTTAGGATAAGAAGATCAGGGTCTCACAATAGTGAGGAGTCATATTAACCAACACTGATGCTAAAGATGATCTTGCAGTCAGCATAGAAAAGGATAAGGCATGCTAGGAGTGCATTAACACAGTCCTTCAAAGTCCTGTTCTACAGGTTAATTTCCCAGTAAAGGTAAAACCTGACCCTGTCCAACCATAATAAGGCCCAGACACCACAGAGAAATATCTAGGTCATCTTTGTGAGGAAAATGGGAAAGTCACAAGCCTCACCGGTGAACTATGCAAATCTTTTAAATGATATGGGCTTGTGGGGGAGTAAGGACACTTCTCCACCTTCTGAAAAGGAAAAGACAGATGAAAAATCTCTGCAAGAAAATCATAAAGGAAAAAAAGAACACACCCTATAAAGTTCTGTTGTAGGTTTTCCTGCATGAGGATATGATCAGATTGCCTATTAGCATGGGGCCCATTTCATCTAGAATTTATTTGCTAGGATGGATAGTGAGGCTGCATTATCCCACATTGGTATTTTTTGAGCTGTGGGTGTTCTGCATGATTAACAAAGACTTTTACATCACCTTTTACTAAGGTTTATTCCCATCTAGGCAATTAGATTTAGTCTATAACAGAGAAAATCAAATACAGGATTAGGAAGTGCCGGTTTTGCTCAAATACAAGCTTGTCAACATATGGAATTTGTGTAGAAATATATTCAAATGGGCATTTGCAGGATGTTTGAACAAGGAATGGTATTTTTTTTTCAGCTGAATGTATTACTCCTCAGAGCAAGTAGCTAATAGAGTTGGCAGAAAACATGGAGCGTGCAAGTAGTCACTGAACAGTTCTGTTTAATAGAAGTACCTTGGCCTCAATCTGCCACATCCTTCTCAATGCTACTTTATTCTGGGGTTTTTCAAAGGAACTCAGAAGTGTCCCTCTCAATAACTGCACTCTGACCTATAATATTTCTGAGAGGTAGCCAAAGCATCAGGGGCTCTCAAAATGAAGCCAGGGCATTTTCACACAACTGGTGTTGCCCATATTTGAAGTCAGATGTTTGGCAGAACAGGAAACGTGTCGATCCAAAAAAGAAACAAAAAAGAACATTGTAAACACATACAAGACTTCAGTGTCCATATTCTGGAAGTGTCCAAAACTTCGATTATGAAATCTGTCTACCAAGACATCATTGAACTCTTGAAGCATTTAAAACTTCTAAGTATCCTAGTTTTACCTTAAAGTATACTGGTTGCCTAAGGCTCTGCTACTAGGCATGCCCAGATCTTCTGTAGCCTTTTGGCCTATCTCAGATCCAGTCCTGATTAGGATCCAGAAATTAAGATGTTCTTTTCTGCCTATATATCCTAAGATTCCATTGAGCACTTATTGGATTGGCATCTGCTGAAGGATAGATGTGACTGCCATTTTCACCTCCTATTGTATGCCATAGCCAAGCATTACCAGAGGAGAAATGCTAGAGAAGCTCCATTTCTCCTTCTGTCTGAACCCATTATAACCTATTAGCTAGTGCTAAAATCATCAGGGCAGTGGCTGCTGCTGGGTGGAAACACTCTATATGCTTCTTGTTCAAATGTGTCCTCTACGCAAAAAAAAAAAAAGTTTTTACAATTCACAAGGCTAAATAAGACTCCCTAGCTTCAAGTACAGAATCAGTTGCTTTAGTTGACAAGTAAAAGATGGAACTGAGTGCTTTAACCACTGGACAGTTTTGCACAATGTTTCTGTAAATATTTATCATTTTGTTCTGCATGCTGGCACAGTTTTATGCCAGCCAGGAATGGATTCTGCCCTTTATCCAGACTGTCTTTAAACCTGGCAGGTGGGGGACTCTCCTGGCAGGAGATGAGAAATGTGAGTTTGAATTCCATTGAGATTAAGAGGGAGAGAAGCATGTTTAGGTCTCCAGGTCCTGTGCAAGTTCACTAATAAAAAGGCTAAGGAATAAAAGGGATTGGAAAGAGGTGTGGGCAGCACCATCTGCTCCTGTTTTTAAATGAAAAAGAGAGATTCTCTACTCTAGTCTCCAAGGACAGGACATGAGGGTCTACTTTAGAGGGATGATTTCATTTTGCCACCCTTAATGGATGAAGACTCCTGTATGGCTTTGCACAATTCAAACCCCAGCCCTACCTTTGAATTTCCCATGAGTTCAGCCCAAGCAACTCCCCAGCTGAGCACAGCGACCTCAGCGCACTATTAGCTACATCCCATTGCAGGGCAGCTACCTTTCCCAGTGCAACACTGTGCTATGCAAAGAGCCACAGTGCCTCATACAACGTTTCACATCGGCACCAGGCACTGCGGTGTTCGGTGCTGCCGTACCCTCACCACCTCCTGGGAGCCCACTCAAAACATTTTCTTTTGGGGAACCGTTGCCTCAGGTCGCTCCCACTGAGTGACCTGCTGCACAGCACACATTAGCAGCCAGCTGAGGACTGCTGAACTGTAATTACACACAGCCCCTTCCAGGGCTCAGTGGGACATCTATCTGTCACCAAGTATGGGGAGGAGGGAGCACTAGCCTTTTCTCATTGCAGTGACACTATTAGATATGCCCATCCGTATCGCTGGCTGCAGAACCAGGCTTGCGATTAGGTGGTTAGGGCCACTTTTGTTTTGCTTTTCAGACATTCCCCTGTTGATGTAAACATCTGCTGTCCTTAGCTATGACAGCAAAAAAGCGGCTGTTACAAAGCAAACCAGGTAAACTGTCAACAGTTAAGCTGTCTGTGCCTCTAACCAGTTGCAAAATAGCAGCAAGAGCTGCAGATTTCTTACTACCATATGCCAATCTAGTGTTCAGCTATATGGTTCCCATGTTTCTCTCTGCTTACTTCAACAGGATGAACAGATAAACAGAATAGTCTGCCTCTGACGATGGCTGCAATAACACTCATCATTACACCCACAACACCAAACTGAAGGTTTTCATAAAGAGCTGCTGCAGGCCACATAAACTGGTTACTCACTATTCACCAATGCTGTTAGTTAACAAATGCTCAGTGTTGTTGTTTCATTAGTGCCCTTGACAGAGCAAGGTGGCTGCTCCTGGGAAAAACATTCCTTTGAGGGCGATACGATGAGGCTGGAGTTTCTGCTCATTAGGCTACACACTACCAAAGGGCTTAAAAAACACAGACTCCTGCCAGAACAAATCTGAAATCAGCGGCTTTTGTCCGAAGAGCGTGAAATACTCCATGCAGCGGGTCTGGGATTGTTAACCTCAGTTGTTAGCATTCCACAGGTTTCAGCAGCAAGCACATTCCCAAGAAGTCAGAGCACATTTTACTGTATACCCAGGTATCACTATAAATTTTATTCAAGTCCCAGCTAATAAAAGAAATAAGCACAGCTTCCAGGAAGGAGGAGAGGGAGCTCAACTTTTACACATGACACCAAACTAAATTTTTTAAAACAAGGCAATCTGCTCCCTCTCCAGATATCTAACACGCAGCACAAAAGCATGAAGAAGGAGCTAGTCTGAATTACTTAAATAATCTGATTTTAACTAGTATATTTCCATATTTGAGGTGTACTATGCTCCCTTACACATCAGTTATTCTCTTTACTACATTTTTCATTTTGTGCCTTTAAGGTTAAGAGTCTGATAAACTCCCTTTTCACATGGTTCACTACGTTCATTGCCTGCCACCCCTTCAGTACCATTCTTTTAATTTCTTCTCTGTCCCTTGATAAGTAAAAGAAACTTTAATCTTATTAAACCCTTAAAAGCTTTAAGCTCCCTTTGCATTTGCACACTAATGCTTCCCTTTATTTATCTGAAATACCATTCTATCTTCAGTCAAATGTCCTTATTAGAAATGTGGTTATGATGCACATCCTTTTGAGCTGAACTAATGATAAGAAATGTCCTTCATATATACCTTTTACCTGCTGGTATTAAGATCAGCAGCACACTGCAATTCATTGCTATCAGAAATAAACAAAATTATGAAGCTAGACTTAAAAAAATGTTAGTTTTTTGTATTCAAGAAAAGATCCTCCCAGCATTTTGGGCTTCATTTTTCCTGTTGCAGTTACAGTATCTGCCTGTTTTAAAGGCCCATCTTCCATATTAGAGATTTTAAGAGAGAAGGAGTGAGACTTTCAGTTGACTTGATGATGGCTGGACTGGTGGCTACCCCAAAAAAACAGTCTTTAGTAACCACTGATGTCACTACCAGGGTTTGAAGCTATGCACATTTTGTGACTATTTGAGATAAGACATTCCAAAACAGTCTATTTTTCTGTATCAAGCTATGACTAAACGATCTAGTTTAACAAGTTACCATGAATCAGCTGAACGATGGTAACTGTCTATGCTTGTGTATAACATACAACGGTCATGAGATTACTTGGACTTAAGTTTCTTTCACTGATGCCAAAGCAAAATTGCCTGGCACTGCATTCTATCCTGGTGGCATACCTGGGTGCACAGGTAACATGGATACTTGAACGTAACCTGAAGCCTCAGTTACAGACAGAACTGTTAGACAAGTTATTGGGTAAAATCACAGTCACGAACCACATTATGTGAAAGACTGACCACTGGCCTTCTAAAACCATCTCTATCCTTCTGAACGAAGATGATCAAAGGAAAGAAAGAGGGTGAGAAAAGGACAAGGTTGCTCTTGGCTCCCCTTCCATGCCATATCACTTCAAGATCACACTGTTGAACATGAAATGCAATAGTAGCTTAATTAGGTTATTGATATTATAATGTTTAATTTCCTAAAATGCAGGTAAGGGAAACAAACTGCATACAATGCTGAAAAGTTAAGGGGAGATAATATTGATTGTACTCACGAAACAGAACTTATGCTATTAAGCAATAGGTTAGGATATAAAGATCTTAGAAAACAGGGTAATGTAATAAGAGGGAGTGGGAAGAAGTAGACTGGTCACTGCAGATGATCTGAGCATGTGCTAAACACAGGATATTTGAAGGCTTGCTGGGGAAAAAAGGTAAATTCATGGAGGCTTTATGTAGAGCATAAGAAAGATGATATCATATGCTATATTTTAAAATTTTAGAGTAACATTTCTGGGGATTCATTTGATGTATATTCTGTTTTTGAAACTAATGATAAACAAAAAGATAGAGATAACTGACAACATTGGAGAGAGAAACTTCTGTTTCCTAATGCTGCAGACTATGCCTAAACAGCAAAAGGGAGTTGTGATTGTAACACAATGCAGCACTCTCATGTTAACTTCAGTCTTCTCAGAGCAGCCAAAATACTACCAACACATAATGAAAACTAGCAGTTAAGGACAGATGACTTGAATTCTTGTCCCAGAAGCCTGGATCTCTCAGACTGCACTGCAAATGTTACCTGCATCAGCTAACTTAAAGTAGTTCTGCAGAGGCACATCCTCTGAGCTTCAGCAAAACAGAGACTAAACAGCAATAGGTTTGGGCAGTTTTTTTGTTGATGGCAAGAGACAGGGAAAGGCTCAAGAAAGGTGCTCGAAGGGAGTTCTTAGAAGATTTTCTCCATATGCTCATAACATAAGGGACAGTAACACTGTCATGAAAACATTACTCACCAGCTAGTGGAGCTTTCACTGGCAATGTGTTTCTGGCTTGTTCTTGGGTTATGATCAGGCATATTAAAGTGGGTAGAGCTGTGTTAAGAGACACAGTTAAAGAGGATGAGGTAATCTGAAAGTAATACGGAAAGTCAAAACTTACATGTAGGTATAGATTAAGTTTCACTAAGAAAAGTAACATTAATAACAATAATAAAAAGCCAAACAAAAAACAAGATAGATGACCTACACAGAGTACAAAAGGGGGCTGTGATGAATGGAAGTGTGAAGAAGTCAAAAATATCCACTAACAGAAACAAAACTGAAGTATTTAAGCAGGCGTCAATAAAATTCAGGAAACAACATGCAAGAAATGTACTTCCTTACTTCCTCACTTTCTCTCATGGTGGATGCTCTGGAGTTTGTATATGGGCTTATATCAACGTCCCAAACTACATGATGAAGCAACTACAAAGCGAAAGACCTTGTTGGGGGCATCAATTAATAGAGAGGCCATCTGCATAAATTTGAAACGCGAGAAACTCCAAAGGATAGCAAAAAGAAAGATTAGAGAGCTGGAAATACAGCTTCCAAGGAATGAATGAAGGACTGGTGCTCTTTTGTAAGAAGGGTAACTTTATGACCATGCTCAAATATGAAAATGAGGGAAAAAAGGCACAGAGGAAGGGAAACACACCTTTTCCCATGTCTGCTGGGTCAGGACAAGTGAAAATAGACTTACATTTGCAATGACTGTGATTTAGGTAAATTAAGACAGTTGGGAAATACAGGTTGTGGTATGTCCATCACTGGAGACTTTTAAAGAACAGGTAAGACAAAAATCTCTCAGGAACACTTCCTTCCTGGGACAAGGAGATGGACTAAGTAAGTTCCTGAGGTTCTTGCAGCTCCATTTTTAAGACTTTCTGTAGACTCAAAGAGTGCCTGGAAAACAGGACCTTGGGAGTCTTAGGGTTTTTGCCCCTTGTACCAGTCATGCAAGCCACAACATTCCTGGATGTAATCTGAAAATGCAGAAGTTCTGCACAAGCGTTCTGCAGAAGATGTTAAATCCCGCAAAATCCTCTCCCAGGTAACTTCAGTGTCCTTGTTAAGGACGGGGTTCACAGAGGAGACATTTTTAGCTCTGCAACAGAACTACAGTATGTTCAGGAACAAGTTGCTTCATTTGCCTGCACCTGTGAAATGAGGAATGTGTTGCTTACCCCACTCATACAACATGGGGGATGGTTATGAAACTTATCTGATTCAAATTCATAAGTAGCCTGAGATCATTAGATGGCAGGTGAAACACACATACAAGGTCTCTTTGTTCTGTATGTAAAGCACATTTGCACTGTCAGAAGACTAATACAGACATAGCAATAAGAACAGTTTGCACATAGAAAAAAATGTAAACTTTAATATTAATGCAGTAAGACTATTTGCACGAATATGTAAATGTCATTAACAAGCATTCAGGCCGTGCCACTTTGCAGGCGGGAAGGTGGCACAGGGAGGGAGAGGAGCACCACCTATAAATCTTCCAGGTGTCCTGCAGCGTGCAAAGAGGGGTGAACAGAGGTCAGGGATTATTTACACAAGAAGAAAAAATGGAGGAAATACTAGATCAGCAGGTGATTAAGGAACACAAAGAAAAACAGCATAACAACATTCAAACCATTGTATGTGTGTCAATAGCAAATGAAGCCTCCAGGGAAAAAGCCAAAACATTTATCCTGAATTAAAGCCAGCTGGAGTGCAGTTTAATGTAAACAGTGAAATTTGCTCTTTTGAAAGGAGATTTTAAAACAATGAGTTCACGTGCAGATCAAGAAACTGTTTCTTTCCTTGTCTGGACAAGCTATTACTGTAAAGCTCTTCTCCTGAATTCAGAATTAAAATTCCTTTTATCTTTGCCAGATCTCATCTGGAATACATTTAACAGAATCAGACATTACAAGTGACTCACTAACAATTAGGCTTCTGCCTCCGAACAGGGCACCCTTTGAATGTGCATGTCGCAAGGGATGTTTGGGGGGCGCAATGTCTTGTGAGATGGAATTCTAAAACAGGAACGTTTCTCCAAAAGAAAAACACAAGAAAATCATTCAGGTGGTAGAAAAAGATGTTTAAACTTCAACTGTACAGTGGGAAGATGATGTTCTCTAAAGAATGTCAAAAGCAGCATCTTTACAAAAATTAGATTGGAACAGTGAGTTGTATGCAACCTAATCATATTAACAATGTTAAAAAAATCCAGAAGCCTAACAGCTGTTTCGTATCTGAGCTATGGTAAACAGAGCGTCAGCAATCTCTGCCTGAACCATTCAAACACCAGAAAGAAAACTCAAAGCTGGTTTGGATGTTTATACGGTAAATACACGAAGAAAGTGAAAAAGCATGGCTCCACTTGGCCAGTTTTCCCTAGCTCACTAAATATACAATAAAAAAGAAACGCCTATGCCCCTTTTCTGCTGCTCAGCCTCTCCTAAACAAAAACACTTCCACTTGCACCCAGCGTGCTGGGCCGATTCCAGTCACAGGCACTCGCAGTCACGAGGGGCTACTAACAGCTAGATGGGGCTGTGAAAGTAGCACCGAGTGCCGAGCCAGCCTGCAGCGCCTGCCTGGGCCAGCGTTTCTCCCAAGCTAGCGCTGCTGCCAGAACAGACAACGTCTCCCTCCCGCTGCTGCCAGCTGTGCTGGGACAAGCTGTGGCACACCAGCGTTACTCACTCCAGTGGTCCCTGAATATTGATCAGGAGTATGCAAAAGTTTATGTCATCCAGAGCGAAGATTTGTCCAAAGCAGCTTTCAAAATTTTCCATGAAGAAAACATGAATCCCTTTTTCCCCCTCCAGCCCAAATCCCAGCATTAAATTCAGCTCAGTATAACTGAAATGTTTCACTGGAAACATAAAAGGGATTTATGGGTCAACGTATCTCAATACCGCAGATTCCTGAGGGAAATACTTATTCAAGAGCTTCCAGGCTCTGTTAGCTGCCAGTGTGGGTGGATGATAGCTGGAAACGTGGGAGCAATGACTGAGACCAGAGCTGCCCGGCTTGGGCTCAGGTGTGAGCAGCTTCATGAGGCACCCACCGCCGAGCTCGGACCTGCGACTGCAACCTCCCCCCCGGCTCTATGGGACCACCATTCCCCGACTAACCCGACTCTCCCATTTCCAGAAATTTAGAAAACCCAGAAACGGTGGCAGAGCTCCTATTCTCAACTGCGATAACTATTCATGAAAGAATTATTTTTTGTGACTGAGATTACTGGTTTGATCCTATGCACTTTTTTTTTTTTTTAAACCAAAGGGAACAACAGAAGCCCATGATTTATAAAAGAGTATTGAATAGCATTATATTCTCTTCTCTTTGTGATTTTTATGTATTTCCACAGTCACTCTTTGTGATTTTTATGTATTTCCATAGTCAAATGATCACCTATTCACCTTTCCAATTATCTTGAAAGAGCTTTTTCTTCACTGATTTATATACATAAAAGCCCCTGCCCTGCTTTTTTACTCCTCTGCTTTTCCCACTTCCCATCAGTCTAATCAGTGTCTTTCCTTTGAGCTGAAAACTCTTTGGCAGAAAAGAGTCTGTACTTAATCTTTTACAAGTATATTTTTCGTGCCTAATAAATTATTCTACTTCTTTTCTATAGCTGTTGGTAAACATAGTGCCAAACCAAAAATTTACATTGTTTTTAAGTTTTACATTAATTTTTAGGAATTTCAAAAGCAAGGTTACTCTTAATGAAATGGAGTATGCTTAAGTACAGTTAAGAAGCAAACGCCCAAAACTGGTTAAGATGATTTAAAGAAAAAAAAGAAAAAAAAGGGAGCTGTCTCACTTTGAATTTTTTTTTCCTATTAAGAATACTTCTAGTACCTTATAAACACCTAACTTTTCACAGAAAACAGGAAAACTGAAAACAAACCCTACTGAAAACAAAACCCCACTTCAGATTTCTAATAAACATGACAGGTAGTTAAAAAGGTTTAAACCTTAATTTTATGCAAAGAACAAGTGATCTTGAACAGTTTCCAAAATTCTATCCACAAAAATGGTGGTTTCACCATCCCTTTTCGGTCACCACCTTAAGCTAGCCTATAATTAATATAAGTCAAATACATTCATAATGTTTTTTCCCCACACATCATCCATTCCTTATCATTTACTACTTGTTCCCCTAGAATTCCTGAGGATCAGCCTCATGCCAGGAGCTCACACTGACAGCAGCAAAATACTTATTCCTCAGTCACAATCAGCTCTTAAACTAGCCTGAGCACCCCTCTAACCTTTGGGGATCCCAGAGTGTCATACTAGAGCCCTGGACACAGCAGATGTATTGCAAGGCACACTTTCAAGTTTCCTCAGGTGCAAAGAAATTGAAAATACTTTTGTATTTGTCACTACCTTGAAAGAGTAAAGACATGCATGCACAGAAACCAAACACTCACGGCACATTTGCAAACCTTATAGAAACTAGTGAACAGAAATGAAACACACATATTTTATTGCCACCTACTAATTAGATTAGACCCAAAGGCTTCTCTTCTCTTGAGTACTCGACCAGTAAACTGATGCAGATGCTTCACACACTCACAGCTGGAAATCCAATTCTACAGCATCCTATACCATCGGGTTACATGCGCAGTTGAGGATCTGGATATGCATCCTTCCCTTTATATCCCATGTCATTTGGGGGCGATTATTTGCAAACAAGGCTCTTTCCCATTCATATGCAGTTTTTTAATCCCAAAGCTGCTGAAAAGTAGTTTTAACTACTCATAACTGTTTCTGTTTAATGTCTGGGCAGGTGATACCACTTCTGGTCGTTCCTAGGAAACATTAACCTTTCCAAAGGAGGAGGAGAAAGCCCGTAGTTAGAGGGTTCTAATGAAAAAATTACTCCTGTCCCTCCCACCCACTTTCTCCTCCTGCTTTGGAAATGCTACTAACATTTGGGCATGGCCCATGACAATCATCACCTGCCCAGACAGTAATGGAGGCACTCAGTGTCTACTCTAGTACCTGAGTAAGTCCTAAATAAATTGCTAAACCATAGCAAGGCAGAACACCCCTTCCTGCGAGCTAAGACAGCATCGAATCTCAAGCTGAAGCTTCTTCACACTCTACATGCTACAGGATGATATGCAATTTCACACTTCACGCAATCACATAATTCAGATTAAAACATGTAGTTCACAGCTGGCTTTGCTAATGAGCAGAAACAATCACTCTGGAGCAATGTCTGGCTTTGGGGTAAAAGCCAGTCCTGCCTCCACAGGATATCACGGTATAATTGCTATACCACAATCGTAAGACTGTTGCAACTCTATGAGTAGAAGAAAGCTTTGCTTTTGAGGGCTACAAGACACTCATCCTATGCAGAAAAGGCACAGAAATTAAGACACATAGAAATGATAAGCACACATGCTCAAGCAGGTCAGAGGCTCTCCTATGGAAGGAGATAGAGATGCCTACCAGAAGGTTTTCCTATTAATAAAAATGTATTTAAAAAAATAAAATATCTTCTCCACTGTAGTCAGGCAAGTATTTGTTGTGCATGCAGACCCTATAGCTGACTTATGCATTCACCTCATTCCAAAGGCATTTTAATGTCATTATTTGTAAATAGTTCTTAACAAACTTGCAAAATGGTGAATGGGAGTATCTGATTAGTATGTTACCCAAAGCATCTTCATGGCAAAAAGAAAATTCACATGGGCTTTCTTCTGTGGTCTACAAACTACTACTTGTGTTCTTGAGGTTTGACTAGACACTGCAGGAAAGTAATGTCTCGACTTCTGCATAGCCCTCAGGATATTTACTGTGGTTCAGACACAGATTTTTTTTTTGGTGAGCATTTTCAGTGTCAAATCAGTGATAAAACCAGACAGTTAATACTGCAGCACTTTGAAAGCACATTCTTTCCCATCACTTACAGTGTGCATTAATTAGTGATTATTAGTATTAATTACAGTACATTACAGACTTTGCATTTTACATCATGGTTAGTAGCAACATTACAGTCCGATTTGTTCTTTATTATTACTGTTACAGTTTCAGAATTAGATGGCGCCTTTAGACGTTGCCCTGAGTAAAGGTGATGCGTATACTGTGTTGCTCTGGAAGCAGTCCTCAGAGGAACTCAGGAAAAAGCCCAAGCTTCCCTGAAAAAGACGGCTAGCACTAGGGGAGAAGACCATGGCAGCAGTGATGAGGGCATCTTCCTTGGCTCTAAACATCATAGCAGACCCACCAGGGTGAGATTGAGGTTGATGTGTAGAAGAGGAAAGGGCCCTGGATACTTGTTTGTAAACTTATCTATAACTCCCACACACAGAGCAGGATTTATTTACATTTTATGTGCCTGTGCAAAGTCAAGGCAGAAACCTCACTCTTCTATCTGACCTGCAATGCTGAACTACGCTCAAAACACCTCAGCCCTAAGTTAATTAGGTATTATTAAGAAGAACTTACAAGATTCCCTTTTCCAGAGTGAATATTGGCAGTGTGAACTGTAGCATGACACATGTTGTGCAGAGCCTAGTATAACAGCACAATAGTGACTCCCTTCTACTGAGAGCTCTCCCAGGAAATAACAGAACAGTAACATCAGATGTAGGGGTATAGTTACATACTACAACCTAGTCTGGTGCAGGCTATTTACAGTTCCGGAAGTTTTCTTCATGTAGTTAACAGATCACATGTAAAATAGATTCCCATTTCACATCTAAAACAAGTTTCTAGATGCTTTCTTGAATCTCTTAAAAATACATAGGAATGTAATTCTGAAATATCCACAATTCCAGAACAGAATTATGAAGACTTACCCCAGGAAGACTTGCTTCTACTCCACAGCATCAATAAGGGTGAAGAGCACACAAGTCAATCTATAACTCGATCATCACAGTTTTCTATAAAGGTGGCCAAAAGATTGTCACAAACCTAACTTTTTTTCTTGGCAATATATAAGCTTAATAAGTAATGTAAATTGGGCAGGCAGGTGACCTTGATCAGAGTTCCTCTGAGAGAAGCTGTAGCACTGGTTAAAAGGAAGAAAAATTATTCTCAGTCTAGAAGGAACAAATAATCTCCAAGAAAATTGTGCATTTGGAGCTGTTGTGAATGGGACCAGCTGTGATTGATCTAGTAGGATGCAAGTAATCTGGTAGCTTATTAGTAATGACAAGTGTTCACGGAAATAACAAAAAATCTCATCTTCATTAAAACCAAATGATCTGTAGAAGCAGAAGAAAAAGTAATCAACAGGACTGATTCCCAAATAAAAGACATTGGCTTTGTGTATATAGACTCTCTCCCATGTTTCTGCCCATTTGATTTCCTGATAAGTTAAAACTGTGATCCTAAAGAATATGTCTCACGCCTGCAGCGGCCAGAGGCGTCACAGTGCTCTCCTGAATCTAGCTGCTCTTCCAAGGCCCTCAAAAGAACAAAAAATTCTAAAAATGAACAACAGCATGATTCTCAAAAATGCTGAGCTGTTGCTCTCAGAGTACCCTACATGTTCTTTAATAGCAGGAAGCAAAGATGTACTTTTTTAGGACCTATTCAACAGTCCTCCCTTTAGCAGGCAAGGATAGTCAGCAATATCATTAACAGGTTGCAAGACAGCACAGCAGCTTCACAAGCCTTATTGAGTATTTTTCATATTGGCCCACAAAATAAGCATAGGACAAATTTCAACCCCAAATTCACTGTGTTGCAGCTACATCCCAGGCCATTCAGACAGTCACAGCATTGTCAGGATAGTAACATTTTTTGTTTGATCTTCTCTGTTAGTGACATGGGATCAGTTAAGATGACAAAGATCTAGGCTGAATATAACAACTGGGCTAACAGTAGTCAAGGACTATATTTCAGAGCTAAGATTTCCTAGGTTTTAACCAAGATCTTAATGAAAAGAGAGAAACTCAGTATTTTCCATCTAGTTATCAGTTGTCTCTGATGAATTTTACTTGTGGTTGCAGTATTAATGATACATCACACACATGTACTATGACATCCCAATGGTGGTCACTTAAATCACTATTAGGTCTCATAGAAAATTACTTCTGAGTGGGGCATTGACATTTCCTTTTTAAAGCCTCTCACCCTTAGGGGAGTTTCTATCACCAAAGCTATTAACAGTGATTTGGATCTAAATACTGTACTGTATTATCCGCATCCCGATGGCATAAAAATGGAGATTTCTGTAACATTCAGTTTTGACCTTTGGCTGAAAACCATCCTTTCCCTAGTTACAGCCTGAAGTACTACGAGGTGTTTCTTTTCAGGCATAAAAGCAAAATGGTGATTTATGATTAGCATAAGAGAAAAATAGCTTGCCCACAAGTTTATGACAGGGTAAGTCTATTTCCATGCCATTATTAAAATAAATCATAATGTTGCTACCTACTCATACTTTCATGGTTAACATATCTGGGTGTTACTCCTGCATTGCTGTCTCCTCCTCCCTCTCCCCCTTATTTTTCTTAAAACACATACATAATGCGTATACAGCATATTTTACATGAAACATACATTCTACAAATCTAAAATGCATATACAGTGGTAAAATTAATCCCTTTGTGGTTGAAATATGTCATATTTGATTTAGAGGTAGAGCTTCTGTGGTATATTTAGCATGATTTGCTCAGAAGGTAAAACTCATCCTTCTTTAAAATGACAGCACAAAGCATATGTGTCACTTCATTTCTACTTCAGTAACCTTTTTGAGGGCTAACCAGTAGCACAGGCTTTCCAACAGTTCTCTGCATAGGGTAAAAATGGCAAGGACCTCTCATGGAAGCAAGTGTGCCTTTCTTGAAATCCACAGTAACCACAGGCTGTGCTTTAATTTCCCCCATGAGCTCAGTTGCGAGTTTGGTTTGAAGGCAAGACGAGGAGAATATAAATATAAGTAAGTTTATATTCTTTTGGTAACTGGAGCCATCTGTTGCTACATCTAGAAAAATACGTGCTCTTATGGCAGCTTGTTGGTCAATGTTATAAAACATAGTCTCACCTGCTTCTTTTGATGACACGTAATACTATAATTCAGTTTAATACACCTATTGTTTGGGTCAGGGTTTGGGGTAAGATGGGATTTATTTGGGGTTTCAATTTTCCTCACATATTGCTTGCTGCTCATCACAAGCTTGTTCCAACTCCCCCCCCCCCCCCGAAATTTCTACACGTTTTTTCATGGGTTCCAATCACAGTAGTTCAGTTCAAATTAGGATACAAAATTGCATTCAAATTACAAGGAAAACTCCTACTGAATACCTTTAATAGGGCTTTTCCTTGCAAGACGACTATAAATAAGGCCAGTCATGCTGATGCTGCCACAGTTGTAGCTATATCGAAGTTATCTGTATGCCATTAACCACATCTGCAGATGCCATCCAAGACCCACCATGTGCCACTGGACAATGGCAGTAAAATTCTAAAGATCTTGCTCCGGATAAATCTTCTAACAATTTCAAAACATTTTTGGCGGTAAGGTAAGTACCTGGATTTTGCAATTTACCCTTAGTCAGCAAAACAATAAAGCATATGCTAAAGTCCCACAGCATGTCCTGAAAGCTAAATATTTAATTGTGCCTTGTTGGATAAGATAGATGCACGTGCTTTAATGTTTTGTTGAAGTCACTGACCTGGAGCCAGAGATCAGCTAGAGATAAGTAACACATTTTTATTACTGCAGATACCTTGCACAGGTAACTGTATATTAAGTCCTAATAACATCCACTGCATGATGAAATCACTTTTCATTTGCAGCCATTACATGTCTTCATTTACTAATGGAAGTTCAAATGCATAAAACTGTGAACTATTACATTTAAGTTGTTACTATTGTATGATAGTTCATGCTTGTTCTCCATCCTTTTTACTCGCTTAGATCTAAGCCTGCTATAACTC
Source organism: Dromaius novaehollandiae (assembly GCF_036370855.1). Classification (NCBI taxonomy): domain Eukaryota; kingdom Metazoa; phylum Chordata; class Aves; order Casuariiformes; family Dromaiidae; genus Dromaius; species Dromaius novaehollandiae. Next base: position 96,776,278 of record NC_088098.1, on the reverse strand, counting down.
AGTTAATTTTCTTGCTAGTGGATTTTCCCCAACATCCTCATCCATTTGATATCATCATCGACTCTATGACTGTGATTATCTAGCAGTAAAAACAAAATTGTGATTAATTACTGTAGATAGGAGAAACAAATTCAAATGTAACTTGTTTTCTGACATCTCCTTACTTTATTGCAGAGAAGCATGTGAATTCAATTAAATGTACTTCAGCCATTTATCTAGTTAATGTGACTCTCCAAGATCATTTGGTGCATGCAATAATATACAATCAATATGGCCTGCAAGAACCAGTCTGCACTCTGTACAACACAAACCAGGAGGTCATAGGGACATGTAAGTGTTCATTTGGTTTGGGTTAGCTTTTAATGATGTACATCAGTGTTAAACCAAAGAGCACGGAGCTACCTTGAAGTTCACTTTACCAGAAAATGTTCTTTTCAGAGCACTGGAAATAACATTGATGACTTCTGTTAGATTCAGGAGTTTTTATGTTTAAGTAAAACTTAGTTTAATTGGAAAGCTGGATAAGCAATTGAGACAAGCGATATCCTTCTGATCAGCAAAGTCTACTTTTCAAAAACCTAGATGCAACAGAGTTTGAAAAGACTGAAAAAAATACTCACCTATTTTAGAAATGTGGGAAGACGGTATTAAATAACTCTTCCAATCTCATATGAAGAACAAATCTGGAGACGTACTATCGAACTTAAGACTATGGTATCTACTACATGAATAATGTAATTTTTGCAGGAGCTAGTGATTCTCCACAGCAGGTCTGAAGTTTTACAATGGATTGCTTCACTGTTTAAACACATCAGCCTCATTCCCTCCTTTCTCTATTTTCATGATACCATTTTACAGCCTTGCCCCACCCTACTCCTCAGAAAAACAAATGTGCCTATTGTGATGCCACATTTTTGGTGGAACGGATAATTGTCAGAAATGAAGGACATGCCCGACTTACAAGTCCAGACAATACTTTCTACTGGACTATAGTAAATAAAGAAATTGTCAGAAGGGTGGAGTAGACTGATGTGATGTCAAGCTCCTTAATGTTGGAGTGGCACTGAAGACGGATATCATCATGTTCAACGTTGTATTAGCAGCATCCATTATTCACTAAATTATTAAATTAATAGACAGATGGTAACAATGGGCCTATGTCCTCAATTAATTAGTGAGAAGGAACTCAACTTCTGGTCATCTTATGTCTATAGATTTAATAATTTATAGAATAATAATTTATTGATTCCCCACTATTTCTACAGGAGATAGAATTCTATTTCAATAACCATCCATTATTGTCGGAAGCTGTTATTACTAGGCATTCTGGTAGCTTTACATGCACTAATTGCAAGATGGACTAATCTTTCTGGAACTTCATTCAAAACCCTGGGACTGGAACACAATAAAAAAAGAATATTGAAATAGCCTTACTGCAGCACAGTTACAAAATTAACCTCTAAAGAAACGAATGTATGAAGGGAGTGAACGGTGTTATGTTTCATTAGTTTGAACAGAACTCTTTTGGCTCTTGTTGATTAACTGAGCTTTTCTAATTGAATAAAGTGCAGATTTTAGAAAATATATATTTTTGATAGGCATTATCCAAAGCACAATAAAAGCTTTTTTCTAACTAAGAATAATCTTTCTATATTCAATCCTATAGCTTACACTGCAGTATATTTTGATATAGCATCAAATATGCAAATTGGGAAATACTCAACACAATTATTCACATGTAATAGCCATTTTCCTACTTCTGATTGTTAATATTCAAGTAATGGTAAGCTCCTTGAAGACAAATAATACCTCTCCCATATTTCACTTTACAGAGAAATCTGAAAAAGCTAGTTAAAATGTATGATTTTTTTGATTTAATTACACATTTTGGATGAAGTATTTTAGGGTGTGTAAAATAATAATATATTTGCTGGTCACCAGTTGCTGGCTACTTGTATGAATCTGCAGAAACAAGATGAGATGGAGAAGAGAATGAAAAAGTTGGTTTTCCATCCAGTGCAACAGTACATCCAGAAATGACATTCAAAGCATATCTCTGCAGTGAAGTTAACTCAGAAGGAGGTTTGTACCTCATTTTGAAACCCTCCCCAACCCTACCCCCCCCCCCCCCCAAAAAAAAAGGCATGGGTCAGTGATATGTAAGATTTAGGGGATACATACATGACTAACAAGGATTGAGAATCATGGCATGGTAAAGAAATAACTAAATGACAGTTTAGTTATTATTTCCCTTGAGCTGGTTAATGAAAACTTTGGCCAATTTTATAACGAACTTAGGTTCTAGCCTAAATTATTTGGAATGTGCTCTATAATATGCAGACTTTCACATTAAACAATGCGGGTTAGTTGGGAAGCAGCTGCCAATAGATGGAGGAAGCTTATGAGTGTTTTCTTCACTGGAATCGGTTCCTGAACAACAAGTGGTACCAGAACTAAATAAACTACAGAAACTTTCACAAACAGAGCAGTACACAAATAAGCTGCAGTAGAACTGAAACTCTCCAGAAGCATGGGAGACAAAGGAAAAAGATTTAAACGCTGCTTCTCTCTTTGTCGGCAAGCAGTGAGTGAAAACAGAAAAAAAAACCAAGAGTAGCTTTATTTCTGACAATAGTTGACTCTGAAGCACTTGATGATGTTAATAGTTTTCATTTAACCTGGCAGAAGAAGCTGTATTGAAACTGTATCATGAGCATTTGAAGAGAACTGTGCTCCATATGAAAGGAGAGGTGAGACACACTTTTAAATGAAAAATAAAAAAAGTACAGCAGCCTATCCAGCAATTTTGCAGGTGTTAACTGAATTCTTTATGTGAAACTCAGTTGCTGTTGGGATGGATCTGGGATAAGACCCTCAGATGTGCTGAAAGACCCAAAATTAGTTTTTGGCACAGCCAACTGATATTTGCTTTGTAATAACAGGCATTTAAAGCAAACTGAAGTTTCTGGATTAGTCTAGTCAGTTCTCTGACATGATGTTTTGACACTGTCACAGGGATGAAGAACTCTTAAATACAACAGGAAAGCATCCTACGGAAAAATACCATGGAGAGTACAAAGTCAGCTTATGCCCAAAAAAACCCTCCAACAGCATATGAATGGTAATCAGTGCCAAACAGCAGAAGCCAAGGCAATGCTACACATTTAGGAAAAAAACTTGTAGCAACTGCAGTAAATAATACAACTTTCCAAACGTTTTTGAGAACTAGCATAGCAGGCAAATGGTAGACCACAAAAACAACCGGAGATTTACAAGTTCACAGGAGCATCTATTAATTTTAAATCAAGAAGAGTTTGCAATGCATTTAATGTGGCAAAGGAAAAAGCGTTAGGAAAAGCTACAGGCAGGAGGCATGTGAAAGATGGGGACAACGTGATCTTACCTCCACAAAAGCAGCAGGTGAACAAAGCAGAAGGGCAAATAAGACAACCATCCCCCACCAAGTAAAACCAGAGGTGAATATATCCACTATCTGTTAAACTGCATCATATATTTGGTCTCATTAGGGGCCTTAAGCAAGAAAGGGAAGGCTAGTCAAAACCACTGAGAATTTTAAGGTCACCTCTCACACAACCGGCAAGCCCTCAGCCGAGCACAGGACAGGGACGGAAGTGCCCAGCTTCCCAGAATTCAGGTCATTAGGAGAATTCAGTTACAAGTCCCAAATAAGGGGAAAGAAAGCAATCAGAGATTTGATCACATGGTGGGTTGACAGTTTTCCCCCTAGGCTTTATCAGCATTTTTACTACTCATTACTTAGTAGGTCTGATTTTATTGAAAAGTGGCTAAATTTTATTGAAAGGTATCCTGAAGACAACATGCTGATTTCTACGCTACGGCCTAAAAAATTTAAAGGGATATGACATGAACTTCCAAGATTTTTGTGTTAAACAAAACACCAGAAACACTAGTAGGACAGAAGAAAAACACCTAAGCTGAAGTAAAGCGGATGTGGATTTGTTGCTGGTACAGATTGCTGGGGGCAAGGAGGGCAGCAAAAAAAATAAAGAAACACAAACAAGCTACCATCCAACCACACATCTGTAGAGTTTCCCTGAATTAATATTCTTCCTCTCTGGAAACAGAAAAATGCTATGGATAAAGAAATGATCACCTATCTCAAGCCTACTTTCACTGTTCATGTTACAACTATCTTCACAATATCTGACCACAGCACACAGTTTAACAGGCAGGAATTTAAGGAGCGTGAAGCTTTAGACATGTCACCACAGCTATCCACTATTCCCAATAAAAAGGACTGACAGAAAACAGTTTCAAAATATAAAAGAGTTTTGTAAAAAGGCTGCCGAGGCAAACTCTAACATGTACTTGGGTCACACATTTACACAACAATAATAAAGTGCGAGCTGGCCTCTCATGACACTCCTCACTGAGACTGCTGCTGTTAGATGCTCACATCACAGTCCCCAAAGATAAGAAACAAAAGACTTAGAAAAAAAATCCAGACAGACTTGGGGGCCCAGAAACAGCCACAGCCTTCTCAGCAACACCATACGGAGTACAGGTCAGAAACACAAATGGAAGCAACAGAGAAAGTCTCTGGATGTTTTGACATTTTTATCCCAGGCCTCCAACAAGAAGGCAGCACTTTTTCCAAATTCCAAAGACATAGAAGAAAATGGGCACGGAGTAGACTGTCTTAGGCAGGCTGGAGCAGCTGAATCCCACTCCCACAGCACTCCCCAAAAGACCAGTCTTAACACTTCCTGACAGCGCAGTAGCTGGTCTTTTAAGAGAGGCTTTTGCAAAAGCACACCAGATCCCAGAAACCAATCGAACTTTCATCATTAGTTTAATTAATACAGAGGTTACAAGCATCAGAAATTCTGTATAATGCTGTGTTTGGTTGGAAAACTTACATTTTTAGGAAGATGCTAGTTAGCAACAGTCCAATACACAGATGCCAGTAACGCCACACTGAATGGTCAGAAATCCAATCTGAATTAAGTTGACTTCTGTTGGACACCACAGCAGAGCTTTGGGTTCCATTTCAGGAAAATAAAGTACTTTAAATTATCTCTGGTCAAGGAACCACTTAAAGACATGCTTAATAGTAAGTGATTACTCCTACTGACTTCAAACCAACTTAAAATTAAAGCCAGACCTAATTTATTTACGGCTTAAAAACAGAAGAACCATCAAAAATCTTTATAGGTGCACAGCACTACGTTTTGGAGCAGCAAAGTAACCACACCTCAAGTTCTCTTTCCTCTTGGGGTCTCACTCCCTTTAATGGCTGCAAATATACACACTAACTGCTAGTGGTGATTATTTTGAGTTCTGACCCCTTTTTGTTTTTTGCTGGGTGTCCACACCACTATTGCACACACAAATGAAGAGTCATAAGGAAAGAGAAATATTTTCAGAACTGTTTAAAGGACATTTAAACTAGGCTTAAGAGTGTAATATTCTAATCCTTACTGAATTACAACCTTTTTACTTAAAGCTGTTAGCAATGATATGAAATAAACGCATACATGAGTTATGAAGTTTTTAGCAAGTTTTGTTGGGAAAAAAACTAATTTAAGAAGCAAATTAATTACCTTTCTTTGTAAGTAGTAGTGTTCATCATGTACTATTAAGTGTACAATTACTGTGTAATGCAGCACAGCTGTAAAATATTTAAAGTGATTTTCACTAATTTTAGTTTGGCAAAACTGCAGGATTTCTGGTAATTCAAGCATTGTTAACACGATGAAAGAAGTAAATCGCTGACAGACATTTCAAAAAGACTGTCGCACAATTATCAGAAAGTGTTCTTCTCTTCTTCATGAAAAGAGGGCTAAAGTTTCCAGAAGGGCCTATACTATAAAACTTGCTTTCGAAGGCAGGTTAGTCACTGATAAGGTTACGCTGATGCTCAGAAGTTTCTTCTGAGCCCAACAACTTCAGTTAACATTTTCTCTCAACTTCATTGCCCATGTCCAGGAGACCTGGTTACCAACCCCCTCCATATGCCTCAAGCAACAGTTTTGGTGGCAGACTCACTGGAGCAGAGTGTGCACACAAGCGACTCCCCCAAGCTCATGCACTTGAGTGCCAATTCTACTTTCACTCTTAGTTTAAGCTAAGCAGCAGCTGACTTAAAGCAGCATACCCTCCTTGCTGTAACTCTGTGATGACCTAAGGTGCCATAGCAAGTTTTACCTTAGGTTTCTGCTCTGCTTTCACCGTGCCACGATCACTTTACTGGCAGAAGACTACCAAAAGGCTCCACTGGCCAAGCACTGTTAGTGTGCATTCCAGGTTCAAAGTCAACCAGCACTTCACAGCGTCATTCTCCCCATGAAAACAAAACAAGTCACCCTAATTTCACCACTGTGACATTATCTGTATAATCTTATTTAAAATAGATAGTTCTGCTGTCACAGGTGCATGGGTGGAGATGTGACTCCTCTCTGTTGGTAGCAGAACACTGCAGAGCAAAAATTGCCAACCCAGGTTGAAGCAACACAACCCCCCTTCCATGGGTGTAATTTAAACAGGAGGAACAAGTTATTGCTGAGCACTACACTTTCCTAACAGCACAAGGGCAAACACACTGGGTATGAGACTAGCTCCTCTCAGGTGTTTCTGAATTGTGGTGCCTAGTTCCTTCATACAAAGTGAGAAAAGAGAAAATCCCTTCCCTGACAGCATTGCATACACTCCTAGAGCAGCTTAGACAAAATCTAGCAGCAGACAAGGACAATCTTTGCTAAACAACAAATGTTTTTAAACTGAAATTTTTCCAAGCAGAGGTAGCAAATTGCACTATCAATTTCTTTTGTATAACTGTTGTGATCTCAGCATTATAATCCAGCTCCTAATTTGAAAAAGCAAACTGTGAAACAAAGACAATGCATCATCCTTCTGCTCTGACTGTACGAGCACTTAACACCATGCATTTCAGCCAGGTCTGATGTTTTCCACAGTTAACAATTTCTCTTATTTCTTCTGTTACAGTGATGATGCTTATAGTGTAGGTCCTAATTTCTGTGTTGTTTCCTGAAACTTGACCTTTCCCCCCCCCCCTAAAAATAGTAGGTGTAGGAGAAGGAAACAGATCTAATTAACTGAACTCCAGCTGTGCTCAGTTCCCAGCCAGAATCTGGTCCAGAGTTTAGACTGGGAAAAGTACGAAGGGAACAAACACGAGCATAAACCAGAGATGAACTGGGGAGCTCACTCAGTTCCAGAAGCACAAAGCACCACAGACAGGTAAACTGTATACAAAACTCAGGTGTTCCCACATGAGCTCCACGCTGCCGAACAGAAGTACTTCATGTAGAACTACAAAAGGGAGGGGGGAAGGAAAAAAAAAGAAATTAAATACTGCTCATTAGCATCCTCTCCAGCACCTTGAGTGACATTTACAGTCTTTGAAAGGATTCACATTTATTTACTCAAGAAGATACACAGTAGCCACCCTGCAACAACCTGAATATGGAAGAAGAAATTTGAGAGGGAGAAGAGGAACAGAGGTATCAGGAACAAAAAAAGGTGATGAGAAGTGTGAAAAGGATCTAATAACTTATAAAATACAGAACACAAGTGAGATAAAATCTCCAAGTAGAACTTGAAGCTTTTCTAGCTTCTCTGCACCTATTAAATATAAAGAGACAAAACTCTTCCTCATAGTATTCTGGAGATGTCATTTAATCCCTGTTTTTTGGCAATGTCTAGTCAGGATCAGTGAAGCAATGAATAAAGCACAGAATCTTCCTACTGACACAATGGGTTGAAAGCACCATCAACACTTCAGGCCCCTCCACACAAAAAACAAACACACACCAAGCACCCCCTCCACCAAAACCACCCCACCATTTTAAAGACACGAAGTCTTTTTCTTTCTTTTTTTCTTTTTTTTTTTTTTTTTGTTTTGATCCTAAAAGAAAGAGGGGATTTTGGTCAAGTTCTCATTTTCAGACTTATCATATTTCAGTTAAGCAAATGCTCAAATCTAATACTAAAAGAAATAATTGCATCTCCACACTTGCGTCACCACCCTGTATCCTGCATTTGCTACCTGCAACACAGACAATAAGATGTAATATAGATACAAGATGCCCAAGATACACCATAACATGCTACTGCCAAAATGTAGAAAAGTCCTTTGTATAGAAAACCACGATTAAAGAAGATAAGTCACCTGAAGGAAGCCACCTACAGAATCATTTAAGATAGGTGTTTGATGACTGCTGGAATCTCTCAGTGGATGTTTATGAAGGATTAGCTACAGAATTGTGCTTTCTGTTTGCAGTTAAACGTTGCAGGCTTTGGAGACACCAGGACTTGCACAATGTGTTATTAGCCCAGTAATGTAACCATTACATCCACATGACATAATGCTGTTACAGGGAAATATAATTTAGATTCAATATAGCTTAGAGCTGTATATTCAGTCTGGAAACAAGTAAGAATGGAAGGATAACGCCAACATTGCTAACAACTGTTTCTTGGACACTGTGTAGTAAGTTCTCAAATTATCTTCACCTGATTTTTGATGATGGCAACATTGCTTAGTTAATTCACATCAGAATAAGTATTTACCCATCAGAGCAGGGTATTTCTAGGTCCAAAATTGCCTTTGCCTACTATCTGCAAAAAAAAAAGGGGGGGGGGGGAGCATGCATTTCCCCTCTGTATCTTCTTAATGGGACCAGTGTTGCAGCATGACTTTTACCCCCTCCATCAGCAGTGTACTCGTATTAGAGAAAGACATCAAAATACAGAGTGCTGGACAGAGTTCACTGGGGAAGTAAAGCCTGTCCTACTCATCTACAGCTGGCCATTTGAGACAGGATCCTGAGCTGGACGGACCTCTGGCCTTGGACAATACAGTCTCTGGCAGCATTAGAAAAGCGATAGCTAAAAGAACTTTGATCATGTTATTCTTTGTTGTTTCTATCTCATATCAGAACATATAAATAACCAAACCAAACAAATGAGCAGTGGGAAAGGTCTGAGAAACCCAGTCATAAAGAGACATCAATCATGATTCAGAAGAAATGTTTACTAAACACATCCTAGCCCTAGTATAAAAACAACACTGTGAAAATTAACTGTGATATAGTACCAGTTCAATAAAATTCTGTTCATCTTTACAAACTACTCTTTCTGTACCTGCATACTATTTCCCAGCTCAATCTCATTCAGAATACAACACTTGCCTCTTCATATGCTCATATATCTACAACTGGCATGCTCTCAGGTTCCTACCCTTTTCTTGGAGCAGAGGTTAATCTCCCTCCGAGCCTTGGGTTTTATTCCCATTTAATTTTGCTCAAGAAAATTCTTCTGCATTACATGAAACTGCTCTGGAAATCAAGTGGTGATGTTCAGGGCACATTACACTTAATCTACAGAAAAAAACCCAGAAAGATTTTTTTTTAAATTAAAAAAACCTCAAAAGTTCATCCGTTGTTACTTTTTAGGACAGTAGTTTTCAAATGCCTGAACTTATTGCTTATAGCTACAGAAGCACAGAGAGATTATACACACTGTGTCTAAGTAAAGCTTTTTTGATTTTTGCAGACTTAAATAGATGCAGCATTATGAGCAGCTTCTTTCGTAGCTCATATCCCTGCACGTATGTGTAGTGTAAAAAGCCAGCTTATGAACATAGCGTTCATAAACTCCAATGGTTCATTTAATGAGCAGGTGGATGTTGCTCTGGTCTGTGGATCCTGAGGAAGTATATGTTAACCTTTCAGAAACTGAATAAGGCAGGACAAGATACTAGTTTATTACAAACCATGGCTAAATGCACATAACTTGTTCTGAAGGTATTGAGCTCCAGCTGGATGAAACAAGCTCTCTTACCTTGTTTCAAGCTGGAGCTTATGATTGGCAGATTTAGGTAAGTGATAGGCAGCATGGACATGCAAAAGGGGTCACAAATACAAAGCACAGGGGCATGTCCCACCTCCGAGCAACACTTAGCAAGGATGTCACTGAACAGCCAGACCACACTGGCCTAGAAGGAAACCCCACGGAAGGGCTTAAGCCTATGTTTCGGGAAGAAAACAAAGTCTGTCTTCTCATCTGCTGCAGACACTGTCTGCTTCTGGAGTGTTATTAATGGTGTGACAGAAGCTCAGGCCTTAGAGGTATGGATATTACTTATGGATATGAATAGCACAAATCAAGCCTCTACAAGTCAGTCCCCCAGGCTGCTGATTGACTCAAAAGCTTCTTTCTCCTCACCCCTCACAGTAACAGCAAGAAGGAAGGCTGCAGCCTTCTATTACAGAACAGGATAGAGATGCTGATACGGCAAATGTGCCCACAGGCCTTAGCTGGGGGAGATCACCGAATACAACCTGTCACTCAAAGTTCACTTTAAAGAGGTCTTAAAGTGTGCAGGTTTAGCTATTAAACTGATAACTTGTAAAATGGTAACCTGTAAAAATTTGTAATAAACTATGGAAGATATTTCCATACCTGTTTGAATTCAACAGGATCTACTGCAAATATAGCTTAGAAATCTTTTAAATACACATCAAACCACGCCAAACTGCTTACAAATGTATCACCTTTACCCTTCTAATACACACATAAGAATGTAAGAATAATGTTCCCGTGGACTGATGCAGAGGTAGTTGACTAATAAGTTCACACCTGGTTTCTTGAATTTTTTGTGCTGAAAAAGCAGACCATCCCTGAGTATCTGGTAGAGACAGAAAGATAAGTTTGGAGCCCATGAGGCGCAAGTTTGCAGGTTTCTATTCCTTTTCACTACAGGAAAAACAATAACATCATATTGGGTATCTGGAAGATTTTCACTAATGGAGTGTGCAGCCTGCAGATACAATCAGGATAAACGCACGTTCGTTACATATTCAAACATGAGATGTATATTGGCACCAGAAGATAGCCAGCAAGTTGGGCGTGTTAACGGACTTATGCAGAATGATTTCTCATGGGAAACAGTTCATCTATAGAGCAAATACAATGTAAGACAAGTAAAATACAAGCAAAATACAAGCATCTTATTCTCCTATTTCGGTATTTGTTGAGCTATACAGTATAGAGGGAGCAGCACAGAGTTGAAATGCTGAGGGGAGATAAGAGATAAATACAACCAAAATTGCTCATGCTTCTGATAAACAGCCCTCCTCCCACCCCTGGAAAGCAGAAGTGGTCTCAAACTCCATTTGTATTAAATCACACAAGATTCATTATTCCATCTGTAGCACAAAGTATGTGTTAGCACTAAATCATTTCAATGAAATATGGAATATATAATTCATTCTATACGGCCTCCTCCCCTGGAGATTTTTATTTCATTAATGAAAAACAAAACTCTTGTTAAAAAAAATATGGTTCAGCACTTCCACTTAAAAAATGCCTTGATCAAAAAGAAAGCAGCCTCATCAGTTAATGACATTTGTTGATTACTTTCTATTAAAATGGACAGAAAATATGGCTTGGCAAGTGGCAATTTAACCTTTTAATTAAAACACACCTTTTCTTCCCCCCACCCCACCCCTTTTTAGATATTTATTATTCATCTTCTTTCTGCTCTGAAAGCTTTTACCAAAGAATAGTCTGATGAAAAGCAAAGCCTGATTCCATCCCAACAAGTAGTAATCCAGGAGTGCAAGGAGATTGTTGACGAGATGTTCCATGGCCTCAGCTCTCTATTGCATGTGTTTGTGCACAGTTACCAGGAGGGAAGACAACTGAAACAGTTTCTGAACAAAAGAGAGGACTATTAGCAATGCATTCTTGCATCTCTGCTGCTTCTGTAGACCGACAGTTGTCCTTCTGGCAGCCACTTCCATGTGAGACAAGCAGCTCGGTACTGCTCTCTGCTGCTTGTTTCAGCTTTAGCAGCAGCTTTAAAACTTACTGTTTGAAACAGAAATCCATGAGGTGTAGGTGATCAGTTCAAGTACTTACTTTTACAGTTAAATTTCAGTCCAACCCACTTCCCATTCTTTCCTTCTCCCACATTTGTATGAGACTTGCTCTCTGAAGTGTCTCCCTTTAGAATCTGAGAGAGGAAAAATCCTGTTTTTAGAGTTTGGTGCCTGATCTCATATGATATTTTCATATGATAACTACCTAGCAACAGTTTCCTCAAAGAAGAATGCGCACAATAAAGAACACGTTATGCATTATTTGTCAGTCCCATAAGTTAGTACACCGAGGCTGAATGCAACTAAAGTCAAGCTGTTGTTTTTAAAGCAAATGAAAACATTAAGGGAGTGTGGGGGAGGAGGCAAGTGACAGCTACCTACAGAGCAGGAAGCATTTGTAACGGTTGGAAAACATAGCTGGTACTTTCCTGCATCTTAGCATGTTCTAGCTAAATCACCTGGGGCTCAGTCAGCTACTGTGGTCTAAGGAGGTATTTGAGAAACTGCTTTCAATCTAGTAGCAGATCTGCAAATGCAACCGGACAACTGCCATTACATAGCAGGGATGCAAGATGAGATAACTGGAATAACACAGAGCTTTCAGTCTTGTCTTATCTACTACTCTGGGAACTAATGCATCAGAGCTGGCAAAGCTGCTCAGCTCCACTTCAGAAGTCTCACAACAACATATCTTGTCTGGAGCAGCAGTCAAGGCAGTACATCATATGCTGCCATAAAGAGCCAAAGAATGGAAGCTAGTGCCTTGCCTAGTAACTGAGGTATTTCCCTTTAATAGGCACCAGTAGAAAACTTTGATCAAATGCCCTGGCCACCACTGAAGCTGACAGTTCTGCTGTTAAAAGATTTACTGCTATTAACAGCACACAAGAGTACAATATGCTGGAACCTGTTATCTACCGAACGTGTGAGAAAGGGGTTGAAAATGAGCCATATGCATATTGAGCCTAATATGCTTTAATAGCAAGTGTCAGAAAATGTCAAGAAGGTTGCTGGAGAACACAGTTTGTCTTCTTCCTCTAGACTCATCTGATCTGAAGCGTTCAGGCAAGAGGTACAAGAACTCTCTCAGTGGGAGGAGGAAGGCATACCCCTGGCATGCAACAGCATGAACGTGCCCTCCCTGGTGTGCTTCCAGAGGAGCCTGCCCTCATTAGCCAAGGAACGGCAGGCAACTAAGAGATCAGAGAAATTGCCAGCTCTAACAGGAGGCTAAAAAATTGGGCAGGGAGGATCATCATGAAGCAACCAGACTTAAGAGCTCTAGTTTCAGCTGCAGCTCTTTGACCTGTGTGAACTCCCCGCCTGTAAAATGGGGATATCTTCTTTTCTCTTTCTTCTACTCAGAACATACAACTTCATTAAAGCAGGAATCACGTGTTTGTGCAATACTTGCCACAAAACAGCTTACTGACTGCAGTTGGTCTTTGCTGAGACTTCCAGATCCCAGTAAAATGTAAGCAACAAAAAACAGTAAATTGGGAAATGCTCCTTTCCTGACTGAGTGCATTCTGTTCAGGAAAGGAAAAAAAAACAGTACTTCTACATTTTAGGCTGAGAACCTGTTCGGTCAAGGATTTAAGACTCAAGAAACACTTTGCAAGAAGTATCAGACCCATATCTTTAGCAAGGCAAGGGTGATGGAACAGTGATGGGGCAGGAGAGTTTGCATTTTTCAGGTAGTTTTGTATTCTCCTTTGGTGCAGGTTTCAGCTCAAGCGCCTGAACACTTCCACTTTGTTCTGGCGGTGTAGGATGAGTCCCCCATACCAATTTCGAATTCTACTCCTGGCCTTTCTGGGTGTTATTACAAGTGGCTATGAAACGCACTTTCTAGAGGTTAATGGGTGCAGCCTGGTCCATTCAATTCCTCTTGGCATGCAACTTTTATTGCTTCAGTGCTCAGGAAGTGAAGAGGGCCTTGTTGTTGTATTAATTTTGCACCTAGTATCAACTCTGATATTTCCACACCTGCAACAGTAACAAAATAACACCAAGAAAATTAAAAGACATGCTGCAGAGGGACAGCTGCTGGGCTTTAATATATGTACTCAAGTTTTATCATCACTCTAACTGCAAATCTTAAGGATGTGAGCAAGCCATCAAACATGGTTCCTGTAATGCAGCAATAGCTAGATATTCTTTGTAACAATGGAGGCACTATTCAGTATCTCAGTTATGGTGTTCAGATGCTGGTATACCGCCATCAAAGCCCGAGTATGAAAAATGTCTCATCCCCTTAGAATTCACAACACTTAAAGCCAGAGGAAGTTTAACGTACCTCAACCAGTGGCAGGTGCTTACATAAGCCAGATGTCTCATCAGGGCTTGCATGGGAGGAAAATACAGAAGACCATTTTAAGCCACTGATTTTATTTGCAGCGTAATTGCGTGGACATCCAGACGGAGCGGTTTTGTGCAATCCAGGCCTGGCAAAGCTGTGTTGAAGGGGAAACCAGCCTGCAATTGTTCGGAGTTAGCCAGCTGCCCCATGGGAATGCTCATCCAGATGAAACAGGCATGCAGTGGCAGGGCCAACAATAAAAATTAGAGAAAGTGATTCATTTCCCCTTCTTCCTTTTTTTTGCACCATCTGGCAGCATGAATACAAGACCAGTAGCAAAAAAATGCAGTTGTGTTCAGCCTGACAAAAGCCAGCTAACAAGAACTGTTTTCACTGACAGACAGCTGTAAGCATGTATCTTGTGCTGACTTAACTCCAAGGAACCACTAGATTTTTTCCTGTCGAGCAGCCCATATGGCACACCAGCAAGTAACTTTAAATAGTAACCTACTGAACGAGTAAGGACTTGCAAAGCAGTCCACATATTCTGCAGGGTTTATATACACTACATCTATTTACTTACAACGAGTTACAGATAGCCCAGTTGTTCAGTGTCCAAAACTGCTCATTTACAGGAGAAGCAAAACTCTAAAGGAAACAGGGTGCCTCACAGAGGACTTTTAGAACGGCGTCCTAGTGCTTCCTAAGACTGGTCTCTATTCCTACTTCTAATGCTGGCCTTACACAAGCCGTTTCATTCCCCTAACCCTGTGTGTGCATTCATAAACAGGGATTGCAATGCCTCCTTCTTTGGTAAAGCACTTTGGGATCTGCAGGTGAAAGGTGGATGTTATTACCATCTGCAAGGCAACAAGAATGAAGACCTCTCCTCACACAAAATTCTAGTTTGGCTTAAATTTGCCATATTCAGTGAACAGGGCTCCATGGATTTCCCTATTAGTCCGACAGAAACCAGATTTAAAATACCCTCAAGGTGTCTCACTGCCTCACAACCATCGCTCCCCTACGCTGGCTCCCAAAGGCTGACGTGCAAAAGGGTATGTTAGCTTTCAAGGAAGCACTCCCTTTCTCCTTCAGAAGACGGAGGGGGAGAAGGACTGTCACAGGGGCTGAGCCACTTGGCACACCCTGCGGTCAGGCCTCGCATATCTTCCAGCTGCTCTGCAGTAGTAGCTTTTTCCCATTTAAGCAGTTACAAGCTTTCATTCATTCATTCCTGTGTGAAGGCTATTACAAAGGAAGGAAGAGCCCTGGAGCCCTTGGGTTACCAGAAGGAAAGCACCAGCAGAGAATGTGCTTTTAACCTCACTTCCTTTCCACCTAAGACACTGATTTGGACTAGCTGCCTGCTTTTCACAACCAACTTGTTATATCATAATCCAGCAAACCTTTAAAGCATTACTTTCCTCAGAAAGGCTCTATTTCCTACAGCACAAGGATTAAAATAATACCCAAAACAACACCCTGTACGAGCCCAGGGAAGAAGAATTTACGTCACCCTTGACTAGCTGCTGGAACAAAGGGAGCTGCTTGCAGCAGCCCTGAAGCACTAAACCAGGCAGAGGAACCTCAGAAAACACACACAGAGATCTTTATAGCTCCATGTAGGTGTTAGATGCATAAAGCAACTCACTAATTGTAGCAGAAGACATGTTGTCTTTCCGTTGTTTCAAGTGTGAAGCTCTTGCAAGCCTTCCATAAAAATTTCAATGAAATCACCAGTTCTAAATCCCCCCCCCATCTTTAAAAGAGTTCTAAACTTCACAAATGACTCCAGCTGTATTCTAACACAAGTTACTTAGGCTGTTAAATGAAACAGATGTACTTACCTGTTGCATCATTTACAAAGCAAAGCATTTAAAATCCAAGCAGTGAATATTAAAGAACATTATAAATTTTACATTGCCTACATAACAAACATACATTATTCATATATTAGTCATATTTACATAAAAGGAACGCATATTTCATCATTACAGAATAACCTTAACTCTGACCTGCAGATTTTCTCAATATATTTGTTGTATTAGTTTTAATTTTTAAGTATTTTATATTAAATGTTACATGGCAAATACTATCATTCGTTAACTTTATCAACTGAAAATTTTAATTAGACTTTCCAGAGAACAGTACTGAACATATAGTTTCATAAAGTGTATAACACTGTTGATTTATGGAAAAATTATGCATCTTAATTTGCATTTGGGAATGATTAAAGTATTATTAATGTGTAGATACATCTTTTAAGTTTGTACTAGGATTATAGTTGAAGGTTACTTATGAAAATAAGCTTTTCATCCTTCAAAACTCCTGATTCTGCATTTGAGCTATCGGTTTCTGCTAGCTGTCAGATGTAAAAAGATCCTTAATATTCCTTCCAGTCTACGACCAGATAAGAGAACTGTATGGCCAAATACAAAGGCTCCTTTCTTCCAGGCAGTCACACATGGGCTTACAGTTGCTACTTAACAGCAGACCCACTGGACTCAGTGTGAAGCAGGACTAAGATTCATGTGGGCTGATGAAATTCATTTCTCAATACTTGCAGGAAAGTAGGATTGGAAGGGACCTCCTTGGTCATTTTTCTTCATGCTTACAAGAATATAAAATATTTGCATATTGAATCATGCAGATGGTGTAAAGTTAATGATGTAGTTAAGTATTCATCTGCTTAATTCTCATTGCTTCTGTTGCCTGAGTATTTCAATACAATAATTTAGCTGTTTCACTAATTCTAACACAAATGGGATGGCCTGCAAAACTTGCACCCAAATCAACATCCACCTTTTAATCACTTCAAATGTTCTATTGTACTAATAAGATAAAAAGAACCTATGCTAAATATACATCAAAATGCTTTAAGGATTATGTCACAGTTTCCACCTTAATTCTCTGAAACATACGCAGAACCATACAATTCTGATAATCTATAATGCTTCAAGTCCAAACCCAACACTTAAATTCACCTGTACTTTAGGATAATCAAGATTTAGATGCTACTGAGTTAGCACATCATCCCTTACATTTACCAGCCTTATTTCAACACAGCACCTATAGCTGTTGTTCCTCTTAGTGCAATACGTAGTATTGCAAGTGCTTTCTGGCAGAGTGATTTCTGCTAGCATCCTGTCTTGATAAGCTTTTCAAAAAAAAATAAAATAAAAAAATCTGTCTATATTGAAGGCATAGTTCCCTTTTTAAATCTCATTCATCTTTGTTTACGGGTGGGAAATGTCTGTACAAGACAGGAAGCTGAAGCTGAAATAAAAAACAATTAAAAGACAGCAAGAATGCATACATTTGATTGAAATGTGTAAAAGTATGCAAGTCAATACAAGAGAAACCTATCAATTTCTTTATTGTGACTATATTAGAAGACCCTAGCATCTGCTTACCAAAAGCATGAAATCAGTCATTCTTTTCTTTATCATTATAGATTATGGTGACATGACTTAGATACCATATGAGGGGAGATCTAATTATCAACTGATGAGTCATGCTATACAATTTGAGTTGTAATCAGTCATGTTCTAAATGTTCTAAAGTTACATGCTGGTAATTATCCACTATGGAGGAAAAGATGTAATGATTTATTTTTCAAACTGGCAGTGCCATCTGATACATTCAGGAAAAGGCTACAAAAAGAATTAACTGTGTGACAAAATATTTACATAGTATGAAAAATATCTATTTTTCTATAGGTTTCTATCTAAATGGCTAGGTAAAGAGATTGTTTCCACACTTCACCATCAACTTCGTAAAAGTTTATTGTAAACTTCTCGTTTACAGTTTCTCACAATTCCTCTATTATTCTGCCAAGCAAAACATCTTGGATAAAAGTCATCTTACAGTTGTCTAATTTCATATCAGTTCTCTAGGTTCCCTCAGTCATAAATCAAGGGGGGAAAGACACCTACAGAGAGTCTCCTTTGACATGCTTTAAGGCAAGCGGCACTCTTTTCCCTTCCGCCGTTTATTGATGATGTGGTCAGCTAGACGCCCAACTTTCACACCCAACATACTCTGTGACAGCTATGAGAAGGACAGAATATTTTAGTGTTGCAATACGTGGGCACTGTGACAGTAGCCAACACATCTCTGACCATCTCCATGCAGGTACACAAGAACCATAATGCAGTTTCACATCAGAGTGATTTTCAAATACAAAGAAGCTTGAGTACCAGATGTTGTAAACTAGCATAGAGGCATGGGACCAAACTACTTCATGCTGTCTCTAAAGGGCCCATACCTATCTCAAAGGAAATTTATAAAAAATAAAATATTAATACTAGGCTTTCCTAGAACACCTCCACTAGGAGGTCTTAAAAATCATTAGAGAAGTAAATTAAGTTTGAATCTCTCTCTCAGAAAGGTATTTCCACTTTACAGACAGGAAAACTGAGGTATGAATATGTTTCTTAAGGTAAAATAAAAGATTTTGGATTTCTGAGGGGATAGTGCACTTAATTCCCTCAGGATCTTTACAAATTGTAAATGCTGCTGGAATTTGCAGTCTTCCCATGGAAGGTAGTCCATTCCCCCCCACACCCTGCACACGCACACTCAAAATAAACTGAACACAGACGCCTTCACTTAAATTATCAAATGAAAAATGTTTTTATGAAAATAAAACTCTATTCACCATGAGAATTAAGGAGGGGGGGGGCAGAGCTAGAGTTTTAATTTCCCTTAGGTAATGAAATGCAAACAATGAAAGAAAAGTATGAACAGCTGTACTGATTCAGACCAGTGGTTCATCTACCCAGTATCCTGCCTCTAACAGAGGCCATAAGTGGACACTCAGGAAAGGCTAAAAGTGTGGCAAGTCCACATGACATTTCTCCTCAGTAATCTTCCAGTTTATAAGTCTATTCTGCTCAGTGAGCTTTGAAAAGCCTCATATATTTTGTCTACTTTGTAAACAGCAGTGGATTTCTTTCACAAGTACCTATCCAATCTCCCCTTGATCCTGGTGAAAGCTTTTGCTCCCAAAACATCCATGAGTTCTACAGGTATATTAGCCTTTTGATGAAGAAACTTCTTTTTACTTGTTTTACTTCATCTGATGTTTCCTATTCCTTGCATTGAAGGAGACCATGAACAGTTGATCTGACATGTTTCTCATTACCGTGTAGACCACTGTCATATCTGCTTCAGGCTGAAGAGTCCTAATCTACCTAGGTGCCCACCTTCCTCCTTGCCCCGTTTCCAGTTCTAACATACCTCTTTTTGAACATGGGGATCAGAACTTCACAGGGTCATCAAGGTTTGGTTGAACCATGAATTTATACAGTGATATACTAAGGGTCTCTGTTCCTTTCTTAATAGTTTCTAACAGCTAGTTGTCTTTGTATGAGCACCAAGGTGGTATTTCCCTGGAACCAGCTACCATAACCCCAGATCTCACTCCTGAACGGCAACGGTCAGCTCAGTCCTCTATTTTACATATGAGGTTAGGATTGTCCTTCCCCAGTATATCCCTTCACATGTTACATTGGATTTAATCTGAAATTTTATTGCCTAGCCTTTCAAGCTTGCAAAGTTCTTCTGCAATTCTTCAGGGTTTACCCTTGTCCTGACTAATCTTTATAACACTGTATCATCAGCAAACTTTGAAACCCCACTACTCACTCCCTTTTCTAGGTCATCTAGGAATAAGTTGAACAGCGTGGGTCCCAACAGAGATCCTTGCAGAACTCCATTGACCATTTTCTCCCAGATTCCATTCCTATCTTTAACCAATTACTTATCCACGCTAATTTACTTTATCCAATGACAGCTTAGTTTCTTTAAAAGTTTCTACCAAAAACACTTTGAAAGTTGAAGTAGGTTATATTAATCTGATCATTCTTATGCATGTTCATTCACTTCAAAGGAGGCCAGGAGGTTTAAGGCAGAACTTCCCCTTAGAGATGTCATCGTGACTTGTCAAGTAGGTCATGCTCATCCATGTTTATACACATCACATACAGTTTCCACTAATTGGTCCGGGAAAGAGATGAGGCTTAGAAGCCCCCCACACTGTTTTATCATATTTGTTATCTATCAGCCTTCAGGTACCAAGGAAATTTTAAGCTTTCTACAGTACTATTAGTAAGTCAGCTGATTGAACCTGCAACTCCCCTTAAATTGTCAACACCAGTTGATTCTAGTAATCTCTCAGTGCTTGCTTTGCCTATTTTTCTTTTAACCTCTGCCAGGGTTACTTCAAATTCAGATAGATCCTCTCAATCTCTCCCTGCCCCCCAAATACCAGGTTCTGACATGCAAATCAAACATGGGCTCTATAAAGAGAATGAAGAAAAACTATTCCAAAGAAAATAGCCCACTATTAAAAAAATTCAGTTCAAATACTGTAGCTACATTACATGACCTGGAATACGGAGGTTATTTGTCTGGTGTACTCAAGACCTCTTATATTGCCTCAGATAAATACCGGGTGGCATTTACTGCACTAAATGCTACCTACCAACAGAGGCAGAACAATCTCACTCAACTTGGACTGTCCCTATACTGTAAAGCTTGTTTGAAGGCTGGGCTCGCCTGTGAGCCCAGGGTCTCTGGATTTCTACCTCACTTACATGTTGGGTCATATTTTGGAGCTATCTGGAAGCAAAGCAACTGGCTTTGCCAGGGAAACTTAGCCATTGGTGGCAACCAACTTCCTGGCAGCCTGGCTGGAGAAAATAGGCTTTGTGAACCACAGCATGGCTCAAAGGATACAAAGAAGTGTCTGGAGCATATGTTTATCAGTTTGAATGCTGCCAATGGGGATTTTTCTCTCCTTCTGAGACTATAGAGAAAATCTATTTGGCTCAGGGCCTAACTTTTAGATGATTATTATTAGGAGAGATGAATCCTGACTTCTGTGCTTCAAATTCCTCCTTTCTAAAATGGAGATCACAGTCCTGCCCTGTATCTCAGGGGGCAAAACACATTATATATTACAAAACAGTCTGGTATTGCACTTGGAATAGAACACTCCAAATTAATGCCTTCCAGGGAACTCTGAGAATTCAAGGCAATTAGTTTTGTTAATTGCTGTGTTTTGGATTTTTGTGCACATTTCAACAAATTTTTCCTTCAGCACAGCTGAAGACCATTTCAACTTATCTAAGCTAGCTTAGACAAAGACTTTGCTCTCAAAACAAGACTGAAAATGCTACAAAAACAGACTGTGTGGGTTCTCTGATATTTTACACCAATTTTATGCCATTTTATACCAGAGGATCCTAAACAGAACATGTATGACAAAATGTAACCATTATTTTTTCAACATCAGAAAAGTTTAAGTTTTAGTTAGAAGTTCAGAATGGTTCCTGTTTTATTGTATCATTTTGATCTTCTGCAATAAATACAAAGTTAATATAGAGTTTATAAAATAGGTATTATTATTTACTTAATGGCCCATAACAACTTCCATAGAGAATTTATATTTCACAGATCATTGACTTGATAGATTGTGACAGCTCTTCTGAAGATGTTCTGGTCTACTGGGTCATTACAGACAGCAGCACAGACACTAAATCTGTGTCCTAAATATCCTAGTAACTTTTTTGTTCAAAACAGTTAAGGGAATGGAATCAAAGTCGGTTCAAAATATTTATTTTATTTTCAAAAGGCAAAACCGGCATGAGGCACATTACAGACCATTTGCTAGCAAAAGCCCAAAAAAAATCATGTTGTGAATTATACAAATGTTTTTGTGTATGCTCTGCTGAAACAACCAGACACTCTACAGAATATACAGGAAGAAACAGGCCCTACCTCAAAGAAAATACACTTCAAACTCTGATTATACAAATATTTCCCCTGGTGACTTTCTGCACATTAGCAAATAATCTATCTGGATTTCAAATTACTATAAGATATCTAGTCCCAGCCCTGAAGGCCATATATAACCTGTGAATTGCCCACTGTTTCCAAGGGCATCTATTCCTTCCTGCACAATTGCAGACCAAGTTTTAGGAAGCAGAGGAATCCTTCAGCAAATAAGAAGGAAAACAGTGAGAGGAAAGGTTGTAGTCATCTTATCTTGAAGCTTTACATCCTGTAATGTGTACATTCTGGCAATTCCAATATTCTTTTGTTAAAATGATGAACATCATGGACATACTCATTGGATTCAAAAAATGGCTGAAAAAACAGCTTTTTCTTTTCCTGTTAAATATTATGTTAAAAGTAAGTTAAATAGTTCCTCGAGCTGCTCTCCCATCTTGTCAAAAGTGAGTTCTTCTGTCCCAGACTAGAAGCCACCTAGCAAAATAAAATATAATGAAAACACTGAGAACTTGAGGAACAGTGCTGAGAATAGGACCACTCAGTCAGTGGCTTGCTTAATTAAGTACGAGTTCAGTTGATATTTGCAGTTATACAGCAACAACACACAACAAAAGCACACAAACAAAACACCAAAAACAAGGTGTTTGTAGAGAGACAAGGGAGGAGGGAACATAGTACTGAAACGGTCCAAAAGCAGCAGCACATGAAAAAAAGAGGGTAACATCCTGGCATAACCACTCTGTGGCCTAGCAGTTCAGATCTCACCCAGAAAAGCTAGATTCTGGGCCTACAGTTAGTGCAGTATTTTACCCCAGAACATCTGATGGAAAATGCTGACACACACCATGACTCACACTTGGACATTAGGTAACACGCCTGGTCAGAAAAACAGTCTTACCTTTACATAATGTTTGGTGCTACCATGACCACCCTCCTTCCCACGTGTGCATTTTAAGAGGCAGAGGTGAACTCGGATCATCTCCGTGCAGATCATCTCACTGCTTGCAGGCATAGGCTCAGAGCAGACAGAGGCGCTTCCTGGAGCCCTAAGCAAGACTGTGAGCTCTTGAGAAGGGTAGGACTGCCTCTTCTTGCCTCCTTCCCTCGTGATTTCTTACTATGTAGCCCTCTGTGGGCTACGCGCTGCCCTTAGCTACCTCCTGCCTTGGGCTGCTGGCTGGCTCGGGGCCCAGCCCCAAGAGTTAGTGCTCTGCAGAGGCTGCACTCCAGGGCAAGGGGTTTCACAACGAGGCACTGCAGTGTCAGTTTTTACGCTGCCCTCCTGCATTTTGGAAGAGGAAATTGGCATGCAAATTTCCAACTGTCAATTTGAATTTACTGCTGAGAAGTTGCCTACTTTCCTCCTCTTGCCGAGGAATACTTTTACTTTGCACGTAACAGAACAAACATCTATGCTTTTAGTAATCACTGTTACATCTTGGTAAGCTTTGCCATAAGGATGGAAAACAACATCAGGCTCATCTGCCAACCCTTAACTCTACTTTATTGTTAGTATTAATAATATGCTTTGATAACATATCACATTTTATTCATTGACAATACACATAGAGACAGGAGCTAGGTAAGGATAAGTCAAGTTACTAGAGCTATTACTAACAAAAATACCAGATTTCAGCTAAGTGTGTCTCTCCCTTTCCTCATTTTTGAAAATGATGAAATAAAGATGCAGCAAGCTTTCACATTAGCATATTAAAAGAGTGGAAGGAGCGTAGAAAAGAATTCTTCATTCCTTAGATAGAAGAACAGATCATGGCTGAGGTGTTAAAATGGCTGATTGGCATGCAGCTAGTTTTCTCCAGGCTTCACCAAAATCCCACATGTGATGTCTCTCCCATTCCTGGCAGAAATCCAGGACTACTGCTTATTTTCCTGAGCCACTCAGCTCAACCTCTCTGATGTAGCGTGGGTAGAGAAGCCAGTCGATGCTCACTTTGGGACACAGCAGAGTCCTGTTGTCACAGTTCCCTGCAGTCACGGCAAGGCATCAGGCTGGACCCAGCAACCCGCTTCCTGCTAAATGGAGCCTGCAGCACATGGACCTCAGCAAAAATAAATCAAGTAGCCCTGCTATAGCTGCTCAGGACACTATGGGGGGAAGCAAGGTATTTACAACAATTAATTTACACAACAGGTTTAGCCCCTGTTTCTATCAGTGATCCATGGCCAGACTTCAAATTTCTGAAGTGTGTTCATTACATAGAATTTATTGTATATACAATGGGCTGCATAGTTTACAGGTTGGTAACCATTGGCCATCATTATTACCTTGAGAGAGTGCTTTTCAGGAGAAATAATTGGTCAGATATGGTATGGATTGGATGCTAGAAATTTAACAAATGGCAAAAGTTAAAAGGGTTTCCATTGCTCCACAGAGGTAGGTGGGATTCTGGGGGACAGGCAGGTGTACAAAATTCTAGAAACAAATTCTCAATAAGGGCAATAAATAAGAGCCCTAAATTCAGGGCTCCTTGCTTAGTAATCAGAGACAAACTATTGAAACCACAGTTTGTCTGTTTACAACCAGAATTTAAGTTTAATTTTCTCTTATTATCTCCACAAAGTAAATGCCTCTACATGCATGGTCCCTGTGAAGGGTGAGCTAGCTGGATCCTGACTGATCTTACTTAATTGCTTCTGTGCTAGATCTACAAATAGGGTTTTACCACAATCCTAGCTACAAGGAGTGCATTTATGTACCCTATTTCGATCAGTTTTGCTGGAGTCAGGTTTCTATCCTGACTTTTTTGGAGAAAAGTTCTGTACATGTGTAGATAGGCATCCTACATACAACAGGATTTCACTTGTCTGTGTTTAGTGATCGTATGGCTTCCCCTCTCTGCTACCATCAGTGTTTTCATGAAGGGCCTCATCCCTGATATAACATCACTAGCAGGCCAGAGCCAAGGAAGACAGAGGGATGACCAACATTTCTTCCTTCTTCTATAGCTCTTTCTGAAATGTTAATGGAGTAACACCTTTCCACAGGTGCCACACAAAGCTGCTGGATTAGTTATTTAAGTACCTCTGAAAACTTGCTTCCTTTCTAAACCAACTATAAGGAAACCAAAAGAATCACTTTGCCCAAAATACATTTAGCATAAAAAGACATGATCTCATTTTTAAGCCTGCTCCCACTCACAAAATGTTGCCCATAGTCATGTCTCCCCACAACAAAACTACTGCAGCACATTCGATGTATGATAGACAAAGTCCTAGCCAAGATGCTTAGTCTCTATTGCCAGCATCAGAGCTGCCTTGCTCCAGGACCAGGGTTATTTCTTTCATCTATGATGCCCCTTCTACTCTCAAGCTTCAGCTTTTCTTGTGCATTTAGACTCCAAGTTCCTCAGGCCAGAGGCTGTACCTCTATGTACTTACACAGTGGCTATCATCCCAGTGGCTTTTAGTCAGGATCATCATATAAGTAACAGTGAAATTCCCTTTTTATTTATTAAAACTTGTCCCCCTCAAGAATTCTCTCTATCTAATTTTGAGATTTTCCTTCATAGGCAGAAAACCCATTACAGCATTTACAAGACAGGAAGATAAATACTTGTTAGGCATGCAGACAAGTCCATTACATTCATTAATTCGGGCTCCCTAAAAATTCTTTAAGCAATGGTCCTCATCTCCACCAGTTGCTACTAGCCTTGTTTTGAATAAACAACTGTCCCTTCCTTATGAGAAAAGTGGAGACTTAATATTTGAATAGAAAATACAATTTCACAGTTGTCCATGCTTTGTAAATGGAAGTAATACTGTGAATTTCAGTACTGATTCCAAGAAGCTGTATGCTGTATTATTCTCGGATTCGTATATCTTGCACTTGCAAGAATGCAGTAATATTTCTAGGGAAAGGGCAGAGTACTGTACTTGGGAGGAAGAAATATGGAAGATTCTACTTGTGGAAGGCATCAAGGCCCTCAAGTTTTTCTCTGATACTATCAGATTTCTTTTGGTGTCTTTCAAGTGACTGGGGCACACATGACCCTTGTATACATCACAGAACAGATTCTGCCAGCCTATAATGCTTTTTCAGCATCTTAATATTAAGTAAACTCTATGCTCACTGTCTGGACATCTGCAACATCTAAAAGCTTGTCAGAAGGGGAAAGAAATAAATTTGATTGCTAAACAACATCAATGCTTTGTTCTGTTCTGGTTTTATGTTTTGGAGAAGGAAGATTTCATCAGAAGAGAGCAACATAGTAATAAAATCTACTAGCAACAATTGCTTACTATTTTTGTGGATTTCTGATTTTTTTTTTGAAAAAGACTGACATTATAAGACTGTAGAAAGCAAAGAAATAGAAGCAAAGAAATGGACAGAAGAGGGCAAGACTTTTTTTTGTTTGTTTTGCTTTGTGTTTTTTTTTTTTCCCCCCTCCCTCAAACAAAAAGAACTGCAGGCCTGGTCAGTGCAGGTTATTGTTTTCAAAGGCTCTCCCTTTTGAAAACTGCTTACAGAGAGGGTAGATGCACCTGGCTTATTTTAATAGCTGTTCTGTTGCCAGAATAACACCTACAGGAGAAATACGTTGTGGCAGAGATGGAAAGCCACATGAAAAGTTGCTGGAGAACTACTGCCATGAAAGAGAGCACTTCATATGAAAACAAATGGTAATGTTCTGCATGGTTTGAAGGATCGTCTTCTGGCTCAGGCACTAGCCTGGGACTCTGAAGATTTTGATTCAGTTTCCAGTTTTGTCATAGTCCTTCTCTGACCTTGAGCTGGGGAGCATGTCAGTTAAATTCAGTCTTTCCATCAGACAGTAATAGTGCTACGCTCAACAGTATCTCATCTATTTAGACTGCAAGCTTTCTGAGGCAGGAGCCGCCTCTTACTGTGTGGCTGTACAATGACTTTAGTATACTTGGGTTTCTCAGCTTTTAAGCTCTAGCAGCAAAAATAAAGCCAGTTTAGGAGATGGGCGTTTATTGCAGTTGTTGGTTGTGCTTGATTGGTTCAGGTTGGACTTTGGGCTTCTGGTAATCTGCTAATTTAATGGAAAACATAGAATTCTGCTGCATACTAAGGAACTTGGAAAATATATATATTTACTTTTCTTTCACACTGTTTGAATTTGCGTTTACCCTTGTGTTAACCTGAGGAACTTCCAGAATACTGGAGCCCTTCCTCAGGCTGCAACTCAGAAAACCAGCAAGAGTTTTCCAAAATGTTGTAATTTTTAAGAGTAAAATGAAGAGTGTTCAGCTTGTCACATTTCAAACTTCACAACAGATGGTATCCATTTCATGTGTTTGTGGCTCACTTGCCATGACCTGTTGGGAACGAGGTTGCCTTCCATCACAGGGCTGCGGCTGGGAGTAAGGCTGCAGCTGGGAGGAAGACTGCTTGCCCAGTCAAGCAAGTGCAGCCTTCTGGAGCAACGGGAGAAGGTTTCTGCTATGGAGAGCAGACAAAGCCTGCTTGGGTAGGGGGGGGGAACCCCTTTGCAGTAGGATAGGTGACAGCAGGCCAAGAGTGAGAGAAGAAACCCTGGAGAGAGTCTGCAGCAGACACCAAGACCAGGAGACTGCTGAAATAAGCAGGCAGCAGACAGCCAGGTCATGGCAGTGTCGGAAGAGTCTCCTGGAAATCCAGAGGGTGTTGTGCAGAGTTTGTTGCAACCTGAAAGCTGCTGAACACTGCCAGATTGGGAATAAGCCTGAAAGACAGACTAATTACACCTGGACAAAAAGGATGAGGGGGCAGTTTTGCTCACAAAACTCTTACTTTATTTGGTTTTGCTCTAAGCTTTTCCTGTGCTGAAAGAGTCCAGAGTTATGATGCTGTAGGATTACAGTGCATGGTTCTGCTAAAACCTAGCTTCTGAGATTCAAAGCCCTTTTGAGTTTTTAGGATGCTCAGTTTAAAGAAATGATTCTGTGAAGCACTAAGATCCACCATAAAGCCCCCCTCAAACTCAGGGACCCATGAAGAGCTGTCACATCAAAACTGTGATTAAGGCAAGCAACTTGGGAGAAGTCATATGAAGCGGAACTGAACTACTAAACCTTGGGTGCCCTGGGAGTCCACAGTATATAGAACCTAGCTAGAGGGAAAGGAGCTGAAAGAGCATTTCACCTGATCTCATGATAAGAGTTATTCAAGGGATTCTCCTCCCCGTCCCTGCCAAATAACATTTGTAGAGTTAGATCACTTTCTGAAAGACAGTAAAAATCACCAAAAGTCAACTGTTTCAGAGCATTAAATCATCCGTTCATAAATTCAGGTGAATTTATGGAGCCATGAACAGCATTCACCTCCCTCTTTTACTGGAAACATTCAAAGCTTTCAATAGCTTTTTAGTCATAGTATCTTCATCTGTGGTCCAGGAGCCACACTGGCTGGATGGTGTGGTGCTTAAACTGCAAAAAAACCTTGACTGAAAGGAGAAAACATTACCCCTTTCAAAGGGCTCCAAATTTCAAATTTTTCATGTAAAAAAAAAAAAGCTACTTATTTTTGTAGGAAAAACTAGATATTACTGCTGGAAATAGCAGCATCATGAACAGTAAAATCTATAAAGTTAGTTTCTATGTTCAATAGTTCAATATTTCATGCTACATAATTACTTCTATTAATTACATTCACCTTATTAATATGAAGTTCTGAATTATTTCAAGTCCTGTGTAATGAGTGGACTGTTTGTCTTGGCTGATGAACTAATAGGTAAGATGAAAGGAGCAACCTTTTGATTCATCATGATTTAAATATCAAAACAAGTAACATTAAACCTTCTGCACACAATTATTTTGGTTTTGGAAGAAGTTTCTATAGAGTGGAAAGTTTCTGTAGAGATAAGAAAATAGAGCAGTGACAGTGTGTGATCCGGAGTTAAAGAAGCATAAGGTGTTATAGACAAGTCATTATCAGAAAAGCTTTTAGCATGAACATTTCCATGGAATAGACTATAACAACTTATGATTAATTCCTCAAAATACTTCACAAATCGTGATCTAATTCAGTTGGAAAGGGTTTTTTAGAAGGATTTTTTTTTTTTTTTTTTTTTTTTTTTTTTTTTTTTTTTTTTACAACGGATAGAAGGAGGGAGGAGGAAATGAGAAGTGAGGAAGGCCAAATGAGGATTCCAAAGTAGAAAAAGACTGTAAGAAAGCACTTCATATAACAGATTCAGAAGAAAATGTAACAAAGTTTTTCAGAGATGCTATGGAGCATCTAATTGAGCTACTTTCATCCAACTTCTGAAGTAGTCTATTGGAATGTAATAAATTTTACAGAAACTCTAAATTGAAAACATTGTCATAAATTGCCCTTTTGAAGTTCAATTCTCAGGACACAATAATCTCTTTCTATAAACGAGATGCTAGGCAGAAGTGATTACACACAAAAATCTAGCATTTAGTCAAAGTCCTAACAAGACAATGAAGACTGACATGAATAGCACTTTCTCCTTCAATCAAGATTACTGAGAAGAGAGCTGGCTCGATGCTTGAAGGAAACAGTTTTCAAAATGATTAGTGTAGGTAACAGAAAGTTTCAGAATAATACAGATATCAGAATAAGTAAACACATTGGCTTAGACTGATGTCAGATATTTTTTGAAAGTCCTCCAATAACTACTGAATATTCACTGAAAGTATTTCCAGACACAGAGCTTCAGGAATTTATATCAAAAATGTTTCCATGTCAGAAAATCTGTGTTCTGCTGGTTTTTATTGCTGTTGTTTAACACTACTTACTTTTTTCCCCTCTCTTTCTGTAGCAAACATCTCATTAGGGAACAGAAGCAATAGTATGAGACTTCAGAAGCCAGTTGCATTCCCTGAATATCAAATGACAAAAGTCAAAGCATTCAGATTACAGCAATAGATAAAGCTTACCAAAACCTCCTTCTATACAGGCACACAACAAAACTTTAATCTAAACATGGCCATGGAAGACACATCCCCAGGAGAAAGCTTCCCTGGATTTCCTCTGTATCCCAGTTTTCCCTGGCTACTGATACAGTCCCTTTAGGCTTTTTACAGCAGGAATAGATTACAAATTGGACTGGACCCACTATCGGAACATTAAAATGGCATGAAAAGCATCTCATTAATGGTCATCTGGGGTGAGCACAAGATCTTCTGGAGAGTGTAGGAAAGAGTAGTCTAATGCCAACATATGAAAATCAGTTTCACAAATAGATTTTATGACATTACAGTGCAATCATAGTATCCACAGAGTCAACTTATTCTTCATCCTTTAAACTACCTACCTCTGGACTAAAGAGTCTATATTATGTAGACTCCTATGAGAAACTGATGTTCCATATACTAGTTCACACTAGAAATCAACTGAATCTGTTTGAACTGTATACAGTTTCTTTCTGTTTCAAGACAATATTTTTCAATAATCAGGAAGGCTTAAGGAACCTTTTATTAATACAACAACTGTTAGCTGGGCTGGAGAGTAAATGCAACTTAGAGGAAATTGCTTTATTAGAAATAGACTTAAAATAATTTCAAGTATGGTTACCAGTCTAGAGAGAGTTTCAGAAAGGAACTGTTTTATCCTAAAATATTGCAGCTACATGTGTCTCCTGTTCTGAAATACAATCTAGTGGGAGAACTTGACTCTCTCCAATAAAAATCATAAAAGCACAGCATACCTCACGCTTACCTCTTGGGATACTATGCTGCTTTTTAATGGCATGCTCCAGGTAAGAACTAGTGATATTCCAACTGATAATGCTCATGTTTTATATTCTTACAGCAAGATGCAAGGAACATATACTAGCACTCAGAAGAAACTCTACACTAAATCTGCAGACAAGACTCCTGAACATTTTAGCTTGGCTTTTCTTTTTTTAACTGCAAACAAGTGAGCCATTGCAATGTGATAAAATTCAATACTCACATGATAAAATTGACTTCAAAATATTTCTATTACCCTCAGAAAGGCTGGAAACAAATTGTTTTTCCAGGACCAGATATCCAGTATGCTTTTTTTTTTTTTTTTTTTTTTTTTTTTAAGATAGATACACATTTCAAATAACTGATTAAAGAAATAAACCATTTGTTAGTGGCTGCCAACACAAAGGAACCATAACCGCACAATAAAAAAAACCTGCAAAGAATTACAGATTTGACTGAGTAATAGAAATGCAGGATAGACACAAAACTGGTGTAGAGCAAAACAGAGCAACAAGTTCCCTAAACTCACCCTTGTGGTTTGAAAAGACTAACACTAGAGCCCTGGTTCAATGTAGGTTCCTCCCTCAAAATCAGCTGACAGAGAGATGGAAATCCATAGACAGCCTTTACAAAGAGAAAGAGGCAGAAGATGAGACGAAGTAGACTATTGATCTGTCTCACTACACATTGGATAATTTTCAGTTCTTGAAGAAAATAATTCTCAAATCATTACAACCAATCAGAAAGTTTTTTGCAATAGAATTTCATCAAATGTGCACATTTTTAGCTCTAAGTCTTTTTTTCCCCCCAAATGCTCAAACCTCACATTTATCAGATAGTCTTACTTATAAGTCTTGATTCAACCACAGCCAAAGGAATACTTCTAAGTAATCAATATAACTCCTTCCCTTTCAGGAGTAATACCATGGTGGATAATGCTTTCCAGAAAGACAATGTAATGAATCAGGGCTATTTCTCATGGAGGCAGTAAAAGATTGACTCTCACAGGGACACTCAACAAAGCTGAAGTGAATTCACTAAAAGGTGTAAACCCCTCACACTAATGTGTGTATTAATTTCATGCAGGGGCTCCCATTTGGAGCTTTGAAGCTTTAGATCACTCAGATCTTAAAGCACAAGACATCTATTTTTGCTCCTAACTGAACCTATCGTAAATGAACTCTTCAAGATGTCTTTTAAGGAAAAAAAAAGTGCCAATAACTCAACTACAAAGCAATTTCTACATGATCTGCAGCAAATGCCATCAAAACACAATGCTCTCCCCTATCTGTTTTTTTCCAACCATAACAAGGCATATCACTCACCAACCATGCCAACAAAGTCATTTGATTTAGCAGCATGCTGTGGCTGCACAGATGGGTGCTTTTACTCTCATCTGGCACACAGCTGGCAGGCCTTCTGCTTGGCCTGGCCTGCCATTTGTGCCAAGACACACAGCGCAGGCCACAGAGGCAAATTCACAGAAGTTAAACATGCAGCCAGAGCCCCTCTAAAAGGCTACCAGCATGGCACTACAAAACCCCACATCAAAGGAGATTGTCCAAATCCCAACCTCCAGCATGTCCAGCTTGTCCCTCTCCCCAATATGCAGAGCTATTATAAAGCAGGCACTGCTTAATCCTGAAATATCAGTGTTCATGGAAAATTCCCTGCCATCACAGAGCACCCAAAAATGCTATAAAGTTTTCCCAGAATTGCGAGCATCCCAGGGTGCTGTGGGGAGGAGATCAGTGCTAATGAAAAGCCAAAGATCTCCTAAAGGGGAAGCTGCCTGCTGCTTAGATAAGACCATCTTCCTCCCTGGATTCCAGCCAAGATATGTATCAGCTTCCTGCTCCTCGCATTGCTCTAAATCCAAATTCTAGTCTTTAGGATTTCTGCTCCCTTGGTCCAAAGAAAAATAAGTAGGAACACAACACATTTTGAGACAGCATTTGCAGAAAGCAAAAGAGAACTTTGGCCCACATTCTGCAATAATCCCAGTTAAAAAAAAAATAGAAACTACAAAGCCAAGTTAGATAATTTAAAAACTCAAAACATTAATATGTCCATTGTGAAATCACTCACATGAGCAAATGAAAACATCAAGTAACATACAGCTGCTCAGTGGTGGCGGTGGCTGTTTTCTTTCTTTTTTTTTTCTTTTTTTTTTTCTTTGTTTTTTTTTTTTTTTTTACCCACTATGTACAGTATTCAGATGTTTAAAAGGATATTTAATTACTGCTGGTTGTGAAGTTTTTGATTAAAGTCTATTCAGAGAAAAATGACAGTCCTTGAATAAGAACATTTTTGGTGGAAACCTCCCTGTCTGTTTCAATGAAGCTTTCAGCAGGAAGGTTCTGCAGGCCCAAAACAGACTTTGTAGCAAAATTAAACAAAAGAAAATCACCCTCACCTCCCACCCCAAACAACAAAAAAGTCTTCAGAACAGCCAACAACTAGGCCACTCTCCTTAACTTGGACTTGGCTCTGGGTCCTGCACCCAGATGCTTTGCTCTGTCTCTAATCCCACTTTTGCACAAATGTGGGAGGCTCATTCTTGTCCCTCTTTAGAATAGAGCTGTTCACCAACTTCCAATCAAATATAGCCAACAGTAAACCTCTAAGTACTTTTTGGACTGTGCCAATACCCAAATTTATTGAAACCAGAGATGTACTCAAAGGAAAAGGTTTGCATGGGTAATTCACTAAGAAACACAGGAAAAAGGAGCAAAGAAACCATTAGTTTAGCTATTACTTCATGTCCAAAAAGCTGGTTAATCCACTCGAATTTATACACATTGAATTCAGAGTGTTGTCTAATGCACCTTGTCTTTTTTGTCCATCCCTAACACATAAGAAACAGTTAACTAAGTTTTGCGTTAGATCCTACAAAACTAGTTTTTGTACGATGTGGAAAGAAGCTCAACTATCAAGATGTGGCAACATATTTTAATTTGCCTCAAAAAGAAAGCAAAAAAAACCCCAAGAGATAAGTAATAGTCCGGCTGTGACAGTTACTTTATGTTAGAGTGTCTGAATAGCATCTGTAGTGAACTTCTAGATTTCTAGCAGCGCAAATTTGTATCTAGCATGCCAAGGAAAACAAAGTATCATCAGAAGAGCTTTCAAAATATTGCCTCACTCCTAAGCTTGTAGAAGAATATTCTGTGGGGAAAGACAGGGAAGAATTGTGAATTGCATAATGATGTTCTGGATGTCAAAAAGTAGCCCTTTGCAGAAAACACCAGTGAGGTTCAAATTAGTACCCATTAAGTTGCTCATTTTCATGCAACATATTAGGGACTAAATGGAGAGCACATCTCTTTCATATAGGGGACAAACAGCCATCACCAGTGACATTTGGTTCCCTCCCACTTGCTCCAGTTTCTAAACATGATCTTCTGATGAAAGACTGGCCTCCAGCAGCAGTTCCCTGAGCCATGTCATTCCTTCACTGCCTTGGATTTATATTCAAGTTATGAACATGACGCTTCAGTTTTCTTAGCTTTTGATTTTCCTCTTCTGCTTTGTGCATTAATCCCCGTGACAAAAATGGCCACAGCAATAGGCACTGTAGAAATTAGTAAAATAAGTAGTTGGTATAATAGCTAAATATCCTCTCTTATCAGGATGTGTAGGTTCCTGAATTTGTGCTTTGTGGAACAGCTGACAGTAGAAATAGTTATAATAGATCACTTTGACAACTTCAAATTTACATAATAGCTTCATCCACTTTGTAGATTGGGTTTGTATACATTCTCTCTGCATGCAAAATCTGCCTCTTACCTTAAAATTATTTGCCTTTAATGGCATGTACTGTTACATAAAGTATACTTTTTATGCAGCTTAAGTTTAAGCATACTTTTTTAAAAAAATCAGTATGTTAGTGTTATATGCAAAAATACAGTAAATATATATGCAGAGGTGTATCTGTTTACCAATTTCATCACATATTTTCATCTAATTCATACAAGCTCACTTTTTTTGGACACTCGATCTTTCTTCAGAATTACAGAACATCATTAGTAGCAAACACCACAAACTATAGCACTGCACCTAGAAAGCCAATACCTTCTCCAGACTACTCACAATAGTCATCTTCAAGGTGCAATGAACTTTCGGACCACCTCTAAGATTCTAAGTGTATTTTAGCTGATGTGTTTTCTTCCAGATTCCCTGCCGCTCCAGGGCCTGGAGAACATGCGCTGTTTTATGTTCTGGGAGCATGAGCACCTGTCTCCCTCTGGTGAAACAGCCAAGTTTCAGTCCTTTCAAAGTTTCAATTAAGCTTCCCATGAACTGGAAACCCTACTTTTTGGCCAAGTATAATATCATATTATTTATTACACATGAACATCACTAGAGAATTTAAATAGTTTTTCTGTATCTGTTTTACACAGCTATTTTTAACATGCATATAATTTTCCCCTGGGAAATTCTGAAGGGCTTTATAAGACTACCCGGTCAAAGCGCCTGATTACCTTTCATACACTTTTTCCATCTGAACTTCAAAAAGGCAGAGAAATGCTACCATTCATATTTCACAGGTCAAGAACAACTTGCTCAAGGCAAAACAGGAAGGCTGTCAAAGGAAGGAACTCTCTCTAACATTGCAGCACCTTAAACATTATACAGAACTATGCATATGATATCATGTACAGGTTGATGTTGCCTTATATGGTTTGAGGAGTATGATTAATTCGCAAATTAACAGAGGTACTTTAAGATAATTAGAGTCTCAGATAACCCTTAGTTTGAATATATTAGCGCTTTTTTTTTTTTTTACTGCAAAGTGAAATATATTGCTGTCACTGAACTAATTCATAAGCAATGTTTGCCAGCAGTAAGCATAGATAATAACTCTAAACAGTTGCTGTAGTTTATTTCATTTTTATAAAGTTTGTAAATAATACCAACTTGCAATTAGCCACACTATCACTCATTAATATTTTTTAAAAATAGTGTAAGAGACAATAAAATTTTATGCATGTTCTCAGCTGCCAAAGTACATGCTTCAGTCACATTAATTGAAGCTTTTTTCCTTATCACATGGCTAGACTTCAGCTGTACTCTCACACAAATATGCAAATATACATACATAGTTAGTCAAGCATGAGTTACACTTGCACACTCTTAACTGAATATTAGTTGCAATCATATTTCTTAGTATCCTTGCAGCTTCCCATTTAACATGATCTCAATTCTCCTTGATTCTGCTTTGGTCATACTCATGAAGTAAAGCCTTCCTAATTAACCTTTCAGGGTAATTCTCTGGGTCACTTGGCTGTAAATGAGAAACTAAACACGTGTAGTTAAAAAAAATTCAAACGCACCATGAACTGGGCAGCACATTCTTGGCCCTCCCAAAAATCCTGCGAGGTGGTTGCACTGCTAACAGCAAAGTATCAGAGACTGAATTTAACCAGTCAGTGATTCTTTTCTTCGTGCATTTTGCCATTATATTTCTTATAATTGGAATGGGTGTTTTTCATGCCTAGAGCTTCCCAGGAAATTAAGCACTGCCAAAACACCTACCTGTTGGCATATTTCCTAAGAATGGTGCTGTTTAGTTTCCCCCCCTCCCCATTTCATCAGTCTTCAAAGTAGTCAAAACCTGTTGAAATCAGCAGACCATACCACCTTCTAATTTTCTTATGCACACCTCACTTGCTGCTGAGTCTTTGAATAAAGGCAAGACCAAACAAATAATTCATCGCTTCAAGTTCTTTGCAGAACACAAAAAACCTTGTAAAGCTGGTGGTTATCATCATCTTTACTCTGTTACTTACAGTTAATGGCAAGCCCCGAGTTGGGTATTTGTAAGTAAACCTGAAAGTTACGCTTCTGGATTGAAAAAGCAGCTTATGTTTTCTTGCCTGGACTTCTTGTGCAGGAAACAATTGACTTGCTCATGTCCCGTTCCCCCGCCCCAAACACACAGTGTGACTGTTGGAGCCTGTGGGAAGAATAACTACAGCAACTAACAAGGCTGGAGCCCTCAGAAGGTAAGAGAGGGATGGCTGCTTCTCCGCCATGCTAAAATTACTTTAAAGAGAGAGAACAAGACAGGGGAGCAGGGGGAAGCCACAAGCTGCAGAGTAATCAAACCACTAAAGTGAGAAGTAAGTGATGAGGATGTTTTAGAAAGTGAATTGCCGAATCCCATCTTCCATTCTAGACCGTATACTTTTATATTCAGATTACTGCTCACAGCAAGCTGTCTTGGCTCCTGGGCTTTCCCTTTGTCTCTGCTATGATTATTAGGACAGATCCTCCTTCCAGTTGTTCCTGCACTCTGCTGTGCTGTCTCCCTCATGCACTTGCTGCTACTCTTTCTGCCTTTCTCATCATTTGTTCAGGCTTTCAAGCCCTCTGTGACAGCATTCATGGAACAAAAGGTTGCCATTACATTTATCCCTATTTATCCTCCTTTGATGCTGAATTGAATTTTGCTCTGCTAGCGTAAAGAAAGCTAGAAGATTTGTCATCATCTTCATCATCTCTATTTAGCTTAAATCACCCTGCACACAACTGTAATTTCTTTCCTAAATTTATCAAAATCCTTTACAACCAAGAACTTTTCACCAAACCCTTCCCCTATTATTTTTCTAGTGAAGAAAATGAGATAAATATAGATAGGCTTGCCTCAAAAATGCCTATAGGCATTTTTCTCTGGTACCTTAAACCCCCCCTAGGAGGTAGAGTGGCCAATTAGCCAGCTGTGTATACAGGTAAGGAAGAAAAGAAGTTCACATAATAAAACTAAACTACCACCATGTTTAGTTTTTCTTACTTTTCATAGAAATTCTAAAAAATCCCATAGGTATGAATCATTCTTTCTTAAAATCAAGCTACTCAAAAAGCATCAAAAAAACAAACAGGGATCAGGTTACACAACACTTTTGCCAGTCCACTGCCATATTAAATCCAGCTCCCAAAGCCATTTACCATTATTGTGTTTCAGATGGTTAGGCTGAAAGGTCTCTGCAGACTGGCACTAAATGAGAGATGCGTACTGCAAAGGTATGGTAAATGTCATAGACCAATATAGTTCCTACCTGTGATTTGCCATGAAATTAAAAAGCCACTTTACCTCCAAATGCTCCAATGCATCAGTGCCATCCATATGATACCCTCTTAACAGTATGCATTGACATATTTTTTTTTTTTAACAAAATAGAAATTAATTATGACTCACCATATGCCTTGAGCTATGGAACAGTACTTATCCCATTTCATAGAGAAGTATATTGAGATTAAGGTAAATCAGTTGTTCAAAGTCACCATTGCTAAGAATCCAAAACTCTACAGGACTTAAGACATTGAATATCATGCAAATTCCCAGAAGCTGAGAAGGTCAGTTCTACTAAACTCACATGGAAACTTTTGGCATCACAAAACTTCTGTCACTAAAGTGACAACTGAAAATAAAAAAAAATTCTCCCTATGGCAGCTCTTATTTGGGAGGGTCCATTCCCAATATGAATTAGCAAGTCCAACTGCACCATGAAGAACTCGCCATAGAGCAGGAAAAACTATCACTAAGAGTTCACGCAAAGAGAAGAGAAGTGATAAATTGCATGTTACAGAGATGCCATAACACAATCAGGATGATCGTCACGCCATCATTTAACCTCCCTACAAACACAGAGACAGCAGAAGGTCCAGAAGACACTATGTTAAACTGACCAGTCGTCTTCCCATTCTAAGAAAGCCATGTATTTGACCATAGAAAATGAGCTTCTCTCCACTAGGAAAGACTAGCTACGAGCTACTCAAAGTTTACATTCAAAGACAGTCTCACCAGTTAATTCTCTATGCTTTACTTCCCTTTTCTTGGCAGTGAGAAATGAGACCCCAGCATATGTTTTTTGAAAATATTGAGCAGCTTTTCAAAAACAAGCTTCAGGCTTAGACACGTCAAAGAGACAATGCTAACAGCACAGGATGAATGACTTCCTTGTGACTCAGCGCAGAGGTTACATCTATAGATTCTTTGACCTCTCTGCAAATTTTGATGCAGCTACTGATTGCTGCTGATCTACTAACAGACTCCACTAGCATAGGCAATGTGTGACTCCAATAATTTCAATTGGCCATCTCTAACAAGACCTTAAAAGTTGAGAACAGGTGCTAGTTTTCCCCCAGAGCCATGTTCCTACAGAATTCAGTGCAGTCCCTCTTCCTCCACTTAGGTCCTACAACAGACCTCCTGAAGAAAAAAAAACACAAGACCCTAATCTTTCCATTGCTTGCTGCACTCCTCTCCCCCCCACCTCCTTCTCTAAGGGGAAAAAATGTAAATAACAAAGCTCACAGGAAAGTTTAGGCTGAATCCTATATTTTGCCCTTATTAAGAGAAAAGGAAGAGATTTCTCTATCACTGCTGGAGTGAGAGTGTTTTCAAAACAGATCAGTTGAAGGGCAGCTGTGTAGAGATCAGAGTAAGGACTCAGTCTGCTCACAGTACATTAGGAGCCATCATTTGTAACAAACTAGGTCTCTCTAATGTCTTAGAGATTGAGGAGCTGGAGTAAACAGCGCTCTGCAAGGAACTAGGAGGAAGTTTGAGAATCTTACTGATTTTTTCAATAGCCCTAGATATGTGGCAGTGAGGCTTTCTCTCATTCTTTGATCAAAGAAAAGCTATAGTGTGGTTAATTGGGTTGTCTGCATTTTATCCAATTTCCTACTTCAATTTTATATAATACGCTTCTATAAATCCTTGGGGAAAAAAAATCAAAATCCAATCTTGAAGCAAAACAACAACCTTATTTTACAAAACAAAACATCCTTTCGTCAGCTCCTACTAACTGGTAACTCAAACTATATCCCACATAAAACCCTCACATTTTTTCCTAAATTCTTTCTTCTCTAAAGCTGTAAGCCAGCCTCATTTCATGCTATAGAGATCCACATATTCAGATGAAGATAATAAACCAGCAAAACTTTAAATGACTGCACATGCTTTAGGAATACACTAAGGGCAATTTATCATTTCATATAGCAGTGAAGAAATGCAATGGCAACAAAAAAGCCTGCTCCTCACACTCAACTGGCTGTTTCGGCTCCAGTCAAGCAGCATCCATGTATTTTGTTCTACAGTACTATTCGCTGCTATGGGCATGTGTTTT
This sequence comes from Dromaius novaehollandiae, assembly GCF_036370855.1. Classification (NCBI taxonomy): domain Eukaryota; kingdom Metazoa; phylum Chordata; class Aves; order Casuariiformes; family Dromaiidae; genus Dromaius; species Dromaius novaehollandiae. The sequence continues at coordinate 96,736,484 of NC_088098.1, read as the reverse complement.
GTTGGATTATGGCCTCAAATTATTATGCAACAGTCACAAAGAGTATGAATGATTATTTGTAGATTCAGATGACGTGGCTGAACGTGAGTTTTATGCAACCCTGAATTATATACACCCAAATGGAGCTGTTCAATATAGAGACTCACAAAGCTCAGTTTAAGAATTACCCCATAATTTCTGAATTAACAAAAAAGTGAAACCAGAACCCCTATAATTTATGGCATAGCTAAACCTATTAAACATGCAGTATAGTTAAACTGAAAAAGAATAAAAGAGCCTTCGAACTAGAAAGCTTATTGTAAAACAAAACAAACAAACAAAAAAACAAACAAAAAAACAGGTCTCAGTACAGAGTGAACTTGTACACTCCAGCTGTAAACCCTAAGAACTGGCACTTCGAGGCACAGCATCAAACCAGTATCTCTCTCATGCAGCCTCACAGCTGCTGCCATTATATCTAACCTGTTATGATAGAGCAGAGTCAGTAGCATCTTACCTGTTGTGCAATAGCAAACTACATACAAGAACCTAGCAGAGATACAAGGCATTAAAACAATTTGCCATTAAATTGCAAAGATTTTTGACTAAGCTGAAGCTTTTTTTTTTGGTAGCATATACATTTTGTGGCAACACTCTGGAGCTTCAGCTGTGTGGACTGCAGCCCTATCCCATGAGCAGGGAACAAGCAGCAAATGCCCTCACCAGGGAAAATATAGTGTGGCAAACAGAAGTTTTTCACATGCATGTCAGAGCTAGACCTGTCACTCACGCATTGCTCATCAGCGAACAAAACCCAGTGCAAGACAGTTTCAACCTAGGGTGTGTGCAGCAGTTGCACACTAGAGCAGACTTAAGAAGCAAAACACAGAATTAAGCAGCTTAAAAATTGAACCTCTCCTCTGGTATCCTCAAATAAAATATACCAGGAGTAGCAAAAAATCCAGTGTTTCTCCCACCATATCTTACCTAAATATCATAGGTCTAACCTTAGCAGGATCAACAGCCCAAGCTATAACAGGACAGCCCAGGCTACAAGCCATTATGTCACTGGTAAACCAGTAACACGGGGAACAAAGACCAGCTTTTCTACACATAACTGGCAGATTGATTAGACAGAGAAGCCTGAGGCCTCATTACAATGAGATTCCTGAAAGAGGACCAGCCCCCTTTTCTAAAAGCAAAGAAACTAGGGGGGAAAAAAAAAAAAAATAAAAATAAAAAAAAAGGCAGGAAAACCACACCACACCTTTGGTTTTCTCTGGATACAATATAGAGTGATTAAATTTTAAATAGAGAAAACTCAAAACAAGCAGGAAAGAACAAAACCATTGAAGATTTTTACTCAACTCCCCCTACTCCCAACTGTGTCCTTGCAGAAGAGTCCTCACTTCCAGATTGGATTTTAGTCAGGGACTTGCACTGCAGCAAACTCTGCTCAGGTCCTTTTGATCCCCAGGAAATTCTTTTCATGCCCTCCCAGGCCTTAGTCCCTGGCTCCCCACTTTGGTCTCTCCATCTGCTTAAGCTTCAGGCTGCTGGCTTGCTGCTGCAATTCCCTTTCCTGACATCTCAGGAACAGCCTTGAGCTGGCCCAGCGCTCTTCTCCAAAGGAAGCAAGCTTCCTCTCTCTCCAGGGAGCCCAATCTCCACATTTCTTAAAGAAGATGCAACAGTAACACAGTCAAAGTTAACACCCTCCCCACACACACATATACAGTAATACATACATGCTATCAGTCATAAATGACAAAACTCAAGAGGTTGTACTTGGATGCTCTCCTGAACTGTTTTGCATTTGGGAGAAACATGCTGTCTGGTGAAACGTCAAAATCTAGCAGGGCTCAAAGCTCCGTGAAAGCAACTTCCCATTTCGTGAGGCGGGGGTAGCATTTTTGAACTCCAGGCACCACTGTTCAGAGAGATTCCTTAAGAAAGCAGTCCATCATTACACAGCAAGTGGAAAACCACCCTACTGACAGGCACTAATCCAAGGAGAACTGTTAGGTATATTCTAAACTTTATTCAAGGATATGTCTAAAGGCATTTTTCAAGGAAAAGGACATGCCTAAAATGGTGGATGTAGTTAATGCTTTGACAACTAAGCATCGTAAGAGGTGGCAAGCTACATTCTCTCCTATCCTATATATAATAAACAAGAAACTTGAAAAAAGAGAGCAGGCAGTAACTGAGATTAGAAAGAGTACCTGACACTACCTTCAACTGGTCATATCACATAATACCTTACCTTTGGGTTTAAAAATAAAAAGCAAACTTTAGAGCTGTTAACATATTAAATCTATCCCTTGCATGAGGAGATATGCAAATACTGGGAGAATACAATTCAAGTCCTAAAAAAATGTTCCTTTCAGTTTGGTAAGAAGAAAAAACCAAGATCTTTATTCTTGGAGCTGCAGTTTACATATAGGTTTTCAAAGTGTACAGAAAAAGTTATTTCTTGAGATAAAGAATTTTTTTCCTCGCTGTAAGAGCTAGTACATGATAATAGGCAAGGCTCAAAGACATCCACAATTGCAGTTTGTCAGCAGATAATTCAAAATATGTACCTCAGCAGACAGTGGTTTCTGGCCACCTGCCCTGTATCAGAGATGTTTGTTGTACTTCTGGTGCACTGTGTAATATGAAACATAACATGAATTAGAGTGAGGTAAAAGGAATAAAAGAGAGACAAACATATTTCTGTGAAGAGGACAAATGTTGTTAGGGGCCACCTGATGTGAAACAGGGGCAAAAGCAACCAGGAGATTGCAGTAGGGGGAATAGAAATGAACCAGAAATACTACTGCTGACTCTTCAACTGTTGCGACTTTATTTCTACCATCTTTTTGGCCACAGTGGGGGGGGAAAAAAAAATTGCTTCTCCATGCCTGAAGAGTAAAAGCCAAAACCAACAGCAGCAAATCTGAAATGATATGCTTCAGTCCCCTAGACCAATCTAAAGCTCTTATCTAAAGATAATAAACATCACACTCATCTGACACTGTTTACAGTGCAACACTTAAAATAGGTTCCCAAAAAGCAATGAAGGTCTTTTCATTTTGAACAAGCAGCGCTGAGAAACAGGACAAACTACTCATATGGTAGGTGCTCTGCTATTCACCTGCCAGGAAGGGAAAAACTGGGGATGGCAGGCTTTGCAGATTAGATAGCTGGCAGAAGCACTGTGCCCGCAATACATTGGTGCCAGCCAGCTGTCTGTGCTAGTGGTATTATTTTCTTAAGAGCATTAAGGACATTCCTGTGCTACTGGCTGATCACTGTGCGACTCACTACTTGCCTCTGGGGGTAACCTATAAATGCCCCAAGTGTGCTTCATGAATATTTACTGAATCAGAGTTAAGTATTTATGCATCGGTCATACTCTTGTTTTTCAGTGCTTACTCCCCTTTGCTTCATTATCAGTGCTTGTACCAAGGTGAAGTGGTGATTAGCCACTACTAACAGGCAGTTTGCACATCTTTGCTTGCCACGGACACTTGCTGAAACCACATTCAGGGACTGAGTGAGAAAAAATTTGCCGCCTCTTCATTTATTTCAGAAGTTGTATGGGGTGCAGATTTTTCTAGTGCCATAAGTCAGATGGCTCTTTTGGAAATGTCAGCACAGGTACCTTTTCCAAACAGAGACAAAGTTTTGAGTGGCAAAACTTGGCACTGATTTATGGCAAGATTCTGGATTTTACTAACAAATTTGAAAGAACAAACCAAAAAGTCAAATAAAACTCCAGATACAAATGTATGTGAATCAAAACACAGCACAATATTGGTAGAAAACCTAGGAAAGCTTGCATCACGAGGACTGCTGATGCTGGTCTTGCTGTAAGTTTCAGCATTTTCTAGCTAACTCCTCCTCAACCACCAAAATGCATAAATAAACCAATTGCATTTATGCCTGCTACTCAGTCTGCAGGAGTGTTGATAAGTTTAAGAACACCACAAAACAAAGCAAAAAGCACAATAAAAATTAAAGAAACATTGTTTCACTTATATCTCACAGAATACACGTAAATACAAGGGTTTATTACTCCAGTCCCATGGACCTGCACAGTTTTACACAATTGGCTAAGCAAGGAAGGGACTTTCCATTCATATCTACCAAGGAGAGGCAAGTTTTGGGTTTCATTTAAAAGGTAACTATTAGAGAGTTAGTTTATGTATGCTCTACAACTTGTAAAACTTTGGAAAAGATCCTCATCACTATGGAAAATTTCTGAGGATCCGCAGACACAGTGTTTTTGACAAGCTTCTGCTCTTTCAGGACACTAAAACCAAGGCATTTTCTTCCAAGCAATCCATATAACCATACAGAGGCACAAACTCAACATCACATTTAACTTGCTGAATGTATATCAACTGTGGTCTGACGTCCAATCTACCTAATGTAGTGACCACAATCACCTGATAAATGGATGCTTTGCCATATTCTAGACACCATTTTCCAGGTCAGACATTAAGTCAACTTTCTCCTGCCTTTCATGAAACTCCTTTTACATGCACATACCTTACAGTACCAGGAAAGAGTGCCAAAGTAGTACAAGCCACTTCTCAGCTACCTCAAGATACAGTTAATGTGCATGTAAGAACGAAACCCGCAGTTTTGGAGCACCTTGGTAACAGATATAGCAACCACCTAGATGGTCTCTTTTGAGATTTTGAAATGTCTTTTTTTTTTAAAGTTTCTGAAAACAAAGCATTGTATTACTGAATAACCAGAGATCTTGTCATGTTTGCTACTGAAAAAGTGTACACTTAAGCTATATAATCTGACTTCCAGAAGACAGAGCAAACATTCTTTAGCAAAATTCCGGTCAAAAAAGTGATGGGAAGTCTTCAAGCCCCAGTGAAAGATTCACACATGATATAGGTAATTTCTATTATACCTTTCATTAGGTAATAACAGTGAATTAGGCAACAGAAATAGGAGAACATTAAAAAAAAAAAAAAAAACAGGAAAGCTACGTAAGATATAGGCTAAGACTCAAAGGTTCAAGAATGGTAACATAGTGCTGTACAGGATGAGGTGCAGCAAAGCTGACCTCACAAAATCCAGTGGAGCTGTACACTGTCTGATGGAGACCGATATACAACAGAGATTCAGAAACAGTTCTGGATGCTAGATTTTGGGGCATGCACATGTCTGCCCTCTTAGCTCTAGAGCTGCATAGGCAAAGGAAAAAAAGGAAAAAAGTTTTATTCAAACCTAAAGTAGACTTTATCCGAACACATCTAAAAACACTCGTACAGTTGTTAATAGACTGACATTTAGTGCCTGCAAGCACAGAAGGAGCTGTGTGTATCATTCATGGCTTCTATCTATTGATATTAACTATTGTTTTCTAGCTCTTGAGGCCTGCCCAAGTGCTGGATCAGAAATGCCCCCATTTCAAAAGCACTCCTACTTCCAACATTTCCTTTTCTCATATTTGCACTTCTCAAAGAAAAAAAAGGCAACAAAAGCCCAACCTCAACCACTTATTAAAATATAGTATCAAGTCTGCAATTTGTATAAACTGGTGCAGCTTCACTGAAGTAAGCAAAGCACATTTGATTTACTTTACTGTAGATCTGGGTCATCCTTTTGAAAATAAAATTTGTTTATGAAACATAAGTATTAAATCCCATCCTGTTGTCTTCCACCAAGTGATTAACTATCATAATCTGTGTGCGAAGTGATGTGCAAAGTATGAGGATAGACCTGCTCCCTGCTCTAGACATTGTTCCATAACATCTTAGACTGCTTTAATACAATACTGGAAGCAGTATCATTAGCAAATTGCTTCTCTTCACCTGTTTTCAGGTTGAATAATGCCTCCTTTGCAAATACACTAATTTTCTTGCATTTCCTTTGTAAGCAACACTAGTCACTTAGATCAGCTCTCCTTGCAGTATTCATCTCCAATTTACTAGATTTTTCCTGAAGCTGAAGGACAAGGTCTGGAAAAGCAAGAAATGCTATTTCTCTTGTTTAGTGCTTATTCTCATCCCATAGATTCTGCCACTGCAATATCCCATAAGATAAATTTGGGGTCTAAGTCCAGTACATTTCATTTTTGTTAACCTTCCCTTGTAGAGTTCCTTCGCATCTCACATAAAATCAGCTGACATTGTTGGCTTAATCACATTTAAATCCCCACATTAAAAAGCACAGATTCTTCTCCTTTGCACTGATCTACCTTTTTTCTCATAACCTTTTCATGCAGCCCTTCACACTGACCAAAGCATATAATCAGCATCCAGGAAGAGATTTTACCTCAAAGGTAGATAGGAGTTTGTCACTTGTTTCCAGACATGCCTCCAACTGAGACACCCATGAAACACGCCATGTCATACAAACGGCTATGGCTTCTGCCCCCCCCTCCCCCCCCCCGCCCTTGGCAAAGGAGCCCCCATCATTCCTGACACTCCTTCTCCTTTCAAAAGATTAGAAGGATAAACTTACTTTCAGACATCCTCCCACTCTGACTTTAACCAATTTCTCTCAGACAAGAACATGTTTCTCACCAGCAGACAGGCTACTCTGAATCTCACACTTTCTGCTACATTTTCCCTCTTAAGGACACAGAAGGCCAGCACCTCAAGTAGCACAACTTTGCTTATTTCCTCTGGCTTTAATGGAATCATGCTAGTTTATTCTAGCTGAGGGTCAGTCCTAGTGGCTTTGTTCAGGGAAGAAGTGTCCTCAGCTACTGCCGACCAAGTAAGATAGAACCATGTTTTCTAGTCGGGTCTGTATTTTATTCCAGTAAGTAATAAAAGCCTACAGCCTGTACTGCAGTTCACACTTCTGATGTTTCAGAGAAGGACCAATACAGATTTCAGTAGCTATGGATGCATTGTACATGACCAGTATACCTCAATGAAATCCCCAGTAGATCAAAGAAAACATTGACATCTCTCTTACAGAAAGAGGCAAACAATTGACTGCGACTTGCTGAGCGCTCTCCAGTTTTAAATGCCTATCTTTTTTAAGATGTCAGAATTCTGTTTTTACCCTGTAAAATTCTTCCCAAAGGATGGTATATTCTGTATGTTGAAATATTGTGTACCACTTGATCAAGTTTACTTGGATGTTTCTTACTTTATGGATAAAAATAAGAACCTGTAGCTCTGAGACATCAAGGCAGGAGACTGCCCACCATCAGCAGCTGTTCTGTTGCATATCCCCATCTTCAGGCTTATGACATACATGTTTCAAGCTAAAAGACTAGATGCATCATAAATCATCTTCCATCTCTTTCCTATTTCTGCCAACGTGGACAACTACCTGGCATTTTATAAACAAACCAAAAGAAAACTCAACATACAAAACCCCATTAAACCTAAGGCGGGGGGGAAGAGAAGGGTGGCACACAACTAAAGGTCACTCACTGTTGCAGAGACATCATGCTGCATATTTGTGCTTTAGCATGTTGTATTTTAAAGGCTAGTAGAATGATATGCCAAGATATGGTATATTACCATAATGAAGGGAGAAGAATATTCTGCAGCTACAAGCACACTCTGAAGGAGATATGTGGAGCAAAGGTCTTTCATCCTTGCATGCAAGTCATACAGGATGCATTCAGGCAGGGCAACCCCTTGGAGATGCCAGAAGGGCTTGTGCCATAACCTGCAATTCAAACTTACGGAAAAGGCCACCAGCATTGGCAGTTGGAAGTTATCAGGGTTCCTCTTAAGACTGCAAACTCATACCAAGTTAGATGCACGTAACTGCCTCTCAGTATACCTATCATCTGATGGTGGCAACTAACACTGGGAATCTGATCTCCCCTTTTTTTTTGTTAGATTATTTAGGTCACACCAAGAAACTTCTCACACCAGCTTCTGATCTTCTTGACATCATCTGATTTGTGTTGCATCATATATCATATGCAGATTGTCTCCTAGCATCAGAAAGATCGCAAACGGAATGACTGGCTAGGCAGATGGGGCAAAGCAGTTGATGTTGTTTATCTTGACTTCAGTAAGGCTTTTGACACTGTCTCCCATAACATTCTCATAAGCAAGCTGATGAAGTAGGGGCTAGATGAGCAGACAGTGAGGGGGACTGAAAACTGGCTGAATGGCAGAGCTCAGATGGTTGTGATTAGTGGTTTAAAGTCTGGTTAGAGGCTAGTAACTAGCAGTGTACCCCAGGGGTTTATATTGGGTCCAATCCTGTTTCACTTATTCATCAGTGTCCTGGATGATGGCACAAAGTGCACCCTCAGCAAGTTTGCTGAGGATAGAAAACTGGGAGGAGTGACTGATACACCAGAGGGCTGTGCTGCCATTCAGAGGGACCTCAACAGGCTGGAAAGACAGGCAGAGGAACCTTGTGAAGTTCAAAGGGAAGTGCAGAGTCTTGCACCTAAGGACAAATAACCCCATGCACCAGTACAGACTGAGGGCTGACCTGCTGGAGAGCAGCTCTGCAGAAAAGGACACATGGGTCCTGCTGCACAAGTTGATCATGAGCCAGCTTGCCCTTGCAGCAAAGGCAGCCAATGGTATCCTGCTGCTATTAGGAAGAGCACTGCCAACAGATCAAGGGAGGTGATCCTTCCCCTCTACTCAGCCCTGGTGAGGCCACACCTGGAGTGCTAGCCCCAGTTCTGGGCTCCTTAGTATAAGAGAGAGATGGAGCTACTGGAGTGAGTCCAGCAGAGGGCTATGAAGATGATCAAGGGACTGGAGCATCTCTCCTATGAGGAAAGGCTGAGAGAGCTGGGCCTATTCAGCCTGGAGAAGAGAAGTCTGAGGGGGGAATCTTATCAATGCCTGTAAATATCTGAAAGGACAGTGTAAAGAAAACAGGGCCAGACTCTTTGAAGTGGTGCCCAGCAATAGGACGAGAGGCAACAGGCACAAACTGAAGCACAAGACGTTCCCTCTGAATCTGAGGAAATTTGTTTTTTACTGTGAGGATGACTGAGCACTGGAACAGGTTGCCTGTGGAATCTCCATCCCTGGAGATGTTCAAAAGCTGACTGGATAGGGTCCTGGGCAACCTGCTCTAACTGACCTTGTCTGAGCAAGGGGGTTGGATTAGATGATCTTTAAAGCTCCCTTCCACCCTCAACCATTCTGTGATTCTGTGAAATGAAAGCAAGCCTGATGCTCTCTTAGTCTATCATATGGTGATTCATTAGGGGTTGGTGGCTGGCCTCAAAACCTTCAGGCTAATTGATGACTTTATTCCTGCCTTTTCCATAGCCCTGCTTGTTCGACACACATAGGATTTCTGCATGCCTTTGTGATGAAATCTGATCTTCAATGTGCTCATGACACACCACCATAGATTCTTCCTGCCTCTTATTATTCCACTTTACGAGCCTGATGCCACAGGGATAATCAGCTGGAAAGATGCTGCAAGGATTACATTACCCTCACATAGCTGAAGGCATCACTTATTTCTTACTAGTTTCCAATCTGAAGCTGTAAGAGATGCTGAGCCATCTTATAGGAATATTAATGATTCCTCTTCCTACAATCTTTGGGTGGCGTAATGACTGCAAACATCCTTTACAACTGCAGATTGCTTTGCCATAACATATACATCAACCTAATTCTGCTGAGGGTGCAAAGCTGCTTTAACAGAGGTTATCACTCAAATTAATCAAGAGAGCAAAGATGAGTGGAAGTCAGGAGCTTTCCATCCTTCCTTCCTCTGCCACTCTACTGCCAGAGTATCGGTACCCTGTCCTTTGTATTTCTGGACATACCCAACTAGTGTGACCAGTCACTGTAATGTCCTTTACCTCGAATTGAGAAGTTATTCCAAATCACTCCATTTCCACTAATTTCTAACTTTCAAAATCTAGGCTAAAGAGAGGATTCGCAGACAGAACTCTAATAACGTAGCATATACCAGGACAGAACTTAGTCATAACAGAATATTTACTAGTTTGATCTTTCATGTCATTATAATTTTAATCATTGCAGAGGCCCCAAGCATCTGTGATTGATGTTTTTGCCTTTAGATCAGATATGCATCTAAATAAATTAATTCAAACAGTATGCAGAAGATAACAGAATTTAGCTTCTACTCCAACATGAACATTACAAATTTTTTTCCAGTTGATAAAAATCTGAAGTGAGAAAACACAACCAGAAAAACAACTAAAAATTGTTAACAGCTCTTAAGATGAGCACGCTTATCGCTCAACTGGAATATTGCAGGCTATCATTTAGAAAGGATTTTAGTTTTGTTCTAAATATACTTAGAAGCATTTAAGATAACTCTGTTGGTGGTAAATTGCTAAGATTAGTCTACTCTTAAAATAAGCAGGTTTTTGGCCAAGAGAAATTGAAAGCTCTGTGAAGCCCACTTTGTACCTTAACGCAGGAAGCCAGGAGGAAGAGAGAGGACTATTATTAGTTTGGCAATGAGCTCACTGGAGTACAACAGTAAAGAAATCCATAGAACAGTAGGAGACTACACGGAAACAGAAAGGAGCACAGGAATTTAATAAGTTAGAAGAACGCCTAAGACCCCTACACATTGCCAAGGGTCAATTTTGCTCCATTATACCTCTGCACCAAATTACCAACTTAGAGGCAAATTTGACCTCAAGAATATGCAACTTGGCACAGCTGTAGTGAATCAGGCATAAAAATGTCAGCAGGAGTACTGAAAGGGCATGGGAAATATAGAAAGCAAGGAGATAGCACAATAGTATTTGAATGGTCTAAGAATATATAACTAAGAGTAATGGGAGGACATTTTTAAAAAAAAAAGGACCATCGAGGCTGAACAGCAGGGAAGAAAAACAAGATGAATTAGACCACAGAACTGTGTCCAGAAGGAAGTCCCATTTTGTGAGATGTTTAGAACAAGACTCAATATAGTAAAAATATACTGTAAGAAACAATATTGCAGGTCAAAGAAGGTCTTTTCTGGCTCCAGATCTGTTCATCACATCACACTTCAGGAAACCAGAGAGGGAGAGGAGAGAAGAGAAAGGAGAGAGAAAAAAAGTAATAGCACCCTATTTATAAAGCTATAGGAAAAAGTGTAGCAGCTTTCCAGCAAAGATGAGTTGAAAAAAGTGTTCAAGATTTTAACATTTTATACAGGCTATACACAGCGGGTTGGGAAAGAAAAACGGAATGCTGTGGAGACAGGAAAAAGTTGTACCATTGTGGCACAGGCTGCACTGATCCCAGAGAGAGTAGAAATGTACGTGCAACATCACCTTTGCCAATGAGCACAATACAAGTCAAGTATGAAAAAGGCAGAAGACAGGAGACTCAAAAGCAAAGGGTTAGCACTGCAAGTAAGAACAATAAATTGGAGAATGTGAAACCATAGTTTTATGGCCATGCATAGATCCACATGCTAGACAGAAGCACAAATGCCAGAACACAGGAATAGCTCAGTCCACAATGCCAGGGAGTATACAACGGTAGTTCAGCTACAGAAGATCTGTTGTACGCACCTGACCACGATAACCAGAAAGTCAGATGAGAGGAAGTGGAAGAAGAGAGGGCTGTGAACTACTTAGTGCCAGCACTAGGAAGAACAGTCCAACCACAGCTGGATGCCAAAGCAGACATCCTGAAAACATCCAGTAAAATGTGCTGGTTCATTAAGCCACTGGAGAGCACAGATAAGCTCAAGTACTTTCCGCCAGGTTGCAAATCAACAAGGCATGGAGGGCACATGGTCTTTCAATATGCTTGTGCAGGGCCAAAGAACCTGTTGACTGGAATCCCAGGGACAGAGACCAGAGAATTAGTACTACAGTTATCAACATGCAATTAATGGTTTACTGTTAGATTAGAGGCACTGTTTGCCAAACCTGCAAAACAGTATTTTCTGGTATAGTCAGAGAACATTACTTTGATACATAAAATGTCAGTGAACATTTCCCTCAGTCACTGTATTTCTGAAGAAAAAGGGTAATTTCAAATCACATAAGCAGTGGCAGTTCCTTCCCTTCATCCAGAGTCAGAGGGCAAACAACATAAAACTTGGAAAAAGACCTCAATATTAAAGGCAAGGTTAAAGCATGCTAGTGAAAATGCAACAAAGATAGGGACAGAATTATCATCATGGTGGAAATCGCACATGGCAGTGGGAAGAGGAAGGAACACCACCACCACCACACAACTGATTTGGAAATCTGAAACCCATCAAAAAAACACTGCAGATAGGATTAAATCCACAGACAACTTTGTTAGTCTCCTTGTGATTCTGCTGGATGCAGGTCTCTTGCACAGGCCCTTCTGCAGTAAGGGTAGCTGCTTCTGCAGCTTCTCACCAGACCATTGCAAGCTGTCTGTCAAAGATATCAAGCAGAAGTATATGACTTCTGAGAGGCACAGACAATAGACATAAAAGCGAGTCATATGTAAGGTAAGTCTTCAAAACAGGCAGCTGCAGAGCTGCAAGACTGGTATCAGATGATTAACTTAGTACTTCGAAGATAGATTGTAAGAAAGAATGTGATCACTGGATGACAACAGTTGTGCAGAATGAGTTCTCCTCCCAAAAGTTTGCTATTGTGCATTTTCCGCAGTATAAATACAGTGCTTACAGAAAAGATCGTGTCAAGATGTTACTTTTTATTCTTCAAATCCTCTACTCAGCATCTACTAGTTAAAGTTACCTTAGAAAGGAAAGAAAATATTAGATGCTTATCAGAAATCATTTGCTCTTTTTTCATTTATGACTAAAGGCAGGAAGAAGAGTAAATAAAAGCCATAGGAATAGGAAAAGTCAACCATGTCACCAGATAATCCTATGCAAGTCTTAGCTTGTGCTAAAAGCCCACCACTGGTCTGCTGTCAGCTACGTCTGTGCGATTCCAGGGCAGCCGCTCTAGATTTGCGTCACTGAAAAAGGGAGCAGCACATGGTGTTTGTGCAGAGTCTGTGGGGAGCGCTGGCAATGCGGCAGCCCCTTGTTCAGATGCCATAACCAAATTAAGGGGATGGTTGGGATGATGATTATGGTGCATCAGTTGCAGTCATTTCCCCTCTGGATGCTGCTAAATCATCTCTGACAGAAACCATTTATCCCCAAGGCTCCTGGAAATATTTGTGAGCAACAAATTCTTTGTCTTTGCCAAGGATTTGATCTGACTGAGGGCAAATCTTTTCAAAATACTACCATGTGAAATAACACTCTAAAACCTTTTATCCCTTCTCTAGGCTCTTATGCATCACAGAAACTATTGAATATTGTACTACACTGAACAAAGTATGTTTTTCCAAACTTTGCTAGCAGCCTTCACCGAATACTATGGTGTTTACACAAATCTGAAGACTTGTCCATTACAATTTTTCTTTTTTTCTTTTTTTTTTCCTCTTAATTTCTCGGCCTTCTTTCCTGCTTAAAATAGTCATGCCCACAGAACAGAAGTGTAGCAAAAAGCAAAGGGAAAAGTATTTGGAAAGCCAGCATCAAATCCAGGCACCATATCATTGACTTCTGAACCAAATTCTGTGTTGATTTTTCTCCTCTGTAACTCTTTAAAAAAGCAGCTAATACAACCCTTCTGAAAAGTTCTAGTGACTAATAGGAGTATTGGGTTAGCTGAAAACAATGTATAGTTGTGTAGAAGTCCTCTACAGAACTAAAAAAGATATTTTAAAGTTACAGATGTGTCAGAAAGGCCAGGAGGCCAGAGTAGGAATAGGCTGAACAAGGGAAACACGCAGTGGCATAAGAAAATTAAGGAGGAACAAGCTGAACTAAGCAAATGGAAAAAAAAAAACCTCTCAACAAATACAGCAGAGATCAATGGATGAAGAAGTCATGAATATGACAGGAAGAAGAGGCCAGTGAGCTCTCACCCCCTCAGTTTCTCAGTACAGAGGTTTCCCAGAATCAACCTGCTCTTCTGAGGGAGGGAAGGGTCATCTTACAAAAGGGGGAGTGAGAAATGACAGACCTTATTCTGTTACTTTCAGCAGTTATTCTTAGGCCAGAAGGTTGTGAAATGGATCAAGAGGTTCCAGCCTCACCAATACACCGTGTGGACACATACAATAGGTTTCTTCCTTCCCTTCCCCCACCCCCAGATTTGTCCTAAAAATTAGACACAGAAACAAAGCTTGGCAATGGTAGCGATAAGGTCACAGAAGCCATTGCAGCTTGGCCACCATCTCTCGATATGCTACAGTGTAGGTTTGGTTTGTTTTTATTAAACAAACACATTCTACTCTCCCCTCCCTCCTGAGTCCTTGCCTCATTCAGTGCAAGGAAGAAACAACTCTGGATTACCTCAGGATTTTATAATTAAGAGAAAGGCCTGTTGGGCTTCTGCCTCCTTCTCTGCACAGGCAAAGGCAGGGAGGTGGCTTTGCAGAGAGCTCTCACCATTGAGGAAAGCCGGATTCTGCCTGAAGAATCACCCTCTCTTCCCTTCTCTAAAACAATCTTCCTGTGTCAAGCTAGGCAGGTCATTTAAACTGAGTGTTTTACTGCTGGTTACTCATAACATGTTCCTCATTTTCACATTCAGTTTGAGACCTAATTTGCAGAAGTTGCACATGCAACGGCAGCTGGGAATTGTGCTTATACTCTAGACACTCTGTGGGAATTGTGCTTATATATATAAAATAGAAATGTTAAGTGTTGCCCACGTATAGTGTTAACTAATGCTAAGTACACAAAAGAAGAAAGTCTGATTCCTTAGGCATTAAAAGTTCAGACACTCAAAGCAGGTACTTTCATACCTCATTGCCAGCACTATCAACTCAATCCACAGGACTTTTCTGAAAATAAACATTTCTGTAGTATGCAGATACTAGAATAAGCACTACAAACAATCAGTAACTGTCTCTCAAGAGGATTTTAAATCAGATGTAGCAGGCAGGCTTTAGAGACTTCTATGGGTTGATGGGGAGAAAACAAAGCAGCTGCTCATTAAGCAAGCACTGCCCCTCTGGTGAACAAGGCAGGGCTTCAGGGACAAAAAGAAACATTACCAAACAATAATGCCACCTATCTTATAATAAATTCCTGAAGAGGCCTAATTAATTTTTAAATTTAACTCCAGCATTTCCTAATAGCTGAAGCTTTGATTTTGCAATTTAAGTTGTGGTCTCCTATATATTATTATAAAGGTAGCACCTCAATGCCAGTGTAAGCAGTAGCAGAATCAGTACATTGGGGTGATGTTCGCCACACTCTGCCTCCAATGCAAGTCTGAGCTACATCTGCTCATTCTCACATAAAGCTTATGTTTATAAAGCATGGTCTGATCCAGCCTTAACATGACAGGATTGGAGGAAAATGTGGGGAAGATGCTGTTCTCCTCTCATAAATTAGCTCTAGGTTGAAGATTTTATGCTGAAGAAGGTATGGTTCATTTTGCTTCTTTGAACCAACTACCAAAGTCAAAGCATACAGGAACACACATGTTAAATGTTAATTGATAATGCACAGTCTTGGGAAGAGGGTAGAAGAAACAGGAAGAAAAGAAATCCAGATGAGAGAAAGGAGATACGATAATTAACATTTAACAAACATGCACAAAATCAAGTTATACAGTAAGTCCTCTGCTTGCTTAACATATTGCAGTGATTTAAAAAACAATGTCTAGACACAGATTAAACATTTGGAGGCTACATATGCTATCACATAGGGTATGTGGCATTATAAATCATTTGTATACACAGACTGAAAAGCTTGTGATTTTATATGTTGCTGCTGAAACAAAGTTAATGGTAAACTATGCAGCTTGACTGCCTCCACGGCACTAGCCAAGCTTGCTTCTTCCCTCCTCCCTCCCCACTGCTAACCCTCCCCCCCCAAATTAACAAAAAATGAAAATCTAGCTTGCCTTCTGTTCCCACAGAAGCATCATAGATAAATAAATATAAGAATTTACTACCTTTGAAATAGCAGTAAATATACTGAGACATATTTATCTTGTTAATATCACTTCTATCTGCCAACAGTAGTTCTGAAGATTCCCCAGGGCATAACAATTAAGTCTGCTAAGGCTTCAAACACGTACAAGGCAAAGCATGGCATATGGATTTGGGCGTCTGGGTCTTTCTACACAACTTGATAGGAATCATGGATTTCCCATTTATTCTGTCAAAAAAGAATTATGACCTGCTCATCCTCTGGCTGGAAGGTATACACAAGAGAACTATAAACTCTCCATTTAAGAGGATGCATTTCTGTTGAGTATTTATAGGTGCTATGACATCATAATGCTGGGAATCAGAGTATATGTTTTCTGTAAAGGAATCATTTACAGTAAACCTATTATAGAAGGGGAAGAATACTGACTAGCCCATCAACAAGTGCTACATAACAAGAGTTGCACAAAATAAAAAACAGCCCAAGAATGCAATATTAATCATATGGCTAGTATATTCATATTGCATTTATCATAACATACATTTGAGAAGAAAACCAGGGCAATAAATATTGAAAAAGGGAAAACAAAGGGAGGATTCTTTTAAGAACACACTACTCTGCCATTCACCGGCTATACTAGCTGTCTTTCAGTTTTGTTTCCCAGTTTCTCTCGTGACACTCTTGCCCTGTTCTGCAGGATAATGGATAGTCATATTAAATGTGGGCTCACCCCATTCTTGCTCTGTGAAAACACCTGTAATTCAAAAAATGTTTTGTTTTTCTATGCATGTAATAAAGTAGTCATACACTGCAGTTTTGCATGATGTTGCATCTACTCAACAGGGAGTGACAGCACAAGGAAAAGAATAAGAATAATCCACTTCTGTATGAAATAAAGTTTTAATGAAATTGTCATTAAAATTTATTTTAACTGTCATCAAAATCTAAAGAGATATGTTAACATTAGAATCTGAACAGCTTGGAAACCCATCAGATTCTGGTTTCAGAGAGAAGCTGCTTTAAATGCAAAAAACTGATTTCTGTTCTAGCGTTGATTGTTTCTTTTGAAAGTGTTCCTCCCCACATCCACCCTCCTCTTCCTTCCAGATGTTCATGGAGCAAACACTAAGTGGTATGGATAAATGAATGCAGGCAGTTGTAAGAGTAAATTGACTTTTATTTGCTGAAAAGTTCTCTAGTAAGATTTGCTGATGACAGAACAGCAAAATCTTGCCTTTGCACAATTCCCAGTTCCCTAGATACAACTAAGAAGCTGCTACAGATTTCCTAATATCTTATCTTTTTAGTGGCCAGGCTGCAGAACAGGTCCCTGATGATCAAGAATAACTAAGTTTAGCACTTTTGGAAAAGATGTTGTTCAGGAACCTTATTTTTAAGTAGCCATTCATTATGTTGGTACATTACTAAAGACCGTGTTCTTTCCAAGCTGAAGAAGTTCGCATAGTTTCAACAGATGTTGGAAGCAATCACCTCTAATAAAGATGCAAAATTTGTTTCTACAAGAATAAGATACAGCAGGAGTATGTGAAGGGATGGAAACTTTTCCACCTCCACTCTCCAAGCTTACCCTCCTTCCAAAACACCCTCTCTGAAAGCTGTGCAACTCAAGTTCCAGCTCGAAGCATTTTGTTCCTTTCTTCTCATCCTCCTGACTCATCACCCAGGCAATACAACAGCTAGGCATGCATTTCTATTTTGCAGCCAGCTACACATTGCATCAATGAGCACAGTAGAACCTAAAGGAATACCTGATCTTGAGAAGGGAGTTTTGTTTCGAAGAAGGGGGGGAGGGGGAAATCATTTCACACACACACATTCTTTTCCAAATCCAGTGGACAGGCTCTCATACTGCTTGACTGATCCCTCATGGGTGCTGAGGATAGTGAATTTAACATCTTCCCCAAAGAAAACAAAACAAAACAAAAAAAAACCCACCCAAAACAGGCAAAACAATTCCTGTGAAAACCTTGGTTAAACACTTGCCTTTTCATCCCAGAGGAGGGAGGAGATCAGGATCTGTCCTAATTAGCTCAGGGTCAAGATTAAAAAAAAAACAAAAGCCAAAAAAAAAAAAAAAAAAGAGCCACTGATGCTCATCTGGACCCCAAAGAGTACATACTAAGAAAGGTAACAGAGAAATTGTTCCAATTTGCTTACAACTGCCTGGTGTGCTCCCTCCATACCAAGCTGGATAAATCGGTCATTAGCAACCTTAACTACGAGGCTAAAAATCCACTAGGAGATTAAGTGCTAAACGGATGGCAAGTGAGGTACAAGCATCACAAGGACAATTTAGACCTGTCTCCAACAGCTCATTTCCCAGCTCCTTTCCAGACTGCAGGAAGCCAAGATAAGGAGAGAGTCAGTCTTCTTGCTTAAAAACCCTCAGGACCAGCAGGACATGCCCTGAGGGGCTGCTGGCCTTTCCTAGGCATTATCAAGGTAGAAATGCCTTTTCAAGCTGGGGAGGCAAGGAAGGCTGTGTGGAAGTACAAAACCAAATGCGCACAGCTTCAGTAATGTTTCCAGGAACTGGGGATCTACCAGGCATTTTACAGTTGGAGTCAGGCCTGTTCAACCTTCTGCAGCTAGAGGCAGCTCTGTAGTGGAAAAACATCTGTCAAAATGGATTCCTTCCCTCAGGTACCAAATATACCAGCAAACAGATAATGATCCGTCCCCAAAGCCTCTTTGTCAGATCAGTTCTAAAAATGTAACTCCAGAGCCATTTTTTAGGCATCTAATTTTCCATGGAAAGCATTTTCCAAATATTAGGGCCATGTATTTAGGTAGAAATAGGTACATGCACACCCTCTGCTAAGTAATTCTGTTGGGAGAATCCAGGTCATGGACTTTTGGCTGTTTATTGGCAGGTCTTTCATTTAAAAGAACAACAGAAAAATATTTAACCACATGGCTCAATTTTGTTAAAACTTTAGCAAGTTTTTGAGACAAAACAGGCAAATCAAAACGCTGCAGTGGAACGAAAAGCTAAATAGCAATTGGAGTCCTCAGTCTAGAAATGGAATGACTGAGGGAGGCTTATGGCTAAGGTCTATAAATATCACAAGTCACACGAAGCAGATGGCTGCAGATCGATTGTTCACTGCCTGTCCTAACACAAGCAACATGAAATGAAGATGCTTACGGCCTGGGGAAGGAAGAAAAAAAAAAAAAAAAAAAAAAAAAAAAGACAGGTTCTACACACAACATGCAGTTAAGCTGCAACACATGCCATAGGATGCTGGGATGCCTTAAAAGCTTGTGGCCTCGAAAGGATCCTGGACAAGTTCAAGAAGGAAATCCATTAGTGGCTATTAAATACATAGAAATTACCCTGTGACTTGGGAAGTCCTTGGCTTGGGGCACAGGGGGACTCTCACATGCCTGCCCTGCTCCTATTCTCTTCCCTAAGCACCTTTCAGCAATTTTGAAGCAGGATACTGCACTAAGCAGACCTTGACTTGGTACAGTCACTCATATGTAATGCAGTCACTTAAACCATCACCTTACAAATGCTTTTGTGGTTCATTTACCATATCATTTTGCAAGCATCAGAAAATTTAAACAGTTGCTTATGGCCTTTCGACATATTTGTCTTCATTCTGTATTTCCTGAGGTTTTAAACAAACCAATAGTTGAAACAGCATAGCGAGGGTCTCCCAAGTTTGTTTTCATATCTCTGCTAACATGCACACAAGAACATTTTAATCTATACAATTAATCTGAAAGAGCCAAGTAAACAGAAGCATGCCATCCCTGTGCCTGAATGTTTACATAGGTATTACTGTGTTAGTTTTAGTGAGAGGAATGATAACAGAGGAATCAAAAGGGGATAGACCTTACTACAGTGGACAGAAGGACAAAAAAACCACAGGAAAAATGTTTTTTGTAGGAGACAGTATCACAGTCATGTTGCAGGTTATGCAAAAAAGATGCATTTTGTTTCTCGATATGACAAATTCTTTTCCTAATTCTGCATTTGTTCTCAGATTCTTTTATCCAGTAGCTAAGCAGCATATTTTGGGGGTCCAGTTTATTTTTTTTTTTAAAAAAAGAGCAGTGGCAGAAAAGGAAGATTTATACATTTACAAAGCCATTTATGCATTTCTACAAGCCAACATATTTTCAACTGCTTACAACCCAAATATTAGACACTCAATCTTTGTAGCTGAAAGCTATGCTCATTATTTCATTCGAGTCAGAATTTAAGACAGAATTTGAGTCATCTACTTTTCATGGGAGAAGCCAGAGGGTCTTGTGCTAACTTCATTCTTCTGAAGCAGGTTCTACAAGGCTTTAAACATTTTTGTAGTAAGTCTTGAAAGTTACAGAACACCCCACATGTACGTTGATTTCACTTCCATATACTCATGGGCCATACCTGCTTGCAGGTGTATGTGTGTAGGGATTTCTAAATACAGTGTTAGAGAGCTGTCATTTATTTGCACACTTCTCTTGTCAGCTGGGATCTAGACACATCCCACATCTATATTTATTAAAACCTATACTGTCTTTTCCCCTGTCCCATAGGTATTACTTGACAGAAGCAGCTGAACTAACATCTTTCATAACTCAAGAGGAAAAACTCTGTAGTTGAGGCGGCAGAGAAGGTTACAGTGCTGCATCTCAACAGCATGTTTCAGACACTCTTCAGAAAGCCTGAAAGCAGAAGGCAAATTCCATTCTTGTGTCCTCACCACTGACCTGGATCAGACAGACAGTAGCTTTCTCCAGTACTGGTCACTAGTTTACTAGAAAGCAGAAATTGATCTTTGTTTCCCTCTGAGCCACAGAGTGAGGGCTGAAAAAAAACCTTTGAGTTAACATTCTTCCTGGCTGAGTTTGATCCAATGACTTATAGGTGAGAGATTCTGTGCATCCCATTGCCTTTTCCTTGAGTCATCCCAACCCATTGCTCTCACCTTTAAGAGGCCTGAAAATTCAACTCAGGTAGTACATGGCAGAGAGCAAAATCTTGCTCTATGTTACATCTCAGTAGCAATGTTTCACAACTAATTCAGGGGGAAAGTTATTACTGCATTTTTTACATATAACAAATCACCATAAAATCTGATAGTACTGATCGGCCTTTGCTTGAGACTTCTATAACTCTGAAGTGATGGTAGGCAAAGATATTGTTCAGAGTTTGAGTTTTACAACATTGCAATTGGAAAGATAAAGCCATTTAAAATAGACAAGAAACTCAGTTGCTGCAGGAATCAACACAATTAGTCATCCACAGATATCATAGAATGTTTTTTTCCCCCTAAGAAAATGAAAATCCTCTAAATTATATTTCAAAAGTACTTGTAGCTTGTGTTGCTTTTAAGTTTCATGATGCCAAATTAGAACTAAATGTATCTTTCTAACCTGGCTTTCTATCCTGGTCAAATTTGTTTCAAATGAGCAATCAGTCTCCTTACTTTCTATCACCAGATTATCAGGACCATCATTCCATTTAGTCCATATTCTTTCTCTTCCTTTATTTTGAGGCATTTGTGTGATCTTGCTAAACTAAAAGGCAGGACTGACTTGCTTTGACTGCTCTGGACAAGTCCACACTGACTCAGATCATTTCTAATCTAAAAAATGCATTTTCTGTCTTCTCATTTCCATTTGGAAGCTGATCCTGCTTCTTGCAGAAGTACTCAGGCCATTCAAAATAGCAAGCAATGAAAAATATCCTGAAATTAATGATGACCCCACTCTTGCCCCACTGGCTAGTTTTCTGCAGCCTTAGATGTTGGCACCTGCATCATCATATTCTTAAGCAACTACTCATTTTGCAGCAGCTCAGTCTGCCCCTACTTTTACCCAGAATTTCTGCTTAGGTAAGCATATGCTCATCCCACATATTTAGGTATGCTACTTGCTATTAGGTAAGCTCCATGTAAAGATCTGCAAGCAATGAGGGGGGAAAAAAAAAAAAAAAAAAAACCAAACCACACACCATTTTCAAACATTTAATCATGAAACAAGAGTTTTTAAAAGTATGATCCATAGCTGTATACGTTGGCACAAATATTCCTACTTATTGCCTCTTTATAGAGCTAACACACTCATTTAATGTTTCCCCTTTCATTTGGGAGTTATTTCATTCGATATCCTCTAAATGATTTCAAGCAGTTCTGAACTTGCCTGAAGGGAGGGGGGAGCACCAAAACCTCTTAAATATCAAGAGCCAGTCCAGGCTAAATGCCAGTTCTTCTTTGGTTTAAGCTGGTACCAGGAAGGAACAACATTTTACACTTTGCATGTGCAAACCTGGAGTGCCTGGCACTTTTCCCACCCCCATGAAACACTAACTTCTACAGCACATGAATTGCTCCTAACCTGCAACTCATAATGACACTCCTTAGCTCTAAATTCAGATGAAGGATGACCGGCCTGGTTTTGTCTCTGCCCAGATTACAATGCAACTGTTACACCATACACATCAAGTTCTTACTGTAGCTTAAAAGGCTTAATTACCCATAGGACAAATTGATACTTTGGCATCTTATTTCCCAGCACAAGTAACTTCCCTGCTTCCAGTTCCTCAGTCCCATTTAGTGCTAAGCAATGGTGAACTCTACACAAATAAATCTGCCAATGACCACAGGTTTTTAAGTGAAGGATCTTCAACATGTTCTGCCCACCACCCTCTTTCTCCCTGAAGACTTGGGAAAAATGGACTTTTAGAGGCATAAGTGTTCACAGAAAGAAAGGACAAAGTTTGCAGAAACAGAATATGAAATTTGAGTACTTTTAAAAAACGTGTGTATATACTCAAGTTATCTGAACAATTACATTTTATTTAATGGGCCAATCAAGAAGAATTACTGTTCAGCTAAAATTTAGAGTACATATAATGAAAAGTTTGGGATAAAACAAAGAAATCTGGAAGAATATGAGTAAATAAAAATATCCTAAGAGCAGCATGTGGTCCACAGCCCTAGTGTTGAGGGGGATTACTAGTGACCCAAGTTTTAATCCTGCTCCACTACTGCCATGCTGCATGACTCTGACCAGTCATGACATCAGTCTTGCTTTCTACCCTTTTTCCCTTTGACCTGTTTAGCTTTAATACCTTCTGTATGGAGCCTACTGCAAGGGAGATGTTTTCCTTGTCCTAAGCATTCCAGGAGATTCCACTCCAAAATGATCAGGAAGAGGCCTCACATACTCATTTTCTGTTTCCTCTGGACTAGAACAAAGCAAGGCTTCTGGTAAAGATGGCTTCAGTGCTTGGAAAGACTGTTATACGTGCTGTATCTGTACCACATGTTCTCAGAAATACTGCAAATACATCAACGCTCTCCTCTACATATTGCTTTCTGCAAAACTCAACCTAAAGTTTTACTCCTTGTCTTTGACACACTCCTAAGACAGCACTGAAAGCTGCAACATGAAGACCACAGCAGAGAACCATATTCCTCTGGCACAGTGTGACTCCTCACATATCAGAATAAAAACTGATCTGTGCTTGGGCCAGAGCCTTCAAGATGCTGGTCCAAGACTGCACAATAAATCACCCCCCCCCCCAAGTTCAAGATGCATTTCTTTGACCAGGTATTGTAACACAAATACAAAGCAATACGTATACTTTGAAAACAAAGCAACCCTCTAAACCCTATTACAGGAGTACACCCCATGTACTTCTCTCCCCAAGAAGAAAACAGGGCAAAAAATCTAACAGATGCAGTCACATGTCTTAGTGCTCTGGAAGGAGAAAAGCTTATTACAGAAGAAAACCTCAGCTGAAACCACCAATAACTACTGTGATACAAACAGTGCTAACAATATGATCTGCCCAGTGAAAATATGAAGAATGCTGCAGGGTCCATTTGTCAAGTGAGCTATTTGTTTTGAATTACTCGCTTAGTTCCTCAGTTAATTAATTTCAAGGATCTGGCTCTTACATCCAGGCTATGATCTTTCAAACTGTGTTTAACTGTACTTACAAAAGATGAAATTCTCACTCTCATCTTGAAAGAGAGAGAGACAGAAATCATTGCAAGAAAGATTATTAAAAAGCTATAGCTCCTAGAGCTGACAGAAAATTAGCATGGCTTAATAAAATTCATGGCGGGCTTGTTATTGCTGTTATCTAGAACAAAAACATATTGGCTAGTGCTCCTTCACACACAATCCCTAAATTGTAAGCATTTGGATAAGCCTGTGGCTATAAAGAAATAAATAAATGTTGATTTACCTCTTTTGTAAATATGCTATTCTTCTCACATACAATCAATCTATTGAGACAAAGAAAGCACAGCGAGATGATGCATAGCAAGGAGGGCAGGGTGCAGACCTGGGCTCCATTCCAGTCATCTCAGACCCGGGAGAAGTCACTGGCATTTCAGATCCATTCATTTATTTTCACCTCCAAATGAAGCCACTGCAAACTATGCTCAGTGCCTTAACCTTTCTCTGCCAGTTTCCACCACAAAGCGATACTTTACCCATTCTCCTCAAGAGCATGTTTTGTTTTTGTAACTAGTTTTCAGAGCAGTGCTCCACGTACAGTTACTGTTGTACACTCTGCTTTTCACATCCTCCTATAGAAATCCAAACAGTTTGTCAGATCTGTATGTAAACCTTGTTTCTCTACAAGGCCTCAAAGAGAATTTATATTCATATGTATGCATCTACCCTCTGTGGGATATTGCCAGCTGAGCTAGGGTTTCTTCACCATCTAATCCAAGCACATCAAAGCATCTTAGCAGCTCTGGAATGAATAACTACAGGCTTTCATGACATAATTTATACACATACATAACGTGGCGAGCCAAGACATCTGCAGTCCTGCAAAGTCATTCAAGTTTCAGAACTTTAGTCTCACAAGTTCAGTTTATGAGTCTTCGAAGTGATTAAGCCAAACTCAACCTATCTCCTAACTGGACACCAGAAGGCACCAGGGAGAGTGGACCAGGGCTGCACCAATGCCTTCCACTGCCACTTCCACACAACTGGTGAAAGGCCTTCTGCTCCTAGAGCTTTTCATCAGGCACAGGGTATTGTAGTAGTCAGGATGTATTCTACCACTATGGGGAGTGAAGGAGAAAGGAAAACCCCCACATACACGAAATCGCACCTGTCAGCACTGAGGAAATGCTGGCATCCCCAGTATTTGGGCATCTCCAAATTCCCCAGTAAGTTCACAACTACAGAATGAATTAGTGTTACCTTAAAGATTGAAGTTTCAATACTTGAACAAAGCATTCAAAGTTCAGCTTCAGAAAGGAACTGTATTTTAATTTCCCTTTTAGGTCAAACACTCCACACTGCTCCATATACAGGAAATATCTTCCAATTCAATAAACCACAACCTTTTTCCAATTTAATTTCCTCCTTAAGCCATCCCTTGTTTGGAACCTGGCAGAAATGAGCTTTACCTAAAACCAGAAATACAGAAAAGTAAAAAGTTTGTTGCAACTGAATCTAAAAAAATCAGACTGGCCAAAATAGTTGTTTTACTATATTACAGTAGACACCACCTTTTCCCTTCTTACCCCTCAAATTCTTTCTTGGGCTCCCATGAACAAAAGTGCTTAATTAGATCTCAGGCTCTTGGAGGCAAATACGTTTTCCATCTGTCACTACAGAGTTGCTTTGCCATGCTTTTCAGCATGGTGAAAAAGAGTTTCCAAAACAACTTTGCATAAATAATCGGTATCCAGTTTTCCTTTCTGTTTAAGCAGCTGAATAACTCACCATATCCTTAAAGAGTTTTGGTATGATGGACAGTCAGGTGCCCAGTGTGATTTTTATACATGAAGTGTCACAACAGCAACCTCTGGCTGCAGGGTTTTTGCCCAAAAGTACAGCACCAGAATAAACTACAAAGCAAAGGCATTGAAATGTTAGCTGTCTTCTCCTGGACATCTGATTCAAAGGAAACTGAAGAGCCGGCCCTTGGCATGTGAACAATGGTATTTAATGTTTTGTACGACTGTATGGGGGAACCTGCAAAATGATTGTAAGAATACATGATGCTACCATATAGGCTTTCTAAATAATGGTTTTCTTCAGATGGAGTCATTACATGCCTACAAGCAAAGCCATTTATTGTCAAAATAATTTTGGTGGAGAAGGCAATTTTTGTCAAAGTTTGATTTCCTGTACAGAAGCAGGGGAGGCAGTTATTTTCAATGATATCCTCAGAGCACTTCAGCTAGTTGAGCCAAACTAAACTGCCTCGACTGTGTCACTGATGTGCCCCAAATGCAGTCCAAGTGCATCCTGCTTTCCTCTGGGCTGGGCTACATCATTACAACAACCAGATGTCCCTTTTACCTTAAGTCAGCATGCAGGTTTTACAGGCCCCAGCTATAGCCCACCTCAAGGAGAATCAGAGTAGGAGGCTCCAGAGCTACAATTACCACAAAACATCTATACCTGGGACACTGTTATACCTGTTCCTGCTTCAACTTCCAAAGAAACAAAACCTAAAATAGCAAGTAAGTGAATTTACTCCTTCCTGGAGACTCTGTGACAAGCATCAGTCACTGGCTCTTCCATCCCTGTTTCAGGAAGGAAATCTGCATCCCACAGAATGAGCACTGCTGTTTACTGCAACTCATGGCTAATCATTACTATGGTCAATTCTAAAGAAAATATTGAAGAAAGCTGCCTAGATGAAGTCTCAGTCCCTGCAAATATTGGAATTTTGAAGCAGTGCTTTTTTGAATTAGAGAAACTCTATCAGTGAGCTTCTCTAATTGGCTAGGCGGGAAATGGCATGATGAGACATTCAGTTTGACTCATGCCTGTATCTGAATTAGTAAAGGTGGCCCAGTGCATTTTGACCTCCCTTACGTCTGCTGTGAGAGATAAGACTGGTAAGCCAAAGAACTAGCCATACATACGGTTTCCTCTTCAAAGTTCATCCCAAACGAGTCAAATATTTACCAGCACTTAATTTCAACTCTACTATTCGACTAGTTTTGTGCTCCATGCACTGAAATCAGACTTCAAGAACACAGGAAAGAAGCGATATATCATCTCTATACCTGGTGACACGGTAAGCTTTGATCCGTAGATCTGCCTTAGGCTAGGATCAGAAAGAAGAGCACAGAGCCAGACCCTTTAGTTTCACTGGGCTGTTTTGATTCAAGTTATCAGCATATACCAATCCACTGGATTGGTGACATCATTCCATCTGTCTGCAGTGCCAGTTAGGTCAAAATGAGGAAAAAATACCTTTTAGCTTTCTCAGTATCATTTAAATACCTCTCACTTGAAAAAAAAAAATCTTTAGAATACATTCAAGTATAATTTAAGATAAAAACCAACAACAGCTTAGTTTGGATCACTGCAGAAGAGGAACAGTAAGACTAATCTTGTTTTCAAGTAAAGTGCTGCCCACCTAAACAACTTTGTAATTGCACATTTGCAATGTATTTAAAACACATTTTAAGGACACAAGATTACTTCACTGACAGCAATCTCCATTGTCATCTGCCTGCAGCCCCTTTCTGTTAGAAAATATGCACACATACATTGCTTTGCAGACTTCCCATGAGCAATTTGTGCTGAGCACCTGAAACTCAAGCTATAATATCTACTTAAAGTGGTATCTACATCTATGATCCTGGGTCTTTTCAAAGCAAGTTCCAAAAGCCCTTTTTTTCCTGATGTTTTTAACAATATCTTTGCTGTAACTGACCATCTGAGCTCATTTACAATTCCCCAGTTCAACAAATGGTCCTAAGCAACCATCTTTTCAGTAGATTTTTCACACAGAAGATGTATTTAGACAATGAGACTCAATTCCCAAATTGAAGCCCACCCAACACAGAAACAACTGTACTTGCTGGAGCTGTTTCAGTTGTAAAACTTCTCCTAAAATGTATGCCAATGGGTTTATTGGCAGGGGGGAATCATTTCTCAAGACTTTAGGATAGATTTGCATCATGAATTTTTGTCAATACAGTGAGAATTATGGGACTAGTACTTATGTAATTCTGCTTCTAAATCCCTTAGGCCCATTTTCAAAGTCTCCTGAATTACTATGGTCGTTTATTCCCTTACCAAACAAAAAAAAGCAGTACCCAACAACTGAAAAAGTGTTTGCAAACTTAATCTCCATTTTCTTAAAAATCAGGCATTGCTATGACAACATAACACTACCACACTACAGCAATGCAGGCTGCAGGAAACACTATTCATCTCTAGAGTACTTTCTTCTATATTCTGCCATCGGATTTTCAATTTCCTGTCTTTCTTATTTCAAATCTTTGGGAAAATTAAAGCACCAGATGAATTCTATTCACAGGCATAATGTATTGCAACTCTTACTTCACTTCCTCACCTAAGAAACACCTGTCATCATCTCTGGTATGGGATCTTCAGGTCCTCTTCTGAAGAAATATCACAGTAAACAACTCATTTCAGCTTTTAGCAGCTTTAATCTCATTCAGCAATAACCCCATCCAGGTTTCCTAGCAGCCCCAATGACCCTTGGCTTGACTGCAGATTTCTTGTATACATTTTTTAAACATATTCTGCATATTTGACTTGGTTTCTATGTTTCATTCACTACTGCTCTTCCCTGAAGTTTCTATACTTTACTGAAGTTTTTCTTGTATATCTTTTTATTAACTTTCTCCTTCAATATCTTATACTTCAAATAAGCCAAGTCTTATTCATGCTTCAAATGCACTTCCTTTTTTTTAATCAGTTAATTAAGAAATACAGAAAACTCTTTCTTCATCTCAATGTGATTTTCCCACCTCTTTCCTTAGTCTCTCATACAGCACAGAGAACAGCCAAACACATTTAGCTGAAAGAACTATTCCTTTGAAAACAGAAGCCCATAGCCAAGTTCAAAGGGTCTGCAGAGGTCCTTCAAATTAATTTCCTTCTCCAAAACAACAGGAGAATGAAAAATCATTTGAGAAAAATCTGAGCAACAATGGAGGAAGCCAAAAAGAACATTTAGGATGGCCAGAAAGGATCTTTGAAAGACGGGAAAAGTAATGCCTAGAGAAGGAGAAATGCAGGTAGCCACCTTTCTAGAACACACTTCAGCTGGCTGAATGGCTGACACACACTGAGAGGGTGCCATTTATTAAGCAACCACCACCACACAAAAACTATCTTGATCCCTGTAGGGTACGGTTTAAAAACAAAACAAAAAAGTTTATTTCAAACTATTTAAAACATGTTCACTGAGTAGTAACACAGCCAATGTACCAGAGGTCCTGTCTCTAGCCTCCAGGTTCAGTTCTCAGTCCCCATTGCCTTATTGGTTTCCACAGAAAGCACAACTGTGAACTAAGACACTGTTTTATTGCATGATGTGGACGTCTGCCTATTAAGTATTAGAATGAAAACCCACCCACACTGATTTCACATAGGACATTAAATGGTCATTAAAGAGGAAGAACATACTCTTATTAAAATTTCCTGAACTACACTGACAGGAATTTAATGGTTAGCATTATGTCAGCATGTTAGCAATCCCCCACATCACCCAATCTCCCTTTGTGGCAGTTTTAGAAATATATCCAGTCTATAATATTTTACTAGTCTGTATAAAAGATGAGATTCATCTGTTCCAGATATTCACTTATTGTTATTTTTAAACCCAGTATTCGATTAATATTACAAGCTAAGGTTCTTAATATTTTGCATAGAAATCATGTTTAGATTGTGTTATGCCCTGGGGAATACAGGGACATAACTTTTATGAGCAATGTGCGTTACTAATAATACCCTTTTCATCCTCACTTCACAATATATTATTTATATTCTGATACTGATCCACTAGTCTATGTACTCTAGATATCCCATGTCATGGAATTAGGTAGGTCTCTTATAACTGCTGATTGACAGCCTGACTTTAGCTGAGCTGTTGGGGCTTATGCATACTTTCCCCCACAGGTCCCCTGCCACACAAACACACAAAAACCCACACAGACACAGATTCCTTTCACACTACGACCATCCAGCTTCACCTGCAGCTGCAGAAGCACTGCCAGTTACTCAAGACAGGGTCCAGAAGAACTTGCATATATTTGAGGCTTCAGATTCAGATCAGGCCAATAACATTTTGAATTCTTTGATATCTGACATGCCACCTTCATAAGCATAAGCAGTGCAGGTACAACAGAATCTCATGCCAGTCCACTAGTCTTACATGCTGCTTTACTCTTCATTTTGCCCACAGCTTGCATACCCCAAAGTGTAAATGCCAAAGAGCTTATGTTGTTGGCACTTCTTCAGACCTCCTGAGAACACATGCTATATCTTCTCTGGACTTCACAAGAACAGGCACCTTCCTATTACACATGGTTTAAGCAAATCCTTCTCCTAAAGCTTTCTCAGAAGCTATTGGGCTGGTCCCTTTGCCAAATATGGGGCGGCATGGCTACCAGTTGCCCTTTCCCTCCAGTCTACCTGCCTCCTCTTTCAGACTTTGCCACACCACATGCCAGGTATGTCTGCAAGCTTCAAAGAAGGAGATAAGTAAGGCCGGTAAGAAAATCATCATGGAACTATTCAACCACAGCAAAAGAATAAGAGTATGTTATTTTCCCCGAGGGGCCCAACCTATCTGCACAGAGCCATCTATCACTGCTAGATTTGTTTGTTCTCCACGTCAGGTGACAGCAGAGGAGAAAACATCACACTGTACTATAATATTAACCTGTCCCTGCTGGGCTGGAAGTCCCAATGCTATACTGCAGGCTTGACAGTATTGTCTGAACCCACACTGCTTCTTGGGGCTGGCAATGAGCTCCTAACCCGATATGTTAAGGCATCACCAGCCTATTGTAATGGCAGCTTTATTTAAGGGGAGCTTTAGAGATGTGATAAAGTAATGCATTACATGAGCCTTCAGTCAACAGAAAGGCAGACTGAATGAGGACCATCAGACAGGCGAGATGAATACAGTCATATGAACTATCCACATAGTAAACAGAAATGATCTAGGATCATTCTGTATGCATTTAACTCATTTCTGATGAGTAGTACGGGAAAACAAATATACCATTTATTCACCTATACAAAAGTGCTTAGTAAAGATGTGATGAATATAACTATCTTAGAGACACTTATGGCTCTATTGTATTAATATTCCTGAGAACTCATTTACTAAATGCAGTTAGTATAAAATACATCTTCCCATAATATTTCCTACTTCCTTATTTGTTAAAAAAGAGAGAGAGAGAGAGAGAGAGGAGAGAGAGAGAGAGAGAGAGAGAGAGAGAGAGAGAAAGGGGTGGCTATAGAGCAAGAAAGCAGGAATTAGGCTCTATATGGTATTCAGTCTACAAGAAAAGGGGAAGAGGTAAACTCTTGTTTTATTTCCAAAAAAAAAAAAAAAAAAAAAAAAAAAAAAAAAAAAAAAAAAAAAAAAAAAAAAAAAAGAAAGAAAGAAAGAAAGGTATTCTTGTGGGATGAAAATTCAATAAAGATAAAGATCCCTCACTGAAATCAGTCAGTGTCTATTAGCATTGCTAAGTCAGAAAAAGAGACTAGAGTATAAAAGCAGATGAGAGTAGGGTTCCAATTCCAGCTGGACAATAATTTTCTTAGCTGGATAGGATTGGAAACATGACCTCACTACATGATGACATCCTACTGAACTAGATGATAAAATAGTACTCTGCAGGTATTGGAGGGAATAGAGTCATGTGTTGCTATAGCTTCTCCAGCTACTGTTGCCCAAAATATAGAAAGCAGCATCTCAGAAACCATGACTGGATTTCAATAAAGAAAGTATCTTAAGAACAAGCAGCAAATAATTCGAGGCTTCTCCCTAAAATTTCATCCTTCCAACCAGTTGTTAATGCTGATTTAGTTCAGAGAAGCATTTAGGATTGACATGGTTGTACCAACATGCATTAGCCTACAATTTTAACTGGAGTAAGACTGCTTATGATATTTCTGGCACATCTGAGCTCTGACACAGAATTAGTATATCAAGTCAGCCTTCATATTCCTTAGACTTCAGCACAAACCATGAAATTCAGAGTGACTTTTTAATACAGAAAAAGTAAGATTTAAAGCATGTATTTTCAGTATTGTCTGAAGCACCATTTGGGCTTCACATATCACAAGCAAATTGTTCTGATCAACAGCCTTTCTTCGAAGATAGCTCAGCAAAGTACTAACTTAAATTCAGGAGCTTTAAACAAGACGTGAGCATCAGCAACTTCAGTAGAACTACTGATGCCCTAAAATTTTTATATTTAATTGCTTTGATGATCTGAAGACTATACATAGTCTTCTCCAATGTGCTGCTTTACAAATTATTGTCCTTTAATGGGAATCATCCTTTCAAAATATTCAGCATTCCCAATACATTTAGGTGTTGTCCTGGGATTTCCCCCCAGCACCTTATTGCATGGTTTCCTTTAAAGGAGCTAATTCCCCTGGGACAAAAGTTTCAGTCCATATGTGCTCCTTGCTCAAGCAGAAGTCCCACTAAAATCAACAGCTGTGCTCTATGGGACACAGGCACAGCACATGCTGTAATTAAGAACTGTATCAGTGGTGTTTAACTGTGTATGCTTTTTTGTTTTTATCTCTTATTATCATACCCCTGATACTCAGCTGAATGGACTGCATGTATTCAAGCAGGGCTTGCTGTGGATGAATATGCTTCTGAATACACAATGTGTGCTCTTTTATTGCTGGGTCCTTTATTAAACTACCTGAATATTAGTGACCCGAAATTGATATGATTAAGGTTTAATGAACTACTGATTAGCACTAATGAACACAACTGAACACACATTTTATTAAATGATTTGTCTCTTTTGAAATGAAAGTAATGTTGGGCCCATTAATAAAAATTATTTGGGTCATTTCTGAGCAACTGTTGTACTCCTTGGAGAGAAAGGATAGAAGTCAGCCAGTCTACCATCTGATTAGCATTTCAGCAGGTCTAACACATCAATAGCCAGGTTTCACAGACTATTTCCTAGGCTTAGTCAAAGACAAAGTTAGGTAAGTTTCTATGCATGCCTCTTGACAGCACAGATGTGTCTTTATGACCTGACAGGATAGAAGTTATACAGCATACAAGTCGGGGGAGGATGTTGTCCCCTAGTTTTAGGGGATAAGATAGGTGCAATGGGGAAGAAGATAGCACAGTGTGGGGACGAAGGAGGAGCACGATTGGAAAGGTATTTGCTACTTCATGTTAATAGTACTGCACATTTTCTTGTATCTTCTTCTAACCCAAAGCACTTCGGAAACCACATGTCCCAGTATCAATCCATCTACCATAACATACAGCACTTGTTTATGTGTTGTCCAAAGGTTCAGAGGAAGAAACGGTATTCAACACAATACATTACCACTTCCTTTGTCTTTCTGAACAGCTGTTCTGTTATGTGAGGGTAAGATGGGGCTAATTGTCTTACAGCACCAAAAGTCATAAAACATCAATAAATACTCTTGGATCTATAAGTGGTGAAAACATCAACTTCGGCTTATATCTTAGGACCCTCTGTCCCACAGTATCCAAAATGACATGCCAGGTTATTAAGATATTACAATTAACAGGCGAGACTGCTCCCAAAGAGTTACCCCACTTCCTGCATTAACTGAGTTGTCCCCAAGAGGATTTCTTTCCAACTACTCAATCAGATATGAAGGAAGGAGTGACAAGAACACAGCCCAGGGCAATGCTGTTCAGAGACTGCATTATCTGCCAGCAGGTAATATAAATTGACACTTCACTTCCAAGCATTGAAAGATTTACTCATTTACTTGCTATTGTCATAAAAATTGATGTTTGCCATTCCAACAGCACAGCAACCTTGAAGTAAAATCAGTACACTTCTACCCATATGCATACCCTACCTCCAATACACATTTGCATTTAAGGCCCTGATGGTGCCAAGAAAGCTCAAGGAAACCAGTCACATATCAGATTTCACGGCATGCTAAAAATCAGCAGAAACCTGTTGACTTAAGCGAGTCTTCTCTAGGGCAGTCTCATAGTTTTGAGATCAGTTATCCCTCTAAGTCAAGTCCTGCTACTGGATAAAGACAACCCAAGAATGGAGCTAGGGATTTAAACTTTATAATATAAACTTTCTGTACATAAACAGTCAGACCCAGTACTGCTCACATATCAGCTCAAATGATTAGTGTAGAAAAATTGCAACACAAATAGAAAGACTAATGAGACCTTTACAAGATGATTTTCATGTAATTAAGTATAGTGGGCTAAATTCTGCTTTGAATTGCTCCAGAGTGAAGCCAGAAGAATTCTTATGCCATTTCAATGCATCTACTCTGCATCAAGAAAGAAAGAAACTGCTGGCAGAATCTTACTCGTTGTCCACAATACCAACTTGGTAAAATAGCTATATTTCTCCACCATGTAACTAAGTGGATCCATGAAGTCTCAAAATAGATTTCTTTCTAGTAACTCACAGATTAAATGCATAAGGCAGGAGGAAAAGACAAAGCACACAAAAGTAGAAGAATGTGTAGTCACAACAGCCCTGATCCAAAGCCTACTGAAATCAGAGGGAATCACCAAAAGGATTCTAGTCTTCTCCATTTTCACTAATGATGGGAGGGTGTTGACGGTACCTTTCCTACCGTAAGGATAAATTCTGTGGGAAGAGATTCTCCATTTTGCTTCTGAGTGTTTATGGTGCTAAAGAAGCACAAAGAGGTTCTGCAGAGAGCTTCCTTCAGGAAGAAAGTGAGGAAGACCTCCAAGACCTCAACACAAGAGCCACCAAAGCCAGCCACACAGCAGAAGCTGGAAAGGCCTCACAACTGCTGACACAGGCATTGCTGCCACTTTTCAGCAGATTAGTGTGGGTTTCAGCAGGCCTCTACAGAACAGTGTTGGAGGTGGGACTTGAGAGAGCACCACCTCCTTACAGAAACTTCTGTGATCTGACACAGCACCTTCACTGGCTCCTTTGTTTCCAAGGCACACTTTGTCCTCAATTAATAAGTAGAGGGTTTCTGCAATACGCACAGTTCATGTTTATCATCTTCTCACCTGCTTAGGCGAGGCAATCTTCCTAATTGTTTACAGAGAAAACATTCACTTTCCTTTGTGGATTAAGGCATCCCTGCTTTGAAGGGTACTAAACCAAATTCAATCCTCAGTTACAGAAGGTAGCTTTAATTAAAAACAGAAAAGAAAATTAATACATACTTTCAACTTGCAAAAGCATAAGCCAGGGAGTGTTAGTATTAATTAGGGTCTTCAACAAAATTACCATTGCTAAAAATCACCCCAAATACCTATTAATAAATGGGCTGCCATGACACTTATTTAAGAAAATTAACCGAGAAGTCACACAAATATATGCAATGCAAGCATTATTTATGGAAATGAGGTCTGCAGTGTATACACATTGTAGACAAAAAGCAGCAGAGGTTTTAAGAAACAGACATTGTAAGAACACCAGCATGAGGGCAGGTGTTTAATATGTGATAAATCAGATTTTTCATGGCATAGAACAACCACTAACTACTTGGGATTAGCAAGCAACATCCCCTGTGGGAAAGTTTTCCCTTAATATCCATTGCTGAATTTCTATCACTTTTTGAACAAGCTGGTACTGGCTACTGCCAGTGCTTCCAGTGGGCTTCTGCTTTGATCCACAGCTAGAATTGTTTAAGATGGGGTTATATTTTTCAGTTATGAATGGGCATAACCCAAAACAAAGGAGTGCCTGTACCAAGCATTCCAAGACATTTTACTCAATCTTGTCCTTGGGAAGACTGTGCTGACAGATAAAATAGTCACTTTCAGGGCTTATAACACAAAAGGGAAGGGCAGAATTTATGCATGTCAAACCAATGCTTTTATTAGTAGAGTGGCTTAACACTGGAACTGACTTGCTATAGATTTTAAAAGATGCCAATCAGTTCACAGGAACAAAGTCTGCACTTCCCTGCAACACATATTTCTATTTAGAAAAATACTAAATGATTATATTCAGAAAATACTTAGACTTTTAATAAGTATTAAACATCATTTCAAAATACTGTATTTCCTCAAATCTATTTCTATTTAATTACAGTAAATTAAGGTTCTTCTAAACATTAGGAATCTACTTCATTTTTAGGAAAGATTACTCAGGGGTTTGAAAACAGCAAAGATTAAATCAAGGGCTTAGGAATAAGGAATTTTTTAAAAATAATTACATGTTCATTTCTGAGGGCAGAAGAATAAAGTCTGGATCTCAGCATCTTATAAAGGGATAAAACATTAAAGTTACATACCTAAAACCATACATTATTCATGAACTGTAAAACATGCCTCCTTAACTAGTTATCCCCTCCAGAATGTAATTAAACCCAATGGCTCTTCTTTCATGGCATGTAAGAATAATAAACAGGACTTAAAGAGTTGAATTAAAACTCCTGGTAAATTTGACAAGAATTAACGTTACTGGGGAGGTGTGTGTGTGTGTGGGGGGGGGGAATTCTCACTTGCTTGTACAACTACACCTTCAAAAGTATCCTGACTGGAAAAAGATATGGCCAAATTTAACAGAAGTCTGCTCATTGTATTTAGTTAAGTCATCTCTGCTATTTACACTTCCTTACCTATGTCAGATGATTGAAGGCTGTATACAATTCAAGACACCTGTATTTGGTCTGAGTAGCAGCCTGAAAGCCTCATGGGACTTTTCTGAGCTTCTATCACAGGAAATGGGTCAAAATATTTACTTCAGACAACAACCATGAAACTTCATTTGCTGCTGTTATTTTCTTTCTAATTAAAGACTCATTTCAAAGCAGAGTGGAAATAACCTGTCTGCTGTGGTTAATATTTAATCAGTAGTCTAGTGTGCCAACCATGTATCCCTTGTAATAGCCCAGGGTCAGTGCCCTGGATCCCACTGGGATGCCATATGGCTGTGTCCAGAAGACTGGAAACCACAAATGACACATCATGGGTTGAGTAATAATGTGAATCAATGAATATACTAAGTATTAGGTTTGAAGAGCTGACTCATCCACCGGAGGAGTGAACATTATCTTAACAACTTTGAGCATTTCACACCATAATATGAGATAGTACACGCTAGTATCAAAAAAATAAAGCAAACTAGATTCAAACTGGCCAGGGTTTTAAGCATTTACAGTTAAATTATTTAAGTAAGACTTAGCTGTATGAAGTGCAAGCATGATGCCTGTATTAGCTCTCCAGTCCATGGATAATGTCATAATTAATTTCTAATTTGAAATCATGTGTTCATCTTCCCAGCATCTTTTCTAATTGGAACAAAACTGAACAGGGCAATTCTATTAAGAAGCCAGATCACTTAACGTACATTTGCAAACTCCATCCTCTCTTACCCAGTTATAAGGGCATTATTCAAGGTCCATCTCAGCAAAGTTTCTCTCAGATTTCATGAGGACCTAGATTAGGTTTTAAAAACCCAAATCAGGAAAACACTTACACATACATTCATCTTTCAGTGAGAGGACACACATCTATAAGACACCTCCCTCAACAACAAGCGAGCCCAGATTTGCTGCTGCTATGTTGAGCAAACCTAGAAGCCCATCCACAAGCTGCCTTCTGGAGAAGATAGGATTCCCTTTCACTCAGCACTTCCAGCAGCTCAACACATTTTCCCAGTATGTTGGAGCTCCCGATAAAAGAAAAACTTTGCTACTGTCTGTACACCAACACTCAGGATTTTACTCTGAAAAAAGGCATGGCTGCTCTCTGGAGAGCACAGGATCCTGCCTTTCATAGTAGGGTGCTAGACCAATAGGATACCACCAATTACATCAAGGGTCTTTCCTGGAGGAACATAACAGCATAAATAAAAAAAAAAAATTAAGAATGTCACAGACAGTCATACACAATTGTTTATCTTCGTGGCTTTCCATCAAGCCAATGCTTAACTGCTCAGCCAAACTAAAGCCCAAAACAGTTGCTGCTGCTGAAGTCAATTACATAACACAAGTTTAAAGATTGCACTGAAATCATACTCCAAGAGCATCTCATAGGCAGTCCATTCCTTCTTCCTTGACAGAGCCTGAATTTACCTTTTTCTCTTCCATCAGTACTAGGGCAGTTTGTCCACTGCACAGAAAGGCTCAACTCAGCATGCAGTCTTCAGCTGCCAAGAGTTACTATAGCTTTACATTTTATCTCCCCTCTATTGCTGAGCAGCTGACTGATAAGGCTGTGCTCTGCACATAGCATAGAACGCAGATCAGGGAGTTAAGTTCAACCAGTGAATATGGGCCAAAACCAATGCTAGCATAATACTTCATCCAACAAAAGTCCGGTAGCAACAGCATCTCCTTCGAGATATACTGGTGAAACCCAGAAGGATGCTGTGAGACACTTGGTGCTTGACCTTGCTCCTGCCCCAACTGCGTGCTGCACAGCTCCCAATACTCCGCAGGCATTAACTGGAACAAGCCAGAGGAGCCCTAACCCCACAGCTGGCTACCAGGGCACAGCCGGTATTTCGTCTCAGAGCCAACCCAGCAGCTCTGCCTTGCCTGCTCTGAGAAAAGCACCCACTCTACCTAGCAAAGTCCAGTGCAGGGCTCTGGGCCCCTCTAGTGGCTAAACTGCTCCCAGAGCCCCCAGCTCCTGCTGCTGCCTCCAAGCTCACTCTCAGTTGGCCTTTTAGCTGAAGGCTCTCACCTTTACATCCCACATGATTTATTCCTACAAATGAGCCATCCCAGAAAGATATTGTTCTTTTAATAGACATCTCATATCATGTCAGAGGCTCTCCACAGACACCATCCACCAAGCACAGCAGAAAAATGCAGGCAGCATCAGGGGCCTTGGGTGACACTTAATATAAGCAATCTACTTTCTGAAAAACAATTTACAAACCAAAAAAAAAAAAAAAAAAAGAACTATTTCAAAATTACAAAGCAATCAGTATAATTATCAAGAAGTGAGGAATTATTCCAAGACCTACATGTTTCCATTATTACTCAAGCCATCTAGCACTGCCAGCCTGAATTCCTTCATGAGACTTAGCAAGCTAGGAAGCATTCTGCTTAGGATAGGCTTTTTTTTTTTTCCCCCCTAGTAAAAAAGACACCTCCTTCTCTCACTTTTCTTTCACCCACTAAAGACTTCAAATCTGCAGCTGGATCCAGGCCAAACTATTCGTTTCTGTGAAAATCAGCACTGAATTCATTGAGACTCCACACCGGAGCAAGTAGCATGGCCTAATCTTGGGATTTTTATCATTGCACACCATACAATAAATAGACTTTCTATTCAAGCCCAGCTCCAGGAGTTGAGAAATTGTGCAAGAATATCATTTCTCTTCCTCCTGGCCCCCCTAATCACAGGAAAAACCTTGAAAACACAACTCCTAAAGACTAAAGAAGTGGAAATAAACAGTTTTGTTCATAGGAAGGGAAATGAACAAAAATTGTGATTTAATTTTAGCTTGCATCATTTTTATTGATAGTTTAGAGCACTGCAGTTGGAAAGTGAGCAGAATTAGCAGTACTGGATACAGGGTCAGTTTTATGGTCAGCATCAACACTACCGTAGCCTGAACTAGTGAAGTTTCTGGCAGATGAGGGAGCATAAGTTACTGTCAAATTAGATAAATAGGTGTTCTCAAACTTTTTCAAATAAAAAAAAAAAGTTAAGATAATGAGCAAATTTAAGAGTACAACATTCACATACATTTTCTATTATATCTCATGCCCTGCTACCAGTGTTCTTCCTGGCAAAAGAGAAATTAAAACACTGGGAGGGGCAGGGGGTGGGAGAAAATCATCCTTCAGTTGCACACATGGCTCTCATTTAGCCCTCAGTAAACAAAACCTGATTAGTTATGGAGAACGGTAGGCAAACTACAGCATCCCAGGTGCTTCTGTCTCCAGCCAGGCTGAAGATTATGTCTCCACATGGAGTAATACAGCACAGCAGTTTCCCAGTGGCCTTGTAGTTCTTTACTGCTCTCTGCATTTGGTGGACATTTCTCATTTCTCACTGTTCAGAACTTGCTGCAGTGATTTCAAAAGTTATATAATTGTGTCAGATACTCATAGAAACAACAACTATTTTCTCTGGCTTTATTTTTCCAGAAATGCTTCTAACAATGCTTTTCATGGAGCCACCAGCACAGAAATAGCTGCATAGAAGGAGCAGAGCTCTGCTTCCTCAAGTGCAGTGAAGATACTCTTTTAACCAGCAGACTGTATTAGTTATTCCTATATTACTATAGGATACATTGCTCTGTTGAGCAATACTAGATCATGTTAGACACTGAATTTACTTATCTACCCTTCAAAAAGAGCAAAGACAACTTGTGTCTTTTATGCTTTAATGACATCTGATTTCCCCAGCACACTGTTCAATGTTAACAGTCCATATAAAAGCTCATTCTCATTATTAAACGCATAAAGGAGGGGGAAAGACACAGAGGGAAAGACTGCAGCATGGTCATTGCTTCGAGTCCTATCTCCTAGATTTACCAGGTGTTTGACCAACCTGATTTCAACAGGCATGTTATATTACTGAAGGTCTACAGAGACATTATCATCTCAAAGCACTTTACAAACATTGAGTGAATTCTTCATAGAGACACCCCTGTGAAGAAAGAAGGAGGATTCCTTATTTAATCAGTGAGGGGAAAAAATGAAGCACAGGAAGGTTAAATTACTCAAGGTCACATAGAAGAGGCTGATGCCACTTGCAGTAAAATTTGCTTTAACAGGAGTGAGATTAGACCAAATTCAGAGGCAGAACTGGCACCAAACCCAGATGTTGGATTGACAGCACCAACCTTTCCACCAATAAGGCATAATTCCTTCCAAAACAGAAGTTACCTCAGGAAGAAAGGATGATGGATTTTCTGCTTCTCCAGATACAAATACCTCTACACAAGATAGTCAGGTGATCTGATCCTGCATTCTCCACATACATAAACTGTGTTACGCAATGAAACATTTGTGTCAAAACAACACAGCTTGTATCAGACTAAATAATTTATTGTGATTGTTCACCCAAATAGTAAAGCAACATTTCAGAGGAAAGAAAACTTTATTTTATAGGTCAACTATGGTGAATAATGCTCTGTTAAAAAAGCTGGAGAGGCCTAGAGTATAATATAGGAAAACATGGAACTGTTTGGCAACAGCAGTGTTTTATTCAGATATTTGTATTAAAATGAAAGTTTTCTCTTAATGAAATGTTTTTCATTAAAAAGGAATGTTTTTAAAAAATGCAAAATGAATCACAGCAGTTCATTTTAGACCAAATGAAACATTGAGTTGACTCAAAGTAATCTTTGTGTTTGTTCCATCTAATTTGCTGAAATATTTCTGTTTCAGTTTGATCTGAACCATATTCTCACCTCTCCTTTTGATTACAATTTGGCCACTGAATTGAAAGAAATCCATTCATCACCCAATTTTATCATGATTTTACAGATGAGGAACGGAAACACACAAGAGTCGTATGAATTCTTCAAGCCAACACAGGAAATCTGTGGCAAAGCAAGCAAGTGGACCAACCCCTGCCAAGACTATGTTAACACCATCATGCTTAGATCATCCTTTTTATCTGTGCCAGCATATCTGCAGCATTTTGTTTAGCTGCAACAGATGAATCAGACACATGAACTAAAAAGAAATGGGCAAAATGATGCATTCAAAACAATTTGGTTTTCCTCTGGCAGTATCAATTAGGTTTAGGAAAAGAGGATTAAAAAAGAAGAAAAACAACAACAAAGCAATAGCTCTTTGCTCTGCACAAGAAGTTTGTTTGGTTCTGTCAGACACTCAAGATAGCCATGATAAGACACATCAAATGCTCTTGCAGCATGCACCTGCCAAAACAGAGCTGGTTCATGCCCAGATGGCACGGGAGAGTGCATATCACAGCAGCATAAAGCAATGCATCTACTCTGAGTAGATTCAATTCCCCAAACACGAGCCACCCCCAAAGGTGTTCAGCTATCTAGATAACATGGACCAACTGGAACAGGTACTTCTTTGTGAGATTTTTCGCTTACTGCTATTACTGTTATTGCTGCATCAGTTTCTA
Organism: Dromaius novaehollandiae; assembly: GCF_036370855.1. NCBI lineage: Eukaryota > Metazoa > Chordata > Aves > Casuariiformes > Dromaiidae > Dromaius > Dromaius novaehollandiae. The sequence goes on along the minus strand of NC_088098.1, from coordinate 96,694,654 downwards.
CTACAGTCCGGCTGTTTCAGCTTCTCTCTTACTGCTTGAGGAAAGAAAAGCTATTGGGGTTTTCTCTGTGCTGGGACATGTCAGAGTTAATGTGCCACTGCTGCTACTTGCCCCGTTTCAATCTAGGTAAGTTATTTGAGATTTCCGTACATGCCACACTTGTCTAAATGACAACAGTTATGAAACTTCAAAGGAGCAACATCAGAGTCTCCTGAAACAACCTAAGAGCCTGCCGCAAGTCTAGTGACGCTGCTTGAAAAGATGGCAATGAAAAGCAAATACACGTCAAATTCCCCAGCTATGCAGATTCCACTTCAGCACATTAGAAAACATTGTGTGATCTACTGCTCCTCTTCCAGTCCTGTTTTCAACAAACATTCAATTTGTAGAGCTATAGCTCTGGATAATGTATTATGTTGTTCTTATTTAGAACTAGACCCAAACCACAGTGTTTAGAGCCAGCATCAGCATAATCTGAAACTTTGGGTGTGCATATATGAAGAATGTTTAACATCAGTTTGAGTTCCCTTAACCATTTCTACATAGCAGATTTTAATCTAAAGTGAACATTTGAGCATCTTCAGTGTCCAGAAGTGTTTGAACATAAGGGTGTGGCTTCATGGCTCAGTAAGGTACCTTGGGCTGAGCTGAAAAAGCTGCACTCTGAAAAATCACAGCTGACATCCTGCAGTGTGATTGCTCTCAGCAGAGTATTGTCTTAAAGGACTGGACCACTAAAATAGAATGGTAAGCTCCCATTTGGGCACATCAATGCAGCAAGAGCCATTTATTCCTTGTCATAGCGCACAGCTTCAGAAAGCATTTAGCTGCGTACAGGCCACCACCCTTGCACTCAACTGGCAAAGACAAGTTCCTCCAACTTGAGCAAGGTGTGTGTGTTGGAATAAACTAAACTGAAGTTAATGGATGTTTCCCCGAGGGGGGTAAGTGAGGAGGAAATCACAAAGTAAAGTGTGAGAAGTGCAAAAAAGCACACAGAAGGAAAGCAGCAGGCTGTCGTACACAGATTCACCTGTGCCCCAGGGAGGTGTTCCCACCCCAGGGTGGGCTATTTCAAAGCTATGCAATGCAAAGAGTCAAGCCAGAGCTTGGGGAGGGAGAGGGGGCAGATTGCAAAGGGCAGACAGCATCCAGGTCAGGTTGGAAGGGGAGAGCACCTTGCAGGTCTCAGTGAAAGGAAATACCCTAAGCAGCACTGTGTTAACTTGGGCAACTAATTGTCAGTTGGTCACAGCTGATGACTGGGTTGGAAGGCAGTGGAAGGGGTCATAGGATAGGCTTAAAGAAAGCAATGTCTGCTTCTGGAAATAGAAAAAGCTACATCGTTTTTCACCTTCTGTAAGGACATGACTATGGAGAAAGCAGGTTGAGGTGGACAGATTTATGGGCTGTCCTTTGTTTGGGTACCTAACTATAGTGGTTACGCACAGTGTTTTTGATATTGTTGTTATCTCCTAGAATTATTTTTTTAATTAAAGAAGAATATCATATTGATCCAAGATTCAGTTATCACCTTTTGGTTTGAATTAGTGCTACCTTCACTTTATTAACAACAAAGCAGCACTATTGTTACGTTTGCCATACTCTGTATGTATCATATCAGGGCATGATACTTGAAAACCTGCTTAACATGAAGCAAGGGTGCTCACAATCTTCTGTATTTCCCTGTTTCCAAAGACTGTATTTCTCCTTCTGCAGCTGGGTTATTTTTCCTGACCATGCACAGCTTGTTAAATTGCCAGCTTGTTAAAGTTGCTCCAATCATTACATGATTGAGAGACTTCAACAGTTGCCTAGCAGAATATAAACAAGACCCAACCCTGCAAATCCACCTGCAAATTATTAGCTTTTGCATGAGTAAACTCACTGAAACAAGTGCATGAATGTCCCCTTTAAAATATTTGCAGAAGTGGAGAGCATAAGCTAGCAAACATGAAGTCAAGTTCACCTTTGGATTAGATGCCTGTACAGACAAGCAAAATCATCTGCAAACCAAATCTGAAAGTTTCTTTTACTAACATCATCATGACAGAAAACAAACTGAACTAAACCAACTAAAACTTCTGAATACAGAGACCTGACTACTGAAAGGAAGAAAGGTGTGGCCATAACAACATCAGCCTGATCAGTAAGAGTTAAACTAGTTTTTACAAAGGCAGCCTTACAAGTTGCTAAAAATCTACTGACCTACCATTCATTATGAATTTTCACTCCACCTCACTTCAGTTGCTCATGCTGCTCAGTGCAAGAAGGCAGAGGCAGTAGGCTGAGAAACACAGAAAACACGAATGAACTTAGAGCAATGGAGAACAGGGGAATAGATCTAGTTACAGAATCTGATCCTCAAATTTTATTATTTGGAAGCTCTGCATACACATTCTCCATATACTGTGCTACATGCAGACACAGCATAGCTTTAAATTAGATTGAGCCTGCAAAGCCTCCCAAAATTATAGGAAAATCCAGTTTTTCAGGTGCCAGCCAGACATTATCCACAGCCTCATAAGAACTGTGACAATATAATTACAGACACAAACAGTATCTCCTATAAAAACAAGTTTGCAGACAGGACAGACTTTCAAAAGGACCAGAGCTAAAGCTGAATAGGTAACTTCTAGGTCAGACATTTCTAGTGCTTGACTTTGCAGCCTAAATAACATTCCTTAGATGTAGAGGGTTTTGTATAATAATTAATGATGTAAGAATTGCTATCATTATTGCTCACAGTATGTTGCTTTAGGATAGTTTTTTCAGAACTTGATCTCTGAAGATGAAATGTAGTTTCATAGTTTGTAGTTTCTTTCATGCAAACTATGTCCCCAAAATGTCAGAGCTAACTGAACTGTCACAGAGTCTACTGAGCTGTAGAGATCATAACAAAGGGAAAGAGAAATAAGGAGGCACAGGCAATGGGGGGAAAAAAAAAAAAAAAAGAGAGAGAGAGAGACCTCCTTTAAATCTCAACTGAAAAGACAAAGAGCCTGTGAGGTGAGAGAAGTGAATATTTGATCAGTCGCCTTAAATAATCTCAATTTACTAGGTGTTGATCCCTATTACTGTAAAATAATGACCTATAGGTGGGACCATATTAGCCTGGGGAGAGACAAGAGGGTAACAGAGAAGAGAAGAGGGACTCTGAGAGTGCAACACTGAACCAAACTGGTGTCTGCAGGGCACAAGGCAAACATTGGGCACTACAATTATATCAGCACCTACTGAGTTCAGCCTCACTTTATTATTGGACACATACAGAACTGCAATCCTATCATAGTGCTGGTGTGTTGCTCATTACCTTGTGTTCACAGCTGCAAAACAGCATTAAAAAAAACAAAAACAAGAACACAAGACAGCTCAAGTTCACAACAAGCCATGTTAAAAGATTCACCCCCCCCCAAGTACTTCAAAAAAAAAAAAAAAAAGTCAACAAGAGCTACTATCAGGATTTTGGAGCAAGATGTAGGACATACCATTCTAGAACTACAAGCACTTGGGTAGAGAAGACATTTTGTGAAAAATCACACTTCAGTTTGAGAGATACCACAACACAACACTCCACATCTGTGGAAACATAAAAGAAAGCAAAAAAGGAGAAGCCTAACCAACACCAAGCATGCTTACCAGCTCTTGCAGAGACCCATTACAAACACCCTTGCAAAATAGCCCTATGGGAACAGCTGTTGCTTGACCCTCCCAGATTTAAAGGAGCTGCCCCACACAAGCACCTGAAGCAAATAGTCCCTGGGGTAAGTTCAGGTCACACTTTCCCAAGCCTTTTCCATTGCCTTGTTATTTTGGCCAGAGCTTTTTATGAAAAAATGATAAATCATGAATATGAGCCCTGATCTTTACAGGCATGCATGTATGTATGGGCTTAGCTGCCCAATGGCCACTGATCCCATTGAAATTGTCACTGTGGACCATGTGCAAGGGTTTACAAGATTGGACTTGCAGGCTAGAAATTACAGTTATTAGAGAAAAAAAGTTCCTAGTTAAAACTGAGCATGTTTCTGTGCATGCTTGCGCAATAGTCTAGAATGGTGCTTCCCTGTTTTGTGATGTGACTGGAAGAGCTTAAGGTGTGAAAGGTGTATTTCTTAAGATACATTTTGATAGGATGTATACTTACATGTCAGCAGCTTAGAAGGTGAGGATGGGAGTTTTACTGGGTGGGAGCTGTATTTTTTCACAGCTTCCTCCTACTCCCAAGGTAGAGAACAGGAGGAATGGGTTCTGAGGAATTAGAAATACTTCTTGTTAAAACAGAAAACAAGAAAGACACGGACATTTTAAATGAATATCTTATCCTAGCTGAATGAACGTCTGCATTATGTGTGACTTCGATAGGGAAAGAAGGTACAGTCCCTTGCAGTCATCCCCCAGCTTGGTTTGCTCATCTCCCTTCACTCCAGCAAGAGATTTGCAATGCAGAAGGGAGAACAGCTACTCCTCGCCCTACAACTAGTCTGCTCATACACACACAGGAGGAGACAGACTTCCAATCTGTATTGTCTCTGCCCATTTCTGGAGTCAGACACCTGGGCATTAACAGAAGTCCACAGACTTAAGTATACCTAGTCTATGTGAAGGTCTGTTTATTTGATAGCAAGAAAAGAATTTCTATTCTAATCCTTATAATCACCTTTTAAATCTTTAACCTTTTAGAAACATTTTGAGAAAAACTCAGCAAAATTTTGAAAGTGCCAGCCAAACCCAACGTATTATTAGTGACAGTCTCTGTGCTGGTTCAAGGAGATCCACAACAGGAACCTATATCATAAGTATCTACTTGATGTAAATGTGTAGCAAATACCCAGAGTCAGAAACATTGATGGTTCAGGTGCAGCCAGTCTCCTTCCAAGGCTCGAGCAGGCCTAGTCAAAAACAGTTACACTGAATGCTGGTTTTGTATGCGGACATCTTACTGTAAGGCAGACAAGTCTTTAAAAGAGACTCGCTTATTTTTTTCCTATATAATTTGACCATAACTCCAGAATATTGCATCTGACATTTATCCAATGTACCATTTTGCAGCAGAGCATTACAGGCAGATATACAACATGAAAGGCTGTTTCACAATAGGTATTGCAATACAAGATTTCCTCTGAAATATGCAAGACAAGTGAGAGGTCTCTCAGACATCAGCATTTCAGCAGTGTTAACTCATGCAGGTCATCCTGCATAAAACTGTGAGGTGTATCATGTTCCTCACTGCGTATTTTCATTTTCAAACTGAAGTCACCAAATGGGAAGGAGCACAGAGCAGCAGAGTGAATAGAGGGTTTTGAGTTAGGGAAGATCAGAATCTTCAAAACTGCGAGAGCTGGGTAGAGCTGGGTAAAGGCTGAGTAAACAGGAGCATTATAACTACTGTCAAGAGGTGTGAAAGTTCAGGGGGAAAAAGAATTATTTTCTGTCCTTGAAAAGTTAGAAGATGAAAGAAAAAAATCTTGCCTGACAACTTGCTCTGAATATTTGGCAGATATGCTGGATCGTAGGCTGAGAGAGGTAAAAGCCCCCATTGATTCAGATATGTAAAAAACAGGTTATTTCAAAACTATGGGGAATATAAATCCATAGGCAATCTCATGCAGACAGGAGTAACAGTGACAGCAGTTCTGCATTGCAATCCATGCTGGTGTAACACCAGGACCAAGAGGATTTGACCCCTCCCTTTGTTTAAGGCCTTGGAGCTCTAACAGAGTCATAGTAAAAGCAGCTTCGCAAAATTATGATATTATCGCTCAGATTGTCTCCAATCATTGTTTCCAAACTTCACATTTTAGGAAATTCCTTTTCTGTAGTGAGACATCACCTTTCCACTCTCCACCTAGCCAGCAACTTCATGGGAGTTTGCACAATCACATAGTTCCCTGGCCTCTGTTGGCAATCACTAAGTTGTCCTGTCTCTTACTGGTGGGCCTTTTTTCCTCATCTTTAGTTTCACATATACTTAAAGCAAGCAAACAAGAAGCCCTATTTTAATTTACTTTCTAAGTATCCCTGATTTTTTTTAATTCCAAGTACAAGAAATCCCTTCCCTCTGATTCAAGAGACACTGTTAGAGGAAGGCATTATGCAAGCTTTGTTGTACTTTGCAAGGTCTGCCCACTAGGGAAACATGTTGTTTCTGGGATTCTTCTGACATGAAACAACTCCTAGTCGAACTGAACAGAAAAGACAGCATCAGTAACTTTGAAAAAAGAGGATGAAGGAATATCAGGAGTTAAGAATAAACAGCTTTGGTTCATTTACAGCAGCTGAAAGATTTATAACAGTGGGAGCGTGTGTGAACATCTGGAAGAATATATTTGGGTTGAACTTTAATCTAGCAGTTGATACCATTTCAAATTTTACCTTACGCCACTGTGTTTTACAATTTCATCATTCAGCTTCATTCTGCTTCCAGCAAGGTAGGCTTTGCTGTGCACATCATCAGGCCAGCCTCATCTGATAAGCTGATGGCTGCTCTGTGCTAGCGATAGATTTGCAGGTAGCCTGTGGGGCTTGCCACTGCTCAGTGCGCGTGAATCTTCCTGGCTTCCGGGTACTGTGGCAGTGGAGCCTCCCTGATAAACAGGTTGCAGAACAAGGGTATATTTTAATTTGAGGACAAAGGAAAGAATTCTGCTTTTGCTTTATATAAGATGCTTTACCAGATGAAGGCCTGTTCTAACAGATAAGTCCCTGGACTCGGGAGATTTAGGTCAATTCCCACTTCATCAGCAGACGCTGTATGTGACCTCCTTAATCTATTCTGCGTTGCTATTTCCCAGCTGTAAAGTGGAAAAATTTCCTGCCTCAAAACGATGAGAGGAGAGAATCCATCGAGGATTGTGAAGTACTCAGATAGTGTGGCAAGAGGGAACTTACATAGACAGCGATACTTCATTTTAAAACCTGACCTCTGCTTCTATAGTATTCATAGCCCCTGCCCTTTAGACTCGTCCCATTTATACTTTAGGATTATTATCAGTAATTTAGCATTTCCATTATTCCATACTTTATTATGGGAAATACCAAAAAAAAATTAAACAGCTCAAAGAGAGGCTTATAGGTGGGAATTCTACACTGAGATTAAGGAATTTGGGCCATAGGTCTCTCATGCATTTAGAAGCATTTTCCCCCTAGGTGGCCCCTTCATTGCTTTACTGTATCATAAATAAAGCTAAATTGCATTTGGAAAAACAAACTGCTGGACGTTTTGTGATGCATTGTTCTTGGCTGGGATTTGTTGTTACTCACTCAGTAATTTGTGAAACTCCATAATTTGCAATGTTATTAGTGTAAATTATTCTCCTTCTACTGTATTTGCATGTAATTGCCTTTTGAAATTAATTCATTTTAATTTCTTAAAAATAATTTGTTACAGGATGTTATTTTTCTTAAGAGCATTTAATTTCCTAAAAGAGTTCTTCTAGGTTCGTGGTTAAGATGCATATTTAGGAGGCATTCTCATACATTTACCTCAGAAATTTATGCTTCATATATTCAGAATCAGTATGTGCTACATGCTGGGCTGAGCTTGCATTGCTTGTCCAGGTAAAACAGGCTCATATTTGTCTCCGCTGTGAATGAAAAGGTTGTCCAACATAATTGTGACAGCGCCTACACCGTACCGTATCACATTACTTTCCAGGGAATAAGCATTCAGGGATAGCCACAGTTTGCACCCTAAGTATCGCTCTGAAATCTTGGACACCTCTGTCTATTCTGGACACTTATGTGGATTTTTTCACCAGTGTTTCTGATATATTAATGTATTTATTGTGTGAGGCAGGGGAAGTACTTCTTCCCCCATCTGGAAGATAGAGCAATTATGATGATGAAGCACTGAACCTGAATCTTCAGCTTCAGTCATCTGACCCATGTCCTCCTTATGTACAGCTCCTATGCCAGTGAAATTCAGAGCATCCTTGAAGACCTTCTGATATGTTGTGAAGAACAGACAGCTCAGCAGTTCAACTGAGCAGTCTCAGAATCAGAGAAAATAGAAATGTAGCTCTCTATCACCTAAAATCTTTTCTGAGCTTTGATGATACTCTAGCTAAAGCTCAAATTGTGAGCCCTTCTTTCTGCAGACTTCTATTGGAATAAGAAAAGACAATGTATAATGAGAACTGATACTCTCTATGTAGCAGCTCAAGCTGGCTTTTTTTCTGGACATTTCTGTCTATTAGTTGAATATGCACTTAGCAGACACCAGACAACAACCTCCTACTTAAGTGACTCCAGTGACATTTAAATTTCAGCCATCAAGGGCAACAAACTATACCTTTGGAAGGTGACACTTCAAACAGACTAAAAAGTAAAAAATAATAATAATAGAAATTTGCTTTGCAAAATCATTCCCTTTCAAAGTAATGTGCCTTGGGCTGTTTAAACCACTGAATATCAGTGTTTGTCTTCCTTTCAAATCTAACTTTATCCAAACTCAGTAAACTGGCCAGCAGGTATCTCAATGGAACCTTACTTTGAGTACCATAAGGCATTTTTATATCACATACTAAAATTAGCATGCATGTGTGTGTACACACACACACACACACACACACACACACACACACACACTCTCTCTCTCTCTCTCTCTAATACCTTATATATAGGGTATTGGCATAATAGTGAGGCTTTTGCTGATGAGTAGAAATCCATGCATCTAGAAAAAGCTGTCCCCTTGACATGTAGCGGCGCAATTATGTGATTCTGCACAGCTGAAAAAGCAAGGCAAATGAAGCCAGATACCACATGCACTCACATACCCCATTCTTATGTGACTGGTGATCACAAAAGCGGTAGTTCATCTAGTTTCTTTACCAAGTACTGGCAATGCGCTCTGCAGTGTATGTAACACAGGAAAGAAAGGGAGACTGTGCCTGCAGGAATTTTCAGTCTGAGAGACAGACTGGCAACAGCTGAGACAAAAAGCAGCAAAGCAAATGGAATAACCACACTGCAGTACGCGTTTTTTGTGGCTAGCAAGGCTGCAGCAGCTGCAAAGCCAGCAGGAAGGAAAGCCTGCAGAGGATGAGTAAAAAGGGAGTTGTTATATCAGAGCTGGTCCCTGCTTCCTTTTCTCCTTTCTCCCTTCCAATGTGGGGAAAGAAGGAGTTGTTTTTTGTCAGCACTTCAGCAGAAAATCTCATTGGGAGGAAGGCAAAAAATGGACAGTTTTCAGGACATTTTTTCTGAATTTCATGTTTTCTAAAAATATAAAAAGCCTTGTGGAGAGCAGATATATTACGATTTTTTGTTTCACAGAGACCCTATTTCTAGTCCCAAAAAAGTAAAATGGAACCTTTTTCTGACTAGGTTTCTTTACAGATGGCAAAAAGCTTGGGAAAGAAAAATATGTGCGGATGTGGAAGGAGTTTTGAGCACTATGGTGAAAAGCTTAAGCCTGATGCAGGAGACAGCAGAAAGCTCCCTGGTACTGAGCTTTTAAGATGGATTTAATGCCATGAGGTAGAAATGGAGTGACTGGATTATAACATGAGAGACTGGAGATCCAGAAAGAGTCATATACTAAGGAAGCATAACAAAGGCAACTAGAAGCAATGTATTGACTAAAGTCAAGAGCTGTGTTTTCAGATGAGGATAGAAAAAAAAGGAGTATTTTAAAAATATATGAATAGGAATACTGGCCAGATTACTTCCAAAGGAAAATATCTGATTTACATAGAAGGAAAGCCATTTAGAGATTCACTAGGATCACTCAATTCATTATGTTGCAGAACCACTCCAGTTTATTTTTCTGCCTTCCACACAGGCAGTGTATTTTTGGCTATTAGCAGTTCTCCAAGGATAATTATCTTATGAGCGGCAAAGAAACATCTCCTGTTCCTCACCAACAAAACCTAAGGAGAAGAGCAAGTGGCCAGGAGATAAGAGCTCAAAGCAGAATTAAACTAGATGACGGAAAGCTGGGAACTACCTGACAAAACCACAGCTTGTGTGGGAGTACAACTGCATTAATCTGTTGTATTTCCATGGTATATTTCTTCTCAGCAGTCCAATTTTCTTATTCTTTCTGCAACCTGGAGAATATCTACATATCTACAACTGTATTAGGAAAATAAATAGTGCTGGGAATATTCACAGAAATGTTTAATTTACTAGCATAGATGGAGCTATGGTATCTACAAAAAAGAAATAGCTGTTTTCCTATTGCTTTCTGGGATTTCTGTCTCCTGAAGACTGAATGAGTTTTAAAATATGCTGGAGCTAATCTAGGTATAAAGTCTATGCGAGTTTTCAGTTATGTATCATTTGCACTAACTGCTCTGGGAAGTGTTTCCCATCTCGTCTTGTATTTTTGATAATGCATGATTGTAACAGATACATATAGGTAGGGTGTACTACAATTTGAAGGATGAGTATTCATGTACTGTTTGTGATTTTCAGATCAAAAAGAAGCTATATAAAAATCGACAGATTCCAGGAGATCATGTATCTTTCTCTTGCTATAGGTGTATGTCCTGTTTTTCAAGCACGAAAAGGTAGAGCTGGATACAGAAAACTGTCTGGAAATGTAACAGAAGAGCCATCTGTGCTTTGTTCCGTGAGTTCTTTGGCTTTGTTTCTAATCCATATTCTACCACAGAATTTACACCAGCTTCTGATTGTTCATCCCTTTTACTCTGGAGTAAATTCAAGTAAAGATTTTTCAGGAAGAAGATGCCCAGTCACACACTTTTTTTCTCTTTGTCACACACAGTGTTGGGGAAGCTCAGAAAGAGGTTATAGGAATAACAGAAATGCTTCTGTACTATTGGAAGATCGCTCAGAACAGGGGCACATTACAAAAGGTAAATTTAATCCTGATAGGCTGGAGCAAATGTCCCTTAGAGGACCTGCGAATCAGATGCAAAACGTCTTTTAGGGAAATTCAGAAGGCTGACTGCAGTCTTTCATTGCAATCTGCTGGTATTGCAGGTACAGCTTTCCTACAGTCTTGCTGCTACTACTTTGGAGAGCCCTTAGGGAAAAGCTTCGGCAATGCTTCAATATAGTAGCTCCTGTTTCTAAATAAATCCAGGAAATTGGACTCAGCATTTCTGCAAGGTGCATCTGAAAAGACATTCTTCTGACACCCACATTTCATCAGTACTCTCAAAAAGGCAGAAATGGGTGTAGTTTCCTTTACTTAATGTCTGGATCTTCACCAGTAAATTAAACGTGCTTGTTCACATTCCCAGGCCCTGTGGCCACTTGGCACATCATGGCCATCAGCTATGTTAGTATACGCCTTAGCCAGAGCATGGCTGCAAGCAGTGTACATATTGCAAATGGTCCTCTAAGTAATGCCCAGGAAGTGTTTGGAGATGATGCTAATAGCAACAGCTAAATTACGACAGGTAATGTTTTGACTGTTTATTAGCATGGATAGTTATGTCGCAGGAGGCAGGAATTTAATTATATAACAGAGGCATTGGGTCAGCCCTAGAGTATCTCCACTGACTCTTGGGGCGTTGCTCCCAGATTAAACCTGTGTAAATGAGTAATGAACCAGTGAACTGACAAAACTTGAGGATATGCTGAAGAAGACAGAATGAGGAAGACGGATGAGTCACGCAGAACAAACTGAGTTACTTTGCGTTCTGGGTCCATTCAAACAAATACACTTACTGCAGTACAATCACTGAAGAAACATCTGTGGAGAAGATATAGGCCCTACCAGCACTGTGTCTTGGGAGCTGTATCCTAGAAAGCAGTGACTCTAAGAAAGTGTTGTGGGTTGTTTTGGATAAGCCACTCTGAGTGCCACTGTGGTAAGAAAGGCTGACAATCCTAATTCCTTGCCCATGGTATAAACACGAGCATAGCTACTGGGTGTGGGAAAAGGATTTACCTCTGTCACATTCATGAAGCTGATACTAGAATACTCCATCCATTTCTAATGGCCACATTTAAAGATATTATAAATACTGAAGAGGGGTAGGGAAAAGCCAGAGAAATGATTTCAAGATTGGAGAAAATGTTTTACAGTAGCAGGCTTAAAAAGTTCAGTCTATTTACCTTATCAAAAAAAGATTGACAGCTGACTTGATACCAGTATATAAATACCTCTGTAAGAAGAAAATGTGGAATACTAAAAAAGCAACTTTATTATTAGAGCAAGGAAAGACATAGATCCAATGTTTGGAAAGAGAAGCTAGATAAATTGAGAAAAAAATCACACACATTTTTAAAAACAAGCATGGTCAACCCACTAAAGCAAGCTACAAGAAAAGCAGCAGCTCTGCCATGCTTAATGTTTTCAAATTCAAGAGTGGGTAATCAAGACTGAGTCTTTTCCTTTCATTCTAATCAAATGTGAGTAATATTTTTGTCAGCCCCTAGCCCTGGGCTCAGTACAAGGGTAGTTGGCTGAAATGTAATAGCCGGTGAGAGATGGTATGGCAGCGCAAATGACGAAATGGTTCCTTCCGACCCAAAACACTTAATCCAAAGCCTGTCCACTACTTTCATGTCCATGATTGGCAGCCCTAGAGGCCTTTGTATTTGTATGATCTTGTCCAGAGATTTCACATATCCTTTATAAGTGACAAGCTAAACAGTGGAAATTTGTTTTCACTTCTGCGTTCTTTCTTAAGATGCCTGGAAGGAGAGAAGAATGGGTCAGAACCCTCCCTTTGGCTTCTGGAAGTCCTTCTCTGTTCAGTATCTTCATGAGGAACATTAGTGCTATAAGCTGCCAGAAAGAAAGAGTATCAGCAGAGGAAACGTTAAGACAACCATAACTAAAGTTAGCAGAGAAATGCTATTTCTGTGCCTTCTACATACTTACGAAACATATTGTTTCTAAGCTCTCTGTTGAACAGAACAACAACACCTGAAGTAAGACCTATTTTATTTGGTCAAACAACAGTGCTAACGACAACAGCAGCTTTTCTTTTGCCTTCCAGAAAGCAGCAATGTCAGCTAGAATTGGCAGTATGCTGCAAATGAATTAAAACCCCAAGCAGCTGAGAGATGTCTGTTGACATTTGCTGTCCTGTTGTACCTCTAGGCATCTTTCCCTGTAATTCTGTACAAAACTTCGCAGTTTCATGCTGCTATTTAAAAACAGGATTGGAATAGGTTACAGTGAACTAGTAGTTCAATAACTATTTCTTCTGCCTTAGTTCTTGTGACTACCTTTCTAGAATGACAGTATGCAGAATAGAAATGCTGACGGTTTTTATATGTTCTTATTGCAACTTTTTAGGAATTACTTTTTCATTTCTTTTGTTCTCTTTGCTATTAAAGCTATACCCCACTGGTGGTAAGCAGTGCTTGCTAAAGTGTGAGCAGCGTGTCTTGGGACATTTGAGGCACAAGGAACAAATACGCCTCAGTCCTAGGGAACTTTTACTATAAAGAAAGAACATAATTCAGACACAAAAACACCTTTTCTGATCCAGAGAATAATCTTCTAGTAGACTGACTTTGTTTCTATCATAACTATATATTGTATAAACTATTCTAGAAGGGTCAGATTCAGCCACTCTTACTAGAGAGTTCTACAGGTTTCAGTAGGAACTTGATGCTTAACACACTATGTAACACTACTAAGGGAGGCAGAATCAGCTCCATAACAAGGGGATATACTTTTACAGAAATGCATTACCATTAGTAATTAATTCAGAAGCAAAGTTTTAGTATTAGAGTTTGAATTGGGAGACAAGACAGTAACAACAAAGTGCCTTTGAGAGAGACTGAAAGATTGTGATGGGCAAGAAGCTAAGGAAATCAATAACAGTGGAGAAGTGAGGAAAAAGTGAATTGGAGGTGAGATCTAAAACAAGGACTTGCAACTTGATGACTTGCATCAGAACTATGCAAAAGGCTATCCAGTTTCAACACAGCAATAGTACATGAGCACAGGAGATCACTCAGAATTACAACAAAAAGCCAAGGTGGCAGAGTTTTTAAAATACAGTGAGTGAAATATGCACCTAAGTTGTGATTTCTTAAAATGACGAGTACTTGTCATCACCTATTAAACATCTTTTGAAATGAATTACCTTGAGGTAATATATTCATAAGTGAGCAAGTATCCATTGAAGAAAATGTAAGCAGGACTGAGGAATTCAAACTGACAGATCATGTGGAGGAGGACTGAACAATTATAAAAGAACCATGGGAGAAAGGTGCTGTTGGCCAGAAAGAAGTAAAAATCACAGCAAAGACAAAAGAAAGAAACAATAAAGGTAAAGCACTAACCGGGGAGAGTGGTTGGTGTTTTGGCTGAAATCAGTAGAAAGACTGTACGAAAGACAGTACTAGAAGGAATAATAAAAAGAAGTGAAGACATTAAAAGCCATTAAATCTTTTTTTCTTTTTTAAATTAACTGGTCTTTCAGGAAAATTGAGGCTTCCTTTAATTAATTTTTGTTATTATTTTCCTTTTATAATAAAATTGAAGAACAAAATATTCAATCTTTTTCATTTTCATATATCATTTTCTTCAAGGGTAAAGTGGAAATGGAAAATGGGAGAAATACTGCATTTTCAAGGAAAAATCTTACATTTATTTTCTTAAAACTAGAATATGTGGTTCCTTTTTGAGCACTGAAAACTAAAAATTGTATCAAGTGTTTAAAATCCTTCTAATAGCAACAAAAGGACATGAAGGGAACACTAGTGTGGGTTGGGTTTTTTTGTTTTGACAACCTATAACAGCTGGTGTAAGACAAGGAAAGTCGACTTTGCTTGCACCAGGAAGAACCAGGAGAGAAAGTCTCATAGACAGAGCATCCCAGTTACCTCAGTTCTCCAAATGGATCTTTGCTTTAGAGAGGTTCTGGGCCATAAAACATAAGTGTGAAATACATGAGAATAGTGTACAAAGCTTAGAGACAGGAAATTGCCTGCAGTTCCCTGGAGACAAATGGATAGGTAATTGCACAGAAGAACAAAGGGGTTTATGTAAATATATCTTAGTACTTCTGGTGAACTTTTCAGTGACTGCAACTCCCATGCAGGGGGATTCAACTTTTAAAGACTCTCTATCCCAACACTCTCTTTTTAATCTCGTCTTTTTCACAGATTTCTGGCTTTAATTGTGCAGATCTTAAGACCTTAAGGATGCTGTTTGCTATTAATTATGATATATAACGCTGACATGAGGTCACAACTTAATTAATTTCAGTTCTTTGACTATTTCTAAAGGGTAGCAGGAGAAGGGAGAAGATGGATACTTTATGTCTTCTGAAAAACCAACAACAATTACTTTAAATAAAAAGACCTTCTCTCTCTAGGAGTAACAGAAAGTAGTGTACAGAAATAGATGACACAATTTGTGACTGTGTGAATTTTTTATGAAGATATATTTCCACATTTTATTCTCCTACATCATGTGAGTTACAAGCATGGTCTCTGACAAGTATCCTATTTTTGTGGCTCTGACTGCATACTGCTAATTCCATTTTTAAATAATACATCCCTAAGTAGCATACGTATGTTTGTGTCCTACAAACCCATCAATAGAGAAGAATATTGAATCTAATTGATCTAGTTTTGAGAGCCACAGAATACAGTGTTTGCAATTGGTGCATTTTTCTACATCTCCCCAAAGTAGGAAAATAATTTTCTGGGCTTCTATTCTGCATCTGTAGAGAGAACTATCAATAAAGGCAACAGAGTTGTGCCAGTCACAGCTGGCAAAAATGTTCCTCAAATTGTTTCATGCTAGAAAAGTAGCTTTTTCAAAAAACATTTCTTTATGTAAAATTCTTTTCTTTCTTTATAAAAAATGCAGTACATTCATAAAAAAAATTAAAAATGCAGTACACTAGAAAACTAGAAAGCTGTTATTTTAGCAAGAAACACAGCTATTTTCATTCTGGAGTACTGCCATGTTTTCTTAGGGCACCTGAAGACAGCTTACGTGACACCTCTGTTCATTCCTATCAGCCAGCCTCTGTGGTGTACTCCTGAAGCTGTGTGACTACCATGCAAACAGTCTCCAAAATGAACACCACATTGCAATGTGGATACTGTAGTCAAACTGGGGGCCTGGGCTATTAAAAAGCACAACACAAGTGAACTACTTTTTGCTTTTTTTTTTTTTCCTGAAAAGTAAAAAAAAAAAAAAAAAAAAAAAAATCTGCACAGAAGAATGAGGGGATGGAAAAAACAGACACTTTTAAAACCATCTTTAGTGCTGGGTACCAATAGATGGATAGATTATTTTTTCCTCTCAACCAGAAAGTCAATTCAAAAGTAATATTGCCCATGAATATCTTCTCTTCCAAACTGGTATTGAGGGCCTCCATTACCTACAGTAGAGGCCCTTGGGCCCCCTTGGGCCCCTCAGAATACTCTAGGCTTGTGTACATGCCGTGGCATTTCTCTCTCATATTTTCTCTTTCTCCCTCTTCCTCTTCCTCTCCCTCTCGCTTATATTTTCCTAATTAAAACATCACCCTTAATGGATTACTCTGTGCCTGTGTACATCTGCATACAGGGTGTGGGCAGTACCATGACCTGTTCAAAAATGGTATGGCACAGCTTCCAGCACAACTGGAAGAGATAAAAGGATGGAGAAGGAGGGGTTTGAGAGGGAAGTACATCTGAGCAGGTTTTAGCCATGGCTAGTGAATAAAAGGTTTTCTGGGGAATGCGCATACATGGCACTGGCTGGCAAGAGGTGCTGTGCTTGATTGTTGCCATTGGCTTTGGTTGCAAGCTGTGCTAGGGCCTCCTGACAATCCTGATCTTAGCAGCTGGCCAGCAAAGTTGTGTTTTCCTTGTCCAAGGTGGATGCTGTCTGTGAATATCTAAGGGCAGGCGTGGACACAGGCACAGGGTCAAGCGGGGCTGCAAAGCTGCTGATTCGTCACACATCATGGAGAGAGGCTGAGAAGGGTCCATACTCTAGGACCTGTTGGCCACACAGGTAGCTCTTCCAGTGCGAGAGCAAGGCCAGCATACCAGGCCTTGATGTTGTCAGGAAAGAAGGGAAAGAATCAGCTTTTGAAGAGGCACCCCACTGCTAGTGTGGTTAGTGCTGTCAGCCTCCTGAGCAAGAGGATTTGGATGCCCTGCATGGGCTGCAGGGTTGCTTCAAGGGCATGCCAGACAGAGCAAACAACACAATTAGTGCAACTTACAAAAGTGATGAAAAATATGCTCTCCTCTGTGAGAGGAATGCTAAAGATGAAATTACAAAAATAATAATAATAATAATTTAGACATTATGTCTCTCATCATGTGTACTTCCAGCTTCACATTTTTCCCCCATGCCTACAGTTTCTATTTTTTGATAATTACAAAGAGCTGGCACTGCATGAGTTCTGATATGAATGCTAACATTAAAAGTTTCCTACCCAAAACAGTACTTTCTGTTTATTTCCTAACTTTTTAAAGGCTTTTGCTTCTTCGCTTCTCTTTTAAGATTTCATTACTGATGCAAACTGAGAAGTTATCAAAGATGATATATGGAGGTACCATTTATAGCTCCAAAGAGGAATCTGAGTTGGATTGTGCTGTTAAAGTAGGGATTCAACTACTTTCCATAAAACATAGTATGCACAGTATGCTCCCCAAAATTATAGTACTTAGGTATGGCCTTCTGAATATCTGTGTGTGCCAGCATGCTTGTCTCTGTCGCTGAGAGCCCCAGAGAGCTGGGGATCCGTTTGCACAGTATGAGCTACAAAATTACATCCTACATTAGCCCACTTCTACTGGATGCTATTCCCTTTACTGGTCTACCAGCCGTAACACAGAAACATTTTGCAGACAATATTGTATTTTGCTCTGCCTGCTAGCTTCAGTTTTAACATTTTCATTCCCTAGGGTAGTGGGTAGTGTCAGAGGTTCCTACAAACAGCATGTTGTCTGTAAACCACAACCCAGGAATATCTAAGATTTATATTTTGTGACCTTTGTTCAGAAAAATGAATGATGAAATGACTTCTTTCAGAAAGTCCTATTAAAGCCTACTCAGGTAAATAAGTCTTACTGAGGGATCTCTTAGTGTTCTTGTCAAGACTCTGCTATTACTGAGTTAACCGTGTCTGCTCAAGTCAAAACTACAATAGCCTAAAAGCAGCCATGATATCTGAAACAATACTTACGTGAAACTGTTTTCACAGTGAAAGGACTTGCAAAGCTAGAGAATGATGGTAAGTTTCCTGTCCTTGTGAAGTGAATATATATACATATATCAATGCAAACATGTAATGTGGTAATTTTTTATGTATAGAACATAACTACTGCTATATAGTTTAGTCAGTTGGAACGTACAGCAAATGAATTATGATGAGGCCAGAAGATAAGGAAAATGTCTTTATGTTGTTATATAATCAGCTTGATCAAGTTACATTAACACATTGGTGCTGTTTCGGGCTCAGTGCTATTAGCGGAAAAGCATGTAAAAAAAATTAGCCCGACACTTATCTTCTCCAGTTATGTTAATGCATTCCCTGTTCTTTTAGAAGTTAATGTATGCTATGTAAATTGTGCATCATTATGCATAGGGTTTTGGGGGGCAGGAGGGTTGCTTGCTTTTTTTTCTCCTTGTGTCCCCTCATATCTCTTTACCTGACATTTTTCTTTCATCAGATTATTTGGGTTATTTCTATTGTACTGACATCTGTTGGATCTGGGGCCCAATGCATCAAGGATAGTCAAGGTTAATTAAACAACAGTAGGAAGCTTCTCAGATTCCACTCATCAGTCAGCAAAGATACTGAGCATTTTCAGTGCAAGAAACCCCAGCAACTCCTGCTCCTACTCAGAGAGCCCCCACTTCTAGGAATGTAGTACACTGGCTTCAACTAGAACAGCTTGGCCCTACGCACCTCCGGAAATCCTCATGGAAGCAGAAATCCAGAAAACAGCTCTGAGATCCATTAGACACTGACGTCTTCAGCTCCTGGAAGAGTCTGAGGTTCTGTATCTGGGCAGTTTCACTACTTGGAGATGCAGTGCAAATATGCCATTTTTCAAACATTCAGACATACAAACCAGTCATCCAATTGTTTTGTCTTTACTGTCCTGATTTTTGAGTGGTTCAGGGTTTTTCACTTTTGTCACTGCTGGTCAAAAACGACCCTACCAGACTGTCAAACCCTCATAGTCAATCAGCTCTAACCAGTGAGCAACCTGAGACACCTTCCGCCTGAGGGATGGGATTTCTCAAACAGCTTTCAGCCTTGGCATCACTCTGTTCCCTCTGAATTTAATAAGACTTTTTCTTTCAAAGGAAATGGGCACAGAGTCAGACTAATGTTGAAAGCTTTAGAAAAATCTCATTCTTTGTGTCACCTTTCCTCCATTAGTCTTTGAGCCAGATCCTCACCTTGAGTAAACTGGGATAGCTTCATTGATTTAAAGGGAGCTGCACTGATTTACACAGCAGAGGAGCTGCCTGCCTCTGTTTAAAAAGCGGTTCCTTGACCTGTTTAAGGGAAATAGGAGCCTTATAACAAGGGGTTAGAGACAAAGTGTCCAAACAAAATGTAATTCTTATGAAGCAATGAAATGTTGCCTTCAGTCATCTGGAATCTGCTGAGGCCAAGTCTGATGCTGACTTATGTGTACACCATGTACACTTCTGAGAATGTCTGCTTCATATATGCAGGACCTGCAGGACCTTACAGAGATGCCAGGCAGCCTCTGAAGGAGTAAAGTCAGCTATAAAAAGCTCTGACCACATTAGTGTAGCGGTCTCAGCAGGGCTCGTCAGGATGCTAAAACAGCTGCATGTGCTCAGAATGATTTAGCCCAAGTATGGGGGCTATATGGCACTATGCAGTGCAATATAAACATAACCTTGATGGTAACAATGAGAAATACTCAGAATTGGCTCTCTGCAGTCTCTGTGTCTTTACTACTTTTAGGTGGCTAAAACTATGCAGCTGCTTACTTTCATTACCTATGTGGTCTCACATTCATTAAAAACACTTACCATATCACAACATAGCAGCATTGATCCCTTGCAAGGTCATGGATTGCTCTGGACCCACAATAATTGAAAAAAAAAATTGTCCCAAGCCCTCCCTCTGCAAAAAGCAGAGTTTTGCAACCATTCTCCAAAGCTCCAGTGTTCAAAGTCAGACCCAATAAAGCTGTAATTCTCAGTATCTGTATCCTCTTCTTACTGAGGGGGAACTGAAACAAAAGAAAACTGATGGACCAATCTATAAGGGGGCTTAACTACTGCATTCTTCAGAAAATGCCTAGCGCCCACTGGTACGAAAACAGTCTGACCTGGAAATCAATGGGAGCAAGGGAATGAAACAGACTCTAGGAAACTTAAATAACCTGTGTGGGTCGGAGACTAAGTGGTTTGCTCAGGTTTGCACAGGAAGTTCGTGGCAGAACAAGAAATTCAAGTGGAGTCTCTTGCACACTAAAGCTAACAGCCTTTCCTCTGGGACTGTCCTTCCTGTCTCTGCATAGCTATGGGGAAATGCTTGAAAAAACAGCACATTACACACTACTATCTAAAATGATTCCATACTCCTGTCAGCTGGCACATCTTTCTTCATGAAAATCAGAGTCTCTCATCATCTAACCAGCCCTGCAGCACTCTCTGCCTAGATTGCCATAACCGAGCCCTGAGTCTCTGTTTTGCCTTTGAAGATAAGACTGCATGGTCTTCTTGCAATATCTCACTGTCTAAATTTCCTACCATGCTGAGTCAGGCACTGGTTTAGATTTCCTTGCCACCCCCCCCCCCACACACACACGCACACACCTTTTTGTCATCATTGCTGTTATATGAAAATATTTAGAGGCTGGTCTAAGACCTAGTGCAGTCCATGGAACGACTCATTGACTTGACTAGAAACTGGATCCAATATTAACAACAGGCAATTTCAGAATGAATCTAATTTAATTTAACTTGATACAAATTTAATATAACCTAATTTAGATGACCTAAGTATCAGGACTAGAGGTACTGCAGGCCGGTCCACCTCATGTAATTGAGGATGGTTCAGGGACTTCCTCCAACCACCACCAAGCTAGCATCATTGAGTTAACTATGACACTGGGAGCAAAGTACCCGTGTCAAAGTAGCACTGCCCTCAGCCTAACGATTCCCCCAAGAGGCAAGGCTCATTAGCTTGTGCACTGTGCCATACTAATGTGCCATTATCTGGGTCTGTAAAAGCAGAAGTGCCCTGTGGAGCTGATAGACATGAGTCGCTTCCCTCATTGCCGTTAGAAATCAGGGTCTCAGTCAAGCCTCTTGTTTAATCTCCAGCAAAAAAGTGGGGGATCCACGCAGAGCCAGTCAGCTCTGGTCAGCCTGGCAGCACAGTGACAGAACAGTCCTAAAGTTAAACTGCGTGTCTGGACGTCAAGATTTCTGTCCAATATATTTTAGTATACCCAGACAGCATGTTCTGCGGTGGACAAATTATCTCCCTCTCTGCCAATCTTTAAAATGGAGGTAATTACATAGCTTTGAAAGTCCTGGTGTTACTGGTCGTACAACACTTTGAAATCCTCTGGAACCTTCTACCCGAGAAGTTCATACTCTAGGAGAGGAACTATTTTTAAGGTGTGATTTGTATGTATATGTGTGTGTGTGTGTGTATGGCAATAAATGCTTTTATATTAAATATATGGAGTTGATCACAGACTTGTCATGTTTTGAGGAAGGGTTAAAAAAAAACAAAGACTTTTAACCATTTTTCTTGAGGTTTCTCCTGTTATTTCCAATGAAAGTTAATTTTGCTGATGTTAAACACCTTAAATAAACATAGGAATGACCTGCAGTATGTGAACAGTCCATACTGTAGATCTGTGGATTCTTTCCAGATTAGGGTTCCTAATTTTCCTACCACATTAATCTGCCATTAATCTGCCATTAGGACACTTTTTATTTAGTTTCTAGAAAGTTTGCTTTCAACTCACAACTTTCCTCAGACACTTGTGAGTGACGGAGAAAAGAGCGAGGAAGAACACCACTAGTCTCTTCAATATCAGCCTCATTCACTGTTTTCAGAAGCATTTCGAAATTCCTCAGTTGTCATTCCTGTCCAGATACTAAGATGATTGTTTATAATCTGCACCACCTGAGAAGCTGAACATAGGGAATTTGTCAGCATTTGCTGCCTGACTGTGCTGCTGGTTGCGCAGTTGCTCCAATTCAAACATGCCTTCGCTCCTTTGGTTGGCTAGCGCTGTTCTTTTCAAGGATGACTAAATATTGTCTCAGCAGCTCCCGTTCTCCCTTTTGAGTGGCAACTTCTAACATTTCAGACTTCAGTGAACTGAAGAATTCAGTTTAGAAAGCACCTCGTTTCCCCTCCAGTTGCTGGGTACCCTCAACATCTTTATCCACGCCTCTCTTAGGGATTGATTCAACTTTCACAAGATCTCCCAGTTTATCTCGTTTTTCAGATTTCAGCATGTAACTGTACTCTGCCAGTTCACTTACTTGTGTGTGTGGGGGGGATGCATATAAATGTGGGGAGTGAGGGGAGAATTAGAAGTTTTTAGGATTACCTCAGAAGCATGTTTAGAAATTTGTAGATGTTTATTAACATTTTGTAAGTGTCTACTATTGTGGTTTGTTTGTTGTAAGGCTGATGCTCATCCTGAAGGTACAGTTCACTGATTGCTGGTTAATTACCTACCATTAATAAATCGATAAACCATTTCAGTAGTGATCTGATTTAAAGTACATGAACCGACTTTCCATAAGACAAATCTGACCTTTAAAAATCAAGACTATTGTTTGTATTTGGGGGTACAGTTGATGTATTTTTATATCATTTAGAGTGAGGGCTGGATGGAGTCCTAGAGGAGATTCTGCCTTTCAGCCCTGCTCCTGTTAAACACCTGCTTTCCCTCCTGGATGTCAAACAGGTCTCAGAGCAGCTCTTTCCTGCAAAGCCCCTACTTCTCATGGGTAGGGCTGCGTCCTTCTTTAGAATACCTGATAACTATCACACACTGGCCTGCTCTGACCTGTGACTATTTCACATTTTTTTTGCTGGAATCTCATACCTTTCAACATGGATAAAAAACAGCCAGAATCCAAACTAAATGAACTGCTGAACATATAGTCAGCTGAGCAACAAACAAATATTCATTGTATTTATCATTTCTCATTTTCCCCAGACTGGATTCATATAATGATAGACTACCTGTGCTTGCTTGACTTCCTATGAGAAAGCTAGAGAAAAAATAAGAAAAGAAGAATTTTGTACGAAAGAATTTCAAATCAGAATACCTGACCTGCAGGCACCAAAGGCAAGACTTCTCTGTTACCAGTTTTAACTACACTGTGCCTATATAGAGTCCTGTTACAGTGGTAATTAAGCACTTCACCCATAGTATCTAGAAAATCTTATCCTTGGCCTTAAGGGTGCCTGTAGGAGGTAAAGAAGCATTTTACTGACATGAAATAGTGGTGAAAAGAACTTAAGTGGCTATGTTTAGACAAAAATCTGTGGCACAGAAGGAGCTTTAATCCCGTTCTTCTAAATTCTAGATCAGCGTCCAAAACATTGAACAGCTCTTCCTCCAGGAGAGGAGAGCTCTGAACAGGAAAGCTAAAGCCTCCGAGACTGAGCAGGGCATTCAGGTCCTGGAACTTGTGCTTTTCAGTGTCAGCTGTAGCCACAGGCACAGCTCAGTCTTGAAGGCTGGCTGCTGGTTGTGCTTTAACCATCTCACAGCAGACGTGACCTGCAACTACAGATCAGCCGGGGGAAGGAGGACAGAAACAACCTTGCCAGTTCATCATTCCACCTCTTGACTGCAGGAGAACAGCAAACACAGATTTACCAGAGAGGGCCAAGGGACTCCGCTGCTTGCATTGTGTTGTGAGAGGTGCAGGGCACATGCCACAGCAGCACCCAAGCGCCTGCACAGTCTCCTAAGTCACACTGTCCTGGACACAGGGACAAGTCACACTGTGCTGGAGGAGGAAGCCACTAACAGAGAGCAAGGCGGCCACCTCCTGAGCATGATTCACATGCCCCAGACAGGAACCATCCTGACCAGGCAGGCAGGAGATCTTCTCCCAGAAGTCTATTGCTGAGCCAGAGTGCAGAAGCAAGGGACAGCTGGACAAGAGATCTGCTTTCTTCCACAGTAAGAAATTGTTCATGTGCATTTTAACCTGTAAGTGAAAGGGGGGAAATAATAGGAAGAATACAGGGGAAGACAAGAAGCAGCTATAGAAGACAGTATGACACAGCATAGGGATAGGAAGAGTCAGGGAAAGTAGGAGCTCCCTCCCATTCCTCCTTCCCATGGAGGAATATAAACCTTGGGAACCTCTAGTGGGCTAGAAGAGAGAAGAAGGCAGAAAAATAGCAGGAACAAAATAAACAACACACAAACAGAAAAAGAAAACAAGCTAAAAGAAAAAAAAGAAATTAGAGATAAAAAAAGGAAGCAAGGAAAGCAATGTGATACATACTCTAAAAAAACAGGCACTAAGGTAAGGGGAGAGGGTTTAATTTTATTCCCTTTCCTGTGTGGAATACTGCTTTAAATGACAGCTCTTATCAATATAAAGTACACGTTTTTTAGATATCTCTATATAATCTTTCTATTTATCCAATTTCAGTATCTTTATGAATTAATGAATTCTTATTTCAAGGAATGCTGGAGGGAAATAAAAGCCACTATTTATGTCAGGAAAAAAAAACCACTCCAAAAACATAGCTCAAATTTTCAGCAAATGCCACCAAGTAATTCTATTTCGGAGTACCTGATTTGCAGGACATTAAAGGAGCTTGATTTTCAAAGAATGCTTCCCACATATCCTCTAAAAATCAGACCATTATAAAGTGTCAAGCTGGCATCCGAAAGCTAAGACATGCAAAGATAGCAGTCATGGCTGGAAATCCCAGATCACCAAAGGTCATTTTTCTCTCCTCATGCCCCCCTTATATAGCCTCTTCCCACACATACACACTCCCTGCTGAGTCACCAGGCTTTACCATAGGCAGTTTTCAGTGCTGAGAGCAAAGTTCATCTTAAGAGTGGTGTTAGTTTCCTTCTCCAATATGCATGTTGGCAATGATTAATCTAATGATTGTCTTCTGGCAGCACCAAATGAGGACAGACAGCTATGAATGCTTGATGTTTAATTATGTTTCTAGAGGTGTAAATGCACTCAGACACTTAGGGAATGGGGATGTGTTTTAGTAAGTACCTAGTTAGTAGTACTAACCAGGTAAGGTAAACAAACACATTACTGGGTTGGATGGTATGGGAAGCAATCTCCATACTTTCTTACTTTAATTATTTCTTTCTGTTCATTACATCTGAATTGAAACCCCCACTCAAGCAGGACTACAGAAAAGGAGAGAACTGCTTCCACAAAGTCACTAGCTACATCTTTTTCATCTCCTTTTTTGGAGAAATAAAATTAAAGTTGAACTAAAATAAAAAAATCATAATTTTAAGAGACATACAACCATCACCTTCTACTACAGATGTGCACAGCACTAACTTTCTGCCAGAGCTGATGCTGATCTTGGGAAATTATTTCCTCTCTGTCTTCCCATAGGTAAAGGCCTGTGAACATTCATGATTTCTACCATTTGCAGTTTCAAACAGGTAAGAAGAAAGAAAAGCCCGGTCTCAAAATAAAAGTGTGAGTATGCAGGTACACTCAAGTTCTACATCTGCTAGCCTCTAAACTGATCTTTCAGCCAGGAAGTACTACAGCTGTGCTCTCTCTTGATTTGCAGTTTTAACCTCTCTCTTTTTTTTAACTTATCCTTTTTTTATTTTAGGTTTAAAAGGTTTGAATTGAGTTTATGGCTTGTGATGATCTACTAGGAGCACCATTGCTAATGCATTTTTGCATAACCATAACCAGCCAAAATTCTTTTCATCTTCAGTGACAGGATTCTGCAGAAAGGCAGAAAAATACCAGCCTTGAGGCTGCAATGTCAAGGAAACAATATTTTCTTAGAATAATGGTGGCTGAGCACCGTCTCAGTTTCTTGGTCTCCAGAAAGCTCTTTAATCCAGCCAGACTGGATTCACCCTGAATTCATTACACACAGATTTTGCCATCTGGAACTCAACATACATTAACGGTTGTAACTAAAAAGTCGTGTTGCTGATGGTATTTGTTATGGTCCCATCAAATGAGTACTTTTTATTATTACTGACTGACTAAATACCCATCAAATGGGTAGTTTTGTTCACACATTTCTTTTCTCTGGAGGAGCTTCCTTATGGTAGTAATAAATGCTCAGATTTCTCTCCAAAGGATATGGACTTGTGACATCAGAAATTACTTCCATTTTGTCCTCCTTCTTATTCAGCTATTAAAATAGATAGTGCTTCATTTTGTTCTAGAGCTTCCCCAGCATACTGATGACATTTGGCTTTGCGCATACTCTTCTTATCCCTTATCTCACTGATGCACCCCTGAAGTTGCAGTTCTCTCCCAAAAGTTAACCAGTTGCTAGAAGGAAATATGGTCATGATGTTACAATAGGGAAATACATCTAAATGGATGTGTGCCGTCATGTTCTTTAGGCTGGCTGGTCTTTCCCAACTTGAGTATGCAAAAGATCTCCAAGGCTTCAGTCCTTCCCTCTGCTGAGTCTCTGAGCATTTGGCATCTTTGACACGCAGTGACATTTTTTCCTGTGTTCTACAGGATGTAGCAGTAATTCTTTTCTACAGTTCTTGCCACTGTGATCTGTGTCTTTGTATCCTTAAGACTGAATTACTACAGTGTGCTGTACTTGGGAATATAAGCTTTGAGCAAGACAAAAGCCATTCAATTGTCTTTTAGTGACCTGAGGGGTTCTTGGCTGTTGCAGCCCTGATCCGGGGGTGAAGTCCCCAGATCTCTTAGTAAGTCAGAGCTTTACTACCTGTCAAATTCACCTGTAATCACAATGAAGATTCAGGTTGGCTCATATTTTAGGCTCACTTGCTTATTTGTCTCATGGTGTAGTTTGTAGCTAATTATCTTACAAACAGGCATCTCAGAAGTTGCTACCTTACTACTAAAGACACATTATTGTTCAACTGTAGCCCTCAAAAGAGAGTCTTAAAATTCTGTGGTGACAGCAATGCATTCTTCCTTTTTTTTTTTTTTTTTTCCAGTATGAACAGAACAGCTGTCTTTGACAATGGAAGCCGTTATGATCATTTAAGTCTAATTTAAGAAACATTTAATTGCTTTCCAACAGCTATATCAGATGTGTCTCTATCTGTGCAGAGACCTCTGTCTCCAGTGAGTTCCATTGTATCAGGTTCCACTCTAAATAATGCATTCCCAAATGCACTCCAATCCCAAAATAATGCCAAGGATCAAGCAATAACTACCTTACTCTTCTACTATTATTGCAGCCTTGCTCCTCTGCAGTTATTGCAACTGAAGATATATCATGCAAGTAGAGAACTACATGTAAGACTGAGAATCCCCCTATCCTTATTCTGATTCAGTAACTCTGAAATATTTTCATTTATATCACAGAGACAGTCAAAAGGGATGGGAAAGGTCTTATATCAAACATACGAAGTCTCAGCTGATGCATTTTCTGAATCTTCCAGCATAAGCAAGCCATATGGTTTGTGTCATGGGAATCTCTCTCTTGGTATAATTATCCACTAATTTACAATGCAATTCAATAGACAGTAGGCACAGTGCTTTGTTTATTAAGTGTGACCATTAGAAGCATGTCAGCAATATTAATACATAACATTCTAATAAGCAATTTTTTCTAGCAGAATATTCACTAGGGAATTGTAGTGATACCTGTATTTAAAAAAGAGAGAAAATAATCTTGTGTCAACAGTAAAATAAATAAGTTATAGCTGAACTCCCAGCAAATGGAAATAGGATGTTTTATAGCACTACAGGCCATTTTTTTCTTCCTACACAAAAGCCTAAATACTAATTTAGCATTAACCTAAAAAGAAAAAGGGATTCCTATATGCTAGTCTCTGCTTTCCTTCTAGCAAAACATTTAGCTGGAGGGCTCTTCCCAGTTTTTGCACACAAGCAACCTAATAACTAGATTTAGTCCTTCAAGTACCTTACAAGAGTCACCCTGCAACACATAGTATGTAGGCAAATTGTGTTCACAAGGAATATTATTCACTTCCCAGGCACATAGATCTTTAACAATTGCTACTAAATATAGCTTAGTTTACTGATACTAGGAAGTCACTTTCAGACCTGAGTAACAGAATAGTTACCATAGATTATAAACCTCATTCATGTCTGGAAAAAACTACCTCTTAGTGGATTTCCTTCCTACCTCTTCTTTCCCCTTTCTCTCACTCATTTGCCTTATTTGTCTATCTAGAGAGAAACTCATTCTGACCTTGCTTACATCTATGAGACTTGATCAGCAGCAGACAAATCAAAATATGATTCAAAAGATCTATCTCAATCGTTATATAATTAACCTTATTAATGGCTTGCTTAGATGTGTTAGCAACTTTATGGTTATTTTTGCATTCTTAGCAGGAAAGAAGTATCAAAAAAAATTGACAGATCACACCCTACACTTTCTAGAGCAAATAAATGCAACAATGGAAAAGTAATCACACTTGACCTCTATAATAAAGGCATGCTAAGTCACCAGATTCTTAAGAACTTCATTCAGAGGGACCAATCTCTTTAAGAATAAATGGCATTTATATCCACACAAGCTCAGTCCTCTTGAACAAATATGATCACATCACTAAGTCTATTAAGTGACTATCTATATGCAGTGCTGACCTGTGAGCCATCAACCCACAACTCATTTCTCCAGATCTTGCAAATTGGGCTTGAAAAGCTTTGCAAAAGTTAAAGAGTGCAATATTATTACTATACAGTAGTGTTAAGGTCAGATCTTCAGCTGCACTCAAAAAATGTAAAGGTGCAGGGGAAGCTGCTAAACTGATGTATAAAGTTGAGAGGTACTGATGTGGCTCATGGCACAATTCAGAGCAGCTGCATGCCTGCTTTGAGCTGGACCCACCTACAGTGGTCCCTGTATGGTAGCTGCTTGGCTGGAATCTGATGCTACTTCTATACTAGCATATAAATTAAATGTATTTTGGACCACTCCACAGCACTAAGGCTAAATGGCAAAGAATGTCCTGTATCCATAATATTAAACTCCTCTTGCAAACAGAGTGGCCACATCCAAAAATAACCTGCTGGGAATAGTCTTAGCCCATACCAACTCCCAAATCATGCTAGGACACTGTTTAGGATAATGCTGGTTGGCCGGGGCCAAACAGTGCCAGAGAACATGCTAGTGATTTAAAAATGTGGATGACTGAATTCTAATGCCCAGGAACATGATTTTATATACTAGCATAAATATCCAAGAGGCCTTCTAGCACACCTCTGTCCCTCATTTGTTGTGCTAAGACCAAGAAGAGTGACTACATAGAACCATGGAACAGACTACCCTCAGCAATGCTCTATACCCATCTTGAGCTGCAAAGGCAGGGTGAATAGTAGTACCTTAATACTTGTTTGTCTGCCACTCAAATAAAGGAAAATACATTATTTCTCCCCAAATTATGACCATTTTTTTCACCCATAGCATCCGTTCTCCGCATGTCAAGCCAGCATCAAAGTGCTAGCAGAAGGATGGAATATCTGCCTGACTCCCAAAGCTAAAATGAACACTATCTCTGCTTCCTTAGCAGTGATAACCTTGAAGCATTACCTAGGCACAAAAAATGGGAGAAACAGAGCCTATTGATCCCTGCACCAAGATAATAGCAATAAAACTGTCTCTTATCCCTACAGGGACCCTCTCTCCCTCCTAGCCCTTCTCCAGATAGCTGCATTGAAATTCATCAGTTCCCATGTTGATTTGGTGAAAGCCGGACAGTTTGCTCATCAGGAGTTAGCGTTACCTGTATGATGTGCATGAGCACACTCCCACTGCAACCCACACATATTTTTCCTGAGGAGGAGGAGGAGGAGTGCCCTGTCCATGGCGCTGGGCCCAAACAGAGACTGACTGTAGCCTCATGCTGACAATCCCAGCCCCTGTCACCAGAGAGGGTCTCCCTAAATCACACTGTTACCGCTGAATTCACATGCTGGAGTACAAAATTAAGCAGTGAAATACAGGACTTCGTAATCTAGAGAGGTGCACACGATCCACCTGTATCCGGTAATTTAAAAATTGAAAAGAGTTAAATGATTGAATACAGAAGTTGGTTTTCTTTCCCTGGTATACTGTTTCTATCAAAATCTTTTTGCAGCTTTGGGCTAAGTAGATCAAAACATTCAGGAAAAGGCCATAAGAGATGGTTTTTGAATGCTTTCTTTCCAGCAATTTTTCACCAGTAAAAGACAGGGGAGAAATATTTATAAAATGTTTATAAGGAAACACTCTCCATACTGTCATTCTCCTCCTTCCTAACCGTTATGTGCACTCTAGAAGCATCTCTCCTTCTCATCTCTCTCTCTCTTAAATATAAAACCTATCTCACCTCAGCATAAAAACACAAGTAGGCTGTTGGAAAGTAGAACTTTTCAAAGCACTCAATGTAAGTTTTCCTGCTTCTTTGGAAGCGAATTGAAATTCATTACCAACACCAACAAGCACGAAACTTGGAGAGCATGTGGGCCCACAGAGATGAGTACAGCAGAAACTTTAAAACCTTCTCCATCACCCCATATCTCACAGTCCTCCCCTTTAACATCTTTGTAAAGAGATGGAAATCCAGTGTCATATCTGCCATCCACTTCCAGAGAGTGAAATGCTAATGAGAATGAAATGAAATAGTATTTTCCTGCTGTAGAGCTTCAAAAGCCCCATAACCTGTTTTATTCTCAAGAAATGCCTGAGCAATCTACTGTAAGGAAAGGGTAGCTATCTTGGGGCAGAACAGACTTAAAAGGATTTAGGAACCTTGCTGAAAAAAATGGGGGAAAGGAGAGATCCTAACCCAGGGGATCTTACCTTGGTCACGATTTTATTGTGGAGCTTATGGCAAATCCTTGGTTGACACCAATACTAAAACATGTTGGAAATTCTCAAGGAAGAAAACAAGTTTTCCTACTCAATGTATTATGTATTCTGTTTACAACGTTTTACCTGTTGTTTCAAATAATTTTTGTTTTTACATGCTTCTGAGGAATGCATCCTTCTAATCAACAGCTGTCTATACAAGCCTTGAAAAACTGTCCTTTCCATTTAGCAATGCACCTCTAAGACAGTTACTCATCTGCCTTTACCATGATTTCTGTTCATGAAACAAACCTTTTGTTTTGTTTTGTTTTTAAGGCTGATATAAATGCACTGACACACTAGCACTGAAGTGGGTCAAGAGAGGTTCTGAAAAGTTTTCTGTGCCCTTTGCCTCATTCAGTTTCATTTCATAACAGCCTTTAAATAAAACCCATCATTTTTATAGTATTTTATGTAGGTGTGGCTGAAGTTATGAAAAGTTGACTAGTTGATTTAGCAAGGGAGATTCACTTTTGCTTTATGTTTATGAATGCAAACAGTATGTTTTGAAATTGATAGGTTATCAAACACAGCATGTTTTTAAAAGTCATTTTGATGTCAACTGTTCCTACAGATGATACCTGAAAAAATACATAATAAAAGCCACAAATGCGAGGAGAGTGGGAAGCATAAATCCGGTCAATACTTTATGATGAGAACCTGCACATACGAACATTTAGAAAATATGTTGATAGGAACATTTTTTCCCCACTTTTGCTTTAAGAAGCTTGATGTGTTTGATAATAAATGGTCAAAGCCTTTTTCAAAATGTAAGCAGGTAGGTTACTACAGAACTGATGCTGAATACTCTTAAATGGAAATGTTGTCACATTGTTGTGAATTGCAGAGGAATCAACAATAAAAAAAACAGTCCTCAGTGTACTGTACATCCACAGCCTTGCTTTTTCTGCAAGTTTCTATGTACAGAATTATGTATTTGCTTCACTTTCACCCTTTTCAGAGCCTGTTTTTTAATCTGATATAAATCTTTGTAATTTCATTGATTTCAGTGAAACTACCCAAATTTATGTGGCGGTTGAGGTGTAACATATAACACTGGCTCCACTGGAAGCTGTGCATTTCTTGTAAAGTTCTCCAGACTTAGCTGTCTGAACTCTTCCATAATGTAGTGAGGGACAGCAGTGTTGCTGTTTTCTAGCTCTTCCTACACTGATGCAACGTGCACTTACTTCGAGCAATACACTGAGCCTGAATAGCATGTTATACTATGTTGTAATTCTATTGAGCAGGATGTTTAAATGGGCAACAGTACTTAAATTACTAACTAATAACTGAAAATTACTTAAAATTGTAAAATGCAAGTTAGCAGGTAGGGAAGGAGGAGAGAGCTCAAAAACTCATGGCATTTATTTTGAAAGTATTAGAAGAGAAGGCTGCAGGATTGCATCAACGTGACACATTCCTTCAGGTGTGTTTTTTTTATTGGGGGTTTAAAGGCATTGTTGGTGCCATGCAGTCAGGTGAAAAAAGCCTCAGACTACTTAACAGTTCATTCCTGGGCTGAAAGTTGTTACAATTGCTTTAAATTTCACTTTCTAGCCTAAATGCCACAATCTTTTTTCCCCTCTATATCCAACATATGTGCATAGTTCAGCATCATGAATTAGTTAGTGATGAGCCTGCTGGCTCAACAACCTAAATTGTGCTGACCTTTATCAGAAACAGAGTGTAACTGCTGAAGAAGTAACATTGCTGCATGCCATGTTGTCCATTTGCTGCTCCACTTTCTAGGCTCCACATAACCACACTAATGAGCACATCAGCTTGACACACATACTCACAAATCCCTTTTGAATCATTCTACCAGCTCCAATTGCAGGGGTGAATGTAAATGCCAGTCATAGATCTGCAGCTAGTTTAATGCGCAGGAAACAATATACATTTTAATTTATAACGGCCTCAACTATGGCTCATCAAAATAAGAAAGTCTTCTCCTAATGATGTTCCATGCTATCATGATATTCTAACCCTGTAAGACTGCATTGTCATGTCATGACCACAAGCTCAGCAGACTTCACAAATGTCACATATAATGGGTGGTACATGAATATAGCAAAGCTGAAAGATGCTCAGTTCATTTAGGAGTCTTACAATTTGCTCACAGAGAGAAGGAGGAGGAAACTAAAGTCATGTATCATTTGAACACTTCTTAGGAACAGTTCTACTAATTTTAAAATTCATACCAGAGATCACTGAGAACAGTCATAGCAAAGGACAGGTAAAGGTGAACTCAAAGCCCATTCACAACAGCTAAGAAATATCTACCTCCTTCCAGGTAAGAACTGCCTGTCCTAGCAGCACTAGATATGACTGTTTCACATATTCATTTTCCTTCATAGGGCAATACAGGACTTAGCAACCCTGCAATTTCTGCATGGGCTTTCTCACTGACTGTCTAGATTGCCAAGTTAGTACCATCTCCTCTTTCTTCTCTCCATGAATTGCTGAGACTATTTTAAATACCTCCAAGCAGGTTGTCTCTTCCATCAGATTCTGCTAACCTGAGGAAAGCCAGCCGTTGTGAGGTGAGCCATAACATATATTTAAATAAATGTTACCAGAAATGATTGAGGCACAGTAAGAGTGCCTCAGTCATCTTGTCTACTGACTTCTGATCATCTTCAGGATACTCCATTGCTGTTTCCTCTCCCCAGCCACTTGTTATTGTCATCCCTCCAGAGCTCTGGCCTTGCATGGCTGTGCTTTGAGGGAAGATGGCAATTAGCACTAAAAGTCAGGAACCTCTTAAAGCCAATCTTTAAAAAAAGTTACGCTGACTACTGTATAACAGTTCAAGTTTGAGCTACAAAACAAAAGTAGTAGGGGTTGTCTATCATGGTAAACATGTAAAACCTATTTTCCATTTCCAGCCGAACTTGTGTGAAGTTATTTAAAAGCAGAGAACAAACTTTGTAGAGAATACAGCTTGTCATTCGCAACTAAACTTCCATTCAAGTTCACAGCAAGAAACACACACAACCACTGTCATTAAGAGGCGTTATGGGTGTCACTTTCCACACCCCAGCAGTGAGCCTGCCTTGAGTACTTGATAGTTTAGGGCAGCAGGTCTAAGAAGTGGAGGCACTTCAATAAAAACAGATTATAACAACTTACCTACTTCCACATTTCTCCTTTAAATATAACCTCTGCGACAGTGAGTTAAAGGATAAATGAGGAAGCCACTTCTCTCAAAATCTGCATCCTTGAGCATGAGATATCCCCATGTGTGACAGACCCTTTCCTAAACTTGCAATGATGGTCATCTTATTATTTCACTGGTGCCCAAATGACTGCTTAAAGCAAAAGTGGAACACTATTAGGATGCACATATACTAATTCAGCTTCATTTTATCGGTTCTCTAGGTTTTCTTATCTGCAATTTTTAAATGCATACAGAAATCACTCTAGTTAATGAAACTTAAAATATTAAAAAGGCTGGTAGATTTTAAGGAACTAGGCAAGATACATTGCTGTTCACAAGCAGATACTTACTACATCACTTTGTTTCTGAAAACAAACAGCTGGAATGCTGACTCATAGTCAGTCACAGATTTGCATTAAATGCACACTGATTTTCAGTGTGATTTTTTCATAATGATAAAGGGCAGTGTGTGGCCTTGGCTTCACTGATCTTCATGTGGAAAGGCAGATTAGTAAGGATATGACATTAGAATCAAGGCCTGAGTGAAGTGAAAGAACTGTAGTATATGGGCAGATAAAAACTTCCCTGGTTAAAATAAAGAGAATATAATACACATTCATCTTTAAGGAAGGTGAAAGGTAACGAGAAAATACCAGCACTCCTTGTTCAGCATTAATCAAATGAGGCCCAAGGAGATGCATATATGCTGTCTCGGTAATAATGGTCATACCTCCCCAGACATAATTTAAAATAATAATAATACAAGCACAATGTTTAACACTCTCCCACTGTTCAGACTACTTGTATATCATACTCTTTACATATGAACTTCTTGCCTACACT
This sequence comes from Dromaius novaehollandiae, assembly GCF_036370855.1. Classification (NCBI taxonomy): domain Eukaryota; kingdom Metazoa; phylum Chordata; class Aves; order Casuariiformes; family Dromaiidae; genus Dromaius; species Dromaius novaehollandiae. Next base: position 96,659,716 of record NC_088098.1, on the reverse strand, counting down.
GCTCACTGGGCTAGTCAGACCCTTTGCGGGCAGAAATCATTTATTCTGGGCTTGTATAGTGCCCAGCACAGTTGGGTCCTGATCTTGGTTGGTGTCTTGGGCAGTGCTGTAGTACAAATGAATAAAAATTACCAATGTCACCCAGAAAGTTGTTAATGATTGTCATCAATCACTGACCAGCTTAGATGTGATGGATATTCTGAGCTCTCTTCATTCAGGCTTAATGAAAAAGCAGTAAAAATGTATTACATGTGGGAAGAGCTGAAACAATGGCAACCACTGTCCCAAGCCCAGGTCAGCAACGAAGGCCTCAGAGGAATTTATGTCAAGCTAGTCAGTAACTCATGCAAATGCAGAGGTTAGGGTGTCAGTGGCTTCCAGGCAGTGGGCCATGCAGCCTAGTGAAGAAAGCAATGAGAAAACCAGCAGAAAACAAAAGCAACTGTGAGGAAGTCAAGAAACAGTCTCTTTTAGGCACAGTATTTCTGCTGCAGCAGGACTGGATAGGTATGCAAGCAAACTTTCCTATCTATCTACTTCATTTCTACCACATGCAGGAAAACAAGAGCATGAGTACTTTCTTTACAAAGTAACACCTGACTCAGCTCAACAGTTCCATCACCTAATGGGAACAGTCTTGCTAACTGGTCAAGCAGTAAATATGAAATTCAGTGAAGTAATTTGGCAAGATCTCATGCTTGTGTGAAAAGAGGAAAGAAACAGTGTGCAAATCTGAGCAAAAACAGCTGAACAAATTTGCCTCCTTAAAGACTACAGAGCTCCCAGCCGATGATGTTGATGTGAAGGAAAATGGACAGTGGTCCATACGCCAAGCTACGTTTGCCTCTTATCTGTGGCTGCGAAGAGGGAAGTGCTTTAACATCAGACATCTTTGTGTTACTTTAACAAAAAACATTTTGCTTGGGGTTTGGAGGGAAGAGGCTTGGTTTTACATGATTTCTTTTAGCAATAGAAAGTGGTGTAAACTCTACATCCCAATAGGAGGGATAAACCAGGACATTTTAGAAGGCCCTAGTGCCACATATGCTCCTGCAGTGACATTTTGTGAAGCACACACGAGGGAGCCCTGACTGGACATTGTGAATATCAGGCCATGCAGCATTACGGCCTTTGGCAGTGCCGATGCCGCCGTGCAGGCCAGCACACTCTCCCTCGATGCAGTTCCTCCCTCCATCCCGCCCTGCCAGCATTGTAAGCACGGTGATCAACCTTCAGAAAGTTCCAGATAAGCGGAGTAGAGGCTAAAGTAGCTAAGTGACAAGGCGGGATTTACTGAACCTCAATTCGCTAAGCACAAAAAGGTTTTAAAAAATACAGCCTGAAGGAAAAGATATAAGGAGGCCAATATACTCATTTCAACACAGTCTCAGGGAGGTCATTGAGAGTCTTCCACGGGTATTAGTGGGCTTTTCATGTAGCTGTGTAAGGGTCGAGTTCAACCACACAGTTTAGCACACACCTAAGCACTGAGTCAGCAAAAATATTTGTTGCCTTTGTGGGAACAGTTGCTTATGTGCTGTTAACATCTGTTTAAAAACACTGCTGAGTTTCACCCAAAAAGCTCAATCCTAGAATAACGGAAGGGTATAGTCCCTTTGACAACTAATTAATCTTTGAGGGGTGTGTTAGCACCTGAAGAACCAAACTTAAAAAAAAACACATTAATCTTCAGAAAAAATACATAAGAACTGATACGAAGGACATGCTGAGTTCATTTGCTGATCATTTACTTATGGGGAGGTCAGTTTGCTAGTGGTATGTTATTAGGAAATGTTTTTCCTTATTTGTTCACAATGTCTGTTTTGAAAGGATTGAGTTTCTTTATCTTTTGTCAGCTCAAAGAGGCTTAACTTTTAGATATGAAGAACGGGCTATCATTAGTCTATCCATGAGTTATTTACTCATACAGCTAGTAATACAGGAAATACCTCTGTGAATGATGGAATCTCTCCTGCATCTACTTTCTAGAGATGCACATGTAGCTGTAGACCACAATAGGTAAGAGGGTCAGTAAGAAGCCAGAGAAATTCCAAATCCTCTCTTTTCTGAGCTATTTGTATGAAGTATTGAAATGGAGGTTGGAACAACAACCAAACTCACTGACATTTCAGGAGAAAAAAAAGTTGCCATTTTCCCTTGCTTAAAGCTGATTTGATTTAACATCAAATTTGATTTAACATTGAGAACATGAACGTTTTCTAAGCACAGAGGCCATGGACAAAACAGTCAAGTAAAATCCCAGCACGCTACTAGAGTGAATTAAGTTTAGCCTAGAAGTCCTAAATCAGTGGACAAAAATAAATCAGACCTATAATCACATTTTTCTAAAAGGTCAAAAGGTCAGGTGTCAGGAAATTGGACAAATAAATAGAGGCGAATACAAGTAAAGAGAGATAGGCAAAAACTAAGGCCTTTTTCAATAAAAATGATAATGAGCAGCAGCTTATATAAGACTAAATAATAAATAAAAAGGTAATCTGATGATACATTTCTGTAGTTACTGAGTAAAGGACTTGGACAAAACTTTCCCAAAAGACTTAGAAGAAGTATCAGCTATGCCTGGGAACAGCTGAAACAAAGGGAAGAAACTATTATGAAACTAAGCAAGTCTGGAAACCTAGTTCACATGTTTAAAGGACACAAGTGGAATGAATCTACCTGAGACACTGAAGTTCCATAGAGGTATCACCCATGGCAGGTGAAATGACTTGAGTTAGAAAAACAACTCTTGTATCTGCTTATATTGAAAGCTCATGCTGGACATTAAAGCAAATTAAAGTCAAAAGAATTTTATGTTAGTAGAGATGATTCATAGAATCACCGAGTCTCAGAACAGTTGGGGTTGGAAGGGACCTCTGGCGCTTGTCTAGTCCCACCCCTCTGCTCAAAGCAGGATCAGCTACAGCAGGTTCTTCAGGACTGTGTCCAGCTGGGTTTGGAATATTTCCACACACTCTCTGGATATCTTGTTCCAGTGTTTCATCACCCTTACAGTAAAAAAACCCCAAACCCCAAAAACTTATGTTTAAACAGAATTTCTTGTGTTTCAATTTGTGTCCATTGTCGTTTGTCCTGACACTGGATACCCCCAAGAAGAGTCTGGCTCCTCTTCTTTACTCCCTTCCTTCAGGAATTTATACACATTGATAAGATCACCTCGGACCTTTTCTTCTTGAGGCACAGTCCCAGCAATCTCAGCCTCTCCCTGCATGACACATGCTCCATCCCTTAATTGTCTCCATAGCCCTTCACTGGACTCACTCCAGAATGTCCATGTCTCTTTTGCACTGGGGGGCCTAGACCTGGACACAATTCTGAAGGATTTATCTAATAGGCGTAATGGAGGCAACCAGAGAATTGCATAGAGCAGTGGATCAGTGTTAATTGTTTCTTCATTACTTTAAGTAGTAAGGATCCACTAAAATATGGAGACATTTAATCTAATCCTACTGAGATTTACATACATGCTTTACACTTGATAAGGTACCTCATGGACTTCAGCAAAGTCAGGGAGAGATGTAGACAATTCTAAAATTAGCATTGTTCTTGGTCTCCAATATACCTGAACAAGTAAACTGGTGATAAAAGATCTGGGATATGGATCTGTGAATTTTTTTTTAATTTTGTTTTGTTAATATGTTCAATTTTCACAGAAGTTGAAGAGCATTTTAAAATCTCTCTCTGGTTAATAAACATCTTTTTCAACAGTTTGACATCTAGTTGCTTGAGAAATATTTATCCTTCAATTCACCAAAATTATTCTTTATTCCACCTCAGTGCAACTAAATTTTTATATCTATAATATTGTGTTTATTAATATTTTCCATAAACTGTTATCAATAGTAATTTTACATGTCTACCCCTAACCTTTTCATTTCTACTCTATTTGAAAGGTACATTGTTATAACTCAGGCATAAATCTTGGACATTAAAGGTTCTGTTTGCTTCTAATTGAATGTTGCCATGACATCAGCAAAATTTATGAACCTCGTAAAAGTGGAAGTATCCTTGTACTGTGCACGTGAGCCTTCACATATTGGTATCCAAAACAAGCCTTTTCATGTTTTACATAAAATTTTAAAAATAGTCTTACTAGTTGATTTTTAAGACTGTAGCCTAACTTTTCCTCATTCCTGTAGAAATTGAAATGCGCAGAAATATGAAAGCAAAACGATTTCCATAAATATTTCAAATACCAGATAAGGTAGGGGCCTGTCAGAATTTCCTTAACAAATTATTATTTTCAGAGAGACTGTAACTCAAGTATGAAAAAAGCTAAACTTCTCTTTGGACTCGAAATTGTCTTAAAATTGGGGGGGAGGGTAATTCAGACTGACAGAAAATTATCTTCAGCAAATGTGAAAAAATATGATGGTAATACAAGACTTCCCTCTACCTCTAAACCTCATTGCAGAAGCCGTGGCTCTCAAGTACTTCTTGTTTCTGTAACTATATTCCTATGCCTTAATTTTTTTTTTCATTTAAAATGGAATTATTTTATATGGCACAGTCTATAACACAGACTAACAGTTTGGGACATTAGCTGATGGATTAGAGTAGGAGAAATAAATACAAATGACTGCAATATTCTATTTGGAAAATCTGGTTTGCTGTGTGTTCACTCATTTTTCTTCTTAACAAAAAAATCATATGAATTTGAGATGGTGGAGTTAGTTTTTATATCTGTCAACCAAATAATCCTGGCGTTTAAGAGTCTGTCTGTTCCTCTAAACCTGCCTTCAAAGTGATTTTATTATACTGCAGTTCTTATGCGATTATATAGCTGTGGAGTCTACAAATAATATTAGCTGGCTGACAAAATAAGGCATCCAGACCTAAGCAATTCTTTTTCACAGTGTTAGCTCGGAGACCAGTAATTCTGGAAGGAACTATTTCTAAAGTAAGAATTTGTATGAATTAATTGACAAAAAATAACAGCAACAGTAAACATTTGTAGGAACTAAAGAGCTCGTGTGAAGTAGTGAGATTGCCATCTCATTTCTCACATTTCTCCGTATCCTTAAGCCAAAGTTACACCAATTTAAAGCTAGAGATATTGATGCAGAGTTATGCAAAGAATTTCTAATTTTTAAGAACTAATATTCAAAAGCTTGCTGAACACCACTTAGTAGGACATGGCATTAAGGCAGAGCAATTATCTTAACTATTTGCAAAATATTAATAATCATCCGCCTCTAGACATCTGACAGAAGCCTGGAACAGCACATGAGGTTCCAACCTATGTCTGTGTCATGATAATGTCTACCACGGAGTAACAGGTAGGTAACGACTCTGCTAGTTTTGAACACTTTCATACCCCACTTTTGTTTGTACTATTTCACTACAGGAACAAAACAAAGCAATGCAATAAAAGTGAGATTGTTTCAGGATTTTAAGAAAAACTCAACAACCCAAATGTTCAAGAGCCTTAGGTTTTGAGGACTATGAGGAAAGCACTCAAAATGGTGAAAAAAAGACTTGCTTGGTAATCAAACACTTTAAAAAGCCCTCAGCTTTCTCAGCAAACACCAATCACATGCAGTATCTGTTCAATGTGACTTTCTGCTTTGCCTAAAATATACTTCCAGAAATATTGCCAAAAGGTTACCGAGAACAACGGAAATGTAATTTTGCTTGGATAAAGACGGACGTACCAACATTAGAGATTCAAGATTTCCTCATCTGACATACAGACTTTTACCTCAATGATTTCTAATCAAAAAGGTATAGGCCTGGGATCTCACTACTGTTTGCCAATCTAGGTAACACCAAGAGTTGTGAAGAATATTACCATTTCTAGCTACCACAACTGCATAAATACAACTCAGTTGTCACACAAATTTTCTGCACCTCTGGTTGAGAGCTCCATTTTGCTAGGCTCATGATTCCAAATACTACCTGACACATCTGAATTTCAGGTGAACCTATCCAAAATAGTCTCAAACCCACCAGTGATCACAAGCACCTGTTCAGAAGCCACCCAATCCCCTCTTCCCTAGAAACACAAGGGCTGAAAGAATTAGTAAAAGACAATGTCATGGATGGCTACATGATTTTTTAGAAAAGACAGGCCAGGAAGGCGAGGTGGTGGTGTTGCTCTTTATGTGAGAGAGCAACTGGAATGTATTAAGCTCTGCCTAGGGGTGGATGAAGAGCAAGTCAAGAGCTTATGGGTAAGCTCCCGATGGGGTGCACCCACGAGTGCTGAGGGAGCTGGCGTATGTTATTGCTAGGCCACTCTCCATCATCTTTGAAAGGTCATGGAGAACAGGAGAGGTGCCTGAGAACTGGAAGAAAGCCAATGTCATTCCAGTCTTCAAAAAAGGCAAGAAGGAGGACCCAGGAAACTACAGGCCAGTCAGCCTCACCTCCATCCCTGGGAATGTGATGCAACAGTTGATCCTGGATGTCATCTCTAAGCATGTGGAGGAAAAGAAGGTGATCAGGAGTAGTCAGCATGGATTCACCAAGGAGAAATAATGCTTAACCAATCTGATAGCCTTCTACAATGGAATAACTGGCTGAGTAAATGAGGGGAGAGCAGTGGACATTGTCAACCTTGACTCCAGCAAGACTTTTGACACTATTTCCCATAACATCCTCATAGGTAAGCTCAGGAAGTGGGGGTTAGATGAGTGGACAGTGAGGTGGACTGAGAACTGGCTGAATGGCAGAACTCAGAGGGTTGTGATCAGTGGCACAAAGTCTGGTTGGAGGCCTGTAGCTAGCAGTGTCCCCCAGGGTTCAACACTGGGTCCAGTATTGTTCAACTTGTTCATCAGTGACCTGGATGAAGGGACAGAGTGCCTCCTCAGCAAGTTTGATGATGATACAACACTGGGAGGAGTGGCTGATACATCAGAAGGCTGTGCTGCCATTCAGAGGGACCTCGACAGGCTGGAGAGATGGGCAGACAGGAACCTCATGAAGTTCAACAAAGGCAAGTGCAGGGTCCTGCACCTAGGGAGGAATAACCCCAGGCACCAGTACAGGTTGGGGGTTGACCTGCTGGAAAGCAACTCTGTGGAGAAGAACCTGGGAGTTCTGGTGGACAACAAGTTAACCATGGGACAGCAATGTGCCCTTGTGGCCAAGAAAGCCAATGGTATCTTAGGCTGCATTAGGAAGAGTGTTGCCAGCAGGTCGAGGGAGGTGATCCTACCCCTCTACTCAGCCCTGCTGAGGCCACATCTGGAGTGCTGTGTCCAATTCTGGGCTCCCCAGTACAAGAGAGAGATGGAACTACTGGAGAGAGTCCAGCGGAGGGCTACAAAGATGATTAGGGGACTGGAGCATCTCCTCTATGAGGAAAGGCTGCGAGAGCTGGGACTGTTTAGCCTGGAGAAGAGAAGACTGAGAGGGAATCTTATCAATGCATACAAATATCTTAAGGGAGCGTGTCAAGAGGATGGGGCCAGAGTATTTTCAGTGGTGCCCAACAACAGGACAAGGGGCAACTGGCACAAACTGAAACACAGGAAGTTGCATCTGAACATGAGGAAAAACTTCTTCACTGTGAGGGTGACAGGACACTCGAACAGGTCGCCCAGAGAGGTTGTGGAGCCTCCTTCTCTGCAGATAGCCAAAACCCACCTGGACACATTCCTGTGCAACGTGCTCTAGGTGACCCTGCTTGAGCAGGGGGGTTGGACTAGATGATCTCCAGAGGTCCCTTCCAACCTCAACCATTCTGTTATTCTGTAATGTTATATAAGAAGCTGTTTTAAATAAAATAACCATAGTTCTATTAGGACATGGAAAAATATTTTGCCACTTCAACTTTTTTTTTTAGAACAGTGATACTAACCTTTAAAGAGAAAACTAAAACATCTCTCCAGAAGGAAAACACATTATTTGAGATCTACTTGAAAGATTCTAAAAAGTTGCATGTTCCTTTGCAGAAACAATTATCATTATTCTACATGGTATGCCCAGCTACCATGGGCATAAAAGCTCATTATAAAAGCATTGCTAAGTAACATTTTAGCCTTTTGCTAATTTATGTTTAATAAGAACAGCATAATATTGTATATGGTATTAGTAGCACCTGCTAATGACATTTGATACTCCCCAGCATAAATCCTTGTTTCAGTTGGTTATAGCTCTACACACTTTCAATATTGAGGCTGAATTTTATATTAACGCTTAAATTCAAAGATAAAAATAGTACACCATTTTTCAGGTCTAAGGGAGAAGACTCATTTTTCCTTTATTCAGATTGACCCTCTCATCATTTTTGTGAGAATTTTTAGCATCTTCAGTGTTTAGCGTAATGGTTAAAGACCTGTGGATTTTATGTCTACCTGTGATAGGTGTCTCCTTTGCCATCTCTACAGCAGGATATAAGAAAGCCAGCTCTCTGAAAATCTCTGATTTCAAATCTTCTGAAGATCCTAAGGCTAGAGAGCTCTCTTTTCAGAAGATTTTGTGTACATTTAACTATAACTCTCCTCCCCTTCTGAATACCTTTGGGATAAGAGAATCTAATTAGGTGATAACTTACCTTTTGCTACATTGGCACCTGGTTCATTCAGTTCACAAGATGCACCAGCTGAAACTGAATCAGGACTGTGTATCACGAACCTGTTATTTGTCTAAGTGCTGCATATTCATCAGCCACTTTAGAAGGACTGAGGTCAAGGTCGCAGGAAGATGCTCAAAAAGAAGGGATTATTTCATGTGTAGGGCAGTTAAACCATACTCCAGTAAAGCCCTAGTGCTGCCCTCAAAACCCTGACTACCAAGATGTCTATAACAGCAAGTCACTGAAAACAAATTTATTATGGATCACCTACTAATATGTATTCATTGTTTTCTGCCAAGAAACTTGGGAATGCTTTTGCATAAATTCTGCAACTAAAGTTATTGGGAGTAGGTTTTTAAATGTAAGTAGTATCCTGTATGCTAAGTAGTCTGAGAAATCATGCTTTAAGTTCACCACCCAAAATTAGCAGACCTTTGGCTTCAGTCTCTTGGGACTATAAAAAGGGGATATTAATAGCAACCATTCTCAGCTGGGAGTTAAATTCATGAATGTTTGCAGAACATCCGATTCTGTGGTGAACTCTTCCTAGTAAAGTCCCTCAAGAAATTAATAAGTTTGCATTCTCTACAAGGACCATTGACGTGGAGATGTGAAGCTAATATTGAACAAAACATTCATTGAACAAAGCAGGGGTATTGGACAAAGAAAAAATACCACAATTTTTAACTACATTATCACAGACTTTTTCAAAACAAACATGTGCAAAGGTGATGAATTAAGATGTTATGCAGGCAACCTTAATTCTGGCACTTCCTCATTTCTACATGTTTGACTTTGCAACTTGACTTCTTTTAGTGTAAGATTCTTGTATGTAATACAATGGATTAGTATGAGAGCCAAAAACGGCTGCATGAATAATGTAAAACCCTTGCATACCACAAATTTAACTAAATTTGTCTTTTCATCCAGTTCAGGAAGGACAGCAAGTATGCAAGCATTTATTTGGGGGTTGGGGATTCATTTGTTTGCAATAATTTGGATATCAGTGTCAGAGGGTGTCACATTGCTGTTTTGTAATTTGCACTGAAAATTCATCTCTCAGAGAAAGCAATTTCAGGACAGCATGAAAGGGCTCCATGAACATGAGAAATGACTAGATTGACTGAAGTTACACTCACAAGCTTTTAAAGGAGATACAGTTGCATACTAAGTTGATGAATGAGAAGAAGGAAGACTGGAGGGGAAAAAGAAGGATGAAAAGACTCTTTCCTAGTGGCTAGAGGAAAAGATAAGGAAACAGGACTCGGGGGCAAAATCCATTCCTCTGTCAACAGCAGTAACTACATGAGAAGCAAAATTTATCCAGATGACTTTATTCTGGATGCCACTTCTTCAAAGGTTCCAACCTGTAGGGTGCAGAAAACACTTCATCCCTGCGGACTTTAGAAGAAGCTGAGAATGGGGAGCATCTTATATAATATACACTTAGGATCTGTCCAATTTCTCATCCAGATCACAGTGCCTTTATTTCCTACCCCCATCAGATTACTCATGTAAGTACGAAGACGTTTAACTATTTTCAGAGCAGACTTTAAATCTATGCTAAATGAGGGATTTAAGGCAACCCTAAAAACTTACACTACTGTAATGATTTCAGGAGTTAACCACTTCTTCAGTGCAGTTATAAAGAAATACATTATCCTTTACATTTCATTCCGCCTGAGTTTATGAGACAGTTTACACTGTTTCATCCCAGGATAGGATAGTCGGGTTAATTGTGGCTTAAGAGGGAAATGCCCAGCACCCATTTGGCTTGGGCAAGCTGAGTGCCAGGCTAGCTCCTGAGCTATATAGGAAGAAAAGGAGAAAAGGAGAACAGGGTCTCCTAAAAAGCCTCTTGGTATAATGGGATACAAAAGTTTATGGGAAAGCTGGCATGTCCTTACTGGACGCAGCAGGGAATTGAGCTTAACTACTTAAATGATGTGGCTCCATGAAGTCAAGTAAAAACTTGGCCACATCTACCACATACAGTTCTGAAATAGCTTATGCTCCTGTCTCCAATATAAATAGACCTTACATCACCTAACAGTTATTATTTTTAAAGCCTAGGAAATGAAATGCAAAAACCACTCAATGCAAGTCTTAAATATGCACAACTAAGCCCTAATTTAGTTAAATATTTAAGCACATGCAGAAGCATTTACATTAAAGTTGTTGTTCAATTTATGTGCTACTTGCTGGATGAGTACCGTAAGTCAATAAGAGTCAGAAAATGCAAAAGTTTACGCTCCAGCAGTGACATGATTTTGGCACTCATAGGACTTCCTATTTCTGTTTTTTGATTAAGCATGTTGCTTAATATGTACAAGATATAAAAGGAGGCTTAGTCAACCCTATTTTCTTCTCAAACTAATATAACCAGTCACCATCACTAATGTTTTCTACACAGGTATGTACATTTTCCTTTTTATATACTTCCTTTATGTTTTTTCATTTTAGGAATTTGAACATTTGCTTTCTTGCACACTGGCAAGAAGCAGCACATATTTTTCTTAAATACTACCACATTTAGCATTCCTTTAGATCCTCTGCTCTCTGCCTGTAGTGGAGCTACACTCTCCATTTAACTGGCATTGGATGAGGACCATGCACAGCACATTTTTATCCTGAAGGATCCCAACATGCTCTGTAAAGTAACTGATCTACAAATCAATACAAGTATTTTGATACACTCTTATGAAATGCGATCAGCTGTGGCTTGAAATGCAACCAGTGTTTAACTGTACACAAATACTACTCTACAGTTTGCAGCAAGTGGTGAAAAATTGTACCCTTAGTAATAACTAAAGATGCAGTGGAAAAAGTAGGTAATATGTCATTAACAGATCTGGAATTCACACAAGACAGAGAAGCTAATCACACTACTTTTATGATGAGCCCCAAAGAATACAAAGTGACCTCAGGAGGTCCTTAGTTTTATGTCTTACCCAAAAGAGAGCAACTCTAAAGAGCACACTATCCCACAGAGGCCAATTTCAGTTACGGTTAGTGCTACTTTTATAAGTCCAAATACAAAATTTTGTTCTCCAACCTGTGTCATAAAAACAAAAAAGCATGGAAGATGTTTTTAAAAATGTCACAAGGATATAGTTGTATAATTCTTCTTAAGAATGTTGAAAACAAGCATTAAAATCCCCTGTGAAGTTTTAGATTACTCACCCACCCCAGACCATACTTCCTTGTGTTGCATAGTGTCTAAGTTGTTTTCCTTCAAAACTGAAAAAAATAATAAAAAAATGTTGTGTTACAGTTCCTGACTAGAATAATGCATCTTCTGCCTAGCCAGGCTCTTAAGATTTTTTCTTCACCATTTTTAAGGCCCTCAGGATGTTCTGACCTGTTTGCAAATGCACTAACACAGCTGCATTGGAATAACCACCCCCTCACACAGTTACTGCATCTCCGCTGAGATAGCCATAACTTCCAGTAACAGGGGTGGTGGCTGCTGCAAGCAGAGTAAAAGTAAATCACCTTCAACAGTGAAGACTGGTTTTCTAAACTGTGGAGGACAAAAAGGTGAACACAAGCTGTAACTCCATCGCAAGTGATGGTTGTAAGTTCCTAGCAATTTATCATGGCAATGTACTTCCTCAAGTGGGCGTATCTTCAGTAGAGGCTGTAGGGAATGTATACCCGTTCAGCTATCGTATTCATACTTTTATGCTTTTATTCACCTTCCTGCAATAGCTTTGAGCACAAATGTATTGTACAAGACCACTGCCTCTTATGTTCATGAGATCAGAAGAAGAAAATGATTGTCAAAACACATCAAAACTGGTAACTGGAACAGAAAGGACTAGACAGTGCGTGTGAATGAGGCAGGAATGGAAAGGCTGACCATGTTATCTAAAAAAGACATCAGAAAACCCAAAATCAACACTCTTTTGAAAAAAATATCTGTAGCACTACTGAAAGTATGGATATATTGAAACTGAAGCCATCAACTGAAAATTCCAGCTGAACAATGAAGGTGTTTTTGGTGTTTATTTACCATGCTTTCAGCAGAACTGTAAAGCAAAGTTGTATAGTGTTTTACCAGGGGACCTACTGTACAAAGAAGCTGCAATTGAACCTGGGTAAATGGCAAAGACTGAAAGATACTGATGTCAGAAGACTCAGCATTCCCACTTTGAGACATTAGCAGAGACATTAACAATTCTCCATTTCATTTCATTGATCTTATTTGGAAAGTGAGTAATTTTGTTCTTTCTCACTTCTTCTACTATTAAGTAACAGAACCAAAGTGTTACACTCTTGGTACAGTCCATCAGGAGGCTGTAGAGTTCCTCAGGCTGTTTGGTCATGTTAGTTCAAGGATTTGTTTTATGTAGTGCTCTTGACAGACAAGAGAGCCTGAATTTTCTTTCTACCATTGGCCTACCAGCTGGGGACATGCCAAATTCTGGCAGTCCAAGAAAATTCCCAATGTTTTGCAGAATTGTGTCTACAAAAAATAAAAAACTTCTGATAAAAGTAACATGGAGAGTCAGTTTGCACATGAGCAACATGCTTTACATTTTCTCCCTGTAGCCATTACTAGTGGTAGTGGAAGAAATAATCCCAAAGCCCATAATTCTTTTTGGAGTTGCTTAAATACATTCTTCTTTTTCAGGAAGAGCCCAGGAAACTACAGTACATCAAAGTATGACTGAAATAGCTGTGCTAATGTTTGCTGAGTAGTAATATACGTGCTTATATACTACAGTGCACTAATACAGAATAATCAAACATTTTCATCTCACTGCCAAAAAATCTATAGGAAACTCATACAGATTCTAAAGAGGAGAAAGAAATTAAGTTCTAAAGTAACATGATAAAGTGCCACAGGATTCTTTTGAAAATGTTGTGGCATTTGCTATCCCTTCTACAGCATTTCTATAGCATTTTTAAAAATCAATTAGCTTTACACTTCTGTCAGCAGATTGTATAGGATGACGGAAAAGTTCTAAAAGAATCTCATTATCAACTTCTCACTTATGTAGGCATAAAGACTAAAGCAAATGAAGAATATTTTTATATTTGAATCAATAGCCTCCAAGGGAAGACCAATACCATTAATGAGAGATACTTTGGCCCACAAGAAAAGGACAAAGGACTTTCCCTTTTCCAGAGGTTGAAAAATGAATCTTCTCCTACCAGAAAAGTTTCAAGGATAATAGCTATGGAGAAGCCTTGTGCAGTCCTAGAGGAGCTTTATGAAATGAAAACCAAAACTGAAATGAAAACCAAAGCATTAGAGATAGTGAACATTTGTTACTACTGCCTACAAGCTAAATACAATATATATTGCTTATTGTTCGTGCAAACAATTAAGTCTTCCAACAAATCTATTAGATAGGAGTATAGGACTATCTTTGTTTTGCAGAAGGAAAAATCTGGAGTAGTGTGTCCAATTCTGGGCTCCCAGTACAAGAGAGACATGGAACTACTGGAGAGAGTCCAGCGGAGGGCTACAAAGATGATTAGGGGACTGGAGCATCTCCTCTATGAGGAAAGGCTGAGAGAACTGGGTCTGTTTAGCCTGGAGCAACTGGCACAAACTGAAACACAGGAAGTTGCATCTGAACATGAGGAAAAACTTCTTCACTGTGAGGGTGACAGGGCACTCGAACAGGTCGCCCAGAGAGGTTGCGGAGCCTCCTTCTCTGCAGATAGCCAAAACCCACCTGGACACATTCCTATGCAACATGCTCTAGGTGACCCTGCTTGAGCAGGGGGGTTGGACTAGATGATCTCCAGATGTCCCTTCCAACCTCAACCATTTTGTGATTCTGTGAAGTAGAGGGATTAACTGAAGATTTCCCTGTAGGATTAGAACTCCAAAGCAGATAGCTTTGAATCACCAAACTATATCTTCTCCATACACATCATTTGCTATAGGTGCAAGTCTGCAAAAGGAGACATTCAGATGCATTCCTGGCTTTCAGGTTTGCAGGACAAGTTAGAGCTGCAACATAATGTATACACGGTCCCAAGCCAGAATTTTAGATGTAAGGTCTGATGTCAAATCTGGGTTCAAATGACATTGATCTCCAGATACAAAACAATAAATATACAAATCTGTAGCCATAAGACCACAGATGGTGTTGTCCATATGTTCTAATGACATACTCAGGGGGAAAGTCCAAGAATTTAATAGACATTTTTTCCTCTTCACTGATACAATAATTAAATTCCCTGAGAATGTATTCAACAGCTGATAAGAGAAGGAAGCATTGGGAACTTGGTAGTATTGGCTTATTTAACAAGCAAACCAAGTGAGAACTGCCAAGATTTATAGAATTTATGTGATGACAGAGCAAATGTTAACCACAGCATGTTATCCCATAACCACGCTGTAAAGGCTAAGGACACAGGATGAACTGCCATATATAACATTTCATTTCTGGATGGCTGGGACAGCTTACTGAATGAGCCTGAGGTGACGGAATTATTTTTGCCACTTACAGAGAAGAAAAGCTTCTTATAAGAGAGTCCAGACATTGAAGTGAGAAGGACAATTTTTCCTCTCAGGTTTATTGCTAAATTTAAAACAATGCTTCTATTAAAAAAGTATTTTCGCACTTGATCAGTTTAAGGGGTTCATTATTTTCATGCTGTGCAATTATGTATACTTCTCCTAAGTATTCTCTTCCTCTGTACACTAGACCCAAGTGATAATTTCGGTACTTGCTTGATGCTTATAATGTGATAATGGTATTTGGAAGGAAGTCTTTCATTGAGTTGTGTAAAAATTGACAGTTTCACTTCACATGCATTTATGTGAAAAAATATTCAATAAGCATCTCAGTTGTTTCACCCACATCAGGTTAAGAAATGAAAGACAGCAATCTTCATATCGTTTAACACATTTTAAAATGTCCCTACAGTTCAAATACAATATATCCATAAAAAGAATGTAATTTATTAACTACAAAGAGAAATTAAGATAAATCTATCTTTACAATACTCCCTAACTTGTGGGTCTTCAAAATCATCCAAACTTATTCTAGTATTACTGCAGAGCTAATTCATACGTATTTCTAAACTTATGCTACATTGTACAATATGATATGACCATTAACAAAGTACACATAAGGATAGAGGGGTTTTGTAGTACTTATCCAATCCTTGCTGAGATGTTTTATGGACTGTTTGGGAAAGTTTAATTCTGAATAATTTTTCCTAAATATATTTTTCCTCTCTTTTTTGTTATGAACATTTGATGGAAATTTTCTAAGGAGTTCTAATGTGAACATGATTCTAACATTTCTGTGCATTGTTTGCTGTTGAGAAAGCAAATCAACAACAACAACATTCCATATATTCCAGACGTGAGTCAGTTGTTATTCTTTCAACTAACATTTCGGGAAAGAGTCAATCTGAATGGATGGGACTTGGACAAAAATTTAAGCATGTTTTGCTGAGTGAAACCCATAAAGAACTTTTTTTTTGCCTCAAATCAGTGATTTTTTCTTGCCTTTCTCATATCTACCATGAGCTTACTTATGACCATGTAAATGAAATCTTAAGGTTGACTAAAATGTAGGGAGGAGAAGATGCACAAAAGCATATTTGGGAAAAGAATATGTGGAGTGACGAGTGTGTGAAGAGTCTGCAGTGCTGGTCTTAGGAGGATAACCTGGAGTGTTAAAGTCAAATGAAGTACTGCCCTCAGCTAATAGTTCTTCCCCAAGGAGAAATATTTCTTAGGAGAAACATCCACCTTTAGAAAACAAACTGTCCTTTCACAGTAAAAAAAGAGTTTCCCAATTGCCTATTACAAATAGCCTATTTAGCAACTCTTCAAAGCCTAGAGAAAAATACACTATTTTAAAAAGAACATTAGGACCACAACAGCATAGTACTCACAGTTAAGAAACACCAGTTTAAGACTTCTGTATAGCCTCTAACTCCTTTAAACATGTTGCATTATAATGCAATCTTTAATAACAGAATCACATGGCATTTTTTCCCAAAGGATCATGCCTCATTCAGTGCACAGGATGCAATGTGCTCAGTTAATGAGCATCTATTCAATATTCTTATCCTCATTATCTTCCCAGCAGCACCTTTTCCCCCAGCAGCCCCAGTGTTTCTCCAGCCCTCGCTGGAGTATCATAAGCTGGCTCTCAGGCTTCAGAAGAGGGATAGACCGCATCGTGTCCCACCTTCCTGCTCTCTAGCCAGATTTTGTCACGAGGGAAAGGAGACCAAAGGATCTACCGCTACTGCTGCTAGCTGTGAGGGGAGATATGAGCAAAGATCACTGATACATTTCAGTCCTTCTGTCCCTCCTCTTCCATGGGAGAAGGACCAGGGAGCAGGGTCAGGTTGCCAAGCGCAAGGAGAGAGAAATCTGTGTGCTCTGGTTTGCAGCTATCTGACCCTCTGACCCATCTCCTGACACACAGCAAACAATTAGATGGACATATCCTCCCCCAACTCTTGTGAGGACACCAGAAGCTACTCTCTTCTCCATAAGGTAGCCTATCTCCAGGCCAACTCTGCAAGAAATGGTAAACTTGTCACACCCAGCTATGAAATTTAAATGGTTTATAAAATAGAACTGGATCTTCACAACATCCCTGATGATGGTTCTCATGAGATGCTTAAGCTCTAGGTGGGACTTACTAGGTCCCGGTATCTAATGTGAGATGTTTATTCCTTAATTTTTCAGAATGCTTCTAAAGTGCACCCTGTAGCACTGTATATGTTACAGCAGAATCCTGACCCATGTGCAGCACCGGTTGCTCTGAAGATGCATGCTAACTAGTGGCTACTTCTGAAAGGTTTGGTTTAAATGATTTGCATTGTAGTAGAGCTCTACAATAAAGACAAAGTAAGAACCTATTTCTTTAGGGAGCTTGCAGTTCCCTTTAACATCACATTGTCATGCCTTTTCTTCAGTCCGCTACACCCAGGTCCTCCCTACACACGTTGCAATAAATAAAGTACAGGGTTTTATGGATAAGAATTGCTTTTACTACAATTGTAGTACAGTTGAGTACAGTATGCCCTTTATGGTTATCCTTAATTCAGCTCTGGAGCAGACTAGACTACATACTAGGATGACAGTCACCGAAGGGAGGGAGGGGAAGGGAATACCATTCAGAGCTGCTTCATCAGTCTGGATCTCTGAAGTGGGTCTCAGTGTTAAACACTCAATAGTATCTACAGTGTTCCTGCTGCCTCCAGACAAAATCACCTGCCCTTTTAACAGCAGTTCCCATACTCTTCTGCCTCAACTACATCTCTCATTTGCTTTTGGTGCCACAACAACTGAGTCTCTCCTGTCATGACTGCTGGGACGATTTCTGATATTCCATCAGTCAGCTTGTGAGGCATCCCGTGGTTAAGAATACCATTTGCCTGGATAGTATATATCCCCAATACTCCAGCTGTCTTAGATCCACCCATCAGAGGCCTTCACATCTGTTGCAGACATGGCATAAAGTTATAAGCAATCAGGATTTGGTAATGAAAAGTAATGGGTAATCTTGTGATGTTACTGGTCCAGTTTAGAATATAGCCTACAATTTCCTTCCAGATCCAGATACTGTCTGCTATTACAAGTTATCCCATTTACAAGGGTATCTGGACATTTAAGCATCCTGTGAAAACATAACACTCCTGGGGCTCTCTATTATCATGATGCAGGAACACTACACTGTTGAAGTCATTGCAGATTAGTGTGATCTACTATTACATTTGCAATTTTACAAGCAACTGTTCTTACACCTATTCAGCTTCACTGAAAGAAATAAAGCAAAAAGCCAACCTTTTCTTGCTTGTTCACCAGAAATCTGAAATTGAGAGGAGGGGGAATAAAGCACAAAGAATTGCATGAAATAGTTGCTAGGCTATGGATGAAAAACACACTTGGGAATTACCAACTTTAAAACACTTATACTTGGACATTGCCTTCTTTTATCTAAAGCAGGCTAGCCAGGGAGAAGGAAAGATGTACAAAATTTAAGTGTCTTAACTGCTTTGGAAATCCGCTTTTGGACGTATTTAAGCTCCCTTTAGGCTTATGAGCCTGTAGAACCTTGGAAATAATAATAAAAAAAAGAACATTTAATCCTCCCCCTTCTCCATTTAATGTTTCCAGACCTTCTCGGGTCTAATTAGCAAGGATTTACACCAATGAATTAAGCCTGTACCTTTAAAAGTGCAACCTACATGCCTGCATTCCACTGAGCTTAACTGTACTAAATTGCAGCCCTACCTTTATTATGTCTCCTAAAAAAAAAAGAAAATCCCTCTTTTTCATCATTTAAGACACAGAGAACTCTTAGCATTTTCAGCAGGACGGTGGCAGAGCTGAAAGAATGAAAAAGAATCTGTCTTAATCCCTCATAATCTTCATGAGCATCAAGATCTGTGAGCAGCTTCATTATTAAAAGTATCATTGCTCAAACTTCCTCTATTACAAAGTAATTATTTGAATAATCCATTTTACTTGAGTGAGTTCATGAATCACTTGCTTTGGAGATTTATTTTGGGGGCGATTATAGGGAAATTCATGTGCTCAGGCCTGAAAATACTCGTATCTTGTTTGCTTTGCACGCATGGTACACTATCAGCCCTCGATTTAATAGCATGTCTAAACTAGAGGAAAACAATTCCTCAACACACAGTGCAAGACTGAATCACATCTCATTTACACTGGTGTAAATAAGGAAGAGAGCCACTGAAATGAAGGATTTTATGGTACTTTAAATAAAGATCAAAATTCAGGCTTCCAGAGTGTTGCTTTGCAATGAAGTGTTGCAGTTGCATGTGTATGAATTGAGCGCTCTTGAATGGCAAAAACTGGTTAGAATCAAACTTTATCAACATTTCTAATAAAATCTTACAGAATTTTCAAAGGATTCAGACAAAAAAGCCCACTTTTTATCTAAAAGCCTATGAGAATTTGATAAAGGTTAGTCACCCCTACAAAAATCATAGAGGTTTTTTCTATCCATCTCTTTAGACAGAATTTAATTAGTAAAATAAAGGGAATAAGGAGAAAAGAACAAAAGAAAAAAAGAAAATCTTATTATATGCTATTAAACTCAATAAAACTTTTCAATCAGAGAACATCAAGTCTTATTTCTGGTAATCCCTGAACTGTTGTAAATCAGTAGTTACTGCTCTAAAGACTACAGAGTGCCAACAGTATAAAATTGCTGTAAGCAGAAGCCAGACCTTTGAGTCATATTAGCACAAGGCTATAGAATTGTTAAAAACAGAAATCTTTGCTTCTGGCAACTGTTTGTTTTCACATGTCTCACAGAAATACTAGCACTCAGATACTGATGGTTTGACAGCTCTGCTCCAAACAATCTGCAGCAGAAATCTAAATCTGAACACTCTTAAATTTGGGTCTCACCAGGTTTTGCTCCATCTAAAACTCAGTGTCCCACAGCTGGATTCCCTCAAAGAACCTTGAAACAAAACACACAATGGCCGGTATCGTTAGTCCCACTGCCAGCAGGGCCTTCTTGTCACCCCACACCAAGGGATAACTCAAACCCCTCAGGCTTCTTACCTCTCCAGCCCAGACTGATCTTGCATCTCTTGCTGTCCCTGAGCTCCATTTCATTTGCAAGAATAAGATCCCAATCCCAGACCTGCCTAGTTAGAATATTTTTCTGGGGAACAGAGATGTGGGCTTAAACTCCTTCACAATAAGGTCCTGCACTTTCTTGTCACTTCTCATGCTATTGTGCAAAGGCGGTCTTTCCCAGACACACTCTTAAAGGACAGGCCATTCCTGAAACTCAGCTTGCCTTAGGTAGAAAACAGGCAGCAAGGTGAACCACTTGGCAAACCACAGTACATGTGAACATGAATACTTTTGCGGATCTGTTAAGAGTTAGGGCCCTAGACTGTACCTATCATGAATCTTCAGCCCTGACATCCATTTGCAGATTTGGACTTGAGATCATATAGTGGTAGTATCCAAAGCTACCATGCCACAGAGACCTTAAAGAATATCCATACATACATTTAGATTAGGAGAGGTAAGTGAACGCAGATGCTCTCAAGAGACTTTTTAAGACTGGAGCTTGCTATTTCTTTTTCAGGAATATGAATAGTCCTTCCTCCTGTTCCACTATAAAGTGACAGAGTATAGAAGTAGACCTTGCCCTGACTGAGGAAAGAGCAGAGTTTCCAAAAACTAATTCCAAAATATGTTAGTGGGTAGAGAATCTTGGATAACAGAGATAGAAGACATACCATATTTTTGCAATAAAGAAAATATGTAAATCATATAAACAACGTCCTGTGTTTTTCTCTGGATCACCAGGTGAGAGGCAGATTTCAGTCAAACTTTGATTATAGGCATGCTAATGCTATTTAAATTAGTACAATATCCATTATAGTAAATATTTGCCCTGCCAAAGAATATATGCCATAACAAAGTCTGTGTTTGCACAAATAGAATCCAAAGGCTTCATTTCTGTGAGCTGCACTGCACAGAAATACAAAGTTTTTCTGAAACACTTTGTAGGAAATGTATGCTACCCTTTACCAGAAAGTGCAGCCGAATAAAAACCTGTCTGGTATAAAGCTGAAAAGTTAGTGGGATTTGATCCTACTTATCCCTCAACAGAATCTGGCCCAAGGTATAGAATTGTGATGATTATGTTTCATATCTTAATCATATCTGCCCTGATCCCAAGATAAATAGACTATTTCCCAGCAATACAATATACCTAGATACCAATTTACTGTAACATCCTCTGTAAGCAATTTCAGTTCTGATGTAGACTCTACTATATTGTATTTTCAAGAAGTTCAGCAACAAGAAAATGAAAGTAGAGGATCAAAAGCAAGTTTTTTGCATTTGAAAACAAGCAAAACTGTTTTCATATAGGTACTGGCAAAACAACTCTAAAGCAACGTATGAAGGGACTTAGTGGAACCTCAAAAAAGAGCAAAGATTTGGGGTCTAGTTCATTGTTTTACTGAGCTTTTTGATGACAGCACAAAAAAAGCATAAGAAGTGGGTCTTTGGAAAAAACAAAAAACATGGTGAGAAAACCTGAGCCCACCAAATCTTGTGACTGACATCAATGTGGACAAACAATTCAAGTTCAGATTCTTGCCCAAATTCAGGGAATGTTTGCAACTATCTGAATTTTCCTATAATCCTACATGTACGTTGCCACTACAAGAGGAACAGTTTATATATGGAGTATGGGAAACCCTCTTTATGCAAAGATCATTTCATAGTCA
This sequence comes from Dromaius novaehollandiae, assembly GCF_036370855.1. NCBI lineage: Eukaryota > Metazoa > Chordata > Aves > Casuariiformes > Dromaiidae > Dromaius > Dromaius novaehollandiae. The sequence continues at coordinate 96,637,935 of NC_088098.1, read as the reverse complement.
CGCTGTTAGCCTGATTCTCCCAGCACAGTTTAGGTTTAGCTTATGCCCAGCTGCCCAAGCATAGCCCAGAGACCTTGTGATGCTTGCTTACAGCACATTTCCCTGTGTGGTGATTTCTGAGACCATTTGGCTGCTGCCCACCACTGATGCTTATGGAAGATTTTCCTGCATTCAGATAAGGTATTTTCCTACTTTCTTTACACTCACACTGCAGTACACAACAGCGGGGCTTTCCAGCAGTAGTATTTGACATGAGTCCCTAAAACTGTATTCAAATTTTCCTGAGAACAGGAGTTGTAGTGAGATTTCTGAAGGAAGCTGTTATTCATTGAATAAGATCTGCAGTAGGAACACCTTTCTCTCACTTTTGTTGCTTCTAAGCATGGTGGACTTAAGAAATCCAGGGGGTGCACATAAATAAATATACATGATGTTACTACTTCCAAAACACCAGCTAATGAGATGAACCCAGCTCATCTCAACCTTGCTTGTTCACAAAATATGACCAAACTTCCAGCCACAAGAACAGAGAGAAATTCAATGGTTTGCTCAAACCTTCTGCTGCACTACAGTACGAGAAACTCCTATTTTTCTCATAGAAGTGGGATACTTTAACACTGCCACTGTCTCAGTCTAGGCACAATACACCCTCTTCTATTGATATATACATGCATGACCTCATCTTTGGTGGGCAATTGCCATTGGAAACCAGTAGTTGTGAAAGACTGAATGTTGGGCTGCAGAAAAAGAACAATCAAGTGGAGCACAGAGGCTAAATCCATGGCTTCAAGCAGTTAGTGCTAGCCGAGCCGAAGTTGTTATTTGAAGCTTCCTGTTCTGGAGATGACCATCGACCCTAGCACTGATCAGATTTAAATTACACCAACTCACAGAGGTCTGTGGAAATCCTTACAGTTCCTACTCCAAAGCCATCCATGAGCAGAAGACTAGTTCATAGTATGAGTTCAGCTGGCTTGAAACTAGCCAAGTTTCCCTGTGCTCTGAAAAGTTATGCTGCTGGCCACTGATTACGGCTTTAAATTCCCTCTAGACTGCCAGCTTCACTTACAAATCTACTGTGGATCCCATAAGCTGTTTTGCCCACGTTTTCTCATGTCTTCTATTTCTATGCTACCATCACTCACTGTGAAATCTGCCTTTCCAGATTTAAAGCATGTGATCCACACTGGATTCCACAAATGATCTGGGGATAAAGCATTTTTTTTCACTCTTATTCGAGATTTTTGTTCTATTAAGATTGCCACGTAATGCCAACAGACACATACAACTCTAGAATACAGTGAAGTTGTGTCCTCAGGCCAAGTCATTTCTGCACAATCATTTAAGTAGAATCTAGAGTCTCATAGCTCATTCGTTAAGGAAAAATGTAACATGAATATGTATAGATATTTGTGTATTTTTTATTCACTTGTATATTTGTGTGCTCATATCCCAGTGGTTACATTTGTCTTTTATAAATCACAGTGGTTACATTCATCTTTTATAAATTACAGAGTATCGATATGCAAGCAACAGCTGTGAATACATCAATGTTCACCTGAATTTTATGTTTTTAAAACACCTAATGTAGAAGGGAGGAATATTATTAATGCAATGCATAATTTTTGATATCTCACTTTTTGTCCATCCTAGCCAAATGCTTTTACTGTCTCTACAGTACTTTATCTGTTTTGAGTTGATGATCTCCTGTTTACTTAGGTGATTTGAGTAGAGTAGGACAGATGTGAATCTTAAACAAAACTATGATTCTGGAGATTAAAATCCAATTCTTACCTAAAACACAGGTTCATTGTATGCTCTTGTCAAATTCTGTAATCTATCCTAAACCTGCATGTCTCACTTGTAAAATTGAGACAATGCCTTCCTATCTGATAGGGGATAGCAGGAAATGAGAGATGCTCATTTCTATGTTAATGAAGGTTTTTGAATAGATAAATACCAAAAGAATGCAGAAATGCTGAGATTGAACATGTTTGGCATCACAGCACAAAAATGACTGCCATTGGGTTCCTGTTTGCTATGGGTTAATTTAACCAGCAATATTGAAATTCAGCATGTCAGTTACAAAAAAGAAAGAGAGAGAGAGAAAGAGAGAGAGAGAGAGAGAGAAAGGGACAGAATGTAATATTATGGATGGAAGGAAAGTAACAAGGGTACAATCTATTATAAGAAATTACTTACGAATAAATTGCAAGAGTGTAAGAGCTAAGAAAACAAGAAGGGAATAACAATTAGATAGAAAGCCCAGACAGTCTAAGAGAATAAATTCCTTCAACAAAGGGAGGTGTGAGGTCTTGTGTTGATTGAGGACAATAAGTACATCAATTGGCATTTGAAAAGTTCTGGAGAGAAGCTCAGAAATCCATATGTTATACAGGAATGAAACAAATCATTGAAAGCAAAGAAAAAAATGTCATTCCACAGTTGGGAAGATGCAGAAGGATTGCTATCATTTTTAGTAGGGCAGGAAGAGCACACAAAGCAACCATTTTTAGAATTAGCATGGTTATTCAAAGGGAACTGCTGTGCTAAGCATCTCTTAGCTTCGTTAGTAAACAAATTATCAGGGGCTGGTACCAGGGATATGATGCAGCCCAAAGACTTCAGTATAAGTAAAAATTCCTGTGGTAAAATTTAGTTTATCTGAAACTTCTAGCAAAACCACTGTATTTTATATAACCAATGTAGAACTCATGCACCTATCCTTCATTTTGAAATATCCCCCGTTACCTAGAAGCTTAGCTTAATCAATTTGATCTTTGCACTCAGGGAAACAATATTTCACATGAGTGATATACAAACATTCATGGCTGTATCTTGTGGTACTTGTTGGGGAGAAGGAGTGCCCATAGTCTAAAACTCTGATCTCCAGGTGCCCAACTTAAGAGGTTCTGCTTGATCATTGTAGTAGGAGTGCACATTAGCTAGGCTACAAACAGCGCAACAGAGAGCCTGCCCCTGTTGGACTTCAAAATGGCTTAACATGGCTCTGTAAGTATTGCTGACATGAAGCAATTGTTATATTCTCCATCACATATAGAAAAAAATCACTAAACAAGTGGTAATACCAAAACAGCAAACGAACCATAACATAGATACACTCTAGAGATTAGAAAACTAACTTACATAGAGCTCACAGAAGTATTTCACTAGACTCAAGTTTTTCAAATGTTCATTTTTGATATGTTTTCAAATTTCCACAGTCCTCTGTACTTTTTATTTTGCTTAAAATACTATTCAAGAATAATATGCATGTTGAGTTTCTAGCTCTGTCACATCCATAGTATCCAAAAATACCTTTACTGTGGAAGGCTTTTCACATAATCTTTCTGGTTGCTCTGCTTTCCTTTGAAAATGTTCTATGGCTGATAAGAGTTGCTCTGGTTTGCATTCATTAAAAGGCCCATTTAAGCAGGTTCAGAATTACTGAAAGAAAAAGCAACAACTATATTACAAGACTAAAAAGTAACAACAACCCTTTCAGAACTCTCATAAGGCAAAGTTAAAAGAAAAATAACCCTTTCAGTTCAATGGCTCGTTCACTCAGAAGTATGTGGAATAAATAGTTATCTTCTTAATCCAGTGGTAACAAAAACTGCATAATTGCATGCATGTTTAATAACATCAGGTAAGATATTGTTTTTGCTTCATTTCCTGTATATTTGTTTATAGTATTTCATCACCAAAGAGGTAGGATTTTGAATCAGTGGGAGAGTGGCTATGCTCTTCAATAAAACTTCTAACCATGTGCAATGTTAAACATCTGAATAATCCTACTAGTTAGTCAGGCATTCACGACAAGAATCTGCACAGGACTAGAAAGTTCCTTTGAGGACAGTGTTAAAAGGCACCTGTAGGAAGGTCCAGTATGAATGAAACATAACATTTTCTAAAGTCCTATTGGTTCCTGTGAAATCTTAGGCAGCTCGGTCTCTCATATCAAGAGAGTGCTAAAGAAATCACACTGCGTTTAATAGCCTGAGTGTTTCCTACAGTTGTTTTGAGCCTGGTTGTCAAATTTGATAACAAGAACATAATTCTGTGTTGAATTGTATAGTATGGTTAAACCAACTGCTGGAAAGGTCTCACTCTTTAATACAGCTTACAGAACTTCCTCATTGTTGACCGTGGTGAGGAAGGAAACCAGCTCAACCCTGGAAGATAGACTGAGATGCTTTCAGAGAGCTGAGCTTCTGAGACATTGCAGGTCAGAAGGAGAAGGCAGGCCATGCTTTTTAAACAAATTAGTAGCTTCTCAAACCTGAGTGGCTCTCAGGACTTGCTACATAGCCTTCGATGTAACAGGGCCAGTCCTGAAAACACCCTAGTGCTATGGCAGCTTCCCTTGGCTGCCCTGTGGGAACTGGCCCTAAATGCTCTAAATCCTTCACCAGTATTACTTTCCCCTTCGCAGACTCTCTCCCAGTAAAAATTATACCTTGTATGTGGCTCCCCTGAGGGAGATTTTACAGCTTTCACCTACGATATTTGCTCAGAGGAAAATACCCCTGCAGCTGGACATGAAGCTTTTAGAGCCACTTTTACCTAAGAAAAACTGTCTGGAGCAGGATGAGAGATTTTGTATCAGAAACAGGTGCAGTTCCTTTCAGGGACATTTGCCTCTTCTCTGTTCTTCCCCAGGTACTACATATGCCCTAGGAACCACTGCACGTTGAGGGAGGCAGAGTCACATTGTGGCTGTTTAGGGGCAAGCTGAAGCAAGCTTTGACTTAAAGGTCAGTAGTAGGACTTCAACTAATTCCTATGCAGGTGTGCAGTAGTGATAGAAAGGAAAGAAAGAAATCCCTAAAATCCTCTTGCTATGAGGATGTTGATGGGGATACAACCTCCCAGGCCTTACGTTTTCCCACGAACTGGATACACATGCCTGAAGGCAGGGGACAACAGCCCCCATGTATCTTCTCCCCCAGCTTACTTTCCAACTGCACTTGCACACTGCAAGCCCTCAGCACTAACTACTCCATTAACAGAGACTATAGAAACGCCACCCCTAACACTGATCCTGCCCTTTCCTCTCTCTCAAAGAGGAACAATGTTGTTGTCTAAAGCTCACTAATGAGGAAGTCAAAGGAGGTGTATTTTGGTGACCTCCGACTCCCATTAAAGACTCGAACACAACTTTGAAGTCACTTGCAAAGGCAGATCAGGCACAGGCGAACGTTACTTGCGTCAGCTGTGTCACAGGGCTATCCAGGGTCACGCCACGGCTGTTCAGCTGCACTGGTGTAGGTTTTACAGTTACTGGCTTGGAACGCCTCTTTGGTCACAAGGATGGAATAAAAAAAGAACTATATGACAGCCTGATTCAAAGCCCCTTGAAGTCATTAGGGATCTGTTTTTAGGATGCTGTTATTTGTGGTTCAAGTCAGAACACAGCAGAGACTAATGGAAAAAAGCCTGCTCTTCCCAGAAGTCTCCACCCACTCTCCTTCGCCCTGACCATAGGCCAATGCAGGCGCTCTCCTTTGCCTTTCTGAAAAGATTTTCAATAACGAAAGGAAAACAAGGCCAAACCTGCAAGCTGCTTCGGACACAAGTTAAAAAACATACATTCTCTTCCTTTCCTCTCAGCTTCCTCCCCAACAAAGATAATCTCAAATCCATCTTTAGTTCAACCAAGTAACATTACAAAATAATGCAAAGAAAATCAACGTTATACATGATTTCAGGGCCCAGACAACATCACAGCAGGAAGAATTTGTCTTTGACCTCCATGCTTAGAGTCTGCTGAAGAATATACAATATTTATCACTGGATAAAAATGCTTTTTGTTTACAACAAACAAAAGAAAAAATGAATAATCAGAGATTTTCCGGGACTTTCATCTGTTTTTCAAGACTAAGATAACTACATATGCTGGCTGTGGCTTTGTTTTATTTTAGTGAGCTTAATTTCTCACCAGCACCTCTCTTAGAGAAAAGAAGGGTTAAACGTATACTTAATTAAGTGACTTCACACATTAGCAGTCATAGCGTGTGTAGAAATCAGATGTGTTTGAAATATTCATGATGAAATGCAAACCACTATCACACTTTCATATTTTGGTCAAGCATGAAAATGGGTTCATTTCTGTGAAAAATGTCACTAAGATACATGTTTTTTTCTTTTTTCTTTCTTTTTCTTTTCTTGAGTGAGAAGTACTTTGCAGCTAGCCTACATGGATTCACATTAACAAGAGCTTTGTAGGGGTGAGATTCAATACATCATCTTTGCAATGTAATGACAGCCATATTCTCAAATACTACAAAAACTGAAGTTTGGGTGTGGGGGAAGGCTGGCAAAGCTGGATGAATGAAAAAAATTTTTAAAAAGGAAAACTTAATAAGTAAAACACTAAGCATACCTTTAAACTTTAGCACCTTTCTTATAGAGAAAGGCAAGTTTCAAATTGTTCAAAACTTGGGTGTGGTTGAGTTAAACATGAGGTAAAACTTTCAGCTGGAATTATTCAGCCCTGCTCATCTGAACGACTAAAGGAAGTATATTAAAATGGTCATAAACAGCAGAGTGAGTTCAATTCTATTTGAACAAATGTTAATTAAATACTTATCACCAATATACTTCCAAAGTGCATTGATTTTACCTGTATTATGAACCATTGGAATTTTATGTGCGGAAAATATAATGGCAGAGGGCACTCCCTGATAGCCTTTCATGCAAGCTGTTTTTATAGCCATTCAAACCAAACAGTACGTTATGCTCTGATGCCTATCAGAGCTGCTTGGAAAGCAAAATCCTTTCCTGCAGAAAACATCAACTTTTTGTCAAAAACATTAGAATATTTCAGTTAAAACCAAAAAAGGTTCCAGTTTAAGACTGAAAAGTTTCAATGAAAACTCAATAATTTCTTGACAAAAATGATTTTTTTTTCCACAAGCACATACATACACACACACAAAGTGCTTAATCAAAACCCTATGTCTCTGAATACAAGCAGGCAGAGAGCTTTAGGAATGTCTCTTAGCTAGCCTACTGCTTAGTATGACCTTCTGTTTCTAGTTCACATACACGTGAGGGTCTCAGACTACCTGTGTCCTGAAGAGTGGAGGGCTCATATAAGGACATTTCTAGAGAATCCAGCACTCTTCCCACACACACCTTTGATTTCTCTGCAGAGGAGAGGCTGGTAAGGGTGACCTCATGGGGGCAGTTTGTTACAGACCCCACGAACCAGGGTCAGATGGCGGTGGAGTCTCCTTTAAACAACTTTAGAAAGTCACTGTATCACAGACGCTGGTTCTGAGGAAATGCTTTAATCTCCCTGACATCTCTTGGAAGGGCAACACTGTGGGACACTAGTAATCCAGGAGACTTCTAGAGTGTGTCAAGGATAACTTCTTGACAGAAGTACAGGATGGGCCAGGGGGGATGCACAGTTGGATCTGCTATTCACAAACAAGGAGGAAGTCATTGGAATGCAATAATCACTGGCAGCCTTGGCTATAGCAACCCTGAAGTGGAGTTCAAGATCCTGAGGGAAGTGAGGATGGAGAGTGCAGCAGAGTGCAGACTCTGGAGTTGAGGTGAGCACACTTCAGCCTATTCAGGAAACTACTAGGTGGGGAGAAGCAAGGGCAGGGTCAAAGAAGGAATTTAGGAAGCTTATATGGGCATGTAAGCATGATATTAGGAAACCCAAAGATCAGCTGGAGTTGACACTTGCAAGGGACATCAAGGAAAACAAGAAGAGCTCTTGTCATTGTGCTAGCAATAAGAGGCTGAAGAAGGATAATGTTGAACCATTAATGAATGGGGCAAGTGATTTAGTGACAGTGGACATAGAGAAGGCTGAGATGCTCAATGCTGTCTTTACCTCAGTCTTCAATGACAAGGTTTCCCAGTCCTCTGTGCTTAGAGGAAGAGGTCAAGGAAGAGAAGAATGACCAGCAGTGGATGAAGATCTTGATAATTGAGGGATTATTTGAAAGAACTCAACCCATACAAGTCCATGGGACCAGATGGGCTGCATCTGAGGCTACTTGAGACAATGGGCTGATGCCACAGAGAAGCCACTCTTCATTATCTTTGAAAGGTCACAAATACTGGGGAAAGTCCCTGACAACTGGAGAAAGGCAAATGTTGTACCCATTTTCAATAAAGGCCAAAAGGATGATCCAGGGGAACTACAAGTCAGCCAGCCTTAATTCAATCCCTGGGAAAATCATGGAGCAAGTCCTCTTGGAACACATTTCTGGACACATGAAAGAGAAGAAAGTGACTGGGAAAAGTCAGTATGGATTTAACAAGGGAAAATCTTTCCTGACCAATATGACAACCTCCTACGATAAAATGGTAGGATTTGTGAATGAAGGGAGAGCAGTGGATGTCACTTATCTCGATTTTAGCAAGACTTCTGGAACTGTCTCCTGCAATGCTCTTGTATCCACATCGGAACATTACAGTCTGGATGGGTGGACAACTAGATGGGTAAAAAAACAGTTGCATGGTCTGGCTCAGAGGGTAGTGTTTGATGGTAGAGTGGTACTCCACCTGGATGCTCACAAAAAGTGGAGTGCCACAGGAGTCTATCCTGGGACCTGTACTCTTAGCATCTTTATCAGTTACCTGGACGAGGTGACAGAGCACATTCTTTACTCTTTTCAAATTTGCCAATGATACCGTACTGAGGGAACTAGTTGATATACTCAAGAGCAGACCTAGACAGGTTGGAGGAATGGATGGACAGGAACCGTATGAAATTCAACAAGGACAACTGCAAAGTCCTGCACTTGGGCTGGAATAACCACATGCAACAATACAGGCTGGAGACTGACTGTCTTGGGAGCAGTTCTGCAGAAAAGGACATGGGCATCCTGGAGAACAGCAAGCTGCACAGGAGCCAGCAGTGAGCCTAGCAGCAAAGAAGGTCAAGAGAGTCCTGGGCTGTATTAACAGCACCACAGCTAGTAGATTGAGGAAAGCTGTTATCCACATCTATTCAGTACTCACTGGAGCACATCTAGATACTGTGTCTAGTTTTGGGCTTCCCAATACAAGAAACATATCAATAAATGGGAGTCAGTCCAGTGGAGGGCCATCAAGATGATCAGAGTCTGGAGCACTTGCTGTGTGAGGAGAAGCCAAAGGAAGGGGTTTGTTCAGCCTGGAGAAGAGGTGGCTTTAGGGAGACCTAACAGCAGCCTCCCAATATCTACAAAGAGGTTATTAAGAAGATTCGCAGCAGTGCATAGCAGGAAGACAAGAGACTGTGGGTGTAAGTTGAAACAAGACATATTCATACTAGCTGTAAGAAAAGACCTTTCTCCCATGAGGACAGTCAGGCAATAGAGCAGGCTACCCAGTGAGGCTGTGAAATTTCCATCCTTATAGTTTTTCAAGACTCGACTAGATAAGGCCCTGAGCAACATGGACTGATCTCATAGCTGGCCCTGCTCTGAGCAGGAGGTTGGAGTAGGGACCTCCTGAGGACCCTTCCAGCCTGAATTATTCTGTGATTCTATGATAAGATTCTGTGATCATGGGGAAAACACTGAAACTGTGAAGAAAGTACATCCTGAAACTTCAAAGTCAGGATTTTAAAGTCAATCTTATGATTTTTTGGGACTGGATTCATATATATTTAATAACAGGAGCCAAACATAGCAAGATCAGTATTTACAGACTGCAGTGCAAGAGCAAGTTTCTCTGTATTTCCAGTGGCTTCCACTCGAAAGAACTCTGTTTTTTCTGAGCAGTACTGTCTTCTGCTATTCCACATAAACAGCTATGAAAAAAAAAAATCTCCCCCAGTCCCTCTTTATTTCTCCAGATGAATTCTTAACATACAGGTCAAGTTTCCAGCAGAGAGAGAGAATCTTTCTTTAATCGTGTCTTGCTACAACATTGGAAACATCTCTCTGGCTTACAGGACATCACACAGTATAAGTTTAACTGATCACTGAGCTTCCCAATGTCCAATATTCAATAAATTAAATTTTAGTCTCTTAGTCAAGTATCACACCTTAAACGAACAGCATAGGTTCAAAGCTTATCAAAAGGGGGAAGAACTATTTAATAGTTATATTTATCACCACAAGGGCGGCAATACCATCCCTCCCCAAAAGGCTATATCAAATTGCTCTACCATGAGTGCAGGTCATCTGTGATTAGTGTAACCATGTATCCCTATAATACAATATTGCCATTGTTAGCAATAGGCCATAAGCTTTGTACTGAGTTTGCAAGGCCTCAGAATTGAGGCTTGTCAGGCCTGCTCTGTCTGAGCTTTTCTTGACCAGTCTGTAGCTTTATTTTACTTGGTTTAGCTATGACAGCAATTTCTCTAATTGACCAGGAGTCTATAGCTAGTTTGTTTTACTTTCATTTATCTTTATGTGATACAATCACAGTTTTATATACATTAAAAGCTTTTCTATGTAGAATGAGATATTTATGACTCTAACACAGTAATGTAGTGTGGAGAAATACAGGCCTGGTACAATATAGAGGCCTTGGGAAATGAGACACAAGATGCAGCATGGAGTACAGGCATAGGATGAGAAGAGATGGGGCTCAGGCTTGGCACTGGAGAACCCCTGGCTTGATACAACTCACTAGAGGTCAGTCAAAAAAATGCCAATCTGGATCTGGACAAAACCGGATTTAGGGGCAACAAGGAGAACACAGAAATAGTATCTAATAGAAAAAGGTGCTGAATATAGTAAATTTGGATGACACCTAGAGTTGTAGACTAGCGAAGAAAAAGAAAGGTGTATGCATGCTAGCAAATGTATAAAAATGACCCCAGTTGGATCTTAGAGAGAGGAAGAAGAAAACAACCACATGAATATCATATTCCTTCCGGTGAAGGACTCCACATGCCACAACACTCCTCGCCACACACATCACCACCAGAATGAAATCACTGATCTTAGGACTCAGAAGAGCAGTGGGAGAGTGAACATAGCAGCAGGAAAAGGGGTAGAAATGAAGTGTGCATGTACAAATTTTAACTGCATTCTTTCTTTCTTTTTTTTGTAACAAGTAGATATGGACTAATGATTAGACTCTCAAGATTTCAGTTATACTAACAATACATTTCTGGCTTTAATTATATATAATGTGTGCTTCCTCCTTTCCTATAAACAAAGTTTTGAGCATAACATTAGCTGGACTGCAAATAGTCAGGAAAAAATGCTACAGCATCATGAAGAAGTCTGGAAGTCTCGATAAAATGTGAAATAAGTGAAATACACAGAAAAAGAAGGAACGTTTTTAGGATGGATTTTTAATCTACCATGTCAACACTTTCTGTCACTTAGTCTTTCAATTCAGCACCATCTGCGCATTGCAGTTATTACTTGGGACATCACTGGATTATATTAGCTGGCAATTAGAAATCTATTTGAGAGGAAATCATTGTTTTCAATCCAATTAGAGTTTGCCTTATTTCTCTGATTTTGCAGCACTCCACTGTAAAAAACAACAGGATACTTGCTGTCTACACTTTGCTGATTATTGAACATTTTCACATTTCAGAAAAGTTACACGAGTGCAGCTCATTGGTATGCTCTACGGCATCAATGTGATCACCCAGTCACTTCCCTTAAAGTGGCAATCGTTGCATCTCCTGCTACTGTGAAGACTCACAATTAGGCTTTACTTTACCCATAAATAGAATGTCATCTATTTGCAAACCAAATCTTCATGGGAAACTACAGGCTGGGGATACATCTGCTAGGCTGGCATTAACATTTTAGCTCCCAGCCAATTAGGACCGAACAGTACCTTACATTATTCTTGGGCATAAAGTATTGATTCTAAGTTACAATTGCTGGTTTCAACCTTAAAATGCTACCTCACCTAGCTTTTCACAAAGAGAGATTCATCAGCTTTTACAGTAACAATCCCTCCTGCTACAAGGAAAGTATAGTAGTACTTAACAACAATTGGACATGAATCTATTAAATTACAATGGAATTTTTTTAGCTTTGCCAATTATAGCCACATTAATACCAACTGAGTTCTCTACGAACAATAAATGCCAAAGGATTTTTTTTTCAATGATTTGCCACCTTTTGTAAAGTGTTGCCATTTACTGCATGTAAATTTTCTGCTTTGCAGATCAAAGGTGAATTAGAGCACTAGGAGGCTGGCTTATATGAATAGCCTTAGATAGTGCTAATTATACAACCAGCATACTATAATTACACTTAAATTGTGCAACTCCTTTAATGCAATGTGGGTGAACCTTGTAAATTTGGTTGGCAATAACAGAATTGTTTGTCTCTGTCACCGTATTTGATATAGGGCAAGATTTATCATAAAATAGAATTAAGAAGATTGGAAACTTTCAGAACCCGTGGGTAAAAACTACTCAGGGACATGAGCATCTACAGATTAGGCCATGCAACATTTATGCTTCAGGCACGTGGCCACTAATGCAGAATTTAAAACCCAAAGTCACTCTTTTCCCTGCATGATGCATAGGAAGAGTCAGGAGCCTTAGAAGGGTAATTCAAAAAGTTCCACATGCTGCACAGGGAAGGCACTTTGAATTGGTCAGTGGGAACCCTGTTAGTGCAGGAATCCCCTCCTGTACCCTCCTGTCCCTGCAGCACCTCAGTGAGTTTGCAGATGCGGTGCACTTCCCAGCTCGGGACTCAGAGCTTGGAATCTACCCTTGGTGGTGTCTACCCACATAGTCTTTCAAAGAGCTGGACATACTCTTAAATGTGGCAGCAAGAAGTGGTCACTTTTCCCTTACTTCTCCTACCTTTTTCAACTTTGCTTGCATGAGGTAGTTAAATAACTCCTCTAGAGTTGGGAAACTTCAGTTCTCTCATTAGCCTACAAGGGTTCAAGCTATGACTATGAAATAGTCACAGCTTATAAATTACTATTTTCACAAGCAATACTCAGTGTACCTTCTTAGGGACTTGAAATCAGTTGAAGAGGTCTTCTTCTGGCCTCATGAATTCTGCATGTTTTACAGAACACAGACAACACTTCAGAGGAAGGAGAAACAGGGATCCAAATTCCACTGCTGTCCCCAAAGCCAGTGTAGCCTACGGCTTGGTGGTGGGCTTGAATCCCCTGGGCCAAGAAAGAAACTGAACTCATAAAAGCTATAAAAATACTCCCATTCCAACTACGTCTAGCAGCACATAGAATTCAAGCTTCATGAATTAAAAGCAGATTAAACATTCCTTCCGTGTACGTAATACACACTACAAAAAAACATTTTTGTAACTTAAAAGAACTTTCCTTGCTATTGTCTAATCCATGTGGGATCCTTGTCAGGTCTACATATCTCTGTTCAGCTCTCTACCTTAAGATTCATAAGTTCTGTGGATTGTCTGCTGCTAGAAGAGAAGATCAGAGAAATGCAACTAGATAACGGAGCAATGGTGCAATACATAAGATGCCAAGTCTGGAATATCGTCCTTAGTTAATGTGATGAAAAGACACATTTTCCCCAACTAATGCAAAAGTGCAGTCCCGGGTGTAGTTTCTAATTGTGACTGCTGACTCTCTCTGCATCAAGATTATTAAAAGTCTTTTTGAGTTGAGAAGGCAAAGAAGCCAGAGGATGCAAAGAAAAACAATTAAAGCACCATGAAAGAGTAAAGTGTTATTAAGGCTTAATCTTAGCAACAACCCTTATTCTCTTTCCTTTTCAGTCTCTTCCAAGCTCTGTAGAAAGGAAACCCTACCTTTAAGAACTGGGACAGGGACAATTGTGCCAAACCAAGAAAAAACAAAGAATATTTTTTTGTCCTTACATTTCAGAGTAAATAAAGCAATTCACCTGGGCAGACATAAGCTTGTTTCATGAATTATACATCACATTTTTACTAAATTAATTCTTCTGTTTCTACTTAGCACATTCATAAACTGGCACACCAACAGAACTTTACTGTTATGGTGTTGTCTCTTTTTCCTGCTTTATACCAGAATTAAAATACTATCAATACTTTTGTTGTCAATATACACAATTGTAGAAACAAAGAGAGATTTACAAAATTACTGCAAGGATAAAGTGAATGCATGTGATAAACATGTAAAACAGTCTGCATTTTGCCACTCCTCAATCCAATGCATTCTGTTAGAATAAATTTAATGTAATAGCAGGGCCACTGGTGCTGAACTATGTGCAACATTAATTCATCTTATACAGGGAAAATTGAGAAATCCAGATCACAGACAGAAAGTTATCTTTTTCTTCCCCGTGAAGTTCCTTGATTAATGCTTCAACTGGAAAACCTTAGAATATGGAGGTTCAAAAACCACAAAGATCAAAGATTTTATATTCCAAAGACCTGGCTTCACAATTAGCAAAACATCTCTTGTTCGTTGTCAGTTTTGCTCTGCAACAGGACAACAGAGACTTTGTTATACTTTCATCTTGGCTGCCTACAAGACCCTGATCTCGCATATGAAGATCTGTGCACCTCTACTTTCTACTTCAAAAAAATAGAAGAATATATATAGTCCATCCTGTTTATTCATAAAGTGTTCTCCAGATACAACTTAAACCAGAATACGACATTTCAAACTATCACAGCAATAGTCACTCTTAATTAATTCCCATTCAGAGCTTGTTGGGAAAGAGACAGTGGCTGTTTTCTTGCACAAGTCCACAAAGAAGGCACAAAAGGGATCTGTGCAGGCAGAAACATCCCAAAGAAATGCCAGAAGCAGGGTACTACTTCTGGCCTGCCTTGGTTTCAATACAGCTGTCCTGGTAGCAGGGGATGGAGCGAGATTTGCCAGTTCCTCGCTCACCCACTGCCATGTGAGGCGGTTTCCATCCATCGCATCTCAGCTGCTCCCTAAAGGAACAATCCGCTCCTTCGCATCATTCTCCCCTCCCTTGCATTTCTTTAAACTAAAGAGGATCTCAGAGAAAAAAGGGCAGATTGAGCACTACTAGTTACTCCACAAGAGAAGTGGCAGGAAACTGGAAGCAGCTTTTATTCCTGCCACAAAGTAGGTTTTATACTGCTGCAGTTTCCATAGGAGGAAGTGGGTGGAACAGTGGGGAGAGGATGGGGACAAACTAGGAAGATGAGGGGTTTTTTAGAGCCCCGGAAAACATCAGGGGCAGTCTGAAAGCTGATGAATCCTACAAAGCCATCGAAGAACAGAAGAAACATATCAATTTTGGAAGTGGAAGAATATCAATCAATTGGGAAATTTGTGGGGGAAAGGTAGAGCAGGAGGCTAGATGTTTTGGAAGCAAAATTAATGCACTGGGAATAGATTTGTATGATTTGCAAGGGTGAGTGGGTTATGTAATGAATTGATTTGGAGGAGAGAATTAATCAATGAGTTAGTGGTCTAGTACTCAGTTTTAAAATGCTTACTCATGCTAGAACAAAGATTCACATTCCCAGAGGATGGATTCATTTTTTACAGATAAACTCTTTCATAGTGCCATGCTACATAAATGAAATATTGGGCAGTTTACTATTAAACAATTAAGCATTAAATTACCTCATTATTTTGAGTGCAAAATTAAAAACTGCAATCTTCGGTTTGGGCTCAATCTCAGGAGAGAAAAAAAATCCTAATATGGCATCATTACAGCAGCAGGACATAGATGAGAATTTTACTGCTGTCCCCTGACTGGTCCAATAAAACCTCTTGCCCAGTCTGAAAATAAGGCCATGCATCTATAAATGTGGGTTCAAATTCTGAAGCTCAGCCTAACTAAAATACTGGAAAGACAATCAGAGCAGTAGCATTAGCAAAGGAAAGAGGAAGCCATATACAACAAGAGATGTATAAAAAGTACAGTAAAAACATGCTCTTAAAAAGGGGGAGTTTTGTAGGCGTCTGTCTGTCTGAGTTCCTGTGAAATTACTACTTTGAGTCTGCAGAGATTTTATTGTGTTATTAAAACTAACTAACTAAATAGGGATGTGAATTCCTTCTCTTCTCCTTCCCCAAAGGCAGCAAGAGGAGCTGAGACACAGGTTCAGAGGCTGTGATCCACAGCAACAGCACAATCTCAGGAATGACCATGGAGACTGGCCATGCCCAGTCGGTAGCTAGTATGCGATAAAAGTGAATGGGGTGAGTTGGCCTTAGTATGAGCAAACCAGAAGATTGTCCAAAGAAAAATTAGGGAACAGTCCTGAAGAAGAATCAACAATTAAACCTCATGCCTTTCTCAGCAAGATACTGCTCAGATTCAAGTGCGGTAGAATTTTTGTATGTCCATATAGCTTTAGTAATGAAAAATAAAGCTGATTTGACTGCAGCTTTGCTAGTAAGCAAGAGTAGATTATCCCTTGGTTTGGGTATGAGGGAAAATGCAGTACTGCAACAAAGTAAACAAAATTCTGTCTCGAACTACCAATCTGTGATGGGAATCATTGGCAATGGTGCACCTATTCCTTTGAACACAAGCATTTGACACATAATACGAGCACCCAGGGATTAACAGCGAAAATGCCTGAAAATACAGTTAAAAAAAAATCCCTGCTAGTGAGCAATACTACTTAATAATTCGAGCACCTGGGGATTAACAGTGAAAATGCCTGAAAATATGGTTAAAAAAAAAATCCCTGCTAGTGAGCAATACTACTTAATAATTACAGTGAAGATTCCTCTGGACCTTCCCTAACAATGTTTGTTACCTATGAAATATTTCTTGAGGCCAGACTCATCTGTGAGAAAGCAGTCACAATAGCTAAAATCTACAGTAGTCCTAGAAGCAAGATAGAATTTCAGAAATGCTATTGTAAAACAGATTTAAAAGGGATTTAGAATGGGATAGGAAGAAAGAGGGGATGCTCTGAATAGACAAGAAAATGCACATACGGGTTTCTGGTGTTGTATGATATGAATCCCTCCCTGTACTCAAATACAAACACATCCGAGTAAGCAAGTGGCCCAAGCACTTCTTATTATAACCAGGACCCACTGTGTCTCTATAGTGCCACAGATGTAAGTGAAGCCTTAGAAGAAGAAAAAAGATACAGTCCCGATTTCTGAGTACAGTAGTTACATATAAGCCTTAGAGACTGGACTATTTGTGGTAGTTCACAAAGATTTCCATAGCAAATGCCAGAGAAAGAGTTGAATAAAGACTAGCTGACAGAAACAGATCAAATATGGGGATAAAGGGGAGAATTATACAGAAGAACAAATGCAGACATCGTTGCTCACTTTTTTTTCTGCAGAGTGAAACACCATATAGCTGAAAAACGTAGCAGTATCTGAATGCTGCTCAAACAAATAAGCAGCTTCTGCAGCTGCTGTAAAGAAGGTGTGTGGCTGTGAACAAAGACAGAAGAAAGGAGAAGATGGCCTGCATAATTCCAAGAGGACTGTCCACATGATAACCTCAGTATTAAGCTGGAATGCACTTTAAGCAGAGCATCATGTAGTTTCTATAAATATTTTTTTGAAAGGAACTGATTATTCTTGCATCATTTGAGGGGAAGAGGGGAGAGTAAGCTATAGGCTTTCTAGATTTTATCAGTCACACCAATCAGTATTTTAGCCTGATGTATCATGCAAGTGTAGGGGAAAAAAACCCTCTCTCTCTCAAAAAAAGGTTATTACAGACTGGAAATCTCCTTACTCCTAACCTTTGAGACTATACTATTCTAGTCCTCCTGAAAATGCAGAGAATTCAGAAGGATTATGATTTTTTTGTTTCATTGATTTTTTGCTAGAAATAAACAGAAAGACTTTCAGCACTATGGGAATTTAAAGTAAATGGAGTTGTGTCTATGGAGGAATACAATCAGGACTGTATTTTCTTTGTTGTGGGTTTCTCTAAAAAAAAGAGAAAAATTACAAACAAAAATCCCAACAAAGACAACAATAAAAAGTAACTCTATAGAAACAGTAAACAATTTCCCTTGTATTTTCTTTTGCAGATATTATGTAGATCTTGGCAGCAAAATCTGTTTGTGCTTGGTAGAAACAAAATTCAACTGAGAAAAGGACAAAAATCAATTTGAGAGTTGTGTCCTGCAAATAGATTTTCTCAGTTTGCCTCCTAAATATGGAATTAACAGAACACCTGTGCATGAAAACACGGAGGTGGCGAGCCGCAAATGACTCACATGCTGCAAGGCCAAGCTGCAGCCCTCGCCTTCCGTTGCAGGGTCCCAGCAGGGAACCAGCGAGCCTTGGCTGTCCCTTCGGGCTCACAAGAATAACGCCATCCTGTGGTCATCAGGATGGCAATGGATCTATGCTCTACTCCACCTGCAGCCTGCAGAAATCCAGCACATGTGCGTCCTCTCAAGGAGGAAGCCCTGCTCTCCAGACTGCAGACTACATGAGGAGGCAGAATTATAAGCAACTTGGAAAAGAGAGAACATGACTCCCCAGCCCATGGATGAGGACACTTACATGAAATATGGTAGCTCTGGGTTTCACTTGTGCTTTAAGAGTGTTTCTTCCTTTCTCATTGAACAGTCATTAACTAAAATAGAGAAAATTCTTCAATCAGATCTTCCCTCACCCAGGCGAGTGTCCCACCTTGGGCTTTCTGGCCCCAACACAGAGAAATCCTTTGTACTCTGTTGTGTACCTTCAGCAGGGAGGAACAGCGACTGCCCTCAACACCACCCCCAAGCACAGATGGTAAAGGTACCTCCTTGAAAGAGAACTGATAAGGCTTAAGTGATGAACTGAGATGATCCTGAAGGAAGTATACTGAAGGCTAGTGAAAGAAAGAAAGGGCAGTATCCGTGTCCTAAAACAATCCTGAAAAATCGTGAACATATAGCTTTACCAAAAATTCAGCATTTTCAAATATTGTTTTAATAGATCTGGGCTTTGGCATTCTAATGCTGCAGAGCAGCCACTGTAGGTGTCACAGACCAATATCACTTGGAAAGCCTTGCCCTTTACCACTCTAAAATAAAAGGATGCTAAGAAGAGAAGGAAAACTGAAAGCTCCCCTTTTGCCTGGCTGAACGTTCAGGTTATAAAAGGTCTGTTTAAAACTTATACTTGGCTTTTCCTCTTTTAACAAATATGGGTTTAAAAGTTTGTCCATATCAACACCCAATGGCAATATACGCTGTGCAAGCACCTTTCCTCTAAACAGAAGCCATCTGGTTGCTCACAGAAGGAATGAAAGTGTCTGTGTGTTTTTAAAATGCCTTTGTGTGCAAGATTCAACAGTTTTCATCAGTTAAACAGTTGAACACGGGTTGTGCAAATGTTAAATCTACCAATCAGGCCAAGTTTTCTCTTCGTTTGTATGAAAATGGAAGAGGTTGTATATGAGGAAACAAACACAACAAATGTCACTAAACAAAAATAACCCAAGTACAACATTCATCCCTTGTCTTTTAAGAGAAAGCAAGCCCTAGCATTCTCTTTTATGCACTGCATATCAGCAGTCAGGTGAAATATCCAGGACATCCAGTTTGGATGAAAAGAGTGCTAATGCATATTTTATCAGCAGGTAGAATTAGTCAGCAGTGCAGGAATAGATCTTTACATTAGAGTTTCTCAGAGAAAAATGTGCATATTTATTGCTGATTCATTCCAGAAAAAAGAAAAAAGTGTTGTATCAGGCTGCAGTTTTCCAAGGGCCTTTCCTTTCACAAGACTTTAAAACAGCCGCTTCCCAACAAGAATTTTACCAAGGAACGCAGGAACTGTGGTAAGTCATTGCGTCTTTTATTTGTCCCAGCGAAAGAAGGTGAAAAACCCATTCAACCAATATCCCTTTATCTCTTTATTCAGCTCTAGGTCCAGCCTTCCTCTTTCCTTCAGAAAACAGCTTCAGCAGTAATTTTGACTTTTGTGCCTGTTTCTTTCCAGAGGACCATAATCCATGAAAGCTTCTTCAAACTACAGAAATTGGACTGGGCTCTTGTAGAATAGCAGTATCCAGGATTACATTCAATCCACTGTGTGCTGCTTGAAAGAGTTTAGTTCATCCACACCTGCCAGTCTTAACCAGGCATAAATAAATTTCAAATCTTGTTAACATTGCAGGATTAGTCTGACGCCTGATAACTGCCCAATCATAGCCTGTCCTAGCTCAGCGATCTTGCTGAATGTTGCAATAGTTCAATCCCTCTAGTGGGATCTTATTCACACTGAAAAGATTGACAGATCTTTGGCTAAATTGCACTCATCCACATCACAAGTAAGGTAAGTAAAAACAAGATTCTTGTTTTTATTCTGTGAATCAGCTTTAGGTTTAGTTTGAAGCTGCTGGGTTTGTCATTAAAATACAAACGACATTTGAAAATCAACATGCTTTTAAGCAAACAAGTCAGTAAGCACGAAATGATATTTTCCTTGAAAGACAGGTGAGATCCAGCTTCCAGGGCTCAGCTAAGTCACAGCTATTGAAACAGCACAACAAAACTCTGTGGTAAAAGCTAATCTGATATGGAGAGAAATGCCTAAGGCAATAGTAATAAAAGGCCCTCACCAACAAACACATCTGTTTGCTCTTCTGAATTTTGTAAAAGTTTGTAGCTACAGGAAAAAAAAAAAGCCTATGGCTTATTACTGAGACTCTCCCTGCCTGAATCTATTAAAACTGTTGTTTCACAGTCAGTATATTCTAAACTCTCCAAATCCTCTGGTTTCTGTAAAAGTGGCTATAGCCTACTTCCAGTTCTCTGACAATGCTCAGGCATTCTTCTACAGAATATTCAGTATCCTATTTTGAACAACTTCCTCACCAAAGCCTCTGCTCGTGCAAAAATGTGTCAGAAGAATCTGTGCCAGTAGGGTTTGCACTGTTCCACTCTATGCCGTGTCCAGGCAGCTATACCTTATTCTAGCCCCACTGAACACCCATCTGACAGCTGAAGATACTAAAAGTGGACAGGCCTGGTCGGAGACCCCGTGCAGTAGCTTGGAATTTCCTCTGCAAGAGTTGACTCACAAATTGCATGCAAGCGTACAAATGCTGAAAGCTGTACATACCCAAATAGGAGAGTTCCTGCACACTATTTAGAAGAAAGCTTATAAAATCCTTCTCCTTCCCTCAGCTTCTGAAAGATGAAGGAATAAGAAGTCTGTAAAAGAAAACCACATTTCAGTTTTAAAGGGCTGATATTCTAACTGACAGTTTTAAAATCTGCTAAGACTTCATATCATTCTTTCTCTGAAGTGAATCTATTAAAAAAAGGGAAATTTGAGATGGAATTAGAAAAAGAGCTTTTCACATAGATGAAATAAAGCTGATTTGTTGAATTTGTATCACTTGAAAATCAGTCCCTCTGTTAAGTCTTAAAGGAGAGAGATGGCAAATGAGAGAGAAAACCCAGGCTATAAATCCTGTTAGAGGATAAAACCATGTAAATCCACTCCTTTCCTTCTCTGAATCAAGTATCACAGCAACATTTTTCTTGGTGTCACAAGGTGGTGCTCTTCCTTTCAAGTAATCTCTATCACCTTAATAACGACCTCGTTTAGTTCAGAGAGGAAAGCAGAGGTTTTGAGACTTATCCACATAAACTGCTACTGATCATGAGAAGCGTCTGTTTATAGTACTTTTTTGGCACAAAGATGTACAGAAGTCAAGTTTTCTTACAGGAGGCATGCATGACAGTTTCTAAATCTGATAATCTGGACATGCTCATGCATGGCCTGCACCAAGACCTTTTACAGTCTGAACATACATGTATAGTTGCATGGGTTAGTTGCATGTATATAACTTGTAAACATGTGGTTGTTTTGGAGTAAACTCAATTTACCTAAAGCTTTCAACATTTTTCAAATAATGTTCTTAATGATTTAAACATCACGCTTATTCATGCAATCAATAATGCGAACTCTGTTGTTTATTTTATACTAAATCTATTTATTCTATGTTCCTTCTATTCCTTCCATTTTTGATACACCACAGACTTTTGTAATCAACATGCATAACTGCATTGAAGATACCAAGGAGGAGTCAGAGAGTCTGACAGTTCTGTGTAAAGAGTTGTGGCTTCTGGTACCCAGTGAGGTGTTTGGAACATGGCGATATTCATTTTGCTTGGCTAATTCTGCAAAAATAATTGGAAGCACACAAGATGTCCACCTCTGGCTCCAGATTAATCAGCACCTTGACATCAACAAGATAGATTACTGTCCCGATCCAATATCGGGGGGGGGGGGGGGAGTTCATTACGATCCCAAGGACGAGATTAAGACGCTAAAACCGGTCAAATATCGTACAACCTTTTAACTTTATTTTCCACAGAGTGGGGAGAAAAGGTGGGGGGAGAAGGCGAAGGGGAGGAAAGAGAGAAAGAAAGAGAGAGAAACGGGGGAGAGAGAAAGAGATATCACCACCCGTGGATCCAGCGGCGTCCCGTTGGTCCTCTTCACCCTGGGTGTAAATTTTAGTGATGCGCGTGCGGTAATTACAACTCGAGCAGGGTCCGACCCTAGGTTCCCGCTGAAAAGTTCAGAGCCAAATCAAGGCAAATTAAATAAATAAATTGTAATGACACGCATGCAGTAGTTACAGCTCGAGTTGGGTGCCTCCGAAGAGGGACCCTGAACAAAGAAATCCCTGGGCAATTATAGCTTTTTCAAATTAAGTTTCCCGCCCCTCACGCGGTAGTTCAGACCAATAGTAATTTTTGGGTCTGGGGTCTCCTGCTCCCTATTGGGTCTCATCGTTGTTCCCAGGCAGGCTGCTTTTCTCCCTTATCAGGGGTCGCAGCAGCTCAGTCCTGTTTCCGCTGGGAACAGATGGCTTGTTCGGGGTTTTGGTTTGCTTGCACCTTATGTACCAAGAAATGTTTAAGGCAAAAGTTCACTCATCTGTCCGCCACAATTACGTCTCCAGAATGTCTCCTTTCCAACTATCAATAAACTCATACAGGTAACACTGTATCTCAATTCACAGCCTGGTGGCTTCTTCAGATTCATAATTTTGGAGAAAATCTCATAGCCACAGAAACACAGAATGCCTGGGGACATTAATCATTATGATCATAGGATAATTCAGGCTGGAAAGATCTTCACCACGCAAAATGTGAGCATCTCTCCAAGAGACGAATAACTTGAATCTCTAAACTACAACTGTAGTTCAAACTACAACTGTAACTCAAAATAATATTGTAATAAAACACCACAGAGAAAGACAATGCTTGCCTTACACCTGTAATTTATAAAGCCAGACAAATAGTTTAATGCATGGAAATTAAAAAACTGGCATTAATACATTAACTGATTAGACAGTGAAACATGTAAACCCAGTCAATACAACAAATTGCCAAAAGCAAATAAGCACTGCCAAAGGCAGACAATGACAGAAAACCAGGGCATTGCAGTAGGAGATAAGGTAAGAGATGGTGCATAGCTGAAGGCTGGACAGTGGGGAGAAAGAGAGGTAGTAACAAGGACTGGTAAGTCAAAGTTTTTCATTTCCTACCCACAATGAAATTGTTCATGCCTGCTCTAGGCGCTCCAAACATTCACATACCTCAGAAAAACATCGAAACAACTTTCTCCCTAATCTGATGCTGAGTTAAGTCTACGTCCAAGTTTTTGAGGTACCAGGGTACCGAGCACCTCAGAAGAAGTGCCTAGACCTTTTAAAACCCCATGAGTCCTCAGAGAGATATGAGTATCTCATATCTCAGAAAATGCCCAGTTTCTTTACAGCCTCTGGGATATGAAGTGTGTCATGCTTTTTTAATTATCCCTCTTATGTGTCAATTCTTCCCATACTACAGATGCGCTTCCAGTTGACAAGGAGCACCCACCATACAGATTGCCTTCCTGAGATGTACAAATGCCTCCAGATTTGCCACTGACATCTGTGATGTTGTTACATGTCAACAGTACAAATACCTCTAACACCTTTGAAAACTGAAAGCAGAAAACAGTGCAAAATGAATGGAAAGCAATAACAAAATAAAACATTAGAGTGCAGCAAAAACAGTGATCGTATTACAGAAGCTCACATTCAATTTATTAAAATCTTTTTGCTTTTTAATTTCAAGTGGAGCTGCCAGGGAATTCCCAGGCCGTTGCAGCAGAGATCTGCAGCAGCCGGGAGCTCTGTGGCAGAGGAAGAGTTGGCTGGGCTGTTGCAGTGCCTTGAGACCTGCTGTGTAACAAGGCAATGTCAATGGAAACTTTAACTGTCCAGTGCAGCTCTTAACATCTGGAGGAATACTGCCATTATGCTGAACAGTCCTTCTCTCAGCTCCCACATTCACTTAGAAGCAAGTTTTGCTTTTGTGGAAAGCTCTTCTTCAGTGGAACTGATCCTCTGCTGCATATCAGATGTCTGCAGAATTTAGGAGGGTCCGGCAGGGACATGAGAGTCTGCTGCGATCATGGCTGAAACACCTGTGACTCTTCACAGTTGTAATAGTGTGAGAGAAAGAGCTACAAGTCAAGCCTAGGGGTCACAAAGCCCCAAACTGGACTAGGCCATCATATCTCTGAGGCTGATATGGACCATAAAATCCACTACTCAGCGACCATCACTGGCACTAGAAGGGCTGTACAGGAGGAATCCAAACAAACAGGAACCAAGGAACAGATGTTTCTCTGCACATCTACCCATCTCCAAGATGGCAACATTGTAGGCTAAAAATCACTAAAGAACGGAGGATTTTCTCCCACCCTCTCTCTTTTCTAAAGGATTAAAAACAAAGTCCTGTGACAACTCACCACATTTCAGTTTCAAAACCCCTGGGAAATTCAGCTCCTTGATTTGGCATCTCTGAAAACCCTTGGCAAAGGTAAAATGTATTAATTCCGGCCACGCCTAGGCACGGGCTCCTCATCTGTGCAGCTGCACGGTCATCTCACCTCTGAGAGTGCCACTGTGGCTGGCTTTGAAGGACAGCATGTATCTGGGGGCCAGCAAGGCAGACAAGGGCATCTGGAAAGAACAGATGAAGGGATGTCTCTGCTGAAGTTTGAGATCTTTCACCCTCCAACACAAAGAAGAAGCAGGGATATTGACACAGCTGCCCAAGCAAAGGACTGGAGCCTCCTCTGCCAATATATCTTCCCCTCCGGAGGCAGGTAGAGGAAGAACTGCAGTGGACATAATTAGTTTTGCAGTGGAAAACAAATCAATTGAAAAAGCAAGTTTTCAATCCTCTGTCTAACACAATAACAGGAAGCATAACATTGATTTTGGTTTGAGGTAGATTGGTCTCTGGCCACGTGGTGTTGGGGGGGTTGCATTCTTTTATTTATTTTTTCCTGTCCAGAAGGCGACAACTTCAGATGAGTTAAGGCTGTTACTAAGCTCCATACCTGTTAAATGTTCACCTACAACATACTAGAGTTGTATTTAACCACTTAACTCCCAGAGACTGCAGTGCTGAGTCCATGAAAAAATGTAATCAGGATCCCACATTCCTTTCAAGGTATGAGATCCCTTAGTACAACAGTAATAATATGGTCAAATCTCATTAAACAATCAATCCAATAGGAAGCTAGCTAGCTCCTGCAAAACTCCTCTCCATCCTTTCAACTGGGTATGAAATGAATACACAGCCTTTTTAATAAACTCAGTCAACCTAATGCCTTTTCCAGCCTATCAAGAAGGCTACCAAATCTGGACTTTCTGACCAAAGGGAAAAGCAATCATGGACTATGGAGGTGCTTACCTCTAGGCCTGTGTTTCAAGAGGACTCGATTCACATTTCTTAGAGCTGTTATGAAGGGAGAATCTTATCTGAGTTAAGGCCTGAAGGAATATCCAGCACCAGCATTTCTGAAAGTTTCTCTCTCAGCAGCTGTGCAATGACAGTCACATGCTGCCAGACTGCTTCACTTCTCCTCCTGCCCTCTCCCTGTTTTGATGTTCTTCATCTGCCCTCCTCCCATGGCAAGGTCAGGCACATTTGCCCCCACCTGATACCCTTCTGTTGCTATAAGTTTGTGTCAATATTTTGGAAGATTTAATCAAACAAGGAAGCACAGAGCAGAAGGAAAGATCAATAATTGATTACACAGTTTCTTCCACTCTCTGAGTGATTCACATCCACCATAGGGGTTTAGTGATTTCCGCCAAGGTCCTGTGGATCTCCAGCCTAAGCAAAGCTCTATTAACTGAGAGTTTGGATAGCAGAGGAGTCAGGGGCTGAGTCAGACCAGATCATGTGGTCAAGCGATGATGAAATGTATTCATTTTATCACTTTTAATTAAATAACAAAGAACCTGAAACAGCATAATTATACCTCCAATAATCAGTTCAGCTGTTTCCAAAAAACCCCTTATAACACAGAGTTCCTCTAGAACATAAGAGAGCACATTGTAGAATAAATATTACAGACCACTAGGAAAAGATAATTTGAAGGAACTGATGATGCTGATCATTTCCACAGAGCAACTGAGTGAAAGAGTATCAAAGAAGCACACACAGGAACACCATGGTATTAAATGAAGAGCAACAAAAATAACATACAGGATGAAAGAAGAGGCAGAATAAAAGACCAAAACAAACTCTCCAGTATGAAAGTGCACCTGGATCTAGTCTATTATTTAATACATACTATAAACTATCTGAGGGCAGAAAAAAGATCCTCTCAGGTTGATGCTGAGCCTTCATTCAGAAGGCAGTGAGAGAAGCTCACCTTGCTGCTGCTCTGCTTCCACTGTTCAAGGACACTGTTCAGAAGCAACACCCTGCCACTGAAGCAAATGCAGAAAATCAGAGCTGAAGGAATAATCTTGTCTAAATATGTGTGCTCCCTGCAGTCTGACCAGAGAGTTGAGATCTCACCAATTCCTGAACAGTCACAAAGGTGACCTATTCATTCCCAAAGTCTGCCCATCTTTTTAACACTCAGATAAGTCTCGCATGCTGTCACCACCTAATGCCAGCCCAGACTTTCTTCCCCAGCTTTGCTGGAGCCAGGACTTCCTCCTGCATGCAGTCCTGTTGAAGCAAACCCAGCCAGCTATGGCTTCCTGCAGGAATATACCACTTGATAATGAGAATACAAGCCAAGTTAAGGCTGCCTTTTTTCACAGAATTGCTTAAAATACAGATATCCCTTTTTATCATGCAGTTTCTCAAACAGCCTGACACAGCTCCTGCAGTGCCATACTTTTACCTGAATTTATTAATGCTTCCTCTCAAAGTCCAGGTACTTCCTAATATATAAAACAGACATATTGCACATCATCATATATGAACTGTATGGGGCTGCCCATGTATTTGTATGTTTACTGTAATAAGAAACCCAGTGTAAAAATACACTTTTCTGCATTGTTTCCAGTCAGATAGCCGCACCCTTCCAGAATGTTAACAAACAAACCTATCAACGACCAGCCTATGGATATTATACACCAACAGCAGTTTCTGCTGACTTCTCACGGGACATATGCTCCCAGCAGCTTCCCGTTTTTTTAATCTAACAACTTTTGCTGATTCACTCAGAGGAGGTTGGCAGAGTGATAGA
This sequence comes from Dromaius novaehollandiae, assembly GCF_036370855.1. Taxonomy (NCBI): domain Eukaryota; kingdom Metazoa; phylum Chordata; class Aves; order Casuariiformes; family Dromaiidae; genus Dromaius; species Dromaius novaehollandiae. Next base: position 96,610,569 of record NC_088098.1, on the reverse strand, counting down.
CAAAGTCTGCAGGAAAAAGGTTCCCGGTAACTTAGGTCTTGAAACGAAGTGCAACGCCTAGAACGTAACTTGCATTAAATCTCATCTAGATGCAAGGCATCAACAGTCAGAAAGAAATCCAGAATATTTGTACTGTGGGAAATTCCAGCATCTATTTTTATCCTGCATCAGAGAGATTTCCATATATCCCACTTAGATTTCGTCTATTATTTCCTAGTAATTTCACAGAAATTAAGCTAATAAATGTTTTAATACTTTTGACAAAGACAATCAAGCATATCAACATTCCTCATATCAAAATACATATATATGTATATTTAACTAGGCCCAAATGCTTTGTCTAACATTCAACATCAAGCTGTATTTTTCCACAGTTGCATGGTGCTTCCTGGGAATACTCATTCCTTAGTATTGTAGTCCTCAGTAAACCATATGACCCAGATTGCTCAACCAGCCTCCTCTTAACACAATGCATTTGCACTTATTTAATTGTAATGAGGAACAGCAATGTTCACTCGGGAAATCTGTGCTGCACTAGGGCAAAGTAATCTGGAGCCTTAACCATTCCCAGAAGAAACCATGCAGATAGTTCAACCCAATGCTCAAGTGCATCACTCTGATTCCATTTTCAACATCTTGGTGCAAAAAAATAGACTCTTCATCGGGTCTGATACCAAGTTAAATATTCATTTCAGTTGCCCTGATGAAAAATCTGTTGATTTCCAAGGCTTACTTTGTAAATAACAGTAACCTTGCTTGCTTATTTCTGCTGTCAAAGCCTCAGCATTTTCTTCACTGCTACACTCTGCAAATGGAATCCTTTCCCAGAAATCATTTCAAAACCCACTGCTAACTCTTCTTCAAGACCCATTTCCTTTCATGATAATGCTCAGGAAAAGAGTGCTTGGGGAGCATTTACATATAATGGATGTGCATTTATTTATCATTAACAATGAACATTGCTAGCAGCCTATTTTGACTGGATCACTCTTTTCAGGAAACTTTGTAGGAATACTGACCTACATGGAGCATCAGCTCACTGGAAGAGGCAGCCAGCCTTCCTCTGCTTCCACAAAGCACCTTGCACTGTGTGATCTCAGTCACTCCTGCAGTGGAAACGGCAAATAAAATAAATAGCTGAAAATCACAGTGGCTTGCCAGATTAACTTTGTTAATCCGAAATTATGCTGGGAAGTCAAATGAAGGAGTGGAGTTAAGCCCTGGCTTTGTGCTGCAGGTTAATTTCTCACTCACAACTACACAGTCGCAGTGGAATCTCCTTGATAAATAACTGTTTCTTTTTAAATTTGTCTCTAGCAGTTTTATGGAAATATGAATCAAATTTGAGAGGGCTTTTAACATCCCATTAAAAATTAACTGCCTATGTTATTGATTAGACAATTTGCAATGTGGTTGACTTTGCATTTTGGGGGTGGTGGTTTTGTTTTATTTTTGTTTAAAAGAAAAAGCCTTATGTGCATGCATTGTTTTTTTGTTGCTGGTCAAAAGACAGCTTTGATGAAGCATGGTATAATTTGATGTGTTTTACTTCCTAGAGCAATATTTAAAGTAATACTGTACAAAATACTGTACAACAGCTTCAGACTTTTAGAAAAATAAAGAATCTTCAGAAACTCCATTCCAGTGAAAGGTTTTATTTAAAAGTAAACACCCTCAATGAATGTAAGGTCCAGTACCTGCCAGCACGTTTGCCCTCAGGAATAGTATTTTACAGAAAATTCTCCCTTGGCAAAGGCAGGACAAGAACAATATGGCAGCTTCAAATTAATGATATTTCTACCTCTATTACATCGTTAAGATCTTTGATCCTTTTACAAAGTAGTAACAGGAAAACTGGTGTAACTGTGTTGTTTATCTACCAGCACTGAACTCAGAACAAATGCAGTTTTAAGCAGGTGTAGATTTAGTGAAGGACACAGAGAAGGGCTGTAATTTTCACCATATGAACAACTTGGTAAAGCGTCCACCTTATGAAGCTCTCTCCACTACAGCTGCACAGGTGTCCCATCCAACACTGATGAAGGGACACATAAACAATCTCTGTGTCCCAGGATCTCAGCCCAATAAACACTGTCTGGATCCCAGCAGCAGCTGAAAAGAAGCACCTCCAGTGACCCCTGTCCTAAAAATGCCAGCAGTCATAAATACAGCACAGTCTGAAGAACACTATCATCCTCTTAAAAATAGTCCTCAAAAAAACTGGAATTACCATATGCTGCAGACACTAATCCGCATGGCTGTTTAAAACAGTTATGCGAAACGTAAAAGCAGCAAATTAGAGGTACTTAGGCCACCTGAATGCCAGTAAGAACAGATAAGCAAGATTTGGGTAGATTTCTTCCAGACCTTTTCTCAAACTCTTATTGATTAAATAATATGGACTTGAAATTTGGAGTGGTAAATAGTGAAGCTTTTTAGGTTTTGAACTATCGTTAAAGGAGATTAAACAGAAATGACTGAGGTGTGAGCAAAAGGGAAGTTGGAATAGTGAACCTGAGTTTGCCTAAAACCTGGGAATGAAGAATACATCTTGTTTGCAATGTGAAACAAATTTTTGGCTTTACAAACTCTGGTGATTCAGCTTCAGAAATCATGCAGTTTACCAGGTCTCTTTTCTCAGAGGTTACATATACAGTTTTCCTGTAGACGGCACTTGGATTTGCAGGATATCAAGATGACATTGGGTTTATTGTAGGAAAAACAAGTTACTGCTTATTTTGTCCCAATATTCGCTCTTGCCCTTCTCACATACTGCCATCACATGATCTGCTAGGCACAAACTAGGCAGTTTTTCAACCTAGTGCAGTTATGAATTACAAGAAAGCTGAAAAACACAAGGGAGTAGATGGTGCATATGTATGATCAACAAACCTCAGCAGAAGGACAGCTCTGATTGCTCATGTCCTGAACTGCCTCATGATTTCCAAAGAAAAAGAGTGAAGAAGTTACCACAGTTAAAGTTTTAGCTCTTTCTCCAAATGTGAATTTTACTGGAAGATGCATATATTCATCAATGTGCTTTTGTCATTAAATAGAGCTTTTATTCTCTATTTTATATACATGTGTATAATATAATAATAAAATATAATAATTTATATTCAGTTTCAATATAAAATTATCATATATATGTTTTATATACATATGTATGTATGTGTGTGTTCATTTAGATTTTCCTCAAAGCTTTAGAGTATTTGTTTACAGAGAAAGAGCTTTATTAGAAACACATTTCTAATACCACAAGGATAATGTGATTTCATTACTTGCTGTATCATTTCCACCTTCTGGTGGATTCATATTTCAGCAGAATGAGAAAGCAAATGGCTTTCAAAATAAGTCACCTTCCCGCTTTCCACGACCCCGTGGAGAATCAGTAACTTCCTCAAGCCTCCTGGCCTACCGTGTTTATTTCCCCTTTCCAGCAACAGCTGACACCAAGGTCTTAGGAGAGGGCCCTGTCCTCCAAAAGCAACAGCACACTACCTAACCACATTGACAACTCTCTAAATGCAAATTAACCAGATTAGAGAGAGATGATAAACTCTGATTTCCCTTTCCTTCTTGCCCTTAATCCTAGCAAAGCCATCCACTAAGGCCAGGCTGGCATGTTCAGGGGCATCACCGTCACTGGAAAGATCCATTGCCAGCGATATTTCATTGCGGGTTGCAAATCCCCAGCTGTTTCTCCAGTCAGTAGCTCCTGTGACGCTTCCTCCATTCGTTATGTGGCTACTGGCAGCAGCGAACAACACTACAAAACTGTTCTCACCAGCTGTGAGGACAGGACAGGAAGGCAGAAGAGAGAGCAGACTTTCCTGAGGACAGTTAGGTTTTATTCCCTGGCACCTGGGCAAAGGGAAGAATAGTAGGAAAGCTCAGTATTAAAATACAGAGTTATTTTGTACAGAATGGGAAAGTTTTGAACTTTAAGATTGACAACTGAGCATACAAATATCCCTTTAGGAGACCAATCTAGTACCCAGCTAATGTAGAAACAGGGGAAAGGATCCTCACACTGCAACAGGGTTTTTTTGTTCATAGCACAGTCCTTATATCGAACACCTCAGAGGAGCTCTAAATTACCTTTTAAACAGACAGTCCTTTCCACACTGCTGCTGCTGTACCACCAGCCACTTTCTGAGCAGACCCTGAAATTGCAGGGAGGTGACCCATTTGCTAACACTACTTATTATCAGTTACTTACACTGTACGATGAATGCTCTGTTATAGCAAGAAAAGTGTTTTAACTACCAAAAGCCCCCTGGTTAGGAGGGCTTAAAAACAAAGTCCTCCACCTTGCAAAGTTTTGAACCAAGGCTCGTAATTTTGCACTTACATACACAAAGGTACACAGACCTGTTGCAGGATCAAGCTCACAGGATGCAACATGACTCCGCTTTCATCCGGGACTAAGCTCCCATTGACTTTACTGATTCAGGAACAATTGTTGGAGGCATGAGCAGCATGAAATGATGCTGGAAATAAATAATGCCTGTGCGCGGGCATTATCATGTTAATATTTTCTACTGTTTGGATCATGCCATGGTTGAGGGAGGATTTTATTCAAGAATAGCAGGCATGAAACTACCGCACTGATATCTTTTACTTCTTTTTAACAAAAGAAACTGTTGTTAGATAACACTGATGTTAAAACTCCAGAAGTTAAATGGTTTGTAACAATAGATCAGTAATTTTAATTAATAAGGCTGTGCAAATCTTGGCAAGTGAAGAATAAAGAAATTCTTTGAGAGACAGTAATAACATCAGTTACAGTGGAAGGATGGCTGTGGGCCAACACACAGTCCACAGTGTGACTGCGTCCACACAGTCACAGCCCAGCTAACCAGCTTCCAACAGCCCTGAGCCATTTTGCTCTAGACTTGCTAAGTTTTGTGGAGAAACACTTATGCTGTCAGCACATTATACAGGCATATTTAATGTTAGGCTTTTTTATACACCAAAGATCCTTGCTAAAATATTGCCCAATTTCAGTTGTGCTAAGAACACTGCTGTAAGAACTTTACTGAGAAAAAGGGAGACATGAGACAGAAGAGTTTGAAATTATTGCCAGAAAAATCTAATCCAAAGAACTGTACAGCGGATGGCTTAGTGACTCCACGTGTCTGAATAGCCCTACACCTCCAGAGGACAAAGTCTGAGTCTACTTAGTGTTGAAAATAAGAGAGCACGAGGAAAAAACAGACCATCTCACTGTTCTGTCAATCTCTTGTAATTTATTTCTTTACTGGCAAAACTAGTATGAACGATGTAAAGTGAGAAGTGTTTACTGTGGCAAAATATGGTTGGTTGCTGATGACTTTGGAATACCACTATCAGGGTTTCATGCAAGGCTTTCTTGCATCTCCGAGGTGGCTTGCACGTACCTCATTGCAAATCATTATGTCATGTGTGAATAGTGTCTAGGGGATTATCTCAGTGCAGCCCCATGGGTGTGGATGGGGTGCTCCCTGCTCAGAGCAGTACAGGCCTATACGAAGTTGAGACAACTCACAAATGTGCTGCTTGGTGACACAGCTGCTACAGCTCACTTAGAAACATTCACACGATTGGGTGACAAGCCTACATTCAAATGACTATCACAAAGACTCCTACACAAGTATTTTGTCCTTTCACTTCAAAACTACTGGACGCTGCCTGTTCAGCTAAAGAACTCTTTTGAAGCTAGTAGAGAGAAATCCCTCCTTTCTTCCACAGACAAGTGTTTAGCAAGCCAGCACCAGGCATTCATGCTTCGTATACGTTCATATAGAAACCATTTGGGCTATTAGACATGCCTATCACGTACTCGTTATTATGGGTGTTTTTTCTTTCCAAGCATTATTGTGATTTAAATTGTTTGGCAGATCATTCTCTCTCTGCCCTCGCCCTCCAAACAGCATAGGTCTTGTTTGGGAGGATGCCAGCAGCAATGGACCTTCGCAAAAATCCCACCCTGCTGTGAAGATCCCTGAATCATTGCTGCACCGGGTGCTACAGAGGCTGGGGTGAGGGGAAGGAAGGAAGGAAGGAAGCAGCACAGTAGAGTACTTCTCTGTTCAGATGCTGGAAACATACAGACAAATAGAAATGCAAATAGCACATTTATGTTTTATTTTTAATAGTGCAAGGTTCCTAATAAAGCAAATCATAGGGACAAACTGAGAGGATCCCTCTTCCTCAGCTCACAAAGTCTCACACTTAGCAAACTGCATCTCCCAAGATGGGTGACAAGAAAACAGAGCAAAAGATTTCCGCTGTCCACCTTTCGATTGGATGTAGCTCCAAGGGAATGTACACAAGGATTCAGGACAGCAGTGTCTGAGCCTCTCAGATATCAGAAATATTTACTGTACAGCACATCCTAAACTCCCAATGTTCTGAAATCTTAGTGGCACCTTGGTTTATGTATTAGTTCTGGCCTTCCTCCTGCTTCTGCAATAAATTTCTCTTCTCCACTTCTTCATAAAGTCATGAACAATATACCCTTTTGTCTCGCCTCCTCTGAACCATATTGCTATGGTAAATTACATTCATGGACATTCACCCTATTTCAGGAATTTTTATTTACAATGCATAACGTTGAAATTCCTGCTGTTTTTGGTGTGGGCCTGAGGGGGAAACAAAGCGAACAAATTGAAAGCATTCCAGTTGCTGTTTATTTTCTCCTAATTACTTCCCAAATCAAATCATTTTCCTGGATGCTATCTAATCTATTACTCCCCTCTTTATTTCAGGTTTGCATCAATAATAGCCAAGCTACTGCAGATTTCAGCACATGGGCAGAAAGAAAATGCTGATTAAATCAGGAGATACATAAGTGAGAAGCAACTGTCAATAAACGGTTATGATTTTTTCCCCTCTTTCCTAATTTAAAACTTCTCAGGCTGCCTGCAAGCCTCTTAGTACATAAGGGTGGGGCAAAGAAGATGGAGGAGTTGGAATAGATGAGCTTTATTGCAAATAGCTGTTTAGTGGTAGTTTGGAGACAACTGAAAATCACTTCCATTAGTAAAAAGATGAGTAATATCACAAGGCTTAATCCAGAAAACACACACACACACACACCCCTAAAAGGACAGCTTTACTATGAGGACATTCCTGTTCTTTTCCTTACAGATTGAAAAGGACAAAATATTATAATCTTGCATTTGGCACCTCTCTATTTTTTTAATCTTTAAATAAACACCTTTGGTTTTTAAAAATTATCATTATGTACAGAGTTCAGACACACTAATCATTAGATAAAAAATAAGGAAGAAAACAGATAATGCAGTGAAATAAGCTGGAAGGAGATTCATTTGGGGAATTAATTTACAATGCCAAAAATATAATTGCCAACTGATTAACACATTTTTTCTCCCTCTTATGGACATTTATTTTTAATTTATTAATTTTGATGCTCATTATACCTTGATTACACTCTCTTTTGGGAGGAAATAAGGTTTGAAGTGGTTTCTATTTTTTTCCTTATTTTATTGTTTTCCAAATGGTAATTGCAAGCATGACATGCACTTGAATCTGTTTGTACTTTCTCTCACTTGAAGTTCTATTTTGAGTTGACTGTATTTGGGGGGAACAAACATGTTTAAGGGCACCTGGTTGCAAATCAATCACCAAATGATAAGAGCTAATTTAAAGTGGTACTAGCATCTGCTCTAGGCAGCAAAGTGTCCTTGCGGCATTGCTAAGGTATCACGCAGAGCAAGGCAGGAGCAGATTGCAAAGGTTACCCATAAAATGCTCTAAAGTTGTAGGCAGATTTTGGAAAAAGAAAGATTTCTGCTCTGCAGAAATACTGCCCTGACCTAAGTCAATCCTGCCTCTCCTAGCTACCAGCATTTCTACAAAGCCTCACAAAACCTGGGACTGGTATTGAATGGGTATCACTTGTCAATAACAGAATGCTTCATTTTCCTGCAATACTCCACAGAATAGTGGTTGTCTTTGTGTAATACCAATATCCGCATATCAAAATGTTGCAGGTCAGCTCCTCTAAGAACCACAACCTTCAGTATATGAAATATCTTTTTTTTTTTAATAGAAGGCAAGTATTCTGTTAATCTGAATTCTAGTTTTCACTTTTTCTAACTTCTCAACTAAAAGATCTAAGAATTTTCACATAACAACATGCTTCTGTTAAAACGCTGAACATGGCAAGATTTACAGCAGAATTATGAGAGTTAGTAACCTTGCTTGTGTCTTTAACTCTGAGTTTTTTAATTCATCATGTTTTATGGCAGCTATTATACTCTGGATTATTCTTATTATTTATATAAAAGCTTGGGCTTTGCTTGAATCCGTCTAAATTGTTTGCCTGAATAATATCTTAAGGCAGCAAGGTCCACAGGTTAATTGCATGCTTAGTAAAGAAGCAGTGCCTCTTAAGTAGCTGTTTGCTTATTCCTGCATTTTGTTTGGGTTTTTTGGTTTTTTTTTTTTGTTTGTTTTTTTTTTGAAAGAGTAAAGTAGGGTACCTGGTTTCTCTATTGTTTCTGTGGTTATTCTTTTGAGATAGAATTAGCAGAAAGGCTCACAGTTATTTTCTTAATAGCAGAGATAATTTACAGATGGAGATACTAAAGCAAATGTGTTTTCAGCTATAATCTCTCATGTTTTCTGTGGTTTTCAAGGATAAAAAGGCTATGGTTGTTAGGGATGTATTTAAGACACAAGAAACAGAGAGCCTGGTGCAGAAAACGTAAGTAGGATCTTGGCTGTATAGAAGCAACATGAATTCTGCCATTAACTTCAATGCATTAGGATTTCCCTCATCTCATTAATTTCTAGCTTCTGAGTCTATTCCATAGCAATTATCTCATTTCACCTAAAAAGAGCATTACTCACGAAGTTCAGACAAAGGTCTAAAATGTGCATAGGAGACATATAAGCCCAAGTCCCATCATAGGAAATAATACAAGAGTCAAGTTTTCCAAAGTAACCTAGCACACAAAGATGTCTGTCCAGAATCAGATTTTCAAACATGAATTTGTAGCTTATGTGCCAGATTGCAATGGACGTTCCCTTCTATGCCATTTGCTTTAGTGTTTTCATTTTCTAGCTGCCTTATGTATTCTACATTTAAGTATAGTCCTTTAGAGCAACGTCAGGCATTGAATACGTCATATACTACGCCTAGACTAAGGCTGCCATTACATAGTTACAATACCAACATTATGTTGTACATTCAGCAAAAAGTTCTTACTATGTGCTTAAGTGAACCAACAAGGCTGCAAGCTTCCAGCCATACAGGAAAGTCAACTACGAGTAGAACAAGATAAACTAGTAAAAGAACAATCTTACTAATATAATTCCATCCCACTGGGGTTTGTGTTGGCAAAGGCACATCAGTCAAGGCTCACTTGTCTAGGAGTACAGAACTAGCTCCAAGACTAAGTAATCGATTTAAATCTGTAGTATTGGCCTGACCAGGCTTCCAAGTGATTTTGCAAATGGGAACAAAGCTCTGAATAGACTTTGATAGTATAGAAAACAAACATTATCTTCAAACCCCACTGAAACAGACATCCAAAGCTGATCTTCCCAATCAACCAACTTTTCACAATGATAAGCCTGCTTTAGAGCTTATTGTCAAAAATTCAGACCTCTCTCTAGTTCTCTGGAGATCTATTACAGGATCACTCTGGTGATCTATTACAGGAGGTGGAAATGTAAATCGTCAGAAAGAGGAGGAAACAAATCAAATCCTTTTCCTCAGCAAAGTCATCAAGAGACTCTCTTCAGCAATACTGAATATGTATTTGTGTGGCTGTGTGTTACATCTCTTACCAGCAATAATCTTTTCGTCTTTTCAATACATTTTCTTCCATGCAATGGACCCATTTCTAGCCTTAATCTTTAAAGCCTCTCTGTGGTTGGTTGAGCTCTTTCCTTCTCATACTGGAACTGCTTTATAAAAAGATGTTATTGAGAAAGGAAATGTAAGTAGGTGGGAGAATGAACACATAATTATTATTGCTATTATTGTTATTTTTGCACAAAAAAGATACAGAAATTGGCATTCTGAAATGTGAAGTGCAAGATTTAGGTGCGGTACGTAGCTCAGAGAGATTATTCTATTCCATTCCAATATTCGTTACCCAATCAGACAGCCTTGTTGGTCTAAATAATTTTAATTAAGCAATTCTACCTTCTGTACTAGCCATTACCAGAAGATAATTGACTGCATCAGTAATGAAGCATTCTGAGGGTGCTAAACAAACAGCGAGGTTAATTATCTGGCAGTAATGCTTGTTATGGAAGTGCAACACTGGCCAACTAAGTTTCCTGTTCTCCTGCCGTACCCTTTCAGTAAATCAATGTAATATCCGTGGCTATATATTGTCTTAATGCAGTAGCAGTATACAACAAAGGAAACAGGAAACCACCAACTGGTCAGCAATGCATGGAAGCCAATACACAGATGATATGACTTTTTATTAAATATGTTTTATTCAACTATTAATTTTTATTATTTTTTTTCTTCCCACTCTAACTGAATTATCAGATAGATCAGATTTGGGTTTTGCTTTGTTTGTTTAAATTCAAAGTGTTGACAGTCCATGTATTTAATTCTCTCTATATCACTCAAAACTAACCATAGGTCATAACCTACATGTTTCTGTGCAGGTAAAAAGTTGTTTGAGATTCATGACAACTTTGGCTTTTTTCAAAATGAAAAAAAAATGTATCAAGTCAAGTTTATTTGGCCTTTAACTTTGGAAAATGTCAGGAGATAGTCTTATTTTAGGGGTTGGGTTGTTTCTTTATTTGTTTTGGTCTGGTTTTTTGCTAAGATAAATTCCCAGCTTTATAGCTAAAAGAGTATGCAAATGGAATATCTTGATTCCCAGGACCACAAGGTTATTCCTGCCTTAATTTTAGCATCTCAGAAATGCAGTGCTATGTCTTTATGTCCGGTTTAAAAGAAAACCCAGATGTAGCTGCTCTCTGAGAACAACCAACTGTGAACTGGCATTTAGACATAGAAACATCTACACAGGTTTTTTTTGTTTTGTTTTGTTTTTTGTTTTTTTGCTATTTGTTATCCCTGTCTGATTTGCACAAACTTTCAAAAGCTTCAGACGCACTTGCATAGAGGCGTTGGATGGGCACAAACTCTAATTTTTAATGGTAAGTGATCCAGGAGCTCAGCTGTTTTACTGTAGATCCAATTGCCAGTTACTGTTGGAAGATCCCCACCAGCTGGGGAGTATTGGCTCAGCTTTACTAGTGGTACATAATTTTAGCAGCAGCAGCCCTTTCACACGGAAATCTCACTAAGAATTCTCAAAAGAATAAACATTACAGGGAACTTTCCTGTACTTATTGGGTTGAGTGGAGACTATTGTAGAGCTAACCATTTTAGTGTTTTACTATATCCTTCTTGTAGGTGGTTAGGGAACGAGAAGTGTGCATGTGTGCACAGTAATGCAGAAAACTACATTAAAATAAAATGCTTACAAACCTTTTCAAAGCTAAATACACTGTCCCAGTTTCAAAATTTTGGGCAAAGATTCTGGAATGAAAGGTGGCTCACCAGTAACAGTTCTTCAAGTGTTGCTACTCCCTACAGACACCTATAGGACACTTCCTTAAAGCCACAGACCTCTGGGAAACTTCTGGAAAGCAGTGCCTGTGGAGGTTGCAGGAGTGCTGTGATGCACAGCCAAACGCTTGCAGCAGAGGTGACAACGGGAGTGAGAATATGTATTAGCAAAGCCCTTAGAGACCACTACTAGTGAGTATTCTCACTCTTTGAATTGGTTTATGCAAAATGAATCCATCCAGTGGGCCCAGTCTCTCAAGAAGATACACTGGCAGCTTCATCTAAGCAAGAATCACAGAACCACTTTCTCCAAGTCTGTAGGTGCCAGACTTGGCCGGTACAAGGATAAGATTTTTTCCAGTGCTGAGTCAGTCCTTGATTTACCTGAGATTGAAGTTTTCAGGGGCTCCAAGCGCTGAACCATGATTGCTGACCCAAGAAGAGTACTTCTCACTAATAAAGAAGACACAGAGCCACCTCACTGCCCCAAATGTAGCTCTGGCAACCCTAAAAAACAAATGATAAGCAGGCTAATGGCCATTCCTATATAGCAGCATAAAGAGGCACAAGGCACAAAACATAGTTCTCAAGATCATGGCTAAGAACTGGGAGACAAGATACGTAATGAAAATTTCAGTAAAAAAAGTTATCTGAAATTATGCTAAGTACTTTTTCTTGTTTTCTCCTCTGCATTCAGGTGATGACCTCTTTAGGGTAAGTACCACTGCTTTTCCTGCATTGGCAGAATGCCTGATTCAAGAGGCCTTCAGCCCTGACAGGGATCATGAATTACAGCAATTTAAAAACAAAAAGAATAGAAAATAAGAAACTTAGGAGGTAAGTGGAGAAAAAAGTGTCTGCCAGAAATCATCTATTTATAGAGAAAGGCCCCATTAGAAAAGGATAAAATGTTTTCACCCATGCTAAACTCAATAGCAGTTAGGAAGAACCCAGAAATTCTTGTAAATTCAGACTGAATTTGAAAAATAGTTCTTGGGGGAAAAAAAGACACAAGAACGAAGTAGCTTTGGTTTAAAAACCAAAATGTTTAATTTTAATCCTTTTGGAACAAACTATTTCTTTTCAGAAAGCCTAAAATATCAAACAAATAAAAAAATCAAAATAAACCCAACTCTTCAACTTTCTGCTAAAAGAAAGAGGAAACAACAAAAGAAAAATTGTTATTTGCTTATATGAAGAGTCAACTCCCTTCCTAGAAGACATTCTAAATCCACTCTCCCTCATACCAACAGTCCCAATGGCAGGCTCTTATTGGCAGGAAAGTTCAGTCCTGTATTTTTATGCTTTCCTCATTCCATTTTGGGAAGCTTTGGGTTACCTCACAATTTCAGCTCCACAGCGCTTTTCCATGGTTTATTGCAACCTCTTACAGTGTTCCCATGCTCTGAATTCTTGTCCCAAAAGACCCCAAACATTTGTGATCAGATGCTTTTAAGAATGACACAAGTGGCCCAATTTTTGAAACAATCACCCTCTGTATTAGGCAGGTTTTTCTGAGTCCCATGTTTCATCTCAGCTTCAGCAATGACTGAGGGGAGACTGCTTTTTGACCAACTAATGGTCTCGCTAAACATCCTCTACTTAATTACCGTATTGCTATTGACCCCTAAACTCAGCACTCACCAGCACCAAGATGGTGATCATAGCTTCAGTCTTTTTTCTCAGTACAATTCATCTGACCAAATATAATATTCTACAGTGTAGACTTCTAGTTTACATTTGAGGTTGACTCCCTGTCTTGCCTTTTTGATGAAGGAGAGATATGGGCATTCTGTTACAATTAATGTCATGCTAACATGGACATCAAAAAAAGATCAGATGAATCACATCTTAAAAGTGTTTCTTTATCTCCCCTGACTGCAAAGTGAGGGCAGGTGGCTAGTTCAGAAAATTAAAGTTAGGTTACATGAATCCATCCTGTCTGCACAGGAAGAGGATGGAGGAAAGGAACAAGGAAAGGATGGCAAAAGAAGAAAGCAGAGCTTTAGCTCCAGTCAGAGGCTTAGTAATTACCTCTATACCCTCATTTTCACCCTCCATTTCACTTTCTGATATGTTCTTTCTTTGCCTCACTCTCTCCCTTCTTTTAAATATTTCCTGTTAGAGCCTGCCTAGCCCCTCAGATGGTTTCCTTAAGGGCTGTCACATAACTGTACCCTTCAGCATTTGATTTAGAACAGAATACATTTTGTACAAGGCCTCTCCAAAGACATGTCAACTGTCACTTTCACAGAGTTCACTCAGGATGACTGAAGCACTTGGGAAAACAAACAATGTCTTCAGCTCTGTTCTTAAAACATGAATATGGAATTTGTTTATTCCAATAAGAATTACAATAGCTTGTCCATAAAGAGATGGATGCAAAGGCAAGTGTGACTCTAGCAAGAGAGAGAGGGTTCTGGTGAACAACGAATAAAATGTTGGATGTTTGGAGGCTCAGCTCACTCGTGCTCACTCACATAAGGTGATTTGTTTGAACCTTATTCTTGGAGATCTGAAAGTCTTGGACCTGCAAAAGTGGGTCAAAAAATACTGCAGCACTTTCTGGGGACATAAGCTCCTGCACAGAAGCAGAGAACAGAAAAAAGTGTAGGGAAGTGACTGAGACAAAGTTAGCCAAACTTTCCCTCCTACCAATAGGGCTTGAATTTACAGTAGATGCTTAAAACAGTCCTTTGCCTGCCTGTCCTTTATTTCTATCTGGCATTATTTCTAGAGTGAATTTTGGCAACAGAGTAGGGCAAATGTTTAGATGGCAGAAGCCCAAGTTGTTAAGCTATGGATGAAGGAGAAGGAAAAACCAGGTGGCTTTCCAGATGCCCATTACTTGCAAGTAGTTTCTTGTATACTCCATCCATGCAATGAGCTCCTTCTTTGCACAGAGTTAAAGTTTCTCTGGCAGACACTTGCATACACAGAAAGACTCCTCCCTCCCTCTCACAACATTAGCTCGCAGGCACATAGTGGTCCCCAAAGTGATACGTTTTGTGCTGACAATCAATATTCTCTTGCCCAGAGCAAGGCTAAGCCCCCCCCCCCACACACACACAAAAAGTGTGGAATAATGCTGCACTGTTTCAAAGGACATTGTGGAGAGAGTTTTTTAAGCCAGAGGGGGTTGCTGGAGGACGTGAAGCCTTCCTGCACTTCATATGCTATATTTCATTCAGTTACCTCAGCTTTTGAGTCGTGGAGTACAAACACCACTTGGTCATCTGGTGGGCTTCCAGTGGCAAGAGGTGAGTGAGAAGGTGTAAAAGGGGAGTCTAAAGTTGGGTCCAAGACTTACAAAAAGGGTCTGCTGGTCTCTTTGGACAATCCTTTGAGTGATCAGGGCTAGAAATGGCTTTTCTCAACCTTGCCCCCCACACAGTACAAATAGCTACTTTCAGTTGTGAGACACAGCAAGCTAAGATGTTTTGCATCCAAGAGGTCCCCAGTGCTACGCTGGTGGATGAGCTGTGAACACTTTACGTAACGTTAATGTTTGCTGGTTCTAAGCTGAACAGCAAAGGGGGAGGACAAAAATGTATACTATTTATTCACCAGCTGATTGCAGCACGGCAGAAAAGATAATTGGGGTGGAAGGGTCTGATTGTCAAGAGGACCAACACACAAAAGCTGCCGTAGCTTGCTCGTACAGTTTCTCAAACCAAGAAGCTATGAACAGTGAACAGTTCAAGCTGCTTGAGAATGAGAGAGGGGTGGGGGAGGAAAAAACAAAGGCCAAGGGCTGAATGTGAAGCTGCTGCTTCTTATTCACTGCTCCGCTGAGCACGGATGTCACGGGAACTGCCACCTCGCACCCTCACTTCAGCAGCAGCAAGAGAGCTTGTGAGGAGTTTTATACCAGCATATGCATAAAATGAAATTCTACTCTCCAAAGCAAGTTCAAGGTACTAGTGATAAAACAGAAACATCACTTAAAGCTTTTTGCTGTGATGTTGAAAATGCAATAGCCAAGAACCCTTCTATCCTCCTGCTTTCCCCCAAAAGCACTATAATGAAACAAGAGACAAGATGGCCATGGAGAACACAGAATTAAAATTTCTGACAATGTAAGGCGGAGGACTCAGGTATGAATAGCACATAGAACAATATGAGAGCAAACGTCTAAAAGCTCTGATGGGGAAAAGTCTGTAGGAAAATAAAGCAAAACAATGTTTGTTTTGCTGGAACTAGATATCAGAGAACATGCTAAATATGTTACTGCCAAGCAAAGTAAAGCGAAGCAAAACAAAACAAAAAATCCCTGGCTTTTTTCTATTCAGAAACTTCAGTGTTATCTGCAAAATACGCAGCAGACAAAATATGAGACTACAGACTGGCTGGATGTTGGTTTCTCTCCGAACAATATGCAGATAAATTGTCCTGGTTCAGGACATTTCATCCTCACACCAGCATCCTGAAAATTACTGAGGAAAGAAGGGTCAACTCAACATAGACACAGAGGTTTAGGTTCAATGATACCTTACCTTTCCCCACATCTCAGAACTCACTTTGCCTAGGAACTCCACTGTTAAAAATGTGATGTTTTCTTTACCAAAGATGAGTGCAACTTGTTCTTTGGCATCTGAAGGCATATTGCAAAGGAAATAGCAAAGAACATATTAAGGTTGCATGCTTTCATATATATAAGCACCTAAATACCTGAACAGTCTATGTAGTTAGTCCCTTTGATGTTAGTGGGACCACTTAAGCATTTCTAAATGTTTTAGACCTTATTAAATCAAGGTCTAGAGCTCTGAGGTCACCTGTGTTTTTTGACTGATCTGCACACAAACACAGCACAAAAAGTTCCACCAGCCAGGTATTCCCAAAGACAAACAAATACAGCTGCCTGCCACCTGCTGAGAACAAAAAATTCAGATTGCTGCAGCATACAGTGGCACCTAAAGGAACAAAGTAAATGCCAGAATGAATGGCAGCCACTTTGCAGATTTGGAAATACCTAAATGTATTTCATGTAAGTTAAGATGAGGAGACAAACACAAAGACAGGAAACTAGTACATTTGCCACTTTTTCTTAAGCTTCATCAGAGAACCATGTATTTCAGTCAATTATAGAAATAAAGCAAAGGTAAAACAGTAGCCCTGGGGTAAAAATATGTGTTTGAAACCTACTGCTTCCCTGCAGGATGAAGAGAAACATCTTTTGATGTGACTGTCACAAGACAGCTATGAAAACAAAGCATCTCTACAACTGTCAGGAAGGTTGAAAATAACGATAACACTTGTGGATACTTCTTAAAAGGATATATCAACACTGGGATAAGAAAAATGATCAGGTGTTTAACATTTACATTGAATTGCACCAATTACACAATCTCAGCATACTCAAAATGGACCTCCTTCCTCTCCCACTCAAAAGGCAGGGAAGCACCTGGAGAGCAGCCCAATGTGCTTGGAAGCCCAGGGTCTGCAGCTCACCTCTGCTGGAAACAAGCATGCTGGCCCAGCCACTACCGTGCACCTGAACTGACAGCTCAGAGCAAACCACGTCCTTCTCTCTCATGGACAGAAGTGGTAGAAAGGGTGAAAGGGAGAAGAAGAAAGGAAGGGTCCCCCTCCCAAAATTTCACATCATCATTAAAAAAACTCTTCCAAAGCAAACAAACAAACAAGTGAAAAGCTTGCTCTTTTGGCCAAAGACACCCATTTAGATCCATCATAAGTGTTGACTCCCATAGTTTCACCACAGAAAGCATTAAGCATTGCAGATCTCAAAAGAACTTAACTTTCCTAAGTCTCAAAATGCAGGTCTGTGTAATACTATGGATTTTCTGCATTTTCTCACTAACTGAATCAACTCCATTTGACAAGAGGTAAGTTCTCTGCTGGAAAGAGAACACAGTACATATCTTTAATATATAACCAAGTATCTGGATGAGAAACATCACCCTATGACCTGACTACGTGTATACATCTTTCTCTTCAGTCTCATGTATCAGCTCTTACAAGTCTTCAGCAATCTCCCATATTCTGACTATGCAAACAAGGATAAGACCTATTTTTCATGAAGTAAACATGCTGCATAGGCTGCTGTGCTGTCCTCATTAAAATTGTGTAAAAAGCTGTGGGGAAAACATGCTGCAGTCAGACTGTGAATGCTTAAATATAGTCTAAATCACAATAAAACATTGATTTATCCAGAGAGAAGCCTTCTTTGAAAACAGAGAGGAAGAGGGAGAGGACAGCACAGCCTAATTCTTTGAATTGTAGCTTTCATTAAACTTGGCAGAAGTCATTTAGGTCAAGCATAAAAGAATGCTGTAAATCAACTCCTATAAGACACTATAATTCAAGCAACTGCTATTCTCTTGCTGCTTATTGTCCATATTTTATTTCCAAAGCTAATATGTTTGAGTTCACCACAGTTTTGAGATTGTGGTGACAAAGTGAGCATTACATCCTTCTTCTTAACTCTGATTTTCCTCAGGTTACTTGCTTTCCCCACACCACTCCCCAGATACAGCTATTTATGGACTGTTAACCATTCAAAGGAGAACAAGTGCTAGAGAGACTGAATGCCTCATAACAGTGGTCCCAAACTCTTTGGACCATGGACCCTTGTCAAATATTTTTTCTTGCAGATCATTATACATCCTCACTGCCAAACACTTTAATTGCAAACCCAATTAAATCTACTGAGGAAGGATAAAATCCTGTTTTCTCTGTAGCTCATTCACTGTTGGAAATGCCTGTTCCCAGTTATTTGTTACACCACCTTTCCTTCCCCCTTTATACAGAAGTCAGATAAAATGCGAAGTTCAGATGTTGCTGCAGAAAGAAATCTCCAACTAAAAGGGGAAGAGAAAGGGAAAGATGAGTCCTTGGACAGCTTTTGAAACTAACAAAAAAAGCAAATGGCAATCATTTAACAGCTAAGCTAAGTGAGAAGCCTGGGCACCTTAATGCCCAGAGGCCGATGCTAGTACGGAACAAGCTGACGGTTCCAGCGCACATCTGAGTGCCTGAGGTGAGATACTGCCCTGGAAGTAGCAAAACTCATTACCAGTTACAGTGCCAGATAAATTTTAATAACCAAGAATTTTATCATGATGAGAAGTTACGTACTAGGAAACTTCTGAAGTTTGTTTTACCACTAGCAAGCCAGGTATCTGCCATCTATCCAGATTTTTTAATTCTGAGCTGCAGATTATTTCATTGCCTTTGGATGTCTGAACCCATCTGAGAAAGGATATAGCAAAAATAAGAAACAGTTTATTTCATTTTGCCAGAACGACAACCTCCAATACTCGTGTTATGAAATCACTTTTATCTTCAACAGTATCTCAGAATTCATCTCTCTTAATACAACAATTACTCTCCTACAATAAAGCAGTATTTTCAAATGTCCCTATTTCATTAAAAATGTAAATAAGGTACTATCTTTTCATAAGAAACATACATTTCATTGACAAAAATTATCTTACCTCTAAGCTGTGAATAAAAGTTGGTGATCAGTTAATTGTCCCCCTATCAACTAGACTGCATTCAACCAGCTCTGGGCTTTATAGAGAAAAGGTTGCAGTTGTCAATGAACGTTAATAAGTCTTTAAAAGTAATAAATGTGAATTTGCCCCATCTTTATAATACAATCAAGTTCTCAGTCAATGTTCTACTAAAATTAAACATCCTGGTTTTAACAGCATTTTCTTTTGGACTGAAAAAGAATACCAAACAAATGATGCAGATAATTTAATAAACAACTGGATTTTCCAGTATCTCTCTAATTTCATTTGTAACTGGGAACAAAGGAATTATGCTATGTTTTAGAAAAGTTGATTTAGAAAAGTCTCCTAAAGGAGTATCTGGCAGGGAAATGAATAAATAGGCATTTAAATATATCCAGACTTTGACATAT
The DNA here is from genome assembly GCF_036370855.1 of Dromaius novaehollandiae. NCBI lineage: Eukaryota > Metazoa > Chordata > Aves > Casuariiformes > Dromaiidae > Dromaius > Dromaius novaehollandiae. The sequence continues at coordinate 96,591,118 of NC_088098.1, read as the reverse complement.
TATTGCACCTTATTCTGAGTATAATATTAACACACTTGCCTAACAACTCAAGTCAATAGAATTAGTCTCCTAAACCTGAGTGGACCTTTGATCAGATTACAAGAATACAAAGTAATATGTAAAGTATTTAAGTATGAAAAATTCTGGAAGCCGCAATAAGTTAACTGAAAAGAAAATCCTTTGACTTGAATAGAGACAGGATTTCATCCCAAATTCTGGCATACTCATAATATCCATCAGCCTCTCAAAATGAAGCTCCACCTCTCATTTATGTCCAATGAGTTGCTGCTAGCCATCGCTTCTTCAAAGAATGTGTAGCATTTCTCACGTTTTATCTTCACAAACTCTGGGCTCATCAGCGACTGGGCTGTGTTTGAGAACACTGCTTCCTCTTTTTCATACTCATAAAGAAGCAGCATCTACTTTTGGCAACAATGATCACAGCTTGCTATTTGATGCCTAAGCCATGGTTCTTCCCATGCATACATTAGAAAACATGGCTAGTTATACAACAGCACAATATGTAGATTTCAAAATACAATGGTACAAATATTCCGATTTGATTTCTTGCCTCACTCCAGCATGATTATCTGAACATTGGCAAATAGCAAATATGTACTTCTTTAAACTATGCTTTGCTTAATGTTGTATACAGTTATCGATCCTCTATTAAACACGTCAGTGTTGAGGGATTTAGGGTCATGTGTGTCTTAATTCATACCATTCTCTGGGAATAAAACAGAAGGTAACTGCAGGCTGTAGTGGCAGCACAGAGAACATATTTATGAGGAAAAGCAGCATTTTTTCAGATTCTTCATCAAAATAGCTATGGAAATATATGGCATATTAAAATATATGAAAAGACCTGAGACTTTTATTATAAGCAGTTTACCCTTGAAGAATTTCCCTAGATACTCAGGACATTCAAAAATTCAGAAATGATGCTGTAAATTTCAAGGTCAAGTTTAGAAAGTCCACACAATAGCCCAGGCGTGAAGAGCGATGACGAGCATTGTGCATGGGTTGTTGAATAGATTATACCCAGCCCTGTGTTGTACTCGAGAGATACCAACAAACTGTTACTATCTTGATCAAAAGTCAGGTACGACTACAAGTGACACCTGCTATGATTTCACCTTCCAAATACAGGCTAGGGAACTACTAGCCAGCAGAACTGGCCAAATGCAGCGGTGGCAGGCATAGTAATACATCAAGATGATGAAGACCTGGTAAAAGAGCAAATGGGATCTCCAGACACCAAGCAAGTAACTGTAATCAAATTATTCACTGAGTCAAGGTGCCTGTGAAAATAATACATGCTGCACCACACTGCAAAGGTGGAACATCCCACATATTTTGCGATCATTCCAACCTCGGGCTATGTTTTAAAGACAGAAAGGTCAGGCACTCATCTGACTCAATGCTGAAATCAATGGAGCAATCCTGATTGATGTCAGCTGAGGATCCTGCTAATGAAGACAGGGAAGTTTTCTGATTTACTTTTACCTGGGGAGCTGCCCTAACAAATAGCCTTTTACAATATAATGACGATGGGTATGCATATTCTGATACTATCACATAACATTAAACTGATGGCATCACTCTCCCAGCTGGCTACTCAAACTCGTCTGGAGGACCCTGTAACAATGCACCACATTTCAGATTGCAAGGCTGAACACTATTACATTACAGTTTCTGCTATTAAAATATTATGCTTGAAATTAATGCATTACACCTTTCAGACTAATGTTCTCTAAATCAGACTGAATTTATTCAGGGGTATTTTTAGGCAAAAATACATCCTCACAAGCAATGTAATGATCAGCACTTTTCCCCCAGATGCTCTAATATGGAATAAAGCCTATGCAGTAATTAATATTTATGAACTAAATGAGTTCCTGTTAAACCCTAAATCACAAATACACAGGATTCAAACTACAAAAATGCAAACCTAAACCAATATAATAAAAAGACACTTATACTAAATGTGAAGTTTGGCCAAGTTGTTATATATTGTTTTAGTAAACTAAAAATTAATAATCATGTTGGTCTGCAAACTTTTGCATTGATCTGTACCATTTCCATCAGCCACATACAACGGAGGAAGTCTCATAGCAGTACATTAGGGTATCTTTGAAATTTGAGCAGCAGGGCTCACTCTTCTATGGCCTTCAGTTGCCAACACTACCTTGTTTCCACTGCCACAAAAGTGCTTTCCCATATTGGAATTCAGAGACAGTATGGCGCACAGGAGGAAGCTCTTTGCAAAACAAACTGATATTTGATTGAACTTGTGTTCTAGGAGTAGATAGTTTTACCCGTTATTAAAAGTGATAACTATATACTGTTCCTGGAACATATATTCTGTATATATCAAGCAATTCTGAAGAAGAGTAAATAAAAAAACCCACTTTTTTATGCAGTGTTTTTCAACAGCAGATCTCAAAGTGCTTTATAAAATCTGCTGTTCTACATATAATACACTAATAAAAGTTAGAAAATTACAAATGTTCATATGGTGTCTGATGCTAGAAATATTTCAGCATCAGAAAGAAGCAATGTGATTTAGCAATCTAAGACAATTATTCAAGAGCTCCCATACGAATTCAGCAGGCTAACTTGAAGCACCCAGGTCTGAAAATGTGTTCCTTCTTGTGGGCATACCAGGATTCAAAGGAAGCAAGAACTTATTCAAGCAAAATGTAATAATGTCACCTCAAACCATTATTAATGTTCTTATTAGCATTTGCTTTTTCCTCCCCATTTCCAGATGGCATGGTATGGAGCACCTGCATCACGCCATCAATATCTTTGTTGAAACACAGGTGGAATGCTACATGGTGTGCCACAACTGGCCAGCTCTGTGAAGAGGTGTGTTTGGTTCCTTGATACAGTAAAAAAAAAAACAAAAACAAAAACAAAAAAAACCCACTTTTTCTCTCTCTTTTTTCCCATGGTTATTCAAGAAACTGCCCTAAACCTGATTATATTTGAAATGCAAGAACAGGAGGGAGAGGACAAAACATGAAATTTCCCCCGTCTTCAGACACAGAGTGCTGGTGAAAGTGCTCTTTGAGCTTGGTTCAGCACTGTTACAGCCAAAAGATGTGGAAAGAGAGTCAGCAGCAGGGCCTGTTAATGTGCTGAGAAGGAGGAAACATAAGCTAGAGGATAGTATGTTCTCCACAATAAATTCCAGCTTCACATCTAGTGCTATCTGCAGAGGCTCCAGGCACGGTAATCCACAGAATATGACAGATCCCACCAGTGGATTTCACATACACCAACAATTTGCCATCAGACATCATCCCATTTTGTTCACCAATATTGAAGGCATTCTACCAGATAATATTATGTATCTAATACCTCTAAGCTGTCTAGTATCCATTTTTTATCCCTCTTCCTCCTAAAAAATATAAGCCTGTTTATTTTTTTTCCACATCTATCCCATCTTCAGAGCATCAAGGAAAAGCAGAGCCTCTTGACAAAGTTGCAGGTAGAGTGAAATTATAAACTGAACAAAGAACACATCAGCAAGCTACAAGTAAATAATTTAACTTTGGGCCTGAGGCATTACCTTTTATTCAAAGAAGCATAATTGATAAAGAATGCTAGCGGAGTCATTTACAAAATGTTAACTATGCAACAGCAGAACATCCTGTTACAAAGGAAGGTAATTATTTTGCATACTAGAACCTCAAAAGTAAATAGATGAATGTACAGACTCTTAAATGATATCAGATTAATGGGTAGATGAAGGAAATTGGAGGCAGCAAAATCCTTCAAAATGTTCAGGCAAAAAAAAAGTAATGTTCCAGCTTGTTAAAACACACCTTTATTTGTTTTTATTTTCTGCATTATCTCATGTTCATTATTTCTGTGTTGCACTGGAGAGCCTCACTAAGTGTACAGACCTTATTTCTCCCCCTCATACAGGAAAGCATCTCTAGTCTAGGCAAGTGTTCAAGTAATAGCTTGTATTGAAAGCTGTATTATTTGTATCTCTAATCTGCACCTTTCCCTGCCTCTGGAATCTCAGCAGACAGAGTGGTGTTTCTACCCTGGTAGCTTTTCTGTCCTCTTCTTTAAATTAGCAAGGTAGGTAATTACTATATATCTTCTGTCTCCTTCTCTTCTCTGTCCCAGCTGGCTAAGTTAGTAACCTGTTTCTTTCTTCCACTGGAAATGCTTTTGGACACCTTTGCAAAGTAACATGACCAATATCAAGTCTATAAGATACTATCTAGACAGGAGAGTTTTCTTTGGAATACTCATAGCTCTAAATTGCTATGGATTTGTTGGTACTGCTAAAAAAGAACTCTGGAGTTCAGAGATACAACATCACTTGTCTGTCTGAAAAATAGGATGTTTACTCTGCCAGGAACCGCATGGCTGACCAGGAATTAATTTGGAATAATTTCCTGGACTATGCTGAGGAAAAAGACAAGCAGGACTAATGTAAGCAGCATAATTAATCACAGTTAATTGAATCTTTATTTATTTATTTATTTAAATTTAGTCTTATAGCTCCCATTTAAAGATAATAAGTGAATTAGCATTTTGCTTTTTGTTTGCTTCTGTTTTATTCAGAGGGTTTCTGCCTATTTATTCCCTCATGACTATGTATCCATAATGTAAGCCCTTAATTTCAGCGCTGCTAAATGCAAGTGAAGAAAATCACTTGCATATTTGTTCCATGATTAAAAAAAAACAGAACTAAAATTAAAAAACACACCAGTATTCTCTTATGAGATCATGTTCTGTTGAATGGCTGAGGGTAATGTAGAAGGGCAAGTCTTGGCATAGAAGCAATTGTGGAGGAGGTCAGTGTATGCCTCCAACATCTATTCTTGAGGTAGGAGATATGCTGGCGGAAGAAGTTTGGCGGGGAGGGGGGAATGGGAGCTCTCTTTCACTACCCTAATCTAATAAGGATGCATCTACCACAGACATAATTTAGAGCTTCTCACTAAGAGCACCAAGGAACGTGGTGCTCCATCTGTCAGCACTCCTAACAGCTCTCTGAGGCTGTCTGTCACACAGCAGTGTGCCTGGCCAACTGGCCTTTATTATTATTGTTATTATTTTTGCTGAAGTAACCTCATCAAAATCTTTTAATTGCTCTCTACAAAACTACTGCTGGCCTGTCACTCAGATTGGCTAATCCTTACTCTGGTCCAACCTGAAACTTAAATGGAAAAAAGGGAGGGGGGGAATTTACTCTTCGACCAAGGCTGTTATAGAAGTTTAAATCTACCTAACTTTAAGTGGAAATTCATGACCAAAGCATTCATGCACCCATAAATATAGTGGCTTTTCCATCCTCTCACTGCTCTCTCCCCATAAGACACACTAAGCAAGACAGTTCCTACCCAGCTTGTCCACAAAGAGAAAAGATGCCTTTACATGGTGGATTAGCTCAGTGATAAACATAAAGTGAGAGTCCAGTAATGCCCGAGTTTAGCATTCTCTATTGGATACAGAGGCAGAAGGCTCTCAGCTCTATTTTCTATATCATGGGGATGTGATAGAACAACAGCATTTTCATGGTAGGATGGCTGAATTTTGAGCACAGGATACTTGAGAGTGGCCTTTGAGGAGCTGCTAATGAAGTACTGATCTGAAGTACCAATGCACAGTCTATTAAGTGTTTTACTGTAGACTGACTTGCAGACAATGGGCATACTCAGACATACACATAGCTCTCTATACGTAAGTGCACATACTACCCACATCTGAACTTTAAGGGAAGAAAGTCATCCTGGATGTGACTCACTCCAGCCACCAAAGATGAATGAGGCTCATCATATTATGGCTAAATTCAAGAACCCTGCAAGCTTGGATAGCTGGAGTTGGCTCTGAGGAGACGCGCAGATGGGAGGCATCCTCCTCCACTGTCTGCAAGCGTTCTTACACTCGAAGCAGCAGCTGCTTTAGTACACACAAAAATACACACATCCTGCTCTGCAGAACAAAGAAAATAAAGGTCTCGGCAATGGCAAACCTTCCTGGTTTATATGCTCTGGGTGCCTATTACTTTCTGTGAGCCTGGTGCCCTGCAGGAGCATAAAACTCCACTTTACTTCCTGCAACTAATCTCTGTACTTCTCCTTCCTCCCCAGCCAAATTCTCTATTCGCTCAGCAGCCCCATTTTCAAAGTGACCTCTATTGCTGAAAAAAGCTTGTCTGAAAATGGAAGCACACATTTGTACAACTTACGGTATTTTTCCTACCTAGAAAACATTGTTATTTCATGTATCCAAACTGATTTGATTTTAAAACACTGAAGAGCCCTTCCTAGATGTTTTGTTTTAATACCGGCAAAAATAGTAATATGATATATGCGTTATGAAATATATAGAGACATACATACACAAGAGTATATTAAAATTGAAAGTTCTGATAATTTCTCTTATAAGAAATCAAAACAAAACATAGTAAGAAAACCTAATCAAAATATTCAACTTCAGATTTGAATTATTTTGCAATTCTTCTAGTGACAGATTAATAAAAATTGACACTTGCGTATTCTCACTGTCAAAAAAATTTCTCAAAGGAAAACTCTTTCATCAGCAAGTTTTGGCCAGGCCCAATACAGAGTATCACATTAGATTAAACCCTGGAAGAGCAGCAACTCCTATCAGTCAGAAAAAAAGGAAATCATGTTGAAGAAGTAATTTTCATCAAAAACTACTTTTCTGAGGAAAGTGTGTCCAAACAGTCAAAAAGCCTAACAAGCTACTGCTTTGCAGCTGGGCCAGGATGACTGCTCTGGCTGTGCTCCTTCATGGCTTAAGAGCAAAGCAAACACAAGAGCTTTTTTTAAACTACTTTGAAAGAAACTCAGTTGCTTTTCATTGTATGTCTGTATGCTAATAACTGAACATTTTTATGCAAGTTTGGAAATTTTGTGCTAGAGAATGACTGGCACCAAGTTAGAAAGACACAGAAAGCAATACAAATTATGGACAGAGAGTTCATAAGAGTACTGCACAGACAACAGAATGCACATCAGTTATTCTCCCTTATATCCCTAGACACAGCTGGTCATCACTAGGGATTACTAAAGCTATGACAGCATTAGACAGAGATTGACAGCTGTCTAGTCTGTTGTATAACTGAGAGGAGAAAACCAGCACGTGGGTTTGCTGGCTTCCAGCTAAAAAGAGCAGACAAACAACCCAAAGGGGTGTATGGTCATTAGTATATAGATGATGATTGACTGAAGCCATGTGAAACTTCCACAGAGAAACTCCTACATAACGCAGCATTGCCTTCATGATGCCTGGTTTTATTTTAAACTGGAAATACAGATTAAGCTTGCTGAAATATTTGTAAACTTAGGCTAAATTATAGAACAAGATTGGACTCAGTTATTGCTTCAAGCTTGAACTATATTTAGCTTGACAGGGCTGCACAGATTTTCAGCTCAAACAAATCCAAACTCACCTTTTGAGTTTTACATTGATTTTTTTGTTTGCTTAACACCAAGTTTTACAGTGAGTCTGAATAAAGACCGAACAAGAGAAGATATTTATAAATCTACATCAACAGCTGTATTACTCCACTGAGAGAACACTGGTAACTTTGGCATGGCCAGGAATCATCCATCCTCCCATGCACATGGGACTGAGTTCTGTCATGTTCTCCTTTTCAGAACAGCACTGTCCAGAGACAGGCCCACAGTGCAACACATTTGGAAAAAATTAAGCAACATGTACTTAAATATTGGTGAAATCTCATTTGAGACCAATGGGTATTCATAAACTTCTGCTTAATGAGACTCACTTCCTTTCATGCTTGCTATCCCAAGTGGAGGGACTCAGGATCCTTCCTCTATTGGAAGCCTTTCTCCCACTCTATCTCCTGTGACTATGAAGAAGCCTCAGCAGATTAGTCATACAAGGATTATATTAGCAAATATTCCTCACCCTCCACAATCTTCAACATACTTATCCTGTTCCCTGCAGGACTGTCTGAATATCTGATGAGGAGGGGAGATATTTCCTTGAACTTAGTGGGAGTATTTTGAGGATAACCTTAACTCTGACTAGCCTTATTTTATATTTGGCTTTGACATAACTGTGATATCTCCCAAGGATGGGTATGTACTCTAGACATGACCTTGTCTCCATTGTGGACTACCACAAATGCAAGTGTCCATTTTTTTTTTAAACTGACAGTCTTTGCACTTGAGCATAATTTACAATTGAAAAAAATAGCTTAGAATTCCATATACTTGCATAGCCTCTCTAGTCCTTTGTGTTTTACTAGAAAACTTAAACACCTGTTTTAAAAATTTCTTAAGTGCAGGAACTTCCATGAAGCACTCCAATACTTGCTGTCAGTGGTCTCTGTCACTAATCTGACACCTTTTGTGTTCTCCCACTGGTATCTTGCTCTATAATCACACCTTCAGACACCAGTTTTCTTCCATGGAACTATGGCCCATTTCCCAACATATGTAAGTTCAGGCACCTTTCTTTGTGATGATCTCAGAGCTACCCAGCTGAAACATCGTGGTCAGAATTATTATTGGGGTGGATAAAAACACAATCAAACCATACATAATACATACACCTGATGGATTAACAAACATTGTCATCAGTAACACTGATAATATTTTGTCCTGGCTGATGTTCTCAATAGTACCACCTCAAATCAAGTTGCCACATGCTCATCATTTCTTTCTGATTCAGATCTCTTGAATTAGAGTGCATAAAAAAAAGGAGTGGCAGGAGGGGACACAGATTGCAACACAGCAAATTTCCAATGTTGGGGAAGAAAAAATCACCATGAGAGTTGTCAGACAGTGGAAGAATTTGCCCAGACAGACTGTGGAATCTCCATCTTTGGAGATGTTCAAAGCTCAACTGAACAAGGTCTTGAGCACTGACCCTGCTTTGAGCAGGAGCTTGGACCAGAAGCTCCCCAGAGGTCCCTTCACACCTCAATTATTCTACAGTTCTATGAAAACACCCTGTGGAATTTCCTGTGCTGAGAGAAACAGCAGCAAAACTGAGAGGAAACACAAAACTCTTGCCATTTATTCATTTTTAATTTTTAGTGAGTTTTGCATTAATTACTCTTAAGAGATGTCAGGAATGCATAGAAACATAGTACCTACAATGCTAAAACAAGACTCCTCTTGACCAGATACTGCCACATCTCACAGCCTAATAGAGTCATTTCTGTCACTGAGATTTCACTCCTGTCTCAAGTCCCAAGTACCCTCTCTCTGTAAACATCTGATACATCTGAGGATAAGGCAGACCACATTTCAGTGGAGTTAAGTCTTATAGCATGTCCTTACTGATCCAAAAATCTGAACAGATACTGCATCATCTAATCTAGTCCAGGGCAAATGGCATGGAAATATGCAATGGTAAACCTCTAGGGAAACTGAAGGCTTTTCTTGATGGAAAGTGCTACCTGCCTATCTGTGTATTCATTTACTGCTCCAGACATCATAGGACTCAGAGGAAGTTAATAGATTTATTCTCAGTTGTGATTAAACCACAAAATGAATCCAGGTGCCCTGACAAGCCTTCTAGTTGAAGTAACTCAAATACAAACTTGATCACAAAATGAAGTGTTTTTATTTGTATGGAAATACTAGTTTGAAATATGGACTGGGAAGAAGTGCTATCTAAACTCAAGCCAATGTTTTTATTTTCATTGATTTATATATATAATTGATTATTATATTTATTCATTTCATTTCAACATGCCAAGTGCAATCTGTGCTAACTGCAACTCACTTGGCATTTTTCAAATGCAACTTTTTTCTCTTATGTAATGCTTACTTTCAGTAGTTACATTTGCAGTTACAGAATATGTTATTTTAGTAGAGGCCATACCCCAAATGACTTGAATGACATTATTCATGAATTCTTGCAAAATGGCTAATTGATTTGGTCACTGAACAAAAGGGACTGTACATTTATTTTATTTCCACATAAATTCTTCCTGTTTCTAATATATTCAAAATAATATTCATTATAATCATTAAAGATTCCTGCAGCACAAGGAACCATTCTCTCCAGCACAAAGAGAGGAGTCTGTCAATGATCTGCATTATGATGAAAATACAGCTGTTCTATTTTACGGGGAAAAAAAGCCTTTTCTTTAAAATTTACTATATTAAGTAATATGGTGTTTGTGACTATAATTCTTTCCCTATGCACTGTTTTCATTCAGACATTATTGACTTTCTTGGTAATTACAATCCATGGCACATCCATTTGCACTACAGTGGTGGCACAGGTAATTTATAAAAATCAAATCTAAAATGCTATGGATAGTCAAGAGGCAGACATGAATCATGTTTCATGCAGTTGCAGAATTTCCTCTGATTTATTAATTAAAGATTTGCAGTCAGACCTTTCTTACTTTCATAACTTAATGAGGAAAGCACAAAGGAAATATGAAAGTTCAATGACTGATTTTCTGAGAAAGGTCTTCTGCCAATAATTTAAGAAGAGAGGCACAAGGAATTTCACAGTCTAACAGAGAAGACTGCAGAACGTAATATTCTGAAGAATAACATTGAAAAGTATTGATGTGGAACAAACAGAAGACCCTAATCATTTGCTTTGGTTTATAGCAGTTAGGGGAGGCTTATACAGTTACTAGCTTGTATTAATTGTATTAACAATTATTATTATTGTACTAACTTGTATTACCTTGCCTTTCTACTGTTTATCTTTTGTTCCTTGCTTGTCACACAGTTGTGTGCTATCAGTTGAATTAGGAAAATAGGCTCAGCACTGTCCTTCTCTCACCCCAGTTGAGCCAACAAGAAATTCATCACTGAATTTATCAATAGTAGACTTGGGACAACAGTGGCCAGGGTTTTGATAATCTCATCTTTGAGAATACATTTCAAGAAGAGCCTTTGGAGAGATACGAATATACTGTCAATATATGGCTCAATTCTGATTTCACTGATACCAGTATAAATAATTCCACTGAAGTCAATGAAGCAAAACCAGGGATTACAGGAGAAATTCTTCAGATTTACGCGAGCATAAAAGGTCCATTTCTTTTTTCTCAGTGATACATTTATTCCACTGAAGATTACTGTAGGTTCTGTGAGACTCTGCGTCCAAGGACAATATTCATTCCATTTGTGTTGGAAGCTGCAAATACAGTACTCATCAGATATGCCAATATGGGATCAAAAGAGAAAGCAGAGTATGTACAGTGCTTTAATAGCAAATCTGACGATATGAAGATCTGGAGGAGCACTGATTAACTCATAATTTCATTTAAGAAATAGCTTTGATTCTGCATTGTTTAAATAAATTCATTTAACATTATGACACCCAGCACACATTGTAATCAGCATTCTTTAGACATTATGAAAAGAAGGCTGTCTTGAATGCTGCAATTTTAAAGCACATGCACTGATCTCAATAGCTGATGGGTAAAAACAAATAATTCATGCTTCTGAAAGTTTCTTAGAAAAGTAGTTACCAATGTTAATACTTCATTAATCACCTTGTATGTCGTTTTCTTCCCTTCTCTCCCAGCCATCAAGTAGGATTTCTGGAGAAAGTAATAAAATTAAGTGTTAAAACCTATATCATCGTCAATGACTTGCTAAACATATGAATGTATATGTTGATAAATGCAGTAAAAAAGGAAAGATGGAAACAGCACTCAAAATGACATGGTGCTAATGAGCACTGAACATTGTTAGAGGATGCCAGTCATCTAGCCATCTGCTGAAGACAGACAAAAGAACAAACACGGTTAAAGGGAACAAAAGACTTTGAAAATTAATGGTTCACTCAACTCTCATCTGAAGTTTTTTATTGCAGGAAATACTTTGTTAAGAGTCTGTTGAGACCCTGGATCCCAAACTTTGTTTTAACTCTCGAGGACCACATTTCAGGTAAATACCAAGATAGGAAATAAAAAGTGTTTGTTGTTATTTTTAACTCTTTTGTGATGGATGAACACAAAAGTGCAGAATGATTACAATGTCAGAAAAGAAGCATTACTGCTAGAACACTCTTTTTTAAAAATGTTCCAGAATAACTAGGTCTCAAGGATAGAATTAGGAGGATAAAAGGCAAATAACCTTATCTAAATAAATTTTTTTTGAATTCTAACAGAACCTTGAAGATTGTCTCCCACTTTCATATTTACTTTTAAAAAACTACAATAGGTTGCTTTTATATCTTTTAACAGGGGACCTCAGAAGGCAAAATAATAAGAGTTTTACTGGTTTTGGGTTCTTTATAACAAAGAATACTGGAAACATTTTGTTACTGATTTTGGCTTGTTTTACACTGGAAATTTACATCTGCTCTACTCAGGTCTTCTGGAAAAGTACCTAACACATTGGTCCAACTGGAACATCATGAACACCAAAAGCTGACACCTTCAGCAATTTGAAGAGGAAGACATTTTTGGGGTCTATGCATTAAAAATTTATTAAAAAAACAAACAAACAAGAAAACAACAGCACATTTAGAAAGCAGTGTGGTGGCCTCAAAGATTAAAAATTCCAGCTTGTTTCTTGCAACTTTCCTGCAATTTTGTACGCAAGAGCTTTAAAAATTCCTTCTCTCATTCCTCATACTGGGAAAAGATTTCTAATGAAAAATACACTTTGAAATCCACAATATTCATATCTCAACCAAAACAAAAAATTGCAATAGATTCATCCTTTTGTCAAGAATTTTTAGTTAACTGAACAGCAAAAACAAACCCACTGCCATATTTTTCAATTAAATTCACAAGTCAGTTGGAAGGTCTCACTCTGAACAAGCTGATAGGCATGACTGGCTGACAAATTATCCTGATGAATTGACCAGAAGTTGTAAGTACCCTGCCAAAAGAATAGCCTTTATACCAGAAAACACTTCTGTTGGGAATCTAAGGAGACTCAGGGACTCTAACTTGGTTTGAACTCTAAAAGGCTATGCTCCTAGTAATCCAAAGCAGATATATAAAAATCATATGACACTAGTATTATTATTATACACTTTCTGGACAAGAAGATGTATAAATACGACATAAGGTCCCCACTAGACAAGCCTAGACTCTTATAAAAAAGCATTTGAGACTAACAACACTCAAACTTCTTGGTCCGTGTGCTATTGCACTAGCACTCTGCTTAGCCAAACCTCTATCTCCTCATTAGGATCTCTTCATTCCTCACCATAGCTTGGGGTTCTTTTTATGTCCTCCAGACATATCTTCTCATGTCCTGTTTGGCACCTCACCTCAGCTATTTACATTGGAAAAGCACAGAGACAGCTGGCTGATGGATTCAGAGAACCTCCTACTCTAGTTAGAGAACGTAATTTTCTCCATAAAACACATTTTTCTTTTTCATACCAGCCTATAGCTTTCATAATGACCTTGCCTTCTGCAGACAAACAAGATTTCAGAAATGACCACTATCACAGAAGAGCCTGAACGGGTACAGAACAGCGCCCACAGATTTCTGACACAACACAATAATCCAAATTCTCACTAAGATCTAGACCAGACATAAGGTTCATGCCATGATGGATTATTGCCATTGACTGCCCATAGTTTTATAGGACTCAGTGTGCCACATCACTAGTCCTTGCTTTTCCATTACGTTTGATGTTTTATCAGGAACATCCTGATGTCTCCTTGTTAGATCCTCAGCTGTCTTCTCTCAGATGAGGCTTGGCACACTGTAAGGGTATGAAGCTGCTCTATTTCATTACTTCATCTAAGCAGCAAAATAAATTATATGTGAATTTATTTCTGTCTCTAACTTAGGAATATTTCACTTACCCTTTTTCTATATCAGGAAGATTCAGGTTCCTCCTATGCAAAAACTAATGGTCTCAGTTCAGCCTGGCAACAATAATGGTCAAGTATATGTGCCATATAATTTTGCCCCGTGACTCTAGAGGAATAAGGGAATAGGATGGCCATAGTCACAGCAATACTTCAGAGTTTAAATGGAACATCACATCACCTTTTCCAGAGGTGATTCCTCAGTGTCTGTCTGAGCTGAATCAACCAAAGGAACGTGTCACATCTGCAGAGTATCTTACAAAATAATCACTGCTAGGAAAAAAAATCTCAGAGCCAACATTTCCATCCTTTCACTGATCTTTTAACAAAAAAAAAAAAAATTGCAAGCACCCCAGTCATAGAAAATTTCTGCTAATGCTGCCAGTTCAACTCCTTCAAGAGCATGCATTACAATACAGTGTCTAATTATATGATCAGGCACCAGTATTCCTATGCAGAACACATGGGAGGCTTATTGCCCACATTTTGGTGGACTTCTATTGACGCAACAAAAAGTACATCTTTGGCTGCCAAATGCCAAGTATCTTCCTAGTTGAAGTATCCAGGTGCCATAACTTGTGAGTGAAATAGGTACATGTTTATTATTTTTTAACAAGCACAAAGTAATGTAATTTCCTTCAACCACGTTATTGAAAAAGATTGAATCATGTTATCTGAAATTTGCACACAGCAAACACACAGACACACAGAAACAGCCTGAGGCAAACACTCAGCCTGGAAAATTTCATTCCTGATTCAAATATGGCAAAGTTATAAGCAACTGAAAATGGAATCTCATCATGGAAAGTGTCAGCCTTCCTTAACTGTAGGCGCCACTACTATCAGTCTATTGTGTTTGAAAAGTTTCTCTGAATGAACATCATGGCTGAATCTCTCGGTGTTTGTCTGCCTGTCTATTCAGGAGGCAAGTGTTCTGAAGCACCATCAAAATCTTCAGACACAACGAACCCTGGTTTACACATTTAGAGACTGTAGTTATGGTTTGCTTATATGAAATCCTCAGTGACAATATTGGCTTAAACTATTGCCAATCGACTGCCCCACCATAGCACAGTGACCTCTTTCTTTGCTGAGACAACTGTTTCTGTACCCAGGACAGGACTTTTAAAAAAAGAAGCTATTTTGGTCATGTTATCTTTCAGTTGGCTCAGTTGTGACACAACTTGGGGAGGGGGAAATGCTACCAGACCAAAAAACAAAGTTGTATAATTAAAGCCTCCAACTAATTTATAATGCAAAACCTCAGCCTGAAAGAACTATTCCTACCCCCTCTAATTTGAGCATGTGATTGAGCCAGCTGTGTTAAGCATCCCTGTGCAGGAGACTCCAGAGGGCAGGTCATTACTGATGGGTGTTCACTCCCTGTTCCTGGGTCCGTGGTGGTCTCAAGCAATGGCACTTCTTCATAACCCCAGGCATGGACTGACTGTTAGCCCAGGCAGCGCTGGATAATCACCATGTTCCGGTTACTTTCTTATACCCCTTTTTTCCCCACTTATGACAGCAATGTTATGAATTCCAGACAGCCCTATGCTCTCACAATTATATTTTCACAAGTATCAAAGGAAAACAATAAGCATAGGAATCCAAGAGCAGAAACAATGTGGGGTTTTTTTTTTCCAAACCCAGTAACCAATTTACGTGCAGAATAGAGGCAACCAACCCACATCATGCAAAATAATAGCACAGATTAAATTTAAAGTTTGGGGAATCTACAGGTTTCACATTTTTCTTGTATATTTAATATACTTAAGTTAACTCTAAACATGAATTAATTCTTTATTATTACAATTACTAGTTTATTTTGAATCATCTTTTTTTCCTGTATTGTAAAATATTTTTAAGACACAGTACACTGGAACTTGCCTATGTTGAGCTTTGTTACGGAGTCCACATTATTCAGGGAAACAGAGCTCACAAGTAGGACAAGAACATCCTAGAGTAGGAAATAAGACTGCCCCACAACACAGTGGCTCTTTTCCTGGTTCCTTTAGCAAAGTACTATACAACAACACACACTGGGCCCTGCCTGCAAACTATAGCAGATATATAACTGCATGGCTTTCACCTGCTCCTTGAATCTTGCACAGTCTTTTTGGTAAGCCTGAAGTAGAGGTGTCCCACAAATACCAGAGAATTTGGCCCCATGCACTTTTAACTATCCAGTTTTTACATGCCTTCTTCTCCAACTACTTTTATCAAAGAAAGGGTACCACAGCCTGCCACAGTCACAAGTCACAGCACAGTTACAGTTCACGCAGGCCTTACTCTTCTATCTGCCAAAATAATCCTTGAAAAAGGTCAGTTTGGCAACCAAGTAACATGAAACACAAGCTGCTATAATACCCACTGCTTCTGTAATACAGGCAGGAGAACATACAGGGAGATACAGGAGAATACATACAGGGAGATACAGGAAAAGGGAAAATATCCTTAAAACAAGAACCAAGAGAAGAAAGAGATTTTGGCTAGCTGACTGCTTGTGGTATTCCAGAGGCAGATATTCAGATGCTCTATTGGTAGAGATAAGTATGTAGGATACTTAGGCTGGGAATAAACAGATATTGGTACACCTGAGTCTATTTACAGTGTTATCACATCTCTGCTTTTGCAATTTTGATGATGTCTTGTCCAAGAGTGTCAAGCTCTTTATTGGCATGGACCTATCTCATTTTTCTATCTTCCCTTTTTCCATAATGAACATGTTCTGTACCTGGCAGACTTTCATTATAATAATGGATAAAATATTAACATGCAACTTAAGCAGTGACATGAAATAAAGCTGGTATTTTTCTGCCTTCAGAAGATCAAAATATTTTGGTTGGAATCTAACAGCTAGCAAATTGTTCTGTAAAAATGAGGCTCTGCAAAAGATTGTCTTCATACTCTTTTAGTTGACTCATCTTCTGCGTGCTAATCACTGGGGATGAAATCCTGGCCTTGTGGATGTACAAAGCAAACTTCCCTCTGATTTCAATAGGGTCAGGATTATATCCTTGTTGTTTTCTTGTTTGCAATCTGCAAGGATACTGCACCATCTGCAGCCACCTGTAGCAGCTTTTTTCTTTCCCTGATCTCTGTCCACATAGTTTTACAAAGTCACACCCTTGTGGATCCAACATTCAGGTTTTGTATCTCAATAAACAAACAGAAAAGGGAAAAATCTAGCTAGTACAGACTAGTACAGACCTAATTTTCAGAAACCGAAACAAATCAAATAAGCAAGCAATGGGAAAACAAGTAGAAAACAAGAACAGAGAGAATGGGAAAGATAGATGTTCTGCAGCAACCCAGGGTTAAGTCCTGGATTTTCAGTGCTGCTACACTGAGTTTCTCAGTACCTATCTCTTAGGTATTGTGTACCCTACCACATAATTCGCAGCCTCCGATTAGGCACCCAGGCACTTACAAAACCTTGAACCTCAAGATCAGAGTGTTCAGCTGGGCTGTGAAAACCTTTGGTTCATTATCTTTATCCAGAGTGCACATTTCCCACCATACTGACAGCTGATCTTTCTTCCTTGCGTGCAAGCTCTTCAAATTTCTTTCTGTATGTAGATTAGATATTCCATGGGCTACAGAGAGGCAAAAAATGCCATATCTTCATGCATAGTACATTCACAAAAGAGGCAAATGCACCGGTTTGTATGCTTACAAGTAGATAATTAATTTATGCTAATTGAAACAGCTTCCATAGAAGAAATTGAAAAAAGTCCTACTGCTTGAAAGTGCCCTTGTGGTTAAGGAACTTGCCAAGGACAGAGAGAGACCATGATTCCTGTCCTTGTTCCAATCTACTCCTCCAGGGAAGAGTTTTCCAGTTGGGTTTTCCACACTCTACTTGTGCACTCCAGTCTCTGTAACGCTGGCTGTCACCACCATTCCCTCTTCTCTCCTTTTTTGTTCTGAGAATACCTTCTTGTTCACCCCTTTACGCTGCTGAGACTGACAAGTGAGTCCACTGCTTACCACAGCACAAAGTTTTCAAGTACAACCAGTTACAAAAATTGAGGCGCCCTCCTACATCAGGTGGAAGCGGGTGGCCAGGGGACAGGTGCTCACAGTGGTAGCTGGCCAGCAAATGCTACAGCTTCATCTTTGGCAGCAGTGCTGGGTAAGGAGCTATTTCTTCTCCCTGGCTGCTTATCCTTACCCCTACTACTTCTTGCTCTGTGCCAGGATATGTTTCTGTTCTGCCACACGGTGAACCAGACAACAGAGCTTACCCAGATGAAAAAATGACCTTTTTTTCTGGTTTGATTTTCAGTTCGGAGTCAGTAACAGGGAAGTATGGATAAGCCACCAAGGGCATAGATAGGACAGCAACTGCTTAACTCAGCACCATTGCCAAAAACTGCCCATGAAAGCATACCCAAAGGGGGTGGTCCAAAGCCACCCTATCACCAAAAGGGTTGTTCCAGCCCCCCATTTTGTGCTAGTACTAGTAGGCTTAGTGATGTGCTGGATCTGGGGACTGACTTACTCTGCAGAACCACCAGGGAAGCATCAGAATACATCCTTTCCATAAGGTTTAAATCAGTTTAAACCAGGTATGATACCCAAATGCAGATGAACCCAAATCCTTTTCTGGATTTAATCCATCCTTACCCGACTCCTCACAGCTTATCCTTATAACAACAGAGCTGCAAATCAGAAAGAACAAGAGTGACAGAAACAGAGATTTGGCTTATTTGGCACACTTTATCCAAAAAAAAAAAAAAAAAAAAAGAGAGAGAGAGAGAGAGAGAGAGAGAGAGAGGATAAAAAAAGCTGTAATCTTCTATAATTGCATCTTTCTTACCCGTGTGGCAAGAATATATTTCCATACCCTACAATTTTTAAAAACAACTTTCACAAGAGATTCTAGGCCAATTACAAAATGCATGATATTTTATGAGTATCTAGAATCCTGTCATACCAAACAAAAACATGTAATTGTTAAAAACACAACTGTCTCAATTTACTCCAAGTCTTTCAGAGTAAATAGTTGCCTAGCTTTGCTCCAGAAATACTAACTTTTTTTCATGCAATAGCTAATGTTAATATTTGCATGCACCACCCAACACATACAAATAAGCAGAGCAACACGCCAGTCAATAAGACAATTTTCAGAGATACCACATGTAAGGTATAAACTTAGCCCAAAGGACGCTGCAACCCCACAAGGCATGGGTTATGTCAGCCACTCTACCTTCTTAGGGAAAGCCCTGGTGACCTACCAGCACTCTGCTGAGGCCTGAAAGAACAATTTTTTCCAGCATCTCCAGGGAACAGGTATGAAGCACATCTCTTTGAAAAGCACTTCAGTAGATGTCCATCTGTACCCTTCTCCCTTCTTCTGCTCTTCTTGAGGCTTCCCGTTCCAAACATTTGAGATAAGTTCTTCCATTTTCTCCTCCCTCCTCTACTAGCTGTGGCATGTCTCTGTGAGCCCTTCTTCCTCTCTTTGCTCAGCAGATGCACAAGTATCTTCACTTGCAGAGAGGTAAGCCCTGGTTTACAGTGGTACTTTTTCATGGGTTTCACTGTGAAACAGCTTCTGTGCTTAGTTAGCTGCAGAGATCCTTGAGGTTACAAGCAAAATGCTAGTGAAGCACTTGCCATACCTCAAAGTAGATACAGCAAACTAGCAGATTTTTCCTGCCAAGAGACAGTTTGCATAGCTTTCCAAAGGGACTAGAGGATCAAGACTTTAAACAAGCTGGTCTCTAAGACACTACTTTAAATGAAATGAACTGCTATTTTTGCACTTCTCTCCTGTACCATCAAAGACTTGCTACTATTTTACAGCTTTTCCCTCTCTTTTTGTTTCTGTCTCAGAGGCAAGCTTCATGGCAACTCCTGCTAAATTTATTCTATGCCACCAAACCTGTGCACAGTGCTACCTCCTCTCCTGCACGTGGCCAAGTACAGAGGCAGATGATAAACACATACACAGCCAAAACCTGGCAAGCGCATGCTCAAGTTTTTGCCAGCCACAGAAATTAGAGATTGTTTCTTCATTTGGCTTTTCCCATGACCAGCTAAAAGTTCTGAGAATACACTGGATCATTTTCTAAGAACTAAGATACGTGGTTCCCAAAACTGCCAATGCAATTCTTCCTGCTCTCTCTTTCCTACCAAAAATCATGAAATTAATAATAATAATCAGTAACTGCATTATGGCTCTTTAAGTCATCATGAAAAACTTTTCTTAAGTAAGAGAGTCTTCTTTGGAAAATATAAAGGCAGAGATCCAGAGCTGTTTCTCCAGAATATGCTTATCTCAGGCTGCAGGGCAGAAGGTGGAAATTCTGGGGAAGTGCTGCTATGTGCTGACTCTGTTCTCATGCTCTTCTCTGGTCATCATCTCTGGCCCAGTGTCAGGGACACGCTGCTAAGCTAGATAGCCAATCAGGCTAACTAAAGCACAGCCACATTTATGTTTTCATATGGTCTCTAGTACTGAAATAACTGAGTATCTCAGAATTGTTAGTGTATTTATGCCCATTACGTAAGGATTACCTTACATATTTTTACTCTGATTTTATGGAGTGGGAACTGGAACACAGGGAGGTTAAGCAATTATCTGAAGGTTACCCCAAAGGTCTATGGCAGACCAGGCTCTCCCCAGAGATCTGAGCTCTCCCCTAGAGCTACTGAACTATCCTTCCTATTATCTTGCTCAACTTGGGGGTACCTTTCCTTACTTTATCAAACAAGATGCCTGACATATTTATAACAGGGGGTAACAAAATGCAAGACAATATTAATTATGCATCATGGCAATGAAGAACATGAGGTCTCCAATCAACCTTTGCTGTTTCCACAAGGTAGAAGGGGTTCAATTTGTGTGATCAGAAAGGATGAGGGAAGCAATGAAGAAGAGTCTGCACCCCATGCAGAACTTGGACTGGCATCCTTTTTCTGCAATTGGCAGATATCTGTGAGTCCCTTTGGCAAAACAGATCTCATCTATCTCTTCTTAAGTCCACCTACAGGATGACAACCTAAGTTTTTCTGTCAGTTCAAATGGCAGTAGCCTACATTATGGTCCCACAGAGTGGACCTTAAATACTTGATCTTGATCTCAAGATAAGCCTACAAAATACATCACTTGAAGGAATTTGCTTTTGATATACTTTCTTTAGCAGCACTCCGTTACTTCAACCTCAACCACACTATTTCAGCAAAGTCATATT
Organism: Dromaius novaehollandiae; assembly: GCF_036370855.1. Lineage (NCBI taxonomy): Eukaryota > Metazoa > Chordata > Aves > Casuariiformes > Dromaiidae > Dromaius > Dromaius novaehollandiae. The sequence goes on along the minus strand of NC_088098.1, from coordinate 96,570,124 downwards.
CTCCAATCTGAGCTAAAGCCAAAAAGAAGATTCCCCATTGCCCTTACTTTAGCCTGATTGCCAAGGGAATTATAATATAGTCTAACCACAGGGTCACATCCAGCTTTGAAACAAACCTGCGGTTCCATTTAGTGAACAGTGTGCCTCTGTTCCAGACTGAGTCAGGCTGCGCAGCAAGAATCTTTCCTATAAGACCTTTTTCTTTGTCATAGAAGTTGGAAGAGAGGACATACAAGTTCACTAACATAAGGACAATTAACCACTTAAAGACTACTAACACATTTCTGTGAAAGCTGAGGGCTGAGCCAAGAAAAACAATACAGATTTAGATGCCTTAGTCAATCAAATGATGACAATGAGCCAACTGTGTGGTAGGGACATGGAAAAAGGCAAATACTTACATTGTGCTGCAGATAGCACTAATATCTCCCTCTCAGATATGGTATATAGTTTATCATCAACCATATTTAACTGAAACACACACAGAGAGGGGCTGCTAGAGGAGATCTGAGTAATCAGATCATGTAGAAAAAAGGAGATTAAAGAGATGGGCCTCTGTAAGCTTAGCGAAACAAAGGCTAAGAGTAGATTTAATTGTTTTCTGTAAACATATCATAGAGGTAAAAACCAAGAGGAGAAGAACTACTTAGGCTAAAGAACAATACTGGTACAAGAAGAGATATAAATACACTTCGCCATAAATAAATTCAGCAACAACTTTCTAAAAGGTAAAGTGAAACGTATCTTGTTTTGAGAAAGGACGTGATTAATTTATTAAAAGGATAATATGGTCTGTCTGCATGTGATAGGAGGGAATAGCACTCAGTGATCCATGCCACTTCCCTATGACAGTCATAGTTAAAGTAGTTGAATCCTGCCTGGAAAATTGCATTCAATCCCTACTGCTGTTAGGCGATTCCTTTAGGATGCAAGGCAAGCTACTCCAACCAGGCTTTTCACGAATTCTCACAAATTGCACTCACCAATTGCTTCTTCTTCATTTTTGTAATTTTTGGGGACCTGCCTGGTTCCAATTTGCAGATTTGAGAAGCACTTACAGCTGCAATGGAAGTCACCAGGAGCTGGGCTTTGAAGACATAAAATACACTCATATGTCAAGCACTCAGAAAATACAGGCCCTATGTCAAGGAGGGCAAGCAAAGTAAGTGGCTGCATGTAGCTTCATGCCTTTGCATTGGTGTTTCCATTGCTACAATGCAGACCAGCCCTGAAACCACAAAAGAAAAAAAAAAAAGAAACACTTTGTGATACTAAAACAGTGTTTGCACTGCACTCAAAGGCGAAGGCTAAAAAAAGTTGTCAGAAAAAACTAAATTTTAAAAACTAATGTTGTGAGATCACACTTTGAACAGCATGCAGTGAATCAGGCTTGGGTCTGCATACCAAATAGGAAAGGGGAAAAACAAACTATTGAATTTCTGCTCTTTCAACGTGCACAACTGTTCTGTGCACTGAACAAGGCAGAAAGCGGGGGGGGGGGGGGGAGAACAGTGCGCTATCATGTAATTAAAGACTGTATTATGATGATCGTTAAATACTAACATGAATGAGCTGGCTGCTGTTACTATGTAGGACTGAATGCAAATTATTTTTCTTTTCAAATTCTGCCCTAACTGGGGAGAAGAGTGCAAAACACCAGTCCCACTCTTCTGTATTCCATATGGCTTTGCTTTCCCTTTGTAGCTCTTACACCTCCTTCTGTTTAACTGTCCTTGGATACTTTATCTTTCTGCCTTTGAGAAATAATGCCTCCAAGAGATGTAGCTAATAAACTTTATCTTGTAATTGTGTATGCTCAGCATTGTAACATGGTAAAGAAGAAAGGGGTTAGAATACTATGTGAACACTGTTCACTCACAAAAAGATCTGTGAAGCATTATCATTTGTTCTCTTTAACCTTTATAAAAAAATAAAGATTAGAAATAAATCTCTATAAAAGCCATTTTCACCGCATGAGATTCAAAGAGCTTTTAGTTGCCAACTGGGTTGCCTGCAGGCTGGACAAATTGTGTATGGGTTTTTATTTTATTTATAAATTTAATTCTTTAAGAGCTAGCATATATGTCTGAGAATATGCCACATTTAGGTTGAGAAAGTGAGAAACGCTTTTCAGGGAGATTTTTATTTAACGCAGTCAATGGTGGGAGGGAGGAAAGATCCCGTATGGTGCATTTTTGTCAATGTTAAAAAAATAAAGGAGGAAAAAAAGAAAGACAGTGAAGAACACACACACACACAGACTGCCCGATCCAAGCCATTAAGTCTCTCCATACCTATTGCAATGGCACTCATTTATTTTAAATGTTTCGCTCTATTTGGCATCCGTTCAAAATTGAGTCAAGAAATAATGATCTGATCTTCAGAGATGCTGAACGCATGACTCTTGGTGAACTCAGTGCCAGCTGTTGATACTCAGTACCCTCTGAAAATCAACATAAAACACCAACCCACTGAAAAACATGAATTCATGTATGAAGAATCTGCCTGAAGAAAGAAGGATATTCATTTTTTTTCAGTTAGTTAATCTGGAAGATGATGTCTCGCTGTTTTGTTTTGCAACATAGATCTGCTTTAAATAAAGAAGCAATTCCACCCTAAAGTGGGGTTATTTCAATCTGTTTTCTAATAGATTTGTCCACCAGGCTTCTCATCGGAGACACTTAAAGATATTTCCAATGTTTATTTATTCTTTGTAGGGTGAATTAGCCTGTGACAAACCAAAGCTTGTTTCAAGAAAAAATTCTTCTGTCATAGAAATTGTTCAGGTTTTCATTAAAAATCCATTTTTCAAGTATTTAGCTAGTTCAGTAGAGCCAGAGAAAAAAAATAAAGGGAGAAAGAACACAGAAGAAAAGCATACAGGCTAACTTGAACCAGAAAAAAGCTGACAACCCTCCTCTTAAGTCCACCAAAAAGGCAAAGGGCACAAAGGTCTACTCCCTGTAAAGTGAACTGTGAAAAATAAAGACAGGTATCTTGCAGAAGACAGGGGAAGGGGGACACATGGATCAGGAAGAGAATACTTGATCATAGATAATAGAATGGATAACAAATTAATAAAGTATCTTTGTCAAACAATCAGAGATGCATCTGTTCTTTGGATGTTGGTACTGCACTATAATTGAGGGCACAAAATAAAACTGTTAGCATCCATTTTTTTTTTACCCTCTGTATTAAAAACAGCAAAAATCAAGACTAAAAATGCTTCCGCTGTCTCCACAGAAGAGATGAGCTGAGTAGGGAAGAGTAGGGAATTCCAAGGGAAAGGAGAAAGCTCCAAACCTCAGGACCCTTCACACAGGTTGCTTCTGGCTATAATCTCTTCTTTTTTTCCTCCTTGGTGCAAGAGTAAAAGACAGCTAGTGTGAGCAGCAGGGAGAAACAGAGTGGCTGGAATAGTCATTTTTCAGCCACAAGGCAGGTTGTGAGCTAGCAATTAAGTTCATCCCACTAGTTTATATGTCTCATAACATGGGAAAATTAAACCCTTTTTCTTTGCTTTCCCTCCTCTACCTTTGCCTACTCATTCGTCTTGAACCTTATTCTTCTTTGAGATTTTTTCTTTTGCCATCACAAACATTCTTTCACTACTTGCCATTCCACTGCACCTGTTACAGACCATAAAGATCTCTGTACAACAAATTGACAAATCTGTCCGTTCAGTGATCACTGCTACTGCCCAGTGAGTTGGGGTAATATATCTTTTTAGCAGATGGATTTGTCATCCAATACTGTAACAGTATAAGAGCAGCAGAGGCAGCAAGCCTGCAGGCACCGAAACAGTAGCAAAACCTAAATTGAAATAAAAAAGGTAAAATTGCAACAATAGGGAGGATATTAGAAAAAACAGGTTAGATAGCAAGTAATCAACTATAATCCCTAAACCTGCTAGGTGTGTAGCTCAGCTGACCCATATATTTTGGGCTCACTCTAACCATCTTCATTCATACTTGAAATGAGCTGAAACCAAAGATGAGCTGGCAGTGTAACACACTTGCTCTCTCTTTCTACCATTTGGTGGCTAGAGTAGTTAGTTGCTTCTACCTACATGAGTTTAGCCACTGCAAAATAATTTTCAGAGAGTCAATCATTTTTGTGTTCACAAATGTCAAGTGGTTGGCTGATGCTCTGAACCACTACAGTTCTTACTAGCATAGTTAACAGTGGTTTGTTTCACATCAGTCTTATTACAACCAAGCAGTTCTCCAGATGTTGCAACCCAACTGGAACACTATACTGTGTTACACCCTGTATTGCCCACGCGATGGACTGCTAAGAGCACTTGCTTTTAAAGATGACCTGTTTCTCATGCACAGTAGTTTCAGAAGAGTCTTGCAACTAACCTTTCCGATTGCTTGGTTCTTTGTAGCACAGCAGCAGACAGTAACTCTAAATGAAGGAAAAAGAGAGAGAGAGAGAGAGGCGCACCCAGAATGTAAGAAGTTGTACAAATCCCAGAACAACAGAAGTTTCTCTAAACCCAAACCTAGAAAGCAGAAAAGGGCAGTGTGTTTGCTAGAGTTACTCAATAGGTCATCAGCCAAGCCAGGAAAAGAGAAAGGCTGATGTACTAAGCCATTTTGCCTCAAAATAGGAAGCCAGGAAAGCAGTGGTTAAATCTCACCTGAAAGTGCAGAACTGCCACGTTTCTTGATGGCCCTCCCAAGATTTCCTTACTCATCTAGACAAAAAAGAAAGCTTAAGACAAGGAATATAACCAAAATATTCCTATTTGATAATACTTCCTAAATTTTCCCTTAGGCATCATGCCACAGTCAGAATACAGAAAGCCCCATGGAAAGAAAAAAAAAACACAGCCTTTCTCCATGTGTACAAGCTTTCATCAAGTCTACAGAACATCTGTCTGATGACCTACCTCAGTCCTCAACTCATATGGTAAGCCTCAGTTGTAAATCTCTCCCAGAAGCATTGCAATGAAAGAGACACCACAAACATGTCAGACACCTATCAGAATGTTATCAATATGCAAACCTCCACATTAGCAGGCAGGTCAGCAGTACTGCCTGCAGCAGTGAGACAACAGACAAAGTACAGGGGAAAAATATACAGAAGAAAGAAGATCTGGTGATGTCATGGAAGATTCCCAAGCAGCAGAAGTCTATGTCTCTTAAGGACAGGAACACACAGCATAAGATGCATGGCATGATTTTACACCGGTGATTTTTCCTCAGTGAATGTCTGGTAAGCTATGACACCTTTGGCCAAGACGAGAGGAAATGCATCTTCTTGTCTTGGGGGGCTGTTACGACAGACTGGCTGACAAGCCAGTTTATCGGCCATATAGATTACTTAACAGGAACTTCTTTAGGTAGCCATATCCTGAAAGAGAAACAGTGACAACAGCACTAATTAACTGAAGTCCTGTTAATAAGTTTATTGGATTGATATTTGATGTCTTTATAAGTAGACTAGGAACAATTTTACCATATAGGACTATTAAGAGGACCATCCCTTTAAAATACTCTTTGTATGAAGGTGAATATTGATTTTATTGAACAGAGAGATAAATAGCTATATAGGTGATTATATCATCACCACTGTCAGACTTTCTCAAGTACCTGTTTTTGTGGAGAAAAAAAAAATCACACAAAAAAAAGAAAACCAAGTATTACAACCTATAAATAGAACTTGCTCTCTTTGAATTTCAAAGCTCTAGAGCACATCACAAACATCATCTCTGCAATCCACAGAGTTGTACAAGGAGAAGAAGAAGAAGAAAAAAAAGATTTATCACCAACAGTTACCACTGGTTAACTGCTCGTTGCCTGAACTCTATGCAACCCATGAATAGTGGGAAGCAACCATGCTGTTAAAGCATGAAAGAGTTTCCTCTTGAATTGGCTGATGCTGTTAGAAGACTTGTCAGCTAAAACAGGACAAGATCTTTGGAGTCTTTACCATAGTGTACACTGGGTTAATTACCATGGCTCAGAAATAGCCTAACAGAAGCAGAGGACTCAAAGCAGACGGTCAAATCCCCATGTTCTGCTCCTGAAACTCTGACTGCAGAGCTCTACAGGCACTGAGTGACTAAGGCCTAATGAGTTTAAACATTTTGTCTGAGCCCCAGCATGTGCCAGCATGAGTACTCCTACCTGTGGCAAAAGTGGAATAAAATACATTAGTTAAACCTCAGTGCAGTAATGTCTGTTACCATCAACTATCACACACTAACTCATTAAATCAGAGAAACTCAATTGTGTGTCAGAGCCTGAAGCACTAGCCTTGGCTCCTGCTTCAACTGTGAAGTGAATTTCACGTGGAGATTCCCAAACTCACTGGGTAAAACCAGCAGTTAATCATCTGACCCAACTTCCTGAGTACATTGTGCAGCTAGTTCAAAATCTTCCAGCTCTCCTGCTTATAGTATCTGACCTCTCTAATTCTGACCCTCTGCATATGGTACAATCATAGAAATGACAACAGAAATGCCAGGAGTACAGATAAACCCTCGGTTTCTTTAAAAGAGCAATAACAAAGCCTTGCCTACCTTTATTAGATGCTTTGAAACTCACAAAATTTTTTAAAAAATTCCTATCTTATTGCTCAACATTACTGCTCTGGCAAGGCAATTCTTGCTCTCCCATCATCAAACCACTAAGATATCTGGCACCCAAAGAGCAGAGATGAAAAACACCACTGTAAAAGAAATAAGCAAAAGGTCCTACTGTATTTGAACTGCTTGCGAAAAAGGGAAAAGGGAAAAGGGAAAAGGGAAAAGGGAAAAGGGAAAAGGGAAAAGGGAAAAGGGAAAAGGGAAAAGGGAAAAGGGAAAAGGGAAAAGGGAAAGCAATTGTTGGCCACTATCCATCATCAAAATGTATTGAAATATTTTCCACAGAACATCCACCATACTCAGGTACTAAAGGATATCACTAACAAAAAAAAAAAAGAAGAAAAAAAAAAGAAAGAAAATCACCAAAAGAGCTATCAAGTCATATAAATGAGCAGGAGAACAATTTTCTAAAATAATTACTTGTTAATGATAGCTTTGAGGTGATAAAACACTAAGTCAGTGCCAGATCACACTCTGGAATAACATGATAATATTTCCTCTACCTAGGTAACTAGAATGATCACACCATTTATGATAATGACAATATAAACAACCTTATGTCTCTAGACTAAATATTCACCGTAGTCAGAAATGGTTCTTTTATTCCACTTTCAGAAAGGTTGAAAACATATGCAAGGTACAGCTGTGCTCTTGGTATTACCTGGGAAAGAAACAGTATGCAATATTTTACATGATTTCGACAGATACCAGACCTCATCATTGCACAACCATGTGATAATCAAATCTGTGTCAATCTTTGGAATTCATGAGGCTAGGCAGCTGCAGGCCTCCCTATCTTGCAGGAACTATATATGCATAAAACATAATCACAGCTTTCATTTATTTTTAAAAAAGTTTCTATCCCTTTTTCTTTCAGAGATAACCTTGAAAATATAGAAGGAAACAAAATGATAGACAGACTGCTAAGTTTGAAAGTATTGAGAGCTATGCTCAGTTTCAACAGAAGGCTGGGAGTGAGTAACCTAAAAATGCACACCTCCTTCCAAACAACTCAATTAAATTTGAAGTATATCAAAAACCTATTCACAAAACAACTCTTCCCATCCAGATTACCTAAAAATGCAAAGGAGAGAGTTCCTTGGCTGGCTAAATGGCTGTAGCAGTGCCTATAACTAGCTAGGGATTGAGTAGCCTATGTCTTATGAGGATGAGAATGGTGCACTGCAATCTCATTATTTTGGCGAGAGAGGAGCAGGCAAGGAGCTGTTTTACAGGTCCATCCTGATCTCAATTACTACGCTATTTCTTATTGCTCATCTCCCATCTCCTTGAAGAGTTGCTCTATTTTTTCAACATCATCCTGCCAGAGAAATATTTCCTTTTTGTCTTTGTATTTATATATCATGGAGAAAAAGGGGGAGAGTGACAGAGAGCTATCTTCAAGTACATAAAGTGTTGTTATAAAAAGAATGGGAATCAATTATTCCCCTTAATTAATAAGGACAAAAGAGGGAGTAATGAACTTAAGCTGCATCAGGGGAAATTTAGGTCAAATACAGTTACTACGTGGAATTTCATACAGTAAGAAGAGGAGCTGGGCAAATGAACCAGTTGTCAAGGGAAGTTAAAAAGTCCTCATCAGTTGGAAATAAGCAAGGTTAGAAACCTCACTGGAGGATGACTGAGGAATAACGAAGCCATTCCTATTCCCCCACTGGGCAAATGGACAAGAGGTTAAATTCAATCTCTCTTTGAACATTAACAATTATCCTTTTTTCTTTTGTTGTTCTTTCCTCCTTATCACCATCTTCCCCTATCTTTTCATGTTATGTGAATTTTTCTGCTTTGGATAGACAATGTGCTTTCAAAACTCCTCATGTAAAGGGCAAAATATTATTATTTATTACAAAATGTCTTTTTTTTCCACAAGCCTCCATGGCTTTCTGTCATGTCAGGACTTATGGCAAAGCCATCCAGGAATCTACAGCAGCTGCTCTTTACTAAGGCACAATTTCAACAGACAAACACAGAAAGACAAGTAATTCTGGTATACTTCTTTGTAAAAAAAGATATTTCATTCCCTTCCTCCTTTTTATTGATATAAAAAAGAGGATTTGTTTTCTAGTTCCTTTAGACTAGGCAACAAAAACCTGAAAGATAAGTTGTTCTTCTCAACTTGAATTTTGGTTTGGTTTTGTTTTGCAGGGGAAAGTCCAGCCATTCTTTATATTATTACTACTTTTCCTTTTTTTATTCATGAGAGGAATAGAGAAAAACAAAGTGAATCTGATGGGAAAAAATGTCAACACTTTTTATTTTAGTTTCTGTTAGGAATTGTAAGGAGTTAATTGTTTAAATACTTTATAGAGGAGAAAAGAAGCATTCCCACAAGTGACAAAACATTTACAAATTAGAGAATTTAGAGCATTCTCCCCAAATTAGATACATTTTTCCCCTCACTTATGCACATACAGAGGCTTTTTATATATAGACATATATGGAGCTGTAGAGATAGGTGTAAATAGCCTATTTTCTTGGAGATAAACAGATGTCAGGGAAAAAAAATGTGATCACCTCTAATCAAAATGCTCTACTAGCGTTTTTCAACATGTCAAACACATTTCAGCATTTTGGAGAATGCAAGGTGCAGATCAAACAGGGCTTGTGCTGCAACTTCTAAATTTCCAGTTGAACTACTGTTCACATTAAGGTGAACATAATCTGAAATAAAGAACTATAATCTGCACACCCTCTACAGCCAACTAGGGCCATAGCCAACTTGGTCACAATATGCCTCACATTAAGATAGGTGTCTAAAATCTTTAGATGGGTTGTGTAATGGAGATCCCTGGCTCTTCCCTGTGCCTACAGATGCAGTCCAGGCAATAACTAGCATCTCTGAGAATTCTCAAGTAAGATAAATTTCAATTTTATTCAAGTTCCAAGTGAGATTTGGACATCACAGCTCTAAATCCTGCATGCATCTGCAGTGAGAAAGTGATTTGTCTGAGAGAGCTTATTATCTAAACAGACAGGACAAACAGGTCAATAATGACAAAGTACAGAGTGATGACATGACCTAACAAAATCAAAGCGGCATGATGACAAGAAGACAAGCTGCCCTCTCAATTCTACGTTTTCTAGCTTAGAACAAATGACATAACAAAGAGGCTTATAAGCTTCCTTCCATTCTGAAATCTGCAGGTCTAAATGCTAAGTATATACTAAACACATCCCTTTGGGTTAATATACAGAGAAATATACAGCTGTGATTGCAGCATAAACAGTTATTTCCCTTTTAGCTTTAATCTACCTAGAGCAAAGAGCAGCAAAGGGGCAGAAATCCACAAACCGTGAGACTCATCTATACTAATTCCATCCACAGTGAAGCACTCACTGACACATTTTTCACTGCTATTGTTACCAATGCCATGTAGTTTAGGCTATCCATCCCTCCATCCATGATGACATTAAACCTTCATTTGCAGCATAGATACACTCATGTAGATATAACTGTGTCTTACCTTTATTAGAATAACATTAACAAAGGCTGTCTAGTGGCTGAAAGAGAATAGGGTTCTGTCAAAGTTGACAACCTCACTGCTGGAGGGGCAGGTTAAATATAGCACTGCATATACATGCATTGGTCATAAATAAAGATCAAGAGACACGAACAGATGATCATCTGACTTTGAATATAAAATTCCATTCACTCCATTGCAATGGTTTCCTTACAGAATACCTTGCACTTGGTAAGATCAGTACAAATAGAAAATATCAAGTGCCAATGCCAAAGTCAGTATGAACACATTATCAACTACTGGACAACATGTTGCCAATAAATGCCACAGCATCATATGCATGATTGGTACTCCGCCTGTAAAAAAGCTACGCTGTTAAATCTCATTTTTCCTTATGGACAGATACTACATAAGGAGTGAGAAATTTTATGTTCTGGGTGACAGTTCTTATCTTGTTCTAGTACTGTAAAAATCTATGTCCAAACCTGTTATGGCAAGGGAGCCACAATCACGAAGATTTCTTTTAAGTTTGGGAAATTAACAAGAAATAGACCTCCCCAGCTCCCTGAACTGCATTTGAAAACCGAAGTCCAAATTACTAAACATCTTTAATACGCCATTGTGTTCAGACCAGCTACTTTATTGCACTAAGATCTGCCTTTCTTCTTACAGATGACCCTCAAATCAACTTATACTGTTGGAATAACACATTGTGTGCAAAGTCTTAATGTTTCTGTTCAGCCCCATTTCCCTTAAGATTAGTTCAAGTTTTCTTCCAGAAATTGTCAGTATTCATTATATCTTTCTAAAAACAAAATGTCCCAGCTCATTCCAAATAATTCCGTTCTCCCCAAAGTATATTCTTTTAGCTGCAGCATTCATAGAAGCTGCCATATAAACATTAAGTTAATAATAAACAACTCACAGGTTGATGGCTCTTTTTATTTGTCTTGTATTACAAAACACAAGCTCCAGCAAGGCTTAACATAATAATCATTCACCAGAAACACAATTTAACACCGTTTAGACTGCTTTGGAACCAAAACTCTTGATATTCCTTCCTCTCAACTTAATGAGGAATTATTTTCCTTTCTGCTCATGGACCTTCTCTCTGGAACTCAGTCAACAATACGGTTGAACAGAAATGCTTAAAAAGTCACAACTCAGACAACAGCAGGGGAAAGATAATAAAGACCACTTGGGGGGTCTTTTTTATTTGTCTGTTATTGGAATGGAAGCTTAAACTTTTGGGTTCTTGAGATAAGATTTTGTTTCATGAAAGAAGGCTAAAAAAAAAAAAAACTTATATAAATGTCTCAGAAGTCCTGGAGTTGGACAATTTTAGAATTTCAGTCTCATCTTTCTCATGAAACTTGGGGAAACACACGGTGAGACTGATGATTTAATCACAAGTACTGACGATTCCAAATTCAGTAAAAGGACTCTTCCATCAGGCAGAGACCTCCCCTCTTCACCTCCTAGTTTGTGAGGTTAGAAGTTGAGGATATGAGTCAAAGAGCCCTGATAAAAATTCCCAGTGAGAGGAAGACTTTTCCATTGTTCACATTAACATTAGGAAAAGCTAGCTTGACAAAATACAAATTAGAAAGCCAATCAGAAGCCCTGCAGTAAAGGCTCTACGCAGTCAGGAGAGGGATCAGAAAACATGAGTACCAAGTGACACCAGGTAATCCACCCAGGTTAATAATGAGGAGAAGGGCAAAGAGTTTAGAAAAAGGAAGTAAGAATGGGAAACTTAAAGTAAATCTGTGAATGACAAAAAGATAGGCAAAAGAGGGAAAATGGAGTGGAAAAGAGGGAAGAGAGAGGTGAAAGGAGATTCTCTAGAGAGAAATGACACAGCACAGAATTGAAAACTGTTGTAAGTCAGAGCACAGGCTAGAGAAGTTCCAGCAAGAGAAATAGCTGGAGAAAATCCATGCTGACAGCAACAGATCTCCCTGTCAGTCACAAAGGAGAAGTGCTGTGAAAAGCCAATTTATGCATCAAGAAGTGTCAGAAGTGTCAGGTGGGATCAAATTACCCAAAAGAGGTTGAAAATAAAGGTGAAGGGATGAGCAGGCTGGACTCTCCCGGTCATCTTGTAGTACATTGTACTGCCAAAGAAGAAATCTAAATCTATTTCTATGCCAGTTTTTGCTTTCCTAGAACAAAAGGAGAGATATGCAAATGAGGGAAGGGATCACTGAGGGCCTGAAAACAGAAGCAGAAGTACTATATCTGGGCAAATTATAAGTAGTAGTAAAAAGCCATCAACACACTGGGAATTCTTATTTTTCCCAGAGTGCATCCATGTTGAAACACATTACAGAGAAGTAGATTCCAGGGCCTAGCTCTGCTCTGGAAACATAAAATGTCTGGGAAGCTTAACACCTCCCATGTGGTATCAATAAGCCTGTTAAATTATAAATTAAAGCTGTTTAATTACTATCATTTTAAATTGATTTACAATATGCTTCTACGTGATATCAAAAATTGGTGGTCATTGTGATGACTGCGACACCAAAAGAGATTCAACTCCCGCTTTCAGACAGCATGAGTTACTGATCTTTTTTTAAAAAAAAAAAATTTAAAAGCCTATTTCAATGCAAATATTTATAGTCCTTCAAAGTGTGATACATGCCCTAACTTTTATTTCAAGATTCTATGTGAAGCCGTAAAGCACCCTGTATATGTGCCCAGTTTGCTTTGAGATATCCAGACTGGGTACCAGGCAGGCACAGGAAGGGTTGGATGGTGCTAATTGGCCTTGCCAAGAGGCAGAGGATTTGTTCCAAGACAAGACATTGTGCTAACACAGCCACATTTCCACCGCTTACCCCGGCTCATTCAAAGCTAGCTAAGCCTGTCTATCTCTTCATGATGCTAAACTTAAAGCGAGCAAAGAATTAGTCTGCCTAAAAGGGGGGGGGGCACACCACTATGACGCTTTCTAAAGGAGGCAGCAAGAAATGTTCACATTTGAACTTGCTGCTTAATTCCTTCATATAGAATTCAGGAAAAATTCCATTTGGAAATTCCAATTTGAAGGCTTATTTTTCAAGCAGTTACTGCAGGAGAATGATAACTACCTCTTTTAAACCAATGGAGTTATATAGCTGGAGCTATATATTAGATATAATAATACATATTGTAGTTACATATGTCTTCCTAGCTTCACTTCAAATACATTGAATATAATTGGTTCAGCCTACTCTGTTTTAAGGCCCTCACATCTACAAATTCCCATCTGCATTCCATGCTGTTGTTGTTTTAATAGACTCTACAATGTATCCCATCATCTCACTTGCTTTCTGTCCTAAATTTATGCAAACAGAAACAAACAACAAAAAAACCCAAGCCCCCAAACAGTTACAAATATTTTTGCTATTGGAATTAAAAGCATTTATTGCAAAACATACAGTTCATCTGCCTCAGAAGCTAAAAAACCCAGACTTTTCAAACCATAAATTAACATTAGCATTGTTCCTCCTCTACTCAATGCTATAATGAGCAGAAGTTTTCTCACATGCAGTCCTACCATTTAAAACACAGTTTCTAGCATACTAAAACCAGGAGTCAAAGTTTCTCAGCAGTTTCAAAACCTGTGATACTAAATCTTCAAACATCTTGGGTTTTCTGGATTGTATGTTTGTTTGGCTTTATTTTTTCTTTCTGCTTTAGTAAGCTTAGATCATAATTTTTTAGCTTTGATTCTGGCTCCTTTTTTGCTTTCTAAAGACAATTCCTGATAACTACAAGTAAAATTCCCAGTAAAGTGACATTCATCCTTCTGATACAGTAGAAAACATGTTGTCTATCTCACCTTCAGTGGGATTGTTACAAACTATAAATCTGTGCTGAAAAGCAAAAGCAAGGAAAAATATCAAAAGACATCTGAGATCTGAATACTTATCAAACTTACTTTCACACCAGGTGTAAAACTGTAGCCTTAAAGTTCACAATTTGTTCTAAGAATGATATAAAATATTTAAAGTGTACTTATACTACCATCAAATCAGAAAAGAGCAACAAAACACTTTATCAGGCAACATCATCCCCACTAATATGTTTTCCTCTGATTTTATAGACGTATTTCAAATCACTCAATAGATGGAGAAACAGTGATGGAAAGTGCTGTCATCCTGCCAAAAGCACATACAGAACAAAACAAGTGAGAGCAATTAAACTTCTGATCAGGATAATAATTTAACTGCAGGTCTGGAGACTATAACCAGCTGGAACATTTGAGCACTATAAAATTTTATGTATACTATGTTCCTTAAAGTATCATACACAGCTTGTCACCTGAAGGCACCTCACCTGAAGGTGTATAGTGGCTTCTGACTGTTCCATTTGAGATGGAATATATTCTAATGACAGAGACCAGGAAAAATAGATACATCAGATACCACATAAAGAACTGCTTGCGTATGCATTCAGGACAATAAGGAGACAACTCCAGAATGCAGGGCTCTACCATTCTTACTATCTTCTTTTGGCAGGGAAATGCCTTTATAGCCAAGACACTTGATTTAATGAAAGAAAAAAGTAATCTGATGCTTCAGGTAATCCTTTCTCCCAGTCACATACAGAGTAGATGAGACTTTACCCTTCTCACAATATGCTGCATTTATAGTTAGTTCATCATGACACACAAAAGGTAAAGCATGCCTTACTCAGTCTCAATACCACATCATACCCCCTAACAACCTACAGGTTCAGCACAGTATTTAAAAACACCCACAAAAAGCCAATCCTTGAGAATAAAAAGCACCTGTTTACTTACATTCCAGTATGACACAGACCTTTCCGCTCAAGAAAAATGGCTAAGTGCTTATTTCTTCAGCTGAGAGAGAGAAAGCATGGCTATTTGCTAATGCATTAGATTTAACTGTTTTATCACAACCATTCTGAGGCAAAATAATTTGGGGTGATGTTCATCTCACTTCATTTTAGCCATCTAAAAGTCAAATGTATATGGTCTAAGCTAGTCATTTAGTTCCCCCTAAAAGTCACTGAAGAAAAACAGGTCCTTCCAGCAAACTGGGGGAAAGACAGGCCCGCACCACATCCTAAGGCAGTAGGACAGATTGTCCTCCACTGACAAAGGAGAGAAATACATAACCACTTTGGGCTAACACCCTTTAAATCACTAGAGGCAGGCAAGATGAATCCAACCATCACAAGCAGATTTTTGAAGGTATTTATACCCAATACTCTCATAGAAATCTTACTGACTAAGCCTTTGCTGCTTGATCTGAGAAGCACCAAAGAGGATTAGATACCCAAATTTATTTTCAAAGCTTACATGTGTTTGCTGCGTGCATTGACTGTCCACCTGTAAAATGAGGCCTGTTGCACTGCCACTTCTCAAAGGCATGTTTGAGAGAATAACATCACTGGACACTGGCAGTATATTTAGACGTGAAGGCACTTGGGCTGTATAAGAAGGCAAGAGAGATGGTTAGAACTGCACTCACAGAGCACCGGGTATTTTAGGGCTTGGTCACACCACCGCACACAATCAAACATACCACAGCTTGGCTGTCAAGTGATATCTTGTAACTACCCTCACGCTTGCCACAGCCCATTGCAGCAGCAGAGTAAAATATGTTAGCTGAAACCACCACTTCATAAGTGGTGTGGACTTTGTGCTTACAAGCAGCCAGTAAATGCAGTTCAGCTGTGCTAAGTGGATTAGCTGCCTGGCCACCTGTCAAACTGCGGTAAACAAGCTGCTTGGGATCATCGGACTATACAGCTAGTTTCATACCAATTTAAAGGACAGCCTGCATGTGTACAACAATGCTGCTGCTGCACCATGGAGATAGCTTGTAGTTTGAACTTGAGAGCTTGTGGGTTTCTGGCAGGAGATCTAACCAGGCATACCACTGAGAGAAAGTAGGCATCCCTTATTTTGATCCACTTAAATAGCATTTTTTAGGGTGGAAGCTTGGATATTTCCACTTCATGAAAACAGCTCCTTCAAGCCTGTGTGGACAGAACTCCCACCAGATTTTGCTCTGAAAGTTTGTTTTTTTCTTCTACAACATTATACCCCATATAGACCCCAATCCAAACTGCAGTGAAAGGCAGCATCTCACTACATTTTCCATCTTAATAGTGTGCGACAAATGCACTTATCTTGCCTTCTGAGTAAGAAGGCTTATTCCAAATTTTAAAAAATTACTGTCACTACAATTTACATTTAACAGTGTCTTTCTTGGCTAGCACTGGGAAAATACTGCAAGGAAAATTCACGAACACTAATTTGACTAAAAGCATACATTTGCTTTGACAGCATTCACAAGGGTCATTGTTTGCTTCTCATGAATATTCATTCCATTTTTCTCTTTCTTTGCAAAGTTGCTCACAGGAAAGCTATACCTGGACAAACAGATAGGAAGGTTGGTGAAAGAATGCTTCACATGACCATGAAGGCTCTTGTGTCCTTCCTTCTTTCAAAAGATTCAGTCATCGCATCAACAAACAATCCCACATGACAAAAATAATGAATATCAAATAGTTACATAAGCTTGCAGGGGAAAATAGAATAATAACTCCTTCATACAGTACTTTTTAGCGATTTGTCTGAAAAGGCTTTAAAATAAAATTCTATTCTGCTTTAGTTAAGCACAAATTATTGGACTCAGTATGAGAGAAATTAGATGTATTCCTCCTATATCTGCATCATAAAAAAGATTAGAGTAGAGTATCTAATAGCCCCTTCTGGCCTGAAATCCTATGCATAAAAAGAAAAGCTTCTGCACTATTCATATTTTCAGCAAATATAGCAAATAACCCATAGAAAATAGATTATTTTCCCCTCAGTCAGAACAGTAAAAAAAACAGCATTCAGGTTTCTTGAGCCCCACTGTAAAAACTCTAGTATTTACTCTTGTATAACCATAATCTTCCAAAAAAGAAGAAAGAAAAATACTCAAAAAGGCACTTACACAAAGCATTTGCTGAGCAATTTTGAATAATGAACAAATTAGAGGGGGAAAAACCTGTTTGTGGATAATTCATGAACAGAAAAGAGGAAAACATTGATCAAATAAATTATTCGCTGTAAATAGTTCATTCAGCTCTGGCTTCAACACACGTTACCAATTAAACCAAACAGAGCCCAATCCCACAGCAATTATTCAGGAAATATAATCTGGCCACTTGAAAGCAAGTCCAGATTGCTTAAACTGTTACTTTTTTTCATTTTGTCAAAATACCATTTTTTCCTCTGAGTTATACCACTCTTGCCTGCCTACAATACCACTTAGCATTTTTCAGCTTTTTCAGCAAATTTCCAGGTTTGCAAAAACTAGTGTTTTCCCAGCTACAATAGCCCTTAGTCAAAAATTTTCTTGTTCTTCATTAGTACTTGTTACTGAAGAAGGTCTCAGAGCATAAAAATCTTGACACTATAGGTAAAGCCACTTCCAATTTCCTGTTTAACCTTCTGGTTATTTTTTTCCTAAAATGAGTGCTTGTACATTTAGATCCATACCCTGTAAATTAGGCCTGCCTTTTCTTTTCCACAGTTCAAGCACATACCTATGTTAATACTGGTTTTCATTTCATGATTTTGAGTCCAATGAATTCTAAATAATAATTTCTGCTGGTTTCATTTCAGACTTCAAGTTAAAGACTGATTAATTCATGGTCTTGTGCACTTTGTCCCAAGTCCTATTACATATACTCTGTAGTTCAGGCGTCCTCTCCACAAGCACAGAGTACATGTGATTTGCAGTCTACTTGTGTCAAGACACATGAGCCATTTCACTTTTAACCCTTCCACTGCTAAGTGGGATGGCAACAGAAGCAATCTAGACTGGGCTTGTGGGTATCACCCACATATGAGCATATGAGCTGTATGTGCATCTCCAGCCTTAGATATGAGACACATTTGGTCTCTCAGCTGAGACAAGCAGACTTACTAGTCCCTATATAAGTTCACCCCACTGAAGTGAGGCCAAAGTGTCACAGCACAGCTGCACAAATTCTTAGTCCTGCATTAGGCCCCCAAACAGGTTTTGCCCTAGTTCAAGCATCAAAGACCTCTGTAAGGAAGGCCTTATACACCTCTATGGATCCCAGCTGATCTTCATAGGGCTCCCTACAGATGTACCAGGCTTCCTCAGCCAAAAGGGCTGACTTCATTCTGTAAACTATTATTAGAAAAAATGAAATAAAGTACCAAAAAGTCAGTATTCCAGACACCTAAAGGATATCTGCTCAGTTCTAATCTGTCACTTCAGCTCCTTAAGGCAGCATCTATATCATGCTGGTAGCTCACAGATCACACTCAGCTCCTTGACTGTTCATACAACCTCCACATAAGTCCTCTGCTGGCTGAGGCCTAGAACAAGCTCTGACTCTGCAGCACAGGGCACAAACTTTGCTCATACCATCACCCAGCCCCAGGAGTCAGCATGAACAGAATCAATTCAAGATACTTGGTTTTAAGACCTCAACAACAGCCACCAAAGGCAAATCTAGTTGTTGTTTCTGTATAGCCTGTGAGAGAGAATGAGACAGTAAATGTATGAGAGTGTACTGTCTTCAGTAAAAGACCTACAACTCTTAGCCAAAACTAGGAAGTCTGTCCACTTCATCAGTGCTGAAAAGCAGGATCTCTCCTTTCTTAACTTTTTGCTGCATCAAAAGAGTAACTTACATGGACATAGATCATTGATTTCAGGATATGATTTTATCAGCCATTTGGAAAGCTTGAGTATCTCCTTGCTCTCTCATTGTGGAAGTATTAACAGAAGGTTTTATAGTAGAGTAACATTTGCCATGCATTCTCATAAATGTTTTATACATCCTTTTACTTCTCATATTCTGTCAGCTGGGCTTCACAATCATGCTAGATACTTCCTAATTCACCTTCCTTTCCTTCATCTATATGTTTGGTCTGTTTGTCTTTCCTTCTTTCCATTACATGTGGAAAGCCTTCTTTCTGAGGTAGCAATCATCTCATGATGTAATTACTTGCACCTTGTATGAAGACTTTCTAGGAGAGTTACATTTGTGCATGGGATGGGTAGGAACACTTGTCTGGAACAGCAAGGAACACTGACTGAAATAGGTACATTTACAAGCCAAATGTTACAGTCCATTCTGAGTTCTTTCCAGTGCAAACAATGTTGTGCTTGGAGAAAAGCTGGAGCATTACAGGCACTAAGACTGGATTTGGGCTTCTGGACTGGTTCTGCATAATTCTATATTGCTTCCTATACTTCAAAAGCATTTTATTCATTGTAGCTACATTTGAAAATAAACCTTTAAAAGATTTCTTCCTCTGACTACATTTTATTAAAAGCTTATATATATACACACATACAAGAAATACTTAGCAAAACTTGGAAAATAATTCTTTCTTTTTCTCTGCTCACTAACAGAAAAATCTATATTCTGCACAGGGAATTGACGATGATTATTATATTAGTGTTATGAACATTTTTCCCTTATGCAACAAGTTGTTGGGGTTGAAGGCATTTTTTAAAGTCACAAAAAGAGATTAGGTTCCCAATATGCTGGTGAATAAGTAGATAATCAGAAGAGAAGCTGAGAAGGCACAATTGCTTTATTGTAGTAGGGGCCACACCTAGCCAAACAGTGGAATAGATCTCAGCTAGGCAAATGCAAAACCCTAACCAGGGTAGGTTTTCCAGTGAAGATTTAAGGGCTAAAGCCTATAACTAATTGAACATCATAACCACGGTCCATGAAATTTCTTTAGCATAAGCATAACTTAGGAGTTGACATAACAACTCCCACGCTTAAGTCTGTGATGGATTCTATCTCTGGTAACACCATTTCCTAAACCGAACCCCAAGAGGGGATGTAAGGGTGAGGTGGGGCACCGCCTGGACTCCCAGCAGGGACAGATACACAAACACAAGGCATACAATGGTCGATATGGAGCATTTATTACCTCTGAGTCTGAACGGAGTTTCCCTGGCATTTTCCTGGTCAAGGCAATAATGGTGTGGGGGATCCCTGGCACTGCTGAGCATCGGTCCAGGGTGAGGAACACCGGGGGGGGGGCACTAGATGAAGTTTTTATGCACCATACACATGCGCACTAAGCCTGTTGAGCTCATTGTTATTCCCGATTCAAAGCCCAGGTGCAGCGCCACCCTGGCACAGGCTCAACTACATGACTATGGGTCAACATGCCCTGTTGATGCTCCTTTTCCCACGGAATGGTCTGGCTAACTTCCATCGCCTATCTCCTCGACGTTCTTCTGCACTTTCCCATACAGAGGATAAAGAGGGAAGGATGGAAGGGAGGAGCTGGGCAGCATGTACATATTCACACAAAATTCTTCCAAAGTATAAGGGGTAGCAAGACAGAAATCATGAAGGTGATTGTAGGGAGAAAAATGCTCAAGGCTGTACTTCCTCTGCACAGAAAGTTAGGGGTTGATCTTGTCATACAAAGTTAAACCTGATAGGTCAGTGAGACTGAATAGATAGTTGTACAGGTGAAAATGAAAGATGCCTGTGCTTAATGCAGTGGAAAGAGTAAAGGCAGTAGAGAAATGAACAAAGTGGTCAGAAGAAATGGCCATGCAGACGAGTCAGGCAGAAGCACATCAAACAGACTTGAGAGGACAAAGTGAAGAGACAGCAGAAGGAGACATCTATAATCAATTTGTTCATGGATAAGGACATGGACAAGCACTTTGATAGTACAGGCAGAAAGGTCAGATCAGTGGATCTCAAAGCACATTGCAAACCCATTCATTAAGCCTGCTCCATACCCCTGGCACCTAGCTACTGTATAACTTGGTATTCATCACAGGAATCACTAAAGCGAGGCACAGAGTGGTTCAGTGACTTTGTTCAAGGTCACAGAGTTTGGAATAGAACCCAGGCAATCTACATCTTCTGACAGCTGCTCCCAGCACCAGCCTGTCCTGTACTTTTGGGACATGGGAATTCACTTTGGAAGTCAAACTGCAATCGTGATCATCCTAGCAATAAAAACAAAAAAGGTATTAAAAACATAATTTGAATGTTCAGGTCCAACAAATATAACACAAAATGGTATTTTTAAACAGTTCTTCAGGAAAAAACACTTTCCACATTTCACCAAACTGGAGGCAGAGTTAGAAGATGAATGGTCATGGGCATCATCTACAAGTGAGACAAATGTTAACATAACTTAATTAAGAGTCAGATCCTGTAAGATGCTCAGCACACTCACAGCCATTGATCTCAGAGGATCAGGCTTTAACATTACAAGAAAAGTCTCTCATTTGTCCTATGTGAACCCACAAAGGAATTAATAGAATCAATGTCCTTTTTTCTAACAACAAGTTTTTATCATTTCCCAATATGGTATGAGACAAACCTTCGTATCAAAAGGATGGGATATTAACTCATTATGTAGCAGCTTTACAACTCAGACCTCGTAGATCAGCAGACCCTTTCAAAGTCATAACCAAAGTCATAATCAAACACTCATATCCAATCAGACTTCAGAAATGAAGCCTATTTCTTTGGATGCAATGTACTCCAAGGACTAACCTAGACTCACAGGTTTGCATTTATTCTATAAAGCAACCTAAAATGCCAGATGCAACATAAAATGGGATTATATATGATTTATAAGCATAAAAATGGTTCAGCTGCAATCATCTGTTTTCTTCAAGTCCAAGGCTGATTAATAGTTTCAGGGGGGAAAAAAAAGCCAAACATTATACAAAGCTTTTTCTTTACTGGAAACTAAATTCTCTGTAATGGGCCCCTCTTCTCTTGTTAGTTATTGTTAGGAGTCCTGCAAGTAACACAGTATGGTGTGGGAGACATCTGTTCTCTCTGGACCAGGGAACTCCTCCTGCCTCCAAGGAGATTGGGTTGTTTATTGTTTTTTGTTTTGTGGGGGAGGAGGAGGGAAGCCTGATATTTTGGGGGTATTTTTAAGCATGAGAATTTATGCTTCACCCAAATTCCTGGGATTTTTTTTAAACTCCCACCCCTAACATTGCAGTAATGCATATTCCTAATGTTTTATGTAAGTGGTCCACACGATTTTTTTTTTTTAATTCTGCCCTTCCCCCTCCCCATCCATATAGTATAGCAGTAAGTTCCAGAGGCTAGCTGGGTAAAATAATGTTTCTTTTGACTGCTTGAAAATGTTTCATGGTGTATCTAACTGTAGGGCTTTGCAGGGAGGGACGGTTTTTAATTTATGTTTAAACAGAACACCCAGAAATAATTTGTCTTCTTTACCATACACATTATTTGGAAGCACAGAAGGCTCATTTTCTCTCCTCTTCAGAATAACTGTGTTGATCAAAAGCATTAACAAAAATCACAGACTTTGAATAAACTTTTGGGGAAATCTTCCAAAACCAATCTTCTGACCTGGTCCCATTTCTAATCTTTCACAGGATTAAAAAGATCAATGCATCTTTTTGGATTAGTATATTCAGTTTCTGATGCTCAATATACTTCAGAAGCTCAGCTGAAATGGAAGACAACACACTTATTCCTATATCTCCTGTGTTATATAAGAGTTCAGGCTAGACAAAGAAAACAGAACCACAAACTTGAAAATGTGTAGATCTGTGTTTTCTGGGCCCCACTAAACTGTCCACATCCAAGTAAACTTAACAGCACATGTAATCAGGCAAGCAAGCAGTAACTTTTCAGGCACTATATATCTGACAACATTCTGGCATAAAATATGAAAGAATTTAGAAAGTTAGGGCAAATACAGTAGCTTTCTAACAAAGACTAGCATCTCACTGGCTGGGGGTCCAGAAAGCCATAGAACTGTATCATAGATAAGCAAACTCAAAGCAAAACATGAAAACAGACAAAATATTTCCTATTGTATTCAGGAAGCTACTACTGTTTCTTTGTCAATAAAGCAATAGACAAAGTGATTTATCAAATTATGGCAGCACTGACACCCTTTCCTTCCTCCAGTCTCAATATAGCCAATGCATCTTTGTCACATTTTCTTATTTGATAATCTTTAAAATACTGTTTCATAACCCCCCTTCTCAAAAGCCAATTATTAAAAGCGCCCCTGCCTTCCCCTCCCCCTCCCCAAAGTAGTTAAATGTTTACTTCAATCTAGGCTCATTATGATGCTTCATCAATCTCAAAAAAGACTTAAACATATGTCTGAAATTTAAGCACATGTTTAAAATCCTGTGCTGAATCAGGGTTTCTTTGAAAGACTGTATCCAACATCAGCAGATGGAATGAAGTGTTCTTCCAGTGACAAATTTGTTTTCTGCACTGAATATACTTGTATTTTTTCCTATTCTAATATTTATTACATAAGGTATAGGAAGTCATCCACCACACTCAGTGCTGGGATACAGGCTATCCTGTGTACCCAACTCGTTTCTGTTTTCTCAGAATCACTACTCAAACATTCTGCTCTTCAAACAGTTCAAAGAAATTAATCAACCTGTCATTTTCACTTTAACATTTCGGCCAGGACACTTTTGAGCTTAATTCTTGCGTGCAATGTTTTCAAGTTATCCAATATAATGTGCACAGCATTTTAAATCATTGATGGTTTAGTTTTGTGCCTTCCATTGTGTTACAAATAATGGCCCATTAATCACTTCAATTGAGTTTGTAGGTATGATACTCAAATCTTTTTTTCCAATTTATTTGCAAACTGTTCCAGCATTCATTAGCATGGAGTACAAAGACAGGTGATTTAAAGTCTCTATGCAACAGGACAACCCAACATTTCAACTTCTGATTTTGTCCTGAAATAGGGAGAAAAGGAGGAGGAAAGAAAATTTAACTTGTTTCCATGAACCAAAGAGTCTGAAAACCATGTCAAAACAAACTGAGTTTTCCATGTGGGGATAGGAAACAGATTCCCCTCACATTCCTCCTGTTGGCCATATTCTTTGGCCACTGAACATCTGCCAGAACATGCCAAGAATCACACAGGCAAGAAGCACTGCCTGGGGACAGAGAGGGAGGAAGGAGGCATGTACCCCTTTCTGTTCCCTGCCCACAAGAAAGAATACAGACCAAAACCACTACTCCAGGCAGTGGTATGTGCTCATTGTGGACTCAAAGAAAACTGACAGCGCAGGAACCAAGCCACAAAAAATGTCTGCAGTGCAAGATTTTTCATTCTGAATTTGGCCCACCTTTATTTTTTGTTTACCAGCTTATGATATGCTTGCTGTTGTATCTGTATGCACTACATTTATATTCAGTCTAACCTGGCTTTTACTCTCTCACCTTTCATTTCCAATTACATGCCAAATAAAGCCTGCATTGCATGAGAAGACTGAAAGTGGCAGCTGAAAGACTGAAAGTTTTTTTTCCTAAGGGGCATAAGGGTGAAGATACAAACCTTGCTGGATGTTTCCAAGAGAAGAAATTGATCTTTACTAATGCAGTAGTTATAGCCAGGTCAGATGAGGCCACCAAGTCAAGGCAGGTGCTGGATCGCAGGGATTCCACGCTGTGACAGTACAACATGAGTGTCACGTTCATGCTTCAGCAATTCCCAGTTTGATCCATATGCTGCTCAAGGCTTCCTGAGAGCTTTGTAGGGATAATATACTTGCTTTTATCCCTTTCCAGAGGCATACTGGAGGCACCCCATTCCAGCAGCTTTGCACTGTCCAATTTGGCCATGCTGCTCAAAACAAGTAATCCACATGACCATTTCTAAGAGCTGTTACAGGGATGCTGGCATGAACCTGCAGCCAGTAGCTAGCATGCAAACATGGGAGCCTTGGTATGGACTAGTCAGGCTGCAGCCAGCACACATGAAAGTGTCAGTGCAGGTGTTTGACATTCTGGGCAGTGTCACTATCATTTACAGCTTCAGTTTGGCCGCTGCTTATAGGTCACTAGGACCTGTGAATACAAGAGGAGACACCAGTGAAATAAACTCCAACCACCACGTTGGCACTGCATCTAAGGGGTATCACTGCTACTTAGCCAAGCTTTATTTAAGCAAGCTGAGGTGTTAAATGTAGTGTAGCTGGCCTCAGCGAGGACTACTAAAGTATCTGGTGGTCAAAGCTCACACCGCTGCATCTCCTATACTACCCTGACCCAGTTTAAAAACAGCTCAGCTATGTTTACTTGAGGTTTAACCAAACCTCTGCACTACAGGGTGGACATATCCTTCAGTATCTGCTGGCAGTCCTACAAATGGTGCTCCACCTGTGGCCCATCTGGCCATTTCATTTTATGTTGTGTATCTGAGCTGTTGCTCTGTTCTGAAGGTTGGTCTCTACTTGGGCTTCACCACAAGACACACTAATGCTGAGGAGTTTGCGCAGAATGATAAAAGTTTCTCATTACAGACTAGAAATGTTGATCTTAATAGGAGCAAAAGCAAATTTTATGCCATATATTTTGCTTGTAGTTTGCTTAACACACACAGAGCATTATCTGTCTATACAGTATATCTCATTACAGTCACACATACTCTACTCTAAACTTTGTTATTCATACTTTGTAATGCAGATCACAGCACTCCAGGTAGCTTCCTTTATCCAATTTTCCTTGCAGGAAGATAAAAGGAACTTACTATACTATGGGTGAAGTGCACTTGGTTTTGGCAAGAATATTCAGGAGGCTCAGCAGGACACACAGGTTAAGGCACTGCTTCTATAGGACTTCTGTGCTCTCTTTAATTACCTATCGAAGATACAGCAATTGGCAACAGCTTGCCTGGTCTAAACCATATGAAACCTAGAAATCAGAGAATGTGAGGATAATCCCACAGTCAATTAGTTGATTCATATCCTGGATGCTTTCTTCATCTATACTATTATCTATACATTAATAGCCTACCAAAGTCACAAATCACTGACAAAGCCATTGTGTCTACCAATGGAAAGTTACACTTTCTCATGACACAGCAATGAAGTAAATGAGGTCAAACAAATAGCATTGGTCACTTTGTTCTGTCATATTAGTTAACAGCAAAGTGTAGGATAAATTTTGTGGAATGAATTAATTTTCTAATAATACATTGCATATAGAGTACTCACATACTTCAGGTTCTGGAAGGTTTGAATTTTCAGAGTATTTGTAAAAATAAAATCAATCTTTAATAATTCATGCAATTAGTGGTGCTTTCTTTTTAACCCAAATGGAAATGCACTGCAAGTGTTTCATGAGCAAATGCTAGTATTGTTAAAACAAACATAATATTTACTCATTATGTGAATTATGATAGCACTCAAAAACCCTGGTGAAGTATTATACCACACTTTTTGTTAGAAATTATACAATTTAAAAAAAATGACATTTCCTTGATACAGTTATATACCTGTGGGAGATAACATATTCTGTGGATGAGAGGGGAGTCAATTTTCACAGAGTATCTACATTTAGATATTCAAACTGGCTCTTATGTGTTCAGATCAGTTCAGTGAAATCTTGGCCTGAAGCCAACAACAAAACTAGCAACTTCATCAGAAGCAGAATCTCACCCTTTTTAGGTCCTAATGCTAGTTTTTTCTTCAAAATACAACTCTAGAATGTCTTATGGAGGCATCTGGGTCAGAAGATTAACACTGTACATTTTTCTAAATCACAGAATAACCCAGAGTTAAGCCATGGGAAAGTATTAAAATGACATCTGCAGACAGTCTAAGAAAAGACTTCTTGGAACAACAACAACTGCAACAATCTCCTCTTCAACAGCCTTCCAGCCACATTGGTAAACAAAGGCAAAATCTTCATCCCCCCAGCCTGTAAAGGAACTTGAAGAAAGGTTGGATGATGGGAAAAAAGACGTCGCAGACAGATCAGATGTATGCCGTCTTACAGACCTCAGCATACCCTGGTTTAGTGCACTTGCATAAACACAGCCAGCAAATCTGGTGACGGTGCTCCAGAAGAGAGAGACTGCAAATTACTACTAAGGAAGTTTATCAGCTGTCCACCATTAACAAGAGTAACTAGTACTAGTTACAAGAGTTGTTTTGCTTGCCTACATTCAATTTTTGTTTGTTTACATTCTGTCGTGACCGTTCACTCCTGTGTACTGCCAGTGCTGAACAGAATTGCCATTTTAGCTTCCTACCTATTGTAAGTAATGCCACCTTTTAATCCCCTAGCAGTTTAATCCACAATGGCATTGGGTGAACGCTGCAAATTCCAACTCAGAAAAAGATCTGCAAAGATATCTGGATAACTAAAAATGCAAAAAGTCATACAGGAAGTTTTCAAACACATTTAAGGCAGATAAGTTACCTAATTTAACCCGGTTTAGGACACATCTACATGATCCAGTGGAGTATGCTATAAACACAAACAAGCTTACAGTAGGCAAGGCCTCCTCTGGATGTAAAAGCTGAATAGCCACTTCAGCAGCATAAGATGCCAACATTAATTACCTCTGATTATCCTTGCTTTGGTTTCTATTTCATAGTTCCTGCTGACTCATAATTCAAAAAGTTTTAGAAATCCTAACAGGCATCCATGCAGATCTTCAAGCAACTCCACGTTTTCAAAATTCTCCCACTTACAGCTTTAGAAAAGGAAGCTTAGGCTTAGGCATTTCAGTTTAGGCATTTTTAAAAATGTGTATACAGTGCTTACATCACCAAGCAATAAACATTGTATCAAATCTCTATGTATAACTCCCCTAGTTTGAGACTTTGTAAAGACATCTGTAAAAAAATTATAGCACAATGAATTGAGATGCTATATGAACACAATTTAAAGTATTTTTTCGTATGCCATTTTAGGTGTTTAGCCTCGCATTTTTACTTGCTAAGCAAAAGAACATCAGCCTCTGTCAATACAAATGATTTTAGCTGTAAATTTTGAAAAGGCAAAAGACAATAACAAAATACAGGAAGTCAAGTCAACATAGAATTCTCTCTCTAAACAAACAACTTTACTAATATTCATTGAAATTTTGGCCAAGCCCCCAAACACAAGGTTCATTATTTAGACTTTACTTGAGTAAATTGAAATAGAAAGAGAGAGACCTAGCATAACAATAATAATAATAATAAAAAAAAGAAGCTTGGGAGCAAATTATGCAGGAACTTTAAAAATATGTCTAAGGGTTTGTCTAAAATGAAAAAGGAAAGAGAGAAAAAAAAATAAAGATTTATTAGATCCAAACTCCAATGAAGAGAGCAGCATTAACAAAGGCTGATAAATGCAAGAACTTAAGACTGGCAATCTCAGTATTGCACGTCTGTTATAAAGTTGGCCACATGGTGAACTCCTTTGGGGAAGAGAAAATACGGAGAACATGGATAATCTTAAACAATGATATTCCCAGTGAGCCAAATATCTTTATTTAAAGGATTTTAAACTCATGCCAAACATTAATAAATTACAGGATTCTTCCAAAAGCTGCCATCAGATTAGTTAAGCAGAACAGCAAAGGTGCACACAATCTTCATTTGCAAGGACTGACATCCAAATTTATGTTTCTAACCCTGCTCCTCATTGAAAAACGTCAGTTCTGTAGCATCTGGGACTGTTCAGTACTTCTAAAAATTAGGCCATTTATATGTCAGTTCTTAGATATGAATTTAGGAATCCAACCCACAGATGTGACCAGACTCCCCATAAACATTCTTTGATTTTGCCTTTGTGCTTGACACAACGTGTTGCAAATAATGAACCCATTTCAAACTGATCTGTGTAAAATATGCCTAGCAAAGGCCAAATCTCAACACATTGCCCAGTTCAGCTTTCCTTGTACAGATTCAAAGCTCACTCTGAGATCACAATAAAGATTGTCAACATAACCTGGATACTCAGGCTGGGAGGGTTGCTGGATGATTTCTTATTTCCCATAATTAAAAAACAGATAGATTACAGTGGTAAATCTCAGACCCAAATACAAACTTTACAAAGTCTGAACCCAGAAGCAGAATGCCCACATCTCTGTGATAGCTGGAAGAAGATAACAGGCTCAAGAATCTTATTATTTCCTTTCTTGTCAATGGAGTTATCCTTGCTCTGTAACGGTATTCCCTCCTACCACCAACCTAAGGGTTGGGTGGATACTCAAGGATATCCTTGCAAATCAAAGCTATGCCAGTAGCTTCATACACTACTTGCTCCCCTGTCATCAGTTCACAAATCCCCTGTGGAACTAGGCAGTGTTTGCAACCCTTGAATCTTTAAAAGGCAAGGATCTTGCAAAATCAAGCCCAGAGGGAGAGCTCCTCAGCTGGGAGGAAAATGCAACACAGTTCTTCCTACTGACAGCAGTTAAAGTATGACTGAAACCAGCTGAGGATGTTCACTCACCTCTTGAGAAACCATCCTGCAACTTTTGGGCAGAACGCAAGTACACTTCATCAGTCAGTGTTGCTTGACATCACTGCTGTCATTTGTCTTCAGTTCCCTTCAACCCTCCACATTACAAGAAGAGCCAGCCTTTGTAATTTATGAATATAACGCGGTATTACTGACAGTAGCCAATAACACTACTCAATGGCAATATGTTGCCATGGTAAAGCAAGAGTATGCAAATATCTTGTACATAGTAAAAGCATTAATACACAGCTATTGCTGCTTGTACCTCTTAATCCCGACAGAGAAAAGCAAGACTGCCAAAATAAATTATGCCATATTCCAAAACAGTGTCAGACATTTTAGGGGACAGGAGCTTCAAAAGAGTAACTGGAACTCCAGTAGCAGATGCCATATATAATGCACTTCTTAACCAAGATTGCAATATCCTAAAGGTAAAGTCCTTATTCTTACATATACACACATATATATATTTAGGTACATGTGTGTATACACATGCATATATACACACACACACACACAACATACAACATACCCTACATCAGTCCCATGTAAATAAAAAATAAAACCATGATTAATAGCAAATACACTAAAATACAATATACTGATGTTTTTGCTTTATTATTATTGTTTTATCATGCAGTTCCTACAATGATCACATTTCAGTGGTGTATGGTAAGGCCTTGACAGGACTGTAACACTCCGTAAGTGAAAATAAGAGAGTCCATCCAAAGAGCTATTCAAAAATAAATATTTGCCTTATATTTATACCCTTAATAGTTACATTGCTTTCTACATTTCTTTTTTAATAAAAAGAAAAAAAGTGGTGGATGTGAGATGGCACAATAGATAAAAATTAAATATGACATTGAACACAGTAAAACTTTCAAATTTAATAGTGCTGGGAAATGGTAAACTATTAATTATTTTTTACATGAAATGCAACATATGGTCTCTTATAATACAGTACAAAGTCAGAAGGAATACAAATAAAAAACACAGGTAGCTGAAAATAAAAGTTTTAACAAAGTAATCTGATGCTCCCAAATCCTCTCAAAGTTTTTCATTTTATCTAGAATTTCATTGTTTCAACCTTTTACCCCTCAAACCGGAAGAAAGATATTTTGAAAGCTCCTGTTTGGTGATCAGAGCTAAAAATATTATCCCAGCATTTAAAATCACACACAGATCAGACCTGGAAAACTTAAGAAGCTGTTAATATCAATAATGGCTAGCATTTTGTAAACTTTTAAAGAAAATCTATATACTCTCAATTTTGGTTATGGCTATATATCTGAAGGACATTTTAAACCCATATTAAAATATTCTATTTACAGGATAACTTTTATCATATTTTACCTGAGAGAAGAATCTGATAAAATGTGTTTTATTGGTGACGGTAGTATCTACATAACCATGCTGTTTCAAGTTTTTCTGGAAGTGAAAGTGACTAAAACCTCCAAAATTATATTTTTCTTTCCACCATTCAGATGCACAGACAGTTTTTCTAAATGCATTTATGCCAAAAGTCAAGATATTGCTGAGCAGTACTGAGCAATGCCTATTGCTGTTGATAGTGGAATAGAAAATACCTTAGTTTGTTTTAAGATTGACTGATTTTCAATTATTCTAGCTCCAAGCCACTGCTTTTATTCAAAAACAACATTAAGCAGGGAAAGGCACAGCTACTATTATTATACAATAACAATAAAATTGACTGACAACACTGAAAACTAAATCTTTATATATTAATCTCATGGAGGTTTGTTTTTAATTTTTCTGTCTATATACACCAAAATCCTTAAATGACATGTGCAAAATATGTTCAAGTGGGAGGCTTTTCAGAGTTGTGTGATGCTGTTAATGTGAGTTAAAACAGCTTTTTGTCATGAAAATTTGCATTATATCTGGTATTTAGAACACTAAATACATACCTTCTGTATTTTAAACCTTGGCCCAAGCAAGAGCAGCGATTAAGTGAAATACTTACATAACTGACCTGAAGATTGTTGGTTTTCACGTTTTGTTAAACTGGCAGTGCCGCAGCTCCTAAAAATCAACAGAAAGCAAGGAATTACTCAAGTTAAGGATGGTGATAAAGTACCTAAGTCACAGCGTTCAAGAACATGTACGTATATAATATTTTTTTCAGGCTCCACGTTCACCTTTTTTCCTTTGCTTGGAACAATACAGGCTCCCTCAGCCACCAATATCAGTGCTTTAAATTTAACCAAAATCAGTGAATTCAGTGGCTTCCATTTCAAGAATAACATAGCGTTAAAAATCATTCTGTTTTCTTTTTTGCTGGCCCGTGTGTCCCTACGCCTCTGATGCTGGCTGAGCTGAAAGCAGTAGGAAGTTTGGGGCCAGCTTTCAAGCCCGGGTCCTGGCAGGTCGATGGCGTCGTGTTAAATCCTTCCCCTGCCTCCCCTGTGGTGCCCCACTGGCATTTTCCAGTGCTCTTTGCATGGTTTGGCAGCCCTGGTGGGCCCAGGGTATGGTGAGGTGGCAGCGACACCCTCGCCTCAGCGGCTCACAGGGTCCCGATGTGGCAAGGAGGTGCCTGGGGAGCCCAGTCGGGGCAGCGGGGCCCAGCACCCCCATGGTGCCGCTCGGAGCCAGCCTGGGCCAAAATGGCGCCCCCAGCCATTTTGGGGGAGTGGGGTTTGGTCGCAGCCCTGGCATCCAAGGAGCCGTAAATCCGCTCGGAGGCACATCTGAGTCAACTGCAAGGAAGATCGTGCATAAGCAGTGAGTTTCAGCAGTGCAAGGCAGCTTTCCTGGGAGGAACCAGCCCGTACTGGTCCCACAGCTGCAGACACGACCTTGGGCAGTGAGGCGCTGCCAGGCCGCCGCCTTATAGACAGCCCCAACGTGCTTGCCAGGCCCTGGCCCCATGCGCTCCAGCTCATCCAGTTTATTCTGAAACAGTCTCACCTCCCTCAGGATTTCTTTGATCCTCACCATTGAGAATTCATTTTTTTAAATTTAATACTCGGTGAGTCTTGCTGCTAAGGTTCCCCCAAATGGTCCTTTTCCTCCAGCAATGGCCTCATTCAGCTCCTGAAGGGCCCAAGGGTACAAGAGGAGAAGAGCCTGATGCCTCATCTGTCAGGTGAAGGCATGGTATTAGTCAGGTCTTCTCCCTTATAAGCAGAGACACGCAGCAACTCCAGCATACCGCTATATGTTTTAAAAAATATTGTCACCCCCATCACACATGGTCCTTTGTGAAAGAAACAATCCATTATCAAGTAATGCTGCTTGAAACCCCTAATACATTCTTATGGAAAAGGTAGTCTTCAGCAATTTTCAAATGAATTTTCAACATGGCTTTATCAGAACAGGGTTTTTTAATTTGTTTTTTGAAAACTGTTCACTTTGCCTCGTTTTTCATCAAAATGCCAATCAATGCTCTGAAAACAGTAATATATAAACTTGCAAACACCACCCAGATGTTCCCCAAGTAGGACTACTGAATACCTTGTGCCACTGTTCACGCTGATGATGGACTTAATTTTCTGTCATTAACCACAGATAGGGATTTTACCAGGAGAAAGATAAGCTGCCTCTCCTGGGCAGGACAGCCCATTTAGAGACCCAGTATAGAGATGGGGGCTGAAGAATTGGTAGGGATATGCCCTGGGTCTGGTATTTCACTCGCCTGCAACCTCTATAACCCCTCATGCAAGTATAAAGAGTAGGGCTTTTTAATTCTCTGCCATATTTTTCCCCACTTTTATCGCACAAAAACATCTGTTTTATTTACATGGCTGAATTGACTGTACTCTCAAATTTTCATGTGATTTTGTTGTTGTATTTTAATGAAAATTACCTTTTTCATTTCCCATTCAAGACTATAGCTTTCCTCTGAGATTGCCAATAACAAATGTCTCCTGCAGTGACAAGAAAATGAACTGGAGTGCTTGGGAACTACACTTGCAGGTATTACAGCATTTCAAAATTGTGTTTTTTCTAAATCAGAACAGATGCACAAGTTTAGAAATTACCTGAAAGAAAAATACTTTAAAAAATCCACAGTAACGTATCATTTCAACTTTTGCATTTTGGTTTCTTACATTAAAATGTTAGTGAATATCTCTGTGTAAAAATTTAACACACAAAAGAATGTATTTATGAATATACAGTATTTAATCATCGATATTGTCTGATCAGCTCTGTAGCTTTCTCCTAATACTGTCAAATAAAACAGAAATATTCATAATGTTAATATCCAGCCATAAAAAGCAGAATATATGCAGTTAGAACTGCTATAACAGAAAAGTTCAAAGAAATTTAGTTTTATTTTGTTCATTTGAAAAAAGAACATTTGAGGTTTCTGGCTACCTTTTCCTAGAATGGTTTCATTTCAGATCAGTCAAAATGACTTTTTGTTTTGACCTCATTGCAGTGTTTTATCTCCCCTTCATGTATTCAAACTGAATATACAACTGCCAGGTCATTTTGATTTACTATGATTTATAATCTAAAAAGGCAAATGATGAAGTCAAAACAATTGTCTTCATCATTCTTCATCAGCAACTGGAAGAGAGATGCTTTCTCTGAAACAACCTAGATTAATTTACTCAACTTTTCCAAAACAAAAGTATTTAGTCAGGACAAGTAAGCCAATTTTAGCTATTTTGAAAACACAAATATAACTGTTTTCTCCATCTCATGTTCAAAAGTTCTGTTTTCCCAACACGATCAGTTAATGCCTGCAGAATGAGAAATCTGGCTTTGTGTTTATCCTTTCCCTCTTAATAAATGCTATTTGATGTTCCCAAAGCTGTGCTGGAGGTGCATTAATTCTGTCTTTAAATATAGTCTATAGTTTTTCAACAGCTTTAAAAACATTAGTTGTTTTCCATAAGAAAACACAAAATGGTGTCTGCTACTACATGCATGCCTTTGAAAATGAAAAATGTTTATTAGAAAGAAATCAACACATATTAGATTTTTTTTTCTCTGTAGCTGGATATGTTTAAATAAATACACAATCTTTTGCTTTTGGTGAATTTCATTCTGACATCACTTATCTAATTTATTTTCAAGTCTTTATGTGTAACCACTGTCTGCCCTGTTTAAAATGATGGGTGTATGCATGTGTCCTGTAAGAGTCCTCAAAAGAGGACTATCCAATCCAGATTTAATTGACATACAGTTTGCAATTGATCTAATTAGATATAACAGTAGAGAACTACCAACACAATGCTTGTATGACATTAAATACTTTGCCTCAGAAAGAAATACCAACTAGACTGCAGAAGATTAGCATTTAGGTTGACAGTATGCCTGTATTTTTAAACTTACAAGATAACTACAACATCATGTATTTTAAATGTAATCAGAGTCGCACTAATTTACCTTAGACTGTATAAAGTAATGAAATGGGCTTAATTTCCAGTGCAAATAGATGCAACCAGAGAAGCCCATTAGAAACCATTTTGACCCCGGCTGTTATGACTGATTGACACACAACAAATTATGAAGGAATTGGTTATGCCACAAACTTGGAATGCAACATATATTTTGTAATAATGCCCATGTCTATGCTCTTACCCCACAGTAAGTTTGTCTATACGTGCACATGGGCCAACTGGCACATCAAAGAGGTCTTCTGCAATCTTGCCCCAATGGGAAATAAGTAAACAGTAGCAGCATAGTGTGACTAATATTCTTCTTTCATGCCTATACTCCTAAATTTTCAGATCAGTATTTCTGATGTCTGACTGGAGACTCTGAACTTAACCTACAGGGAGGAATTTCATTAAGTCACAAGTTTACATTCATTCATGTGCTCCCTTTGTGGAGGCTTGAGCACACCTCCAGAGCCACAGGGGCCATCAGTTTGCAAGGCCAATTCAGCACCAGATTCCCTAGAGCTGCAACTGTACAAGTCTAGGCTTGGATGGATACTGTTTTTCGAATGAAAACTTTTCATTAATGGGGGAGGAAAAACAAAACAAAACATAATTTCACTGATTTCCCAGAAGAATCATCTTGGGGTTGTTGTGCAAGGCAGAAGCACAAACAATAAGGACAGGGAAATGAGGCCTAAACCAGATTCAAGCAGAAGATGATGGAATGCAATTGGAAAGGATTCTTGATGGCAGGGAAGTGCCAGAGATTTCTGAAATGCCTAGTTAAATTTTTACCCCATTGCAGAAAGCCAGCAAATAATTCAATACTAGTTCACACTTCGGAATGTCTGGTAACATTTTGATGACACTTTAGTAATAATTTTAACCAAATAGGAAAATGAGCTTAATTTTAACATGGAAGAACTCCACAAACTAAAGTCTGCTTACCATTTTTTTTTTGAGTCTCCCTGAAAAACCAGACATTTTTAGACACTAGACCCAACTCTACTTAGCTTGTACAACCTGAAGTGATCACTGCCCAGAATAGCAGGACAGTAAACTGGAGCTAGTCCACAGTTAAAATCTCTATTCTGCCATGAATTTCAACATTGCACATTTATTTTTGCTCTAGATTGGAAAAGAACAAACAAACAAAAAACCCCCACTAGAATAGATTGCTTGTGGAGGTAATGGACCTGAGATCTTTAAGAATCGGTTAGGCAACTTCTGTTAGAAATGGCTAAGTTTTAGCAAAGCCTGCCTTACAGCAGACAGAGAGATTGAAACAAGATGAATACAAGGTTAAATGCAAATTATATGTGCATATGACATTAAGTATAGCAATAGTTGATATTAAAATTTCAAATAAAGAAGAATAAATCAGTGTTGTCAAAACCTGGTGGTTCTACTTTTTCCTGTCAGTTTGTCAGGATCAATACATTTCTTCTAACATTTCAACTTCAATAGAAGTACATTTTTGATGAAAAACTGACAAAAAAAATTTCATCCAGCTCTTATGAAGATTATTATACAGCACAGTTCACACCTATAACATTTTCCCTGCCAGCCAAAGTGCAAATCCCCTTACCAATGTGCATTCAATAATACCGTGGCAATTTATAAAAAGAAAGCAATTACAATCAGAGGAAAAGAGCATATGGCTGATCTCAACAAAGGGATTAGCATCTCCTATCTCAAAAATAACATCACCAAAAGATCCAGGATGAAGGAAGATGGAGCAAAGCTAGTTTTTAGGAGTGCTGTGTATCCCAAATATTTTAATGTAAAAGCAAAATGTATAACAATCATGCATTCATCTATTAAAATTTACCGCAATACAGTATCTACAAGCCCATGGCAGGAATCTGAAACACAGGGACAGAAAGAGCAGCAAACTTAGGAGAGTCCTCAAAGCAAAACATCTGACAGGTGAATTTAAAGGATAATCACATCCCCATGCAAGCCAAACTGTACTTTGTGTGAGCTGAAACGACACCGGTGGGGCAGCAGGTTCTACGTGGCTGCATGGGCTGTGTACCTCCTTGGGCAGGGAGAATCAATGCTAGGAAATGACTGCAGTCAGGCAGGATGGAAGTGAGGTTGCTACAGGCCTTCATGGGGACTTCCCATGTCGCTGCACTTCATGTGCATTAGGAGCACCTACACAGGGAGTTAGTGAGGGCAGTAAGCACTGCCCCAGCTCACTGCATAACAACCTCCCCATACAGACAGACATCAAGTCTGAAATGCAATTATTCACTTGGAGGGTTTAAAATAGTTTGCTGAACATTTCCAAAACCTCACTTCAATATATTGCAAGTATCGCCACAACTAGTTTATCGTAAACCAGAGCAGAAATGATTCGGAAATGCTTGATTCCATTTTAAGTCAACACATATTATTTCCTTGACTTCTGTGGACATAGGACCAATCCCCTGTGGCTTCTGGTGATGCAGCAACTTCACTTAGGAATATGGATGCACACATATATTTCAGAAAGGTACTTGTGATATTTAAGACTTGGCATTGGCTAGAATCTCCTTAGGTTTCTCAGAAATAAACAGTGTATTCCCTTCCTTATGATGTAGGATTCTGATTTACAGCTCCTGTCACTACATGTCATTTCACCTCACTTGAAATCTACTGCAAAGCCCATCCCTCCTCTTGCTTCCTTCCTAATATTTTCATTTTCCCTTTTGCCCTGTTTATGGTTAAAACTGTCTTAAACACTGCTGGTTTTCTTCCACTTGAATTCACTAGTTCAAAGAAGCTTCAAATGACATCATTCTATTAGATCCCCATGTCTATTTTGGATGCACCTGTTTCTGAGTATGCTAAATGCTACACAGGCAAGAAGCTTCCACTTTGCAAACCAGCAAAAGGTGCTACCTCCGTGCTCCTACTGTTTAAGGAAAATAGCATAATGCACTAGATGTTTTACAGAAAGAGAGCCTGATCTAGTGCTTTTAAAAACAAATTCTGAACACCTACAATTGGCTGGAATCTATCAGCAGAAGGCTACTGACAACACATTTTAAGAACTGCATTGCTAAATAAGAGAAATACGGAGGAGTTTTTTGTCATGTACAATAGGATATAGTCACTGAGTATCTTCTCCAGGAGTACTGAACTGTAAGCTGAACTTTCAACATCCACAGTATCCAACCTGAGCAAATTAAGAGGACTAGTGGACTTGCTAAGTTCCACCAGTCTAAGCTGTGTGGCTTTTCACTGTCAATACTTCACTATAGGACTCCTTCAGATACCAAATATATGATCATCTATCCTATGCCTCTAAATCTGGGCTCATGACATCATCATTTACTTTGCTCTTCCCTGGCACATGCACATGTGGGTATGGGGGGGTGGCAGGAGCTCAGTTCCCTCTCTGCAGAATAGAAAATCATCCCCTCCTCCCCAAAAAGTCCTGCTTTCTTGATGGTCTGACAGCAAACTACCTCATGCTCCAGCAAGTGCCTCACTGCAGGTGAGGCAATGGCTCCACCTGAGCTCCTGTATTGGCATTATGTCAGCAGTCCCTTCCTCCAACATGGTCAGACATGAACTCTTGCGACTAAATGTGTAATTGCTCAGGAGATGGCTGGAAACAACCTGTACTACATGCTAGGTACAAGCTGGATGATTCTAACCATTTCTTGTGTGTCTGAGGAACAAGGTAGAAATTACAGGGAAAATAATCTGATGTACATCATAAGGAAATGCAAATACATTGACCTGGAATTCTTGGGATTCATCCCAAGATTAGTGGGTTCCTCATTAGACACCAGTCTTTCTACTGACTCCTGCATCTTTCTTTCAAGTCCATTA
The DNA here is from genome assembly GCF_036370855.1 of Dromaius novaehollandiae. Lineage (NCBI taxonomy): Eukaryota > Metazoa > Chordata > Aves > Casuariiformes > Dromaiidae > Dromaius > Dromaius novaehollandiae. The sequence goes on along the minus strand of NC_088098.1, from coordinate 96,531,593 downwards.
TTATTCCCTCTTGTAGATGAAAAACTAATATTTAAATCACTATAAGGCTATTCAGTACCACCCGAAGTATTCCCTGTGTAACTGCTCTAAGAATCTTCACATTAGAAGTTATCTGTGTGTTTAAGTGACATAATTACTGAAAACTTGATTGAAATAAGTCTCTATTCAATTTTCCTCATGAAGAAAGAGAATGAATTTAAGGTTACTGACAAACAGATGAACTGTTGGCAACAAAGGGTTAATACATTTACTTTCAGACACTTTGATGAGACAAGGAAGTGAGAAAGAGCTCAGCAGAAAGAGCCAAAGAAGCTTTTAAAATATACTCTGGAACTCTTAAAATATACTCAGAACTCTGCAAATATAGATATGAGAGTCCACGTTCAAGAAAGAGGGAGAGTAATAAAAATAAATCAATGAGCACTTCCACGATTCAGAATAGGAAGATGTGAAAAAGCAAGTAACATTTCTCTTTGGAGTCCACAGTTCAGGGGCATGTTGTTTTATTTTCATTCTGGATTTTTTTTTCCCCTCATTCCAAAGCTGGGCACTTTAATGTGGTGTGAGATAATTAAGTATACAGAGATAGTTCTTTGTGTGGAGGTGTGTATATTATGGGTGACTCATAACAGGAAGCATTTCCAAAATGGTAGAATTTTTCTTGAAAAAGTTCCAGTACAGACCACATTTAATTGAAAGGCAAGGACAAGACAAACTAGTTGAAACTACACTTACTAAACTGATAAAAAGCTGTGGTTCTGCAGTAGCTATATAAAGTCTGTAATAAAGACACTGAATGGGAAAGCCCAGGCAGTATCTTTCAGTTAAGATTAGGCTGTAGACTCATCACAAGAGAAGATGATATGATGCACACAAAAGTGAGCTTTTTGAGAAACGTATCAATTCCTCTCCCTTTTAAAGATCCAACTAAATTCAACCTGCAAAAGATAATGGAGAGCACTAATGTTAAAGTTGGGATAATGTGATAAAAAGGAAGTAAAAATTGTGCAGTAGTACCTGGTAGAAACAAACCAGGAAGAGTCATTTTACCTACAATAAGAGGAAAGTGAAGAAACCTCACTTCCCCTGTTTCCCTCCCCGCAAGAGAAATCTAGCATCAGGGAAGAGAATCAATCAATTCAGTCTCATATTTAAGCTAGAGAAAACAAAATGACCTTATGGTTTTATCCAGCTTAGACCCTTACCATGGCTCACCTCAGTTTCAGTTGACCATTGAATGAGAAGTGACAATAAGAACCATAAAAAACCATGTTTTCAATCCCCAGCAAGTCTGTAAGAAAGAAATATTCCTTTGAAGGCCAATATCTATTATGTGGTGGAGCAAAGCAAAATAATTAATTTCTTCAACAAATGTAGACTAAAATTGTATGATCCAGGTGTGATCAGAATTTCAAGCAGTGCATACAAAACCAGAAATTTTAGACTGTGCTTTGATCTCAAAGACGCTTTCTGAAAATCTATGCTGAGATATAAGTATTTGCTGTTACAGATGAGAGAAGTTGCATCATCTTGTCTCCATTCTGCAACTGCACCAGATACATGAATGTGTCTTTCACCATGTAGAATCATTTCTACAAAAACAATCCAATTGTTTATGGCTATAGTCAGATGTGTTTTGGCACTCAAGGATATAGAGAGGTGCCCAATGTTTCATTTTCTTGTGTTTTTTCTGAAGCAGTTAAATAGGTGAGGTGCGTACCTGCCATTGCTATTCTGGTCCTTGACAATTTTCGGAAAGCCAACAAAAATGTTCCTTTGACCACAACCTTCTCAAAAATGTGCATAAGACATCCAGTTCCATTCCGATGTCATTCAGGATCAACTGCCCAAGTTTTCACAGGAAGAATGAGTCAATAAGGAATGAATGGAGTTGGAACAAATTCATGTTAAAGTTCAAATGAAATTTCTGGATAATGTCCTGCTCTCCTCTACTAGTTCTTCTGTGCAGTAATTATCAGCTTCCAAGTGTTGCTGGCCATCACCATTTTCACTTCTTGTAAAAGCAACTGACATTACGTAGTATGAATTGTTTTGATCAAGAAGTGATAAGATCACAGTCAATGAACTAACATCCTACCAAGCTTATCTAAGTGGATAAGAAGGTGCAGAATGCAAGTGGTCTCACAGGGTACTAGAAAATCCGAATCAGCTTGAGACGAGTGCACTGATGTGCCCACATACACTCGCACAGGCTTTCAAGGATCTCTTAAAATAAGGTTCAGAAAGGAATGGAAGGTTATACCTGAGACAGTTTATGTTTAGAAATTCCTGAAACTGCTACTCAGCCTATGAATTGGACCACGGTCCTCTACTACCATGTATTAACAATACATCCTTCAAGCCAAGAAAAGTTTGCCATAGTCTAGCTCATGTTACAGAAGTCAACCCCATTTCTATACTGACAGTTAGCCAGAATCACTTTTATATAATCCCAGTTGATGACAAAAATCTCTTGCATTTACATGATGCCTCACAGAGGTAGGATTGGCCCAGATTTTTTTTTAAGGACCCAATAAATATTTGTAGTGAAGAATCTTAATGGAATTTTCTCTGTGCCCACCCAGAAAAGCTGGTTCACCAGAAACGTTCACATGCTACTTTCACAGAAATCCTTAGTAGCATACTAGTAGCACCTTTGCTAGATATAAATGAAATCTCTACGCTGAGTGTTGTCTGCATCAGCAGAAAGGAGCTGAATTGCTCTTGATGTGATACAGCTATAGATCACCTAATTCATGGCAGAGACATAAGCACCACAATCTTCCACTAAAATAGAAAGTTTATGGAATGTCTTCTTTGAACAAGAGAGAAGCTAGGAGGCTAAATAACAACAGTCTGTGTTTCCATTCTCTTTGCAGTGATTTTCACAAGACTTGCAATTCTACCTGCTCTGTAGGGAATTCCTGCTGGGCAAATTCCTTTTTCACTTGATTTGCTTGTTACCCTATTCTTGTCCTGCCCCACAACACATAACTTATGACAGTTTTGAAAGTTCTTTGCATGTCAATGCAAGCTCACAATTTACGCAATGTGGCTCTGTTGGGAACCTGTAATTTGTCTTGCTACATGCACCCTTAAACTGTGGTTTGGAAAGCATTAGCCTTTCGAACATAAATAAACTGGAGAATTAAATCATATTGCTAATGTATACACTATCTGAATGTGAAATTATCACTGAATGAAAAAAGGACTTATCTGCAATAAACAAAGGCTCAAATATGATGTGTTAATAATACATTTCTTGGGAGAAAATATGAGTGAAAATAAACACTCTACGGATTTACAGCCAGGGATGAGTTTGGCTCATTTGAATTAAAAATGAGGTGTAATACAATTAAAATTAAGAGGAAGCTGGTACAAGAATATTTTTCTTTTAATTATGCTTGGAACTTCATAGCCATTCCAATTTCCCAAAGTCTTTTCAGCTTAAAAAGTCACTCAAATAATGGCTTTATTCTGAAAAAAACAGTGTGGTTTGATGCTATAAATACATATGCTTAGGCACTTAGGGCTGATTCTGCCAAGTCTTCTGCACATGTTTACATTTTAGAGACACAAATACTTTGACTCTGCAGACCTTAGAAATTAAGCACCTGCCTACATGCAAACTTCTTTGCAAAACTCTACAGAACAGAGTTCATTATTATTTATTTTCAGGTCTTTAGTGAGAAGGAAATGACACATACGGGCCTCAGCATATGTCCTTAATTTTACATAAATAATCCAGTTAACTTCATTGTTAATATTCATGTGCGTATAGTTAAGTACATAGGTATCTGCCAGATGAGGACCTCTGTGATTGGCTTTCACCTAGATCCATGTGTATTTAACTTTCAAAGGTTGGCATATTTACTCCAGTGCTCTGTAGAAATTCATCTCAAAGGTGTGTGATGCATATTGGTTCACAACAGTGAGATGCAGGTTTTAGAAATAATTAATGTCTCTCCAAATTAAGTGATTTATTTTACAAAAACACGTGGTTTAAGTGGAGGCCAGGTTGAAAAGTGTTCCAAGACCAATTTTAAATTGGTCTTTGATTTTTATAACGAAAAATAATCCTGCATAATGCTAATGTAAATCAACCTAAAGTTCAGCCACTTAGCACACAGTGTATATGACATTTTCAAATTATTTAAAATAACAACAATGACCTCTGCTTTTTTCCTCTCTCACAAAAGCAATAGCTGAGTATACTGTAGGACATCTCCACAGACTTTGATACAGACTTGATACAGTTAAATATACAAGACAGAAATGCCATACAAACTTTATCATAACCAATATAAGGTTGCTTGCTCATCATTTCTTTCCTTTTTGTTTTTGCTGTAACCTAGTAATATTTTCCTTGCCAAGAAAAAAAAAAGTCAACTCTTTTTACTGCATAAGAAACTAGACTATATTCAAGCCAGAACTAAAAACAAAAAAGACTAAAAATCCTCACTCTGTCTCATAATAGCAATTCAGTTTGCTCAAGCCCCTGCCAAACTCATTTGATATGAAATTCCAGGCTACTAAAAAGCTCTATTTCTTCTGATTTATTTCTATTTATTTGTATATTGTTTTGATCCCTCTGCTGGACCTTGGAGAAAGGCTTTTCAGCTCAACAGCTAAAGGGAAAATAAGAGCTTTGAGAAGAAATATTTTAATGAATTACATTTAATGTTGAAAGAAATCATCTTTTCATCTTCCAAATTCCCCATACACAAAAGTTACAGATTATATCCTTCTTTCAAATTTCCCGACATATAAGACTTGAACTTCACTACACCAACACAGGTGCAGCTTTCCCCTGCCTTCCAACACATTTCTAAAGGGTTGAAAATGTATCTAAAGAAAACAAACCCCCAAAAGGCTGTATTTATTTTTCAGAGGTAATGGCAAAAATATGTCCAAGTGACACAAATTATTACAAATATCAGATGAGACATCCAAAAGGCAGAATAGTTAGAAAAGACTGTTCTGCCAGTGTAAAGACACAAGAATAGGAAGTTGAAGAGTCCCAAGGTGGAAGCCCTTGTCTCACAACAACATTACGTTGTTATTAAAGGTCTGCCAACGGCTGACTGCAAATGGAGACTAAATCAGTCATCAGAGCCGAGCTGCTGCATCATGCCTTCTCCTTCCCTGCAGTCTCCTAGTTCTAAGACAAATGCCCAGAGGCAAGCACCAAACAGTTATAGGGCCCTATAGTAAGAAGAACCGCTCTCCCTGTAGCACTAACATTTTCTGTAAAGAATGCTGGTGCCCTCCCTCCCTCCACCCAAGATGGTCTCAGAGCTTTTTTCAGTGCAGCGGCAGAAAATATCTCAAGACTTCTAAGCTGATTAAAGATTTTGCTTTCCTTGTTACTTGTTCTTTCTCAATGCATCAGAAATAATAAGAAAACATATTAACCTCATTAGGCCAAGTTCATACTGCTGCCAGAGTGGCAACATATAATCTCTGCTAGGAAAACATGGAAACTTGCAGAGCACCTATGACGAGTTTGGGATCCATGGACAGAGCAAGAAACTTAGGCTGGCTGCAAGAGCCTCTGTGCCCTTATTAACAAACTACTTAGAGAACAACCATTTACTGGAATCTTAATGTGAACCTTAATCTTTTCATGACTGCAAATATCTGCCCCTCACAAAAGACTGCATAGGCAAGAATGCATATGTTGTTTCTTAAATTTTAGGGCCGTAATATTACAAAACATTCCCTGTTAGCATGTATGCATATAATTATACACACAGAAATTTAGTCTGTGAAGGCTCATGTTTAAAGGAAGAAAGGAAGCAAATTCATGGTTGCATTCTTAAAGATATTTCATGCAGTCTGAAAAAGAGCAGTCTTTTTGAGGGAAGAGGTCCTTTAGGTATGTTTTTAATGGAAAATCCAAATCATTACAAGGTCAGCAGAATTTTTTTATGAAATTATTTTTTAAGAAAAATTTCTTGACAGAAATGTTTGATGAGTTTTAACTGTAATGCATCATCTAATTTTCTGCAGAAAATGATGTATACATAAAAGAAACTGGGTATAAATAGGCTGATCTATTTATTCGGTAAATTTATCTAAAAATGCAGGGGTTCTTTTTAATTTTCTGCCCTTTAATGTACTCTGATTCACAAATTTGATCAGACTTGATAAGTACTTTCAAGCAGGAAGGAAGGGGGGGAAATTGAAGCATTTTAACATTTAAAAAACAAACAAAAACCAGCACATCTGTTTTGAAACTGACCTCATTTTTAAAAAGGTTTAAATACCTTGAAAAGGTTACTGTCTATCTGGGTTTTGTATCATATGTTTTGGAACTGAACAGAAACGTATTCCTCAGGTCTTTGCTTTACCAAAAACAAAACAAAACAAAAAATCTCACAACCTTCCATTTTGAGTCAACACGAGCCTTTTCTTCAAACCCTCCCCCCCCCCCCCCCCCACACACACACACACCGACCCACCCCATCCTTAAGTTTGGCCACTAGACTGAAAAATCCATTACTTAACAGTTCTAGCAGATTTTTGTTTGCCTTTAATGTAATGCTACATTGCAGTTTCTGCCTAAAGACTGCCTAGATGTGTTCCTGCTGAGTTAGATCCTGTGTCTAAACTTGGCTGTCTTTGTTTTTACTAGTCTGTTCTCACCCTTTATCTATTGCCAGGTGTTGGCATTAGTTCTTGAATTTGTTCTGTAAGTCTACGAGTCATTCAAGCCAGTAAGAAAAGGATGCTGTTTCACAATAACTCCATATTTCCCTTTTTCTTGTTTAGGGTTGTGCCCTGATAGGGTTCTTCAGAGAAGAATCTACAAGAAACCTTGTGAAAAGCAAAAGTGCTCCTCCCAACAGGTGGAAAGATGCTATCATCTTCAGTACAGTCCATGAACAACATCAGAAGAAAACAAGTGTGTACGCATAATGTTTCTGCATGGAGGGGAGGGAATCAAACAACATGAATCCTGCAGGCAAAAGATATGCTACATATGCCACCAAACTGCAAAGGGCTTCCTGTGGGTAGGTAAGAGAGCTGTTTGAGTGAGAAGGACTGCCAGTTGCAGGTCTTAGTCACCTCAGGACTGGGAAGGACAGAAGGAAAAGACTATATCAAACTCAGAGATCCAAGCCAAGCCAAATTCAGAGATCCCAAAATTTGCTCCATTTAGTTATATATGAACAAGGTTGTTCAGAAGACCAAGGACGGGATCTCACTCCAGACAGAAGAGTCTTCCTTTTTTGCCTAATGGTACTGCCAATCTGCTACTCTCAAATCACAGTTCTTCTCTGTGCTGTGGCTGCTGCTCAAATTCTGTTAAGATATATGTGTTGGAGCAATTGCAGAAACAGAGGTGAGCTTTTTCAGAAGCCAGTTTAATCTTCTGTATCACAAGCACTTACTCAGTATTTATGCTTTCCTACTGAAGTAAAGCTTTCCAAGGCTGTGAAATTATACTTTAAAAAAAAAGTCATTTGTCACTGAAGCTGGACAAGGTACTGCAAATAATTTAATATTTGTTTACATTTTAGCACTGTCCATTTTTATAATTGGATTTCAAAACAGTAAATGTAAAGAGTGTAAAAGCAAATCTTTTTATTATTACAGTTTTCATGCTTCCCTGGACATAACAGTCAGGCAAGACACTTAGTTTTCAACAATATTCTATTAAGAAAATAACAATTTTAGCCATAACTTGTAATGTGAAATAGTTAGGCAGGAAACCAAGGCTGTAAGCTCTTGAAGAGTGAGAGGTCACTGAGCAGATACACTTCTCAATTCAGGCTTTAGTGCCACATGATTTTGGCTAAGCTTGTTCTCTTTTGAGCTAATGCTTTCAGAATCAATAGCTTGGGTTTGGATTAAAACTGATTTCTGAAGCATTTCATATCAGCATCAACTAAAGTCAACAGGAATGCCAACAATCTCATAAAAAATCTTGGTCAACTGAAAAAAAAAATGTCCAGAAAATGAAGAAGAAACCTGCAGCAGAAAACAAAGCAGTCCTTTCATTTCTCCACTACCCCATATGTAGTTCTGGGAAATCACGGGCATGGAAGTATGAGCAAAAATAAAGTATATGCACCCCTAATTTTCTTTGACCGTTAGTGCTGTGCTAACTACAGCATAACGAATATTTACATGGATTTCATGTGTATTTTCATTCATTCTTCTCTGGAAATGTCTTTTCAGGGGCTGCATTCAGACATACAAAAGTTTTTAGCTTCCATATTATTTTAATGTCTTACTGATACCCAGCCTCCCCTTACACATGCTGCCCCCTCCTTTTTTTTTTTTTTTTTTTTTTTTTTGGTAAACAAATGAATGATACCAATGCTTTCAACTTCACACCTTACACGTGTAGCTGATGTGAATGTTCACAGAAAGCAAGGGTTCCTGTTACAGGCAGGACTATCTGCAAAATTTGTGTATGAAATCAAAAGCTATTTGGTATAAATGGTCTATGTGTATGCCAGAGATACAGAACTCATAGAGCCTGCCTCTGCATCCCTAGATTTAGACCCATCACACTATGTAAAGTCTCTAACAACCACCATGCTTCCACACTGATCCTCTAATTCAAACTGTCTGGCCCAGACAGTTGTGCTTTCAGATTTGGAGGTTTCTGTGTTAATTCTGCAAAGATTACTTATAAGACCTCCTTAGAGAGCCCTCAGTCGAAGATTAGAACCCACAAAGTTTATCACAACTATCTGACAGGGCTTCAGTAAAGTTCTGGGTATTTTTTTTTATCCTCACAGTTATCACATAGACAACCTATTGTTAATGCAAAACAATGAGTATTTGCTCTAAAAGGGTCTGTATACCCACCCATGCAGTGAAGGAGCAGAAATGCTTTCTAAATAAGCCATTTCAGCCACAGGAGCTAACCACTGTTTGAAATGGAGGTGGAGCACATAAACAGTACTTTGCATCATTTCACCATTTCTGCCCACAGTACTAGTAACTCACAAAGATGAGGCCCTTAAATGGAGTCAGCTCTCTTTGTGGGAAGGAACAGGATATAGTGTACAGTCCTCACCTGTATATTTTTCTCCAAACCATGTATTTGTGTGCCCAGTGGGATGACATTTTTTGATTTAGTTGTCAGCAAATAGAACTTTATATTGTGCTCCTGTCTTTTTGCTTTCTTGGCTGGCAGACTGCAGTGAATAAGGGTTATTCTGTCATTTTTTTAAATTGTTTTTTGAATAGAGGTATTTTTCATAAAGCCAGACCTGTTCATTATTCATAGGAAGCATATTGTTATAAAGTCTGGCATTGTGTTTTGGGACCAATGGCCTGAGGGCAAGCATTCAGATTCATCTCTGACTCTCATCCTGCCTCTGTTGCTCTTTAGTCCCCTCAAAGATAAGCAAGGTGTCAGTACTGAAGGAAGGGAGTTAATAGGATGAGCTAGTTAGAGTACTGCTATTGACAAGCGTGTTCTTTATTTTCAGCATTCATCTCTAGTTGCTAAAAACATACCCCACACTGAATCTGGAGGATAAAAATGCTTGAAATGAAAACTATCCATTAAAAAAATATAACTCACCTTTGGCAGCAGAGCATCGAGACATATATTGCTCTATACCTGTGAGTCAATCTGTTGCTTTTTCACAATTTGTCAACAGTAATCTGTGCAAAGAGGAAACATAAGAGGAAATTCAGAACATTCAGTCCCGAAGACTGCTTTGAATACACAGCCCACCCTCACCCCACTTTTTAAAAGCCTCTTAGATATGAACCTCACTAACATTTCAAAGGTTACGACTGCTTTTGAGAAAAGTTAGTTCCTCAAATTCTTAACAATTTTCCCAGGTGAAATACCTGCTTTCAACATTGCTTTCAAAAGAAGATTTGCAAACTCTAATTATTTTAGTGTTTGTGCTATGAATTTGATGAAGCACTGGACTTCTGTGGGCAATGATCTTAGAGGAGAATAGCCTGCTGTATTGCAAATATGAAGGAAATAGGTTTTTTTAAATCTTGATCTTGTAAATTGTAGTTTGAGAAGGAAGATTTCTTATTCCATTGAAAAACACAGATAATATTTACATAAATCTTAAGTATAAATCAATCTTTAAACCTTCACATCAAGATCCACATCACTACCCACATGTTCACTAATGTCACTCACCAAAGTTTGTTTTTCTTGTACAGTAGTTCCCTACGTTGCCAGGAATATCTAAAAAAAGATTCACAGCATCTTAAAATATTCTGTAATATTTCACAATTTACTTTGTTACTTTCTATATGACCTGGTAGATCACAAACACATTCACAAGTGCACACACCTGCACATGTGAAAATCCCGCTAAGGTTTTCTAAGGGCACCATCTGTAGAGGAACACTGCTCAGAAGTCCAGGTTTCAAAATACCCTAACCATCCAGCTTTATCATTTTCTTTCTTGCCCGAGGGCTTCCCTTGTGAGTGATCAAAGCAGTAAGGATTGCAGAAATTAACAACAGGTCATCAGGCTTTAACGAAAAATAAAGAGAAAAAACTTTCAAACAAACATAGATCCAGACCATCGGTATATAGACCATGCTGCCATTTCGAAAGGGGAAGCCCTACAGGCAGTTTATATTCAACACATCCGTCCTTGAAATGGGACAAAAATGCTTGTGTGCTCTGCTAATCTTAATCCTAAAGCAATTATGTACTGGGAAACTCTCAGTGTAGCTAGAAGAATTGTTTGGACTGTCATTAGTTATGACAGATTCTTGCAGACACCAGAAGCAGATTCAGAAATAGGGATGGAATAAAAAGAGCCTAATCCACTCCACCAAAAGTACTGGACTGAGAAGAACAGAAATGTCAGAACAATTTGCTTTGATTCAGTATTATCCCTGGGAAATCTTTCTTACTGCCAGTAATGTGGTGCAAACTGCCCAAAGCATGGTGCAGTTCCTTGACCATCATGTTCATCAAGTCCATAAGCTAAGATGGCAAAGAAACAAAGGGAAATCAGAGCAAAAGATAATTATCCAGGGACAAATTTTGAACACATCAACAGTAGACAATCTGAACAATCACAGAGATAGTTACAGGGTTACTGTTTTTATCAGGCCCACCTTAAGAATCTAAAAAATCATAAAAGTTTCTCTCTTGAGAGTTTCTCCCATCATCAGTCAATCATAAATGGGGAAAAATAATCAAGTAATACTCCAAAAATGTTATAAAAGTTCAAGTATATCCCTAAGCTGTCCCTTTTCCTTGCCAGTTACTTTTTTTAAAAATCAAGATGTACTTTTTATACAAATAGCTTTAATTCATTTGTGCCACTTAGCCCCGGCTCAGTCTCTTGAAGCAGTAAGAAGATTTGAAGGTTTGACTTTTAATTAGTTATTTTTTCCTTGACATGATGCATCAAGAATGTATTATAGCTTTATTGTTCCATGTATTTCCCTGTTTTATATTTCTCTCCTCCTGAACTATAAAAAGATTCCCTGCCTTCTGTCTCTCTCCCCCTCACTCTTATACTGCATTTGCTCTTTTTTCACACACATTTCTAAACTAACTGACTGCCACAGGTTAGCAAGATAGGCAAGTGGGAGCAGAAAGAGCCCAGTAACTTGGGAAACAAAAAATGGGACATGGATCCTCTTCCAAATTGCATGTTCCTATATTGTTTCCTGTACTAGACTTGAGAAACTACAGCTGTAAAAGAGTTGTTCAGTAGCGTCTGTAAAATGATTTGAAAGTCCATGTCCACAACATAACATACCATGACAAGTTTCACAGTTTTGTAGCTGCAAGAGGAAGGCAAATCTCTGGATGTTCCTGACTTCAGCTACCTTTAAGTTCAGAGGCACTTACTGCTAGCACCTGTTCTAGGGAAAAAAATAAAAAAAAATTCCACTCCTCAGGGCTAATCAGCGTCTCTTCTTTCTTATTCTTTGCCTCCTCCTCACATCACCTAGTTTTAAATAACTGTGCAAACAATCTTCATCTGTCTGCCAAAGCAGCACCAATATCCACATTTTAACCACCTTCTCAGATGCACTCATTCCAATGCTTCCTCAGCCTCCTTTTCTGAGGGCTGCCTTTTCTCTCACACCTCCTACTATGCTGGCTTCACCAGGGTGTCAATTCTCATTTTTTGTGTCTGCCAGCAGACGTGTACTTCCCATATCTTGTCAGTCACCTTGCAAAATTTGACTTCCTGCTTACTGCTTTCATTTTTAACTTTTTCAAATCAGCACATCCTGTCATATTGCTGTACTTTCTTTTACATCCTAGGAGTTATGCCAGGCCACACCTGTGCTAGCATGGATTTTTTTTCCTGGATTCTAGAATAAGTCCAGTGATTTTTCAGGAGATTTAAAGAGCTAATATAATTTTTCTTAAGGTAGAATTAGCAGAGATGACTGAAGAATTCAATACTTATTGAGTCACTCATGATCTGAGACAGATGTGATTTTGAACAGGTGGAACTCCACTGTCTGCACATTTATTTTGATCGTTTACAATAAAATATGACAAGAAATACATAGTACCAGAGGCTACAGGAGTGTACCACACCCAGCAAACACAGTTCTGATCTCACTTGTTCTACTTTCATATTCAGTGCAAATGCACTGGCTTCTGTAGTTACTCCTGATTTACACTAGAGCAAACATCAAAATCAGGTCCAACAGGAAGAAAAATGATCTTTTAAAAGGTGGTTTGCTGCTGTCACCAGAGCTAATACAATGCTCTTTTAGAAAATGGCAGCTCTTTCTTTTGCTCTTCAATCACAGCTTGAAGAAATAACAAGGGAATGTTTCCCACTGAGGTTAAAAATAACAGTACCTTTTGCTTTTACTTACAAGTGATCTAGTCACAATCCCTTTCCTTGCAGAACCTCTAAAGGTAAATAACATTTAAAAAAAGTATATAACAGCACTGCATTATCAAGAAAAAAATTCAGAAATGCCTATTTTAATGACATCATTAAAATGGATACACGACTAAATTCTAGCTCTTCAGCCAGTTCCATTACCAATTGCCTTTGCAATTGCTATAACAATACTCCCCTTTTTTACCTGTCAGTACTCACTTGCTGATCTCTGCTCACCAATAATTGGTTCTGCTTATCTCTACATATTGGCCATTGATACGTGCACCTCTGAGAGAAATGAGGGAACAACATGAACCATAGAGCACTTATTAATATGAAACCTTTTTGTTTAAGCCTCACAAACGTGTAAGAGCCCTACACTGGTCATCAAGACTTGTGGTTGATTACAGATTCACATGATTTCCCCACTGAGACAGAAACAGAAGCCCAAATCTGCAGGAAGATTTTGCTGAGTCCTGGCAAGTCTGCAGAACCCATGTGATAAAATCCTTAACAGAAAGAGAAAGTTCTCTACATCAGTGAAGAAATTAAAACAAACCAGAACTTCTGTCCGAGGTAAACCAAACTGCATACATATAGCTAAATGGAAGTTTCAGTTAAGAAGTTTATCAACCAGGTGACACTAGTTTTAAGGCCTTCCCTCGACTGGGAGAAAATTGCAGTTCTTCAGCTACTAGGACATTGCACATGCTGAAGTCTTCATGGCACCTCCTGTGTAGTAAGAATTAATTCAAACAATGACTCCTAAATTTTAGCTAAAAGACCAAATGTTTTGTTCGAAAGTGTGGATGGGAGGAAGGGGTAAAGCAAGGTTGCATTTCTAAACACTACTCAACACACTTACACAATCTGTGCTGGAGTTCATCTGATGAAACAACATCTGCTGAGCTGGCTTGAGGTCTTTAAAGCTTCTCAGCTTGGGGAACAAGCACCTAAAAAATATAACAATGAAGTCCAAGAAAGGCATGAGTTCTGTACAGAACACCCTTGCCAAAGTCCACAGGGGGAAAGAAAAAAGGAAAAAGGCTAAACAAACACATTACTCCCCCAGAACACATTGGCATAAAAGATAAGCCATTTGAAACATTAGGAAGAAAGAAGATATGTTTAGATTTGTTGCACACAAGCAGGTCAATTTGGGCATAAAAAACACAGAAAAATGAGGGCAGGCAGGAGGAATGAAAATGATGTACAGCCTACATGACAAGACTAAATTCTTTAAAAAGTTCAGATATAGAACTTTGTCTGAACTGATGCACCTTTCACCCATCAGTAGTTATTTCTACACTGACATAACTCACAAATTAAAGTTTTATTAAACGCATTCAGAACTTTCTATTTTTGCACATTCCAGGCACTTCAGATTTTCCATAACTGTCACCTAAAGAAGTCTCAGTCCTGAAGAACAGTGGGAGAAAAATGTTCACTGTCTGTAGATATATAATACATGGTGGCTGATCCCTGTTATAACATTTATCTTGGAATTCTGGTGACATGAACGAACCACTTGAGTTTTACTTGTGCAGTTAAGGTCAATATATTCCCCTTGGATAAAAGATACAGGCTTGTTAAGGACAAGAATTAACATCCAAAAGTATCATCCCTGTTTTGGCCTTGAATAGCGTATGGATACCTGCCACCTTGTGAATGAACACACAGTACGCTGCTTTTATCATATGCACCCCATATACCTTAAAAAAAGAAGCCTAAGTAATTTAATGTCACTATTACTATAATTAACTTCATATATAAAGAGAACAATGCAGGTATATAATATTTCACAGAACATGCAAAAAGTGAGGCTATACATTTTTTTTCAGATGATCCAAAATAGCCAGTTATGGGTACATACCCAGAATCCTGTGCAGCTCCATAGCTTTTCGCTACAATTTGTTTTTGTGTTATTAGTTACTAGGCAGTTATGGCTGAATATCAAACAGCCAGGAGTTGAAAGCTAAGAACTTGTTTCAAGTATTCATTCACTTGAAATATGTAATTCTTTGCCGTTTATTCAGATTTCTGACCGCTGACAGAAGTATAATGTGTTGTGCCTCAAAGCCTGTTTTGTCAAAATATTACAATGCAGAGATTTCACAAAGGCTGTGGCTAATGTAGTATGTTTGTCAAGCAACATTTCTTTGAAAGTATTTTCATCGATTCTCCACTATATATATATCTATAGTGTGCATTTTAGAAACGAAATATTGTTTTTGTGCACTTCTTTTTATAAAGATACTGAAAGTTTCCATTGTGAAGACTTAGCTTGCTAAGTCTTAGAAGACTTAGAAGACTACCTTTTTAGAACAGACTTTCCTAAAGAAATAGATTTTCTGCCTTTGTAATTCATGATGAAAATTCAGCTCTCTGCTTTAAAAAAAAGGGGTGTTGAATATTAACTCAGGTCAGAAATGAAAGGAGATTAGCTTTCCACATTGTAATAGGAAGTAAATAGGGCAAATTATTATAAATATTAGTTACTTTGCAATTGCACTCCAGAGCCAGCACTGCAGAGCAAATGTGGATGAAACAAGTTTGTTTTAGGATTAGGCATAGAAACCAAAGCATAATTCATGGCATGTATACATAACATACAACAAGCTCACGGAATACTTCTTTCATTTGCTGATCACCCACAAGGTTTACATATAGGAAATTATTCCCTAAATATGGCCTTGAGCAATGGACAATCATCTCCTGGGTCTCCCAGCAGCAGCAGTCACTGCTTGTGGCTTGCCTCAGCAGCAGCAGCCCCATCACCATCCTTCAGCAGCTTTGATTGAGACCAAGCTCCTGGAAACCAGCAGTGGACACCCAAGTTTTAGTTTCTGGGTGTCCAGCACAGTTTTTGTTTGCCTCTGACTCAACTCCTTCATGCTGCTACAAGAAGAGATGTAAAATAACCCAGTGAAGTTGAGAGGAAAGGACAGAGGCTGGTTCTATTAACCCTCATTTCCTTGTGCCTCAGATGATGACATTATCTTCTGGGGTTTGCACATGAACTCAGCAGATGTGGAGAAAAGGAGAAGACTGTTGTTTGCCAGACACCCACCGTCCTTGCTGCTGAAGTCTAAGAGAGAGGCAGAGAGGTCAGCACCTGGAGTATACATCTGGCTTCCAGCACCACACTTAATTTCACCACCTGCAGAAGAGGACAAAGGAACTTGGTTTTGTCTCATTGCGCTGGCAGAAAATTTGAGTTTTGCCTCCAATTTTCAGAAGCTCTGAGCCAGTCCTGATCCTGACTGCAGCAAACCAGCAGTTTTCATTAAGAACCTTTCTCAGGTCTTTAAGAGTATGACAGTATTGCAGAGCCTGGCAGTCTGTTCTTCCAGAACTGTCAATTATTTCTATATTTAATTTTTTGAGGAAGGTGGAGAAATGACATGCAGAAGTAAGGGCATCTTTGTGAACCTACAGAGGCACTTAAACCAAAAACATGGGATCAGCTTCTTTCAAACTTCAAAAACACACACTTTGCCTGCTTACAAAGCTACAAAATGGACTATCTGATGGAAACAGAATCTGTGCAATACAGCTCTGTCTGAAGGATGAAAAAATTATTCCCTGGTAATTTATTTAGCAGCTGACAGGGGGGAACAGAAAAGATTTTCTATGATGAATATTATTGAGCCTTATATAAAACTACTGGTTAAACAGTGAAAAAACACATTCACAGATAATTTCATCATCAGTTGATTAAAAGAGCTTGGGCTGATTTTCTGTTCATAAATTTTCTGTTCATCAGTTGTGCTGTTCCTTTCATTTTCTGAGCCATGGGTCTTCTATCAAGAAATGACAAAACAAAACAAAATAATTTCCAAACTCTAAAACTAAAGTAGTAGAAAAAGTTATCAGGAGTTTGTGAAATCTCTGCTAAAAATCAACCAACATAAAATCCCACGAGGATGCAGAGCCATACAATTCCATTCAGTGAATGGAGAAACAAACATTGTACCTTTATAACTAACCTCTATGGAGTTCACATGTGCCCTGGCTTTTGAAAAAAATGTTCCTAAATTCACAATGTTCACAGCCATGGCACAAAGAAATGTAAAGCATCTTGCTGCAAAGGCTTTTAAGCTCACAAAATGAGGAGCCACACAGTTTCTGCCACAAGAAGATATAGAAGTCATTCATGAGTGACTGTCACACCTTGTGAGAAAGTACAGAGCAGCATAGACTTCAAATCAATAAATGAAACAGAGACCAAACACTCAAATGTTCTTTTGCTCGTTAATAGAGAGGCCCAGTGTGACCCAAGGCATGCAGACAACCTCTAGTGGTTGCCAGATCCACTGCTGGAGATAAAGCGTTTTCAAGAATAATTAGATTTTCAGTGACTTCAGAAGGAAGCTTGTCCCACCAAAGGATACAGAAGCTACCAACTACTTGATTGCTTTAGAGGAACGACTGGAGGCTTGCAGAGGTGGGCTCCTTCATGCAAAAAGCAACAAGCAAAAGCACTAGGTATTATAACAAGGACTGAATGCCGAAGAGCGGGGCACGGGTCCCCACCACCCTCTGCAGCAGAGAGTGCGAAGCCCCCAACACGTGCCCAGCAGCCTGGGGCAGACGCAGACCTTGCCACTTGCCACAGCCTGACTGGGCTCTTGCCACTGCCTACTCAGTGCACCGCAGCATGCTGGCAGGGCTCCCACCAGTGCAGCGAGGAGTTTGCCTGGCATCAGCTCAAGGTTTTCTTTACTCTTTATATCCTTTGAATTATTTAGAAAGTTAGTTGGAAGGAGCCACATCACACCTAATGTTGGCCATTAAAAGGTTAATTATCCAGTGTAAGTTAGTTATCCGGGTCCCTTCTATACCTAATGGGGAGACATAGACACTTCCAAAGGCATATTTTATGCCTTCCTAAGACAAATGACAGGTGACTTACTCCTGGAAGTGCTTCTTGCTTTCTCTTGAATAATAGAAGGATCCTGAATGATTAAATTCTAGATGGATTAAGTCAGGTGAACTGAAAGCAAAGTGTCTTTTTGACCTTTTTCCATGGAAAGAAAAAAAAATTAAATTACATTTTTGAGATCAGAAGGAAAAGCAACTTGGTAATCCTTGCTTTTCCAACAGAAAAGTTGATACATACATATATACATGGAGATACACACACACACGTGCACACACGAGTCATATTCTTTCTGTCCAGGTCTACTTAGGAAATTGTTGTCTATGTAGCAGTGTCAGGTAGAGATATGGTTTTCTGGCAACATTTCTACACCATCAATGCTCTTGTTTAGATGCAGTTACAGGAATCTAAATGAGCTTTTGATGACATAACTGCTTTTGTTTAGCAATCCAATGTAAATGACTTTAATAGTAGTGCTTTTGGCAGGTATAAAGTGCTTTTGTATGGTTTTGCTAGACAGTGCTGGCACTACAACTATACTGGCAAGTATTTCAGCCTCAGCATGTAAAAGTCAGTACCAAAAATGTAGGATGAGAAACTGTATGTAACAGTAGGGGAAGCTGATCTGGACTCATTCATAGGGGCTATTTCCTTACATTTTTCTTTAGTGAATTATATTAATGATAAAATGTATTTCTTTCTCAGCAATGTCTTTTACTTCCTTTCTTTTCTTTGATTCTGAAAGAAAAATAAAGCCACACATCTCCTGTACAAAACTTGGACAGAAAATTAAAAACTTCTTCAAAACAAAAGGAAGTGGCTGACACAGCCAGATTAACAGTTCTAGATATCAAAAGCATGTGCTCATTCCTTGAACAGACACATGTCAGCAATTACAGTTCCTCAGCACCAGCTTACAAATCCATAGACCTGGAAGGGCTAATTGCAGTAGTAAAAGAAACCAGAAACCACCTGTCTATTCATCCATAGGTTTTACCACTAGTGATTATGAGCAAGATGAGATTGGTAAAACACCCCTCCTCTGTTCCCTCACATGCCAGTGTGGGCACTCTTGGGCCACAGGAGTTCAGTCTGGAAAGGGGAACAAACTGTCTTGTTATGAAGTGTCTTAACGATAAACAGTTTCTATGCTTGTCCTATTCTAAGTTATCTAAAGCACTTATATGTACCACAGAAACTGTTTTTCTAAAAAAAGGAAAGCTTTTCAAACAGAAGCAATATCAAGAGCAGTAGTACAGGTGAAACTTAGGGCCCTAGGTTCTTGCAAATCTGAGCCTGAGGAGACAAACCTGAGCCTGTCAGGAGAGAGCAGGGACAAGGCATCTGCATCCCACCCAGCCTAGGGCTGCCCGCGTCTTTCTGGGGCTACACCATTCACAGGTCAAAACCTGCAATGCAATGCAATGGCAATAATGTGGAAAAAAATGAATACCTATTCCAAAGACGATACAGAAAGATAAATCCAATCTAGAGATGTTGGGAGACAGTTCTTGATCAGGAAAAACCTACTGGCTCACTTCCATGTAAGCCAAGGGTGAAATGTTCAGGTCTTTTTCCTTCTCTTTGCCGGTAGGTTCATGCAGGAGTTTTAACATGTTGATCCTTTGCATGAGAAATTGGACTGAGAATAAGTTTAGGTCACAAGACCAAACAGACAAAGGACTTATTTTCAATATAACTCGCCTACTTTCATTTTTGTGTAAAACAGGCACTCTCCAGAACACAGCTGGCAAGGGACTCCTTGCTAACGTACACATTAAAAGCATAAGAGGAAACTCGTGGCTGTTTTCACTAATAAGAATAGTCCAACTTGCTTCAAGTGCAAGAACGTGTCTTCAAGAGTAAAAACGTGTGTGTCCCCAAACACAGCAAATACATTTCCAGAGCTTGCTTTCATCTATTTTCCTCATATACGAATGGTGAAAGCTGAAGGGCATCATTCAGCCATGCATATCTGGATATTGTAGCCTTCTCTCCCCTTCAGAGAATTAAAAAAAAAGTTGAATGACTTTTGACAATGCAACAAAATTTTACAAAATATCCATTTTCTGCAAATTTACACCAAAGAATTGGAGAAGCAATCAAGCTAGACATCTGCTAGAAGAGCAGCAATGAAGAGCCTAGCAGCTATTAAAGATAAAGGTAATCTGGCCCCTCTTTCAAGTGAGGCCTGAAATGCTTTCCTCATGTAGTTAACCCTGCAAGGTAGAGCAAGCAAACACTGCTGAAACAAATTCTTTATTCAACAGAGGCTTTTAAATCACAAATTGAGTGGTGATTACATACACTATGTTCTTTTCAGAAAGGGGACTTTTTTTTCCTTCTTCTCTGTTTCCTTTTTACCAAGTGGATACAAAAAGCCCAGCTCCATCCACTTTTTGGTATGACATGTCTGTACACTTGCAGAAAGCGGAAAACATTTGTTGGAAAGCTACACAAAAAAAGAAAACACAGCCCCAACAAACCCAGGCTGAAACCCCACAACAGTTTAAAATTCAGTCTTGATTTGTCCTTTGCTAATTGCTCAGGCACTAAGACTTGAGCACAGAGACAGTTTTCTGGTAGAAACTTGTACACCATTTGACAAATGTTTCTAAATGTTGTATCATGAAGTTTTTTATAAAGGGTGTTCCTGCTGAAATCACAGCAGACAATATTTCAGTAGTCTATCCATTTATGATTGAGAAAAAGCAAGAACCAGCTCCACCATCTTCATTCACATTCTCTCACACAAAGTTTTTGTCTTCCTACAGTTTACATGGCTCTCATTTCTTTTGTGAACCTGCTCTGCAAATGGTTCTTGCTTTGATGAACATGCATAGTCATCAAGGTACCCTTTCATTTACCACCAACACCTTGTGGCACCTGCTGGAAGGGAAAACACAGACTACCATCAAGGGGGCCTGTATTTCGCTCTGTTCCTGGCTGTGACTCTCAGCTATAACTTCTTCACATGCTATGCTTGTGAAACTCTGTACAGAAAGAATGGAATATGCATTTTAAATTGTATGGTAATTATCTAGTAATATCCTCCTTTGGCTCTTCTCAATCATTGTTTCTTTTCAGTCTGCCACTATTGTAAGAGTTCATCCATTAAAATTCAAATTAGGTAAAGTGAAAATTGCTACACAAATGTTGTTGGTTCTCTTTTTTAACATAGAGCTTTTCCCTCTGTGCCATACTTCCCAGAGAAGTGTAGCCAAGCACAATGCCTCACGCAATGCTTTTGAAGGGATTGTTTACAAAAGAGGTGCGTCCACCTTCTTTGAAATACATTGCACCACATGCCTTCTCCTCAGCACATGAGTAAATGGCCTACAATCAATCTCCAAGGGCTAAAGATGCATAAAGTACTCCCTACTGTAAATGAGGGGAGATGTGATAATTCCACTCTTGGGCTTCTACTTTGTAACCTCACTACATTGCACATCAAAAAACTGTTTCTTGGGGCTCTGGGCTACCTGGATTTTAAAGCTCCAGCGGAGCAATGCTCCTGCCAGGGTTGAGCTGATAGGCTATATTTAAAGCATGCAGCTGTTCCTTTGTGGCCCCTTTGCCATCTCATCATCTGACAATTATTCACAGGATATTTACAGATTCATCTACTGGCTGCAGGCAAAGAAATATCCTGTCTAATGCTGGATGAAGAGAAGATGCTGATCAAAGTTTAAAGGAAAGAAAGTCTTTGGGCAGCAGCTGAACCTTCTTGTATCAACTCACTTACACAGCCTTTACCCTTCTGAAAAGAAGCATTTCTATTTCTCTAATGGGTCGCAAAACTAAACTTAAAATGTAGCACATTATTGTGACTGGAAAAGGAAGGAGGGGAGGAAGTGAGAAGGGACTTTGCTAATTTTGTCCTTCTTTTAGACATCTTCAGAGGAAAGACTGAATAAACTAGGGAGAAAGAGATACTCTGAATCTCCAGTGACAAGAATCCTTTCACCTCTTTTGGTATTAAATTATTTTCAATGTCAAACATTTCCTCAAGAGTCTCCACACTAGTGGTTTTTATTAGACTCTTATTTTCCAAAGTTAAAAGAAATTGTAATTCTTAATGTAGGACCAGAATAGCCAGCTCTAAGATTAAAGCATTTGCTCTGCTGTCATAAAGACACCTTTGGCTCCATTTGCTCCCCCAATATTTTCTCCATGGCTTTAATTCCGCTGAAAATAATGGAATTATTCTGATTTATTTTGAAATAAGTGAGAGCAGAATAAGGGAAATTTATTAAGCAAAAATATGTACTTTAGGTCTGTCCGTGAAGATCTAGCATAACAAGAACCAGGGAGCTGCAGTGGGGGGAAAACTCCACAGAAAGCCCATTTCAGAAGATCAAAAAACATCTTTCAATGTCATTAAAACACCAACTTCTAAACCTCTCCTGTACTTCATCCTATTCAGCCAGCAGCCAAACAGGATATCTTGTAATACCAGTGATCTTTTACATTTATCTGACTCAGAACTAAACTCTGTCATTTTTTACATTTACCAAAAAAAAAAAAAAAAAAAAAAAAAGAAAGAAAGAAAGAAAAAAAAAGAAAGAAAGAAAGAAAGAAAGGAAACCTTTTTCAAGTAAGGTAAAAGGCATCCACTAATCAGATCAAGATGAGTCACAAGATTTCTATCAGAACAAAATTCTTGAGACTTGTAAAGAATAAAATAAATTTATGTAAAGAATAAAATAAAATAAATTTTCTCCCATCTCTCCTCTCTGACTGAATCATGTTTTGATCCACTGAAAACAGTAAGCAAGTAAAGAGCTTAAATTGAGCACCAGCAAGGCTCTGTCTTCAGCTGTGCTCTAGCACAACTAGAAGTGACTCAAGCCAGCTCCCTACCTCTTCCACTAGAAGCTAGCAAAGGGACAGAAATTGCTCGATGAGTATTTTAGAAAAATCCCAGTTTTCTCCTGTCTTCTCATGCCTTTTAAGCCAGCTAATGAGATATTCAAGAGGCTGGTAAAGAACCACATGGTGTATAACATGAGACTCAGAGCTCGAAGCTTCAAATTGTACTATATAGCTAACTTCTGATGTTGTCAGTGAAAGTCATCTGGGCTTGAGCAACTTCTTCCGAAGCCTCGAGGTTAAAATGAGTTTTCCACCCCCCTTTTTTTTGGGGGGGGGGGGGGAGGGGAGAAGAGACAGGTGGCTAGGCAGTTTTGTTGCTGGTGTTGTTTAGTTTCTTTGCTCCTTCCCCCCCACCTCCTTTTTTTTTTTTTAAGAACTGTTACAACAGGAGGTAATATCTGATAGACGAACTGGGGGAGGATATTTCTTTTAACTACACCCACAACTGCAAGGAAGAAATGCAAAGGCTTTTTCCATCTGGCATGGTCCTCATCAGTCTGTTTTTAACTTGGTTTATAATTAGCCCTAAACAGATTTCACAAATTAGGCATAATTTTAACTCCTGCCATCCTGAGAATAGAAGGCAGCCAATGTGAGGGATATGGGCACCATCTAGCTGCATCAAAATACTTAAGTACAGCAATTTGTCTGAGCTGACCTGCCACTCAAAAGACATTCCCAAAGCCCAGTCCTACAACTGCATCAGTCTGTGACTGCCCAGAAAGGGGAGCGGAGCAGAAGTTTTTGGCCACTGATGTTGCCTCTTGTTGCACTAAGATTCCCAAATGTAATAATGGGAACCAAAGTGGCAAAGAAGCAGCTGGTAGAATTCATATTAAAATACCAAGGCTAAGAAAGTGCCAAGCTCTCACTGAACATCTGATGCCACCCTTCAGAGTACAGTAGCACAAGATTATCTGGGAGCTATGCTTACTTCAGAAGAAGATACAAGGAACAAAGTGAGCAGTTATAAATTTGCAAAAAATAAGTATTTCTTAGTTTCCTTTCAAAAGGAAGAACATAAAGGAAGGGAAGAAAGGTATCTGAGGCCAAAGAAAGGTAGTGCTTCTTCCTCTTCACAGATAATGTTTCACTGTGGTTTTACTCAAATTCTTTCTACCAGCTGTGTAAACTGCCTCAATGTTATAAAAAGAAGTGTGAGGAAAAAGTACTTAAGAAAAGTCTGTAAACACTGAGAAAAGGCAAAGGTGAATGATTTTACAAGATTCTTGATTTCTGTGTCACAAGAAAAGGTTTTATCTTGGAAAAAGAAACGATGAAGGAAAACTAGGAAATCTATCATTTTATATCCCTGCTAAAACCAATGCAGCCCATAAAGTACCATGAGATCCTTTATCCAAAATGCTGAAGGGAACAAAGGGAACAGATAGCATACCACCACTGTCTTTACAGGGATGATCCTTGAGTCAGGTAACAGGTTATGGGCATGTTCCAGGCTCTGTAACATAAAATGGAACTGGAGGGGCAAAATCTCAGTTCTATCACAACAAAAACCACTTTCTACCTTCCCGACATCTTTTTGCCTCAAATTTACATACTTTAATTTCACAGAGCCAAAAGAGTCTCAAGAGACTGGCTGCACAGTATCAAATGGAAAAGAGATTTAATCTTCAGATTTGTGGGAATTTAAAGTTACAAACACTCTGTTAAGCATGGGTCTGCATGCTATCTTTTATTTATATGCGTATGTTTATTTATTGCAGTCAAGTTTGTAAAAATCTCAAAGTAGTTTAAAGTCATGGAAGAGGCATTTGCCTGAATTGCTCATTGCAGTATAATCTGTTTTGAACCAAAACTGCTTTACTTTGAGTTATCAAAACCAAAAAGAGCTCGACATAATCAGTTTTCTAGCTCCTTTCTTTTCTGCACTTCTATGCTCCAAATTACTTTTATCCGAGCTTGCAGCAACGTTCACAGGCATGTCTCTAGGGTTTGGACTTTTCAGGGCTGCACGTTTATTTCTCACAGCAGAGACTGTCTGAAGAACTGGCCAGGCAAAGCGCAGGGGCTGCAGCCTTCTTTTGCCCATCAAGCCTTGATTCTTCTCAGTCCCACAACAGGCCCCATCTAGCCTCAGGAATGGAGCAAGCCAACGCCAATGAGAAGCATTTTCCTCAGGTACTCACCACTCCATTACACAATACATTTCCAGGGTAGCAATTTTGAGGATGAAGTATGAGCCAGATGAACCTGCTAAGCCACTCTATTTGCTTGCAGTATTTACGGTATGGACCTGTGCCTCTTTAAATATCCCTGTCGTCTGGTGCACTCAGCAAGGTAAGCCACGTATCAAAAGTGATATTGTAAGGAGCAGGGAATTTACAGCCCTTCTCACTACAACACCATAAACGATGTTACGGCAACTGACTCATGCTATTCTAATCAGGCCTGCAAACTCAAGTTTAAACATAGAAGGAAAAAAACACTACAGCCAGTAAGATCTAAGTATGTCATTAAAAGTGAACAGGTGTCTGTATGAATCAGATCCATATGTCTAAACACTGAAGCAAGAAATTCTCTCTACTAGTGAAACCACTTACATTCTCTGCTTCTACTTAAGCTCTATTGTTGCAGGGTTTTTCACATTTAAAAAAGCAGTGTCAGCATAGATTTTTTTGCATTTTATATACTGGATTTTTTTTGTTAAACACAACAAGCATTGTAGAAGTGTGACAATGATCAAGCTAGAAATGACAAACACCAGAAGTGCCTGAGGCCTCTCCCACACACACAACACAAAAGCAAGGTTTATCAAATTCTTTGAACTAATGCATTTCTAGACTAGCTTAAGTTCATATTAAAAAGAATCTAGTTATTGCTTCCTTGTTCATGTAAGTGCCTTGTTACTCTGAAAGACAAGTGTAATGCAAAATCTTTCATTGCAGCAGAAAATATCTAAACATGCAAATGCATTGAAACCCCCATGGGGCCAATAATACTGTCCAAGGAATCAGTCTTGCAGAACCTGAAGCCAAAGTCATTTGAATACGTATTTCTCCAGCAATCCTATCCTTAAACAATGTGATAACTTTCTTGAGCTTCTTGTGTATTTGCCATGTGTGAGTAGTCACCAAAACCTATGAAAGGAATGGCAGATGGAGAGAAAGTGGGAAGCCAGCTAACAGGGACTCACTCCATTTGGAGTGGTGGAGCCGAACAGCAGTATATGGGAGGACGGCCTCATAGTTTGGTTGCTTATCTACAAATAAAGAGAGCTGAGTTCAGTTCCTGGCTCAGCCACAAAGCTTTTCAATGACTTCACACAAGCTGCCCACTCAAGCCAGCCATCTGTAATAAACAGGGAAAAGGCTTTCTTAAACACTATATAGAGAGAAGATTATGAAGTCAACACCTATTTTTGTATATAGGGCAGACATTCCTCTATAAGGCTGTTCACATTTCCTCTGACACAGTCTTCCAAATCTCCTATTACCTCAACAAGCACCCTAGTCACTAGTAACAGGGTAAAATGAGATGCAAGAAACTCCTCCTTCTCTCTGTTTGGTGATGATAGACACTCATTTCCTTTGTTTTTATTCCAAGTGTTCATAAATGAGTGTTTACTTTCATGTCAAAGCATTCTGGGGGCGGGAGAGAATGAAAAGAGAGGAGGAAGAGTCAGTCTGAAAAAGAAGTTTTTTAATCCATTTTGTTGTGTTTAAAATTTACCAGCTCAACTGTCCAACAAAAAATTAATTAATGCTATAGCCCATATACTCAGATACAGCAGTATATAACATGAAAAAGATAAAGCTTTGGGACTAAGGCACAAAGTAGGAGGAGAAACTAGGGCATACAGAATCTGCACAAGGCTGTGTGACTTCAGAGAAAACACTTAATCTCTTCATTACTTAGTTTCTCTGTCTGTAACAGGAGTACAACAATATGCCCCCACCACCTAAATCATTCCCCTGATTAGCACAAATGCTTGATACTAACAGAATGACTGGTGCATCCATTCTGGCTTCTTCATCATATACCATTTCATAAAGTTTTATTTCTGCCATCTGTATAGATCCATGCTTAATCACTGTCAATTCTTTTGTTTTCCAGCATCAAGTATAATGAGAAATTTTTCCACAAAAACTGCGCTTTGGCCTGCTCTTTGTGTAGGGGAGTTAAAACTATTGAATAATCCTCAGAAATCATGGAGTGCTGCCATGTGCAATGGCCTCATGACATCCAACCATTTAATCTGAGATACAGTATGAGCAAGGTGCTGCCAAAGCATATGGAGCTTTCTGCAGGAGCAGATAATACCCCAAATCCCAACTCCAGCTGCCATGTCTCCACCCTGCCTTCCGTGATTGGTTTCAAGGGCTTGGGAGAGGAAACGGGGGAGCCACAGCATCCTGCAGCAAGGCTGGGAAGAAGGGTAGGTGCAACAGTGCTGAAGACAACCATGGATCTTCATCAAAGACCAGGCTTTCCCTCACCCCAAAGTGCTCAGGAAGTATTTTTAAAACAAAATAAGCAGGCTGATTTTCCACAGACTTAATGAAAAAAGAGCATGGGTGTTCACAATAGAGAATAAAAGGAATAGTCACTAAAGACCCACCACAGCTAGGGTGGAAGTAGTGTCTATGGAAAACCCTGGTGAATCCTGAGAGCATCAGACATTTGTCTCTCACAGCACCGCTGAGCTTGCGTGCTGCCCACACACCATACCATCCATGCAGCCTCCATGCCAGGCCAAGGGCCTGCAATGCCCTGCTCCAGCCAACTGCGTCCAGGGCAGCCTGCAGCCTGTCTGCAAAGCTACCGCAGCAAAGGAGAAGCAGGATTTAGGGCATGCTGGGCTGAGGACCTCCCCGAAAGCCACCCTTGGAGCTGAATAACACACCCACAGAAACCCATGGTGGAAAGTGCAGCCACTGAGGCCTCAAGGCTGTCACTCTTGCTCTTTCATTGCCGAGTCTTATGAGAAGGAAAAAATAAAAAATTCTCTGCGAGTTAGTCTTTCAGCTGGTCTCAGATCACTGACCCCAATAATCTCCTACTCACTCCACAGAAGGGGATGCCACAAGCAGTCTCTTCAGAGTCTCCAGCCCTTTCAGAATAGAGTAAAATAAAATATTTATGTCCTATCACCACAGATCTTGAGGGAGGAGGGGAACAGGAAAGACAGAATCAGTTAAGGTGCTTGTCCTACTGCCATTAAAGTCAACAGCAGCCCTGGGAACTGGCATCAATAAAAATCAGGAGAAATGAGAGACTGTGATGACTGTATCATGACTTTGAGTAAAGGGAAGTGAAATCTTCAATATTGATCAGAAGAGGCTCATACCTCAGGCTTATAGCTTTCTACAGGCTCTAACCAATCCACCCTGCAAATGCTGAATGGTAAAAGTGCTAAAACTTCCCCAGTTTGTACAGGGAAATTGGGAAGAGAAACTCAGGCCTCAGCAAGCTAAATAAATAGCTACCTGATAATAAAATTGTATCCTCTACCCACCAGCCAACACACAGGGACAATACAATTTTCTTTCCAAGTCAACATAAAGAGGGTTCAATAAATTCCGATAAAGTACCTGCAGGTAGCTGGGGGTCTCACAGCACATTTGAATTCTACAAAAATAAAATGAAAGCACATAGTGAAAGCACACTCAGTTCTGAGACCTTTTTTCCATGAGCCTATACTGATCTTGAACCATGAAAGGTTTGCCTGCTCTTATCATTATTGCCTGGATATTTTGCCAGTATTAGGAAGGAAGGAGAGAGAAAATTTTTGCTTCTTCATGCACTAAAAGCTTTTCTCTCACCCACATCCCAATGTGTTTTTCAATTTTTTCCTCTTGGTGTTTATGAGAATGTCATCAAGGGTCTTTACTAAAAGATGAAATTATATCATTTTCATTTCAGTGAATACAAGGCTTTTATTTGTACGAAAACTCATGTTTTCCCATTAGGCCCCTGTAAGGAAAAAAGAGTTGGTATGCCACGCATATGTACAAAATGATATGCATGGAGAACATCTGAAAAAAAGTCAAAATCTCCAAGACAGATGTAATAAGAGTTTTGCAGTAAAAGCTATCAACATTAAAATACTAGTTCCAATTTACTCTACTTCATGCATTTAAATTTACTAACTTCAGGCCATATGTTGACTATGGAGTTTGGCTCTGCATTCATGAATCAGTTGACAATGAACAGTTAAGTTCCAGTAAATTGGAAAGGTGAAGCTGGGGGACCCGAACTAATGGAAGAAAATGATGCAAGCACAAATCCAAGATACTATAGTAGAACAGCAGCAGCACAAAAATATTCCACCATATGTTTCAATTGCTGGCTAAAACCTCATGCAGAAGGCTTTGATATTGCCACTGTGACTGAGAATGTCAACACTACCAGGGTAAAAAAACATGTTTTCACTGATTAGATACTTGATTTCCAGCCTCCACATAGGATGAATAGCAGCTTCCTCAAATTCACTTCACGACAGCTAAGGTTATGCTGTAGAAGGTTTAAGAAAATGCAAAACAGAGGACTTACCACTGCCTTATGATTTTGGAATAACACAGCTTTAAACTGAAGGGCAAAGTGCATATACTGCCACTTTCCAAATCAGAAACCATCTGAACTCCCTTTTCATCAGTGAAAGTGGAAAATTTCCTTAAGAATCAGATGGATTGCAAATCTTTGGGCAAACAAACTGAAAAATCTACAGTTATCTAAAATATACACAAAATAAGGCCTCATCTGTGGTGAAACGGCAGCACACCATACAGCAAAAATTGACACACAAGATCTACAGAAAAACAAGAACTAGAGGCACTAAAGGGAAAACACACTTCTGGGGATGACGAACTAATCTTTCAACTTTTTCTGCTTCCCTCCATCCAAAGCTATCTGCTTGCAGTCCTTGGGGACAGCATGCTCTTATTCAGGGGAGAGAAGATAGAAAAAACTGACAATACTGCACAACCACAAAATATGCAGCTCCAATACTACTATTCTCTGATACTATGCCTACCACTTAAAGACCCCAAAGAGATTAAGCTGCATAGACTCCATCTGCCTCCATTCTGGCATCTGGAGCAAAAGTGAGGAAACTGGCACATGGAGAGGTCAAGATCAACATTTTTCAAACATTAAAATTAGCCAGGATCATTATTATAATCAAAAGTAATAGACCACCAAAATACCTTCGGACTTTGAAGATCAGTCTAGGACATAAATCCACATTGAGGCACTGAAACTAAAAGCAATATTATTTTCTAGAGGGTGCTGAGCACGTACTTATGCCTTAATGAAAGAGAAGACCGGCCAATCCTTTTGACAGCTAGGCAGCACTTAGTGGCCAAATGTGGGTTTTGAGAGTCCAGATGTATGCATCCCCATTTGCGAAGCTTGCTTTTTTGCCCAACATATGTAAAGTCCCCTCTGAAATGTGTACACATTCATAACATGTTTTGATCCTTCCTTTTTGGGTGACACAGTTGTTGTCTCCAGTGTGACACAAACCGCTCACTGTATACTTCTGCACAGAGCGCAGCCCCTTCCTTCGGCTCCCCACTAAACGTGAATGGAATATGTCTTAATTATACAACTCCTTGACAGATGGGATAAGCCTGAACTAAAGAAAAGTCTGTAAGGATCTATAGCTAATGCTTGTGATATTAAAGACAAAAAAAAAAAAAACAAAAAAACCCCACCTACCTACATATGTTAACATACTTTTACTTTGCACAGTTGAAAATAGAAGTTAGCCTGACTTTAGGGATCTGAACTTGGCCACGTTGTGCATGCACACTAATTTCTGTTTCTGTCAAATGAAAAATTGTTCTGTCTGTGCCACTGCTTTTCTATCATAAAAGATCCAGGGATAGATATACTGAGTGGATTAAAAGTAAAACCATCTTGAGATCATAAGTCCATTATCATTTACACTGAGAGAGCCCAACCACAATCAGAGGCCCTTGAGGAACCAGATACAATGCAGTGAGAACAAGAGTCCTCCCTGAAAACCTCACAGTATAAACAGGAAAATGGTGAGAACAGATCCAGTGCAAGGCCAAAGAAGGTAGAGGAAATAGCCACAGCCACAATCAGTGAGAAGTTAGCAGTGAGAGCAAGATGAGAGCTCAGAGATCCTCAGGGCTTGTCCAAGAGCTGTGGTCGAGATGCTGCATCAACCACAGCATATACGGCCATATCTGTACATTTCTCTGTGTACCTCCATGTTCCTTCTTCTTCCCTACACCCACAATGCAATAAAAATTAACCACACATAAGAGTATTACAGGTTAACATAAGGATGGGAAATGGTGGATCATGGAAAAGCGATGTCCTCCCAGTAAAGTTACAGCCCCATCCCTTCCTTTGCTTCACTCCGAAGAGCTTGCAGCAAGTGGCAGAGGTTATCTGCTCCACTTTACAGGAACTGGCAAACACACCATCCACATGCACTTCAGTAGCACCAGGCTATACAGTACTTTTGGGTTAGGTTTCAGATCAATACCACCCTCCAACAAGAATTTTACACAAAACTGAACCAGTATTAAATAGACACCTCATCAGGTTTTGTGGTTCTCGAATCATGAAAATGAGTATAGGAGAGAAGTTCACAAGCAAACAAGATTACAATTATAGATCTCATGGCTTCAAATAACAGCAAAAAGACTCTATAGAAACCTGAAAAACAGAAAACAGCTAATAATGAATGTTGGTGATATTTCTTTTATATACATTCACAATTTCACATATTTTAGGGGCATAAAATTGAATATTTGGCTAATAATATTGTTCTTACGTTGAAAAAACTAGGCTAGAAAGGAAACTAAGTATATATTCTTAAGAAGACTAAGCGTATTCAGAAATTAAAAATAAATTTTTTTTAAAAAAAAAGCTAGATTACCCTGAGGTGAATTTTGACATTAATTTCATTCTTACTAATTTTTGAAACAGACAGGATACTTCATACAATGCTGAGGAAATTCCAGATGGTAAAAGATACTGTAAACACTGGGAGATGAAGAAGTATTCACTGTGGGTTAGACAGCCTTCATTACATACATACCAGTGATGTATACCTAAATTTATGGCACTTTTGATTAAAACATTTTATTTCTTTCCTAGATACTAATGTTGTAACACATTAACAAAAAAATGAGAAGCTGAACGTCTTTTGCTTCCAATGCTAGGTACAACAGCATTTCTTACAAGCCAAGCCATGCAGAAGCACACTATCACAAAGGCCTTACAGAAGGAGCTACTCAGCCTGCACGCACTGCTGAGCATCCTAACAGCAATTTGGCAAACCATAGGCCACTTCTAATGCTTTTTTCCCCCCATTACTGATATATTTAAAACCAGACCCATCCCACCAATACCTTTCACACTGGGCAAAACAATATACTGAAGAGAAGGACTTTCAGTAACAGAACTTGGGTTGCACATGTATCAAGAAAACAGAGAGGAGAGTCGATGGCTGGAGAAACCAGCTCCTCTGTAATACTTTTTTATGTTTTAGCTCTGCAGAAGTTCTGGGACTGATACAAGAACTACTGGATGAATTCTGTGGTTTGTGTTACATATGGGTGTCAGCCAGGATGATGGCAAGAATTTCTTTGACTTTAAATGTATGGATCTACTAATAACAAAGGGAGGCATATATACCACATGCTTTCACAGAGGATACTACTAAAGCAGTAATTTTTCCTTTCATTATTGTGCCAAACAATCTCCTACTAAAATTGCCTTAGCATGAAACTTGATTTGAACAGTTCTTTCCACAATGTAATATATAATGCCCAAAACAATTCTCCTAAAAATGGCAGCAGATTTTAACCAACTAAGTTATAAATAAGTTTGCATGAGGGAAGATGTGACCTGCCAGTTTAGTCAGAATATGATTTCACTTTGTCCAATGTTCAAGAAACTTCAGACAATGTTCTTTGACAATCTTTCATGTCATGCCCCTTTATACATTTAGGAAGGAAATTCCAGGAAGGCAGAAGGGACGCTTGAGGTAGCATCGCAGCGAATTACACACAGCCCTGCTTGCCTACCCACAGCTGCCACCACCACTTCTTCCTGCAGAGAAATGTTAGCGCCGGTATGACCAGAGAATGACTGGAAACCAGGGGGTGTGGGAGCACCATGACAAGAGAGGGGTTGTAAGAGCTTCAAGTGTTGGTGGCTTTCAGATGAACAGGTCACCAAGACCCCAGCACACATCTCCGTACAGCTTCTCTGGACACCCAGGTCACAAGACAGAGGACATCCTGATGACCCACAGAGATGGGATGGGATGGAGAAGCTGATCACTGTCAGCTCCTAAATGGTACAAAAAGGCACACCAAAACCAGTACATGGCCACCAACCTCGAGGAGGTGCTGAAGCCTTGGTAGGTGGCATCCCTTGTC
Source organism: Dromaius novaehollandiae (assembly GCF_036370855.1). Taxonomy (NCBI): domain Eukaryota; kingdom Metazoa; phylum Chordata; class Aves; order Casuariiformes; family Dromaiidae; genus Dromaius; species Dromaius novaehollandiae. Next base: position 96,498,627 of record NC_088098.1, on the reverse strand, counting down.
CTCAGTGTCATCGCACAAAATCCTGCATGGACTACTTGGACATGCACATCCTGGTGCCTGAAGGATGAATAGGCTACCTGGACTCACACTCCTCTACACACAAGCTGAATGACTGAAATCAGTCTTATTTCTAAATAAAATCACCTTTCTCTCCTATAAGGTCTCCGGTTAAGATTTGCTACATTGCTGACACAATGGTGAAACATTATTTTCTACAATCTCAGGGCCAAAACCAGGTTTTGAAGGCCCTGCATTTGGTTTGCAAACAAAGTCAGCAACAAAAGACTATCACAGAGAATTAAAAGTGACACAAGGAAGACTCTTTCAATAGCATATGCTGGGACCTGGAAATACCAGAGCTCAGAAGAAAAGCGGGTCTCGTAAAAATGCCCACATATTTTAGAATGCTAAAGCATTCGAGCAAACTCCAACAGACTCACTAGAGACATTCAGCCCTGTCTTATGCTCTTCACAAATAGGTTTCTAAATTAGAGAAGGATTATGGCCTAGGAACTTCAGATGACGTTATTTATAAACTCTGCCATGAGATAAGAGTTACCATTTTTAATTAAAACACAAGGGTATATTAGCAGAATGATATTCAAATCTGGCTTTTAATGTGCTCTTCTGCTCTTTTTGACCCTTTCTATTTATAAGTTCCTAGTCATCCTGCTTTTTAGAGCTAAATTACACTTACTGTCTCCCGTTTACTGCAATGTCTACTTTCTATTTTATGGACAGCTTGTTTTTAAATAGCTTCCTAGAGAACTGTTGCCTTTTTGTTAGGGGACAAAGAAACATGACACTTTTGCTCTTCTGAATTGCTTTCAAAAATTGTATAAATTATTGTCAAATCTGTTTAAAAACAAATGATGTTTTTCCATTTTTCAGAGTGTCAGCATGAAGAATTGATCAGAGCTTGATTTTCCAAACCTGACAATGTCCAATATTTTTTTCATTATAATAATCAAAGAAAAGATATATTTCAAAATTTCTCATGAAGTCAAATTCTGGAGAATGAAGAAAAAAACATACCAAGTATGAAAAATATTTTCTTACATAAATATGAAAAATCAAATCAAATGTAAAACCAATTTGCAAATCAAAAAAGCACCTCACACATCATCATTGCAATTTCTTGTGCTCCCAAACAGGGGAAAAATAAAGAAAAATTTACGTTTGGACAAAGACACTTTCTCAAGTTGGAGTTGCTATCAGATAGCTCCTTGTTAACATATAGTAAGATAGATAAGGGGAAACCAGGGATACTTAGACCATGTACGCATACTAGGAACAGTCACATGTTGCTTCAACAAATTCTGTAGGCTGTTGTTAAAATTAGCAATATATCTTAATACATAAAATTTGTATGGAAATACTACTTAATGAAAAGATTTTAACGTAACTTTGAGATAACAAAGCAACAGTATTTCCCACTATAAATTCTCTAGCTACCTGGGCCTCAGGAGAAAGATTATTTTTAAAATCTGTAACCATCTCATTTAGTATAATACCACAGGAATACAAGATGACAGCAGATGAGACCAAAAGAACTGAACAAGCTCACAGAAGAACTGTATCAGCCAGCAGCCAAGAAACTGGAAAACATGGGCAGAAGTAGCTGCTCTGCTACAGGTTTTGCATAACCCTGGCTAGTCACTTCATACATGGTTTTGCAGTGCGGCTCAGCCTGTCTGATGGGGGTGAAGCTTTGTGACACAGTGTCTGCTGAAACAGGAGATGTTCTGCCTCTCTTCTGCAAAGGCCACCTGTGGTGCATTTCTGCTTACAGCCTTGCTCCAAGCAGATGCTTGCCCAACCACTGCAAGCTGGGTAGGGAGAAACTCCATCTGAAAACTACTCAATCCTTGAGTACAGGGTTAATTTTCCTCTGGTTTAGGTCCTTAAACAAGGTCAGTGTGGAGGTAGACAGTGCTGGCACAAGGGAAATGGTGGCAGCACACAGCTGGCACAGGGGAACATGCCTCCTTTTCAGGGGCAGCCTGCAGCTGTGGCTCGGCTGAGCCAGTGCAGCAGTGCACCCCATGGGCTCACACCCACCTCCTCCTCCTGCTGAGGACACTGTGACCTTCATCCCCTTCAAGCTCCTCTTCTCTCCTATGCCTCGTACATCTCATCTCAGCTGCTCATCTAATCACACTATCCCCTCCATCAGTCAAAAGGAGTCAGGTTATTTTAACAAGTTAAACGGTAGGTGTCTGCTTCCCTCATTCATTTTGGCCAAAACACATTAGGGAGTTCCTCACCCAGCCAGCCCTGGCTGCTCCATGGGAATGTTAGCCTTTAACAGTGATGTGGGGTGTTGGATGGGGGGAGGGGGGAGAGAAAGATTAAGGTGAATATCACAAGATTTTACCTCTTCAAGCCAACATATCTTCAATCTGAAAGGAACACAGGCATAAATAGGAGAGCCATTAAAAGAAGATAATAGCCCCTCCCTTTCTTTCAAAGGTGTTATGAGGATAAATACATTAAGGATTATGAGCTGCTCAGACACTATGACATGGGGGACATAGAAGTAGCTAAGATAGATTAACTGCTATAATAATGCAGAGAGACTTTAAAAGAAACAAAATCCAGCTATATAGAGAGCACAGTACTTTTGTAGTTACTATTTATGTGCCATCTGTGAACAAGGAAAGTAATTAAATCAGCTTTGTTCACGCTTGAGCTGGGCAAATAATGCAAAATAGCTACTTGTAAACTCTTGTCCAAATGTAAATTCTCCTTGATTGCCTTCCTATTCTGTTGACCAACTTTACACAAATATTATAGTGCAGGTACCTTCTTGTTTGTCAGAACAATCAAATGTATGGAGGGAACACACGTATCCCAAATATTTGATAGCTGTGGTGTGATGACCCTTGTGGGTCTGGGAGTGAGACGCTGGGGGGAAAACAACCAATATCACATGATACAGGAGACTAATCACAAAGTGCAAATAGCAAGTTTGGTATAGGAAGTAGCTAAAGTAATAGATATTACTTCAGACAGTGGTGTGCATCTAGCCAGACGTTCAGCCAAAATATGTTAACTCTAAACCATTCTCATGATAATTTTTAGCAACAAAGACTTCTATTTATGTGAGTTTCTACACAGATAATTCATTATCAGAATAAAAGGACTGCATTCATTGAGCTGCTTGCTTCAAATAGATTTTCTTCAGCTCCTGTTCAGAAACAATGCCACCTATACAACAGAGAGACCATAAAGAGAGAGTAAAATGTTATAAACCAAGGCTTGATTTGCTCACGTTGTTGCTGTGCTGTAGCTATGGCTTAAATAGCTCAATGACAGGGTGTCTTGTGGGAAATAGGAAACAGTTAAGCTGAAGGGAGATACAAATCCTGTTCATTTAAATGACTCGGGTATTTTTACAGAGGGTGTACAATCAAAGCATCCTGGCTCCTTGAGAGGCAATCCTCAGAAGGCTGCTCTCTACCAAGCAAAACAGAGCTGGAATGACAATAATGAAAGATTATGATCATTTAATAAGAAACAGTAAAAGGCAATACGATTTATTTTTCCATAATGAACAAAGTATGTTTAGATCCCAGGAAACTGCTCTTTCTGTTTGGCGTTTCTGTGTTCTCGGATTAATACGCAAGTGTACACAGAGCCCATGCTCTCTGGATATCATAGCCACCATCTTAGCATTTCTGAATGTAACCTGTCCTATGGGAAGAAAATAGGATTTTACAAGAACAAAGGGTCTCTGCCTGATAAAGATGAGACGCCTTATATCAAGGGCCATTCTCCCATTAAATAAATGACCAGACCAGCAACTTTCAAGACAAGGGTTTTGGGTTTTTTTTTCAGAATTTTGAACAAGGCCACTAAATACAAACTGTGATTGCTCAGGTGGATGAGTTAAACAGAAAGTAGTTTTAAACACTCACATTGTCTCTCCGCCTACAGCTTCCTTAGGTCAGTAAGTGCTTCTTTGTAATTCCCATTTTGTCAGCACTACAATATCACTGCAGTATCTGCCATGCAGAGACAAAAAACTGAGTAGGAAGGAGCTGTCAAATAAAAAAGGATCTTAAAGACTGTAAATCACCATAGTATGGAGTATATGGTGAGGGTAATCATTAAAAACATATCACTCAGTGGGAACAGTTTCGTTAAGGGGAGAGAGAGAGAATTCGATGACGTTGAAGGCTTTCAGCACTACACAAATTCCTCTGAAAATGAACTTTGCAGCACTGTGCTAGGTGGCCCAAGGGCCTAGCCCAGCATGAATTCCTTCAGACACCACTCATAATTAGGCCTTTTCTTCAGTGTAAAATAAAGATGTTGATTTCGCAGTTCTGTTCAGTATCCTGGTTCTCATGTCACAAAAGAAACAAGCTTGTAGTATATTATGCAGTTGCTGAACTAGACCATCTTCAGGCATTTGTGTGCCTGCCAGACAGATGACACGTCCCTCAGACATTTAAATATGAAAACTCCAAAAGCCCCTAAAGACACTAGGAAAGTAAAAGAGATGGTGAGGCCCAGAAGTGATGGGTCAGGAGGAAATGAGAGGGCAGAAAGAGCAAAATGGCCCAGAAGGAGGCAGTTCCAAGGTATTTTCATAGCCGACAAATTCCACACATGCTGGAGGGCAACCCCTGTGCCAGTCAGATCCTGCTTTGCAACTGAGGACAGCTCCTTATGCTTGTATAACAACACATCTAAGAGAATGATCAGAAACACTTTTTTGCAATACAATTGTGCACTCATCAGAATAACATGGTGTTTTGGAACTTGGGAAGCCCCAGCCAGATTAGAGCTATAGTCATTGGCTTGTAAACCAATATATGCTTGCCATTTTTGCTTCATGGACCATGTTCTGGTATTCACATGGACTTAACAGTTGGCATAGGTCTCCCCAAATACGATTTTCAAAGCCCTTCCAATATTTTTGGAAGACATCCCTTCCAAAGCAGTTGTTAGTCTTTCTGTAATAGCCCTAGGTTTGCTCAGGATCCAAAGCGCGGGTTTATATGTCTAATCTTTTTTACAGCTCTTCCAAAATCCAGGTGTCAATGCTCTTCCGTAGCAGAAAGTTTCAGCTCATCTCAGCAGAGATGTAAAAAGTTCAACTTAGAAATGCAGAGCCTATGTTTAAGGCAGAAAATGATAGTTTGAAAAAAAAAGATAGAGGGCTCTGTACCAACAGTCTCTGCAAAAACTGCAGTTTGGGAACAGAACTGGTAATCTGAAATGTGTTTGGTGGTGGGGAGGGAGATGTTTGAGGTTTGTTTGGTTTTGGTCACATTTTAACAGAAAGCAATTAATATTTTGTTCTAATTGGGATAACAGAAAACTCCCAGGATCAGCCTATTCTTCAGGACAAATGGCATCCAGAAACGAAAAATATATTTATATATATATTTCCCCCTGAAAGGACTCAGGGAACTCCCATATTCCCTGATTCAAAGGCAAATACCTCTCTTTCTTCAGGTCTAGGGACCAGCAGCTTCCAGTAGATTCCTGTTGAGTCTGTCCTACGGCTGAAAAGGCACCCCTTCACACACTGCCTTGGATGCTGTGGAAGTTCATAAGACCCCAGAGATTCTGAACACCATATTTCAGGCCAGATCAGAAACAGCATTCCAGTGTTTAGAATTTACTCTGGAGGATGCAGGACAAATGGAATAAATCAGCTCACTGAAGGAATTTTTAATTGCCAAGGCTCATAAGGGAATGCACATTACCTAAGTGTGTGCTGCCAGAGCTGGTCGTTTAAAGTTAGCACAATGTGATTTATTAACACATATTCACCAACCCTCTTTTACTGAATTTGTCCAGCTTTATTTGCTGTGTTATCATATAAGCAATTAAAAGATCCATGAAGTTTCTCATCTTTTCTCCCTAGAAAGGCAGCCCTAAAGATAGCCAATACTTGATACTGGCAGCAATGCTTGTAGCATCTAAAGCTGAGCAGTGATTATCCTCCTCCTGATGGAATTAGAGAGAATATTAAACAGCTTAGGCAAAAGCCCTCTTGAAAAATGTTCCTCGTGTTCTATATTTTAATGTACAGGCACATACAAACAGTAACAAAAAGATTAGGAATACAGTATAAAGTGCAGAGATTGCCTGCAGGGAAAAGGGTTTTGTGTGTCGCAAATCTCTACAAAGATCTACAAATTACCTGAAAAAAAGGAAAATACAAGGCACAAGATGTGGTTAATGTGGTTTTTGGAGAGACTGCTCAAAGATCTGAAGGCAAAAATGAATGTTCGCTGAGAAATCAGATGGCAGCCGACTACAATATATATTAGTTTGTTCATGGTTACATGACAGGGATAAGGGAACTAAAATAACCAAATGTGCTAATGTTAGTCACAGGGGAACTGAGATGGATTTTATAAATATATTTAGTCTATTAAATAAACAGAGGGAAACAATTAGCAACAATTACAAACAGCTTATTTAAGCAGTCTTTAATAAGCTCAATGGCTTGGAAAGGAGGATTTGTTTTAAAAGTGAGAAAAATCAGACTCCCCAGTGAGTGACTAGTTACGGACCATCTATAAAACCCTGAGGGACCATTTGGTCCTGCTGTAATAAACTGTGACTTAAATTTTGCCCTCTGTGTATCAGCTGACATTCATCTGCCTCAGAAGAACCCTTTGCCGCTCTAGATGCAAAAGTCAGATCCCCAGAGAGAATTTTTCCTTTGATCCTTCAACTCTAGTCTTAGCCATGATCTTGCCCCTCTTGTGGTACTGAGGTAGTGCCTGCATGGTACAGAGGAATGAGAAGCACCCAGTTTGGAGATGAGGAAGCCACTGGGCAATCCGCGTCCCAGCATGAAGGAGTATCCAGGGAGTTTGCCATGCCCCTAATAAAGCTATGGTGCCGTTGATGCTGCAACTGGTACAAATACACTTTGAAAAACAATAGGCAGGTCTTGAAAAGCAAAGGGCACTATCTATTGATGAACAGGACAGACATTTGGAGATTTTTACGTTCCATGTTTGCAACTTTTAAGACAATCACCTTGAAGAGTACCACATGCATTCAACTGAACTGAGATCAGCCTGGTCTTCAGAGAACTGGCCAGAGAATTTATGGAACGCTATGTGACTAACTCTTCTATAAAAGTCACAAAAACCATGAAAGCTTCCACGGGGGGAATGAGGGAAAATAGTATTCTATTAAACAGGAGTAACTGATTACAGTACAACCTCTTTCATACAGCAGGAGACATATAAGAGACAGAGGTGGCAGTGATGGCAAACCATATCGTAATTTTTTAAATGGAAAAAGCAGAGAACCAAAGCTGTCCTTGACTAAGGACAAGGATGTCCTGGACTAAGATAGTATTTTCCTGCCTCCCCTATGATGTTATCCCATTGCATTGGAAACTGCAAGGAACAGCTTTCAGTACTTTTTTCTTAAGGGTAATCACACCACATCTAATAAGACTCATAGTCACAACCGTTGATGTTACTCTGCCCCTCATTTCATAGAAGTGTGTCATTTATACTCTGTGTGCCATACTCTGTGTGCCACACTAAAATACTGCTCTTGCTCACTATTTACAGTTTGACAAGTTTCCCCTCCACACTCCCTCACACTGTCCACCTGGTGGGCGCCTCACCAGGCGGTCGTCAGTGAGAAGCAGTGTTATATCAGACCAGGCTGTTGCAGACATGGATCAGGAGTACAAACAGGCTCCGATCACCAGCGGGGAAGAGAGTTCCTATACAAAACCATCAAGTATCTCAGAGGACAAAACTCTTGACAGCCCATCACAAAGCCTCACCTATTTCCTTATCTCAGACCATCAGCAGCCTGTTTCCTGCCAATTGCTCCGTTTCCATCCACTCTCCACAAACACACACACATACACACACACACACACTGGGCTCAGGAAAATGCACTCCATTCAATTCTGGGTAATACAGAGGTTTTGAAAAACCGAAAGATAAATTAAGAGCACCGTGGCATGCATTCATTGCTTTAAACCTTGCACTGGAAATCAGCAGTCAAAGCTGAGACTGGGGCTCTATTTCTGTTTAGCTTGCCCTCCCAGAATGACCAACACTCCATCTCTGAATGACCTGCACACCTTGCTCTCGGCATAATTTCAGCTCCTCTGGAAAGCCTAGCCAAAAGTAAACATCCATTTCTTATCGCTCCCAAAAGGATTTCTTTAAGACACTTTACAGTGTGGGACTAACAGCTGGAAAGAGTAGAGGAAAACACAGAAGTGCCACATGACTGCTGTTAGGGCTCCAGGTTGGGGATATTCCAGGGGTTACTCCAAAACGTCTTTCCTTCCCTAAAATTCCTGTCACAATACTGTCATAAACACACCCAATTTCTCCCAAGATCTTTCTCTTCTAGTTCTGCTTACAATTTCAGCACACTAATATGCTCTTCTCCTTTCCTACAAGTACTATCATACCATCAGACATATTAAAAATGACTCTCTAGCTGAGAAATCAAACTGTATCAGAGTGAATTAAGAGAGGATAAAAGCTGATGGGTATTATATCTGCCCAGCAGAGTATAACTGCTACTGGACAAAGCGATATCCCATACAATATGCCAGCCAAACAAGTTCACTGAAACAGGCCAAACAATAGTCAGAAATGCCAGCTGCTGGCAAGAAGAGACAGAAATCCAGCTCTGCAGATGGAGCAGCTTAAGGGGAAAGTTTCTACTAACCCAAACCAGGCACATCATAGTTGTTTCTACACCCCCTAGACCTTCAAACACACACCCATGCACACCCCCGGATGCTCAAATATCCAATTTGAACAGGAAGAGCACAGGCTCATGAAAACAAGCAATATTTGTATTTTCATGCTCATCTCATTAATTCTATCTTTTCCCTTGTCTTCACAAGCCCAGCAAGAGAGCTGATTCTCCGGGGTCACTCCCCATCTCCGAAACAACCTGCAGGGCTGCAGGCTGCACTTACTCCTTTCTCTCTTCCACCCCACTCCCACTTCAAAGTCTCACATGGTGAGCACAGCAGAAGGAAAGAAACCACAACTGAAACTGTAAATTCAGAGATGCATGTGAGAGAGAAGACAGGAGGCAAAAGAAAACAACACCAAAGAGGAGAGCAGTGGCAGGGTTCAGAGCAGACTTTGATTAAAAGAAGTAGCAGCTGGATTTGGAGACCCCGGATAAAAACCCAGCCAAAAGGGTCATTCTTTATCTGGTTCAATTTAAGTACTGTGCTGTAAAAAGGTCGTATTGTTTTTTTTTTCCCTCTGAGGAATAGGCTCAGTGAGCACTCCAGAAGTGCTTTATAACACCCGTCAGTTCTTTGCTCCTTACTACCTCCATTTTCATTGCTTTCTGCACGAGGCATCCCTGCTCTCCCCAGCGATGGGCTTAATATATCCTCCTCTGATGCCCTCCAACCTCCAGCTGAACGTCCCACTCTCCATTCCTCCCATGGACCCATTCACTTGCTGTCCTCCAAGCTCCCACCCATCCTGTCCCCTCTCAGGGACTGCGGGTCCATACTGAGAGCATGGTGTGGGGGTAGGTATGGGGAGCTATGGCTATACCACAGGGTCTTTGTGGTCCTTCATACATAAAATCACAGCGACGTTTGGAAGGAGGTTTCAGGTCATATCCCTCAACGTGGTTTTCCCCTTGCCAATTTTCACAAGGCTAGCTAGTGCTGTGCTCCTAGCTGCCTTCCATACACATTAAGGGAAAGGGTCAGGGAGTCACCCAGTTAAAAGGCACCATGGTGATGCAGGCAGAGGCAGGCAGAAGCAAGAAAAGGAAAAAGTGCAAAAGCCTGCCATGTGACAAGCCTGGGTGGTGTGGATTTTGGAGGAGGGCTCCGACAGAAAGGGTAATTGGGCATATCACTGCTGAGCAAAGGTACAGCTCTGAGAAGAACTAAACCATGATACAAATAAGATGAGGAACCGGTACCAAGGAAGAACAGAGGAAAAAATGAAACAAGTGAGAAGATGTCAGGGGAAGAGAAGAGGTGGAAATAACACAGCAAGTCCTGCTGCATATTTAAACTCTACAGTCACTTCCTGCATATCATTTTGTATTTAAATTGCATGTAACAAATACCTTGATGCATTTAGGAAAATTGGAGCAATTTTTCCATATTATTGTTGTCTAACTATTTGTCTTCTTTTGCTAATTCCAGCAGGCTTAGATAAAGACTATGAAGAGAGAAAAAAACCTTGCTCCAAGCCACACTAGCAAAAAATCCATTTACTTCAAGTGATGTTTCTATGGGCTTATACCCATATAGCCATGAGACGAATTTGTACCAGGCAGTAAGGTGGAAAAGGAAGGAGGAGGAGAGGGGATGGGAAGAGAGGGTGCTCCCTTATCCACTCCCTGTGACAATATCAAACATTTCTGTCTCTCTCTGAATGTTAAACAGTCACCTCTGAATACCCATCACATTGAGAAATGTGGAAATTTCGAAGATACATACTTCCTGAGAGATGTATATCAAGCGCTTCTCCGTAAGTACAGGGTTATCGTAGTGCTGACCACAACACTGGTGTATCGTCTGCAATGAGAGGGTAAACCATAGTAAAGTGAATTGCTTAATGTCCCTTCCAGAGCTTATGGCTATGTCTTGAATGTCAGCTGTGGGTGGCAAAATCTACATTCACCATTATAAACTGCTTAATTATTTACTTACACGTACAAGGACTTAGTAAATACAGATCAGAAAAGGTGCGGAGATTGAAGTCCTCTGTTTACGTTCACCCTACATTGCTCTTAGTTCTACCCAAGTGTCTTCGTCTGTCCGGAGAGATCAGACAGAAGGACACTGTTCTGAAAATTGTTGTTCTTTAACGTTCGAGAGAAAAACAAAGATGCATAGTCGTGAAATAATGTTGTGATCACCCACTGTTACACAGGATGGAAAGAAACAGAGGAAAAGAATTAAAAAAAAAACAACCACCGCTGGACAGATTTTCTGAGAAACATATTTTACATGGATTGAGCATAAGTAACTTGGAATTAAGTTTATAGGGGCACACGAGAAAGGTGTCATGAGAACTTGGTGCCTCCCCTGCTACGTTAGATGCTGAGCCTCACCCAGTTTACTAGGCATTTAGTACATTTTCATGTTCCAAAATGTTCTTAGTAGTCTCCTTCAACACAGCTAAGAGCCTGGGGAAAATACCTTCCTTACATAGTAGAAAGCCTGAGAATAGTTTCCTGAGAGTGAGAGAGTGTCTATTGCAACAAATGTTTGTTCATATTCTAAATATAGGTTTCATCAGCACCTCATTGATAAAGAGTTAACAACTGATATCAGTTAACTGCTCCAGGCAGTTATTACAGAGTACAGCCTGTTTGCTTACTAGCAGAAGACATAAAAACCATGTCTTATGCTTATACTTTATGCTATTCATGCCTATGTTCAGCATTTAGCAAAACTTTCCTAAACTATTTGTAAGCAAAACTTCCAAAACAAGGTGCCCACTCACACTATGGACTCACTACAAGTATCAATTCTGCCAGTAAAGGAAGAGAAATTTTTGCAACCAGCTGACAGCAAAAAGAGGACAGATCCCCATGTCATTACAGAGGCCTTGCTGAGGCATGTAACAGGGCCGGTCAAACAGGCAAGAAGTAGTAGAGGGATCCGAGTAGTGTGTTACCTAGGTAAGGACTCTGGAGAGATGCTCTACCTTAAATCTGATTTCCAGAAAATCTGAAAATAACTGTCCATTTTACTACAATTGTATCATTGCCTTTATAAAGCACAAATACACACCCATATTAAAAGATAATCAAAAAGACAGCATTCAAACCAGCATTTGTATTAGGTATAGACAAATGTACGAGTTCAGCAGCAGCAAATCGCCCAGAGAAATAGATCTCTGAAAACAGTTTAAGTTACACTGGGGGACATGTCAAGTTCCTGGTCTTTTCCTCCAGCCACTTGTACTAAGTAAGCTGGCCTGTGTTTCCCTCTAGATCTGTTTTGGGTTTTTTTTTGTTTTTTTTTTTTAATTTCAAAAACAAACTAAAAGCTGTATGGAGATAGAGAAAGTAGTTTAAACAACACATCTGCATATTTTCCACAGGTAAAATGCCTGTGCCCTTAGAGAGAAACTGACTGAGCTCTTTCCAAATTCTTAGTCACAATGTAGAATCTAGTTTCAAGAAGAAGGAAATGTGCTACATCTATTTACATAATGTATTATTTTATAATATGTAATGTACTGTCTTATTTTAACATTATGTCAATTATTTACCAAAAAAATGCTTTAATAAATTTAACTGTGTTGCTTCCACTTATCAACCACTTTAGAATAATTTAAAGCTCAATTCCTGATGCACTGAAATTATTCTAAACTGTGCATGCTGGCAAACACAAAAACCTTTTTACTCCCCATTTGCAGAATGACATCTGCTCTATTTCCACTTTGTTTTCAGATGCAAGATTACTTTAGCATTTTATTTCTTAATCTGTCAAATAGCATTGTCAAAAATGGGGGAGTACACATACTTTTCAAACCCCCGTAGATTCAAAATTACAAAAACTGCACATAACATTTACTTACTTAACAGACAAAAATCATATAAACTTTCTTCCTTTCTTTTATACAAATGTCCCCTCTGCTAAAATGAAAAGTCTGCAAACATTTGTAACTACAAGAAGGGAGAAAGGCTGACAGATTTATTATTATAGAGTGAGGCTGCATAGCTAAAGTGGAAGGTAGCTTTCCATTATTAGCTGAATTTTCAGCCAACTCCATCTTTCTATTAGCGTAAGGTTCTATTCTGGTCTCAGGCACATCAATATAAAGACATGATAAAAGCCAACATTCCTGTTACATCCTCTAGCACATAAAGTTTTAGCCAACTAAGAAACAAACACCCCAAAAATAATAATGAAAATGGTGTTTTCTTTATTTCTTTTACAATCATTCTACATGTCAAAACCAAACACACTGAACAACAGGCCCTGGAATACCTGAAGAGCAGCAGGTAAGTACACTCCCACTGCCATTTATTGCAGCACCTCATGAGGTCTTCCTACAGCAGCTTCATGCTTTGCCTTGGCTTCTAATGCTCTCATCTAGTAAAGGTTTATTCACCTGCTTATCTTGAAGTCCCAAAGAATATCTGCACCCTCAATATTAAATATACATGGATAGGATCTCAGAAGCCAAGGGGTTTTTGTTTTTTTGTTTTTTGTTTGTTTTAATATAAGCAGAGTCAATAAAACACATTAGTGGAATAAAGTACAATCTCTTTCCCTAGTCGAGGGATTATGCCTGGAGAGCCTGGCATTTTTTTAATTATATTTTTAAGTGATCCATTTCTAATCACCTCCTAGTTACTTATTTGTTTGAGATTTGCAGAGATTTTTCTTCTGATTGTTGCAAAACTGAAGGGGCAAAGTGCAAGTCAGCTCTGGCAGCACAGACAGCACTGACTGAGGGTGAAAAGGATGGGACTTGTTGGTCCCAGGCCAAAGGGCCTTGAGAGCATCAAGGAGCAAAGGATGAGAGGCTTGGGAAACAGCCTACAACGTGGCATCGGAGAGCAACAGCAACACACAGACAGCAGAAGGAGCCGACTCCAGAAAACTCATGCTTTTTTAAAAAGATCAGTTTGATCCACAACTATAAAAAAACAACACACATTGCTTATAATTGCACGGTTACCATATGGCATCGCTCCTCAGCAGAAGTGTTCAAATACTGTATGAGAGCATTTCCACGCTTAAAAATATTTGGATTTCTTTAACTTCTACTCTGGATGTCCTGGTACTTTTAACACTTTAGTTTGAAACAATTATACCACATCTGTAACACTGATTTCTGTCACCACCACTTCTGTTGGTGCTGCTTTTCTTCAGAAGATCTCAGGGCTCATTTACAAAGTGGGTCAGCATCATTAGCCCCATTTTACAGATGAAAAATGAAGGTGCTGTAGATCAGCCTACATTATTAAAATGAGTTCTCAACCCTAAATTCATTTTACTGTCACTTTCTCTGAAATATTCATTTGTACTTCTGCACTGGGGGTATTTTTGTCATGTATTTCTACCTTATTTCAAAAGTACCTGGATCATATTAGGGCCCCTTTTAAGCCTTCTCAGAACTCTACATAAATAAAAATAGCACAGTACCAGCCTCCCACAGCACTTAAAAGACATCCGTCCCCTCCCTGAGCTTACCCCTCAATCTGAGCATGTTCTACTTTAACGCCAGCATCTTCAGACAAGCTCCCTCCTATCTGCCCCCTGCTCAACCTATTGCCACATCTGCACCTTTGCTCCTGCCACTATGGCAATACACAGCATGAAGTGCGAGGATATCATGCTCGCTCCAAACTCCTTTCAATTTCTATGACAGTCACCAGTGGCACACTGCACTCGAAACCATCCATCTTCACTACCTCTAGGCAACATATTGATTCTGGTTTGTTTGAGATGTCTGCTGTATTTTGTACCCTTTCAGAAGAAAAGCCAAGATGTCTCAACTGCTTCTCCAGACACATTCACATGGGCTTTTCTCTCTCCTGAGAACAAGGCACTAAACAAGGGCAGAAGGTCAGGAGCTGCCTTAAACTCAAGGATGAGTTACAGTGCAATGCTAATCTTCCTTCTCCTTCCCAATTTTTTTTTCCTCCAAATACTAGCACTTAAAACAGAGCATCTCTCTTCTGAATTAACAGAGGTCTGGTTCCACGGCCTCAGCAGGGTGCCTTAGCATCCAGTAGATTTAGCACCTGAGATTTCATCCCAACTTTCCTTCTTGCATATGACACAAGAGGTTTGTAAGAAGAATGGCAATTGATGCTGCTTCTAGGAAAACAGTGAGGCCTGGCTCTATTCCCAGCCATAACCTTAGGAACCAGTCGCACAAGAAAGGATGCTCACTGCCTACCCTTGGGCATGATGGGTTGCTCCCGACTCGTCTGAGAGAAGGAGCGCAGACCATCTTTTGACATTGACACCCTGCTCTTACACACACTCACATGAAGAAATGAAGTGGTGGTGCCCTTGCTGAAAACAATCGCCTGGCAGACTAGGGAGAGCCATCTCACATGGAAGAAGTGAAAGGATGGAGGTTGAAAACGAACAACAAACAAACAAAAAAACAAAACAGCACACATGGCATATTTAAAAATTTTATCTTTCTAACAGTTACAACATATTCTGACAGGGCATGAAAAAGCTGTGATATTTTTCTGTGAGCATCTTGCTTAACTACACTTAAGCAGAGATTCATAGGTTAGAAAGGCCGAGCACCGACAGAAAGGCCACCTTCTTTCAAACTAAAAGTGCTTTCTTCAAGGCCTGGGCATATTAAAGCCACTGATAGAGAATTTAAGCTGACAAAAATGCTTTTCTTGCTACTGACCTCACTCTCAGAAGCAAATTAATCTGGGTGAGATTTTCAACGATACAAAAATCAGACTTCAACATGAAGTTCAGCCTGAGGTTCACACACACTTGCAGTAAATGCTTAATTTAATAGAAATAAGAAAAGCATACAGCATCAAGAAAATGGTGATTTTTTTAGAATCTGTGGGTATGTAAGTATTTCAGGAGGAAAGAGGGGATCATTTAATTATATTTTCTCCTTCCCTCATCTCCACCACTTACTGTCTCTTGTCTAAGTGCACTTTAGGTCTTAGCAAGTAAATGAACAGATGCTAAGTCTTTCAGTGCTCCTGTTTTTAAGAATGCTTATTCCAGGAGAAGAATTTTCTGAAAACATATGGTGAGCTAAATGTATTGAGGAATTTCTCAGCTGGCTTCATCTGTGCAGGAACCTACCCCTCAGGTGAGACATTCAAAATCCCCAGCATTTGGTCTACAGTATAAAAAACCTCAGGCAAAAAGCACGTATCCCAGATAGTGGACTGGGAAAAAAATTTTTTGCCTTTCTGGTTGTCCTAAATATCTGATCGTGATTCACCCCTCACTGATTTTACAGTGTTACAGAGCTCCATTCACTGCAGATCGTCATCATATCAGCCACGCTGATAGTGCCAAACCTAACAAAAAGACAGGCTGCAGAGCGCCCCCACCTTCTAAGAACCACAGCATTAAACAGATGATCAGAAGTCAAGCTGGCTAAAATGAGCCTTCAGTTTCTTCTGATTTCACAGAAGTTGAAAGAGTCTGACCACAGTTCCTATGAGCAAAAATATTTAGCCCATCAGAATAATAACATATAGCCCACGTCAACATACAGCCTCTCTCTTGACAGTGATGCTAGAGAGCACCAAAGCTTTTCCCCTTTTCCAAAGGAACATCCTCTGCAGACCATCTAATCATGAGAGAAGGACAACTCTGATCCTTAACAGCTCAATTAATATTTCTCTATTTTTGTAGAAACAAGCTGAACATAAAAGCAAAGGATGTTAGCAACATATAAATAGATGGGATCAAACACTGGATGTTGTGTTTGGTTCTTCATCTTAACAAAAGGATTTTTAAGCAGATGACTAAGCACACCAAGTGGCATAGTTAGGGGGATGAAATTAAACAAGTACAGTTGCATCAGCAACATTAGACCCTTAGCTATGCATGAAGCACAGTATTAGAAGCAGTGGCAGAAAAGAAGTCCCAGATAGCAAGTGAAACCTGTGCAGTCTGCCTTTTTGCTGCATTGGCAAAGAGTAGCGGTAAGCACCCAAACATACATTTTCTGGTTTTGTTTTGTTTCATCCCTTAAAAGGAATGTTTCATCCCTTAAAAGGAAGCCAGCCCTGACATTGCAATGCTAAGCAACAAGTGAAAACCAAGCCATACATTACTGGTTCAAATGTGGAGTCAAAGAGTGAATAAATTCTGCTTGCAGCGGCCTGTTTGTTCATACCGAAACACTAACAATGTTAATCTGAATGCAGCTCATCACAGATGCAGGGAAAGCTCCAGGGAAAAAACTAAAGCAAGCTTATTGGGGAGGATGTCAGGTACAGATAGCTGAAATCCCGCTTTACCTTAGGTCTTTTTTCACAGCCTTCAGAACTCCATCAAAGTAGTCACTATACCTTTGCTTTTCTTAATCCACTGATACAAGGCTAATTAAACCACTGAAAAACATACAGAGCTGTCAAGTGTTATATAGCAAGGGAGAGGCAGAACACAGTGAGACTTTCATGATCCTCCACAGCATGAGCTGAGCTTTTGCAATAGTGTGTGGATCTGCTTACCAGCACAACCAGTTGGTTGACCTGCTGACCAGACACTGTACAGGGTCGTGAATCAGAAAAGTTATAGCAGCTGGGGGTATATTTCAGTCTAGCAGAGCCCCATCCTCAAAAAACGTCTACTGAGCAGCACAGTCTCCAGCAGAAGCCTGCAGCTGCAGCTACTGCCTCATCACATATTGCCACATGCATCAGACATGAAGCCATTTGAGAGACCTGATCCCTTGAAATCAAAGTCATTTGGTGAAAGCACTTGGCCTGTCTTATGTGGGAGGGGAGACTAGATTAAAAAAAAAAAATCTTCTCTTAAAATTTCTGCAAAATAATCTCATTTTAAAATTCCTGCAGTCTTGATGTCTGCCGCGGTGGCATTGCACATGTTGCACTGCATGTATTACATACATCCAAACCAGCATCCCATTTTGCCTTTCTTTTCCAAGTATGGCACTAAATTTAATTTTATCAGAGCAAAAGAGGAGTGTTAGGAAAAGCAGTATGGGGAGAGAAACAAAGTAGCTTGGTGATAGGCACCAACAAGCAAGTCACTTTCCATTCTGACAGGCTTGGCATTTCTCCTTTGTCAGGACTAAGCTCCATTATCTCTGTATTTAGCTAAGAGTGTCCAAAAAAAGTTGGAGAGAGAGGAGGATAGAAAAATCACATAGTATTTTTTTTCCTTTTTTGCTTTCTAATTTAAACATTCATGGGGAAGCAGAATTGATCAAAATGAACAAAATATTTCAATTCTTTTTTCAATTTTGTGTTAACATATTCTACTTCTTTATTAGGTTAAATAGACTTGAAGTGGCTAGGATAGGAAAACATAAGTAAACAAAGAGCTTTTGAGTTTTTGGTTATTACTTTTTACATTTTAGTGAGGGCAGTTTAATTCTTACTGTTTGCAAAACTGATGACCCCAAAACCCATTGAGTTTCCATAGGTCACATTAACTAGAACAAGGCTAGTACAGGGGTATAGCCTAAATTCACTTAACCTGAGATCAATATCTTATCTCTTGCAAAATACTGTCTTCAAATTTAGAGAGATCATCTTTTTCTTTCTTGAGATTTTTCCAATTTTGGAGCCCCTCCAGAGGCCAATATAGTCTCTTTGCAACTGAATGAGATTTTCTGTTTTGGAAACATTCTTCTTTAAGTGTAGAAATGTTCAGCTTACAGACATTTTGCCAGGAAATTAAAAAATATTCTGACATTTTCACAGACTGAGTTTGATCACTTTATGTTCAGCTCTAAAGATAACCAGCCAAATCACAGTCAGTTTCATTGTGATCAATTCAAAAACAATTGAAGCACAGCTAAAATGATCAATGTAAAGAATATGCTTTAACGCGATTACTAAAGAATGCAATTATGGATCACTAAACCTATTAAAGGAAGTTCAATCTACGTTAGGCAACTCCATAGCTGTAAGCGTATCTCTGTATTAATCTTATTTACAGCCTGGTAGACCTCATAAACAGGAATCAAATTGCAGCTATTTTAAGAGCAGTATTATGCAGCTGAGCAGAAAGAGAGGCTTCATCTAGGCATGGCTTTGGATGAGATTGCGTGCGTGTGGGAAGGAAAGCTTTTGTTCAAGGAAGATGTAATTTTTGACTGTGAGAACATGGGGTCCCATGGAAGACATTCAGCAAAGCATTCAGCTCTTCCCAGCACAGTGGCGATGGTTGAGACAACAGATTTGGTTTCTCACATTCTGGGGACCCAGGTTTGTATGTGTCTCTAAGTTAAAAGTTCATTTTCCCCTTCTGACTGGAGGTTAAAAAAGAAAAAAAAGAAGAAGAAGAAGAAAAGACTTTACAGGGAGTTAGAAATGGCATCCTGAGAAGCAGATGGACTGGGAGCAGGCCCCAGGGTAACGGGAGAGCCGTACCCAGAGCAGGGGCAGCAAGCCAGGCGCAGGCGACACCGCACTTGCTCCACTGCCGGTACATGTTGCGGAGCACAGTGTGAGTTAAAGATGCTCTGAAGCTGCCCTAATATTATCCCTCAGTGCCCTTGGCTGTGCTGGCACACAAAGGTGGATTGCCGCTGTCCTTTCTTGTTACCTTACATTGCGATTTCAAAGAGAGCCTCTGAGATCTGGGGTCTCGGGAGCTAGAAGTCACACTCCTTTTTCTGATCCAAGGCTAGGGGAGGCTCTCCTCCTACTCCTAAGATATTCACTACCTCTCTTCCTAAATTACTGAGTGACACTTTACTGCCTGATCCTTGAGCAAAACCCTCACTATTTCTCACCTTAGTATCTCTGATCCACCATACATTTCTCTCTCATTGCAGCTTATTTCATTAAAATTAGAAATGCCTAACTTTGCTTCACTCTTTATGTCTCCAAGCTTGACTTGCACACTTTTAAAATAAAAAAAAACCAAAAGATGTTATCAAGGCCTCTCCAAAGGTAAAACCTCAAAGCTAAACATTAATAAAGTTGTCACAATTTAATGCCGTATCATTTTTTAAGCAGTTTCATTATAGGCTGTTTAGCACTGGAAAGGTTACGACTGGAAAAAGTTTAAACAGGCGCGTACTTTGTTTGCCTGTGAGAAAGCACTTATTGAACTCGCCGAGCCTTGCACTCCAGGAGACTCCTGCTCCCTTATCAGCTGCCGGCAGCTGTGCTCCAGGTCGCGCTGGCTGCGAGAGAGGGGAGCGAGGCTGGCCACAGCCGAAGCAACACCACCAGCTGCGGTCCCCACACCCAGGGGCTTCTGCGAGAGTGCAGGAGCTCCACCACTGACCCCACACCCCAGCCGCACTCACCATCCGAGTGGCAGGTCCCACATTGGGCTCATCACGCCCAGCATGTGTCCCAGACATATGGTCAGCCTCCCTCTGTCAGGTGACCCAAAGCATGGCTCATCACGTATCAGCATCTAGATAATCTGAGAAGTCTGTAATGTCTGTGACTCCTTGGCCTGAGCAGTTAGCTAATATTCAGAGCTCTGCATCCATTCAAACGAAATTCAGAAAACAAATGACCCGGTGTCAATTGGTTTTTTAACTGCAAACATGCTCAAAAAACACCCACCTACCTTTCAAATACAGCAGGAGCCGTATGTATGTAGCTTAACAGTTCCCCACCTCATAAACCTCAAGTCTCTCTCACATACTCTCTTTCGAGAAGCAACCACTTCAGTTGCTGTCCAAACACAAATCTCTTGCTTGCTCTTGCTACATGTGCTGCCTGCAAGCAATAACCCTGCCATGTTATTGCAACCAAGGATACTCCTCAGTCCCCATAGTTTGGATGTACCTGCCACACATGCCAGGCACCTTAGTCAAGGGGGGCCAGTATCCGCAGCTTTTTTCGTCACTGATAAAACAGCTTTGTTACTTCTCTGGAGTCATTAAAAGGTTTTTTCAGATTCTTCAGAGAACAGCTACCCCTCCAGCTGCCAGCTATTAGTACCTTCCAGCCTAACATAGGCTGTTTGCATTATTTCTGTAATGGGGTAAATTAAGCAAATGTATGTATACATATATATACTTATATAGATAGCTAAATCTCTCTCTATATGTGATTTATTTATATCTGTATTTGTCAAGAAGGAAGCAAAGGCCTTGCTTGTTAGGCTGTTAGATACAATCAATAGAGTTTGTCTTTTCACTGTGCTAATGCCTTGAAAACATTCACGAGATGGCTTTGAATGAATGTAGCCTCAGTCAATCCTACAATAAATCCAGCCCAAAAAGGAGACCTAAATCTAAACTGAGTGAAAACTAGGTCTCAACTCAGAGATGAAACACTACACAAGACTTGAGTTTTGCAAACACAACACTGACAAAAAGTTTAAATTAAAAAACAACAACAAACACCATAACAACAACAAACTGCTGAGGAAGTACATTGTTTGTGTCCTGCTCTAAGATGTGCTCTGGGCCTGTGCCTGATTCAGCTTACCTGGAGGTGACTGATGATGTAAGTAATGGTCTGTCCCTGCCAAGCTCAGGTTCAGACCAAGGCCCAAACTGGGGAGGGCTGACTTTCATGAGAACCCCACTATATGTGCTGAGCCCTATGGAAACTATCCAACTGCCCCCAGGAGAGCAACAGCCCTGACCAGGCACTTGCTCTACCATGGAGAAGACATCAGCGCACCAAGGACTCTCATTTCTCCCACATCACTTGCCTATTTCAGTCCTAGGAGGCCCAACACACTCAAGTAAATCCTGCAAAATTATACTGCCAGCTCTCTCCCAGCCCTCCTTGTCCTGCTTTTTGCAACAGAGAGAGCTCTAACCTCTGGGTGAAAACACCTTGGCCTGCCTGCCTGGCTCGCCTCCTGCACTGAGCTTGAGGGCACAACCCAGCCCATGGCACACAGGATGGCTTAGACACTGTTGGTCAGAGAGGAGAGAGCACAGAGGCTGGATTGACTTCATAGGGACAGCTTACAGGTATAACGCGAGGGGAAAGGGAAAGGGAAAGGGAAAGGGAAAGGGAAAGGGAAAGGGAAAGGGAAAGGGAAAGGGAAAGGGAAAGGGAAAGGGAAAGGGAAAAAAAAGAGGTTTCTGCAACACAAGCAGATTATCCAAATGGAGGGGGAGGAAAAAGATAATGGGAAGAACACACACAATCATCATATATCACGCCTTCCTGTTTTCCTCTTATTTTATTTTATTTTGGGCTTGCTTTCCATTTCTGAAAAGAGTGTTTTTACAGGCTGAGTGAACACAGCAGATGTTTCCCTAAGCTTTTATCTTAACGATTGACAAGGTGCCAATAGCGCGCAACTATGGCACACACAAGGAGGACACTTCTTTATGAGTGAGTAGCAAGAACAAATGTGATATACATCCCAGTTTTCTTCTGTCATCTAAAAGAGGTGTGTTAGTTCATCTTGTACAGATTGAAATTCTTCTAAGAAAACACTACTAGTTTTAATCCTCTCTTCTTTCTCAGATTAGAAGTTTTCTCTCTAAACTATTGCAGAATACAAGTCCTCAATAGGTCACTGATTTCTTAATAATTTTGCAAGCTGCGAGCCTAATTTTTAATTGATTTTCAATGTCTCCATTTTCTAGAGCCTAGTTTACAAATACCTTCACAGTTTTCAAAAAGTGCCATGCCTCTCTCCTCTAAAAGGTAGTCTTCCCTTGAGCTATATTGAATTGGGCACGTACATCTCCTAAGAAAGAAATGTTGGTTAGCATATTACAAAAAAATAAAAATAAAAACAAACCCAAAATAAATGATTTCTCTGAGAAATCAACATGGGCAAGCATTTTTCTTCTGGCCGAAAGAAAGCCCCATCTGTGAGTGCTACAAACAAGTTCTTCCTACACCAGTGATGGTTCAGCAGTTATTCTAAGCTTTTATTATATGTTTTGCTACAAAAGAACAGGATGGTCTTGACTTATCAGGAAATTTACACTAATAGCAGCCTTGAAACCAGTAAATTTACCAATCTGTAGGAGGATTCTCCATTGATGAAGACTGTTGTAACAACTTCTTTGCCTCAGGCCATGCACTGCACTTCTGCCATGAACACCACCACCTTACTGCTCAGGAACACCAAACACACACCAGAAAACTCGCGGGCACTGTGAGGGTGAATGCACACATTACAAGACGCCAAACATAACAGTCCTTTTATCTCCAAGAGGTAAATGCTTCAGCAGGTGCAATTCCACTTCAGATGAGAAATCAAGCCGTAGACCCTCAAATGCCATGACTTCAGAGCTAGTGAAGGATCTACTGGCCCATTTTAAAAGGCACTAAGGAGAAAAAAGGGACAGAGGAGGAAAAGGTGAGAACAACTTCTCATGAGTACAGCTGGTGAAGGAAGGAAGAGGGTCAACATACCCAAGGACCTGCCAAATCATTAGGCATCTCTCAAATTACACATATGAAATCATGCTTTAAAATACTGTTCTGTCTCCATAGCAGCTGCTAGTTCAGCTGGACTGACAGAGAGGCAAATCCTTGACAATAAGGAAAGGGGCAAGCGTGTTCACACTAGCTCAGTGATGCATGCATTGGTTGCGAGACACATAACCGGGCATTCCTGCAGCTTTCTTGTTGAAATGCTCTTTGGAAAGAAGAGAGCAAACTATGTGGAAAGGGGCGAGGAAGAGCAAGCTGAGGCTGGCTGCCTAAAAGGCAGAGCACTATAGCAAAGAAAGAGAGAGGCTGTGTGGACTGATATTCGCCTCTACACTTCCTGTGCTGGAGCAACTTGATTTCATGGGTAGTGAATTCCTTAACAGTGACAACACAAATTTGCAATATTCAAAAAAGCAAATAAAAGGAATCATGTTATCTCAGCAGCAGACAAACAAGTATCTGAAGTGCATCCTTTGCAAAAACAAAAACAAAAAAATAAAACAAGCCCCCCACACCACACTGCAGTAACCCTGGCAAAGGATGTACATTTTAAGCTATGCACAGGCTCCCAAGCCAGTGAAATGTTTAATGGGGAAGAATACAAATTGGCAGCATTGCTTGCTCTGTGTTTCAAGGACAGAGCTGAAATCACACTTCCAGACTGTGCAAGCACAGATCTCTTAAGGGTATCCTATACACCTACTGCTGAAGGAGACCAGCCACTTAGCATCTTCCTGCTCCACCTGCAGGTCTCTGCATCTACTCAAGTTCTCTGGGAAACATGAAAGAGTAGAGAAGTGGTTAAATAAACAGTTCTGCACCTTTTATTGTCTTAACAGAATACCAATAACAGCAATTTGGAGAAAGCATTTTCTGAGCCCTTTTTATATCAGATTAGTAAAGAAATATTACCTTTCACCTGCCTCAGTCCCAGGGGAGCATATTATCAGCCAAATGAAGATACTCCACTTTCCTGGAAAAATGTGAACTAGTTCCTAATGTCTCATTTCTGTACCTAAAGTCTCTGAATGCTCAGTTCAGCTGTTAGGAAATGGCATCACCTATTGCACAGTCAAAACAAAATATCTTCATTCCCTACAGTTCAGGGAAACATTTCTAACCAAGCCATGAAAATGCAGCTCCAGATGTATTTCACAAAAGCAGAAGGATAGGAGGACTTTGCCAAAAAGAGAAGTTTCAAGGCTCCAGTGATCAGGTATTAATTTTCATAGATGTTGAGGCCTTTCTTCAACATAATGGAGTCTTTGGGTGCTAAACTGCTCTAACGAAAAAGACAAATCAGGTCCAAATCAAGTAAAAGTCCCAGTCAGTGCTGCAAATACTAGCGCTCGTGCCTGAAGGGCATTAGCTGCATGGGCTGCTGCTAGAACATGGAGCAGTGACACCATCAGAAGCGCTTACAGCCTGCCTTACTCTATGTGACAACCTTGTTGTATTTTCCTAACAGGATGAGTTGTTTTATTGTGTTTTCCTCTAGAAAAGGGTCAGGTAGGTATCATTAAGACAGATGATCTTTGAGTTGACCCAGAAAGGCTTGAAATGAGGGCAGAGCTGGAAAAGAGGGAGCTCAGGGCAGGTACAATAGAAATCTATCCAACTGCAGATATCATGTAGAAAGCCAAGACTGATGACTTGCTTCCAAATAAAGAACTATGAAGGAGAGAGGGGGACAGCATCAAATGAAACTGGTAGGTAGAAGTATCAAGCTAAAGGAGGTGTTTCTTCAGAAAACATGCAATAAGCTACAGAACTCCTTGCTACAGAGTATTGTGGATTATAGGTCTCCATAGATCAGAAAGAGACTGGACAAACTTATGGAAGAAAAATCTACACACAAAAAAAAAAACACTTCTAGCTTGGGATGTCCCTGTGCCACAAGTTGCTGGATCTGGGAGAGTATTCTGGGGAAATATCACTAAATTCTAGACCTGTTCCTATGCTCTTTGCTGAACATTATTTGCCATTATCAGAGACAGGATACCAGGCTAAATGGACTTTGTCTGATCTGGTAAGATCATTCTTATGAGACCACGTACTGTCTTGGGCATGGGTCTGGACTATTTAGAGAATGTGGCTAAGTACGGTGGAATAGGCACCCAACTCATAACAACACCTGGCTCTCAGTCTGACAGAGAACATCCAGCATTGATAAAGATTTGTTATCAAAAGATGGACAAAAAAAGACATTTATCCAGAAGGTTCATATTACATATCAGATTACTGACATAGAGAGAGAGATTATCAATTTTAAACCAATAACTTCTCTGTTTTGAGTATTAGCTCTCTTCTTAGCCATATGAAGAGAGAAGGATGAAGAAAGGCAATAAAAAAGGAGAAATGGAGTATGAGGGGGAAATTGCCTTGCCTGTTAACTTCTTGTCCCCAAACTACCCAGTAAATGGGAAAAGAAGCATGACCCAAATATGCCAGGCTATACCACAGGGATGTACTAAAGATTAGGTCAAAAACTTATTGAAATCAGAAGAAAAAGAAATCTGGACTAGGGATAAGCCAATAGCTTTTAGATCATGTATCGCCCCCACCAAAACTTATGGAGTGTCTCAAAATTTCTACCTGCATATCAAAACACCCGATTCTTTAACTTATTTTGGAAGCACACCACTTATTTACTGTATATTGGACAAGACAAGTATCTAATCATTCCAAGAGTGACAAGTCCAAAATGATAAAGAACATTGTTGCTGTTGTTATGATGATCTATTCTTGCTGCTTCTCACACTTTTCTCTTTCATCATACAGTGATGATAGAGATAAGATGGGTTACTATTGTAAATCTCACAACTACAAAATATGTTTTTCCTCAGGTCTTTTAACCTTTTCCATTCAAGGTCTAATGCAAAAAGCATCATTTTAATTTGTTAACTTCCTGGTGTAAGCTCTTAATACTTGCCTTAGAAAGAGACAGGGTACACAGAGTCTTCCAATGTGACTACACAAAGCCAGACACTATAATCCAAGCATACATAACACTTAAACATGAATTGTGGTATCTGATCCAAAGACTACAGGAAGTCAGTGGGAGTCTCTCTTCTTTATTCAACTGGCCTTAGAAAAGAGCCCCTGCCCTTAATTGAAGGAACCAAAGTGTGAAACATTGATCAAAGTGTGAAACATTGATCTCAGTACTTGCTGTCAACTTGTTAACACTTCTCAATTATTTTTTTATGTCTTTTCTGTTTTTTTTTTTCTAGTGGATTGGGCTTTTATTCTTTAATTATAATAAAGAATTTCTTGATCACTTGCCACAAATTCTCTCAGTCCAAACAACTGCAGACGACTGGCAGCTCAGCTACTCAAGACAGCATAAATCAGTTTCGCTTGATAGTGTGAAGCCAGAGGAAATGTCATTTTAACACATCTATGATGTGATTATTTGATGCTGTTGCCTACAATAGAAAAATGGACGTAATTATCCAAGTCTCTTCCAGTCCTGTGTTTCTATGCCCTTAAATTAGCATATGGATGACCGCATTCCCTGTGAAACCACAGAACTGCAGAGAGCTTATCCTAGACCATCTATCATGTTGGCTCTTGTAATAGCTTCAGCTTTCTTCATCCTCGCTTCCTTTGTGAATACTATTAGCCTGCGTTCATTGGGTAGCTAAAATGATGAAATTTGCCTTGCCTTTGCAAGCACAAGAATAGCTCATGCAAAGCCTGAATGATGCATATTCTGAAAATTCTTGGAATAACACAGTAAGTTATTAGGGAAAAATAAGGATCAAATTGCGCCATGAAGTTTTCACTTGTCAGCCTTCAGTATATGCAAACACTGTACTTGAAGGAAAACAAGTTCTCACAAGCTGATGCGCCTGATACTGCCACCAGTAAGGCAGAATAATACAAAAAATTGTGATCTTTGTAATTGACCTAAAAAATTACTGATCATATATACATACACACACGCGTGCGCACACACACATATGCAAGACAGTCAAAATATTTGGAAAAATTGAAAATTTTTTCTTTCATCAGATCCACCATCACTTAAGTAGACTAAAAAGAAATCTATTAAGGGCAAAAAAAATTAAAAAAGGATATCACAGATCTATTGCTTAAAGCAGTGAAAAAAATCAATTAGCAGATAACAACCCAGAATTTGACCACAGAATGCAGCCATCTCTACTGCTTCCTTTCCTCCAAAGCAGAAAATACAGCTCAAATGCCCCACCAAGCTCTTCTGGTATCTGCCCACTGTCCAGCACAGGGTCTTGGGAGGAGAGCACCTGGTCCAAGGGTCCATTCAGCCTAGCGTCCTATGCCCACCTGTGGCAGCCTTTTGACAAGGCTACAGTGACCTTGGCTACAGCAAAATCAAATAAGGCTTGGTTTATACAGCATTTTTGAACCAGCAGTTTTGATTAGGGTGTGATTAAGCCTCTAATTTTAATTGTTCTACATGAGTATTACAGCACCATTTTTTTTCAAGCTGGAGATTACCCGTCTGCAAGGAAATGAGAATAGTAGATAGACTGAAATTTATTTCTATAAATTTTTGCTTTGCCTGTAGTGAAAATTCATGAATCCCTTGGTGAAATGCTGGGTCACTGTGAACAGTTTCTACTGTCAATCATTTTCAGAGAAGAGTCGGGGGTTCCCAGGACACTAGTGCTCTTCAGGCTGTCACTCTTTGTCCAGCAGGACAAGAAACAGGAAAAGGGAGGTGATAAAAGAAAAAAGCTCTAATGTGTAACACTCAGAAGCAAACATGTTATTTCTGTGCTCTCAAAGGTGGGACTTAAACCCTTTGGAAATCTGACTCCATGTTTCTTGGAGATAAATCAGAATCCCACTTCCTAGTTTTGCTCAACAGCCTCTAGCAGAAACTGCTTTTCCTGTCTCCTTACACGTAGGTACCCTTCATCTACACAGCCAGCCAGCAGAAGTATCTACAACTGCAAATCACCCTCACACAGCTCCTGTTTTCAGCTTGCAGAGGACTAGGTGATGAAAGCAAATCAAACCCCACACCACTAGCCAGAGTTTTAATGAGTATCTTCCAGTGTGATTTGGTGTGGCATGGAGAGATGGTATGTACAGTATCCCAGCAGCACATTATCTTCCATTTCTGCTGTGACATCAACCATTTTTCCCCTTGGCTCTGCCTTTTTCCCATCATTAACTTGATTTCCTGCCCCCCACCATCACCTTCTCAAATCACTTTGGGTTCATCCTAACAGGCCTTGCGGCTGTAAGCAGACAGGATGGGCTCAATCATCTTTGATCATCCAAATCAGGCAACTCAGTAAAAATAAATGGGACTAAAGCTAACCAGAGAGGAAGGCTACGCTGAACTGATGCTATTGAATCATGTTTTCCACTTTCAGACTGGCTTCCTGACGGCATTCATCGCTCTTTCCTTTACTTAACAGAAGGTGTGTAATCTGGAACGCTGTTGAATTGTGTCTGTCTGAAAATGAAGAAAAAAAGCTAACATTTTGTATTTGTGGAAGTGCTTCTGCCAGCATTTGGACCGCGGCCAGCCTATCAAGTGCAAGTTTGCCAAGGGTTGCAATCTTGTATCTGGGCATCTGACAAAAAGTGTAGAACCTCAGAATACATGCTTTTAGGTGTGGATGGTGTGCATTGAATTACAATGCACAGTTGCACTGACATTCAGTGAAGAAGAACAGAAACAGAATTTCTCAGAATTTATTTCCCCCTTCTCTACCCTCCCCAACAAGGGATCTCCTATTGTCCCATTAATATTCGGCTCCTTGTAAAATTACATGTGTAAGATGAATGTTACATATTCACTCTTCTGTAATAGTTATTCTTTTCCTTTGGGGAAAAAATGCAGTCTTGAAGAAAGTTCTCTTATTTCTTTTTTCTAATTCTGTGTTACAATATATAGGCAACATTATCATCTGAACCACACCTACAGTGTTATCAGGAATTTCTAAAAACCTTATAGTGTAAACGTTTTTTTTCCCCTCTTCTGATGTTATAAATAGAAAATAATTCTCTCTCCTACTGTTTCCAGGATAAAGGCTTTCAGAACAATGATGTCAGATGGTAAGAACTGCAAGACAGCCGTGGACAAAACTTACTGCGGCTTGCAGCTGCCTTAGGAAACTGGTAATGGCATACAAGACTTTTCACTTGAGAGTCTCTTAGGTTTGAACCTGCCCTGTGTATGGGATACACTTCAATGAAACAGAACTGTTGTAACCCATTTCAACATGGAAGAAGAAGAAAAAAAATGGGAAAGAAAAAACAGTTGATCTACACAGAAATAACAGCTACAAAACCTGCATGTTTGGACAGAAGCAGTATCAGAATTTAAATATATAAAACATAGAGATATGAAATTCTAGTAGCCCAGATTGATTGGGCTGATCTAAAGATTCAGAAGTGGAAAAGGCAACAAGTGAAAATATTACAGTTCAAAATATAATTAAGCATATATACACACATAGCTGCCTTTCTAAAGAGCCAATAGATCAAAGATAGTCCCAGAACTGGTACTGGACTCTCGACATGTAACTTTAACTTAGTAAGTACATCATACTGGTGGGCATGCGTGTTGGAAGATGCACCCAACACACACTAAAGCACCTGTGAACAGAGAGGACAACGTGGGTTGCAGTCTCCTGTGTTTCAGACAAGAAAATAAATAGTCAGTGCAACATACAGCAGATACTCCAGACCTGAATCTTAGGAAGAAATGCAAGAGGACTGGAAACCACCACTGCTCACCCACATTCTGGGCTGGGAGTAGCCCAACCTCTAGTGTAAACAAGGGGCATCTCTAATTTACATTCTGCTTATTACAGTCATTGTGAAGGTTTCTCAAAGCAATGTGTGCCCACACAGTAGTATAGTCTAGACCCTCATCTGCTTGGGAAGCTGGGATTGAAGTCAGTGATTAACCATTTTATCCACTGAAGATTTTGAGCAGCAGATAGTCTCAGGAGGCTGTTTCTGCTTGCACTAGGAGCCCATAAGAAGCTTATTTTTACTGAGAATTAAGCCTCCTAATGACTCTAAAATTGAACAGCAAGAGCTCAAGATCGTTTTCGTGCCATATCTAATTATATAGAGCAATTATAAAGCAAAATAGCAGTAGATGCTTTCAACACAGTATGAGTGAAATGCTGAACTTTTAGTGTTGGGGACTACATCTATTTTTAAAAAGCATTGTAGCTCATGGCCATTGGTGCCAAATCAAGTCACTGATGAAGGTAGTTTGACACTACTGACCTAGATCTCAATCTTAGGAAATAGTATAAAAATTAGAAAGAACAGGAGTCTAGTAAAAGTTACTAAGAGTACAAAGAGATCAATGTTGATCAGAGAATAATTCCAGCTGTCAAATATGTACACCTACCATGCTACAGCTCAGACAGGATTCAGTAATTCTTAACATATAAGCCAGTAAGTATATCACACTGATGGTAAACGTGCTGGCAGAGGCGCCGTATCCATATTACAGACACTGCGAACAGAGAGGAAAAGTAACATTCTGGGTTAAAGATTCCCGTGTTTCAGACAGAGAAACCTAACATTAGTGCAACGTACAGGACACTTCAGTTTAAAAATATTTCAGAAATATGGAAAAAAAGGAGAGAATCATTGTTTAAGATGATACAAAAATCTCTGAAAAATGGGATGAAGTTAAGCAAATGGAAAATGTACAAGTGACTCAAGTGCAGTTAAAAACCATTCTAAAATGATTAGACTGTCAGTCAATATTTTTTCAAGGGAGAATTAAGGTCATACGAAGAGGTCCTAAAAAAATCAAAACAACAAAAAAAGCTTCCTATACAGTAGAGCTATTCCCAACAACACTTAAATGTTGCCCCAAAATCTTGCAACATTTAGATGTCTAGAAATTTTGTAAATACCACTAATATAAAAGGCTAGAGCTGTCTTTTCATTCAAATGTTACATGCTGCTTCAGAATAGAACTGATTAGGAATTTTTCATTGAAACATTCTCAGTTTGGAAAAATGCCAGTTCACTGAAATAGTATCCCTAGAGTTGATCAAATTTCAATTTTATCTTTGGGAAATAAACCCAGCAATTCAAAAGTTTAGAAAGTTGGAGAAAGTGATTTTTCACTAGATATGTAAGTTGATCTATTTTTAAAAGTCCAGATCAAAACAGATTGATTGGCCTGACCCAAATATGCTATCTTTTGTGTGTGATTCCCTTTAGGATCAACATCTTGCACTGACTCAAGACAGGAAAAATCCGGAATCTCTAAAGTTAGCATGGGGAATAAAAACAATTTCCTACTGTCAAAAGAAGGATCATATTTCCGCTGACTGAAATCTATCTATTTTTGACTTTTCAAATATCAAGATTTCCCTTGCTGGCATTTTTGGCCTGAAGTGGAACTGAATGTGTACAGGGCTTGGACAGAGCTCTGTTTCTCAGGAAGAGTCAGAAGCAAACTCAGCCAGGGGAAGAAACAGCATCTCCCTTCTGGGAACACACTGATGACAATATTAGGAGAAGTTTCCAGGAGCCTGAGCAGTTGTGTCTAAGCAGAATTTTACACCTTTTTTCCCCTTGACTTTCTTGGAGTTTGTCTGGCTTTATACATTTCTGATTTCACGATAGCTTTACAGTTCTTTTGATACAACTCAAGTGCAAAAGGCTATCACACACCATCTCAGGAAAGAATGAAAAGGCCCTGGGGCTTCTGTCTCATCTCCCTGGCCGTGCAAAATTACTCTGTACATTACGTTTAAGACTTTTTCCAATCAGAAGCTGCAGAGGAAACATGATAACAAAATATTTTATTTGCACATAGATGAATACTAGGGTATAGCCATAATTTTATATGCAGTGAGTAGAATGAACATAAGAACAGATGAATCTATTCTGGCTCCTGTTAGCCTCTGTTGACTTTTGTTCCCTTACTAATCATCATAATCCTGACATTTCTCTCAAATTTCTGAGTGACAGGCAACAGACCAAATTTCCAATCAGTTTTGCCTTTGGTTGTGGAGGAGGAAATATAAAAGCATAACTATAGTCAGAAAAAAAAAGGCCTAAAAGAAAAGAGGCACACCCTGACTACACAAAGCTTGTCTTTGCCTCACTGGACCTCTCGGACAAAACTGAAGTGTTAGTCCCATTTTCCTTGCAGAGCCAAGATGTTTACTAGAGAGCAAGATGGACTCTGTCCTGCTTCTAGTATTAACAAGACTGTTAGATAAAACAGGAGGTAACTGGAGAATCATCTGTATTGGTGATATACAGAACAACACGACTTTGCTTTTCAGGACCAGGTGGTATCAGCAGGGTGGCAGGAAGGAAAATAAAAGGCATAATGGGAGCTAGAAACAGAGAATCCAATACAAAGCTAAAGAGAAGGATCTACAGGGGTCTTATAGTTATTCACTTCTGCTGAGTCACTCTTTCCTGATTAAAGTCCAAATAAATAAATAAACTTTAGACCAGTTGGCTTTCCTTCAGAAGCTTGTTCCCAGAATATACTCCAGGAGTTGCTATGTAAAAGGAGATCAGAGAGGATGAGACGATGTATACAGTCAGATTTTGTCCACAAAAATGCTGAAATTCCAGTAGCACAGATCGTTCCTTAAAAAGCAAATATTTTCATAAATGCTTTTGAAGAAAGACCCTGATCCATGTCTTCATCAAGACATAGCACCAAAGATGCATTTTCTGTCTGCTGCTTCAACATCCAGTTTTTCAGAGCCTCAGCTGCTTAAGAGAAAACATGCCCTTTGCATTGCAGGCAAAATTATTGCAAACCTAGCCTTTGGAAAACAATGGAGCTGGAGAAGAGCAGAAAGGTATACACATGGAAAGAGAAAATCCAATTTGCTCATTAAAACCAGTATTAGGGAGAAATTACCACTTAAAAAAGTTCTATTGCCATAGAGAAGTCTCAGCATGCTCATTGTCTAGCAAAAATAAATTCATTCT
Organism: Dromaius novaehollandiae; assembly: GCF_036370855.1. Classification (NCBI taxonomy): domain Eukaryota; kingdom Metazoa; phylum Chordata; class Aves; order Casuariiformes; family Dromaiidae; genus Dromaius; species Dromaius novaehollandiae. The sequence goes on along the minus strand of NC_088098.1, from coordinate 96,465,672 downwards.
TTAATCAGATTCTGATGTCAAATCATTTTTTAACTCAACATCAGGCCAGCTACTTTCTTTGCTGGTGTTAGTCCACCACTAGCAGTGAGTACAGATGAGTGCAACAGGATGTGGTTCTACAGCTGGGTCACAGCAACATAAACTTTAAATGTGTGTGTGTGTGTATATATATATGTGTGTATATATATATATATATATATAATGTAGCACTTTTTTGTCAATTTCTGACATGTTAAAGAGAGAATAAGCATTTTCCCTTTTTGTACAGAAGGGGAAAGACAGATGCTAAGAACTGAAGGCCTAGGCAGTCAGTCAACAGCAGAATCAGGAACAAAATCTTCATTTATCCTTTAACTCTCAGTGAGGTGCTAAATCCATGCTGCCTTGATTTTGCTTAAAAGTAATATTTCATGGAAAAATACAGATTTATCCTTTTTTACCCTTTTTGTTCAGTTTTCAACTTTTCTGTCTTTGCCCTTATACATACCAGCCATGCCTAAGTCAGATGCAGGAAGGTTTTCTCCTTAAAAACAGTTTGAAGGCTTTAAGAGCAAAAAAATCACTTTCTATCAAAAAACTGTTACTACTGAAAGTAATGATAATAAATCTTATTAAGACAGCAAACCTTTACTTGGCATAGGGCAATTATCTCTGTCTTCCCTCTGTGCATCAAATAAACTGTTTAAACTGTTTCTTGAACCATATTTTCTTAAGCTCTCACATTCACCCTGTCCCCTTCCCTGATCTTCAGGGGAATTCTCCACACAGCCAATATTAAAAAAAAAAGAAAAAGAGTAAAACTCACTCAGATTGAAAAGAAAGCCGCTTTCAAGCACAACAGGGATGACACATGACACCTGTCTTTGCACACTCTGATTGACCAGATATTCAAACCCTCTCTGTCCGAGAAGGAAAGCCACAGAGATTGAAAAATACTTTTAACGCCTTTTTTGGACCTCAGTGAAAACTCAGCTAGTAGCTACACTTTGCACACTGAAGTGCTTCTCAGCAATACAGTCCAGGTGGCAGAATCTGTAGCTGAAGGCCATTTTTCGCAAGTGTTGTTTCAAGGCTAAAATGTCAGGTTCTCACTTCTGAAAACTAACCTACCTTGACAGTTGTCCCACATCTTCACAGCATGAGTTGCAACCTCAGCTCAGTGCCACAGTTGCTTTCCATTAAGTGCACCGCCTGGGTTTGTCGAGCCAGCGGAGAGGCATGTAAGTGGTGTGCTGGCCTGCCTTGCCTGCTTGCTCCGCTCTCTGCGGATCCTTCTAAAGGACGGTGCATGCAAGCAGAGAGTATGAGTTGCTGGTTACCACTAGGGAGTACGTGTCAAGTTGGATTTTATTTCCGATATTGTCTTTCAGTTGCATGTTTAAATTTAGGCATGGGGTCAACAGAACTTCTCTTATTGAAAGCACTAGAAAGTCAAGTCAAAGGATGCTTGAGTCTGACTGTGTCCATATGTGGCATTTTAATTTAACCATTCAAGAGAAAAGGAGAAAATTTGCTTCCAAAACATGTGATAGATATTAGCTGGCTGTTACTCAGAGAAGCCCCAGAGATGCAAACTTGAGTAACCATGCCATCTGTTCATAAAGACAAGGAGGCAAGATCAGCCTTGGTTCTACCAAAGATTAGGGACGTGTCCTTCGCTGTCCCCCTCCTGAACTACACAATGTGCCTTCACATCAGCAGGTGCTGAGAGGACGCCAGACTCTACCCCATCACCCTTCACTACTCCTTATGTTGTGCCTAATGGCAGAGGCCCAGGGAAATTAGCCCTAAGGTGCCTACACTATAGGAACAGTGGGTAGCCACCCATTAGAGAAAGCTTCCTGATTCATGTCGCTATCACTTCTACTACCCAAACTCAAATGCTGGCAACACATTGGGATCCTCACATGGCAGCTCCTCGTACAAAGCAGTTGTAATATATCTTCATTTGTCTTTAAAACTCTATTTGTCTTCATCTCAAGAAGAGAAAATAAGTAAATAAATAAGTGCCTAACCAGACTTTGACACATTTCATTTTAAGCTTAGAGAGAATACTGCAAAGGTTATGTTACCTCTGGCTTATTTTCCTGTGGAAACAGCGTTTACATTCTGATTAAACTTAACATTTCTGCAATCTCACCACAAAGAAAGAAACCTGACAGTAAACCTGTATATAGCCAGTCTTGCAAATGTACTGAATGAAGTCTTTTATTTATTCTTCATAAAAGAGGCACGTACACACATGCACACAGAGCCAGGCATATTCTCACCCTTATCTTACACTTGATTTTATATGGTTCATGTTTAAATGAGAATCCTGTGACCTCCACGTACCTTATTATGCTGGGAATGCTGCTTGCAAATTCTTCCACAATGAGAAAGAAAAAGGACCATTTGGCTACTTGGGTTTAAAGACTATACAGGCATTACATACAGTTCAAAACTATGGGAGGAAGTGCCAGATACATTGTTTACAAAGTTATTTAATCTTTTCATACAGCATATCAAGAATAAAGATTTGATTGAGCCCAGCCCTCCGTGTTTTCTTGGATTTTGAGACATTACTAAGATTTGCTCATACTTCACGATTGCTTTCTGAGCAATTCTGAAGCAAATATTTCTCCAGCTTCAGTAGCAAATACTGTTACCCCTTTCTGATGTGAACTATCAAATGAAAATTCAGGTTTCTTCATGTTATTTCGGATTCAAAGAAAACACCTGAAAGCCAGCATCCCTCTCACGCAGTCCCATTTACTGAATAACCACTGTTTTCCCCAGCATGAGAGGAGCCAAACAGGGGGCTGGCTGTTGGGTTTTGCTCGCAGCTCCCAGCCCCTTTTTGGCAGGCTCCTGCTGCAGCAGTGTCAGGTGGCCAGTGCGTATTCAGCTTTCCTGGCTTTCCGCTCCTTCTGGGATCCCTTTCTATGGCATTTCCTTGCTCCCCTCTTGCACACATCTCTCTACCAAAAACAATATTAAAGGAAACCTTTGCTTGGGGTGATGACACAGACTTGTGCCTTTGACGGAGCTGCCGTTTTCCTAGCTCCGTAGAGAAATCTGAAGATTTCCATTTGTACATGAAGGTAAACATCACGCTCCCCAGTTTTAAGCAAAGGTTTAGCCTCACCTATCAGAATACTGTTATTTGCTTACACTTAGTTGCACACAAATTAATCTAAAAAAACCCACCCTTCTACCTCATTCTGCCTTTTTTTTCCGAGAATTGTATTTCAGATTTACATCTCTATATTACCTTGTTGATACCAGATGAATCCTTGCAACTCACCAACTTTTCACCATAATTAAGACCCCTAATGGAAAACTCAGCAAATGTAGTGCCTTGACAGCAAAACACATAGAGGCCGTAGTAACAAGCACAGTGTAAGAAACTGTAGAATTAAACTGCAATGTGGCCAGAAGGGCAAATACTTCAGAGCATTACTGGAGGAACTGAGTGAATGAATACTTGTCTACAGAATTTAAGACAGTGTGAACCCACTTTCTGGCTAGCTTTGTCTATTTGAATTTAAGAACACTCGTAGCAGCCAGTATCCCATGTATCAAAGAGAGAAACTGCAATCATCTCAGCGCAGAAGATGAAACAAAGTGGGGTTATCTTGTCTGTGTAACTCTAAAAGGCAATAGATAATATCTGAAATGGTAACAAAAGGAAGAGTTTTAGAAACTCCCTCCTCAGCAGCAGATACGGTCAGCATTGTCATAGGCAGCAGGAAAGGCACATCTTCTCCCTCCTTGTCCTTTGTGTACGCGGACAGACTGTGCTTTTGCCACCTTATTTTTTTCCCAACACACACAACAAGCCACAAGTGTTCCAGCCTCAATGCTACGCAATTTGATTACAGGTTAAATGAAACACTGAATAGTAACCCCAGAATATGCCCCTGCATCTGTCACCACAGACCATTCAGAATGGAAATTCCTCTGCTGTCCTCACGAGAGCATTAATCCACTATACCGGTTTGTTTGCTTAATCTGTTCTTTTATTCTCTAACTGGTTTTGAGGTTGAAGAATAGACTCTGGAATTACTCCCTTAGGGACAATGGCTGACCCTCACAATCTGACAACCATCTGCTGAAATTAAATTTTGGGAAAATATGCCCATACAACCATGGCCACCAAAAAACCCACACTGAACATAAGCAATTCAAACCAAACTGAAATATTGGCCGTAGAGCCATTACATCACCTTGGTTTATAGCAAGGACTTTGCTACACAACAACATAACTGCAGTAAAATTCTGATTTCTAGAGTGGGAAACATAAAACATAACAAAGCATTATTATTCCCGGAATTTTTTTCCCCCTCTAAAATGAAACACTCCGCTGCTTCTCCTTTCATTTTGTTTTAAATGGATGTTATTAGACGCAGTCAAGTCCTGACCACCATAACTCCATGCAAAGGAATTGAGGAGGATCATTGAGTGGAGCAGCAAGACAGAAGGTCATCAAACCAGCACCATATTACTCTCCCTTGACATCTGATGGAGACATGACAGCAGTTTGGATGCTAGATGACATGAATATTCATCTGGTTGATTTTGCAGTTGCATTGTGACATTGGAATGACACTTCCCATGTGCCCTTGTTGTACCTCAGCGACACCGTAGAGAAGATGCAATGTCAAAACACAAGCTGACTTTGAAATGAGTCACCTGCTTTTCTTCCTTGGTGTTTTTTTTCTCCTTTTTAATTATTACCACTTATTTTGAATCAAACACTGCAGTTGGAAGAAGCCTTAAGCAGCAGGCCTGGAGAGTGAAGTAGCATATTAGCAAATTTGTTAAAGAAAACAATAGAATGCTATTAACTCGAGACATTTTCCATAGAAACTCTGGCCTTGCAGAATGCAGCTCCACTGATGAAACTCCTGGTTTCTGTAAAGAAAACATTTACACCAAGAAGTTCCTCCTCCTCTGGAAAGCAATCCTATTTTGGTTCAGGGATAAATAGGACAAAAATAATATCTGTCTTCTGCTTTTAAGAGGAGTAATTTACAGATGAAGCACCTTCAGGCAAACCAGTTGAGCCCACAGGGAATTCATCTGAGTGACTTCTGCAGGCATATTCTATTACGATGTTTCAGTTTGGCCTGGAATTTTTTCCTGAAGAATAAATAGTAAATAATAATTTAAAAAAAGGCTCACAGCAAAGATTTCCAAATGCACCTAGGAAGTCTGGATGCCCCTTATATGGATATCTAGCTTTCAATAATGTAGAGGGACTGTGTTTTCAAGAGTTCAGAATGTATTCACTGCAAAAGCAGGCTGTTAGAGAAATATCTCAGAGTAGCTGTCCTCCTGCTCCAAAACAGGGAGGGGAAATCACTCACCTCAGCATCACTGGTTCCAGCCTCTGACAACTAGACAAGAACTATCAGAGTTGCACCAAAATAATGAGCTGAAGACCCGATGTGAAATTTTAGTTACCTGTGATTATGAAGGAAAAGCGAGGACTGAAACAGTGCAATGCTTTCCTCATGCCTGAAGCTAATTAACAGAAGTACAAGATAAGAAGATGCTCTGAGGCAAGAGATATTCAATATTTGGTGATGCCCTACGGAAAGGTTTTAAATATTGCTCAGTGCACTTTCTACCTGGATATTTCTTCCTCTCTTCTTTTCTAGATTACTTACCCTTCTCTTCCCTCTTTCCACTGCCCTTTCCCCCAGATCACTTCTCCTTGTTCTCTAGCTGTTAGTGCTCCATTTTGACTTTTGTCCCCTCTCCCATGGACGGACTGCCATGCCCAGCCTTTTACCCCACTTTGCCCAAACAGCACCAACAGCTCCTTCCTTCTGTTCCCCAGCTCCCTCTACTCCAGCCCAGCTTTCAAACAGCTCTCATCTCTCTTTTCCCTTTCCCCAGTCACTTTATGAATCACATACAATAGTTGAGGTTGGCAGGGACCTCTGGCAATTATCTAGTCCACCCCCTTGCTCAAAGCAGGGTCAGCTACAGCATGTAGCTGGACCATGTCCAGCCTGGTTTTGAATATCTCCAAGGAGGGAGACTCCACGGCCTCTCCGGGCTGTTCTAGTGCTTGACCGCCCACATAGTAAAGAGATTTTTTCTTATGTTTAAGTGAGTTGAGAGGAAGGATCACCTCCCTCAACCTGCTGGGCTCTTCCTAATGCAGCCTTGGATGCTGTTGCCTTCTTTGCTGCAAGGGCACATTGCTGGTTCACGGTCAACTTGTCCACCAGGACCCCCAGGTCCTTCTCTGCAGAGCTGCTACCCAGCTAGTCAGACCCCAGACTGTACTGGTGCGTGGGGTTCTTTCTCCCCAGGTGCAGGACCCTGCACTTCCCTTTGTTGAACTTCATGAGGTTCCTGTTAGTCCCTTTCTCCAGCCTGTTGAGGTCCCTCTGAATGGCAGCACAGCCATCTGGTGTATCAGCCACTCCTCCCCATTTTGTATTGTCCATATACTTGCTGAGGGTTCACTCCACCCCATCACCCAGGTAATTAATGAAGATGTTAAACAGTCCTGGCCCCAGTATCGACCCGTGCACTACACCACTAGTGACTGGTCTCCAGCTGGACTTCATGCCGGTCATCACAGCCCTCTGAGCCCAGCAGTTCAGCCAGTTTTCAGTCCACCTTGCTGTCCATTTACATAGCCCATATTTCACTAGTTTGTGAGACTGTTATGGGCAATTGTGGTGAAAAAAGGAGGAAAAAAAACAAAAACAAAATAAACCACAAAAGACACTTTCCACTTCTCTCCCCTCATGCACCCGGACAAGCCAATCATCTCAGCATAGTGGGCTACCAGGTTGGTCAGGCGCGATTTGCCCCCTAGTAAATCCACGCTGACTAGTCCTGGTTACCTTGTCTCGTTTTTAACCTATCTCGTTCCCCAGGTCGGCGTGTATGCAAAACAAATGGCCCGTACGGGGATCGAACCCGCGACCTTGGCGTTATTAGCACCACGCTCTAACCAACTGAGCTAACCGGCCGCTGGTAAGCAATTCCTGGCGCGTCCCTGATGGGGGAGCCCGAGCGGCCGCGGCGGTGGCGACAGGCGTGGGAAGCCTTCCCCCTGGGAGCACAGGCAGGCGGCAGGGGCCGCACCGGCTCCGTCCCCCCAGCCCTCCTCCTCCTCTCCTATCCCTGCTCCATGAAGTAGCAGCTGCCAGGGAATACGTGTGTTCGGGGATCTTGCTATCCAGCTACGTTTTCTGGAAAACATCGCCCTGCGTTCTTGGGCTAGGGGCTGCCCCACAGACATGCAGCAGCAAGGTCACATCGGGTATGTAAAGACAGAGCTGAAAAATTAAAGGGCAGAAAGGGAAAATATTCCGAAACAAGCCGCAGCGCGGGTCTGCGTATGCAGCCTGGATATTTTCGTGACTGATGGGCAGAACAGAAGTGGCAGGTACCAGAACAGCAGACCTTCATTTGCGTACATCTGGCATACACAGATCCTCAGTCTGGTTTCCAGTAAGAAAGTTAGCTAATTTTTTTGGTCAGTTGTTCCACAGAGAGCGAGGGGTGGGGGTAGGGGGGGAATTAATTGTCTTTATGGCTTTTCTGTCCAGAATATCACCAGAGGTAGCTCAAAGCTGTAGCATGTAACCTTGTAACTCACAGCTGTCCACCATTATTTTGTAATCAAATCTGGTCCAGTTATGCACACTAAGATACAACAACTTTATGCCCTTTGGCTCTGTTCTTTCCACTTACTCCTACTAGGCTAAATATACTTGTCTTTTTCCTCAAAGTTTGATCAGTCACGTCCCATATGCCAACTCCCTTCGTTCTGAAACCCTCTCCCACACACAGAAGCAGCATCCTGCCTCTTCAGCCGAGTCTCATTTGGCCTCAGCTCTACTGTTTTCGGCATCTGAGCAACAGATTTTGTCTGTTATTAGACAGTGACAGATAACATAACACTCCAAGAGATCAATGCTGTCTCCAGGAAAACAAAATTTTCTAATTGAGCAGTAAACATTCGTTTCTCTCCAATGTGTAGGATCCATTCTCTCAGCAAAAGAAAGAAACCAGCCTAGAATGACAAATAGTTGCCGGGCTGCAGGTATCTGTAACACTATGGAATTTGCAGGTTGTCCATGCAAAGTGCTTGCCAGTGTTTTTCAGTACCGCTGATGTTAGTAAATTATGTTCACAAGCACTTTGCCTGAGGGCCTGAACTAGACATCTCAACAACTTTTATGTCACATTCAGGAGGTGCGCTGCAATATTCCCCTTATAATCTTAGCATCACACAGAACACTTTCAGAGATCCAGAAGAATTTAAGCAGCCAGGGACACATAGCTGGAAGAAAAGGGGAAGAAGGTGTTCGGGCACTTGACCTCCACCTCAGATCTTCTCTTCAGAGTTTCCTGTTCTCTCCCTGTGATGAGTAACCCAGAAACCTCCCACTCTGCATGAGTTTACCTGATGTCTCCTACTCCCCCCAGTCAACAGCTGTATTACTGACATTTGCAGCAAGCCACGTGCTCTGCTGGACGTAGCCCCAGCATGGTGCCCTCAGCCATTCCACAGTATGGGCTTCACTGGCTTCACATGGAGCTGCAGTCCTAAGAGCTATGCCTGATCTACAGATTAGTGGGGGGGTTTCCCCTCAGACCCAGCTCCATTCAGGATTACAAAAATAATCTAGTCTCTGTGTCCAGCCAAACCACATCTTTTCCTCTTTGCTGGCAATAAATTGCCACATGGTGACTACGTGGACTTCTTTTCCCCACTGTGATCCAGACTGACTGTGTCTTGCACTGAAAGCCTGCTGCAACACACAAGCTCCTGCAACAGGCCCTGCAGTAATGAGCCCTGGCTGCATATCAAAATCTGTATTCCAGAATAAATGAGATGTTCAGGCAGAAAGAAGAACAGGGCATGCTCAAGGGCTTCCCTCCTTTTCTGCCCCTTCCTGGGTGCCTGCACTGCAAGACCCATCATGATTTTATTTCACACAGACCAGTAAGTCATTTGATAAAACCATCTTTGGTCACTGCTCACTACCAGCCCCAAACAGATCTGAACCAGCAATTCAACAATAAAACTGCTTGCACTCTTTGGGCAGCCCATAACCACATCTTGTTTGTTCCTAAACTCTTATCAGTTCAGAATTGACAAGTGGAGAAAAATCATTAGCTCTCCAAATAAAGTGACACAAGGAGCTAATGTTATCACACTGAACACTGCCCAGGGATTTATTACTAAGCTTGCCATTCAAATCTCACTCATAAAAATGCTAATGCAAGTTATTTGCATAAGTCTGTGCATCAAACCGAATAAAGAGCCTTGATGTTATATTTAATAACATTTTTATTACCCAATCATAAAATAAATGTTTTCTGGTCATAAAATGTATGTTGAAGTGTAGCATATACACATTCTATTTTTATATAGAATATATATCTATAAGGTTCTATATTTACACCATTTTTCGTCATAACTACTGTAGGTTTTGAATATAGCAGTCAAAAGAGAGGGCCTTTCTTGTCCAGCCTTTATCAGTGGTTTGGACTAGCAATCTGCAGATTCAATAATCACATCCAGAACTGGGACATTATACCTCATGTAACCCACACAGTGAGTTCCCAGTACAGCAGTACTGACAGTGTCATGCTTTGAAAAAAATAATAAGCACAACTTACTTCACAGCTTCTGTATGTTGGCCACCAACAGGTGAGAACAACCCAAAAGTCCCAGGAGGAAAAGAAAAAAAACATTTCCTTTCAACCTTGTAAAATGAAAAGCCAACCATGAAAGCTAGTCTTGTGACATCTGCATGCCATCACTGTATTTAAGGCCAGATTACCACAAATCTGACACACGACTAAACTGTCCAAAGGACACAAAGTCCCAAACCATTCTGAGAAGACTTAGACATTCTCTACAGCGTATGGGCAGGAAACATATATTGAGCACATCCTCTCAACAAGCTATATCCCTCAGCTACTGCAGCTATGCCACAAGCAGGCAGCACTCTGGATTGAAATCTTGATAGTACTTTTTTAGTGCCCAGGCCGGTATAAGGTATAACATAAAGCTATTTTGTTTGTTTGCCTATATCCTAGTTCCTGGATCTACTTTGTGCCCTTGGAAAACGTTATGAGATGTTCTGTAACTCTCGGACTCAAGGTAGCATCAGGCATTAATCTACCATTTAACATGCCACATTGAGCCTACGGTTAATATTGCAAGGGTCATGAGTATGAACTACATAAATATCTTCTCATTATTAGTGTTGAAATTGTTGGCAGCTTTGCATTTTTTGATAGTGCCTATTTGTTATGTTTCTGTCATGGATGGGCAAAATGGATTAGATGAAATAAGCTTCACGTCAAGCTCAAGTGATACTCTGCTGAAGATAGAAATGTAATAAAGTTTGTGATTTTCCCCATTTTTTACTCAATAAGAAAAAAGCATAAGTTTAAACCAGATCAAACAATATCCATCCTTTACATTTCAAGGGCACTTAAATTCCATCTGCAAACTTACATTTTTCTCCAGAAAGGTTTGAAACCTCATTCTAGGACACCTGTTTTATAATGTTGGTTTCCTGATGGCTTTCTAAATAATGCAGAATGGTAAAAGTGGAAGTACCACTAGATTTCACTAAAACCTGTCTGCAGATGAGTATTCTTGCTTGTTTTTTCAGGCAAGAAAGAATGCAGAAGAGCTTTGCAATTTATTTTAATATTCCTGGGAATCTGGTCAATGCAGTTCTTTCAGACTTTACCATTCTGGTGAGATATCGTTCCCAAAGTATTTACATTCCAATTAGACCCAGTCAGAAACCTCATGGAATATTCTGACCAAGAAGCATATGTGTTTTCCCCCTAATCAAACAACAAGTTCAGGATTATTTTTGGTCAAGTCACTGAAATGTTTTCCTTCTACTCTAGCCTTTTTTTTCCCAGATACAGACATTACATAGAACAGTACTACACTAAAAAGAAAATTACATTCTATTGGAGGGAAAAACACCTTCTACTCAGTGAAGTTTTACAAATGGAACTGGTTGGGGGTTTTGGGGGGAGGAAGGGACCTCATTTTCATTGTCCTTAAGATACCAGAAATGCTCTGTACCATTAATTTGCATTGTGCTACTACATATTTTTATTGGAGTTTGTGTTATTTCCTTGTGGAAAGACTGATTTGTGAGAGACAAATGTCAATTAAATTTCATTCAAAACCTCTGCCATGGGGTCATTTTTGTTAAACCTAAAAACCCTGCAGTTTCTGGCCCTCCTATTTCTTTAGTCCATGCAGGTACCCTCTTTTCTGCTCTGTTCTATAACACGCCCAGTGGTCATTAAAGTTCCATTTGAAAAGAATTAGAAAGGACTATAATTTTTATGCGATTAAATTGGTCCAATTATTTCTTGAAGCCACAAGCGTATAATTTCCTATAAGTGCTAAAGAAAAATCAATATCCCAAGTTCATAAATTATTTATGACTCCATCAGGCTGCCATTTGTTAATGTAATAGAAGGACACGATTCTGGACCTGGACAAGAATTTCAGCTTTCATTCATACAGATGAAAAGGATGCACATTCAAAACAGTAAACCCACTGACAGCAGTCCAAAGAGAACAGAGAGGCCCTCAGGTTTCTGTGTACATACTCTCCAAAGAAGGCAATTCCCAAATAAGAAACACTGGCATCCAAAATGCATCTATATCACTCAAAGTGTTGCACCTGGGTCTTGCTGTATTTCGCATTTGTTTATTGGGGGGGAGGAGGAAAGTTCTTACTAGTTTTAAAACAGCAGTTGAATAAACTACAGTCCTTTTGATTGTTTCACATTAGGCCTAAACTTCTAAGCAGAGTTTATGAAACCGCCAATGTTTCTGTTTCTTGTATTAGTTTTCTTAATGTCATGCTATAACTGTGAGAGATGTAAGGGTAGATACAGTTTATCTTCACATGACAATTCAGATTTTTTAAATCTGAACTTAGAATCTATTTTCTACGTTCTTTCTCCCCTTCCCTCACAAAACCTACAGCATTGTCACTGCTCAGCACTCATATGGCTCTTCTCATCTTTTAATATGTTAGTTGATTCATTTTAGCAGCAGCCATATACATTAAAATCCCCTATCTCCATTTGCACAGAGGAAGCAACTGAACTATTGAGAAAAATAAAGCTCTCAGGTAAGGCCAAATGTTGTCTATAGCTCAGGTCCTGATATAGTTCCATTAGACCATTATATCTCTTCCAAAAAAAAAAAAAAAAAAAAAAAAGGTATCTGAGGGCAGTTAGGGAACACCTGTTATTCCCAGGAACACAAGGATCTCATTATTGGAGCAGCAGTACCTGAGCTTGAAAGCACAACTGGATCAAATTCTAGCAGGGTCAGCTCCCTCTTCTGTCCTCCTGACATAGATAAATTGTACAACACATAGTTTATTCTGTACATGTCTTTGTGATGTGACCTTGTAATAAAAGTGCCTGTCTAATCTGAGTGGATATGAAACTTCCCATGTCACTTTTCAAATAAGAGAAGGTTTGGTCCAGTGTTATTAGGTCAAGCATTCATTTATCCTGTGAAAGCCTACCCCTACAGAAGTCAATAGCAATTTTGATTGCACAATGCTACAGCTAGCTGTCTATGGCTTGTTTTTAAGTTGGAAACCAGCATGCCCAAAGTGGACACAATACCTTAAGTTACTGGATGTTGTTATCTGAAATATTGTTCCTTGAAGTCTAAGGGTTTTTTCACTTTAACCTAAACATACACACATCTATGCACACATACAACAGTCCATTTCATCTTCCCAAGCCTGGAAACACAAGAAAGATGTTGTAGAGTGATGTGATATATTGTATTTTGCATGTCTACCAATTGCCCATCAAAACCTTCTGGATCCAACCATTCAGAAAGTATACATGTCCTCGGAGTGGGTTCCTTTTAAGAAAAGTGAAAGCTATAAACCAAAAAAAGTTCCCTTAAGAATATGCCCAATTCCTCCCTTTTCACATGCTCTGCAGTTCTTCAGAGATAGCTGAAAGTGGAAACTTAGTACGTCTATTAATCCAAGCAGAAATATTAAAGGTTTTTGACTTTTAAGTATACTTTTCAGATAAACAAAATTCTCATAACCACACTCTCCCTATGAATTCACTCTTGACCACATTCAAAACCGTCATCTATTTTTCAGTCAAATTTGACAAAGGTTTAGAAATCTGAAAGTTGTTCATTTACTTCAAGTGTTAGGAAAATCACCATCAGGTAAAGAAGAGATGCCTTAAGAGGGCCCTTGGTAAAGGAAAGCCAGAGTCTGAGCCCACCCTCCTCCATTAGAGGTTGGAACACCCAAACAAGATTTCTTGATAGGGAAGAGGAAGGGAAGGAGAAGAGGAGGAATCCTTAGTTTTGGTGGTTATAGAATAACTTGTTACATACCCAACTGTACAGATCTAAGTAAAAATCTAAAGTTAAACCAGTTCCCTAGGTGTTCCTTTCCATAACAGCACGATATCAAGGTTCCCCATCACGTCATCAAAGAGGTTAATTTGGGGGGAACACACTTCATTTCCTGGAAGTAGTGAGAAGAAACACAGTATTGTCTACTTGTAAAACCTCTTCAATATACAGAAGAAAGGGCTTAGTTGGCACGTGCTCGTAACAGCCTCATTTTTTCTGGAGCAAGCTCTTCATGTTGCTTGGCACTGAGAGCTGAGCAGGATTCTGAGACATGACCAAAGAATTTAGAAGCACAAGTTTCATCGCTTCCCTCTGCACTGCAAAATCCCTTTGGCTTAACTAGCTCAAATTCTAATCAATAAAACACAGCAAGATAAGAGCTTGAACTGCTGTTACAGACATGGTGGCTGTTAGTGTGTTGGAGCAGTCTATTTTCAGCCCAGACTTTTAATAAATATCAACATTATCAAACCAGAAATCTCTTCTAGTTTTGTGCACCAAGAAATATGAGGCAAGTTAGCACGGCTAAATTACAGACTGAAAGCTTAGCAAGGATTTATGTACAAAGCCAGACTCTGTTGGACAGGATCAATTCAAACAGTGGAAAGGAAAAGAGCAACAAGCCTTTTAGGCAACACTAGAAGGAGGATGACCTTCTGGGACCCTGCTGATTACTTCCATGATTTCTTGCCAAGTAATGAGTGTTGCACTGCTCTCCAGCCTCAGCGGGCAGCCTTATGGGCCCCTGCACATTGGTACATTTGCTTCCAGCCCCAGGCTCGGCTTTGATTGCTGACTATGGTGACAAACTATTCATGAAATATGATAGAGACACATACACAGTCTTTTCTTTTTTATTTATTTTAAATCAGTCCATTTGAAGGAGGTGATTTGTTTACAATTTTTTCTTAATGGAATAGAACTGTAAATAAATAGTCTACTTCTGTTAATAATCCTTGACTTTATTACTGGGTCCACCTGCCTCGAGCCCAGTATAAGCTAACATCCCTTAACTAAACCCTGATTGAGCAAAGCAGATCAGCACGAGTATATAGTGATTGATAAAAAGAAATTAATTATATGAATCACAGCCTAAGCAAGCAAGGTATCTCCAGACATTTGGTTTGAGATTTTTTGGTTTCGTTTCTGCAGCTCTAAGAATTAGATTCTTACACAGGTAGATTTAGCTTCAGTACAGCCTGGTATGTGTTTGGGGGTTACTTAAAGTGTCAGTAAATATAAGATAAGCCATTTTCCATGACCTTCGCCCAGAGTAGATGTCTAAGAAGAATGAATGCACTTGTCAGTGACAACAAAGCTTCTCTGTATTCTTGGCAGCAAAATTTTCATCCCCCTGGAAAGGGAACCCCACTCCCCCAGGAACCTAGAAGCCACCACCACCAGCTATTTAGTTTCATCAGCCAGTGCTCTGCTTAACTTTCTCTTTTGTGTGCCAAGACCCAATGTTTTCATTTAATTCCCTTAGATGAGTTGCCACACACTGTGTAGGTGTGCATTCTCTAAGTAAATACAGAATCAAGGTAGAGGGTGAAGTTTTAAAACATTAAACAACCCAACACACATACAGTTTTCATTTGAAACAAATTTGAAAAACCTGACACTGAGAAAAGTTTACATCTTGGTGCACGCAGGTTATTCTACTTGCAATATTAGTATAAAACTGAAGTACACTAGGCACAAAGGTAAGGCTTAGCATGATCTTTACATTGGGAGAAGGAGAAAGAAAAAAAAAAAAAGTACAGAGGTAGACTTTACAAGCAAATGCCATTGCCTATACCAGTTCCCAAGGGATCCTTTGCACAAACCACTTTACTGCTGTAATCCAATTGCCAGTTCAGTTCACCCTAACATCTCTTCAGCTGCTGTTGAGCAAAACACTGATGCTGCTGTGCTATACCTTGAGCTTTGTAGAATGTCTTCTTAATTCCATAGCACTCTGGGTGTCCTGTCTAATCCCCCTGGTAACAGTAAAGAGGGGTCTAGTAGGAAGAACTGGAAGAGAGAGAGAAAAAAAAATAATGAAAAGATATTGAAGAGAGAGCAACTGAATTTAAAGCAGAAGATGGGTGTGAGTTAGGCACCTACTTCTTCCGTCAGAAATTAATGATCTGCTGCATCAGACAGGGATAAAAGGAGAAAAAAGAAAAGAACGAAAAAAAAACACCTTTCCTCCAAAAAATCATAACGACAGTAGCTAGTCTCTTGCTTTATTCTGCAGCACTGTTATTTGGAGGTATTTCTCTTTTAACAGGTTTGAAAGTGGCTTGGAGGGAGAAAGGTAATGGAAGGGTTTTTAAACGTTCCAGTACCTAGCAGCATCCTGCAGGGACAGCAAAAACAAATTTATTTTGAAAGCATTTACACCACTATTGCCTATATTTTAGCAAAATTTTAATCTTTAAAGCTGAGTTTTATTAGAGAAACAAACCAGGCATGCTTAGCATGCTTATTAGCAGGAATTCATTCACTGCCATTCAGAGAATGATTTGTTATTCACATTTACATTTGTGCCAGACATCTTCAGCAATGTCTGTGAACCCCAAGTCTTATGAATGTTAGCAGAACCCAAAACATAGTTGTCTCTAGTCATAATTGTTTGCTTGCTCAGAATATTTCAGTTACGCAGCTGGAAATAGGAAGATGAGGGAGATAAAACAGAAAAAGACATTTAAACATCGTGCACCTCAGATGCCCAAGCAAACCACACCACAAAGAGATATTGTATGCAAAACCTTATTCCAAATGGTAGGAAATTGTAACTAACCTCATGGAAATAAATGGCACTAAAAAAAACCCAAAAAACAAAAAAAACCCAACAAGAAGTAAGCATCAACATAGTCTAATCCACAATGTGCAACAAATACATGAAGAAAACCCTGTGCAAATAGACAAGTGTTCATCTCAGTGCTCACAAGCAATAAAAACACAGGCACGTACCCACACTCACCGAAAAGCCAACACAGAAACATTAGTAAGTTTGAATGCCAGTCTCTTTAGAGAAGGCCTCAAATAGGGTTTGGCAGACTTGGCTTATATTTAGGTTAGCAAGTACTGCAGCTCAGCAGGAGCAGATCTGTGGGGCAAAGCAGCTGGTCTTGAGAACAGCAGCCACTGTATAACCACTCCAGGGCCTTTACTTTGTACTAGGCCTAGTCTGGTCTTACGGAGTGGGGAGCCACTAGCTTTTGGAGTGCTTTAGGTGCACCACTGACATTTTTGTTTACTTTCACCTTACAGAAATCCATTTCACCTGCTCCAGAGCCATCCCCTGTCACCAACAAAGTTGAGACACACCCTTCAAAATGACCAGCCTAGCACACTTGTGAAGGTACTCATGGCAATTTTGGTGTCAGCTGTACTCAGATATTTAGTCAAAGCTTGTTCCCACATCACTAGACTTTCCTCAGACTTTGCTTCCCCAGGGAGGGAATTTGGGACTTGAATAACCACCAGTGAAACAGTTGAAGAATTAAAAGAAAACTGTAGTCAAAAATCAGAGAAAGTAAAAGACAGCACACTGATAAGAGTGCCAGCAAGGGATCCACCACCCTGTGTGATCTGGGTTAAGTCACTTATCATCCACCTGTCTCAAATCCCTATCTGCAAGGACACAGGAATAAGTGCTGCAAGACTGGGACTTACTGAGATATTAACAGCAGCCACATAGCTATAGAGAAATAGTGATTGAGTTAAAAAGCATCAGCATTCATCTGCAATCAGAAGGAGAGGTTAACTATGTAATTTCCACCTAAACCTGCATGGGAAACTTCTCTTCCCCAGAGGTGTATGCCTACAAAACTTCAAGTTGACCTTTTCTCTACTTGCATCCATCTCATGGTTTCTCTGGTTGCCTTTTCTTTAAAGGATTCAGATTTTACCTAAAACACCATTAGGAAACAAGAACAAAATTCCCACTCTCTTAAGTCTATGATAACTGAAACAAGAAAGCTCTCAAAAAAACAAAAAAAAACAAACAAAAAAAAAAAACAAAAAAAACATGGCTCTAAATGAGTGGTAGCTGAAACCTCTTAAAAGGATGTTATTTTTAAAAAAGTAGGAGTGGCATCTTTTAAAGGCTAGTGTTATCACAGCAAGAACTGAGTTTAAAAAAGAGCTGAAGAATTGCCAAGATGCATTCTGACATTTACAGCAATGCACAGGAAGCAGAGAGTTCACAGAAAATAAGTAAACAAAAAACCAAACAGTAGAAATTCTGAGAGATCTACTCACAACAGGAGATGCTGAGAAAACCACAAGCTCAGTGAAGCAAGAAGCACAAGTGATTCCTCTCAGGGAATCAATTAAATGATTGATTGATCACAGGCATTTTAATCTACTTTGTTTTGGTTACAATTCAATCAAATATAGGATTTAAAGTGAAAGAACAAGCATCTTGAAGGAAATAATCTACGTAAACATAAAAGATATGTGGATAATTTTGTGAAGAATAAATCAAGACAGAGGTGAAAGTGGGCTTGATTCAATTGCAGAGGGAGAAGAGTGACCATTTCCTAGCAAAGAACTTCTGATATACTTATGAAAGAACCTGTGTTTTTAAAATAATCATGTGCATCATGAAAAAAGCAACAGCTGCACAGTAGTAACTTGACATGCAAAATTCCTGCCTTTATTCAATTCACGTATGCACTTACCTGATGAGAGATTTGAGCAGAGACGATTGTCAAAAACTGCTCCTGAGCTGAACTAATGATCATTGTGAAAATTAATTTTAAAATATATTCATGTTGTATCATCATATGTAAAAGGAGTATAGCTGTTGGCTTTGAAAGGAACTGCTTAAAAACAAAAGAACACCATGCTTCATGCAAACATCAAAACATTAGGATTTTACTTGTTGCTTTAGTCTTTTGAGAAGAAATAGGCAAAAGTATACTGAGCTGACCATTTTTACTAAAAGCTGACAAAGTTGTTATGACAGCAGAATTTCTGAAAGTCCATATGTGCTAATGTGGGAATGAGCAGCTAGTTTTATGTTTCACTGTAAAAAGAGAGAAATCTAAATAGAGTGTTGAAGTGTTGATTCCTCCCTGAAGCAAGATGAAGTTGCTTGGATGTGGTTGGTAGCACATTTGCTGCATACTTGCTTATCAGCTTTCAGTGCTTAAAAGTGCAACCACACCAACAGCAAAAGTATGTTTACCTGTTTCTGGATAGTTTTCTTCTGCTTGCTGAGTGCTGGCTATCTCTGTTTTTCCTCCCTGCTTATTTTCCCTGTGCAAGAACTAGAAACCAGGGCCTTTTCTTTAGGGCTGTACATGAAGTGGGAATCATGAAATGATGCATCTCCATAGTGAGCCTACCTTAAAAGCATCAGAGTCAAGATCTGAGATGGCTGTCTCTGGAAACAAAGCAAAAAACGTAGAAATTTCTCTGAAGTAACTCATCCTTGTAGTGTTCCCTCTCTACGCCTCTCCTAGCCTTGTTCCCAGTAAAAACTCTGACAATCTCCAGCTTTCTGGCTCCACTCTGGTCCTAATGCATTTTTTTCCAAAATTTCCTAAGTCCCCAGGATCATAACTCTTCCAGGCTCATCCTCTTTAAGACTTTTTCGACCATTGATAGCCCCCATAAAGCACTTCTATCCTGTAGATCCCAACCATAATATGCTGTGCCCATGCTTTCCCAGGTCTTCTGCTCAGTCCTTTTTGTCCAAATTGATGGACAGCAAGGCTATGCAGCAGAGGTCTTCCAGAAAGTATTTATTCATGCAAACATGAATGAGGTTATTGCTTAAATCAGCTTGGCCCAGCAGAGATTTCTCTGGGCCCAGTCAGTTAGCTTAGAAATGAATTAGTCATCACAAAAACACACACAGACACACACACTTTTGGACAGTCAAGGGCAATTCACTCATCCAGCGGCTTGAAAAGGAATGCCAGTTGAACTGAAAAAAGTTTTAAAAAGAAAATTAAGCACAGCTCCAAAACTTTCCTCATATTCACCACATAAATTACCATGACTTGTCATCATTTCAAATGATGATAATCAGAAAGAGCAATTTTGAAGAGAAATTGGCAAGATGTCAGAAAAAAAATAAAAGCAGATGCCTGAATGAAAGAAAGCGCATTTTAAAAAAACAAGTATCATAAGCACATATCTGAAGGGAAGATATTATCTGACACATATTTTTTGTCAACAGGCAGATAAACATATCCACTAGTTTACATATTCTCCAACCAGAGCTGTTTGTGAAGCTGCAGAGTTGTGGGCTACGCATACCTAGGATGGACTAGAAGAGAGCCACTGCAGATGTCAGTGTAAAAGCAGCAGTAGGAGAAGCACTGAGAGGTACGGCCATCAGCAGAAAGCCATCACCTCCTTTCGTCGGCTTGTGCCTAAGCAACTTTTCAGCTAAAACCCAAATGCACAAGAAACTGCTGGGTTTTGCAAAAGCTGGCCCCATTGCACAGAAGTTTTCAGGTAGCCAAATAGGGCCAGAAGCAGCTTAGGTGCTGTTTCCCCTCTCCCGGGGCACGTGCTTACTGCCAGCTGCACCCACCACTTCAGGAGAAGGCTGCGTGCTGCCCGGAGAGCACTGCTCCCGCCTCATCAGCCTCAGCTGCTGCCCTCCATCCCCAAGGTTTGATCTCCGGCGTGGTTTAGCAGAATGTGCACGACTGATGTAGTTCTTTTGATGCAAGATCTGTATAAAGGTCACGTGTTCAAAGAGGCCCTGTTCAGGCTTGGAGAACAGCAGGGGCCTACAGCCTTTCTTCACAACATGCAGAGCCCACACCACTGCAGGCCTTGCCACACATTAAATATTTAAGTGTGCTGACCACAGGGGAGGGAAAAACAGGATACAAGAAGAAACCTAAGCGCCTACTCCTCCAGATAAAGCTGTATCTGCAAAATATACTGATTCTAGATGAACCAAGACCCAGACGTTCTCCAAGCTTGAGGGATTCCAGGCCCATGTGAGCTTTTAAGCCAAGCAACTGAACAGCCTTATTAACAAAAAATATACTGTGAAATCACTGCCGAAGGAAATCATATTGCAACATGCTCAGAGACTTTCGTGCACAAAAGTGAAGCAGGATTTTAACTGAACTCCTGAATTAGTACTGTGATTACCAATGGTAAAAATATAAAATATATGTACAAGTCCAAGCCACAAAGTTGGCATGCTGTTAGCATGCAGAAGATAAGTGTCTCAGTGGGTTAGATGGGCGTATGGGAATAAATTAAAAAGACAGAGGATAATATACATCTACAAATGCATATAAATCTTTTTTTTCCTGACTTTTATAGCCAACCACTTTTCCAGTCCACTGAGTCAACCTAGACTTGATTACCAGAGAGTGCTCGAGTGACTGCAGGATTGTAAAGATTATTGCAAACAACACGGTTACCACTCCTTCGCTTTAGTGACTTCGCCGATCTTTTTCACAGCATCTCCAGTTTCCACTAGGATGAGCAGCAATAGTTGTTATGAATTCATTCCTCATACAGAAAAAAAAAACAAAAAACAAAAGGTGCTCACTGCTGCCAGAACACCATTGGAGGAGCACCTCTAGTCAGCTGTCTTAACAAGACCTGATTGGCTTCAAGATTTATTATTTCAGAGGTCTTTGGGTTTTGTTTGATTGTGTGAAAAAGTTCAATCAATGCAATAAAAAACAAAACAAAAGAAAAACATCCTTCTTAATGAAGACTGAAGAGATAAAGGAGGTCACAGATACACACCAGATTTTTAAATTAAATTTAGCAGCTTTGGAACTTTCTCAATGCACAGCCCCGCAGAAGGAAGTCCTTCATCTATAAAGGAAATACGGCATATATATTAGAACTGCAGGCTGAGCTGGTTGAATAACCCCCCACCTTCTGGCAGAGTTGTCTAGGAACAGCTCAAGATTTTCAGGGATGTATTTTGTTCTTCAGAAATTAGCCACAGAATCATTGCCATGAATAATTATTTACCTATACCTTCTGCATGGATAGGTGGTTGCTGTTATTGAGTGTTGGAGGTTCCAGCTGTTTTGATTGGCATGTAGCTCGCACAGCACATTTCTACTCCTCCCCTGAGCAAGAGCAAAGCTTTGGAATTGACACAATTACAAATTTTAATCTCCTACCCAATTCAGTGATTTGTTTTCTGTGAATGTAGCAGAATATTTTCTTGCAAGCAGCAAACATTTGTGTTACTGGTGCAGGCTGGGCCGACTGATTTGAAGAGCCCTAGACACATGACTGGGCTCTAGGCCTTAGGCAAGTCATTGCTTCTCAGTGCTTCAGAGTCATTTCCATCAAAAAGAGAAATAGCAATGAACAACTTCCTCCTTTAAAAATCGCTAACAGATAGTTACAAGAAGTGCTATAGAAGATGCAGGCATTATTAAATTCAGGCAATGGAATAGTTACAAATGCCTGACAAAACTGCAACCATTCATGAAAGCTTTCAGTGCCATATTTACCTCAGATCTTCAATGCAGGGTGCCTCAGCACTGTTTCGCCTCCTAGCAGATGTGCTCCTCACCTATAAAAATCTCCTGCCCTTCTGTGAATAAAATGGAGTTTGATCAAAGACTAAATTAACTGTCCTTGGGATTGGACAGTCCAAAGAGTTGTTGCACATTACTATTTCCACGATAACAGTGTAAGAGACGTTAGCATACTTTTCAAAAAATGAAAAAAAGCACATCTCATTTTTATGTTTTATGGGTCTTTTGAATTCTCCACCATTTTTAGTTGGATACTTACTTTGCTCATTTAAACAAAAAAGAAAAAACACACTTATCAAGCATATGGTCCGAACTTAAAGCTT
Source organism: Dromaius novaehollandiae (assembly GCF_036370855.1). NCBI lineage: Eukaryota > Metazoa > Chordata > Aves > Casuariiformes > Dromaiidae > Dromaius > Dromaius novaehollandiae. Next base: position 96,443,440 of record NC_088098.1, on the reverse strand, counting down.
TATCTCCAGATGTGATGTCTTCAACTGCTGTCAGCAGTTCCCAAAGAAAGCCTTTGAAATTGGCTCTCTCATCCAGGATCCTAGCTTTGAAAGCCACTTGGTTTGTGTGCTAGGTGCTTGAGAGAGGAGATTTTTTTTTTCTTATTTCTAGTTTAGGAAGGAAGAGAATCCCCCTTATGGACAACTTTGTTACAATCTTTGGGAAGTGAGGAGAACTGCTGGGCTGAAATACAGCTGTTCATAACAGCCTCTTTTCAAGTCAACGCTCATTCTCTCTCACACTGTGTGTCCCGCAAAGCTATACACAGAATAGTTGAAAAACAAACAAACAAAAACCACTGAGGGAACAGTTTTGTCATAAAAATGTCTTTTCATTAAAAATCAAAACATTTCATGGGAATACGTTTATTTTATGTGGGGAGAAGTAGACATACATAACTCTTTTAGACAGTGTTGGAATATTTTGTTTTACTTTTATATCAAAATTTTTTCATTGCAACTTTCACTGCATTTTCTTCTACAGTTCTAGTTGTGCACAAAAGATTAGCAGAATATGAGTAAAAATCATCACTTTGTTTCAACCCTGCAGACAGAAATTCTTTGATGATCTCAAACTGCAATTTGGAGGGATGGAGGGAGGGATGGTTAGCTTACAATATATTTCAAAATTCAGCTTGGCTTTCCACCAAAAAACAAACCCCAAACCCTAATATTTCCTGGACAAAAGAAACTCTGCCCCAACAATGAATCTAGATGACATTTCTGATAATCAATGCACTCATATAACTTCATAGATTCCTATACTCCTACCCACAAATGTCCAAGAAAAATGAGCATCAGAACAACGAGCAAATCCAGAGAGAAGCGTGTAGAGTCCAATATGCAGTTCTAGACAGTATCTACATTGCGTCCCATTTCCAACAAATAAGCTTCACAATTAAACCTGAACATCAGGCTCAGGCTCATTAAAATGTCACACTGATTTTGGGATGAATGTAAAGTGGATTAGTGATCCAACGCCAGTTTTTAGAAGCCAAGCATCTATTGCAAATAAAGTACGTTTGTCAGCAGCCTCAGTTGATGCAAAAGATTGCAATAGCAGAAATTTGACTACTACCCATCATTGCTAGATCAAGTCGCTCAAGAACAGTGCTAAGGTACATTAATAGGGCAATGTGGAATAAATATTTTAAAAATACGAAGTTGTACTTCTGCCAAAGCAATTCCCAGGCACTCAAGCAAAACAATCGCATCATTCTTAGCAGGTGAAGGATTTCTTTGCGCTGCTAAGGAACATACCCACGATTATTTTTATAGAGCAACGTCTTACAGAAAAAACTGTGGTCAAAAATATACTCGTTGATGCAAAGGACACTTCAAATCACACAGAATAATAGTACACCCAGAGTAATAGCATACACTGCGATAATCCTTTTCAGCTACAGGTATCTGAATGTCTTACAAAGAGTATGCATTTCAAATAACTCATTACCTGTTTTCCCCTCAAATATGCAATAGCTTAGAGGAGTTAAGTGATTTGCTCAAGAATATTCAAGGTCAGGGAACAACAGCTCAGTGCTAGCGGTGTGAGCAGAGCCCCGCTCTCCTGATTTCCAATTCCCCAGCCCACCAAGTAGGCCCGCAGTGCCTCTTCGCAGCAAAAACACGTGGCAGCTGTTCCATTCAGAAATGCCCATCAGATGGTTTTCTACCATGTAAGATGCATTAACCAAGATGTTATGCATACTCCAGCAAACACGTCCACTCGATATTGAAACAATAATACACTGCAGCATTCTTACTAAGCAAGATCTCACTGAAGTGAGCCATGCCAATATCTCATCTTTTCCAAAGGGCTTGGCTACATATTTAAGGTAGTTGGAAGTGTAAATACTGCCTATGCATTTTATGACACAATAAAAAGTGTTTTAATGCAGCAATAAAATCTCAAATATGGCTTGACAAAGTTATTTTAAACACAGTTCTAAAGCTGATAGCTACTAAGTTTTAGACAGATATAATTTGAAAAAGGCCTTGACACAGTACCATTTAAAATGAAAGTAAAATATTCAGCATATCAAGACTTACTAAATAAATCTTAGGCTTTTACAGCACTAATGAATGAGTATGAGCTTATTGGGACTCTTCAGTAATTCACATTAAAGCTCTATTTTGTAGATGCAAATAATGGGACAAGGTACATGCCTTAATCCCGAAGCTTTTTGCTGCTACCTGGCATAGCAGGGCTCCAGTCGTGGCACTCGTGACTCAAACAGTAATATTCATAATAGTGGCCATCTAGGGCAGGAGCAAGATCAAACCATTCAAAGAATTAAAAGGACTGCTTCTTGTAATCTTCCCATCAAAATATCACACAACCAAAAAAATGAAGCCACACAAGAAATTAAACTCTGCTTGCAACAGTTAGCACTTAATAAATACTAGCCCTCAGTGAGGCACATGGGCAATCGCACATGATAAAGAAGAGGATTTAACCCATGCTATTTCAAGCCATCCTTGGTGGGGACCAGGAGCCAGGCAGGCCCACACTTGAAAGCTAATTAAGGGAAGCTAATGAAATGCACATGAGAGCAGGGGCTGGCACAGGCCTTGCTGGCCCTGCGGCCCCTATGCTCATCCCTATAGGGACTGTCCATCCCCTTCAGGGCACCAGGGCCAGCCCTGACGTCCCCAAGGCGACGTCCCCTGTATCGTCCCTCCGTGCAGAGGTCTCCATCTGCCCCTCACAGGGTTGCTGCTGCAGCACAAAAGTCACAGTATTTTCCTCTGAGCCATCACAAGCAATCCCACAACGGCTAAACCTACTGGGTAATGAGCCACAAAGGCTGCTTATTTTAACTGTGTTCAGCATGAGGAGTAAAACCACATAGGTTTTGCTTTTGTCAAGTACTTGAATTTACCTTGAGAATCATAGCAATTAAACAGAAGTGAACACGCAGAAAAGGCAAGTTTTCCAGTGTATTTCCTTTGCATAAAAATTTGTGGTTCTATTCACCTAAAAAGATCCTCCTCCGTTGAAAAAAAAGGTCTTAAAAGGTGCTAACCAGATTTTACTCAGAATTATTTTGGTGTCCTGGCAGAGAAGCCTAGCACCACTTCCTCCTGCACTCACCTGGCATCAAGCGTTTTTCCCTTGCCAAGCTTAGCTAGCACACTTCCAGGGAATCGAGCCAGTATTACAGCAAGATAAAAAGTAAAATACACAGCATCCCCAAATCATATGCAAGTAATTGGCAGCACCAAGACTCATAGTCTCCTGATTTAGATGCTGTGGAGCCTTCTTCTTGTTAATTAAAAAAGGCTAGGTGAATGATTTAAGTGAACAATTCAGAAGAAATATGAACATTCCTAAACCTTTGTTCAAAATAAGAGTCAAAATTTCTGGAGGCTCATGAGAAGCTAACTTTTTAGCCACATGTACGCTTGTGCATGTGCACATACCTACATATGCACACCAAGCTCTTCACTTCCTTCTCCCTCTACCATTTTTAACAAGCCGTAAGTGTGTCACAATGATGTTGAAGAGCACTGCCTGCATCCACAGAAAGTTTTCAACTCCTACCGCCTTCTGTAACATGTTCATTATTCAGGGTAGGAAATCTAGAAACAGTTTGCCTGTTATAAAAAAAATTATAGTGATAAGCAAGATGAAAGTAATAAGGAATAAAATTTTGCTCCTGTCAACCAAAAACATTTTGATTCATTCCATTTTGTTCACAAAAACTTAGGAAAGTTCTTTTTATTCGTTTGCTTTTTTTGTGCTCTGCATAAACCCCTCTAAACCACATAATTATTTAGCATTTTTGAACATTAAAAGAGCATCTAGTTTGAAAACACTAAGCTCAAAAATGAGTTTATAGTTATTTGCTTCAGCATTAGCAAACACGGGATTACTTAGATATAGTCACCTGAAGGGATATGAGAGGACCTGAACTCCTCCATGCTCCCAGGGACTAGGTCAGCTGTAAGGCTGCTCTAGCTAGACAGCTACGTAACTCCATTTATGCAGCCTTGGATCAAGGTAGGAGACCATGCCACCATGAGCACAGTGCCACCAACATGCTTGCACAGCTGGAGCTGGCTCGCAGCTGGGCCCTGTGATGTGTGCACAGAGGAGCATGCACAGTGCTCAGGTACACTCGTGGAAACACATCTGTGCCAAGAACCCGCAAAACGCACCTTAGGATCTCACCTGCCAAAGGACGCTCAGGGGAGGGAAAGCAAATCAGCTGAAGGCATGGAGTCGAAGCCAGGTACTTAAAGTTTTATTAGATGAAAGTTACGTCTAAGAGGGAACAGCAGGATGGCCCTTTAAACATGTTTTAAGTCAATACATGCTGACTTCAGAGTCAATTGATTTACTTTCTCTTGTCAAAGCATGTTTGTGCATAACAGGAAGGAGAAGACAAGAAGGGGGAAAAGAAAACCCACACACAGCAAAACTTCAGTAAATGCCAACCTTTTAAAAAGCACAAGTCTTCCACTTATTTGGATGATACATATGTAATTACTCACATTTACATTTCATAAAAAAACAACACTACGATACAGGGATCAGAAATCTTTCCAGAACAGGAGGAACAGAGACTCCAGTGTTATGCCTTGAGGAGGCACGGGCTCACTCCAAAACCCAAAGCCAAAAGAGAATTAATTAATTAAGTTTGGGGGCTAAGTGCACAGCAGAAACCCTCAGGCTTCTCCAGAACACTCCTGCCAGTTTGAACACTTCTGTTATTATTGTGCTGGGTATATGTTCCTCTTTTCTTAAAAAACAGGATTTAAAAACCACATCCCCTTTGCAATTTACTGCCAGTGAGGAAGTCTCAGCTCAGCAAATGAGCAGTTGTCTTCCCAGTTCCAGAGAGCAGCAGCATGGATTAGTGACCAGCCAGCTTTCACAAGCCAAGTGCCATTTACTTTCAGAACAAAATTCACTACTAAGAAATTATATCATAAAACACTTAAAGAGTACAAAATGTGCAAGCTTATCAAATATTGCCTACAATTACATGGGACCTCAGGCAGGGATGGAGACAACTTTATCCAACTCGGTTTCACCCCACGGCCACAAAAAAACCCTCCTAAACTCAGTTCCAGGCTATTCCCTTAAACTTTTATATCTCTTAACACTTAACTTTTTCACCTACACTCGGAGCAAATTAAGTCTAGAGAAATCCTTGCAGTGCAGAAAGATGAAAGCCGGTATGTCATTTAACCTTTCTAGAGCCTTTGCATTATTTAACTGCCTCTGAACCAGGAGATAATCCTTATGGAACCCCTCCAAGCCTTCTAGGGTAAATTCCTCATGGCAAAAGTATCCTGCAAATCTCAGAAGTTAAACTCGGACTTTTTCTGCTTTGGAGATTTTATAACTTCAAAACGAAAATATCTAAATTTTGTCCAAGTCTGCCTCAAATCAGTTTCCAGGCAGAAACAATGAAAAGAAAAGTCTCAGAGAGCAGAGTTTGCCAAAGGCTATCATCCCCACAACTTGCCACTTGATTCACATTTTTGTTGACTAATTTGAAATTCATATGCCACACTGTGCACAATGGGAAATAGATAGTCAACAAGACACTTAAACTGTGCATAAATTTAAGATTATGCATCAGCTGAAGTTTCTTACTGAACTGAGCTCATGTAGATGATTTTTTGAAGGCTATAGATGTCTCAGAGAGACATCAAAAACTGAGACTTTAAAGAATCCCCCCTATCCCTCAATTAAATTGTGAGGTCAAGAACATGGCAAAGGTACAGAAATAATCCTGGCCTGACATTTTGGCCACAAGTCTTTTTCAGCTTTTTAAGAAACTGCTTTAACCAACTTTAAGATGTTTTGCATTTTATATTTTACCCACATAAAACAGTAAGAATCTGTTCATAACTGCACAGATGGAGAATAGAAGTTCTAATTAATGAATCAATCTAAACAGCATTTGAACTACTGCTTTTACAACATAAGGCTTACATTTTCCCCCCTCCCTCCCAAAAGGCTATGCATTCTTTTACTTGCTCATCTGTGGGACTTTACAGGTGTTAAATTAGCCACAGTAAGCCTTCCTTTTGTTCCCTGAATGCTATCAAAACATATTGAGAATTACAATAGAAACATGTTGAGAATTACAGAGAAAAATTAAATTAAAAAATTGAATATAAGGACTAAAAAGTTCAAACAAAAGATTTTTCCCTAGTTCATACCAAGATCTGGCTGCATGCATAATTACAGATAAATCGGACTTTAACTTTCTGTGCTTTGCGTCTTCAGTTAAAAAAAGTTTCCTCCTGCAGTTTAACTGCACATTTGTTCATAACCAGAGCTCCTATTACAGTCAGTATCTTGTGGATATGATGTAAAAAATGATAAGATATGCACAAAAGGACCAAAAAGTTCTAGTGATTTGTAATGCTGGGGTAGCTTGTCAGGTTACGATCTAAATTTATCATATAAATAATAGAGCTATTCTAATATTTAAAAAGAAAACAAAAAGAAAAAGAAAAGAAAAGAAAAGAAAAGAAGATCTCCAAGTATCCACTCTGGTTTAAAGACAAATTCCGTCAATGTCAGCTTTCTGGAAATATGTGATTGAATTTAACTCAGATAAATGTTATCTGAAAGCAAATTTGAAGATTGTCTTCTCAAATATTTATACCAAAATAGCAGGTTTTATATTAAAGGCCATATGCAGAGAGGACATGTCTTCCCTACCCTCCACCCCACCCCAATTTCAAGCTCTCAAATTAACTAGACATGGATCTAACTACACTCCTTGTGGAAAGGATGATGTACATAGAGATTTTTTATTTTGTTTGTCAGCAACCAAAGCTTTTTAACTCCATGTCCATCCCATAAACTCCATCATAGTCCAACTTTCCTCTCAAACAAGCTGTTAGTGACTGAGGCAGAAATGCTGTTGTGCTGTTGTTAAAGGGAATTCAAGACAAGGCTTTGAGGTGCTCTTTGTTAGGGTGCGTCCTGGTGTGATAAGCAAGGGTCTTAGCTCTTAGCGTCTTCAGACCTAGGACCCTGAGAGCCTCCCACCACATTCGCTCTCACGCACTGGGTAACCTTAAGCCCCACAGCACAAAGGGCAGCTGGTGATGCTGATGCAATTTTAAAAGTGTTTCTTAATAACATACACTTATAGTCTTGGAAGGAAAACTAGCTGTCATTACTATTGGCTTTCCAATACAGTTTCCTTGAGGCAGGTTTGATAAAGCATCACTGGAGAGTGCTCACAACTTGGTTTTGGAGCCAGTTTGAGTGCTTCAGACAGCACTTTGGATTTGGCATGGGGCTAGGACAGGCTGTGGGCCAGCACCACCTCCTCCTCCAACATGAAGCTGGCATGAAAGCTCCTACCATTCACTGCCACAGGGCAAAGAGGGAATAAGCGTCCAGTGACAGTGTTATAGGCATGATGGCCTAAGATCTATAACAAGGCAAGACTGGCGAGGAGAGGTAATAGCAGATGTAATATAAGGTTTTGTGAAGATCCAAAGTAGAAGCACATAGTACCAGGAGAACACAGATGAAGCATGTTACATTCTGGAAAACTCATGCATAGGATCCTGGCCATCACACACTGTCCTGAGCTGGGACCAGTACAGAGAATTATTTAATAGATGCCACCTATGAGGTCCTTTCTTGAAAGGCATTTTCCCAGAATCTGTGCCTTTTGCCTTCAAATGTCCCTCCAACTTTGCTGAACTCCTATTTCAAGCATACAACCTGCTTGCACCAGAAGAAAACACACTGCACTAAAGTAAATACAAAACACAGCAACACATTTCTACAGCAACAACAAATACCTCTCCTGTGCAACAGCCATCAAAATCATATGCATCCTGCACATGAATTTTCCAGGATATAATATGCTTCATTGCATTCATCAGTTGCTTTCCAGGAGGAACTGGGCAGCCACCAGACAGTCAGCTTACTCAGATGGACCCCTCTATGAAAGACAGAAAGACCCACTTGTTAGTGTGATAACATTTCTCACAGAATAATCCCTCTACTTCTGCTCTCTGTCTGCATGAAAGACCTATCAAAGTCAAATGAGGGGAAAAAAGATTCGTAATTCTGCTAGATGCTACATACTTGACGTTAATAATAGGAGTCAGTTTAAAGAGATCATTTTACAGAACATTAGAAATTTCCCCTCTTTCCACCCTGATCTAACTTCTCCATGTGGAGAACAAAGTGGCTATCCACCACATAGATGAGCAGATCACTTAAGAACGTAAGGGTACCATTCACAAACAAACTTTTTGATGACATGTGCAAGAGTTTAAAAAAAAAAAGTATAAAAAAATCCCTGTTCTTGTTTATCTTTACCAGTCCCAGGAGATTTAAAGGCTTTCTCCTGATAAGAATTATCAATAGGAGAAATGCAGCTCAGAAGCTGAATGTCAAAGAAACTGCTCACAGTTTCCATCCATAGATTTTAAAAAGAAAGAGAAAATTGAGTTGAAAGTTTTGAACAAGTAGTAAATTCAAGAAAGTTTCAGTCTGCTTGTGGCTATTTTATGAGCAAAAGAGGAGACACAACTCAGCCATTAAATTGCTCACTATGAATTAAATGTTCATTTAGAACCATACCTAGAAACAGGTATGATTTGAACAGGTTTTTTTGTTTCAGGTTCCCCCCTCCCCTTTAATTTCTCTTTTAGTTAGAAATGTAGGATGTTTGATTATCAACTGAATATTTTCTTTTAGTAGCCTTTCAATACCTGCTAATTCCTATGTTGGGGGCTGAAGGGGGAGTTTTAGCACCTGGAACTTGAGGCAGGGTGGAGAAATGGAAGACAACAACCTGATGGCATGAAAAAGCTGGAGGAGGGAATGACTGATCAGGGAGAGGGGTTAATATAGTGACTTGGCAAACTGTTTATTGCAGAATTTGTTTTGTCTATATTGAAATTTTATAAGCAAGAAGCATGATAAACCAGGTACAGAAAATAGAAAACTTTTATGTTCCCTCAAGAGCATTTGTCCTCCTTGAAGTAATGTTTCTCTCAGCAGATGCTAAGGTATTTTGCTTGAAGCTTGAAAAAGAAAATACTGCCACTTTAAGGAAATAAAGCTGTAAAGGAAGCAGGTAAAAAAGTGATACTAGCATCTTAAATGTAAATACTGTTGAAGCATTTTTGGAACAGGATGCATACGAATTGAGCAAATGAACACTGGCAGTTGGGCCTTCCCAGGATAATTTGTATGATATTTTGGTTTTGGTGTGTATTCCTTCTCCAAATGAGTTCATCCCCTGTGGATTTTTTCCCCTTGATTCAATCTAATTGGTCTGCTTTGGCTGTCTGTCTTATCTTTTAGGAAAATCAAAACAACTGGGCAGTCATCAGCATGCTGGTAACTCTTGCCCCTATCTGTAGCTTGCATGCCTAAAGTCTTCAAAGTGTAAGAGCTCAGCTTCAGGGAGCAGCACATAGAAGTAATATATTCTTAGACCTTATTTCCCAGATGTGATGTGCTGTCTGTTGTGTTCCAGTATACATAGAATGGAGATGTGCTAATGGCCCCGTATGCCATTGCAGAGAAGTCTTTTTAGGGGGAAAACTTTGTGCTATTATTTCACTTACTGTTGTTAAAGTAATGATAAATTCTTCACCAGGATTTTGAGCCCATCCCAAAATGGGGAAAGCTTTCACTCCTCTGCTTCCTCTGTGCTAGAATGCTCCCTAGGTTGCAGAAAGGAATTACATGTTATACATAAATGTAAGGTTAAGTGAGTGGTAAAACACATCCCGTTCTGTCTTTCAGCAGTCCTGTTTTTTCTGTCCCATTGTAGCTGCAGTTTTTGCTTTTTATTTTATTTTTTCCCTAAGCAGGCTCCTTGGGTATCTTCTGGGGAAATCTGCTGGACAATATTAGTAATTAACATAGTGATGCAGAAGCTAATTGCATGAATTAGTTGCTGGGTGTCCGGGAAGGGAGATTAGGAGCCCAAGACCAGTCAGAAGGAAAGGAGAGATACAAACAGCTCTCTCATGGTGGTAAAAGAAAGGGAACTCACATACCTGCAGTGTAGCTGATGGTTGAAGTCAGAATGAAGATGCTTTGGTTTATTAATATCTGGGTTTCGGGTAGCATTTTGTACAGGTTTTTTGGACTTCTGCCTGAATGACAAAACCTGCTGGCAATATGATATTTCCCAGTCCAAGGAAGAAAAAGTAACACATTTCTCAACTATGCAACAGTAAAGCTGACCAACTAAGAGCTCCCTCTTCCCCTCTTGCATAGCAAAAAATCCTGTACAACTATCAGAGGAAAGCCCGCAGGGCCATGGGAGGACTGCGCTTCGATACGGTTCTCAGCAAGGGCCCAGGTAGCATTAAGGCCTCTCTCTGAGCAATGCTTGGACAGTGACCCCCAGCTGTAGTGGCTCATGCTTAGAAAGAAAGCAATTTTAAGTATTCCTAAGGTACTGAAATAGTTTAATCCACTACTCCTTCTCTACATGCCAGCAGAGTGCCTCAGTCAAAAAAGATGACAGCCAAGTTCATGGTAGTAGCTGGTTCTAAAAAAAAAAAATTGTGATGGTTTTAAGTTAACTCAGGCAAATGAGGCTAATTTGAGGAGTATAGTACTATTCATAAAAGTCATACAGTTGAGAGAGAAGTTTTAAACAAACAGAAGGTGAAAATCCAAAAGAGTTTGTGACTGATTTAAGGTTAAAGAGCTAATCGTGCTATTGCAGTTAGCAATCATGGTAATTGAGCTCATGATAAGACACCAGATGGTGATTATGACTTGGAGAATACACCTAAAGAAACTGATTACTGGAAGCCTGGGATTAACTCTTAATTTAAAAGGAAAAAAAAAGAAAGAAAGAAAGAAAGAAAACTTACCTAACAAAGGAATGAATCTCCTTCAGGCTGATGCTAGGGAATGTCAGAAGTATTTGATGCTAAAGACACTACACAGAATGTAAAATAGGCAGAAGCAGACCAGCATGCACAGCTCAAAGTAAGTATCCAAAAACCTAGCACAAAGAGCCACATACATACACTGCTGTCATAAGGTAGTAAGCCTTAAGTCCCATAAGGCTGGGAAGACATAACTAAGTTTTCCATAAATATCTGCAAGCAAAGAAGTGTCACGGTCCTCCTATAATGACTAAGTCAAACCTAGAGAGCAATGATTCACTTTTCACAGGCTGAATATCAGAGCTACACTTAAGTATAGAAGGTAGCTTGGTCTTAGTCCACATGTGTAAAATTTCAGGTCATTATGGAAAGCCCAAACTAGCTGGAACAACTATAAACCATTTTATGTCTTTGCCAAAATGGCCTTGGCAAAGAGTCTGCTTCCCTAAAGTAGGAAGGTGATTTTTTTTCCATCTATAACGGATGAGTTATAAAAGACATGCAAATTTGAAAAAGATTTAATAGTTACAGGCACACGTGCACTTCCCTTTTGAAAAAATTTAAGGAGCTGAGTTTAGACCTGTAGTTCATACTAGTCACTCTGCAATTTTTTTGTTTCAGTTCAGTCTCAAAAGGAGTGTGGACTACAACTGCCAGATCATCTTCCAAAGCTGAAAGTACCTACAGGAAAAATTACCAGCATCAACACCATATTCCGACCAAAAAATCAAACTGAAAGAACAGAGATGCTGACCTTGAATGAACAGAGGCATGGAGAAAGGTGTTTTGCAAGATGAACCAACAGAGTCCTTCATGGTGGCGGAGGAGTAATTTATGTCTTGGAGCAAAGCAGACATGGATATGTGGATGCTTGAAAAATAGGAAAACAGCTGTCCTAGATAATAACTCTTATTTCCAATTCATCCCTCCTAAAAGATCCTACAAATAAAGAGTTGCTTGTCAAATCCTATTTTCATTAGACATAGTAGTGGGATTCATATAATTTAATTCTTGCTATCTATGTGCAAGTATCTGGTCTATGCTAGTTATTCAGGTTCTCTCTACAGTCAGTGAAGAAAATTAGGTACTTTCAGAGGATTCATCTTTTTCACCTCATTCTAGATTAGTTGTCTAAGATAGTAGAATTAATTGCTCTCTGGAGAAATTGATCTTCATTTTATCTCCATTGTCTACAGGGGGAGTCTAAACATTTACCTTTGATGAGATGCTTTGGTTTTTGATGGCTAAAATTAGATAGGAAAGCTCCCACTTGTTATGCCTCAGAAAGTAAACTGTGATCATAGGCCACAGTTTAGTGGGCATGACTTTGAGCCATTTTCAGTGCAGTGTAGGTTTAAGCATACCACCCTTGTCTCCTTCCCTTTATCACTCCTTTTATCCTCAAGTGGATGGAAAATAACATCAAAATGGTGAAGCACACGTGAAATAGGAAATGCAAATTTAGATCCTGATCTCTATTTAGCACTGTTAAATTGCAGGATGGTACCAAAGAGCACGTACTGACTGAGCTTCTGTCCGAAAGAAAACTGAAAACAGGAGGGCTAACACCATGATAAACTTATAACTGAGTCTCTGGGGAGAAGAGGCCAGTGTGGTCACAACCAAGCACAAGTGGCAGCTCTGCAGTTAAAGGAGGTTCGCACTGCAGCTAGACCCACACAAATCAGTGCGACTGGCACCGAGTGCAATAAAGAACGGAGATATAGAGAATGCAGTCAGTCATCTTATATGAAGGGACACCTACAAGTGAAAGATGAGCCCCAGGATAGGACAGAACTGGAATAAATGGTCTTGGAACCCCACAAAAGGTGATGCAATGTCTCAGGAGAGATTTCTAGATGCACGCCTGGTCTTTAATAGCCTAGCTGGATGGCATTAATTAGCAGGTGTGTTTGAAATCCTATATTAAATTAAGGGAAATTGTCACTTAATGTTGCTTTTAATGCTAGCTGTGGAAAGAGAAAAGAGTAACAGGAAAGGGAAATGGGAAAGGAGGGAACACAACCTTTTGGAGGCTCTAGAAAGAGCCAGCTGCCATGTTGCGCAGAAGTTTCCACTGGGCTTTGCTGATCAGACAGGTTCAAGTGAAGCAGGGCTCTCTAGACTCTTTGGCTCTACATGGCTGCTGAACACCACATACAAGGCTTAATTTACATACAGTGGTGCAGGAAGGCCACCAGTTGAAAACACTGACAAAGTGGAAAGGGGGGGGGATATTTGTTACCATAAGTTTTAACATCCCCTGACCAGCTTTCTCAACTGATGACTTTACTTACAGGAAAAAGAAAAAAAAAAAGTTATTCTATCCTCAAGAGTCTCGTAAAGTTAAAGGACATTTTAAAAATAACCCACTCAGTAGGCAGACTTTCAGCTTCTAACGTTGCTTTAATAAATCACAAAACATGTTATATTCAGATAACATTAAGGTTCTGACCCTGGATGCACAAAAGTAAGGAAATTCAGAGGAAAGTTTGAACCTCTGTCTGTATCTAACATCAGACTTATGCCTACTGTTTGCACTGAGGGCTTATGGCACCTACTATAGCTACGAAAGATCTCCTGGTGCTTTGGTGACCCTTTCAATTTGTAGGCACAATAGATTAAGGATATGGCTTTAAACTGGACATGAATTATCTTGTGCTTTAAGGTTGAATTCAGATCTTTAGCCAAGTTTGGAGACCTTTTAAGTTCAAATGTTCCTGTGTTTTAAAGGTATCAAGACAAAGCAAAGAAAGACCCCTGGTCGACAGCATGCTGTGGCAGTTAATGTAGAAATGCAAGGTCTTTATAACCAAACTGTATGAAGATTGAAAAAGTCTCTTCTTGCCTGAGAATCAGCAGGAGAAATTTCAGGACACAAGAAGGGATTTTTCCTTCCTCAGCTAAAAAGGAGTCCAAGACTGGGGTTTAATATAAAATTAAGGTTTAATCATGCACTCCACTATTCTCTACTGAACTAAATGGAGAAAATCACATTTAGATATGTTTTGCTTCCCAAAACTTCATTTGGAGGAGTTATGAAAGGGTTAATTCTCTAATTTACAAAGAATTTTTTCAATGCATTAATAATAATAGTTTTCCCTCAGGTAAAACTATACCACCAAGTGCTTTCTCTGAGTAAGCTGTTACGGTACATTCATAATTCGTTTTGCAAAATTATGGATATGTTAACAAAAATTTAAAATATATATATTAAAAATACCCACCTATTTCCTAAAATAAAAAGCAATGCAAACAGCAAATAATTCTCTTTGGTAGACAAGAAGTTCTGTGCATGGGAAGATAGCAAAACCACGTTTCTTATGGCTCCATACTCCCAAACCCAGCATGTTCCTTATCCGCCACTCCTCTTCCACCACAGGCACCTCCATTTCTTTCGTTACTTCCAGGCTGCCTCAGCTCCCCCCTGTCCCCTCCTTTTGCCATGTGTGTCCCCAGCAGACCAAGGGAGAGCGCGTGGTGGGACGAGCACACACACGTCCCACCTGAGCTTCATGGGCTGCCTGCTGCCAGGGCAAAGCAAGCGTCCCACCGTCTATTGTGCAGGCCTTTGTGGCCTCTACCCCTCCAACAAATTTGACAGAAATTAAGCAAGAGGTGACAGATTCAGCATGGGAGGATGGCTGACTGACTTGCACATGGACAGTGATCCCCTGGTCTCTGCTTCCTTAGGAGACTAGATGTTCAAAAAGGCTTCTGAAAAATGAAAGAATCCCCAAACATGAGCTCCACACTACTTAACTCTACATAACTTCACACCATGTTACTTCCTAAGGCATTAACTGCAACTTTTACTCAAATCGCATGAGCCTTCTGCATGTTTAACCTTCTCTCCTCAAGTATCTTCATGTTTGGGGTTCTTTCGTTCCCCACACTCATGCGCAGAATAAACTTCACCACCCCCCAGATGAAGAAATACCTTTGCTTCCCCCAGCATCCCTTTGGGGCAAGCTGGGAAAAGAGGGAAAGCTGGCTGGTACTACAGACCACACCTGTGGGGACCTGGGGAAAACGCTACTCTGAGTGATGGAAATAGATCTTCAGCCCTTTCAAAGGTGCTTCTTCATTCTCTGTTCATTTCCTATCTGATGCTGTTCTCATTAGTTCCACCTAAAAACTAGTTTATTATTGTATTGTTGCTTACAAATGCTAGGCAGGTACCATAGATTTTGCTCTAATTTTTAAATACAGGGTAATACATTAAAAGGAAACAAAAAAAAGAAAGAAAAGAAAAACTTCAGGGATTGTGCAGAAAGATAAGAGAAAAAAATAATTGCATTTTCAGCCTAACAACTTTGATAGTTTCGTGTTAGCTACAACAGGGAACTATGGCGATGGGATTGTTTGTGTATATATAATTTAGAGTCTTGGAAGTAGGTACTTCAAGATTTCAATTTTATGCTGTGTAGCATCTAAAGTCTGTCTGGGATATCTGGAAATGTGTTTCTCATTGCTTTCTTCATGCAAAAGAGATGCCATAGATTACCAACAGCAGACCTATTAATCATCAATCTAAGTGCAGCTAGCCTTCTGCATACAATATTTATAAGTGTTTATATACCTCTGGCTAATGCTCACAATCAATGACTGCTTGACAAGGCATGCTAGAGAGTTGTCAAGTGTCTACATCTTTCCAGGAAATTTAGTCTGTAGTTGACCTTTTTTCCAGATTATATTTGCAATAAAAAGATTTTTTAAAAGAAATTATTTTTTAAAACATTAATTTTTACATGGAACAAGAAAAACTCACTGACTGGCTTTTTCATGTAGGCCTGTGGGACTTCATATTGCTGCCTGTCTGGTCTTTCAAATCGTCATCAGCTACTTAATGAGCAAATGTGATTTCTCTCTTGTCTTTGTATCACTATGAACTAGGCCTTATGTGAGCTGTGGGATGTGGGGGAAATCCAATTACTACATTAGTTTAATTGTGACTCTCCACACCCTATGAGACCAAGCAGTAGTCAATCAATTTGCAAATAAAGTCTATTCGCATATTACATAGTTCTGGTTGTTCGAAAAACCTATCAGCATTCTAAAGAGTGCATTCATCAGCTACTGGTCAAATAATATCTATGCATTTGCTTTTTCCTTTTGAAGTCAAGCTCAAAAAATTGTTGTAATTCGGCAGTGAGAACTACAGAGTCCTCTGTCATTTCACTTGAGCTCTTATGTTGAGAAACAGAGCTGTCCAAATGATTTATTTCATTTGTTTATTTTGCAAATAAATTATGTGATGTTATTCAGCCTTTTTTTCCCCCTGCTTGCAAATCATTTGAGAACGAATCCAAATTCTGTGACTGTATTTCCTACTTACAAGCATTTCCACAAACTTATTCCAGTCTTTGAAACTTTTGCAACCTCTTTGTTTTGAGTATGTGTTATTTGGTCATCTTGATGTGCAACTGGTCACATTATGACAGGTGTGAGAGGACAAACTCTCACTCCAGAAATAATTTTTGTGGAAAGAACAGCAATTCCACACACATCTGTATACAACAAAACCTAGACAGACGGTCAAAAATGTGTAGGAAAAAAAACCAAAACCCACAGCTTTTGGAATTTTCTGCATAAAAACCTTATACCTGACCACTCCTCTTGCACTACATAAGACTTGTTCCTCCTACTATCTAGTCTAGTAAAAAGTACTAAGACTTCTGCTGCATCTCATAGACCCCTACCATTCAATGGGCTCCTGTGTTACTGAAGTATCAGGGCTCTGTGCTGGGCACAACTGCAGCATTGCTTTGGAAAGCCTTTGGTCTCACTTTTGCCTGTTTGCCTGAAGTTCTTGGCTAGAAATATAAGAAACAACTTACAGTTATGAAGCTGATAAGGGACATCTGTGCTGTCTCATGAAGAAAAAAGGGGAAATATTGCTGGAGGTCATGGAGCCACAGCCCATAGCTGCAAAATGCTGTATGATATGATAAGTTTTGTGCTGGATGCTAAAATAGCCTGTCAACGGTGTTTGCTGTTGTAACACTCAATTCAGCCGAAGTTCTGCTGGCTTTCTGCTGCCAGAAGACTGGGCTTGAGAATTTTCTTCCTTCTTTCTATAGTCTACTTCCGAAAAAGTAGGTAGGGAATTCATGGAATTGATCCTCTGCATCTTTTATTATCCAGTGGTAGCAAAAATGTAATTAAATGAAGAGAGGCTAATGTTCAGCAGCAAGCTGTGCTCCAGTTGCCCATTGCCTTTTGATCCTGGGGTAACTCATGTCAGTGGTAGGTAAAGTGATTTTTTTTTTTCAAACAAATGCAGAAAAGCCCCAGAGGAAGAAATGTGAGAGTAAATACGGCAAGGCATTGAGCAAGTTTTATTGATGAAATTGTTTCTCTGCTCTGCACAAAGCCCCCTCTCAAAGGAAACAGAACCAGTGTTTTGAAACATGCTGGTTCCTCACATCAGAATGTGAAGGGAATTACCAAAATCTTAATATTGAAGATCTGGTGCCTGGAAAGCAGCAGCACAGTTCTCCATGCGACTACGTATATGTGTGCCCACAGAAACATATGCAAGCCCTGGCACATCCCTCCAATAGCCCCAAGTGTAACACCAAACTGTTCAAGCAAGTATGTCACCGACTCTGCAAGTTAAGCAGCTAAGAAAGATTCTCCATGTGCACAAATACGTACCAGGCAGACAGCTGTGCTTTTAAGCCCTCAATTAAACACAGTATTAAGCACATACTTAGCTTTAAACTTCTAAGCGTTGAAAGGAACAGCATTACTCATCTGCTTAAAGCACAGCGACTGCTGAAGGATGTGGTGCTGTCCCTGCAGGAAGCCCTCCCTGAAGCACGGCTGCTTCTCCGGCTGCTCTGCACATCTGGGTCCCCTGCAAGGAGGTCCAGGCACTAGACCCCACAGCAAAGCCCAGGCTGCAGGTGGCCAAGAAGTGCAGCCTCACCACGTCGTCCCCAGAGGTCTCAGATGCTTCACAGCTCACGTGCTCACATGCCTGTGACATATTTAGTCGCTTATTTATTTTATTTCCTGCCTGAGCACTTTATTGCAGTGTGAAGTCCTTACACGTCACAGGGAGCCTTTTAGTGCAGCCTTATCCCCTGTTGACACTAAAACTGTTGGCAGGTCGGCTGGACTCAAAACAGCAGAGTGTGGCAACTGATACCCAGCTGCCACAGCCCCGTGCTACAGTGGGGGACGTTTTGTTAAGTCACCACTGTTTTAAGACTGCCTCCGCTTCTCAGACCCCCAAAATGTAACATCTTGTGGCTGTTTTTTCAGGCATGTTGAACACTATCTGACTTAGTTCATGCTTTGGAGAAGAGGGAGAGTAATACCTCAGAAAACTCCAAAACAAGCCAAAACCCCCACCCAGCCCCAACTTAATATGTTTCCAGTTGGCACCAAAATACCAAAACATCATCCAGTGGCTTTTGAGTAACGCTCTCTCATGAACATGTGTTCAGCTGTTGTTGCTGAAGGAGCATCTCAGGACTTTCCAGAAAGCCAAAGAGAACATGTTACCCCCCCACCCCTGGATTCTTGTAAATGCCTCCCTTGTAAATTAGTTTAATTTTTTTCAGCCTCAGAATCTCCCTTTGTGTTCATCAGCAAAATCTGTGCATATACAGATTGAGCTAAATGACAAGAGCCTTTTCCATGAAGATACTCTTTTCCAGTATATATACATTTGTTCAGCATTGTTGCCAGGCACCAATCGACTCTAATGGAATACAATTATGCCCAGAACATTATTTTTGTAATATTTTAGAAGTACCATTTAGCACAAACCTGCTATCTTTTCCCCACATGCACACTATTTACAATTTCAGTGGACCATTTGAATGCTCACTTCAGATTTCATCTCTGTAATTAGAAAGAGAGAGTATTAATCACTAAACTATTGTTGCTTGAACATGATCTAATAGTCTAGAAAAAAAGTGGAATTTTGTAATGCTTCTTGAGCAATTGGATCCATTAGGTATGGTGCTTCCTTAAAGGCAATAGTTAACCTAATAAGATGGCCATATACAATATTTTATTCAGATGACATTTTGGATTTTAGCGCAGTTAGCATTTATGAGAAGAGGCCATTGCTTAGCGAATCATTTAAAATGGTCCAAACAGACAATTTATCATCTCCAGAAGTCTCTAACTGGCTGTTTATGTTTCACTGAAACTTTAGTAAGGGGACTGCTTTCTTGCCACAGAGCAATTTTTAACATACCCTTCAATAATAGTTTCTCAAAAGCTGTTACTGGCCTATGCGCATATAGAAAGATTGTCATCAGTCTATAGGCAAACATCCAAATGTAAATACACTTTGAGAGAGAGGTGTGCTAAAATTATGATGAGGGACAGATGAATGTTGGTTCAGGAAGACTAGCTTTTTTTTTTTGAGACTACCATCCATAAATTTTATCAGAACTACGGGCAGAGAATATCCCGAGTGAAACCAAGCTATTTTAATTTAGTGTGTGTGTGTTCTGAGGTAGTCATTGAGCTTCTGGTAAAGTGCTTTTTCAATTAATTTTGAAAGCGAGGTAGGATTGATACTAGCTCCTAGTTTCCCAGGTGCGCTATAGAGACCTTATTAAATCAAAGATGTGACCTTGTCAATCTTAAGCTTGGTGAAAAAGAGCTTGTACTGAGAAACAAGTTACCTAACTGTGCTGAAGGGGCTGCAAAGGACAGAGGCTCTGCCTAAGGTGCTAAGATTACTCAGAAAAGAAAAGAGGGATGGGAAGGAGGAATTCCTGACATCTGAGGATGAGAGAAGAAGGAAAGAGATCTTGGTTATCTATGGCAAATATCGGAAGCTCCAATTTCTGGAAGATGCATAAATCTTTTGGGGGGCTTTAGCATATTATGTAAAACACTCTAGTATAAATCAAAGTATAAACAGCGAGAGAATGATTTTATGTAGAGTGGTGCATTCCCAGCCATATTTGAAGCTGATGCAAAGAATGACACTCAGAGATTTTTCTGTTTAATTCAGTGGCACTTCATCCACATGTACCCACCAAAGATTTGTCATCAAAGATCAGCCTTCAAATGTATTGTAGCATAAAAGAAGTTTCAATTACAAGCATTAGTCTAAACCCCTAAAATTCTTGAACTTCTTGGTTTTGGAGGCAAACCAATACTGAGTATTAGGCTCTCGCCGTGCAGTTTGCCTGCTGTGCTAAGAAACAGACTGCGCATGCTCAGCTCTCCAAAGCCAGTTCCCTGTGCTTCCTCTATTCCCTAACCACTGCCCATGGTCAAAGGTGCTTCCAAAAAGCTGCTATAAGGTGGATGCAACAAGCAGCTGAAGGCTCTGCCACCTGATGGACCAAAATCCCTACTCACCGCAGGTTTCTACCTCAGAGACCTGCAACAGCCAAATGGCAGCATGGCTTGATGAACTACGACAACGACTGCTCTCCAGCATCACCACAGAGGTTAGCCCTGTAGCCTAACATCTGCAAAAACATGATATGACCCATCTTCTCAACTGGTGTCGATCAGTACAGTGGCACCAGCTTCTACAGCAGAAAATTTGGTTTCACAGCTTGCACTCTTGCAGTGCTATAAATATCAAGAGTCAAACTCAGGGTCTTCAGTACCAAAAACACAGGTTTCCTTGCAAGCTCAGAATATTTTTATTTTAGCTGTAACTAAGCAATAAACTGTTCCTGTCAGTGAATCAGCTGCTGGAGGAAGATTTTGTTACATGTACAAAATACTGCAGTTCTATTTTGACGCATTTTAAAGATGGCTGAGGGAGTGATGCATCAGTCAGAAATCCTAATATTTGAGAGAGTTCATTCCAGACTCCTAAGAGGGGAAAAATACCAGTCTAGGTGTATCCCTTTGTAGACATGTATCCCCTTTGCTGCATTTTGATAATATAGGGAAATTTAATCGTCAAGGCCCAGCTGATTCTATGGTTTAAACTGCAGATGCAGTCATAAAACCCTGGAAAGCCACCTCCAAATCCTGAGGGGTTGAGAAAAGCTCTGTTTCGCAGATCCTTCTGAGCTCTCGTGGATGGAGAGGGTGCCATGACAGTGAGCCTTAGGGCTACAATAGGGGACAGCATAGACTGGCACATTTCCTGAGCAGAACATTACCCACTGCGTAAGTCCCCTTCCCTTCCCCTGAGCCAGCACTAACCTGCAAAGTACCATCTTTCCCAAATCTGTGGCTGTATAGGTAGTCTGAATTAGAATTTAATACTTCCAAGGCATATCAGAGCTGTAGTGTAAGGAGAATGTGAATGGGACACAAGGAGGTATAAGGAGACCACTGCACCACTCTGCTTTACACAAGACTATAGATCACTGAGAAACTCATTAGTCCTTCTCTCCAGCCTACTTCTCCTTTCAGGGTACACACATGTGTATTCATGCTCCTGTCTGCCTCACTACAGCCACAAAGTGTAACGCTTCCATCTTGCCCTGGTATAAAAGGAAAGAGAAAAACTCCCCAGAATGACATCACTCCCATCTTTTTTTAATGTGTTCCAGTCCCTTCCTCAAAGATGTACTGATTGGGTACAGTGGTATCACAGATCCTTGCTAGGAGACTTTATTATTCATCAATATTGTTAGTAATCTGCTAAGTTATTTCTCAAGGGGAAAGTAGAGGCAATGGGAAGCCTGCTCAAAAGAGAAAATCCCTTTTACTGACAGACTTATGCACGCACACCAACTTTTACAATCTAATTCAACATAGAGGTAGAGGTCAGCTGGAAAAATAGTGAAAATAAGAATGCTGTATTCAAAGCAGTCTGTGGCATAACCCTGATACACATAGAAGAGCCTCCAATTTCAAATATAAATCATAAGTTTTACACATACAAATCTTCATTTCATCACATCTTCTAAGGCAGATAAACTGAATTCCATATCAATCACTATGTTGTGATCTTCTAGACCTTTCATCATTTTAACACAGTGTTGAAATAATGGTGCCAAATACTGCAATTTACAATATAGTGAAGCTAGATTGTTTGGAGTTGTTTTTGTAAAATACTCACCTCCTTTGTTTATATATAAGATTTGAGCTTAAATTACAAGAGGTTCTGCTTACTTTGTATTAAAGATGTTACAGACATTTTGTAACCACAAGGTTTGACTTAAAACGTTTGGCCAAAATTACCCTTTGCCACAGATGTGAGTTGGTTGGTTGCTGCCCTCTACACTGTTCTATATATGCAATTGCTTGCTGCACATAAGCCACTGAGGTAGCAGTTTCGAGGTCGTGAAAAGCTGTATATACATATACACAAGAGAGGCTCATAGAATGAATACAAAAGCTTTTCCAGCTCATAAATGAGGAAACAGAGATATTTCTGAGCACTGATGTCCACATATTTCAGAGTCCTACAAATAGTCAAAATGGTCCACAGGAACTATTTTTGCTGATGATTGCTGCTTGGGCAAGTTTTGCTGTGTGCTTCCTTGCCACTTATCTCAGGGCAGCTTTTTACATTATAATGAAATGCAAGTTTGTTCTTTTTATTCAGAGCTTTAGCTAAAGAGAGACACTTTATGTAACCCACAAATACATTTATGAATTCACATAATGCTGTATTCCGCGTTTTAAGGGATAAGGGTCAGCAGCCTTAAGCAGCTCACCCCTGAATCTGAAGTGTTTTGGGCTTTGTAGCCTGTGTTAGCTTCCATACTGAATAATGGATTCAGAGCCAGCCACTTCAGGGTCACTGGCTGCAACACGGAGCAGGGCCCCTTTGTTATGTGTATGCCATGGCAAAGGCAGGATTCAGTCATCAGTTGAGCTAAAAACAAACTTTTTCTTTCCAAATTCTCTCTTCAAGTTTTCCACATTCTGAGGCTCATGAGTCAAACGGCTTCAAAAAGACAAATATTCATTACTGCTGTCTTACAGTAGGGTCTGATGCCTCTTACCTTGACTCTCAGCCCTTTGGGCAGCCAGTGAAGTCTGGAGGAGGCCAAGGGACCACTACAAGCTCCTGTCTAGGCAGACAAAAATCACAGCAGCAACTTCCACTGGAAGCTGCCTTCTTCCTGGAAAAACATATGTCGATTCACTCCATATGAGAACAGCAAAATGTCCCTCACAGCCTTGCTCAATTTAGCCTATTTGCATTCCCATGTTTCTTATCACTGGAAATGTCTTAGCTAGTGTTTAATGTTTTGGGTTATTTAAATTGGATCTAAATCTTATTTGATCTCAGTCTATAGAATTCCAATTCTGTTTTACATTTTCCCTGAGTTAAAACTTCAAAGGTATCTTTCCCCCTCCTTGTTTGGTTTGGTCTGTCTTTCTTTTTACTTTAAAGGCTCCATCTTATCCCAAGACCAAATACTTGCTAACTTTTTTACAAACACAAGCATACCAGTGTGGACGCTAATCCCAAAATCTCGCAGCCTCCATGCGTCACCATGCACAATTTCTCTCAACCTCCCTCCCTGTACCCGCCTTTCTGGGGGATAATGCTTTTGTGTGCAAAGCGTTAATCTCCAGAGAGCCCCACAGTGTGCCATCTCATAACTGACAGCACTTCAGCCCTCTGCACTCACGTGCATAGATATTTTAAAAGGACAAACTGGGAAAGGCCAGTAGTAAGGTCATGCAAACACAGGAAACAAAATATCTTGTTATCTTGAAAAGGGCTTTAATGGTACGTTTGCATCCGTTCTTACTCAGCTGCATATTGGTAGATTCCCCCTCGGGTAAAAACAAGTTGAAAGGAAATGGAAAATGACTTATAATTTCTCTATCCCCACATACGTTCCACACTACCCAAAACACACCAAGTTAATGGAGTTTATAAGGTGAGGGGCTTACTAAGAGGGAGGGCTTATGAGAAGTTAATAAGGATTTCAATCAAATAAATGGCTGCCTTTATACCTAGCCTCTATCAAACTCACCTTAGAAATACTTAGTTTGAATAAACACGCTCCTAACCTTTTTTACACGTGAGCATTTTTTTTCTTACTGTAGAGGTATAGCCCATGGAGGCTGAAAAGCTGGGTGAGGCGGTCCTGATCACCAGCCAAAACCAAATACACGGTGTTAGTCAGGGACACTTCAAGGGAGACATGCTCGGGGGGTTTGAGCAACTCCTGGGGCTTCCCACAAGGATAGAAATGGCTCCTCTTCAAGATGACTTTGGACCCTTTTAAGAGAGTCCTTTCCTGTTCAGCAGTCTGCTTACAGCACTAAATCCAGTATTGCCAAGGGGCACCAGCAACACAAGACGCATCGGGGGTGCCCTGCTAGGTCAGACTTCCTAGCCCAGTGCTCTCCACTAGTGACCAGAGAAGCTGTTTAGTTATTTACTCTCCTGTAGTACCCAGAACGCTTGCAATGAAGTTATTAGGGTGTTCATCCCCACCTATTATCTTTAGCATCTGGTTATGTACCTAACTAAATGTCCATGAATTTGTCCAACCCCCCTTTAAGTCTGCTGATGCAGTCTGCCTCCAGAACTGCCTGTTGCAAGATCCAGCAGTTCATTCATTGCTGTGTAAGGAAGTACTTTCTTGTATCTGTTTTAAACCAGTTTCTGACAGTTTCATTGCACACCCCTTGCACTAGGCAACGTCAAAGCTGGATAGGCATTCAAGAGACACAGACCTCAGATTAGACCCCCTATGTCTAGTCTTGGTCACTAACAGTTTTGCACTGCCTTATCCACACGTTCACAGTTTCACAAACACCCAACATATTCCCCTTAGCCCTCTCTCCAACCCCCCCAAATGCCAGTCTTTTTAGTTTCTCTTCATAAGGCAGTTTTTTTTCATCCTCTTAACCAGCTTGGTTGCCCTTCCCTGTACCTTTTCTATATCCACCATGTTCTTCTAAACTGTGGAGACCAGAATTGCTTAAAGTACTTAAAAAACATATCAAGATTTGATATCGGGGCAAAATTGTGCTTTCCATTTTGCTCTCAATACTTTCCTGGTGATGCCCACCATTGTGCTGACTTTTTGGCTTTCACCATGCTTCAGGCAGTGGTTTTAGAGGACTGACAACTCCATGATCTCTTTCCAAGCTGTATCTGCCAGTTCCACACTCAGCATCATTTAAGCACAGTTTAGATTATTTTTCTCTAGATGCATCATCCTACATTGATCTAGAGTGAAGCTCATCTGCTGCTTTTTTTACCCACTCATTTTTGGGGGGAACACTTTCCCAAGTTCCTCATCATCGGCACAGCATTTGACTACCAAAAAAAGCTTAGTATCATGTGCAGATTTGGAGATTTCACTGCTCATTCCCTTGTCAGTCAACTGAGGTCCAACCAGTCCAATTTGCCTTCCCTATCAGTTGCAATGTTGCTGTCCTTTCCAGAGGTGCACTGGGGGGGGGGGGGGGGGGGAGAGGGAGGTTTATTAATCCCACAACTGTAGGATCTTCTCCAGTTTCTACTTTAAATATTGTTCTGTGCCTTTCAATTTACAGTGCTAGCAGTCTGGTGATCCCCTTTGCTGAAGGGCATCTTCCATGGTGACACCAGGGGGGGAGGATGAATCTCAGCTAAAAGATGAGGTCCCCTTCCCAGCTCCTTGCCCAAGACTTGCACCCTTCTCTGCAACATGTGGGTCCCCACCAGCCAGGTGGCCCCATAAGGCCTCATTTCTGAGCCTCCCTCAGCCGTTCCTGTTCAGCCACTCTCACCTCACCACAGGCACCTGTGGACCTGCGCTGGGGGGCAATCGCTGACGTGGCCCCTGTGCTGCACATGGGGCAGTGACCACCCTGCAGCTGGACTTCTGCCACATCGCAAGCTTCATATCTGGTGAGTTATTGAAAGTTTGCCATGACAGCCATCTTATGCAAGCTCTGCTCCTGTGATTTGTTTTATTTGTACAAGAATTCCCATTTAATATCAGCATATAAGGCCAACAGTAGAAAGGGCTTGAATCAGAAAAGTACCAAGGACCTGCAACTTCTTGGTCATCTATCAGGAATTTTTAATAAATCTACCAAGTGCCATAAGATAGGTGACTAGAAAATATAGTGCCTGTATTTAAGGGGTTAGCCAGGAGGAGAGGAGGAGTGTGGATAACTAGAGTCCTTGAATTCTGACTTTAGTAGTATGCAGAGCTTCAGAACAGCTTTTAAAGGAAAAGATAATTAAAGACCTGGAGGTCAGATGAAAATGGCATGAAATACAGCATGAGCTTACCAAAAGTAGATTGTACCAGATTAACCTCATACATTTCTTTGACAAGATAACCTACATTCTAGACAAAGGACATGTGATTGATCTCATCTGTCTTAACTTTAGTGAAGTCTATGATAACACAGAGGGAATTATTAGTAAAACAGGAAGAGATGGGGATCAGTAGAGAAATAGTAAGGAGGATGAGAAGTTGCCTCAAGTGCAGATATGACATCTACTTGCCAAAAGGGAAGGTGTGTGGCTGGAAGGTGACTATAAAGAAGGCTCCTCAAGAATCAGCCTTGGCCCTATTTTATATAACTTTATAAAGGTCACTAATGATCAGGGAAGAAATATTAGGAAAATATTGATGAAAGAATAAAAACCCCAGAAACGGAAAATGTTTTCAGTGCAGAGAAAAACTGTACTACAGTGCACAAAGAAATGGATAACATTGAAGACTTGCATAATAAAATGGAAAGAAATGTGAAAGTAAAAAACTGGAAGGTCACGATCTTTGAGACTAACAGCAAGAAATTTTTAAATAGACTGATTGTTCCTCCCTTGGAAACAGCACAAGAGAAGAAGGACATGTTTCCACCTATTGATTTTCAGGAAGACTATAAGCCGCTAATATGAAGTGGCTGTGAAGAGGCAAGTGCCATCCTAGTATGTATCAATGAGAGCTGTTTCTGTACAGACAATAAAGGATTCAGGCTATTCAGAGACAGGGAAATTCAAATGGAAGTGGTACAAGGAAGAGTTACAGGGATGATCAGGGGAATGAAGAGCATTATTTTGGTCAGAAGTCTAGAAGGAATTGCTTATCCTTGAAATAGGAAGACTGAAAGCAATACGATCTTCATATATTATAAACCAGAATGGGGATAAATACTAACATAGCTAAAAGAATTATTCAGGCTAAAATCAGAGTTTACAGAAGAACAAATGGGTTCAAGCTTTAAATTGGGACACTTAGGCTGGAAAACATTGACTCAAGTGTTAGCTAAGTTTTTCAGCGGGAATAAGGGGGGCAAGAAAACTTTCTTTAACATACAGCTAGATGGTGAAGAAGATCACGTAACATAGTGCTTGCACTAGCTACAGATGACACTCAGTTAACTACGAAATCTCCTTTCTGGCCCTGCACGTTACGTTTAATACAAGCAGTAGTCCAAATTTACCACTTGAGTTGTTAGAGGACAAATTCCTGCAGAGCAGAAGCTTATGCCCCGAAGGTTTTGTTGTTTGTTTTTGGTTGGTTGGTTGGGTGGGTGGTTGGGTTTTTTTAAGCCACCAAAATTTAACCAGACTGACAATCCTGACAGTCAGGACAGGCCAATGACTGTTTCTTTGCAATGGCAGCAGGTTGTGCCAGCAGTGTAGAGGAGGGGTGACAGCGCCAGCCCACACAGGTCCAGGGATGACTGTGACCCGTTGCCATTACCCATGTAGGCACACAAACTGCTAAGCCTGTCAGGAAGGAAAAAGCTGATAAGCACAGCAATGGGGGTGGAGCACAGATTTGCTTCAGGTAATAGGTCTCCTCCTCTTTTACATTCACAGCATCTGGATGCAGCTGGTAAAGGCAGGCTCGAGGCACAGGCAACATGTCCCATGCTAGATCTAATCTAGCTAGTGTAAGTCATGGGAAGTGTGATGTTGAGGCAGCACAGACCCCAGCGAGGCTGCAACAACTCTGCCAGGGAGCTGGGGTACACGTACTCCAGTTTAATCAACAGTACCAAAGTATGCCTCCCACGCTGTGTTTTTTTTTTTTATGTAGAGATATTCTGCAAAGCTAATAATCCTTACTACCCAGAGGATTCTACATCCAGAAATACAGTGCAGTTTAATTTGTACTCAATACTGTATGAAAACAAGCAGGGAGCTGAGTGTTAGCCTCTCTGGGTTTGTGTACCTAATATAGACACATTTCATTACTTTTATCCAACTTATTGGCTCTTTCTCAGTCCACTGATGGTCTCCATTACTCATGTTCATGAAACCTGTAGGAGCAATATATTAGCCAAATACTGTTTATGCTGCACTGAAAGGAGATTGCCCAATTAAGACAATACTCAAGTGCTTCCTAGCCAAAGCACAATTGTGGTTCTTCCTACCTCTTTTTTAATCCTCTCTCAATTCTTTAATGACCCAACCAGTTATATAAACATAGAAGACTGTTTGAGCAAACGCACTTTAGGGAGGTATAACAGATCTAGGAAGTATTGTTCCACAAAAATCATCACTGTTATTCATGCAGGCAGCAGTAACTCAGCAGTGATTTGAAATCTGAAAAACCACGTGGAATAGAAGGGCCATAAATGAAAATGGTTAAGCTTTCAGGATCAGGACAGAATACTAGAAATAATGTGGCATCACTTCTTTTGCAGAATGAAATGATTCTGTTGCAGAAGGCTCTGTTTGACAGAAGTCAGTATCATTTAGGATGACAAAATCCCATGGTTTTCTAGCTTCATATCATCAAGTTCCTCATGTATTACCAAAAATCTACCCTTTCTGGATAACGGACGTCTGCTATCTGCCTTTTAAATAATCTGTGAGGGCCCAGGCCTCCCAGGTGGCCTCATTCACACCAAGAAGCACTAGCCCAAACCCACAGGACCATTGCAGCTGCATTGCCCTGCTTTAGCAGCACAGAGCATGAGGCTGGGTTTGCCACCCAAGAGACACAAAGCAGTTGGGAAACATTCGTCAAACCTGAGCTACTAGTGGAACAAGTTGGAGAGCTGGAGCAAAGTGGTGGCCCCACTGGTGGCAGTAGGAGCACTGCCGGACACACCAGCAGAGATGCCACCTCTCCAGGCTTCACCCACTACCGGAAGAGCAAAGCCAATTTGAACATATAGCCCTTTGCACATTCTTTTTTTTTCCTTTCTTTCTTTTTTTTTTTTTTATCTCTCTTGAGCTACCAGCATTCCTGCCATTGCTATACCATGGCAAATGGGAAATAGACTTCTGCTTCCTAATGGTGGTATCCGAAAAAACCAAGGTTGTAGACTGAGTTGTCAATGGCAACTGCAATATCATTGGTTAGCCTCTAATTAATAGCATAGAGTGAGTACAATTATCAGCAAGTTTGTATTTCCACAAATAGCAGTTCTGGTTCCTTTCTGTGCACATATAATGCATCGCACACCTCCCTGGTCCAAATGCCCAGAACGGGGCTTACTTGTGTGGTTTGTAGCAGAGCATGTTCAAGACTCTTCCTAACGAAATGCATCAAAAATTTGCACACAAAATATATTTTTGGTTGTTTTTCCTCAAAGCTATAGATTTCAAATGGCTAATTCTGAGGCTTTTTGTCCCTGCCCAATCGTATTTCCCACCTGGCTAGATAGTCGTCCTAGGCTATCTGTACAACAGTGGAAGCTGGAGTACTATCTTTAAGTATAAGGCATGAGTCAATTAAAGCAAGGACCAACATCTGTTTATTTGGGGAAACAAAACCAGCTCACACTTTTTTTCTTTGCTTGTCTTCAGAGGAAAAAAAGTTTGGACTGCAACCACACTGGTAGGGGTGAGACCTTCCGAAGGACATGTGGTTGTAGCCAAAGCATTTTCTGGTCAGCCAGATGAGGAATGGAAAGGAGTTCCCAAACCTTCAAATTCCCTTCTGGGCATGCAACTGCAACATGTGATGCTCTCCTAA
The DNA here is from genome assembly GCF_036370855.1 of Dromaius novaehollandiae. NCBI lineage: Eukaryota > Metazoa > Chordata > Aves > Casuariiformes > Dromaiidae > Dromaius > Dromaius novaehollandiae. The sequence continues at coordinate 96,413,729 of NC_088098.1, read as the reverse complement.
ACATCTCAGACACCATCTCAAAACCAGGAAGGATTTTGACATTGCTACTCTGCCTGGAGGGCTGTTCCACTGCTATAATAGAAACCTTCTTCCCATTTCCAGCCTATATTTATTCATGGCTCTCTTACATCTGTTTCCTTTTGCACCAGCATTGTCCTCTACCTTAAATCTCTCTTTTTCTCTGTAGTGTTTACCTCCCTAATGTATTTATAGATAGCAATCATATCCCATTCTCAGCCTTCTCTCTGATCGTCGTAACAATAAGCATTTATACAGCTTTTTTTTTTTTTTTTTTATGTCTGAAGCTCTGTACAGGCATTATGAGTTTCTCTTCACCAAGAAGATAGGCAGATAAGTAGTATGAGAGGAGTTTTTTTTGATTTTTGGCTCTGTGTGTGTGTGTGTGATGTGATCATTCAGGCAGAAAGCTGAAGGTGTTACACTATAGAAAGGCATCACACTGCAGCCAGGAGAAGAGTCAGAATTCACAAGCACCAAATACCATCCCAGAAAACAGCCTGGACCAATGTCTGTTGCAGCTTGGTTTTGCTTTATATTATTTCTCTCCTTCTCAAAACAGATGTTTTATAATAGTCCATAATCTGATATATCAAGAAGTGATATTTTCATAGGGACAATGTCATTAAATTTTCTGGTAACACAGAAAAGAAAAACTAATATATGCTCTTTTTTGTGTGATATTTCAATGTTATGGCTGCACTATTGCTTGCCAATCCAAGGGTCACAGCTGTACATTCTTTGTTCTGAAAACGGTGGTGGATCTCACACTTACAGATTTTTAAATGAGATGATAATGGCCTAATATCTCCAAAACCAGAAGAATGTAACTCAAGAAACTGCAAGTATATACCTTACAAAGTAACGAAAAAAGGAGATATGTTTGACGCTTCCAAGAAAAATCTCACAAACAGCATAAAACCTACAGGAAAAGCTAGCAGGATCTTTGACCAGTTCTCAGATACATAACAGGGCATATGTAAATCTTTGGTGCTCAAAGTGCTGAAAAAAGAATGCAAGGAATCAGATCTTATACACACAAAAGACAAAAGCTGAGCTTTCCTTTTCAGAAGTTATCCAATTCATGTAAATACAACCCAGCAAGCTTTCATTCAACAAGAGTCCAAGCAAAATCAAAGTGCTAGACATCAATTGCTCAGTAAAAGGGAATTTCAAATATCTGGGTATCCTCATATCTGATTAAAAAAACAAAGATGAATTAAATCAATGAATAAGCATCTCTCTCCTAACAAAATCCCATTTCACACTCCAGATGATTTCCAATAGGCAAATTTCATTACCTCCCTGTGACTAGTGAGAAACTGCACAGAAACTTGGCTATTCAACCAAAAGCTGGCCATCATTATTGTAGGTATATTAATGCTTTCTCCTTCATTTTTTTTCCATGATGAAAGGTGGGGGGGGGAGGGGAAAGAAGAGCACTAAATTAAAAAAGATGTAATCTTCTTAATATAAATTATAACATAGTTTTAAAGGCAAAGAAAACCAGGTAGATTACTGTCTCCCTTGAGATTTAAGAGGTAGGCAATAACACAACATGCTTAGCAGCCACAGCTGCTCTCAGGTTGCAGCAATAGCTCCAGCTACCACTGCCGGTAGCAGTCTTCAAAACTGTAAAACAAGACCATGGCAGCAAGTAGTATTGCATCTCTTCCTGAGCCCCATTAGGGCAACGACCACCAGTGATTGCGGGTGCATCCCAAACTGACTGATTAAGGATAAATATGATAATTGCTTTCAAATCTATCTGGCATCTGGAGCAAACACACAGACAAAATGGGGGGCTCCCTGCCTGCTTTGTTCCCTGGACCCTGGAAGGCCCCCAGTGCACCCAGCTCAGGCCCTGCAACAAGACCTGAACCTGCTGACCAAGACTCCCTTACCCCCAAGCACAGAAGAAAGCAACCTAAATGCCAAGGCAATGACTGCACTTGCTGCATGTTGCCAGCCTCACTGAGGAATGCCAGGGAATGTGCTACAAGTCAGTGATTAGCCAAACACATATTGTAGCAGAAGACTCTCATTTGAACATGGCCAAGAAAATCCCAGGTAAAGGTCAAAAATAAATGCTGTTGACAGCAGAAGGACCAGGACCTAGCAGATTGACAGCAGACAAACCTCTTCACTCATATTTGCTAAACCAACAAAAGACAATGCAATTTAGACTGCTAAACAATGAGGGTGTTATCACACATGAAATAGTAGAAAATTACTATATGATTCAGATCAGTTTAAACTGAAGGTGGGACAATACTGGCTCATGATTAGTCTGTCATTTTGAACAGGTCAGCTTTGAGACCTGCTTATTAAAGTCAGTTGAAATGAAGAACTCAAGGACCTACATGAGAAGGCTTGAAAAAAATCTCCAAGCCAAATGGACAAAATCCGATCTGGTATCTGCATTTTAAATAAGGAGAAAGGAAAGACTCCAGAAACCCCACTGGACAGACATCCACATTAAAAAGCGTAGGGAAAATGTCTACAAGGAAGAGAGGAAAGATTGGCCAGCAAAGAAAACCGCCTCTTAACTTTATACTAAGCCAATAGTAATCAATAGTTTGCTATCAAAATGGAAGAATGTATTGAGTGCAGTTCTGCATCTCTGTCCTCAGTCCAAGACCATTCAATATTTTCGTAATGATGTGGATGATGGAATACAGCATATGCTTATTAAGTTTATAGACAACCACTAAAGCTGTGAGGACAATGGAGAACATGACTGAAATTTGGCAAATTGGATAAAAAGCTTGCAAAACAAGGATTTGATTTGACTGGGAGGACAAGTACGAGGCACTACACTTAAGCAGGAATAATCAGCTTGCACAGATACAAGATGGGGAACAACTGGTTAAGTAGCAATTCAGCATAAAAGGATTTGAAGGACATAGGGGATTATAAGCTAAATGCACTTCAACAGCATCAACATCATGGGGCTAAAACAAAAGATGCAAACACACACTGTACCATGATGTATAAGCAGAAGGATAGTCTGCAAAATATGTGGAGTTGTACTTTCTCTCTCAGTGCTATGTAAAGTCTTTGCTTTAGTATTGCATCTACTTTGGATACTTTAGCGGAGAAGTGGAATAGAATCCAAGGAGAAACGACTGGCATGGTCAGAGGTCTAAAATACATGACCTACTAGGAAAGATTGAATGAACCAAGAAAGAAAGATGGAGAGAAGACATGATGACAGTTATTGGAGGATATATAGAGGATAAATCAAGACCTGTCATAACTTAAGCGGAAGGAGTTCAAAGAAACAGTAAATGCACAGTAAACCTTTTTTCTTTTTTTTTTTTTCTTTTCTTTTTTTTTTTTTTAAGCTTGATGCATTAGTAGTAAAGAAAAGAGCAAGGTCATTACACAGTGAAGACAGGATCAATATTAAACATAATCTTGGTAGGGCCCAGAAACTAAATACTCTAGCATATTTTCAGTAAAGATGATGGTACAGAATACTCAGATGATGCAGAACAAAGGCACAAAACACAGGGTACCTACAGGTAGTTTCAGACAGAAATGGAGGGGGGTTGGAATAAAAACTCAAAAGACCTTAACTCACACAATTGATGGGCCCAAATCACACCTATCTCAAAACTCTAGAGGAACTGTCATATGAAATATACTGTGATAATAAATATACTACATGCGCTTAAGAAAGAGTGAAAAATAATAATAATGATAAATTCCAGTGACATATCTGAATCCATTTTGAAAAAAGCAAGAATCAAAGATACAGAAGCAAGGAGAAATAGTAAGAAAGAATGCAAAATAGATTAATCTGGAAGAGGTTGGCCTAATCTAACAGCTTATTTTCTTTACAGTATATTTGGGCTTTAGAAGAACGTCTGTTTTAGCACTGCATGGGAAATGACCTAGACAATAAGAATTAGTACTGGCTAGTTAGCAATGGGACTGAAAGGAAGCAAATATGGGTGTTTCTCAAAGACTGAGTTTGTAGCCAGTAGTATTTCTGCTATAGGCTCAGCACAAAAAGTATGAAGGTAGTTAAGCAATATGTTGATAAGAAAGTTTGTGAGCATTGCCATGCAGGAAAGCACTGATGATTACAAAGACTTAGGTAGGAGAAAAGGGATGAAATACTGCAGTAGAAGGCAGTAATAGCTAGTGATGGATGGGAAATATAGGCAGAAGATGGGAGTTCATCATTTTGAAGAGGAGGAGGAGGTGAGTGTGCTATTTGGTCACAAGTGAAAATGAGCAAATGTAATTCCAGCAGACAGTGGGAATCGCTAATAACATGCCATGAGGCACTGCTGAAATTTCCCTTGGAACCCCATGAGCAACACCGATGATCCACATTTCCAAAAATGATGAATTTAAGCTATTTAAGCTGAAGCAGGTGCACAAAATGGCTTCTAGGATGATCAGGCAAACAGAGAGTTTCCTTAAAAGAAGAGAAACTGTTCAACAAATGAAGGTTGAGAGGGAATATAATTGTTCTCTATAAACATATCAAAGAGGTAAACACCAGAGAAGGAGAAGAGCTATTGAAGCTAAAGGCCAGCATTGGCACAAGAACAAACAGGTAGAGGCTGGACGTAAATAAGGTTAGACTAGGACTGAGATTTCTAACCATCAGAGGAATGAAATTCTGGAGAAGCACTAAGGAACAGGAAATCTAACTATTTCGCAGTGTGGTTCTATAGGTTTGTGGAGATAATTTGTAAGGTGGCTGCCTGCGACTGCAAGGGGACTTAATTCAGCAAGACACAGAAATCTTTTCAGTCCCATATCTCATAAAAAATACAGAGGTCTCTAGAATAGGTTGAACATGCATATATATATCAGCTGTGCTTATCACAAAAGGATCCCTTCTAACATGCACAGTGCAGGGCACAAATAACCATCCCGAGGGGGCCTTCAGGAATCTGCTGTGATAATAAGACATATATGTGTGTGTGTGTGTGTGTGTGTGTGTGTGTGTGTATACTAATATATATATATATATGAGAAAAGTGTAACAAGGCACTTCAATAATTGTCAAGATCCTTACACTATAACCTTTCCAAAAAACTAGGAACACATGCATCACTACTCTGTACATAAAGTCTGATGCAGCAGTAAGTTATCAAGAAAATGGTTATGAAAATGTATCCAAAAAAACCCCCAAAAACTGAGAAGACAAGATTTCACTAATCTCCTCAGGGTATATCCTGGCATTCCTATTCCGTGATTACTACTGAAGTAAAATCTGCAGTATGATCTGTTGCAATACAATGTCTTAAAACATGTAATTCTTCCACTGGAAGCTGCTACATACACAAATGCACTTTGCAACAAGTAGAACTGGTCTCATTTAAAAACCAAACCAATTAGGACATAGTTCTATAGAACTTTATTTTTGTCTCTTAAGGTGTGTTTTGGACCCATCTTTATTTCCAACACTACTTCATTAAAAAGCACTGCTTTTATTGAAATAAAATATTATCAAATTTTCTGGCTAACTATGAAACATTATAATATTTTTTCTACTGAAAAAGTGTCTTTTTATAATTTTTTTTATTTGAATAATAGTTTGGATAACACTTAATGAAATATTCCATTACAATTTCATTAAAAGGATTGCAATAGAATTCACTGAAAGCGATAAATTTTGTAAAAGCTGACAGTTTATAAGTTGTCAGATGATGTTTTTGACAAAAATTATATTTTAGTTAGAATACAACAATACCTGACACACGTTTTCTACTCAATAGTGCTATCTCACAACACTTTGCCAAGGAGGATAATTATAAGCCCTTTACTACATTACAAACGGGGATGTGGGGAAAGAGAGGATACATGATTTGCCCAAAGAGAAAACAATGCATTAACAAAGGACCTCCGGCTTCTAGACTCCAAGTCCCACCTCTTTTTAGCAAACAGAGAACAATTTATTCCCAGAAGTACATAGGCAAATATATGGAAAAGAGTAAAATAATTTTCTAGCTGTGCAAAAAAGTACTTTACATGATATATTAGGCAAAATTATATAGCTTACGAAAGTTTTTTTTTCATTGAAGGACAAACTCCATTTTCCAAGAAGTAACACAGGCATTGTTAAAAGTGTGAGGAATGCTGTGAAAAGAAGTTTGACTTGGAGTTTAGAGCTCACACAAACTCAAAATTTATGATGAAATCATCTCTTCCCAGTAGATTTGTACAATGTTTTAGGAATTACAAGAGTCCTAGTCAAATTGTCCACTGAAAGGTAACATTTACTACTGGACAGAAGGATGGTACAAGGTCAAGGAATCATTTAAGTTCTTAAAATATGACTTGAGAGAGACTTAAGTGGTGAGAAAGCTTAGTTTTGGCTGCTTGCCTAGGGGTGCCCGTTACTGTAAAGGTTTGCACAAAGTGCTTCATATGATGCTGGGTGGGCCCTCTACATTGGGGTGAGTTGAACGTGAAATTCAGACACGTTTTCTTGGTTTCAGATAGCAGTCAGCATAAAGCACACAGTATACCGTTCTTCACTTAAATAAGCTGAGATTTCTTTGAAACTTCCTTGCTTAAAAGTCCTAGAGTATCAGAAAGCCTGGTCTGAATTTGTGGTTTATAATTAAACTTAAATCCACAGCTGATGAAAGTCCTAATATTTATTTAGCATGGTTTCTTTATTGCCACCCACACAGCAAAAAATATAAATCTCAACAGGCTAGTGGTAGGATTCTGGATTTAAGCAAGCTTTAGATGCTACAGCACTTGTCAACAACATGTTGTTTCCTTCAAATACTGTCATAAAAAAGGAAGGCAAATTAAGCCATCAAACAGCCATTCTCCAATGTGTTACAGCCACTGCACAAGGAAGGAAAACCTTAAAATTTAAGGGGTTGAAGCAGGAGACTGGAGATCTGAGCATGTCTGCAATAGAAGGGGTCAGATGGAGTCAACTACTTATGCTCCCACTGCTGATGCACTGAAGGAAGCTACCTTCAGTGCATAAACCAGCTGTGTTAGTGCCATGACAGCCCTGAGTTTAAAAGCCCTGGAAGGGCCAGCACAGCTTTCTGAGACTAGGTCATGTTTTCCACCAATCAGGATACCATTAAAAGCAAGGAGGAACGTTAAGTTAATGAGGTGCTTTACGACCCCAAGGTTTTCACCACAAGCAAACAAACCAATAGCAGTATGGACACTTCTACTCACAGATGTCCATACTTAACAGACAGATAAACATTGTACAGATAGCTTGCGAATAAGACTAGAAATTAGGACACTAAAACACTAATCCTGTTCTCACTGCAAAAGACGAAGATCTCTGAGGTCACCTTTGAAACCACAAATGCTTTGGAGGAGGAAAGGAGACCAATCTCACATTAACAGAGCTAGGAGGCAACCACAGGAATAATCAGATAGAAGGTGTAAAAGAAAAGAAGGTGCATTTTTTCACTCAACACAATTAAATTGCAGACCTTTTGGCCACGCTACAGTTACATGGCCAAAGATTTGAATATGTTTAAATAAGGATTGTGCAAATTCATGGAGAATCGGTTCTTCAGTTGCCATGGTGAAACATCCAGCTTGAAGTTTTAATAATCTGTGAAGCTATGAGGATATACCAGGATTTTCACTTGATAATTCACCCTGAATTTACATAGTTCATAATAAATTTTCTGTAACCATGTAAGCACCACTGGCTGGTTACTGAGCCTTTGGTCACATGTGGTATAGCCCTTTGCCTCTGATTTGCCAGGAGGCTTCAGGCACGTCATTTTATCTCTAAGGTTCTTCTTCATCTTCTGTCCTTTCCTTGTCTTGTCTACCCAGCCAGCAAGTTTTTTAAATCAAATACAGTCTCCCACCATTGATTGTCAATGCCTAGCAGACTAGACTGCCATTCTCATCTGAGATTTATGAATACCACTAATACAATTTGAAGATAACGGTTATGAATTCTCTGTTATTACCCCATTTTGCTAGCATAGGGAATGGGCAATCAGTACAGGGCAACTTGTCTAAAAAATATTTTGTAATTGCTTATGGTGCATTAAACTTTCCCTTGGGTCTCACTGTTGAAAATTACAACTAATCCTTTTGAGCCTGTTACTACCTACACATGTTCAAAACCAGCATTATTGAGCAGCTCCACAGTTCTGATCTTCACTTGGATCCTGATTCCCCATATAATCTTGAACAGATCAGGCAATCTCTACAATTCTAAGCCTCCAAAAATGCTGTCCAATGGTAGCAAAGACTGTTTGTTTAATATACACAGAATACAACCATAAACAGCAAGTTTCCTAAGAAAGAAATGCAGAACGTGTCAAGTTCTAGTGAGAAAGGCCAACACTGGTGGGCTTTCTGTGGTTATTCTCACCCATTGAAGGTCTCCTGAATTTCCTATTATACAATTTTTTGGTGCCAGAGCTTACTGTGTGATCTTACATTCTGCACATGCATCCAGGGATAGGCATAAGAGAGAAAGTTAAGCAAAGCATTGCAACCTCACTCAGAATTTCCTTGCTTTGGTGAGTTTCAATCACAGAATTAGTGTTGTTTGTGGTAGCTTTTGTGTATTTAATAATCTGAGGGCTCCAGTCACTAAAAGTAGGTCAAATACGCGCAAAAACTTTCAAACCCAGAACTCAACAGACCAAATAATCCAACTCCAGTTCAAAACGTTAATACCGCTCCATAATTCACTTTGCTGTCCTGTAAAACCTTGCCACTGCTGTAGCCGTAAAAAGAGGTATATATGAAGTGCAGCATAATGGACTCTGAGAAATTAAGCCATTTAACAAAAAGAAACCCACACAAGTACTTCTATATTACACATTTATGATTAGTTTGCTAATTAAAACAGATAATAAATATGTTCATATGAAAGGCATCCCATATGATTTTCTGTCTCAACTCAGTGACTTCTATTTCTTGAGTGCTCTAAAGCCAAATCATATTTATCACAACTAATTATCCAGATAATTCCTTGAAATGGTCTTTTCATTTAATTATCCTCTAACTAGGGGTCTTCTGTAACTAACAGAAGAGGCAGCTTGAGAAAATGACAATAACTTGTAATCCACAGTCAGCAAGGCTGTTCAACCATAAGGTTTTGATAAAGAAACCTTTTATTTTACACCTGTGTACATCAAATAGAGGTCTACACTGTGAGCTTTTCAAAACTGTCATTTCCAGTAGTGTTTGGATGTTTGTTTCAATGCTTCTTAATCACCAGTTTTACCTGCAGTTATTTTTTCTTATTTGATGCTGCATTCTCTGCCTCTACTATCCCACAAGTTTTCCATATGGGGTCAGATAAATTTATAGGCCTTGTGTTCTGCATAGGGTCCAGGATGTTACACAAATAATATTTTCCTGTGATTAATGGGTTTGTGCACCACATTAAAAACATCTTGCATGGATCCTGCTTGTGTCACATCAGTCAGTCCCTTTACAGAAGTTAATCTTGCCCACCATATCATACTGTCTCAGGGTGACTGTTTTCTTTTTTCATCTGCTCTTCCCTGCTACACTTCTTGCTTGCCTTTCTCTCACACTGCTATTTAGAGTGACGAACGCCTGAAAGGCACCTTCTCCAAGGGCTGCATTCGATGGGGTGAGATGGTAAAGTCTGGCCATGCTGGGAGATCTGTGCCGCAAGCAGTCGATCGTGGTGCTCTCTCTTTGCTGCCAAGAGACATAAGCATCCTGGTGCTGCCTGTGCAAAGCACAGTGAGGAGCCACATCTCAGGACAAGGCTCTGGACAGAGGTGTGTAGCTATGCACATTAACCAGCTAATTAAGCCCTTACACAGGAGGGGAACAGAGACAGTGGGACTGCGATCACAGCGGAGATATAAGGTCACCTGGTGCAAGGATAGGTGCCCAGAAACACCCAAAGTATTGTTAGAGCAGGACCAGCTAAGCCTCCACTAAAATGCTAGAGACTGATCACACTGCACATAAAATCTGGCACAAATGAGTCCCAGGTCCCACAGTGCCAAAGTAACCAAGTCATACATAACTAGCCTGGAAACATCTCTAGACATCAATTCTGTCACTTTGCACCCATCCTCGTACTCCAGAACAGCTAGTTTGCCCCACGTTTCTGTATGTTCCCTAAAGCCAAGATGCTCATACAGAATCAGAATCAGTTTTCAGTCTGAATTACAACACAAGCGTAAATCCATTGCAGCCACAGGAGATATTCCAGATTTATGCAAGCACAAATGAGAGGAAAAGTTTTACCTTTATTACTGAAATCTTATTTATCAAGTGATTTTATCAGCCTGAAACTGCCTAATTGGAAAGTGAAGCCCATATGTTCATTTGAAAGTCCACTGGGATGCTACTGACTCAAATAATTTAGATCCCCCCAACAAAAAGATATTACTACTCATCCAGGGCCTCATGATGATTTTGCCCTTCACTTGCAAGATACCAAGACCAACTGGTGTGTAAATTAACTCTGTCAATGCTGTTCCAGTATCATGCATGCTGTGCTACCATCTTCCATTTAAAATCAATGGTGCAAAAGGCTGCCATTGGGAGCAGAGCTAGGGTACCCCAGGGGGTCAGCCATGAAAATCCAGCACTAGTCGATTAAAGCCTGTTACTTCACTGCTTAGGTTTATAGCAAGAGTGCTGTTGATACAGAAACAAAAGGAGCCATGTTGCTTTGTGCTCCATAATAAAGCACAGCAAAGGCAGGGGGTGAGGGTTGATATCCTGATGGAAATAGGACCAAGCTGTACAGAACAGAAAAGTTACTGTCAAGCTTGTAAGAACACAGATAACATTAGAGAGGATTTTTTTGTCCACTTTGCAGTAAAGAATGGGAACTTTGATTGCTCTCTGCTTTTTACAGGTTCCCTTAACTTTCCTCAAGGTGCTCAGGAACAGAGGTATTTACGAAGCAGGTGAGCATAACACTTAAGTCAGAGAGAGCACAGTGACCTGGTAGAATTAATATTCTTTCTGCTGGTCCAGTTTTCTGATGCATATTTTCAGTTACAGAGTGGTATTGTGTCAAGTACAATAGCACCTTGCTGTTAGATTGTGCTCCTGCTCAACACAACTCCTTTGTGGCCCACACGTCCTTGCCATATTCCCTCGCTACATCCTGCAGTGACTCCTGCTAGTTGCTGGAAAGAGGATTAAAACCCGTGGTGAGATGAGAGACATCCTTCAGAGAAAGATGAGCACTAAGTCCAGCTTCATCCTCCAGCAAATTTCTTTGTCAGGACAAAAAAAAGAAAAAAGAAAAAATGAGGCCAACCATCAGATTGACAGAATATCTTGCTCAATGATACACCAGGCTGCTCCTAGCTCCAAAAGGGGAAGGCATCACCTGTACCCAAGGACAGTCTGGTCACCATGCTCTCCTGGGTGGCATCAAGGACATCTCAGGAGTTGTAACAACTTTGAGCGCCGAGTTGCCACCATTTCCTCCTTTGCAATGGCCACAAAGGAGAGAGAAGCAGGTTGCTAGTAAAACAGTCCATGCCAAGCGACAGCTCTCAGCAGCCAGGCACCAAGGGCCACTTCGCTGTGAAATACCATCATCTTACCCCTGCCCTGGTGACAGACATGTTAAAGTGCAGCTGAGATGTCTGAAACGTCAGTCACACCAGAGCCCTGCTTGGGGAAAGAGAAGAGGCAGAGGGATGGCCTGAGTCCACTTGGATATGGATATGGAGCAACTGGCAAAAAGAAGTAGAGGAGGAGGGAAAAGACAAAGTCCCAACCCCTGTGCCAAGCCTTCGGCTCACAGTGATGAGGCACGGCAGTGTCAGGGCTAAGCAAGCCAGTGGCCCGGCATGGCTGAGCCAAGAGGGGCAGCTTTCAGCCTAACCCGCACTGGGGCTGTGCTGGTTAGTGATGCCATCTTCTGATTTAGGGCATGGTGGCAATGGGGACCCTTCCAATACCATCACCTGCAACCTATGGCCTAGCCATTGTAGTGAACACCCACAATGATTAATTTCCAATAAAGTTATAGCTCTGAGCTCAAGTTAAACAAGGAACAGCTCTTGCTCATTGAATAATTCAACAGCAAACCATTTTGCACTTAACCCAAAGACAAACTAAGAGATGTGAATTTTTCACCTTTTGATCAAGAATTCCACAAATGTTCTGTCTATTCCACTGTATTATATATTTTCCACACCCTTGGCTATCTGTAGAAAAACATGGGCTACAACAATATGCTGGGGGACAGCACCCTGCTAAATTTCATAGACAGGTCTGAGAATCGAATTCTTGACCTGCAGTGGGTCACTATATCTCTGCTCTGAGGCACCTAGAAACAAGAAAATTCATCTCTAGTAGCAGCACAGTAAGAGTGGTTGTTGCTCTTTTATACTTTAAACACGCTTGTTCTTAAAATTGACCACATATTAATCTCTAACTGAGCTGATCAGCTAATCTTAAGTATTCCTGTTCAAGGCTTTATTACTGTTTTAAAATAATTCAGTAAGTCACCCCTTTGTCACTCCATAAAAGTTAATAACAAATATAGCCATAACAAGTGCCTATATATTTCTGTGGTAACCAGTATTACTCATTCCTAGCTGGGAATGATTTTCCCCCCACAGAAAAGCAAACACAAACTAACTGCAAGGGTCTTCTAGCTGAAGCAAGACCATTTTCATTGGATAGAAACAGCTAATGTTCCAGCAGGGTCCCGCAAGAGGAACAAAGGGAAATTACAGACATGAAAACTTGTACCAAGGCAACATTTTTACTACAGTTTCAGCTGACTGTGCTCTCTCTATCACCATGATAGAAAGTCTCTTATCGTCTCTTGCAGGCATCGGGGGACAAATGAGGCACTTCCCCAATGGGAAAAGCAGGCTCTCACCATGGTTGTGACCATCCTGCTGGAACATATAGGGGAGGGGGAGGGAGTTTGATAGAAAGAGCAGAACAAGAGAAGACGAAATTAAACAACGAAAGAACCAGCTGTGATTTCTGCACTGAACCTAGTGCGCAATATAGGAAGGTTGTATTTTCCTGTGGCACCCTAGCTGCAGGGAACAGTGAAAATGTCTCTGCTCCTGAGCTGACTAGAGGAGACCTCCACTGGTATCCTTGCTTGCCCACATCACCTCATTTCCTCTATAAAGCAGTGAGATGGGTGGCCAGAGGAGAGCTGTTTATGCTTAGTGGAGTTTGGCACACTCAGGGGTGGTTATTCATGCAGTCACTGTCAGGAGCCGTGCTGCAGCAGGGCTCACGCGCAGCAACACTTATGGACCGCTCGGAGGCTCAGGCAGGTGCAGCGCACACCAGCCTCCCGGGAGAGAGGAGCTGCAGAGAGCATATGCCATCCATCCTCCAAAAACTTCATTAGCTCTGTATCCATCTCAGGAGGCAGACTCTGCTCTGCAAAGCTCTCAGCCGTTTGCATGCCAGCCCTCCATCGCACTGGCGACAGTCATCGGACTTGAGAGCCTCGCAGGTCCAGATGCGGGTCTTCCTGGCAGAGCTCAGTTCAGGGATTTCTTTTGCAAAACTTTCAGCTGTTGAACAAGCTCATAGGTGCCAAAGGGCTACTGAGGAGCATACCCTCCATTTTTCCCTGGCTGAGAGGGGAGCGTGTGCCTTTCAGCAAAGCTGGGTGATTCACCCACTGCGGCCGTGCATACATCTCTCCATAATCTGCACACATTCTGCAAAACCAAACCAAAGAAATGTCACATGTGTAAGGAATAATATTTTGCCCATTTTAATTTTTCTTTTAATAAGGAATATTACTTTATCACGATGAATCAATTTGCTAATACATTTTTCCTTGGGGCCTGCACGTTCCTTTGATTGAATTAGTTTTTTAAATTGATTATATTTTGAACCTCCTGTGCCACCTCCCCACAAAGTGTGCAAGGCCCTGATTTATTATTATACCATTTGGTACGTCTCTGACTTGTGCATTTGTAGAATGGACACACCATGGATTTAACTTAGATTTTTGATTAGTTCACTGGCAATGAAGCTATGGATGTCATATGCACTGGATAATTTTGGTCAGTGCAGCACTTGCTATTCCTGTAAAACTAACCATTGTAGCAATTGCCTACATCGGTGTAAACACATTTGAGGGACTTTCTCTATTAGAGTGTGGAGACAAAAGACATATTCTCCTTTTCCAGTGAAAAGGAGAGAGCATGACTGATAAATACATAAACAAACCCCTACAAGTAGAAGAAGGCTCAGAGGAGGTGGGCAAGGGCCATGCATCCAGGAGAGAGCCCAGGGACGAAGGCAGGCATCAATTGGTTTTGGAAACATTTGTGCAGAGTTAACTCTGATTAAAGGGTGCAAATGCCTGCCTGAGTCAGTGTGGGCAGGAGGGAAAGGTGGGTAAATGTGGCTTAGCTCACCACAGAGTATAAAAAATGAATAACCAACAAGTGAGCAACAGCCTTGAGCTGGTTTCCTACTCCTTCCTGGTGACTGGAGATGCCCAATGTTGTGATGGTGAGCATGTTATAGAGACCGGTAATGAGAATCACATTTGTATTGTGATTCAGCTGTATATTTGCAATTGCCATACTTTGCTAAGTGTCACTTGTATTGCAATTTAAGTACATTGCTCTATCACTCTGCTAAATCAAAATCCTGTGTAATGTCAAACATCTTCACATAAGTAAATTTGGTATTAAACATTAAGCCTTCCATGTGTGGGGGGAAAAAAAGCTGGTCAGAGAGTATTGGACTTTGTCAGAGAGGCAGGATAAAATGCATGGAGCTCTGCATGCTGGAAAGGAAGAACTGCTTTTAATTCCTTCCCCAGATAAAGGGGTTTATTTGTTACTTCCTTTGTGTTTGTGTGTGGCAACAGGTCAGTCATTTACTCTCCCTTTAATTTGATTTCTGACTATGTAAAATGATAAATCCAATGATAAATGGTAAATCTAAAAAACCTCTTCCCTGCTTACCTCACAGGACTGAGGGGAAGATGACCCCAGAAATGTGTCTGTGGTGTTCAGAACAGCACTTACAGGACGGAGCTGTGAACAAATGAGCTCAAGTAATGAGAAGAAAAGAGCAGTTTTAATGCAGTCTGGTTCAGACGCATGCCAGCTGACCTAGCAAAGTATACTTTTTGGCATGGTAAGAAGACCCAGGGAAGTCCTTAGCTTTTGTAGAAATGAAGAGAAAAATGAACAATAAACACCAAATTGCGTCACTCTGCAGTTATTTACTCTTACAAGCACAGCAAGGTACCTTGCACATACCATAAATACAATGACAGCAGAGCTAGAAAACACTGTTGCTCATTTACAGGGTGCACGTTTGTATAGACACTTATGTCAAGAGACAAGCTGGTCACTTGCCACAGGGGAACACATTTAGATCAAGGATGTCCTGACAAGATCCACAGTTACAACCTTATCTCGGTTTGCATCGTACACACACACGCGTGCACACACACAGACTTATTCCTAACCAGGGTCTGCCTGCAGGGGTGACCAGGAGCTAGTGCACAGGCTGATTCTCCTTCGCAAAGCAGCAAAACAAACAGCAGATTAAGCCTGATCTGCCAGGGATTCAGAACACCTGCAGATATCAAGAGGAAACAGAGGAGAATTTCTTTGAACTGTGGCCTTTTTTTCTTTTTAAACACCGTTTCGAAACAAACTACTTTTCCTGATCGTATTCAATGTGCTTCTTTTGAAAGTAAGAAACACAGTGAGGGGCCTACCACGGCTAATTTTACACCTCTAAACTTGAAGGTTTGCAGCATAGTGCTGCACATTGGATAAAATAACAAAATAACTCCTTCAAGTTCCAGTAGTAAATCTGGATACAAGTTCAAAAAAATGTACATTAATTATTTATTCTCCTGGCATTCTTATTGCATGCTCATTCATGATTCCTAAAGCAGAAAAATTTAGAATTGTGAGAATTGCTTATATTTTGTTCAGAATAATTTCATTCATTTTTATTTCAGAAACAGCACATACTTTCTTTCTTGGGTTGACTCAACCTAGCTCCCCCTGATTTCAGCGGATGTAAGAGCTTTGGGAAAATAATTTAGGCTTAAGAATTCAGAATCAGTCCCAGTTAAAGTAAATCCATACTGATTTCACAGAATCCTTACCATTTACCTGTGATCAATGCAGCCTTAAAGCCACTTTAAGCATCAGTCCCCTGTTGAAGTTCACCAGTTGTTCATCCTTTTGTAGTCCATCTGTGCCTTGTCAGTGGATTAATACATCAAATATTTGAGCTATAACTATTTTCGCTATGCGAGGGGTTCAAATCTGTTCACCTGTGGAGCTGCCTTTTGTTCTACTTCCCAAATCTTAGTGTTGTTCTAGTGTTTCTTCTTGGATGGGGTGACCCATGATCCAAAATTCAATATGGCCAAAGAGAACTTTTTGGTCTTTCATCTTAAACCTTTCTATCTTCCTACTGTCCAACCAACACATCTCTCCTGACCTCAGTGTTGTCTTCAACTTTTCCCCCCCTCATCTGTGCCATTGACCTCCCACGCATGCTATGCATAACCCCAGGCTATTTCTTTCTCAATGATATCTTGATAAGTTGACCTCTCACTCTCTTCACTCAATTTGCTAAATTATGACTGCACAGTCTGACCATCTCTCATTTTGCTTATTCCTAACCCCTCTCCTCAAGTTCACCCCGTTATACCTAACCAAAACACAGCTGCCAGGTCCACCCTGCTGGGACCCCTGCATCTCAGGCCCTAGTACAGTTACAGCTACTACAGCCACCAGTGGACACATGCTGAAACATTGAAAATTATGATTTTTTTTCAAGAGTCACTGTTACTCAGGTGACAGTGAAACAGTTCCTGTATCTGTGCCATACACTCACTCTTGAGTATGATGAAACTAGGTTAATTCAGCTTCACTGGCAGCTAGAAACATCAGCAGAGGCAAGCTTCTTTTGCCCATCATTTTTTCTGCTGCCTATGCTTACCTCTCTGCAAAATCCTGTCAAGAAATTCCATCTTGGGACCGCTTCCACCTTCTTCCCACATTCCCATCGTCTGCATGCTCTTGAAATAGCTTTTTATTTTAAATTATACCTATCTCTTTTCTCTTAAAAATCAGACCTCAAAGCCCATTTCAAAAGCATCACTTACTGAAAATGAATACATTTGGAGGAAAAAAAAAAAAAAGCTCAAATAAATGTTCTCTCCCTCAAAAACACACCAGCAGATGAAATGATTTTAATCTGTCTCCATAATGTCCAAAAGCAAACTGCAATTGTCTGCTAGTTTTTGATTTTTCACCTTTATTTAAGAAATATGCTTGAATTTCCTGATCTGTAGAATAATCACAAATATCTGAATTCCAAACAGTGTCTTTTAGTCAAGAATGATCAAATAAGCCTGCGGTTGATGGTGTTCCCTGATTAGCCCATGTGCACACAGTTACAATATTAATACTTTTATTTGGGATTTATCACTTACGTTTTTTGATGAATATCTAGCTGTAAACTTTGGCTATTTGCTTCCCATTAGCATGTGATCTGTAAAATATAGCTTAACCATAAACAAGAATTGTCCCAGGAACTGTAAGAAGTGATTCTTCCAGTAAGAAGTGAACAGTTTTGTTTGGGGCTTCTTTTAGTGAGTTTGGCCATTCCCTTTCGTAACTTCTGATCGAAATGATGAAGCAAAATTTCAGCATCTTCTGACATATTTCCCCATCTGTCCTCAAGTTAAGGTAGTTAGTTTCAAATGCTTCTGCTGTTCCTTCTATTTCTTGTTAGACTTTCATTCTGCCAATAGTTTATCCTCACATCCTCAATTTTTCTCCCAGTTTCTTGCAATCTCAAACAGAAATGGTCTGATGTACTGTCCATTACAGTCATTTAAATATGAACTGTGTGTAATGCCTGCCTGTACTTTGCTGTTAAATCCAGTGAATCCTGGACCTCCTGCTGCTGTGAAAGCTGACAAGTTATCTTCCACCATCTGGAAGACATGAAATGCACTAAAAATAATAATAATCTTTAATGGATCCAGATTCATTTTGACTACTTTTCTTCCAGCCCCAATTGTCTTTGAGCTCACCTCCTTCAGAAAACCTTTAACACATCCTAGGCAGGTGATTGCCTTCTCATCCCTGGAGCTGCTGCCCCCTCTCAAGGCCCATCCGCAGCTGGTCTGCCTGCCCCACGCACCCAAAGCCACCGCTAAGGGCTGGAGCCCACCGTGAGGACCCCACCGACAACAACCGTTCACAGCCATCCTGCTAGTCCTCATTTCAATTGCAAGATCAAATACACAAAACTGCCTCTGTTGAAAGAAAAGAGAGACTGCTCTCCTTTTATGCTTTCAAAGTCATTCCAAGGCCCTGTTAGGAGATGTTTTTCTGTTGATACTCAACAGTATGAGGGAAGGGTCCTGTCTGAGGGCACTGGAAATTTGAGGGGGTCCTATAGCTGAGGAGGCCTGCACGGAAATTTTTCATTTCATTACCTTTCATATTCAGAGATGTCAACTCACATATTTTTATCACGGCTCTCATTTGTTTTCTTTAAGCCTTGCATGATTAGAAGAGAATAGCTCATTTCTGACAAAAAAAAAGACAACTCTGGACTGGACTGTTAAGAAGAAAAGCTGTAAAACTGTTACCCAAGTGAACTGTGAGCACCCAAAAAAACAGAAGGCAATAGAGTGAGCTGGCTCTGTGAGTGGCAGAATTAACAAAGCCTGGTTTCCTACAGATCCATTCCCATACCAGCTTCAGTTCAAGTTTTTCCCACATTTATGAAATCTGTAATCTTTCTTCCTGCTTCTTCTCCTTGTCCCTGTGCTCCCTGGAGTCTAATTAGGGCTGAGCTCAAACTGAGCCTTTCCACCCAGGGACCCTTTCCTTCACCATCCACTTATTGCCTCACAAGCTGTAGGAAGTTAAACACCCCAGCACCTCTGCAAACTTGCTCCATACATTATTAGGGAGGAATGGACAAACAGCCACACGCATTCATACTCACCCAGAGCCAGATCACAGCATCTCGCCTTCTTTGAAAACTAAGCTAAGAAAGGGAGCTCTCTGTTTTTAAGCATTGTGCTTGTGCCTAGCTCATGGTTCCAAAGTGGATGAGGCTGGCATTCAAATGCGGCATTTTCAAAAAACAGCAAGAAAAACCTCAAAAGCTCTCCTGTTGTCTCTGAGTAAGAAAGGAGGATATCGAGTGAAAGGGGATGCATGCCTGTTCGGCTGGGTAAGTGAAACAATTAACTTCTAGTCTTCGGCTAGCTTTTTAATTGCTCATTAGACAGCTCATCTGTGTATACTTGCAATGGAAAAAATCCATCCAAAGTATGTCACAAGCAGATGTGCATGCCGCGCAGCAGTAACTCCTCGCGGAGCTCAGAGAAATGATCTCAGAAGTGGAGTGGGGGAGGAGGGAGGGGTATTGATCAACCAGGGAGGCCAATATGCTGAAATAGATCCTTTTATGTTTTCCATAGCTAGAGATGAGCTGTTTAGATTGCAGAGGCCCAACAAGAATAAATAGTGCAAGCAACTCTTCCGCATGCACTGCAGCAATTCAGAAATGGCTACTACCTTTGCACTCTGAAAACTGTAAAAGGACAAGTGCGCTCCCAAGCCGAGGCACCCAAATTTCATAGCTGCACGCATGACCACCCGGCCCACCATCCTCCTGAAGCTATGCGTCTCCTCCAGAGCACTCCTGAAGAGATAATGTCATGCCATAATACATTCATGATAAGCAGCTGTTAGGTGAGCTTGTCTCTGTCACTCTCCTGCTGGCTTCTTGCCCTAAGCAGGAACATGTACGTGCTACTTTTTGCCTGCCTTCCACTCTGGCAGCTATTTTATAAATTCTTCACTGTGCATTAGCCTATTGGTTTATTTATTAGAAGTCAAGAATGCATTTACAACATCCCTCTCTATGAAGCATTCTTTTGAGAGAGCTCCCATACTAATTAAGTTAAATGCAATAATGACACCACATTGATGGAACTGAGGCTAATGATAATGATGCCATACATTTAGTTGCAAGCACCTACTCCGTTAAATGAATGGGTTTATTGTTTGAACAGCACTATGTCCCACAGTCTGGGAGAGCGTGCAAGGGGGAAAAAAAATAGGTTATGGCGCAGTTGCTTTACAGGACAATAAATAGGTTTGAAATGAACCACTCTGGCCTAGATGAACATGTGTCCAATCAATTACACTGTCCTCGTATACAGAGCTACTTGCTAGGGGAAACATGGTGATTTCCAAAAACTAGAATAATGAAAAATTGATGCCTTTTTAATGAAATGATTACAGGCTTGCTCTGTCCAGTGTATTTTGATTTGAACTACCATAGGTATTTGTAAAAAGGTATTTCTTCCGAGAAAGTTTGAAGATCAATAATACTGCCCAACTTTTCCTGGTCAGATGTCAGACCATTTTTTCAGAGTGGAAACGTGTGCCCAGGACAGAGTGCAAACCAATCTGAGTGAAATCACAATTCTTCATTGCTTTTACACCCCAAGACTTCCCTGTCCGTTGCCCCAAGCATGCTCCCACCAATACAGCAGTATTTTGCAGTCATATAGCAAGACTCACTTTTTGAAAAGCATCTCCACCTCTGGTTTAAAACAAGAAGAGGATTTTTTCCTTTCAGATTGCAGTTTATCTGCAGTAATGTTGATCTTAACTTACGAGGTGGTCATTCTTTTCGCTTGAAAATGTTAATGTCTCATGTATAATAACCTTTTTCTTCATTCTTGTTGGCATGACTGAAGAAATATTAAAACTACTCGTCTTCTCAAAAATAATTTTCTTTAGCATGGAAACACACTGCTATACCTAGATACACTATTATCCCTGAATAGCTTAGAACTGCTTTACTGCTGGGGATTCAAGAGATAACAGCCCTGGTATCTACACCGTGGGATAACTCCTTTCCTCCATCTCAGAAAACCCATCTCTGTGGGATGAAGAGCATGTAATTCCCCTCGAGCTATTGCTAAGTAGCTGCCTTGAGACCACCTTTCTCTAAAAATCACTCTCTGAGCAAATACTGTACTTCCTCACCTATTGTATGCTGGGTGCAGCCCAGTGCACATGAGGCACTGCTCTCCCCTGGCAGTGCGGGGGCAGGCGCATGGCACGGTGGCTGGGGGCAGGCGCCCTCGCCAGGAGCAGCCTCTGCTGCCGCAAGCCTTGCCTGCACCTGCGGCTGTGGCCCTCCGCTCTCGGCAACGTGGTCCTTGTCCTCCCCAGTCACTTTGGCTATATCAGCTGGCTGGATATAAACGATTTAAATGAGTGGCCTCCGCTGACCATGGGTGAGTAATGACCTCCTCTGTTGGCACAACTGCATCTAGAAGATGGATCAGCTGCACACAGCAGCATGCGCAGGGTCTGCCATATTTTCCTTTCTCCCCACTTTCTACCCCTCACATACAACTGGTTAAAAGCAAGTTTTTGAGGGTAGCCAGCTCTTCTGGTCACACGCAAGATTCGCAAGATTTGCTGAATGGTCTTGCAAGCAATTCACAGACCAACTCATGGCTGCCCACATATATATATACACATATATATATATGCAATTAATTTCTGGCTCTACGGTAAAATGTTCTTTATCATCCAGTTCTGAAAACTCTTGTGCACATCCTGAGCATGACATCCATGAACACTTCCATTAAAATCAACTATTCAAATGCATAAATTTAAAGCACATCTGTATGTGCTTGCAGGATTTTGGCCTGTTCTACTGCCATTTCATGTCTGCTGAGTCCCTATGACTTGGCATATTTAGGAAACATCTGCTGTAGTTAACAGAGTCCAGACTTCTATTTTTCCCCTCTTTCTTTTTTTATGTTCTCACTCAAAAACATGACAGCATCGCGTGTAAATGCAACCAATATGCTGTATATACACAAAACCTAATAGATTCTGTCTTAGGCTGATATATATGCAAAGTTGAACCAATACATCTTTAAACCCATAAGATCTGCAGATGTCATTTATAGCCTTGTAAATTACAAACTTTTACTGTCTTATTTTTACAGTTGATGATTGTAAAATATAAAATTGTGCATTATCATGGTGTAATAGCACAAGCCTTAGAAACACAGTGCTACAGAAGAGTGTATATTGAAAGCCAGAGTATTTGAGGGAGCCTTATAATGCCATTTTAAGCTCTACAGCTGACTGTATAATAAAACTATAAAGTCAGATAGGAACCAGTGTTTGCTAATAACAGGAAAGTAAAAACTGTATTAAATTCCTGGGGCTTAAGAAACCAGGAAGAAAAAGGGACGCATAGAGGACATTTGATTACGAATCAAGACTTTAGTCAAGCTGGGGCATCTGGTCACCCTATATTAAATTGAACACTACTGCTAATAATAAAGTATATAAAGATGACAGAAAGTAACTTAAAGGATGTGTTGCAGGCTGACAAGACTCTCTAACAGTCAAGGGCAGGAACAGCAATCCAAGCAGCCAGAAAAGGCTTCCAAAACACACAGTTTCACAGAGACCAAATGGGACCATACTGCCTTCTTGAGCAGCTCGAGCCCAGCACCTCTTCCCAGCACTTTCTTCTGTTCACAGCTTTCAAGCATGGGATGTCCAACACTGTGCATGTGGCACACACACAGTTGCCTGTTGGGCCATGGGCTCTGCAGCAACAAGTGGACTGTCTCATGCCTTGTGATTGACCACAACCCACTGGCATCTTGAGCACCCCTCTTGCCCCCAGCACCACAGATCACATGCACTGGCCAGGAATAATTTGAGCACCAGGGCTAATAATTTTAATAGTTACCTTCTTCATGGTGTTCCCCAGTCCTAAATACTTCACTCCAGCACTTTGAAGCTTTTGTTACTACCACTGCCTATTGGCAACAAGCTGCAGACAAGGGAGACAGCATTGCGAGGCCCACAGACAGTATAAACCAGCAAAGAACCCATGAAACAAACTCTCCTGGTTTCAGACAACTTTTAGCATATGAACCTGATGTCTCATTATGAAGATGTTTTGAACCCAGAGGTTGATGGCTACCGAACTTGACAAGGTCAAAGTCTCAAAGATACTGAAGTCCCCCAAGTTTTGTGAAAATAGGCAAGCAGTACCACAATTACTGTCCCCCCAGAGGGGAAGGCTGAAGTGTGATCTCAATCCTGCATTTCATGCCTGAAAATCCACTGAGAGGAGAATTGCTGCAGATGCCCCAACTCTGCAAGCAGCTTCAGCCAGTTTGTGCCTTACTGGGCACCAGAGACCCGACTGCGCAGCCAGAGCTTTTCTTCCAAAGGAGCATCTCTCCATCTGAACAACCCTCACATCACAGTGTTCTCCTCAGTAGACTCTCTCGTGTCCAAAAGGGGTGACCTCATACTGCTGCTTTAGGATAAAATTCAATTAAAATGCCTGCCAGCCATGAGAGGCACATCCATAGGGAGCTAGGCTTCGTTAGTTCTAAGGCTTACAGTCCTATTGCTCTGTATAGTGCCAAAACCAGAAGTGCTTCTAGCTTTTGCAATTTCTCCTCAGTAATATCAAGATTTCCTGCTTTTACCTTAGGGGTCCCTATAACGCCACGCTTTATTTAATAGCTTATTTATAATAAAATATCAAGGAGAGAAAACAATGTTTGGATATTGTTGGTTATTTTTTCTGCATGCCTTAACTTTTTTTTCTCTACAGTAAAAACATCAAACCAACCTCAGTCTCCCTCCCTGTGAGCTCATCAAAATAGGACCCTCCTGAAATGTGACCGTCTTTTTCTAGTTCTACTGAACAACAGGTTACGACTGTATAACTTCACAGTGACATCCAAAGGTGATAAGATGCAGAGAAGCCCCACAGCTTTGCAGCTGATACGTTACAAGACAAAGTGTGTCATCCCAGGTAGAGGAAAAATGGGAGTGAGAGCCCCACGAACTCATTTCAGAGATGCCAGTCCTGCCGAGCACACCTTGGGTAGCTTCCGATTTCTGACTGGAATCGCCTGCAGGATCAAGATACAAATTTACTGCTGTGCCAGGGAGGACTTCCTACTCTTGCTAACCTCACCATCATGGAAGATTTAAAAACAAAGAGGAAGAAAGGATCCCAAGAAAACTAAGCAGGTGGTGGTCTGTGCTATTGACATTTTTGGTTGGCTCATTTTCTAAATAATGCATCGGAGAATCTCTTTTTTTTCATTTGCTTTCTGTTATCAGCATGTGATTTGACCATGCTTTCTCTGTGACAACACTGGGAGTCTCACCTTTGCACTTGTCTCCAACATCTGCAGCTTTAGGTGAAAAATTTGGTACTATGTGACCTGCTATAAAAACACTACCTCACACACACACACACACACACACACACACACACACACACACACACATGCCTTTGACAATAGCTTCTTCCTTCATCTCTCTCTCCATCACTAATCCACTCTGGAAGACTGGTCCTTAAACTCTTTTTTTTAAAAAAATATGCCATGCACATGGCAGGTGAATAAAAAAAAAATAGCAGAATTTGAGTGAAGAGACAGAGGCAATGAAATGAAGTGTTCTGGAGAGATAGGAGATCAAAAAAGGTTTCATTCACGCATCCCTTAGAGGTCTATTCATATACATATAATAGGCTCATCATATCTTAGAATTACTCTGCATCAAAGCTCAGTGTGTGTGCATTTTTATCATCCAGCTTCCAAAAGTGCATGCCTTTAGGAGTGACTGCAGCCACAGCAGCACTGGGAACGGCGGCAGAGGAGCCGGGCATGCTGTGCTGGGTGGCACTAGTAGCAGTACATCCGTCCCTGCCTGCAGCAATTTTCAGAAACCCACTGTGAGGTTTTGAAAACAAACACACTTGAAATAAAATATACACATATTAATAGAGATGCATACTATACACGTGTCTACAGATTCAGGAATCCAAGATGCTTTTCTGATCACCACCCGATCGCACGCACAAGCTTCTGAACCCGCAACATACTTCCCAAGGAAAGGTCACACACCATCTGAGCACAGGGGGACAAACTCTGGACCCACCAGAGCCTGTCACAGCAGAGACTTGTATCCCCATGGCTTGAGTCCTGGGCTACTAACATCCTCACCAGAATATTATGCATTGTCCCCTGGGAAGCTCCTGTAGTCAGAGAGTGCCTCCAGCAGAGCCAGGAGAGTGGAGGCAGAGTTCAGGGGAGACTTGAGGTAGAATATAGGAATTCCTCTCCTCCAGAAAGAGGCGGGGGGGGGGTTCTCCCCTCCTTTTAGAAGTGCTGTTTCAGCTCAGTTTGAAAGGAGCCTGATAAGCCCCTCGAACTGCATTCTTTATTAGGTGTTTTGTGAACAAGAAGTAAAAGGAAAAAAAGGGGGAGGGAAGAGCACAAGAGTGATTTCAAAAATCTGTTACTTCTCTATGAAAACTTCTGCCTTGGTTTCTGGCCAGCCCACATCTCTTATTTCCCCCTCCTTTGGGAATGAATAGCCATGCCTCATGAGATACCATACCCCAGGCATCTGTAAGTTCATGTAACTAATGCTCAGACCCCGAATGCTGGCTGAGAGGGAAACCCCCAAACAGCACAGATGAAATCCTGGGTTATCGAAGTCAGCAGAAAAACTTCACTGACTTTAGTCAATGGGTTGCTATCCTGGGGCTTTGCTAATTTTTTTTTTTTTTAACTTGAATCTTCAGCTTAAAGTCATGATAACTGGGGATGCAAGTATCAATGTCGCCCTCATCAAAAAGAAAAAAAAAAGAAAAAACACTCTAACTATGCTCTAACTATCCTAGTGATAGAGAAAAGGCTTGAAAACCTGAAACGAGTGTGCCCTAAAAGTTCAGAAACCAAGATAAAAGAACAAAAAGATTTTTAAGCAAGTCTCAGCAAGGTGGGAGGTAGGGTGAGTTAAGGTCTGGCCCATGATTTTTGAGTATCTCAGTTTGACAATATTACCCAACACCACAACACTGATGTCAAAATTTCACAAACATGCTTGAAAGAGAAATAAAAAAGAAAGAATAATGTTTTAGCTTCAAGAATGGGAAAACTAGAGGAATATTGGAATTTAAACATTGTAGACATCAAAATCTACAGTAAGATGAGATTTATTACATAATTTGGTGCAAGGAAACACCAGCATTAACACCATTTAGCATTAACTCTGCCTTCATAGTACACTCCCTGATGCATGTAAATATCAATGAAAAAACTACTCCATAACTAAACTTCAAAATGCAAATGCTCTTGCCTTGGAAGCAAAAATCCCCTACCTCTTTTTTTCCCTACAACTCTGGGTTTTTTCTTAGTCTGGAAGCTCAGACCTGAAGTGGCTGCTTTAATCTCCCCTTTTCTTCTGCAGACCAGGTCTGCTCTCAGCTAGTGTATGCCTATATAACTCCTGCATCTTTGGTGAGTTTGCATCGGAGCAACTGCACATGGAATTTAATTCAGCTGTCGTCCTCCAGAGTCAATCTGCGGTCCCATAGCTGTGTCAGTTCTGCAGGACTGTCGGGAATAAAAAGTAGTTAAGAACTTATTTTTGTGACTGAAGTCAGCAGATACAGCTCTGAATGCATGGAAGAAGCAGATCTGTTGAGTAAGAACATTTTTTAAATGGTGACTTCTCGAGGTAGGATTTTACTGTAAGTTACAGCATGCCAGCTTTGTGATCTCTCAGCCCTGAGACTGTCCTTGCAATATTAATTATATACTTTCTGAAGTGCTATCCTTAAGATTTTTCTCTGTGCTAGCAGAAGTACTAAGAAGGGGCCAGTACCTTCCAATAAATATAAATTTCCTCTTACTTCCGAGGTAATCTAATCCATACAGATGCATTTCAAGGTCTGTCAAAGTTATTCAGACTCATTTTGTAGCAGCCTGGACACCCTTTGCCATGGAGTTTTACCAAGGCACATTATGGAAACAAATACAGGAACAGGTGAATTTTGTTATCTGGTCCACAGGACTGGTAATATGGAATACTGCTGCATAAGAGGGTGTTTTTTATTAGGCAAACAAACCAACAGACAAAAAAAAAAACAGAAAAAATATCCCAAACCCAGAAACGACATTCCTACCACTGCGAGAAACGTTCAGAATCACTCAGCCCAAACAAAACGTAAGATTCAATATACTGTTCTTCACGTATACATGATTATAACTGAATTTTAGCAGAAATAGGTTTTACTGCTGTTTAGGATTGGAACCAAAACCTTTGGTGAGGCTTTATGGCCTGTTTTATTCAGGAGGGCTCTAACTAAAAGTCACCACAGCAGCGCTTTCTGGCATTGAAACACCCAAGCTGTGAAGAGCATTATGGCATCGCACAACAGGCCTTGTGTCTGCCTCTATGGACAGTGCAGGTGCTACCCCAAATATGCCATTAATTTTATGACACAGAAAGCCCAGGCACAGGACAAGTAACTCTGCAATTTGTATAAGCTAATCCCAACCCCGAACCAGGCCCCCTCTGGAGCGCAAAGAATGGAGTTTAATTTTTTTTCCAGCAGGTTTCCTTCCCTGAGCTTGTAACATCTATCCTAGAGGCTCTGTGAGATTCAGTAAAGTAAAAGAAAGCCTTACATAAATATTCAACATTGCTGCCCCTGAAATCCAAGTTTGTCCTGAATTCAGTACTGTCAAATATTCAGGAATAACCTCTAAGAATCTAGGAGGTTGGTCGGCTTATTGCAATGTGTTACAGAATAACTACTACCACGGGAGGTGCTTTTTTGCCTTCTTCATTTTGTTTTCTATTTTTTTAACCTTTCGGCGTCATGTTTACAAGTTTCTATTTGCTGTCACAAGGATGACAAACATTTTCATTTGCGCGAAAACCGAGGCTGTCACTTCCATAGGCTGCTCCAAGGTGGTGGGCTTTCCCTGCCAGACGTGGCAGCAAGGCACTCACAGGCCCCTCGGCTTCGCAACCCTCCAGGGCACAGGAGCTGTCAATGTGGAAAAAACATCCCAGAGAAGATCAGAGCACTGGCAGGGAGTTAGGTACTTGCATAGATGACTTGCCCTGGGCAAGTGAGGCCCCAAGAACCTGCTTTCCCCAGACCCCCCAGGGAACCAGCTTCAACAAAAACCATAAAGAGCAGGGAAAAGGCCACATAAATCTTCATGGTCTAACAGCAAGAGGAAGAGCAGTTGGCATAGCAAATAACCTGCCTCTACCCACATGGCTTTACATCATGTGGCTGTGCCCCAGAAATAGAGAAACCTCCCCTGCCTGGGGAGGGAACTCAAAATAAAGGTTGCTCATCTTTTTTTCCTTCTTCTACCTGCAAAGAGGAGGAGAACCCAGTGTCTCAAGCACAACGCTAACAAATCTAGCAACTTTTAGGACAGAATTGCAGATCTCAGGCATCCCGTACTACGTCACACTGTAGACCTGGATTGCAAGCAAATTTTCTTTTCTTGTAGAACATTCCTCTTTACAGCAAGCACATCAAGCTGACATTTGAAATGCACCATTTGACTAGAATTACACCAAGAATGAATGTTGCAGAGTGACTGCCTCACTGCACAAGGTTGACAGTAATTATTAATAGGACTGTTCTTCCTTTGATAGGCACACATTACAGATGGCTGAGTAATGGAAACATTTGCGAACAATTGTTTGCTAGCAGGAAAAAAAAAATCCTGCTGCCAAAATTTTAACACTTAAGCAGAATACAATTCACCAACTCCGAAGCCCAGACCTTGCAAAAGCATGATCGCTTTCACAGCCTTGGCACCTGCTGAGCTTGGCGGGGACATGTAGGTGAGTCATATTTACAGGGTCAAGAGCAGATGACACAGAGATGGTTAGACTCACAAATCGCCCTCCCAGCATGTAAGCTGCCCAAACTATCAGGGAATATTTTCATGCTGATTCATTCAGAGCAGTCTATTGCTCGAGCACTATGCACAGATGGGTGAGCGGAGGCCTGACCTAGTGGGTGGCTCTGCAGCCATGTAACTGCATCATGTAACACCGTAGCCCGCACTACTGAAATAGGAGGGCAAAGTCTCTTTAATTCTTCCAGGACATTTACATCAGGGATATGTCTGTAATAGCAAAGGGATTCATGGGCTGAATCAGAATAGATGAGCTTTAACTCCAGGAACTAAATAAAATCATCTACATAAAACAAACAGTAATGGTTACATTTCCATGTGGAAATCAGAAAACCAGATTTTGGTCTGCAGAGGGGAGACAGAGATGAAGGAATTACTTTTTGTTACAAAGCATTTTCTTCACAGGATCTCAGGAGAACAAGAGGAAAAAATTGCAATTCATTGAAAAAATACTAAAAAAAAAAAATCCAATAATATCATGTCCTAAACTTCCACATTGTTGTCCTTAATTGAATGGGGAAATCCAAATGTAACCCATGCTACGGTCAAAGTGCAATATGTCACACATAAGCACCTATCCTGCGATTGCTAATATATCTTGTTTAAGCTCAGCTTGTCCCTGCTACGCTGAGCCCGGCCATGTGCTATGCTGATCTGGACCCTGACTAGGGACAGGACTTCCGGGCTTGACCTGGACCTGCCTCATCGCTGCAGCCTGGTCTGGGGTGAGCTGGCTCCAACATGCTCCTGCTCAGGACCACAGGATGTACCCCGTGTCGGCGACGCACCGCCCCTGCCGGGCTCACTGTCGCCCATTCACACTGCTCCTGGAAGGCAGGACCACAGATCACCTTCGCCCCTCCATGTAACACCACTTGGTGACAAGTATTGGTCTGGATTTCAGACATCTCCAGATCTGGCGATCCCCAAAATTCCCAGGCAAACACTCACCAAGGACAGACAGTACAACACGGTGAAAGTGCAGGAGGTCTGACATACCCTCAGATGTCCTCACTGCAAGCACACCACCAGAGCAGAGCCTTCAGCCTGATCCATGATAGATACATGGGGGCAAGATGCCTGGGAATATTTCATCAAACCTCACTGTTTTCCCTCTCCACTTGTGATTCTGTTTCTGCTTTCTTTTCACAGTTATTTTTAAGGTACATAATTATCACACAGTCAAAATTGGAAAAAAACCCACATAATCCCAAGCTAAATAAACTGATTCAAAAATAAATTAAGCTGAGTGACTAAATTGCTGAAAAAAATAGTCAGCAATTCTTAGTATTTCCACTGAGTAGCCTTCACAGTATACTTTAAAGAAATGTAAATTTAAAAAAGAGAATCCAATGTTTTTGTAACAACTTTCATTTTCAGAAAATTAATGCCAATGGTTTTCACTAAAAAATTCTCCAACTAGTTCTACTTAATGTTTTAAAGAGGGGGAAAGGAGTAAACACAGCTGTATGTCTGCAGGAACAAATAATCAAAGAGCCTCAACTGTTAAATTGTCCAAAATTAGAATACATCTTTCAGCCTGGCTAGTAATTGATTCTAGCTATTTGGAGCAGCAAATTGAAAAGACTTACCATTTCTCTCCCGCACAAAATTTTTGGTATTTCAAGTCTATACTGGCCTTATGATCTTAAAGTGTAAGTGCTGTCTGACATTGACTGATATGCCAACAGCTATCCCAGGGTTTTGCTGTTATTCCACTCACATAAGAAAGAAAAATGACAAGCATGGCTCGTAACTAGAATCCCACCAATTTGGCTGCCCGGAGCTAATGCAGCGATCTGTCTGCTGGGGACAATCAAGCCATGTCACCCTCCTGGGAGCTACTTCAGGGCTGGGCTCACTCCCACTGGCTTCAAGTGGGGAAACTCCAGCTGTCCCCAGCATGTGCAAGCAGTCAGCCCGAGAAAAACATTCCTTGCAAACAAATAACTTCCACTGCCTCTTTAAGTCAAGCTTCAGCTCAATTAAGGCATCAATTAAGGTTAAAAAGTAAAAAAAACCAAGTTTCTGTTCAGCCGCTTGAGCTCTGACCAAGGAAGCTCCTGCCACGTTCAGAGCAGGGATCCTGCTAACAATTTTAGCAGAGTTCGGTTTATGGAGTAAAAATGCTGACGCTGAAATGCCAGAAACACCAGTGTCAACAGCTTTGTCTGCTTCTGACACGTAAGATGACAGTGAGACACTTCTGCCCGTGGTGGGACGTTCCCAGCGGACTTGCACCAACACAGTCAGCTTGGGGCAAGACAATCAGGGATGGCCATGTCCCCCTGCCCATGAGTGCAGCAATCGCCCCAGAGGGGGCAAGCAGCAAGTGCACGTTTAGCATCTTACACCTGCCTGAACTGCAATGGAGGCAGTGACATGCACAGCCCTCGGGAGACAGAGGACAGGCTGCGGCAGGGGCAGCTTTTGGAGAGCACACCAGGGAGTTGGTACATAAAACTGAAGTCAATGTAGATCCTCTTACTGGACTGCACGGCTATAAAAGCCACAGTCGTAGACCGAGTTCTGTCAGGAGTCAATAAAAACTTGAACTGAAGAAATCCCCAGACGTTCAGACCAGCCCTTAGTAGACCTAAAGAAGAAAATGGGCAAAGTTGTTGCAACTCTGTTGTCGTTAAAGTCCCTCTAGAAGACTGCCATCAATGCAGAAATGTACTGAGATAAAGACATTGTCAAAGTCTGCTGCAGGATCCCTGAATGTCGCCATACCAAATGCCAAATCTTTCATTACAGAAAAATTTCCAGCTGCTTCACTTGAAAATGAATTGTTTCCTGTCACTAAGGCAAAGCTGTCACATGCCCCCCCCTCCCTGAAAGGCCAAATAAAATCTGCTGCCTCTCGTTAGATCAAAGGTTGGCAGCAGAGATAAACCACCACACAAACACACAGAATGGCATTTATTCAGAAGAGCAATTGACTACATAGTCGTTTGTCACTTTTAATAATACTACAGTTGTAAAATGATGATATTGGAAATCAAGTTACTCTAATGGTAATAAAATATTTGTAAACTAAATTTGTTCATTTTGACTATAAAAAAAGACATTGAAATAATTTAACTGCAGAGAATAAAATTGAAATGGGTCTGTAATTACATAGATTTTCAGCATCTTCTCCTTTATGAAAAGAACTAACTGCTGATGGCTCCCACATTTCCGGCACCTTATTCTGCAAAACAAAAGATTAGAAATATGTACCAGATGTACAGAAAAAGGGGCCTGCAGCAACATTTCAGAAGTGAGGCATGCATTTCTTCCGATCTCTCTTTCTTATTAGCAGCATGCCAAGTGTCACATCTCATTAACTGAGTAAGCCTGTATGGAGGTGAAACTTCACCTTCAGAGTCAAGAGAAGGGAGAGAGGAGTACTAATGAAGTCACCGGATTTCAGAATCTTCCTCATCACCATCAAGAAAAATACTGGAGGATTTCTGGTAACTTTGTTAAACCAGCATGCTGACAAAATGCACATTAAAGTGTGTAATACAGCCATCTTATCTCAAATGACCTGCCTTCACAGATCTGAAAAATTCAAGAAGTGGGTTGCAGGAAATTCAGCATTTTTCATTAAATCTCTCAGATCTTTTGAATTTTGTTTTGACCCATTTTCTAATGATTTTCCTGGAACATTTCACATTAAACAAGTTCCAGGGCTGTCAGCTGAAAAGTATGCTAGTCCAAAAGGAAGAACTGCAGGGAGCTGAAGAGTGCCTTGGTAGCCTGACTCATCCTTGGATTCCTGCTGCTGCTGCTTTAGATTTGATTTGATTTTAAATTAGAGCCATGTGAGCTTCTCCACTGTATCTAGGCTCTAGCAGAGTCAAATCTCTAAGAGATCAGATCTCTTTGACTCACTAAATTTTGCACGTGTCTTTCACCCAGGGTTGGATCTAGACCCTGCCAAAAATCAATGGGGCTGGTACTTCATCTCAGGGCCATTGCCCCCTCAAACTCACAGTATATCAGGCAAGGATATGTTCTCAAACTGGATGACCTGGCCTACGGCACAGGAAATTTCTCAGAATGCACTGGTTTTGTCTGCAAGGAGTTGCTTGTCGTGTGTCAGAAACTTGGAGAGAAAATGAAGACCTTGGGGAAAATGGCAAGAAACCAAAAACTGAAGCCAACATAAAGGCTTGCCGAAACTCTTGCCAGCAAGGTTTTTATAGCTGTTTTAAAACATTCCTCCTAGCACTTTTTTTAAAGGTCATGATTAGCACCGTACTGTCAGTGCTCCTGACATTGAGAAAAGAACCCAGAATAGCAGTTCCTGAGGACCTCATGGGACTCCTCAATGGCTAGAGGCCCGTCATATTCTCTAAAGGAAAACTATAAACCGAACTATCAATTACTGTCCTGAATAATTAATGTTAATATTGAAGTAGTCAACAAGAGTGTTTAACAGAAAAGGACAATTGTCCTTCAGTTCCAATCCTACAAGAAAATGAGACCTCAGGAAGCAAATATTTTTTTATATACTATATTCTCATTCAAGGAATACCAGGTCTCTGTATGTATGTATCTGACATGTATGTATGTTTGTACACAAAGTTTATTTCAGATACAAAGGATGAGCTACATACTTTGAAAGTGAGACAGAAGCTCTCTACTCTGGGACAGATTTCCCGTGTGAACCTGGATGTGGTACACAGGGCGCTTCTGTGCTGCGGTCAGAAACACGACGGCGATACCCAAAGACAAGCAGGAATCAGCTTTAATCCAGAGAAGCTGCATGAAAACAGATGTCAGCATAGCCACAGCCTTGGTTGAGCTTGTGCACGGTTGAGTCTGCACACTGGGATTTGCTGCCATTAGCGCTTGACCAGGCACATTGCAGCTGGGTTCTGTGATTGCTCTTCCTCTGGGTCTCACTGAGCATTCAGAGTGAAGGACTCCTGCCAAGCAGAAAGGGGTCTGCCTTAAAATGAAGCGGTTCATGGTTTTGAGTTCAATCCAGACAGCACACAAAATACATTTCCTCTTAATGCTCAGCTCAGTAAGAGCTACTCAAATGTACAGCCATCCATAACCCCATTCAGTGTAGACCTGTCTTCTGTATATCCATGTACCTCAATTCCCCTCTTGTAAAGTGGAACTAAGACAATACAGTCCTCCCACTTATCTCGCTTTGGGGATGCACCATGCTATCTCTGCAAAGAGACTGAGCTATGCAAGCCAGTGTGACCCCAGCAGGGCTGATCAGCTTATGGCCTATACCCTGCATATGATGACCAGCTCCAGCCCTGGGAACAGTCTGCCCACTCTCATAAACACAGAAAAGGTTTCAGGAAGCTTTGCCTGACTGGAGCTGCTCCAGGCAAAGCCAGCCCAAGTGTCGATTTGTTAAGTGCTGAACTGGAACGGGAAATGATGGGGAATGAAGCGCACAGATGTCTCACTCACTTCCCTTGGAGTCAGCTCATGCCCAGCCAGGCTAGTTACCTCTGGCTCCAGACTGGCTCCTGCAGACCATCTTGGCTCACTCTGTGCAATGGTTCACAGGACTTTGGGCAATCTTCTTTGCTGTGGCACACTACAACACACACAGAGCCAGTTGGGGTTCAGCCATGGCCAGCTTAAACATCTTTCACCCTAAGGGTCATGGAGTCCATTGAAGAGCATTCAGATGCTATCATGCACATGGCCCTTGAAAACACAGCTCTCTGCAGGCACAAACACCCCTCCGGCATACTGCCAGCTGCAGGAGGCAGGACACAGTAGCCAAGTGTGTTATCTGATTCATTTCAAACATTCTTTTTCCAAACAACACTGGTTGGTTGCACACATCCTTAAAATATCATGCAACATCTAAGGAAAGTGCAACTGTATTTGTCTTTGGTTTGTTTTTTCTCTCTCTGTGCAGTTAAAGAAAATCATAGTAATCTCTAGAGTGAAAACAGCAATATGCCAACTCTACAGCCAACTAATTCATAATCCTAATTCACCTTGTAAAATTAAATCCCATACCCAATCCTGTTCTTTCTACCAAAAAGAACATATATACTCTGTAATTAAATTTAAGTGAATTTTTAAGATACGCGCAGATGCATGAGCTATACAATCAATCATATCCAAATGTAAGACACAATTAGTCACTCACAAGCACAAAAGAGATTTTACACCCTGTCTAGTTTCCTCATGAAAAAAACTGGTATTTATCCATGTCCTTGAAGCTTCTAAGCAAAATGGATAACATTAATTTGTCCCAAGTCACATCAGCGAAGATTTGGTCAATAATATGCTAAACATCAATTTCAGCCTCTGAAAAACAATGTGTGAATTCAAGTCCCTGAGACTCACCAAATGTACTGGGTCCAATGCAATTAATCAGCTCTAACCACTCACTGTAGCTTGAGGAACATGCTGAATTTTAGTCCAAAAGTCATGACTTCGACAAAGAAAAAAAAACTGCTGCCATTAGAGGTAGGAGAAGAAAAAATATAATATTACACAAAACAGTCCGACCTGATTTTGCCATGGGACTGACTGAAGCAACAAAGCTCAGATGGCTAAACAGGGGCCACAGCCCAGTGCTTCTCACCCTGCTGGTTTTCACAACACGTACCTTGCTGCCAGGGCCACCCGAGCCCAATGGAACAAGCCCTATTAATTTCAGAGGCATTGGTCAGTCCCTAGGTTTCTCAGAGCTGATGCTGGAGGCCCACTGAATCACAGCATGCCAGAGAAGTTTCTGGAATACACCGAGAAATAAAATATGTGTAGTCCAAAACTAAATTATAGGCTGAGAGATTAATTTTGAAGAATTTACTTTTGACCAAGATATTTTTATATAGATATACATATGTATATATGTGTGTATATATATATATATCTCAAACACAGAACACTGCTATAAACACACCTCAAGCTTGCTGTCAATATCTTAGGATGAAGCACTACTAGGATGTATGGTTTGTTTTCCCCTTCTAAAGAACTGAGGACCAATATTCAGTTTTTAGCAGATTGACTTTTTTCCACCCTTAAAATAATGTACAAGGTAAAAAGAGGAGACTGAAGGAAGAGCTTCACCGAGCTTTGTTCCCAGATACAACCTAAGTGAGTTTTGCTCGAGTGGAACCATTTACTGCTTATTTAACTTTGCAAGTGCTTTGGAAGACCTCTTGCAACACCGACTTTGTTTTTCCCTGTGTAGCTGCTGCTTTGACTGCCTCAAGCAGTTTGTGCCCAAGTAATCACAAAAAGGGATGTGGTCTTCTGGGTTTTATGGCCATCAAGCAATGGTGTTGTCAATACACCACCACGGGACAGACTTCTCAGTCTGCAAAACCTCCCAGCAGCACAGTTCTAACAACATTCAATGAGGTCTGCTTGGAGCAGGCACAGAGCGCACGCAAACACACACAACACCCAGAGCCCGGTATTGCGCTGAGTTGTGAAGTGCTTTCATCATTGCCCTAAACCACTGAAGAGCATCACCTTACAAACTGTGTACCGAACGTGAACACAGACCCAGAGATTTTGATGTTTCCTGCTCTTCAGATTGGACTGTGAGAGTTATCACACCTCTGGCCATGGTGTTCAAGGACCACACACTTCTGAATTACACTCCTTGTAACCATGGTGAAACTTCTTTTGAATACTTCTTACAAAATACTTCCCACTTCTTGTGAATAAACCTCTTAACAAAATGTCTTATAATTCTTAGTTTTGCCCATAAGCAAAAATGTATTCTTTAACTTCCTTTCCCTCCCTCCTGTCCCCAGCTCTGATGTATCAGAGCCACATGCAAAAAAAAACAACCAGACAAACAAATACTGCTCACAAGATCATGAGGTGTGAAACTGCAGTCAGCTAGTATAAAGCAGTCATATACTCTTGGCTAAAACAGTCCTCTTTCTGAGTATTTTCACTCTCAGGAATTCTAGATTTTTCTGACTATCTTTATCTTCCTTACCCTCCTTATCTTCCTAACTTCTCAAATTTAGGGTCTGCTCTTGCCTCCTAATTTCTATTCATAAGTCAAATATTGAGCTGTTTCAGCTTCACAACCAATCTCTTACACATACTCTGTGTTTCCTTTTAATTCTCCCTCATTTACCCAATTAGCATTCTGTTAATTAACAATCAAAAGTTCCTTTCTTCAGAAAAATGCATTCCTACTTAACCCTTGATTTATACATGTACCTCTGCATCCTGTTTCAGTGAGATTAGAGTTTGCCCACCATTTTTGTTCTTGATTTGTAGACATTATTCTGAGGAAATGTGGCAATATAAGATCAGTGTTGTTGCCTGCCATTTATACTGGAGTTTTGCCTAGCATAGTTTGACTGCTGAGATAATTAAAAGTCTTTAATAACCACGATTCCCTGGCTGTGAACTTCAAGGACAGCAATAGTTTTATATTCTTCCTGTGAGCCAGTGACTTGAAATAGCAGACAGTTATTAAAACATTACATGGTTTGGAAGTCAGGGGCTGTCCAGAAACCATTAAAGCTGGCTAGAGGGGCTCTGCCAAATCTATCTCGAGTCAAGCTTTGCAAAAGGAAAGGTGTAAATAATTCTCCTAATTTCCTCTTCATTTCAATCTATACTTTGTCAAATTCAAATTATATTATCCTGTTTACACTACAACACATTCTTGTATGTGTGTCCCTGAAACACCCAGTGCTTAGCAACTTCCTGCGTAGGGCTCTGCTTTTCATCATCCTTACACAGCTTCATTTGCACCTCCTACTCAGTCTGGGGCAACACCAGGATTTGTGCCTGTTTGCAAGCACACAAGCATGGTATTTCACATCCCTTCATAGGTCTTTAAATCACTAGAGAAATACCTCAACATAAAAGTGATTATTTTATATTCTCCTGCCTCTTCATTTGTATGCCACATGCTTAAAGAATACAAATTAGATTTAATAATATGAGACAAAGCAATGAGGGCACCTCTCTATGGCTTCAGAGGTGAGGGTTTGAGTGTCTGCTCTGCTGTTGTGCCAAAATTTGCTGCCACTCCATCCTGACGTAAATGGCTTTTTCATCCTTTGGGGCTAGCTGTCAGACGAACGAGATGTCTGCGATGCCCAGGTTCTGCTACAGAGTGAAGGGGGAGGCTGTGCAACCGCCATCACGTCCTATGACCCCAGCTGTGTGTACACCATATTGCTGCTACAGGACCAGAGAAATCTAGTTTCCTGCCCTTCTTGGAAACTCATGGCTGGTTAGCAATTTCAGTGCTCTATGCGCCATTAACTACAAAAGCCTGGTACACCTTGAGGCCATTAGTCCATTGCACCAGTGAAATGTTGGGGAGTCTTCTATACATAAATATAATATAGCATACTCTGTGTGTGTGTAACTAAATATTGATGAAGCCAAAAAGAAGAAAATATCATATGGCTTCCCCCAGAACCAAAGATGTCTTTACACCCTCTCTGTCAAGACATGTGATGTGACTTCAGAATGGCATGAAGCCCGTGTCATGAGAACCAAAACTATTCTTCCCATTTTACAGACCAACTTACCCATGATTACACAACAGCTCAGAATTAAAGTCCTTAATTTCTCCTACATCCCACTGCTGTTCCTTGGCTGCAGTCTTACCACCTCCACGTTCTCATTGTCTCAAAGCCTCTACTTGGTTTGCAATGAGCCTCTTCTTCACAACACCCCTGCAAAAGACATAAACACTAATAGACTCAGTCTACAGATGGAGAGATTGAATGACCTACTAAAAGCTACACAAAGTGTTCGTGGTAGAACAAGATACGGAGTTTCAGTATCTAGACTGCTAGGCTGTGGCCTTAACCATCGCACTGGTCTTCCTCTCATCTGCAGCTGTGTTCATACCAGCTATACAAGCATAACTGTCCCTGCCAGGTGGGACTTCAGTCAGCTCAGATTCCTATTTCCTGTAAGCTTCCCTGAAAATCCCCCCAAGGGGCATACAGTGAAGCAGAATCCCCAGGCACAATGCTGTCTGACTTGCAAAGAGATGGATGCACACATCTCTGGCATACATGAACCAAGATTAACCAGCCTTTCTTGCCCATTATTAGACTTGAACATAAGCCACTGGATTTTTCAGCAAGCATCAGTGGTGCCAAGATATTACAAGAGAGAAAATTTACTGCACTGTTTCTTCTAAGGCTGGGCACAGATTTATCCTTGCCCAACTGACTGATTTTAAAGTCATTGCCCCAGTCAAACCCAGGACACAGATGATCCTACAACAGCAGGTTGGCCTGAAGCCTTGATAAGGCATACTGTCAGTCCGTCCTGTGGTTCCCTGCAAGGCAGGGTGGCAGCATTGGTCTGATGAATTTTGAGCAACAAAATCTGGGCTTCCTCCATTCTAAATTTCTGCGAATTACTAGAGAAGGGAAAAGCCCTTTTGGGGGGGCAGTTTTTACAAGTGAACAAGGTTAGGAAGGGATGTAGTTAATAAATAGGTATATAGACATCTAGCAGCACGTACCATGTAAAACTCAATATATACAACTGATAAAACTTGTACTAGAGATCAGAAAAGGCTTCCTGTTGCAAAAGGCTCTTAATAGAGGTAAAAGATTCTTAACATAATATCATGACTACATAAAGCCATAAAAGTCAGCTCTCACTCCCAATTCATTCAGCAGACACAAAGACTGCTGCACTTCTACAGCTGTCTTAGGGACATGTTCTGTGTCTCTAACCTATCTAGATATGTACCTCAAACATAGAGTTTATCTTCAACTTAAGTTAGTTAGTCAGCAGTTTATAAAGTTTTTCATCCAACTAAAGAGGAATAGCACCACATAACTCAAGTGACCAGGCAGAAAAGACAAGTTGCAGTGTTCAGTTTGTAACAAATCCAACAGCTGCAGCTTTTTAGACAAATGATTCTCAGCACAGTTACAAATAATGAATGAAGGCACAAATGTGACAATTTGTGAAGCATTTTGAAGAGAAGAAAGAGCAGCAGCTTAATTCATTAAAAGTAGTATGGCTAACCTTGGATTTAAAATGTAAGCACCCATGTTGTCACCAAAGCAGCAGAATTTCCTTTACTTATACATTTCATGAGGCTCAGGACCAAAGTTCTTCTTGCCATTTAACATATTCCACATTGGTTTCTGCATCTGGAAAGCTGTTGCTATTTATGTTGCCAGTGCATTTGAGATAATCCAGAAGCTACTTTACTCCAAGACATTAAAAGAAAAAAAAATCATTACTTCATCAATTTACTGTGAAACCCAAAGGAAATATTTCAAATGTATCATTTATTGAAGCAAAAATAATAAAAAAGCACATTATGCTTTTGGAAATCAATTTTCTGTTCTTTTCTCAGATGGATTCATCACAGACATATCAAGGGACTTTGAGGGGACTTACAGGACTTTTTGCTTTTATACTATTAAAAGTCAATTTTTCTGTGTTTGCAATTGATTTAACGTAGCCTTTAGGATTTTTAATGCACAATTTTAACTCTCTGGAGGAAGCATGGCCACTTAAATAATCTAAATAGGACTAATATGTTTCCTTAGTCATAGCTGCTTTCTTGTTAAGTATAGAAATACCAGAATGTGCAAAATATTTTCTCAGTCTTTATGGCACTGAATGTTACCTGCAATTAAAAAAAGAACTGCTAGGCTCACTCAGACACTAGCCTAGTGTTGTTCATGGTTACCATCAGATATTTCCAAGGAGAAAACCGTATATTGAGCACTGGAAAAAAAGTCTCTCCAAGTCAGAGATTGACTGAGGGCTTAGATCTCCTTCTCAGTTTCTCATTTATTTCAAATAGTCACAACTAAAACTGTGAATAGTTTTGCTGTCTCACTTTCACCTAAGTGTTTTTGAAATTCTGCTAAACTTTTGGCCTGAGTGCTATCTCTTAGCAATGAGGCCCACATTCTGACTATGTACTGAGTCAAAAATGACAGGTTTTGAACTTAACCACCTTTCCATCTCACAGAATGTCCCCTTGTTTTTGAGTGAACAAAAAGGGAATCTCTGAATGGGAGCCAAAGATTTCACTTCAAAAGGTAATAAAGATTTGCTACAGAGGTACTATCTGATATCATTTCAGATGAAACTGCTCTGGAAGAATGGTACAAGCATTAAGATTTCAGTGCATGTGTCCTTTCTTTCCTAGCAGAAGAATCCAGATACTTCAAGCTCTTTAAGAAAAGAGACAGTAAAAGGTGAATGACAAAAGCTTGAGCAAAGGGTCAGTGGCAGGTCTCTGGGAATGATTACCTCTTTGAAATCCAGGCAGCAGGGGATGCAGGGTGTCAAAGGCTGCACAATCACCTCTGCTGAGCATCTAATCACCATTGACTCTGATCAGTGGAGAACATGAGGTGAGGAACCAGGAGAGGTCACAAAACAGGAGCCACAAAGCAATTTCCTGTGAATCACACTGCTTTACACGGAAGGCAAAAAATTGCAGCCCACTGAAACTGCTGGTAAAGGAGATGGGGAAAACAAAGAATTAGTAAAATGCCTAGGAGGGATGGTAAAGAAGTAAATGACAACAAAGAAGATCTAAAACTTGCTGCTGAGTCTCTGGGAGCTCATTGGCTTTAGAAAATGGCTTCTTACAGCAGCTGCTTTCCCTCATGCCGCAGAGCCACTGAGATAAGCAGGAGGGGACTGTCTGGCCCTGAAAAAGAAGAAAACAGCACAAAAACTGTCAGTTACAAAAGAAGCAAAAGTCTTTGCAAAGAGGTGGGGTTCGGGGGTAGTGGGAAGCCCCATGAAAACACAACGTCTGGGAAAGCACACCGCCAGGAGTGCTTCCGCTCCGGCAAGGTGTCCTGCCTCACTGGGAGCAAGCTGAAGTACTGAGCAAAAGCACTTCAGCAACCAAGAGCTCTGCAAAAAGCATCACCACTCTGAGGACACGACGGGAGAAGGGAAAGTGTGCCCATGCTTCAGCAACCTCAGTGCAAACCCCAACCTACCTCATACCTTAGTTCAAGTTTCTCCCCTTGTTTTAAGGAAATAGATTGGGCTGCACATAGGAGGGGCAG
Source organism: Dromaius novaehollandiae (assembly GCF_036370855.1). NCBI lineage: Eukaryota > Metazoa > Chordata > Aves > Casuariiformes > Dromaiidae > Dromaius > Dromaius novaehollandiae. Next base: position 96,371,936 of record NC_088098.1, on the reverse strand, counting down.
AGGCCCAGTCTCCACCCCATCTATGTGCCTACCTGCACAGTGTCAGCCAGCAAACCTCTGCAATATCCAAAAACAGCTGCACCAGATAGGGGTAGTGGTACTATATTAGGCACCACTGTGAGGTCCTCCAGAGTGCATCCACTGTTTTCAGGAGCGGGTTTCACGAGTAGCAGAGACACAGGTCTAATGCAGTTGTCAGGTGTAGAGGCTGCGCAGGAACATGGCCACATCCCCATCATATGGCTCAGGCTGTCCCATACTGGGCATGGAAGGGGTCAACAACGAAGAGAGCCACTGCCCCAGGCAAGGCTACAGCCCCTCATAGTTTGCTTTTCTTCGTGAGGAACAGGCATTAGACAGCAGTGATTCTAAGCCCATGGATACAAAGAATTGCTTTTCCAGTACTTTCGCACATCTGTGGTTAGAGGGGTTTTAGGAAAGCAATATATGCATGTGTGCATGAATACAGCCATGCTAGTCTTATACGGACTGAGAATTACATTTCCAGAATTAAAATGGAAAAATATACAGTGTGGCTACATTTAATGATGGTCACCAGTGTTGCTCTTCATTCACAGATAAACATGGGTAACTGCAAGAAGACCTTACGTGTATTGGAAAGGCTGTATTTATCATATGTGGCAAGTTCAAAAGCAAATCTTCATACAGCAAGATGGATACTGACCTCTGAATTGCTCTTACTTTACAGTTTCAGCAAATGCACTGATGTGTCAAGGTATCCTGTAGCTAATCAGATGTTTATCAGCATAGTATTTAGGCCATACTGGTTTTTATTCCCCAGTTACAAGTTGCACATTTATTTCACAGTGTTTTTGCTGCTCATATGACTGCTAAAACTATATATTCAGGATAATGAGGATTCTAGTTGTTTTGAAATGTTATTTAAATGCTGATTTCAGAAGTACTGTTCATAACCTCTGTTAGGTCTGCAGGGAAAATACAATTTCCAAGAGGTTTATATGGGTGTAGTTCTATGGAGCTATGATGAAGCACTGCATTCAGAGCAAAATTTGCCGTTCATTTGACTAGATACCCACAAATCACTGACCTAGCAAGGAAGTAACCTGTAGCGCAATAAAGTGTCAGGCACAGAAAAATATCTCAATTAGATGTGAACCCTAAATCTCTTTAAGGTTCTTTTCTTCTCCTTCCCCATCATTGCCCATTGAGTTTGGAGGAAATTTTTCACATCCAGTTTGGATTCAGCCCAGCACAAAAATATTTGCCCAGATGAAGTTTGCTACTCAGAAAGCCTGCTTCTGCATGCTCTTCTGGGCAATGGATGAATCTTGGCTTTTGTTTTTCTAAATGCCCATTTTTCTTCTTGTTGTAGTCTTGAAAAATGCCACTAACAAGAATGGATAGGCATATCTATCTGAGAGTGACATTTTTCCCCTCATTTTTCATAGGGTAGTCCATGGACGATACTGCAACCATCAGCTACAGCTGAACTTTGCAGTCCCACAATGAAAAGCCACTGCTTTTTCACCTTTCAGGATAGCAGAAGATCAGTTTGCTGCTAGCCCTCTTATGGATGAGCACAGATGCCCAAATGGATAGAGCTTTGAACTGAAACATAGGAAATCTGCATTTCTGTACTCAAGTCTGTGTCTGGGCTGCTGGGTGACCTTAAAAAAGTCCCTCCATTTTTCTGTGCCTCAGAGTCCCATCTGCTTGGAAATCAACTGACCAAAACACTTCAAAATTCTCTGGTCAAAACCGTTGTAAGAGCTGGGTCTTATTCTTATAGGAAGAAATGTGATCTCATGCATATGCAATGGGACTCAGAGCAAGGGGTAGTGCAGCAGGTCCTGCCTGGGCTCTGACACAGACTTCCTCTGTGGCTCAGCTCAGCCCTCTTTGCCTTCATTTCCTACCTCTGGTTGGTGTGGTGTTCACTGTGCATTTGGTATTTAGCCCTGGAGTACCTCCTACCAGAAAACTGTGCCAAATCTTACCGTCTACAATGTAAGACTGAAAGTCTACAAGTAGCTATGAAAAAAAAAGCCATAATAATTATAAAATACTAAATAACCTACCTTAGAATTAGTGAATTCAGGAGTCCAGTCTGTTCAGCCTACCACAGAGAAAGTTAAGATCACCATTTTTAGGTACCTAAATAGGGAACACAACATTATTAAAGTGCTTGTCAATTCATCAAACAAAAGTGTAACCAGACCCAATGACCCAATTTGCAAGGGGCCAAAACAGAAATGAAGCACAATGCAATTGTTTATTTAATAATGGCAGCAATTAGCTACTGGAAAAATTTACCAAGTGTTCTGGCTGATTCTCTGTAGCTGGTGATTAAATCAAGATTAGACTTTTTTTTCTTCTTTGAAGTCCTTCTTCAGTTCATATGAAAAGTCCTAGGGCCTGTGTCATGCAGTAAGTCAGATAAAATGATCACAAGGGTCCCTTCTGGCTCTGTCATCTAATCTTTAATATAAGATGGCATTAGTTGCTGTAACAATTAGTCAATTAACAGTTGCAAAATACCAGAAAATTCCTAAAATTCAGCAGCGCTGACTGCCTTGAGTTAATCGTTATGTCAGCCTCAGAACTCTCTGAATACAAAATCGCCACCATGCCTGTCTCTAAAACAAGCCAGAAACAAGAGGAAGCAGTAACCTAAATGACAGTTTTGTGTGTCCAGCCTGCCTCACTCGTGTGCTAATCAGCAGTACTCCACATATCCCAAACACGGGCTGATGAAATCTCTATACTACTGCACATCAAGTGTGACAGCCAGATTTGATTATAAGAAACTGAAGCATCTCTAAAGGAAAAGTGTTATGGGGTTCTTTATCCTAGCACAACTGCTCAAGAGTGAAGAGGTTTGCATTTACTCTGGAGAGGATACTTTTTAAAAAATTCTTTCAATATAGCTAGGAGCTGGCATAAATTGACTAGCGGAGGTCAAGCACACGGCAGCAATGATGTGTTTGGCTTCTAGAGACAGTCTACCAGATGTACCGAAGCAAGAGCAACTTTTTTGAAATAGCCTTGATAATAGGCCTCCAAGGGAGGCATCCCTTTGAAAGCATAGTGTTCTGATGCCACTTACCAAGGTGTGCCATGAAAGGACAGGAAGGCATCAGAAAAGAAAATACAAGATATGTTAATCATCTGCAATTCAATCTCTTTCCTGTATAGCTGGGAAATGAATAGTTTTGTGTAAATGCTAAGCACAAGGCTATCCCTCTTTGCAGATAGCCCTTGAACTGAAACAATAAAGAAAGTGACATGCTGTTGTTCATTCTATTTCAGCCTTCATGAGTGCCAAAACAAGCTTTAGGAAAGTTTAGGTCTAACTTTCAGACTTTGTCGCCATCAGGAGACTCAGGAGCCTGAAGCATTGCCTGAGCGATGATGCCTACAGAATGCCTTCACCTTCTTTACCAGACCAGACTGGAAAGGCTGAATGTCCAGCCCAAGTCCAGAAACACAACGTCATGGTAATGGTTCAGCTGTCGTATGTCTGAGGATGGTTACCAACTCATCAGAACATACCACCTCCTAAGCTGACTCCAGAGCAAGCAGTTTCAGAGCAGCGAGGGATTTAGCAAGCATGGAGTATAAATAATGTTCCCAAAGCCATGGGCAATCCATGTGCCTTTTCCCATTAGACAGCTTTATAATATGAAAGAAGGAAGTGGGATACAAACAGCTCTGCTCTTCTTTGCAACCCAGTTCTGTTTTCACTCACAGCTGCTATTGCCAGGCTGTCCTGATCTCAGAGGAGCCGTGGCCTCTGAAGGTCTCACGGGCTATTTGAAAGGTTACCATATAGACCCACATGCAGACCTTTTAACCTTCTTTTTTCAGTATCTCCCCCAGGGATAGTGTTGGCAGTAAACACAACAACTATCAGCAAAACATGCAAGGACAGCTCTCAGCTCACTTTAAAAGCGGTTTCTCCATCACATTTGGCACACCAGTTTAGATACCCTTCACTTGCCTTGCTTGCAGTTACACATCCAGAGGTATAAGACAGCAGTAAGCTTGCGACTCCTCCTAGCCAGTTTCTAGAGCCCCTGTTCTTCATTTCTTCAGTGAAACCCGGATCTAGATTGAAATTTTGGAAGATTGCATATACATCAAGATAAAAACTGCAATGCATCAGTAGGACGAGCTCATATCCACCTCAGGCTTAACTAGAACTAAGCCCATTCAATGAAAGGCATCATTTTAGCTCATTTGCAACAGACGAATGACTAAAAAGATTATATAACAGGCTGAGAAAAGATCCTGGAATTAAAATTTAAACCGTGTTTGTTTATAAGCTGAACAAATAGCAGTACCACTCACCATGTCCCAAATACCATGGCAATCAGCACACAGACAGCTATATCCAAGTCCAGTCTCCACCCACATACCCTCAACTCCTCTCTCCTGCTCTTAGAGTCACTTGTTTTACACCTACTCCATTTTATCTGCTGGAAATTTTAAAATGGGAAGCCTGAAAAATGCTGAAATAAAAAATTATCGCTAATATACTGTCCTCAGTCACAGAAGAAATTCCAGCAATGAGGGCAACTCGCGCACACATACACGTTCCTCCTAAAAACTTCAACAGAAGAGATGCCTAATTTGGCAGAAATCCAGTTAGTGAGATTCCATATAAACCCAAGAGTTTTGAGCCTTGTCCAGTGCACGTATGCGTGGGTATGTATCAGCTCAAAAAATCAGCCTTGCCTCTGTGATCCAAGAAGAGCTGGCCCCCGGCGCACGGGCAGCGTTTAGCACTTTCTGAGAGGGCTGCCAGTACTTCAGAGGATGGCCTGGAATTGAGAACAATTTTGACAAACTGAAGAAAGAGTCTCAAAATGGAGAACGATCCAGGTCAGTAGGGACAAATACGCAAAGCACTGTACACGGGCAGCGTACACAGGCGCAGGCCGGGGAAGAGCTGCCGGGTAGCAGTTCAGCAGCAAAGGGACTGGGGCTCACGCTGTTCACAAGCACAGCACAGGTGCTCAATGGTCAGCTGATAAGAAAAAGGTAAATGTTTTGCTGAAGTATGTAAGCACCGTGACATAGTTTTTCTCTTTTTCAGCTTCCTGCACACACTGCTGTGGACTGCTTGCCTTAAGGCAAGTAAGGACCAGCTGGGCATGACACAGGAGAGCACTGCCAGTGGCCTAGAAAAAACATCCTCTGCTTGAAGGCTGAATGTACTGGAGCTGTTTTCCCTGAAGAAGAAAACGCTCGATGGCAGAGGAATGAGGGGTGACAGCAGTTTTCAAGTACATAAAGGCAGCAAAGAGAAGGGGTATAATCTGTTGTCTGTGCCCACAGGAGCTCAGACAAGAAGAAATGGATTTAAGCTGTGCAAGGAAAAGAGCTAGATAGGCAACAGGAAAACTCTGACAGGAAGGTTTTAAAATAAATACCCCTAAGGCACATCCCATCCTGGGGCTGGGTAATAGCCCTACTGTATATTTCGGCAATGATAACATTCAGAAAGCATAGACAACAGAAAACACACATACATATATACACACAGCATATACAAATAGATATGTGTATGTATATGCATGTAAAGCATCACCTGGTGTCTGAAAAAGGTACTTAGCCCAAACTCTTAATTGCAGCATTACCTTTGTGAGGACCAAAGGTTAAATTCACAAGGTGCAAAGGGCATTCAGCTGAGCAGATAGATTTTTGATGGGAAGATAGAAATTGGATGCCAGACTGTCCTTTGCACTTCTAAAAATCTCTCATCCTTTCCCCTCTCTCATTGTCCTTCTTTCCTCAAATAGGTTTTGTCTTTGACTGCTGAATATGGTGCAGACTGTTTCTAAAATCATGTGAAGTGCGCACACTCCCACTAGATATGGGTAAATGAGGGTGCCTACTACATTTGCAGAAAGCCTGTCAAACACTAGGGAATAGTCATGTCAAATAGGAGCCTTCTCTCCATTTGTGTGTGGAGTGCTGGCTCACATCCAGTTCAGACAGAGCAGCTGAAAGTCATTTCTCTCTGATGTTGTTTAAAAGTCTAAATGCAATGAAATACCAGTCTGAGTCCATTTCCCAGTGAGCAAAAGTGTCAAAAGCCACCATCAGAGCTGGCTCTAATTGGCAGTCCTAGTAGGGAAGCTAGGAAATAGAAAGAGGTGGAGACGCAATATCTGTCTCCTGTGGTACTTGTTACAAAACTGTCTGCAACAGTGGCTCTGACTTTCGGGGCACTGAATTTCATTTGCCTCCCACCCACATCGGAAACTCACGCTCTATGATATGGCTAAGCAGACACTTCACCGAAACGTTTTTTTTGCTGCCAGTGAAGTATTGCTGCTGTAGGAAAAGTCACACCATGGATGCATATTCTTGGCAGATTATTCACAACTTCAGATGCTTGACTCCATGCCAGACTCATGGCCATCCTGGCCTCAAGCCTGTCATGGCTGCATTTCAGTATATTTATCCTTTTCATTATACACAGAAGCATATGGTTCGACTGAGCACAGACTTACAGGGTCAAACTTCATCAGTTCTGAAACTGAAACCTCACCTCCGGACAAATCACTCCCAAGTCACTCCCAGTCACACAATAAAACAAACAAACAAAACAAACCAAAGCCCTAGAAGACCGTCTGGATAATTATGTCCTTAAAATCAGATTACTCAATCTAACATAGGCTTGCTCAGGACCATTGTGTGAACACAAGCATCACAGAAGAACTTCGTGTTGAACTGATCCAAAAGGCATGGGTAGCATTGCTATAGACAGTCCCATAGTCAAGTTGCCAGCTTAGGAAATCTGGTTTTGGATAACTGCTAATCCACAGACTTCCTCTGAGAACATTGGCAAGTCCCATTGATTACAATGCTCACTTTTCTCCCTTTCTCTCCAGCCCTCATTTGCAAGATTCCTCCAATCCAGGTACTTAGGAGGGCAAATCTTTTAAAAAGAGGTGCTCAGCGATGAGGGAGGATGCTTAGATACCACCACCAGCTAGGCAAAGTATTACTGTATTTCCAGTGGTTATCTATAGCTCTCTGTGAATGTATACTGCTCTGCAAAATGTGTATCTGTGCTAAAACAAGTAGTCCGTATTTCCCTCCCAGAGCTTACAGGAAGGAATAGCTTATATTACAGCATCCATCATTATAAGGTTTCTGAAGCCTTCCAAGAAGCAGTAACAAAAAATCACAACAGGCTCATTTTCCTCACTAATTTTCCTCCCAAGGCATTCAGAGGTATATTTCTGCTGGCCTGTGCAGTTTGAGTTTATTTCCTCATCCCTCTTTCCGCTCCTCTTTCTTTTCATGTCTTCTTTATTTTTTTTCCTCTCTTTATTTTTGTCCTCCCTTTCACCTCCTCCTCTATATTTAGTTGCAGTCTGTGAGGAAACTAAGTCAAAGCAGTGAATTTTATGTTCCATCCTGAGAGCAACAAGGTTGGTCACTCTCACCTCCCCTGAAAATGAGTTTGAAAACTTTGGTTTTGCTGCCAAAACCACCCTGTATATGAAAAGAAGCATAATACAGAACAATAGCAGGAACTCACAGAGAGCGAATTATACAGGGTCACTGAAACCAATTTGCTTCCTGGGCTGTAATGGACTCTCCCACTATGTGGACCTGGGAGAGGAGAAAGCACTTGGTATAAACAAAGTTTAGACCCTGCAGCAATGTTCAGCCAAACACAAGACCAAACTTCCTACAGTGTCAAACATAACCCTTCATACCTCCTTTCCATGCAAAGAGAGATAAGATACACTCTACTCATCAGACTGTCCCTGGAAAGTAAAAGTACAACAAACTCGTCCAAGAAGATATTTTAGTAGGTCTGCCCTGGAAGTATCAGACCTCCCATCGCAGAGACGAAGCAGTGGCAGGTTGCTTTACAGATGAGCACCAGGCCAAAAGAAGGGTGATGCCTCAACAACACATAGTCTAGCCAAATAGTTCAGGGATAATCCACTAATAGAAATTCATCCTCCAAGAAAGACATTCAGAGAATTTGAAACAAACACAGTTGTAATAAGGAGCATTTGTACAGATAATTAAAAAACTACATATAAGTCAAACACATGCTTTTTGTAAATTCAGTTCATTTCAGAAGCTATATAACATCATCAACACTCTGCACCATATATTAAGTTCTGCCCCAAAATGGGCAGGTTGTCATCAGAGTCCTCTCTGCTCCTCACTTTGTCTAGTACTCTAGTAGGAAATAATGTCCTGTTTGTTGTGTAAAGGAATTCTCATTTTGCATTTCTGGTTTCTAGTTCCTCATGGTTACTGTGCACAGGACAGCTTTGCATGACAGCAATGACTAGTGATGTACAATACAGTAGTTGGTTCCAAAAATTTGATTTCTCTGTTTACATCCCTGGCTTTAAACTCCCATAGCAACGGAAAAAAATAATGAAAAACCCAACTAAATTACCTCACTGAAAACCTCCACATAATCCTATTTATGCAGAAAGGCTTTTCTTACAGCACTTTGCAAACTTCCTTCCCAGTTATTAATATTTTAATAAAATACCTTTATTAGCATGGAGAGCACTGGGAATTAGACATGGAACTTCTCTGTTAGTTAGCATGGTGTAACAAATACACCAGTAAGAATCCTTGCAGCTGTGGGTGGGATTTTTTTTTGGGGGGGGGGTTCTTTTTTACTAGTTTTTCCCTTCCAAAACATTTTTCAGTTAATATCAAGTCTTCCACCTGCTCTGATTACTCCTGTTTTACTGACACAATTTTCTTTAGCCTACCTAGAGCTGAGGCCTGCATTGCTTTCCCTGCTTAGTGACAACACTTCCATCAAGAATACTTTAAGACATGAGCACTTTCCATGGCAGCAAAGAAACCAAACATGATGTGTTTCACAGAGAAGACTGCCTCAAAAATAAATAAATAAAAAAACTCACCTCATATTTTATCCATCATCTTCTGAGTCTCATCAGAGGAAATTAAAAAAGAAATTGGCTTCCTGAGAGAATAGATCAGACACCTTAAGGAACAGCTGCAATTTGTGTTTCTGAGAAATGAAAATTGAAAAGCAGGCTAAAGTGGATATTGGGTGATTTATAAACTGCCTTTCTCCGCTCTTTCTGAATGTCAGTACATTCACTAGATCATCAATAGCACGATCTTTAACATATGATTTTCAAAAAAAATTAAACAGGCAGCTCTGTGTCCCACTTCCTTCCCACCTCACACAGAGCACATGGGTGTTTAGAGGATCTTTCAGTCCCAGGCTTGCATCGTAAGGGGCGCAACTCTTGCTAATACAATCTATAAATCTGTGTTTGCGATAGTGCAACTGGCACCAATTACTGCAGCTATTAGCAGTGTTTGTGCCAAACATCCTAGAGCTGGTTGTTCATAAGCTTGTCCAAATGCACTAGGTTTGTTCATGAACAAAAATATTAAATGCTACTCCTTGACATTTTGTTGTTTTAGTAATCTAATCCCTTGGAAACCATATCAAGGTCTATAAAGCCATGCAGCTCTTAATCATAGCTGATATGAATCACTACGTCAGTTAACACTAGGTGCATAAATCTCTGGCAATGTGGATTTATGACACCGGGATGTAATTCACCAGTATCAGCTCTTAAAATTTGATTAGAATTATGGGATTTGAGAGAACAGACTTACATAGCTGGTTGCAATTCGAGTTGTGACCTTAGCAAAAAAAAGTGCAGGACCAAGGCTCACAATCTGTCAGCTTGCTTAAGCAACAGTTTCACGTTCGCCCTGCTCAGATTAATTGCTTCTTTAATCTGTGAACGCTGACACACATGCACAGCTGTGCACACTAATGGGGAGGAAGGCAGCGGAGATTCTATCAAGTTTCATTATATCCAGTGTGCTTAATTGTCTTCATCACTGGAAACTGTCATTTTATTTAACGGTTTAAATAAGGCAGAAATGCCATAATCACATTTAAATATTAAAGACATTTATAAGCAAACACTAATGGTGTAAAGAAAAACACATGCAACATTACTGTGTGGATTTGGTTGCCTGGTGCAGGTGGGTTATTTTTCTACTCGTCTCCTCTGTCTGTAACCAAAGCAGGGTCGGAGCCACGGTAAAAAATTTTTTGATTCATTCAACTTAGCCTGGTGACACTTGCACACAGGGTCAAGTGCACTGTAGCTGTCTGTAATTGCAGATATTAATGAAGCTTTGAAAGGGATTCAGAAATGACTGTAAATGTCCATGCTGCCTAGAAACTCATTTTGCTCTGGTATAAACATGCCAGATCATCCAAAAAATAATACGAGTGCTTGGTTCAAAACACACAGATAACACTTGAGTTCTTTTATGGCTTAGATCCTAACCGGACTGCTCTCTCCTTTGCTCATTATCCTGTTCACCCCCTCTCATTGATAGCACCTGCCAAATATTAGAAAACTGCATTCGCACACTGCCACTGCCATGCTTTCTGTTACAAAACCCTATTTTATTTTAACTGGTAGAGCTGGGGAGAGGACTCCCCGCTGAAGCCTTGCAGGTGAGACATCAGGTCCCAGCCTTGGAGACAATGTCAGATTTAGATTTTTTTTTTTTCCTTCCATAATAAAAAATCTTCTCAGGTGGGTGGAATTCACCTGTCAAAAACTTGCACTGCATTAAAAGGCAGGTGCCTTCACCTCCCGCCAGCCTCCTACCACTCTGCTTATGCCTACATCCTTACTCTGATCAGAAATGGAAAGGGACTCCCCAGGGGGGCTATGGCATCTCCCTAACCTCCGAGCCCTCCTGTGCAGGCAGTCTTCCCTATCCTGGGGCTGCAGGTTATTGCCTTGTCCCCTGCGCCAGCCTGGCTCACCGAGGAGGAGTGACAGGGGGCCAGGCTGGAGGAAACACTTTCACCCGCCGAAATCCTGGCCTTGTCGGAGCCAATAGGAATCCTAGCAGAGCCCCAGATTTCACTTTTCAGTGTGCGACTGTGTCTTTTCCGCAAGAAACCAGACAAGTTGCTCAGCAAATTCTCCTCAGCAGATCCCTGAGGCATCGCACTGCCACTTGTCAATCCTCCGCTCTCCCGGCTGCCTTGCCAGTCCTTGATGCCAACCCTTCTCTGCATGGAGAGCTGAGAACGTAGCTTTTCTCCTTTTTCCTCCTTTTATTCAGACTTTGAAGCATCCAACCGATACCAGTCTATCAGCCTTACAGTTATTCAAAGACAGCCTGTCAGTTTATTATTAATAGTACCAATTACATTATAGCAGTTGGAAGACACAAGTGAGATTGGGAAAGTACAGCAACCAGGGTTAGAGATCCATTCAGGCCCAGTCTGTGCTAGAAAATGCTTTCAAGTGTGATTATAAGGGCAAAGCCTTCCAGCGGAGGCCTAAGATATATCTTCCCATGGTCTATGGCATAGATATGAATTCGCTCTGCCAGACGTCCATCTATAAGCTGAATGGCCACGGAGCCAAACCCAGCTAACATATCCTGCCTCTCAGCAGTATCTATTGCCTTGAGGTTTAGTGAGGCACTCATATCTACGTCACTTTTAGTCTTTTTTGAGCTTGAACCAGAGCAAACTGACATTTGCTTTTGGCACTTCATGCAAGCAATACCCTCCCTCATTCCACAGGGGGACAGAAAAGAAAAAAAGAAAAAAAGACCTGTTCCCAAAAAGATGCAAGATAACCATCAGAAATCTGCATTTTTTTGCCAGTATAGCTGCCTCTAAACTAAGGCTGTATGTAAGCAGGAAAATATCATTAAAATAGCACATCTAGTCAACGTTGTTACTGTCGGTAACTTCAGATGTAGGTCTGAGCCACTGGGAAAGAAATCTCTCTCTAAATATGCACCAAAAAGTGCATGCCTTAAATACTTTCTCAAAGAGGGGAAACTGAGGCAGAAAACAATTGAAAGACTTCCCCAAGGTGACACAATACATTTATGAAAAATGCGACCCCACCTGCATTCTAGTCCATGGCACAGATGCCACAGAGGTAGTAATTTAATAAGCTATGAGCCCCATCTGTTCATTATTGTCTCAACTGGAGGTTGCCATCCCCAAAGCTGAGCTACATTATTATATGAATGCTCCTGGTTTGCCCCAATAAAAAGGCAGTCAATTTAATTTAAATCTTTGTTGGAGGAGATTTCGATTTGCTGGCTGACTTTATGCTGAAGTAGACAAGGAGCACTCACATAAGTTTCATAACCCACTGCAGCTATGTCTGACAGAGTGCATCTGTCCACGTTCTACCTCTCCGGCAAATTGTAAATCAAAACAGATAAAACAGGAAACAAGCAAAAAGGAGACTTGTCTTGTGGTACTAACCAGTGCTTTGAGCTTACCAGAATTTCAGCTAATAGAATTTACCAATGACCAGTATTTGTTCATTTTAATTTTTATCCTGTTTTGAAGTCTCTCTAATTTACTTTCCAACATCATGTGCTTTTGCTTTTTCTCCATATTTTTCTCCAGGTAAAGAAAAGAAAACACAGCTCACAGTCTTATTACAGGTATTAACACTAGGCAGCAGTGCTAGGGTTGCGGGAACTACAAGAAAAAAAAGGTTTAAAATCCCTCTAAACCCTCCATTCACTATTCTCGACATTTTAAGTTGTCAAAACATCACCACTGATATGAGAGGCTGCTAATTTTTTCTCTCTTCCCCTTTTTTCATTTTCATTAGCAGCTGGATTTTGATATCACTATGCGTGACAACAACGAGCTTCCTCCACAAGTACCTGTGCGATCATCAGGGGCAGCCACAAGTAAAAGCGCTACAGATGTGGGGGGGTCAACACTTGCTGCAGTCTTTTCATAAACTCAGGAGAAAGCAATTCACCTGCACCTTTCTGGTGTGAAAACAATAGCCCTGCAAACCCTCCCCGTGAGCTTTGCTTCGGTTGGAAAGACTATGTCCATTGAACAATCCTTGTATCTTCAAGAAGCTCCGGTTCCCCCTTCAGTCCACAAAGACCAGGTCTCTTTTTTGTACATTGGCCCTGCTCACTAAAGCAAGAGTATTTTTCCAATTAAAAGCTGGCATTGCTTTTCAGCTCTTTATCCTAGCCGTTACTCTGCTTTGTTTACATTGGAGATTTCTTTTTTATTCTTGAGAATGTGATAAAGAACATAAAAATTCCATCTCTCAAATGAAAAGGCACAAGTATAGGCACTTAGGATGTTTTGCTCATCTGCAGTGACATTACCAACAAGTGCAACAGTAAATAAAGTAAGCAGATGTTTGCAGGTCTGCTGAACAAGTCTCGTTTAGGGGTACCCAGATTACTGCTAACAGCCCATTTCTCTTTCTCCTCCACCTTCTATCCCATCGCTTGGCCATAATGGCACTTTTGCTGTTCATCACTCTCTTTCCCCATCAATTTTCATTGCCCTCTACAGCTTCTTTATCACTTTTGTTGTCAAGCCTACAACTACCTTTAGATCAGATGTTTGCCATAAATCCCAGCAATAGAAATCTACCCCATGAAGAATATAAATTGGCTAGTTTTAAGAGGCACTAGGCGATAATGTATTTCATATCCACAGATATAGCTAATATCTTCACATTTTTACTGGAAAACTAACATTGCACTAATGCCCTTACTGTGACTGTTTGTCTGTCCCTACCGCACTATTTTAAGAAGCGGTGTGCATGTCCTGGCATGGTAAATAAGGAAAGAACCACTGTGTGACCTACAGCAGTCACTGGCTACGAAACATTTTCATCCATTCTCTTTTCACATGGCCTGCAGGGTGTTTTACTAGAAACAACCAATAAAAAATGGTTAGAATTTTAAGTCTTACTAAGAGGTGCTGAAAACTCCTGGGTTTAATGCTCGTGAACTGAACTATTTTCATTTTCAAAGATTAAAAAAGTTGGAGTTTTAACTTCAGGAAGAGAAATACCAAAACTGTTGCCTCCTTTCTCTTGCAGTTTTTTTCATTTTTACAGTGATGTAACAGCATTGACTTTAGCTGAGCGTGAGGTTTACCCTTGTACAAAAAAAAAAAAAAAAGAGAGAGAGAGAGAGAGAGAGAGAGAGAGAGAGAGAGAGAAATCAATCTCTCTCAAGAGATATATCTGTTCTTCAAGCTGAAGAGTATGACTAGGGGCAGGCTCCAGCACAGAGCGCTCCATGAGCCCTGGGTTCTTTTATCACATCGCTACTGAAAAGCTGAACTCATGGCACATTCCCAGCCCTGCTTAATCTATCCAGATTGAAAAAAAAAAAAAAATCTGGGCCCACACTGTGTGTTAAACAGCTTTGGTGGTGTGCAAGTCTGGCCTTGAAAGAGATGCCCAGATCCATGTTTATCTGACATACCTGGGGAAACTTCAGCTCTCTAGCAGATGAAATTCAGGATGTTTTGAGGTGAAGCCTCTGTTTTGGCTAGCGGGTTCACAACCATGGTGCTGCCATTCTCTTGTGTGGCAAGACACGATGCTATTCCCAATAGCCCAGACCATACAGCCACAAGCAGAAAGCACAGCTTCAATTTACAGTGAAGGCATAAAATGCTAGCTGCAGACAAATCTGGGAAAACAAGGCCCAAGTACCACCCAAATTCTCAAAGGCAAAATAAAAAGATTTAAAACAACTCATTGATTTTAAACCACTATTTACTTTTTGGAGGGAGGAAAGAAAGGGAAGGATGGAGAAGAGAGGTTAGCTCATTTTTTTGGCACTTTAGTACTCCTAGGATGTGGGAGGATGACATATTAAAGATACACAGGCTGAGAGATAGGATAGTAGGAGACACACACACTCATGGCGATCTCTTCTGCCTTTACTTTTTATTTACTTTGACCAAAACTAAAGCAGAGCGCCTTTACTGTAATGAATTAGCACCTTCCTGCATCTCATCACAGCCTCTGGGACTTCTCGCTGCGTTGGCAGTTCCCCGTGCCTCAAGAGCGCAGAAGACACATGGCTCCAGACTGGCAGCTACGTCCTTTTTTTGCGTGCAAACCACCACCGGCAAAGCTCTGGCCACAAGGGGAGGCGCCAGAGGCCTCCCGCTGTCTCCCCTTCCTCTCGCCAGGGACAGGAGGTCCCCGCAGTAGCAAGGGGATTGACAGTGCCCATAACAACTTTCACACCACTTGTCAGCTGGAGCTGGCGACATACTTCACATGGAGAACAGCAGCTGCGTCCGTGTCGTGTGGGTGCAGAAGTAAAGGCCACGAAGGTGTGGTGATTTCCTTCACCCAAAGGCTCCTCCCTCGCCATAGGCAGAGATGGAAAAAGAGCCAAAGGATCCAAGTCCTGGTGTAGTACTGACCTCCAGGCGATCCTCACCCTCAATAAGGAAACCAGGGGAAGAGTATTGTGGAGACAAAACTCCCACAAGTTTCAGTGTTTTCATCTTCTTTTACTTCTGCAGAGCACCGGGCACATACAGTTAAACCAAGAACATCATTTTTCACTTCTGAAAAATGAGCTGGGAGTTGCACTGGTGGCCAAGGAAGCAGCTTCCCAACAGGTTGAGGACCAGACAGCAACGTGAAAAAGGAGGCCCAGCTGTTCCAGAAAAGAAATAACTCGATGATTTGGGGAAGCTGGCTTGCAATTTCTGAATGCTTTGGGTCAGAAATCATGAAGGAATGCAATGCCAAAAAGAGTCAGAGCCTTGTAATTAAACTGATTAGTGCTGGGGGGCAAACAGAGACAAGGGCACAGTGTCGCCTTCTGATGCGACACTCTCCCGTTCGCCTGAGACGGCACGGAGGCTCCCCCAGCCTCCGGGCCAATGAGCACTGACACCAATATGAGGATGCTGCAAATGGCGTTTATTGTACGCATGTATTTGCTTATATACCTACAAGCATACTGCTATCTCTACGTCATATCCTTCCTCTTCCTTCCTCTTTCCGTGCCATCGCGAGATCTTCCGATCGCCGTTCCCTACATCTCCCCCTCCCCATGCTTTGACTATGCTATTTGCTTTAAATTGCCGTGTCGCGGGTTAAGCGTTCATAGTGTGGGTGTGGGTGGGACCACCCCTTTTCTAGCAGTTGTCTTACCAAGCATCTAAACACTAGTCTACATACTAATATGCCTAGCACGAGCATCAGTAGCAGGTGCAACTCTTCTATTAGTAATTGCCTGGCCCATGGTCCTAGCCCAAGCCAATTACCACTACTGAACCCAGAAGGTCAAGCTCTTGCGGGTCCCAGGGCAATGACGCATTCAGCGTGTCAATGCTCTCTCAGCTTTGGTAGGTCTACGGTCAAATTCAATGGGACCCCTATTAAGCATGTCTTAAAAGGGCTGCCCCGCACCCACCAACGTCAGGCAAAATTGCTTTTTTCCTGTCCGGTTTGCCAGGTGAGTCATAGATTGTTACTACCCCATTTCGCTAACATTGGTTCGCCTTTCACCCCTTGGAGTCCCAGTCCCAGCATCGCTACAAGGAGAGCTACTTGGGTTGCTCCCCCTGCCATCTTCTCGGGTTTTCTGGTTACGCGTTCTTCTTGTGGTTTCACGCGCCTTTTCTCATCTGTTCTTCTTCTCCTGTCTGCTGTCTTTGCTGCTAGAAGGGATCATCGGCTTTTCAGGGTGGTCCTCCCCTGCAATAAAACTCAGACATTCATTAATTCACCTGACTCTCTGCTTCCTGTCTTGTCCTTGCCCTGAGGTCTGGGCGTACCCACTTCATAGGGACCCATCTTACCATTTCTCCCTGCCTGACCGCTGCATACCCTCGTCCTTGGGTTACCAGCTGCCACCCCTCTTCCCATTCCCCTTTTTCCGGGATTCGAACCTTTACGTCTGGTCCCTCGTGCATCGCTCGGACCACCCAATGCTTTTCCGCTGGCGTCTTGTTCTCCTCCCCCCTGATGAACTGATTCAGACCGAATAAGGCGCGCATAATTATTTCTGATTGTTTGTGCGCGGGGATTCTTTGTGTATATCCTTCCCCCTCCCCAAGAATCTCGATCCTTTGCTTTAAAGTGCGGTTTGCTCGCTCGACAATGGCTTGACCTGTGCTATTATAGGCAATACCGTGCACTAGCTTAATTCCCCAGCGTACGGCCCATTCTCTCGTGCTTTGCGCTGTGAAACACGTGCCGTTGTCTGTTTTAATAGTTTCTGGGGCACCCAGCCAGGCCATTGCCGTGTGCCAATGCAACTGTGCCGCCCGCGCTGTGACTCGTTTATGTTGGGTCGCAACGATGATACCGCTGTGTGTGTCTACTGTGACAGCCAGCCAGGGCCGTGGTCGAAGTCGCTGGCACATTGTGAAGTCCGTTTGCCATATTTGGTTTCCTTTCAGCCCCCTGGGGTTGATGCCGGCGCCCCACAGGGGGGTTTTTTGGCAATACGGGCAAGCCGCAACCACTTCACGAGCCGTGGTAAGGGGGATGTTGCAGCTTTTTGCCAGTGCTTTTGCACCAACATGGAGAAGGTCGTGCACCTGCCTTGCTTCTGCGACTGTCCACACACCTTTGGCCGCTTGATCGGCTTTATTGTTGCCTTCTTGGTATACTCCTTGGATTGCCTCATGACTCCGAACATGAATAACAGAGGCAGTGGCCCGCCGTTGTTGTAGGGCTTCTTCTAGCATTAGCGCAATGGGCGATCCGGCCCATCCGGGATACGACATGTTGTGTAACAATTTAAAGACGAACATGGAGTCTGTCACTACATTCAAATGCTCTTCTGGCCACATTTGTAATGCCTGCGCCACAGCTCGGGCCTCTAGATGCTGTACGCTACTGTCCGGCTCGCTGATCTTCACTCGGTGCCATTGGGCCTTTTGATCTTGCCACACAACAACCGCTGCCCTGGTCACCGATGACGCGTCGGTGAACACTGTGCGCCCTGGTGCAGGTCGCTGTAGCACTCGGGCTTTCAGATGGGGCCGAAGGACGGTGAGGTGTGTATACATCTCCAGCACAGGTGATAATCTGATTGTTCCTGGGAATCCTTCTAAAGCTATTGCTATACTATCTTGTTTCTGGACCACGCTGTCCCATTGATTCCTTTTTACCGGCAGGTAAATGGACTCAGGCTCCTTCGCGAAGTGCCGAACGGTGGCGGTTCGTCCCTTCTGTATCATCTGTGCCAACGCTGTTACGATTGTGACGTATGCCGTACTTATTTGGTTTGACACTATCCACCATACGACTTCTGGACGCTCCGGTGTCCCTTGTCCTAGAACGCCTATGGCTCCTGTTCTTGTAACTGCCACGTACAGATTGATTGGTCTGGCCGGGTCGTATCTCGTTACTCCGCCCTTTGCCATGAGATCTTCTATTTTTCGGAGGGCTTCTAACGCGTTCGGTGTCATCTGCCTCGGTTCCCATGGTTTGTGGCCCTTGAGCAACTCGAGCAGTGGCTCCATCCACTCCTTGGGAATACCTATCAGCCCTCGCAGCCATTGGAGAGCTCCAACCAATTGCTGTACATCATGCAACGTCCGTATCTCTCTATTGAGCTTTATCGGCTGTGGGACCACAGCTCTGGGGAGGATGGTGGTTCCCAGATAGTCGACAGATTCTCCCCTTTGCGTTTTCGCTTTCCGGACGTACAATCCCGCTTCATTTAGGCAGTTAATTACTGCCTGTTCTGCCTGATCGGTTTCTTGCTGGGTCTCTGCAGCTATTAGGAGGTCGTCCATGTAATGGATGATAAGCGCGCGCGGGAACTGCGCTCTTACCGGCTGCAATACCTTAGCTACTGCCGCCTGACAAATCGTAGGTGAATTTTTCATGCCCTGCGGGAGGACTGTCCATTGATATCGCGCTGCTGGCTCCTGCAGATTCTCTGAGGGCAGTGTGAAGGCAAATCGAGCTTTGTCCTGAGGGGCTAATGGTATAGAGAAAAAGCAATCTTGGATATCCATCACCACCACTGGCCAATTCTTTGGTATTGCTGATGGTAGTGGCAACCCTGGCTGGAGGGCACCCATCGCTTCCATCTGCTGATTTACCGCTCGTAGGTCGTGCAGTAATCGAAATTTAGACTTATCCTTTTTGTGTATCACAAATATAGGAGTGTTCCAGGGACTGTGGCTTTCCTCCAGGTGTCCCTGCTCTAATTCTCTACTTACTATTTGTCGGGCAGCCGCCAATTTGTCCCCTGTCAATGGCCACTGCTCTACCCACACAGGCTCATTGGAGCACCATGTCAGCGGGACAGCGAAATGAGCCCCGAGGAGGTAGGCAGTGGCCCTTACCCTAAATTTGTCAGGTGAAAGCCGCTTTGCAATAAGGCATCTCGCCCTAACAATGGTTCCCCTATGGCAGTTATGTACGGCCGCACACGGATGATCTGAGCAGGCCTATCCGGGTCCTCCAATACAATTGTGATATCGGTTTCAGAAATCATAGCCTCCGCCCTGCCTCCCACTCCATCTAACGAGCTTGCCACTTTTGCTGGCCAACTCGATGGCCACAACCACGAGGGCACACATGTAACATCTGCCCCCGTATCTAGCATCATTATTAAGGGGATGCTAGGAGGACCCGCCCCTGGTGGGCCTATCAGATGCGCTTTCACTCGGGGTCTCTTCTCACACCCTAAGACCAGGGCCACGCGGGGTTTCCCTTCGGAGTTTGGTCGCTGGAGCTGTCCATCAGCGGTGTGTTGTTGTTGACAGGGGCTACTTGAAGCCGGCTCACCGGGGAGGGGTGGCCCCCTAGTTGCCCTCCCCGCTTCTCGTTTCCCGACCGCCGACAATCTCGTGCTCTGTGTCCTGGTTTTCCACAGGCCCAGCATGTAAGGCTCCCCATACCCCTTGTTGGGCGCGCGTAACTTCCCTTATTCGTGCACTGTGCTCTCAAATGGCCCATTCGCCCGCAGCCAAAGCATGGGCCTCCTTTTGGACCTCCTCTAGCTCTAACCTCCGGCATTGCCATAACTGCTGCAGCAATCTGTAGGGCTGTGGTCTTGTCCTGGTGTTCTAATACGTACTTGATCGTCTGCCCTAGACTTGCTCCCTTAGGCGCTGTTCTTAGGATTTCTTTTGTCAACTCGTTGCCCTGTTGTTTGATACATTCCAACATCACCGCTCCTTTTGCAGCGTCTGGTAAAGATGCAAGTTCTACTGCTGCCTGTAGCCTGTCACAAAACTTGTCAAACGGCTCTCCCACTCTCTGCTTCACAGTCGTCCATGGCTCTGCCTGCTGCACCAGTGGCCCAATATCATCAAAGGCCTTTTGAGATGCTTCTGTTGCCACCAGTATCTCCCGAGGTGTCAGGCCCGCTGCCTGCTGCTGGGGTGTAGCCATGGCCGCATCATTTCCTCTTAACCGCGGTAGGGTGGATTGGCCCAGTGGGTTCTGCGGGTCTGCCTGTGCGGCCATCAACGCCTGCTGCAAGCGCGAGGTCCACGCTTTTTTCCACATAAGGACCATCGTGGGCGATAAAACCAGTCGCGCGAGGGCGCGACAATCCCACGGTATTAGGCCTCCCGCGTGTGCAGCGTCCAGCAACGTCTGTGTCACCGGGTGTCGCAGGCCCTGTTCTTGCACTGCTTTCAATAGCTGTTGTACCGTCTTTGGATCGAGGGGCATCCATTCCACTGCCCCCCCCCCCGGGGCAATTCGTACTGGGAAGGCCCCTATTGGCGCACGAAACTTGAGGCCACTCAGGGCACATTCCGTCGCTATCAGTTTCCAGTCTGTTAGGGGAATTTCTTTTCCCCCTCCCGCTTGGGCAGAACCTGCTGTCTCTGATGGCCCTCTTTGTTTAGCTGCTGCCTCTGATAGCCCTCTTTGTTTAGCTATTTCTTGTTCCAGAGCTGTAAGCAGCATAAACATCTGCTCCATATCTCTTGTAACTTTCCTCCCTTTTTTTTCCTCCCGCCTCTGACTGCGCGGGGAACTCCGCCCTAGTTGCTGCATCTTCGTTGTTATTCCTTCTAAGGAGTCAGTGTCTGTACCTGAGTCTTCAGTCTCCTCCTCCTGCAATGCTGGTCGACGCCCACTCCTCTCTCGGCCAGCGCCATCTTTTCCCGGGTGCGGCACCCTCGGTTTTTCCCCTGCTTCTGGTCTTTCCCCTGCTTCTTTTCTTTCGTCCTCCCACTGCACCCGAATCATGGCCCCCGGTAGCCAGTCTCGGGGATCATCCACTATAAGCAGTCTTTCCTTTTCTTCTGCCTCCTTTACTTTCACCTTGCTTTCTTTTCCTCTACCCGCCTCTGGCTTTTTCATATCTCGGTCTCCACAAAGGTCTCCTGGTTCTCCTAGTTCTCCCCCTTCCATCGCCCTCATTTCTTTCCACGGATACCGCGGCGGAGGCGGAGAAGAGGGCGTTATTGGGTAAGCCTCTGGAGTTTTTGCCTCCCCCTCTCCCTGCTCTGGATCTTGATTAACCGCCTCCTCCTTTATGTCTGTTTCCACACTCTCCGTTTTCACTTCATCCCCTACTATCGCCTCTCCCTCTATCGCCTCCGTTCGCTCCTCTGCGTTCGCTGCTGTCTGTGTTGCCATTTCCGCGGACATGTGTAGCGCCGCGCGGGCAGCCTGCCAGGTCTCAAGCTCCTCCCTAGTCCTTTCTAAAATGATCGTTATATCTCCCCACGTCTTAAGCTCTGCGGCCTTCTTAGTGGCCATAGCTCTCTGAGCAAGTGCACGAGTGCACTTCTCCCAGTTAGAAGGGGAAAAAATGTCCCCTGGTCTAACTATCGCTCCATCTTTCAGGAGCCGCCCGACGCAGTTCGCAACTGCATTCGCTCTCATAGAGAGCACCCATTCCCGGGCACCCACGCGTACAACCTTAAGTACCGCGTCCATGATCCGGATCCTCTCGACCGCCTGCGGTCCGCCGTCTCAGCTATCACGTCGGGGTCACCACTTGTCGCCTTCTGATGCGACACTCTCCCGTTCGCCTGAGACGGCACGGAGGCTCCCCCAGCCTCCGGGCCAATGAGCACTGACACCAATATGAGGATGCTGCAAATGGCGTTTATTGTACGCATGTATTTGCTTATATACCTACAAGCATACTGCTATCTCTACGTCATATCCTTCCTCTTCCTTCCTCTTTCCGTGCCATCGCGAGATCTTCCGATCGCCGTTCCCTACAGCACAGTACAGAGGAGCAGACAGTTTGTGCTTCAAAGAGCTGACAGCTAAATCCCCTTCCTTCAGATAACCATGGGGGTTTGTGCCAGTCGGTCCTGACAGTGGCAGTTATCACAGCAATTGCTGTTGCCGCCTTGAGGCTGCTTCACAGACAGCCTGTCCAGACCAAGCAACTGGCATGTTTAGACAGCACATTTAGATATATAAACTTGCACATACTTTAGTCGGTAGCCAGGTGCACCTGTAACTTGGTTCATTAAACTTGGTTTTGAAGCCTGCTTTAGGATATCTTGCAAAAGACAGGCTAGATACCCCCACTGACAGAGTTCCTCTCAGCACGTGAGTCCCAGGACAAGACGGGGAGTTCTGAGGCACCGTGGTGGGACAGGCTTCTCAACATCATCATCATAACACCAGCAGGCTTTGCCAGCGTGAGTTCTGGTACACAGCCCTGGATGGTCAGCAGCAATGCTTCCTCCACTAACCTGATTGAGGAACAACACCCACCTCACCACCTCCAGTCTCCTCCATCGAGGAAAATCCTCCAAAAGATCATGCCTGAAGCAGTAGCCACCATCTCTGACTGTGACAACCTGCAAGTTTAAACTGAGGTTGCCACTGTTAGCTGAGTGATTTGCATAGGGTCTTTCTCCCTGTTTCCCCTCCCCCTGAAAATATTCTTTCACTTCATTGCAGCCATTTAGGCTCACCTATGGCAAGGGGGTTGGAAAAATACATATACGTACCAATACAGGTATGTACATAGACATACCATACAGGCACACACCAATTCAGGAAATAATGCAGGAAATGAGAGTGGGAGAAGGAATAGAAACACTGCCTACGTACTGGCCTCCATGGGCCGCTTCGTTATCAGCCACCTGCCGCTAGCGCGGCCCGACGGAAAGGCCGCCTCGCACCAGCAGTGCCTGTCGTCCCTTCGCCGGGGATGGATTGTGATGTCACAGCACTAGATTGTGGCATCACTACGGGAATCAGGATGATAAAGGGGGAAGAACGCCTGTACTTACACATAAATGTCTTCATACCCGGCTGGGCCAGGAACAGCAACGCGGGAAGAAAGAGCTAGGCCATTATTTGGGAGCTAGCCGGAAGAAAGGGGATGCTTTTACACCCCAAGCAAACGTGCTGTTTCCTGGAAAAAGGTATTCCAGGCTGATACACTAGGGACAGGCTGCACAGATCAAGAAAAATGAGAGCTGAAAAGAGGCTCAGGTGCCGGAGGGGAAAATATAGGTAAAGAGAGCATTGCTTTCTGCACAAAGCATTTGACTTCAGGGAGAAAAGAGGATAGTGGAAAGTGTCCCAGCAGACCCAGGTGACTGAATTTTGTTTGTTTATTCCAGAGAAGGGCTGCAACTCAAGGCGTGACAGAACAGGTCTGCAACAGCCTCCTTCCTTCCCGTGTACCCTCCCTTGTGGCCTGGCAGAAAAGGCACCAACCCGGGGAGCTGGGCCTAAGCCTCATCTCCTACCATTTACCCTGTCTTTCTCCTCTTGTCTCTGCCATTCAGAGCAGCATCTCCATGAGACAGGGGTGATGACTTCATGCTGCCAGGCACGTGCCTGATTTCACCTGCTTCTGTCATACAAACACTGCCAAGAAGAACCTACCACTAGCATGTTTTAAATCCTGGGCCTGAATGGTGCCCATTGTTCCCAGCTCTTTGTTTTCTCCCTCAAATCTCACTTCAGCTTTCAGGTCGCTGTCTCTGCTGATAGCAGTATCTTCACTTTTGAAGGCAGCCTGGGGTGCACTGCCTCCTTTTGGCTCTGTGTGAATACAAAATAATGAGAGGGTTTTTTACTTTTGTGAATTGGAACTGTTCAAAAGACTCAGGGCTCCTGACAGCTCCTGGAGCAACGATGCCCCAGTGACAGAGTTCCTTAAAATGCCTGGGCTCCTCCTAATGCCCATCTATGATCCTTAACATTATTAGGAGCTATGTATAGGGGGACAACGCGCTCCAGGCTTTGGGTCTGCACAGGTTAACACAACTTTGCATTCGGCACTGTCCTCTGTTCTCGCTGTGGGATTTGGTAATAATAATAATAATAATAATAATAATAATAATAATAATAATAATAATAAACACAGTGTCTGCAGAAGGAAAATCTTCCACAAGTCTGGAGGTGCTCTGGAATGGCAATTACATGATCCCAAGCTTCTGGGGGATCAGAGCACTAGCTAGAGGCAGTAGCTTTCTAAACACCACCTAGTGTTAGACCCTAGACTAAATGTCTTGACACAGCTGTGCTAACTTCTGTTTATATATTGCTCTACATAGACAGTGGCATGCAGGATTTGGGGGTCCTGTCATTTCTTCCCTATTCTGTTATCAATTCTCTGTGCTACTTGAGGATGTCAGTTTACTTGCGTGGAGCTCATTGACTTTTATTCTGCAGGTGAAGACAGTACTTTTCTACCTCACGGATACTGATGCAGCAGCTTTGAAGTCATCGGGTATAAAGTGTTACAGAAGTAATATTAAACTACCATTGCCAAATTCAAACTCTCTAGGAATCCTTATCTACAGCTGCCCAGACCAATTTTGCCTCTTGATATATACGATTGATTTCTGAACTGTCTAACTTGAAACAACCCTAAAGGGAGCTGGTTTTCAGAAAAAGGCACTTCCCCTTCCTCCCTCTGCTGAAACCAAAGTGTTGGAAAAAATCAGTCAGAAAGGTTCAGAACTACCAAAGGGGACCAGTGTAGTCCCACAGCCACAGCTCCAAGTTACTTAAAAAGCTTAAATCCTCTTCTACTCCTGCTAAACCATGTCCCCAACCTCTGCTGTTTTCCAACCCCGAAAGCTTTGCGCTGAAGGACAGCTGAGGCTAATTGCACTCGGAGGTGAGGAGCCCCTGTGCAGAGCACACCCAGCAAGCGCTCAGCACAGGCTGTCAGCACTGTATATTGCAAGGGTGAAACAAATGGACCCTAATGTGGAAAAGAACAGTGAGCTTGCTGAGCCCGACAGGAGTACAGTCTTCCCTTCGTGATGCCAGTCCTACTTGCCCTTCCCACTGTTGATTTTCAGGTCAAAGACGCATCGAAGAGCCAGACACAGAGACTGCCAAACCGTTCAGCAGAGCTCAAACTCAATATCCTCACTGTTTGCTCTACTTCATCTCCACTTTAACCCAAACACCCACTGCCATGACAGCCTGCAGTCTCTGCTGCAAAGCCTGGGAAGGAAGCCTCAGGGCTTGCCAAAGAAGGAATTTCTTTCCCGACATTTAAATGGAAAAGGAGTGGGGGGGGGGGGCGGGGGAGAAAGAAGAAGAAAAGGGAGAAGAAAAAAGTAGGAGAAAGGGAAAGGCCAGTAGAGAGAAACTGCAGAGAGCACGGGAAAGAAAGAGCAGACCTGTGTATACTAGGACTACACTGTCATCCTGTGGTGACAATGTGAACACCAGCAGGCAGCTCACGGGTGAATGGGCTGCTGCTGCCCGCCTGGTTTACTCAGTCCACAGTTATCGCCAGCAGGTAGACGGAGGAGATTAGGGGTGTCCAGCCAAAGGGGCTAAAAGTCATGGGAGCCCCTTCTGAAAAACTAGGGGTTCTGGTGAAAATTCTGCACCTGTAGACATACCTGCTAAAAGAAATGTTTTCAGATTCATGTAATTTTTTTTAAGAGGCTGAGAATAAATCTGCCTTTTTTGCAAGATAAAACACATTACACATTTCACTTTAAAGAGACAAAGTTAAGTAGTTCTGCACAACAAGGGTAATGTTTCAACCAGAGCCCCAGTTATAGATGCTCTATGCTGAATAATCTTATGTAGCAATGGCAATATAATCAATTGATGGATGAGTTAAAATCCTTCAGGACTCACTCAAAATACACACTATGTGGTAGTGTAAGTGAGACCATTTTCCAGATAGGCTGCAGTCATCAATAAAACCAAGGGAAGGGATGGGGAAAGCTACTGAAGTCATGGAAGATACTTCGAATGTATCAAGCTTTTCTTTCCCTTTCTACTGTGCTTACTCTTTCCCATCCAACCCAGTACGGCCATTTGCCCTACAGAAGTGTTTTGTGATGGGGGAAATTACATGCAAGAACATGGGAATTAGATCATACCCATAGCTCAAATCTATCTGGAATTAGCTATCTTACAAAGCCAGATGAGATCATATATACTTCCCTCACCTTCTTGCTATCACTTTTCCAGCTTACCTTAAGATACTCCTTTGTCCCACCTGAAACCCACCCAGGACTGGAAATGGAAGTGCTATAACAACACAGACATGATCTGTTCTGCCTAAAAACAGAACACATTCATTCTAGTGATACCCTCGTAAATTTGGCAGGCCTGTAAATTTGGGAATTAGACAGTATGAGTTCTGAACCTTATTTTTTCCACACCAAATTAAACATCTGAGTTTTACCCACCGCTGCCCAATGCTGCAGTTGGCTACATAATTGCCTCTTCCCAATGAACTGAAGCTGCTCTGCACATCCTGTCATTTGTAGGGTTCTGTGGTATGGATACAAGGATTAGCAAGAATTTAGGACTTTTATCTCATTTGAAAGATGAATAACTTACCACTTCATGTCTTCCACCAGTAGGAAAGATAAGCAAAGTGCTGCGCACTACAGTGCCCTGCAAACTCCTTTAATCAGAAACAGGGCTGGAAAAGGAGTAGGTTTTATCACTTGATCCCAAAGTCACTGGACCTAGGTCTGGTGAACATAAAACTGAGGTGAACCCAGACTTTGGGAGGCTACACTGAGAACACCCTCCACCACTGAATGCTAAGGGAGGGACTGCTAAGGAGCAAAAATGTCCATGGAGGCAGCAGGGAACAGCCCGTGTCTTGTGAGAGCAATGCTTCCTCCCACACTACCTCCTCTCAGATCTTGGAGTAGGTGCAAGGAAACTCCCCCTTCTGCTTCTGTCAACTTCATCCAGCTTCAAAGTTAGCTGTGGCACCCCCACAGCATCTCTGGCTGAGATGTTAATACCAGAAGAGAGATGATTTCTCAAACAGGTTGAAATTTCAACCACCGTCATTCTCCCACACATTTGAATTCCCTCCCCCCATTTTTTAATTCCTCTCTCTAGCACCGTGACAAGTAAGCTCTTTGCTTTTAGTACTTCAATTACTCCCTCACAGCACTTAAACTGCTGAGGCCTCCCACAAAATCAGGATAATGAATAATGTTCATCGTCTGCTTTGGTGTATCTGTTTCCCCCCCTCAGGCTTCCAGCATGCATGGAGAGGCACAAGAACTGACAGCTGAGCAAATCCCACACTGCTGCAGAGGACAAGCACAGCAGCATGCCCTGCCAGCTTTCACAAACCCTGCAACCTGCTTGTCCCCATTAGCAGGCTCTTTCTCCCCCACCACCGGCCACCCCGGGGAACCCAGCCCTATTTCAGAAACAAGGCAGCAAAGATGCCCTGAGGTGCAGGCATACCTAGTGTGGCAAAGGAGCTCCCCTCCTTTGTCCACCCGACAAGTATTAACCCTTACAACATCCACATTAATAGCCATTTCCAGATTTGGTGATCAAGGTACCAAAGGTGGGACATCAGGCATTTCCAGCCTGGGCTTCCTTTATCAATATTAGGTACCGAAATCAACAGCCAGAGCTGCCAAGGACTCAGCAAATGGGAGCTGTAAATCAACTCCGCTGCTTGTGCTCGCCTAGGTTTGAATTGGATTGTTTCTTATTAAAATCAAGTTACACACACTGACGTATGATATTATATATAATATGGTATACATTGTTATTTATTTCTACAGAAGCCTATTTCTCTAGCAGAAGTCCCTGTCGTTACTGACTTCCCTTCGGTCAGACTGACTCCGGCTCTGGGGATCGCACTTACCTGCAGCCTGGGAGGCATCACTCACTTAGCCATCAATACACTCACAATAGAGTCTTACAGTGGCTGAAATTGTTGCTCAATTAATCGCCAGCTAGTTCCTGCCAAATTGCCTGAAATAGTTCTTCCTTTGGCATGGAAGAAAAGAATATGGCCCTTTAAAGTGCTCTGAGGTCACATTAGCCTTGTACACACTCCATTACCCGTGACCTTGTCTCTCACGCAGAAGTTGGAGGCACATAATGGATATTTGCCTTGGGCAGCTGTCCTCCTTCGCCAGAGTTTAGAAGCACCAGGCTTAAGCTAAAAGGTGTCCCCCTTGGGAGACCTGGGGCAGCCAGAGGGAGTCCAGGATCAGAGATGCTAGAAATACTGTCTTTGAGATCAAAGCCCTGCGAGCAGCGAGCTCGCTGGGGCAGGCAGGCAGCCCCGCGGGGAAGGCTGCAGGATTGCCTTGAGGGACCCGCGCTGCCTAAGGGGGAAGGGCAGCAAGTTCCTCAAAACCAAGAGGAAGCTACGAGAGAGCTGGGGGGGAGGAAGGGTCCCTTCCGAAGAGGAGGCTGCTAGGTGCAGAGGCAGTAACTCCCCTCGCTCCCTGCTGTGGCCCTGCCGCTTCCCCCAAGGAGTGGAACCGAGGAGAAAAACGATGTTTTACTTTACAAGCTGCCACGGACACACAGAGGTTGCTTTATTGTGAGAGTTTCAGGAGGGTCAGCTGGAAGAGACGCAGTGCAATTTCCATGGGAAACACTTGGGAGATTTTTTTTCTTTTTTTTCCTTTTTTTTTTTTTTAAGCTAAGACTATCAGGTATGTTTAAAAAAATAAAATAGTCCACAGAAAGCAATCCAATTTCCTACTGATTCAACAGAAGAGGCACGTATCTGCCCTCCCGACCTGAGGAGCAAGGAATGCTCACTCTCTCTGCCAAGACAAGAAGGAAAAATACAACCCACATACCCTGGAAACACAAAAGTGTGTTTCTCTTCTCCAAATACGAAGCTGTATAATCTGGGATTACTCTACAGTTTACACAGGAACGCTTAGTGGAAGGAAAACCTCTCATGTTAAACAAGAAACTTGACAAGTGTGCAAAGAATATGAGGGATGAGGGACCTTTGCTGAAAATTATCACAGAAACAGTGGCTGTCATTATGGGTAACTTATGATTTTGGGCAGGATACTGCTCTGTTACAGAGTCCTGTAAAAATTTTCACCATTAACTTTCCTTGCAGGAAAATGAAGAATGAAACACTGAAACATTCTGTGAAAACATAAGCTTTACAAAATTGTCATTAAAAATGTGTAAAAGCAATGACATTTTTCATGGAATATTTCAGTTTTGAAATGAAATTTTCTTTTTAAAATGAAAAATCTCAACGCTGAAATCTTTTGATATTTTTGCAATCAATGTGACAAATGAGCCATTTTTCACATTGCCAACTTGCTGAAAAACGTATTCTTTTAGTCATTCCAAACAGAATTTTTCCAAAATATTGACAGTATAAACAACTTTTATAGGTCTTTTTTCCCAGATCAATCCCAGATTGCATATTTTGTGATTTTTTTTTAGATGCACAATTTGCCATGGAATCCAGTCATCCAGTTACTCATCATTTTTAATTAATTGCTTTACCACTGGCTGTAAAAAAATGTTACAAATATAAATGAAATGTCAACTAATGCATGGTATTCTACTCCTATTCCAGAAAAAAAATGAAAAGAGTAGCTCTGAGGTGCAAACTCTGTAGTGCTCTAAACAGGTTTTTCACAGGTTTAAGGATCTACAAAAGTTATGTTCTCATTTCTTCTTAAAGTTATTCCACTCCTCAGTATCTAACAGGAATATCTGAATACCGTCGTCATCTCACAGTTCCAGAATGCTCCTTTTACTGCTTTTCAGATACAAAATCATCTTTGTTGTTTCAATTTCAAACCCCAAAACTATCATCTTATTGTACCACTTGCAGCAATTACCACAGGTGATCTCCATGGGAAAAAAAAAAGAGAGAGATAGAATCAAAAATGGGGTGGGGGTGGTACAGAATGAAATCAATTCAGTATGAAAATATAAAATGCAAATAGGTTCTACTTTGAGTAATTATTGTAAGTAATTGAATAAAAATCTCCATTTTTGTTAATATAAGTGCTACTTTATTTAGTGTGCTATTTTAGTGCTATTTCTAGAGTGGCCCACCAGCATGAACATAGCATACTGATCCATTTAAATGTAGTACGTTCTGACAGTGGCAGGTAGCAGCTGCCTATTAGGAAGCTACAAGAAGATGGTGAATGATGAAATAGTGAATCCTTCTAGAAACCTGCTGCAGTGGGGTTTGAATGGAGCCCTGAATGGATTGCTTCGAGGATCTTAACCTTCAAAAGGGAAAGAGGGGGCAAAGGCAACAAGGCATAGGACTCCTGGAGCCGTCTCCCTGAGCCTGCTGAGAGCCTGAATCACTAGCTTTAAGAGTGGCAAGAAATTCACCTTATTACCCTGGAATACTGTCTAGTTATTTCTCCATTAGTTCAGAAAGTAAACACAGGAAGTAAGAAATGCATAAAGACAAAAACGTTACGGGGACCTGCACAATCTGCTGGGACCTAAGCATCACTGTGGCCCCATACACAGTAGCATCATTTCCTTCCCCCCCCCCCCCCAATCTAAGCCACTGACTCGAGGTAATATCAGTTTTAATGAATGCTTAAATTCAAATGTCATCACAGAACTATCCAGGACTCTGCATGCAAGTATTTGTCTTCTGTTGTTTGTGCAACGTGGGATCTTTTTCAGCCTCACCTAAGGGAAGCCCAACCAGAATCTCAGTGGGTACTAGCAGAGCCTGCATTACCCCCTTTTAAATACTTGCACAATGCACAGTAACACCACAGGTCTCCCTTTGGTGCCTCAGGTAAGCAGAGCTCTGCTGGAGATGGTCCTTAGGAGATGGCCACTGCTTTTCTTGTCGGGGGCGGGGATGAGACATCAGTGATCTCCTGCCCCAGGGAGCTCCATATACCAAGTGGAAATTGTGAAATGATTTCATTTTCATTGGCTCCCGCTTGCTTTTCTCTTACAAGCAAAACAGTAGCTCACAGTTCTCCTTTTCTCTTGCATTTACCACCCCACGCCTCTACCCCAGCCAGTCTTAATAATGTAAAAAACTAAATAGTCTCAAATCCTCTTTTCACAGAGGTTTCTTTGTGCCTTTAGTTATTTTCCTAGCCTATAGAAACCCAGGGCCAGTGTTACAGGATATTGGTCCAGTTTATCACAGAACAGAGGTATTACTCATGCTGCTCAGAAGACAAGGAGAAAGAGCACAGGAATTACATTGATGGATTCACTCTGTAATTGTTCATTAAGATAATAAGAACAAGCTATCAGAAGGATTTCTGAAAGAAGCATATTTGAAGGAAGGACCTCAGAGAGGGAAAGAAGAGGCCTGAAAGCAAGAAACCGGGAGATTAGGGAAAGAGGAAGTGGAGGAGAGAGCACTCAGCACCACACACACAGAAGAGATGCCCTGCTGAGGGCAATTCAGAGCTCCTAACCGAGGCCCCTGCTCTGAACTACCCACCGAGGAAGCTCCTTTTGCACCATCTGTTGCAGAACGAGCCTGGGGAGATGTGCTTCCCAAGTCAGGTCCTTTCTGTCACCACGTACACCACCTTTCTGTGGTGTAAATGCTCTTCTTTCCCCGCATGCACAGGCACAGGCGGCACTAGACACCCCGCTGCGTCTAGGGAGAGCTGAGGGGCTGAAGGAGAAGCGGGTGAGAGGGGCACGGAAGGGAAGTGGACGCTGGTGTTGGCAGGTGCCCTGCAGGTCTGGGCAGAGTGTTGGCTATGGGAGGGGGCGGGAAAGCAGCCAGGGAGGTGGGGGGGAAGTAAAGGTTTGATGTTGATAAGTGCCTCTGTCCTCCTCACCACAATTTCCTTTCACCTCCCCCAGCCCTCACTCAATTAAAACCACACTGCTTGAAAGGACTTCAGCAGAAATAAATCAAGGCTGGTGTCTTAGCAGTGGCTGCTGGCATGGAGCTGAGCTTATACCTCAGCAGAGGAGGATATCCGCAGTGCTCGAAGAGTGTGGTAGCGTACCCCAGCCCCACACATCCTAGCACAAACCCTTCAGGAGCTAGATATGCTTGCAGTCAACTGACCAGCATCACCCTCCTTTCATTAATGCTCCCTCCTCCTTTCATCAATGCTCCCTTCCCCCCAGCCTTTCTGAAGTACCATGTCTGTCAGCAAGAAGCATCTCTCTCAGTAGCTCGCTGTCCTTTCCGTCCTTGTTTCCCTGGCATCCACAGTGGGATCGGGGAGAGGTCACCCCTCCTTTCTCCACTCCTGTGCACAGGCAAACAGGTATTTAATGAAACACCACACCGGATGTCAGCGCACAGCTTTCATCTTATCACCTCTCTGGCTCCCTGCAGGCAGAGCTCTCCTCTTGCAAAATCTGTTTGCAAACACACCAATGCCTGTAGGAACTCTTTTTGACTCTCCAAGCGAGACATCCACATGAGTGCATAATATTACCAACTGCTCACACAGGGAAGGAGAGAAAAGACAGCTCCCTGTTCCTTCTTGGTACAGCACCTACCCACAGAGCACAAAGGACCTCCTCTGCAGGACACATGGCTAAGGTACTTCATTACTGGGATACATCTGCCCTGCAGTCCAGGCCCTGGGAGTCAGACAAAACAGCAGCACGCCATGAAGTGACCTGTTACAGCAGCATGGCTGCTTGCCCTCAACATTTCACACCGAGACAGATGAGGAACTGAAACCTGACGTGTTCCCTATAGTCTCAGATTTACTAGGTTTTAGTGCATCTCTTAGGCTGAGTTTGAGCCAGAAATCTTTTGCAGGGGCTTCTGGAAAGCCTAGGCTCAAGCTTCATGACCGAGCCATGGCGAGGGTTATCATGTCCACCTCCTCATTCACCCAGACTACATAATGCAACGAAGGGTTTGATGCTTTGGCTACAATCCAGCAATATTGCTCTTTGAAAATTTTCAGACTTGCAGTAAGTCCTAAGACATTACAGCATCCTGGAATTCCCCTGGAAATTAAATATTAAAGGAGGCTCTGGAATATTCATGTGAAGTTTCCAGTAACGGCAAACGGGAGAGAAAGAGCAGGAGGTGGAAGGATGAAGAGAACTGGAGAAACTGAGAGGAGAGAAAAATCAAAAAAACTTGTAAAGGGGACAGTATGAATGTTGCAGATAACAGAAGGGACAAATAAAAGAAGGCATGAAAGAAAGGAGCAGAAGAGAGCTAAGCCAAAAAAAGCCTCAGAAATAACTTATATAAAGGAAAAAACCACTGATAAATATATCAAAACATACGTAGTAAAGGAAAGGGACAAGAAAATGAGCAAAAGGCATAACTTGAAGGTGAGGGAAGGGAAAACACAGGAAAGTGCAAATGTGAGCCAAAATGCATGAGACAGTAAAAAGGGTAACATATAAGGAGGTCAGAGCTCTGTTAAACCTCTGCAAATAGCAATACACTAAATGAAAGGGAGGAGTCTATTCCACCACAAAGTGGTGTATAAAGGGTGAAAAATCTCTTCTTTGGGATTTGCCATTTCATTTGGGGCCCTGGTGAGCCAGGCAGGTTACAAGAATCTGAAAAGGAGAAGTTCACACTGTGCGCATGCTGAAGAGCACTGCCTTACAGTCTGCAGCCACAATACCAAGTACCACTGCAGCGCAACACTGGATCCGTCTCTTTTTGCCTACGTCACATATGAGCTTCCTAGTGTATCTCAGCTAGCACATTTGAGAGCTAATGAAGCAAATGGCAAAGCTGTTTTGTCTTCTGCCTTAAAGTCCTATTTTTCAATTTTGAGGCTACAAACTCGGTTCTTACTCATGACTTTCGTTTTCCTAATAAGCTCAAATTATTACCAGCATCTCTGTCAGAGCTATTTCAGATGTAATCTTACCTTACACTGAAGATCAGTTTATTTCAACAGTGACCTGCAGGTCCCCAGCTCTCTTTGGCCATGAAAAGAAGAAACATCTATGTCTGGCATGAGAAGTTTCTTTAACAAAATTCACAAACAGGGAGGAGATAATTTCCTGTCTTCCTACTGTTAATCTGGATAATTTTAATGATTGAGTGAATACATGACACACCCATATCCTTCCCATGCAAGGGAGAAGAAATCTTGGATTCCTTCTCTATCAGCAAAGGGCATTTTCCTGTAGCCCCTCACATAACAGCCACTGAAAACTGCAGCTGTGAAAGAGAACTATTTCTTTCATAGCCTAGCCAAAGAAACTATCCTCACAGGCCATTGCCTGACCAAGAAATCCTTTCAGAAACAAGTGAGTTCCACACCACAAAAGAAAGGACTGAAAAAAATGAACAGTCACTTGCTAAAGAGATATGGTGGGAAACTGGAGTAAGGTACTGCCAACAGTACCTTAAAGATACCAGAAGGTAGGAGGGTAGTTTGGAAGATGCCAGGAAATACTGAAAAGGAAAGAGAGTTGTACACATCTGGTGCAGGAAGTGCCAGAGCAGAGGATGTCAGATGC
Source organism: Dromaius novaehollandiae (assembly GCF_036370855.1). NCBI lineage: Eukaryota > Metazoa > Chordata > Aves > Casuariiformes > Dromaiidae > Dromaius > Dromaius novaehollandiae. The sequence goes on along the minus strand of NC_088098.1, from coordinate 96,337,509 downwards.
AAAGAATATCCACATCTAAAGCCATGATTAATTGTGAGAGTAATGGCTTATTTGCCCATTTAGAAAGCCTGATGCTGCAAAAGAAAATGAAGTGTTGTGCAGAAGTTTCATTAATCTCCCTTGATGGGTACATTATTTCCACTGAATTCTACCTGACATTTCAAGTTGCTTTCAATATATTTTATTGTGTATTTTTTCACATTTTCAGTGCTCTAATGCCAAAGATTCTGAATCATCAGAATTAATCAGCAGCCTGGAACACAGCCAGATACAACAAATAAGGAACCAGGTGCTTTTGATATTCTCCCAGTCCTAGATGGATATATAACTCACGTTTATTGGTATGGGAAGATCTCGGGCTGTTCAGAGGAGAAAAAAAAGAAAAAGAAAAAAATAACACCCAAGTGCATTGTTGCAAGTAACTGATAGGAACTGTCAATAAACAAATGGCTACCATTTCTGCTTCCAAGCATTTGTTTGACTCATTGCTTGGAGACCGGGAAGAGAGGCAGAGCCCAGGAGGTTCTCCTCCCATACTGGGTAAATCACGAGGAATTGCATCAAATGATCTGGTGTTACACCAGGGGCATGGAGGAAGAGGTCTCCAAGAATGAGTGAAAACATCTGAGCACTATCCGCAAAACCCAGCCTGAAAGCCCAAATGCAAATTCAAAGCTACTTCTTTAATTGAGGGAGAATAAGAACTATATTTGCCTATGTATCCCTGAAAGACAGCCTGATATGATGAAGAAATGCTTCCATGAAATAACAACAAACAAGAACCCCAGATGCCTATTGTAGGGTGCTGTTACTGAGCACACTGGAAACCAACTGCATAAAGGATTCTCTATTAAATGATACTCCCTGGCCTAATTCTTCAGAAACATCGGTAAGCACAACAAGGGGAAGCTAACACCGATATGAAAGGTAGGAAAAAACAAAAGCAGAGGCACAGCAGTTCCTACAAACCATGAGATGTCAACAAGTAACCACGCAATGAGTGGTTTCAGTTGAAGCAGCAGCAATTTTGGACATCAAGTATGCTTTCCTCCTCCTTGTCCTCCTCCAACCCCCCCTTCTTCCAACAAGTGAACGTTTCATGAAAAGTTTGTTGTGGCAGGGGTTGAGCTGACCGGGAGTTTGAGACAGGCCTCTTCTTCACCCAAGCACCAGAGTGGGGGGGCCTCCTCAGCTGCATAGCTCTGCATCTAAACCAAATTAAAAATTCTGTTTATAGTAGAAATCTCCTGCCAACCAATGTCCCTAAGCTCAATGAAATGCTGCAACAACAAATGCTGTGGTGGGAATTTCATGCTGAGCTCCAGCACCAAGAGGACAGTATCATTTTCTACACTATTTTGAAGTGCAGCAAAGATGTCAGCATCTGGGGGGCTTAAAGGACCCATTACTGAAAAGCTCTGGCAAATAAATGAAAGATGAAAGTGGTTCCTTTTTCAAGGAGAGTAGTAGGAAAGAAGGATAAGGGGAGAGCTGGAAAGCAGGAACATCTTTTTCTTTATGGATTCTGAACATTTAAAAATCTGCCTCTGAAGGCAATTCAGCAATTAGCAACAGCTTACATTTACAGGGATTTTTTCACACAGCTCCATTGCACTGCCTAATTGATAGGCTTCCTTTGCCAGTGGGGAAATCAGAAATGGACTTTTGTGCTGATGTACCTCCACGGCCTGGCTACTATTTAAGATCCATCTCCATTCACACACACACTCATATATACTTATACAGTAAGCATATTTACAAATATTGGAAATATTTGGCATTTTAGAAAGGCTCTGACAGAGAAGCCTCTGTTTTCCTAGAGTATTTACTATAAAGGCACTAGCTAGGAAGGAGAACTGAAAAAAAAACCTGTTTGCTCTAAAAATAATTGAAACCATGATACAATAAAGTTACTCTAAGAGATGCACTTGCTTCACTAGAATGGCAACTCATATGATCCTAGCATATGATTTACACTACCTGTTGCAGGGTTGGAAAAACGAAAAGATTCTGAGATCTTGCTTTCTATGCCATATTTATCACTATGAGCCCATTTTAATTAGGCACTTCTGAAAGTGATTGCTCCTGAAACTAAAATTGAAAAGGAGGAAACCTGCCATTTATTTGCCATGAGTTACAATGTACTGGTATATACCATGTTCCTCACCTTGGAAACTTTTCGCACTGCCTTCTGAGAAAGTACACACAATAGGCTGCTGTATTTTGTTTCAAAAGGGAAGCCAGAAAGAGTCAATACAATTATTTTTTTGCTTTAGCACACAGGGTATGCAGCCAGGAGATAAGATACACACTTAGCGTCTTTAAAAAAAAAAAAAAGTTCTGAAGAATGTGTATCAGCATGCATGATCTTTATCAGTAACTAATGTAAGCTGAGCGTCTAAAATACAGTAAGAAGTCTTGTATTTCTTTCTTTCCCCATCAGGAGTTATTGTAAATTTGGAGATGCATTTTCAGCATTATGAAACCTTGCATGCTCAGAAATTAGCACCCATTAAGACAGCTAATATCATCTGCTCCACTTCATCAGGGCTGAGTGGACACCTTTCTGTTGACTTGGACAGACCTTGGATCAGGCCTTCTACTGACATAACTCAGAGAAGTACTTAAGAACTTGCACTTAACTTTAAGCCTGAGGCTAAATTCCAGGGGGAGAGAGATAGACACCTGCTTAAGTGCTGATCTAATCAGGGAGTTGTAAAGAGAAACAGCAAGGAAAAGCATTCATGGAATTAGGAAGACAAAAGAGCATGATTTCCTTTGTGATGACTGTTTTGAAAATCCTTCTACTGCTCCTGAGCTGCTCCTCTCTCCCCTAACTGTTGCTATCCCATTAGCGAGACAAGAGTTATGGGAGTTACCGTTTGGGGTTTTTTTGGCTGGTTGGTTGGGCTTTTTTGCCATCTGACTACAGAGTTGCAATGAGCTGCAGAAGAAACCGAAGTGTTTCTGTATTTTTTCATAAAGCAAACAATAACATCCTGTGCTTTATACATATTCCTAAACCTGCATTTAAATGAATTCTTCAATACAGCTTCTATAGAAGATTGTGAAGAGAGTCTTCTACACTTGAGCAGCCACAGAGAAAGAAAACATCTAATGTATAAATAGTTATGCATAAATTAACTTGTCCAGCACTTTCCATGCATTTTTCTTTTGCACAGAAAATATTTTCTCTCAAGGCTGGATCCCATGATCGAGTAGTAAGGCCAATTCCCACTTTACTCAAACAAGCAATAACTGACCTCTAGAAGCAGATTTGTGTGCGATATATCCCATGATGCAGCATTCACAACATTTGGCTGCTTTCGTATCTTCACTTGGCCTGCCAGTCCACTCCCATGGTACAGCCTGCACGGCTCCAAGCAGCTAAGAAGCTCTCTCAAAGGACTCTCCTAACCAAAGCCAAGTTTCTGGAAGGATGGACGCCAAGCACCACATGCGAGCTGTGTCCTTTGCTGTTATGCACGTGTGATGAGCTGTAAGGTGAGAGGCCAGAGAAGCAGCTGAGCAGAGATACTTTGTCTTCTCCTCCAATCTTTGTCTTGAACACATTAATTTCTATTCAGCCATCACTTGAAAACATTTTTAGAACAGATAGGCCTGTGACCAGAGAGGCTGAAGAGAGAGCCTTAGAACAAATTTTCACACACACACAGCATTTTACACCAAAGATTTGGTTGTCTCAGAGGGAGAAGGCCTTTGCTGAAGCACATTTCACTAGCAATTAATTTTGGGAAAGCCTTCCCTCAAACACCATGTTTGGCCAAAACTATAAGCTTTCCTTAGAACAAAAACATCCCTTTGAAATAGCCTGAGATAGGCTACGAAGCTCAGACTTCAGCAACCCACTTCAGTAACCAGAAAATCGTTAGACACATCATTTTCTGCCTTCATGCAAGTTTTCAGTTGACTGAGAACTAGTACCAGGAACAACTTTCCATTTGCACTAACTACTGTAAACTAAAAAAGCCATCTGCTTGACTTTGCATTTGGTATCGATTCTTTAGGGTCCTGAGCCAGCTGATCTAGCTTTGAATTGACCCTGCTTTGAGCAAGAACATCTCTTCCAACCTAAACTGTTTCAAGACTCTAAGATTCAAATGGAAAGGAATCGCAAGTAATCACAGAAGACCTGAGTCAGGCTTTCTCGCTCAGCAGCAGATGGGAGGAAAGGACAAGCCCAGCTTCAAACTGCTAGAAAATTACAGTGCACTGAATGGAACAACAGAGCATCTACAACTTCTGAAGTCCCAATTTTAGCACAGAAATCAGAATTTTAGCACTGCCAGAATATTTTATTCTCTCAGTTTTGCTGTGTGCAGAGCAGTAGCATGGCTCTGCTGCCAATCATGGCCAGGCTCCCCTGGAAGTCAATAGGAAATGCACACATCAGCATCTCCCGTTCAGGCTCAGCAGGATGACTCTCGCTCCAGTACAAGCACATGCTTAAATGCTTTGCAGAGTAAAACTGCAAACACCAGCCCATCCTATCTCTAGGTATGAACCCTCCTCCCACAAGCATTCATTCTTTGCTACATCATACAGAAAGGTTCAAAAGCATGCAAAAAGGTTACCATTTTCTATTAAACTCTACAGTGCTTTTCTACAAGGCTAGTAAATTCAGTTGATTGAGCCATATGACTGCCTGAGCACTTTCGGTGCGCAATAATGCATAAAAGATATTGTATTATCCAGTACATTTCAATCTCTGAAAAGTTTTTAAAGACTGAAATGCTTGCAATTTAATTTTAGGAACGTATTAGCACATATACTATAGAGAAAATACATTCATATTCAGCCAGCATTATAATAATTTCTATTATCGCAAAGAAATCTACTCTACTGACATTAAAAATGTAGATGAAGATGGACTGTATTCACCACAATTATCATTACTGTTAAGCATTTAAAAAGCTTGAGCCCATTACAATTTGATGACTGTTAACGAGAGAAGAAATTTTGTGATTAAAATCCTAAACATTAGAAGAGAGACTCCAGTGTGACATTACTTGCAGAGAAACATCAGATTCAGAGCTTTAAAATAGGGTTTTAAATAATTTAAAATGTTATATTTCTTTAATGAATTAATGGTGCATGCCTGAATAGACTTTTCAGTATTCAGTGGAAGATTACCTCAGGAAGGTCAAGTTACACACAAGAATTTAGGCATGACAAGGTTGTTCACTTAGCGTTGGGACCAATGTTTAACAGCTCTGACGTAATATTTGAATGGATACCAATGCATAATCACTCTGAGAAGAAAATGCTGATCATTTAGTAGAGGAAACTATTAGGCAGCTAAAGATTGAAATCAATAATGGTGCAGGAGGTTTTTCTACAGAGAAGGTGCATTAGATTGCATGTTATAATGCACTAATAGCATTTGGACCAGCTGCAGTAAACTCAGAATTTGCAACAGCAAAATTGACAGCATGTTTAAAAAGTCAAAACAATGTGCAAGAAAGAGGATGGGGTTCTGCCATTGTAAAGATGCTACAGGTGGGTTGTCCTTTGTATTTAGGGTACATGCAGTTGAGGAAAGGATGAATGAATCTTCAAAATAGAAAGTGTCAACCATTTCTTGTTACACTGCAGTGAATTCTGTTTGGAATGACATGATAAATAACAAGATTAAAGAAATACGTATTGAAACTATCAGCAATGAAAAGAACAGTAAGATTTGTGCAGTTATTTCAGCACACTGAACAGTATCCTCTAGAACTGAGGAAAGTCCGCAACAGATGAAGTTTGACACAGCAAAATAATTTTACCGAACCTTGGAAAGATATAACATGGGCCAAAGGCCTAAAACGTCCAGGCTCCTAGCAATGCTGAGCAAGCTAGGAGACATTTAACCACAGAAAGATGAAAGAAAAGATAATTGAACAATTTGGTTCTTGTTTCAGAAGCAAGTCTCTCTGTTATCACATCTCTCTGCAGCCCATAGAGTTGCCTCCAGCTGCCGAAGACAGCTCTGCAACCATGGCATAACTGGCAGTTCAGGAGTATTTTCTCTGAGGGCTCAAACAAGCACAGAGTTGCATAGCTCTAGACACAAACTAATCTCCTGAGTAAAAAGCGTAGTATCCATGCTGAATGTATCAGCCAAGAATTTTACTGAAGAATAAGTCAAGGTCTTCTATATTTGGAGGTCTGTTTTTGTGAGGAGTTTCTCGTGATCCAGAATGACAGTGCCACTGCATAAGGGCTGGGTGAGTCTGTCACCAAATCATCCTTTGCCTCATGTGCTTTTTCTTTTCTCAGAGCTTCTCAGTTTCTATACCACGGCATTTTGGAATGAACACCGTTGTGAGGGTTCACAAAGGGCAGCTTCGGTCCAGGGATTCTTACCTCTTTATGCTTACCTCTTTGTGTGCCCACTGTAATCATGAAGGACTCTGTTTGAAATCATCTCCCAAGGGTGATATCAACACAAGTGACCACAGTCACCTCCAGAAGAGTCTGTCTTTCTTCGCTAGCATAGAAGAGACAGGTGATCCTAAGGAAACTTAGCTTTCTTAAAATTATCCTTTGTCAGGCCCTACTGTGTATTTTAAATCGTGCCAATCCAACTGTGGGATAGAAGAGCACCTTGGCCAGGTGAAATATTTTAACTTCAGTTGTCTACAGATGCTCTTTTTCCTCTCTGCTTCCCTTCTCTGGTGCTAGAAAATTCCTGCCAAAGAAAGAGCCAAGGGCATATGGTAAAATTCAAAACATAGAGGTGTTAGTTTGAAATGAAGGTCACTAAAGACACACATCTGTGGAACTGGATGAAAACGACATGAAACATTAGCATGGGTTCAGCTAAAAGAACATCTTCATAAAACCTCCCCTGAGGGCTCAGGTAACCCCCATCACATTTATTAGGAATTCCTTGCACACCACTGTGGGAGCTAAGCAGTCCAGAGCAGCCAAAATGTTGCCTTTTCCCTTAGTTTTATTTTTTCTGAATTTTGATTTTATTTTTTGTATGCATAGAGGTTATAGACAACATGAATAATGTCAGGGCAGAGGTGATTCATTTTTATGACACCCTTTTTCAGCAATGGCATGTGAAAAATGAGCAACACTATGTCAGTTGCTTTGGCTCACACTCACATCCAATCCTCAACGCGTAAAATGAAATCTCACAGCTGCCAACATTCAATTTCTGAGGCTCTTAGGATTTTCATCACATATGCACGACAGACAGAAAGGAACATCCCAGATGTCTTTTGCTTTACAATTACAACAATAGACTATTTCTAAGGAGAAAAATTAGAGCTAGGGTTATTTTCGATAAGTCATTGACACTGCATGTTAGATGACATTTTATAATTATATCAAATGCACAAAATAAAGAGTTTATCTTTGTGCCAGTAATGGCAGGTAAACATATTTATTTGCTGTGTATTAGTCTAAACTGATTGTAGTTAAAATGGCAGCCTTTTCTCTGGAAGCATCTAAGCATGGACTGCCAAGTTATACTGGCAAAGATACATGTTAGCAGCCTTTTAATACTCATGCTCCAAGGCACAGCAGATCAGCACTCAGGAAGAAGTTTCCTTCCGACATCTGATTTGATTGTTCTCATTCAGAAGACTTCAGGTAGGTTATTTCAGCTGATAGATGATCTAAACTTTCAAAAGATCAGTGGATCTAGTCTTTCAGGCTTCGGCAAATCGGTCCTCACCTTCTTGGCCCACTGTATGTATTTCAAAGCCTCCTAAACCAACTGATGTAGAGAAAGGTGGGCAAAGGACATCTGATGCAGACCCTAGCGAAGTCAAAAAGGTTTGTAATGACTTGAATGTACCTGGATGCAGAACAATGGAGGTGATATATAGGCTGTATCCACCACATTGGCAAGTACACTGAGGACCAATAGGAGCAGATCTGCAGAGGGAAACAGTTGGTGCTAATGCTATATACATTTGGGAGATGAAGGGTTTATTTCAAACCAGTTGCACTCTGATCCCATGGACTGAATGACAATAGCTTCTGCAGCACTGCAGGAGTGTCTAGTTTAGTCTCGTTTAGATTCATCGGAAAGGTGCTTGCTTTGTGCACCCCAAGCTTGCCCTGTGAGACATATCAAAGCACAGTAAGTGAGGACAGATATCTTTACTTCAGAAGCACATTCCTCATCAAGCCTAAAATGCTTCTGTCTAGATGTCCATGCTTGCCAGCGTAATTATTTTTCTTGACATTTTGTTAAGCATGAAGGCACTAGCTGCAGCCCCACAGTCTTAAACTTGAACAGTTTAGTCAGGAGACCATGAAACATCTACAGTATTTTCATTATTTGGTTTATTAAATACTAGGCATTTTTCAGATTAAAGATTTTGATTAATATCTAGACTGATAGAACAGGTCAAAAGCCTATCTAATACAGTTTCCCATCTGTGAAGCAGTCAACATCAGGAGCTTCTGAGTTTAAAATTACTCTAACCAGACGTGCATAGCAGTGCTTTGACTTCGGTTAGACTTTGACGTTCGGATTACAGTAGTTAGAGAGTTCAAGACCCTTTTCATAGCCTCCTACATAGTAGAAAACCAAACAACTGAACGATTAATAAAATTGAGATTTAGTTGCCAGAAGCAGCAGGTACAAAGTTTCCTAAGTGAGAGAAGACCTGCAATCTTTGTGACTCTGTCTTTTTGGCCACTGTGCTGTGAAAACTGTAAATTGTTGAATAGTATTGTTTGGCAGCCTGTCTCACATAGATATTGCTATTAGTACAGACTCTAAATACAAGAGAAAGCTATTACTACTTTTTCCTGGAACTAAGAAGATAACGTTAATCTCCTGTGTAACATGCTTTCTGTTATCAGTGCTCAAGGTAAAACACCACATGGCAGTCTGCCATGCCACCAATTATATATAAAAAATAAATGAAAATTTTTGTCAATCCCAATTCTTAGAGAGAAAATAAAGGACAGTCTACAATCTTCTCCTCAAAGTTTAACTTATTACATCACATGAATAATTCTTGCCATTAGCAACATATCTTCAAAGGCTTTTGAAGGTTTTACAAGCACGTCTCCCAGGAGTTTTTGTTAGAGCTTCATTGATAACATCATGATTGTTTCAGAAACAATGCATCTACACAACTAACCCTGAGCATATTCACAACAGATCCTGCCAACACACCTAATAAGCATTTACATCTGATGGGTTAGTTCATAACAATTGGTCCACGCTTACAGTCAGGTACCAATCTTCAGCTAAGAGGTGAAAAGCCTGAAAAATTGGTAGCTTCCTAAAGTACAACCCCACTATAAATGACTGCACAAGTGTTCCCAGTTTGTTTCTGGGAAACAGTAGTGCAAGTCACCTTCACCAAGGGTACTCTTCACCAGCACAGAGCAGGAGAGACAAGAAAGGTAAAAACTAACCTTTCTGCCTTTGCACTGCAACAGACTAAGGGTGTTCACAGAGGCACTTACAAGCAGTAAGAAGTTTGAAAAGCTGCTATCTCTCCTCTGTTAGCTACTTGTTGCCACATGCAAATGCAATGACTAACTGCACATGAGCACCTGTACTCCCCAAGTCTCCAGCGCAGAGCTTTGGTCCACTGTTTTGCACCAACTTGATTTGAAGGTGGTTGCTCAGGTGTGGGACTGGGACCCCAGGCTACTCTTTTAAATGTGTTGGTTTACTTGGTATCACTCTTTGCATGCAACATGGTTGTGTGTATGTGGCTGCACATCATGTTTAGATATTTGTGCCATCTTAAGGTCACATTAAATTGACTGCATAGACCTACTTTTAGCCATTTCCAAGGCAGCATTTGCAATTTCTGCATAGCAGAATTCTTTGTGAGCCTAATGGCTATATATAGTCTAAGAGGTCTCCCTGCATCATCAGAACAAAGAGCTGTAGGGGGAGAAAATGTGCTTATTCACTTGCTACAGGACACAGTTCCGTTTCTGCAGCTCTGTATCCTCTGCATCCATGCAAGGTTCAGATCCATCTAACCTCACTGACACCCTGCTCATTCAGAGAACTTGTGTTTTGTACAAAGCTCTCCAGAAATATCTTCGTTCTGTTCTGTAAGGACAGTATCACATGGCAGTTCTTTTTGCTTATTTTATTTCACAGCAAAATTATCATATGGTTTTGTTTGACTGGAGAGATACTGATACAGACACTATCAGCTTGAAATTCTATACCTTAAAAAAGCTGAGTACTTTCAGGTGCAAGTCTGTCCCCTGCCAATATTTTTGGTTTTACAGTCACCTTCTACTTTGTTTCCTTTTTGTTTTGCAATAAATTATCTTCCCCATTCTTGAGTTAGAGGTCTGCACAAACACTGAGGGAAACTGTCTTTACATAAATTGTTGTCAAACAAACAGAGGACAAATGATATTTGCCTCTACTCTAAGACGCTACAAGACACAGAATAGGCAAATAAAATTGCAGCTCTGAACGAACGTGAGGTTTTCCTCTAACCATATCTTTTCAGTCTCTGTCCTGAAGGTGCCCTTCATCTGGAATATCAGAGACTGCTGACAGAAGTGCTGGGTTCCCTTTCAGTTTCATCTATAAGGACTCAGAGTTCATCAACCAACAAAAGATATTCCCCTCCTACCTAGATTCTTCCAGGGGGACAACTTGAAAGATATTTTAACTTGAAAAGTCCTAGTGAATCAGTCTCAAGCTCTTTCAGAGGATGTAGGAGATTGAAAGGCATATAAAAAAAAAAAAAAAAAGAGAGAGAGAGAGAGAGAGAGAGAGAGAGACTATATCCTGTAGGAACAGGCAGAGTCTGTGCCTGTTCTGCGGGTGCAAAGATTGAACCTGATGCCATCAATCTCTGTAGTCACAGCATGAAGATCCATCCAGTGACTATAGCCACTACCCTCGCATCCATCAGGTGCTACCCATTTCATCCTCTTATTGTAGTCAGTCCAGGCTGACTACAGCTACATTTCTTGCAATACAGTGATGCTTGGTTTTCAGAGGCTGTTACCTTTGCTGGAGCTGTTCCCTTTTTCTTAAATATGACCTAGGACAAACACATTCACAGAGACCTTGCCCACACAAAGTAACTGCTGAAAAGCGTGCTAGGTTTGGGGTTCAGTAGTGTTACATTAAACCCTGGTTCTCCACCTGGCATCAGAGAAGCAGTCCTGAAGATGACAGTGAAAGACTTTTGTGTGTCCTCCATATTTTAACCATTCTCACAGCCTTGCCCTTTGCCTCTCTGAATAGAAATGAGAGCTTATCAGACAATAATTGTCATAAATGTGAGCTGGTTGCATTACGCACTATTGAAAATATAAGGAAATACTTGGACTTTGTCACTGCAAGCACTGCATAATGTCAAAGGTGACATCTGCTCCTGGGGGTCTAATGTAAGATGCTAATTGGCCTTTCTTGAGTCATATTTATGACTTCAGTCTATAGAGTCTGATCTCTGACTGTTATTTCAGATAACTTTGCTGTGTCACTTAAAATATGTAAATACCTTCTCAACCTTAACACATTTCATATGCCCTCCTACTATACAGTTATCCTTTTCATCAATTTTGACCAAGTCTTTGGAAGCAATTATCTTCTTGTCAAAGACTTTTCATAAGCTAATGGAAATTAAGGATTTCTACAGGGAGGGGGAAAAAAACAGGAATGACTTGTAAAGCAAAGTTTGCATACTTCCTAAAGGCTTAAATGCTTTGGATCTAGTATTTTGGGAATGGAAGAGATTCAGGAAAGGCTTGCTACATTCAGAAAAAACTCTATCAAAGGTGTAAACACTCAACATACTCTGGTAATGAATCTTGGCTGTCTACTTGCTTGTCTTTGTTTATCCAGGTGCAGAGTATACTAATTGAACACGTGTTATACTCGATCCCACTTATAGTAGTGTTTAGACCAAGCAAGGACATAATCACGTACCTGACTTTATGACTCTGCAGCATGCAGGTTTGTCGTTAACTCATTAGCTTTTTTGTTCATCTGGGCCCCAAGACTGCCCACAGTAAACTGAATTCTGTCTGTGAGCTGCGTTATGTCTCTTCTTTACTTGAAGATAGTCCACCATAAAAGTAAGCAACGTATTACCAACATTAAGTTTCTCTCCATGGCATCACATTGAGGATGTGGAATGAGTTACAGACAACACTACGATGAGAAGGAAACAGTTTTGGAATGTGGAGTGTACATGCAGAAAGTGTTTGTTAAACATACCATGAAATTATGTAGACTTGAAAAACATCCTAATGAAAGAGCTGGCCTCTGACACGTTTGTGGTCATGGATAAGAGACAAGCAGGAGAGGACAATGGAGTAGAATAACAGTTAGTGCCAGCTAGTCTCTGTTTTTGATGAAAAGCACTACAATGAAGAAGCAGAAAAGCGAGGAGGAAGGACACACACTTCTCATTAAGAGTCTGCCAACCCCGTAGCAGTTATAAACAGAAGAGTGGCAGCCTTTGTTCAGGTATCTTGGTATGTTGTGATTGGTTTGGTCAACACCATGTTGGCAAAGATGCACTATTATAAATCTGAATATTCAGATAGCGCACAGGAGCAAGAAATGTAGCTGTCAAGACCTACTAGAAAGGATATCCCCAAAAAGATATTGGAAAGTTTATCTGGGAGAGAAGGGAGTGGAGGAGGGTAGAAAAGCCATAGGAGAAGCAGACCTGTGCGTTAACACCCTAGCTAAAGAAAAAAGCACCCAATGGAAACCCAGGAAAAACACAGTGTTTAACTGGAATTGCACTAGTAATATTTGAGGGAGGAAGAAGTAGGCTATTGAGTGCTGTTAAGACATGCCAAGGAAAAGCTTACATCTTAGTACTCCAAAAGAGGTGTAACTTTGAAGAGGACCTTGCTTGAGAGGAAGATATAACACTGATCATCCATAGTGTAAAGGAATTTTTTTTGCAGATTTCCTTACTCTAGGGATTTAAGAATGAATTCAACCAAGTCAATAGCTGTTGTTGGCAGGGGATTATTAGAAGGAAAGATGTTGCTGTACCCAGGGAAAAATACCAGGCAGTGAATGATGTCAATGTCATCAATAAGAAATCTAATCTCCAAATGAGAGAGTAAGGATTCCTATTTCCTTGCCTTTTATATTCCAGTTCCTTTAGTTTTGCATGTGGTTTAGTTATGGTCACTTCAGGAACTGACTCCTGCTTCTTTCTATGGTCATTCAACCGCATAATGAAGTTTGGAGTCCCCAGAATGGAGTGTTGGAGAGAAGAGTCACAGCTTTGCCTCCTTGCCTGGAAAAAGAGGTAATCTAAAGAGGTAACCTAAAGATATAGATAAAGTTTGTCACCTGCTCTACTTAGGAATTGCCACCTGCATTACTGCTGGAAGTCAGACTCCTGCAGTAAAAAGGCTCATAGTTCATTCCTTTTGTACTAGTAATCCCTAAGAACTTTTGAATTGGATGGTCATAACCTCCACTAAGCCTGATCTTTAATACCCATAATAATTAATAATAATAAAATTATTATAATAAAAATAATAAAAAATAAAATTAATAATAATAATCTTTAATACCATAATCTAGGGCACTAACAATAAAAACTTACCTCTAAGAACACAGGGAAATGCCAGTTCTTATCATTCTGTAATTACAATCATTCACAGAGTAACTTTCTGTAACCATTATTATGAATTAAAAGATTCTGCAATACTGACACTGAATACAAGCTGCTGAAGTCCTAGTACAGCACTGCATATGCTTACCTACAGAAGAACATTACTTGGCTGAAGTTCAAACTTATTTTAAGTATTTATGCACTTGTTCCTCTTTGGTTTATCATTCCGACACATCCTCAGAGGAGGTTGCTCTTAGGGTTTTTTCCTGGCTAAGATACTAGTCTGTCTGAACTTTTTATTTTGAAGCATCAAAAACTGGAACATAAAAGGAGAAGACACTGACAACTCTCCAGCCTTCAACTGCAGATTAAATCACACAGTGTCAGATGCATACAGCTTCACTGTCTATGATGCGTAGTGTGTAGTGATGACCTTTTCCTGTTGCTGTAAGTTTGTGGGCTTTAACACCTTTCGAACATTTTTCTGTGAAATAAGGGTGCATTTAGGCACTGTCTTGTCTTGGGCATCAATAACAATAAACAGTGGCCTCTCCATCCCTACTGGCTGGGTTGCTTAGAAACATAGAGCTAAAGCAGACTTTGAAGATCAAGTCAGCCCCCTGCTATTGCAGACAGCCATACCACAGCCACACTCAAATTTTTTCAAGAGCCATCTAAAAAACAAGCAGATTATCTTGCCTTTACTACTGTTACAAGACAACCCTGAGAAGCTCAGAAAGAATGTTTGAAGTAGGTAGATTTGGATAACTTCTATCTTAGGTAGAATTTGCTTAGCATGAGTAGCCGCACACTTGCTTAGCATAAGTAGCTAAATTTGCTGAAGCCTTAGGCCGCGCTCCTAGTTCGTTAAGAAAAGGCCTCAGAGCTGGTGCAGGCTGGAAAGATAAGGGAGTTACAAGCAGTCTGCATTCCTGTGCCCCACTCTCCAGAAGGGAGGATGCCAAGGCTGAGAAGTAAGGCCTGTTTGGGCGCCAGGACCTTGGGAAGCAAAAAGCTTCCTCTCACTGTTGAAACAGTGATGATTAAGGGGTCTGGATTATGTCTTCTTCCTCAGGGCCTTGGGAGATAACACCTACTGACCCAGCTGGGGCAGTGTTAATTAATTGATCAGGACCTTGAGAAGCAGGGGTGGGACCCAGGGAAATGTGAAGAAATCATTAACCAATCAGTGTGAAAGAGGAAGGAAGTCACAAATATGGCAATAAGAGGAAGGAAGTCACAAATATGGCAAATTTGATTGTATAAATGCTACCTGAAAAGTTGGGGGGGGGGGGGTGTGCTTGATTTGTGGGAGACCACCAAGCACCCAGGCTTGCGCAACTCTGAAATAAATAAATAAATAAATGTCTCTCCTGAGTGTGTAATTATTGGCTCATTGCACACCGGGCAACGAATCCGCTTTTCGGACAACACTACTACTTTTGTAAGGCTTGTTCCAGCATCCCCCAGTACCAAATTTCACATTACTGAACCATTTCTTTTCCTCTGATCATGCTGGTGGCCTTTCTTTGCATGTGTTCCAGCCTGAGTTACTCTTTCAAACATGAGCAAACAATATTTCAGGTGACCCTAAATACTACCAGGTCCCTGTATAGTGGCCTCAAGATTTCCTGGAGAGATAAACAAATCTTCCTAATTTTCCCAATTTTGTGTCCTCAGCTTTAATGGTACCTTTTTTGTTCAGAGGCCTAATGAAAATGTGAACATGTGTCTGTTCCAAGACAGATCCCTCATTGAAAGGGAAGTGCTGAGGATAGAAGAATTTTAAACCTAACCACTGTCATTTTTCTTTTAGCTAACTCCCTCCATGTTATATAGTTCTTGAACTAATCAATAAATACAAATAGAAGGGTGTGCCGGACAGATGAATGAATTTTTTTTGCCTTAAACATTTCTTGGTGCATGGGGTGCAGGCAGGCCACAACCCCGAACAAGCCATCTGTCCCTGGCGGAAACAGGACTGGGCTGCTGCGACCCCCGAGATGGTCTCCCTGCGACCACCCGGGACACACCGAGCCTGCACTGAACGAGACCACAATCGGGCAGAGACTTTGGGATCTGGACTGTAAATTATTGTCCGTTTTTAGCACAACTTCTATAAAACCTGCTTGGCATGAGTGGCTAAATTTGCTGAAGCCTTAGGCCGCACTCCCTAGTACAGTGAGAAAGGGCCCAGAGCTGCTGCAGGCGGGAATGATAAGGGCGTTACCAGCAATTTGCACTCCTGTGCACTGCTGAAACAGTGCTAATTGCTGGAGTTATCACCTTCTTTGTCAGGACCTTGAGAGCTAATGGCTGGACCCAAGAATGGAGACACACCTGTCAGCAGAAACGGCAACAGTAAACGGCCTACCTAGGGACAGTGATGAGACCCAATAAGGAGCAGGAGACCCCAGACCCAAATATTACTATTGGTCTGAACTACCACGTGAGGGGTGGGAAAAATTAATTTGAAAAAGCTATAATTGCCGAGGGATTTCTTTGTTTCGTGCCTCTCTCTCGTCCCTGGTCCCTCATCGGAGGCACCCAGCTTGAGCTGTGATTCGAGCGGAGTCAGCGGAACATCATCGGCCTCGGAGTGGTGGTAGCTAGCTTCCTCTCTCCTTTTCCAACTTTCTCTATCTTTTCCCCTTGCTTGCCCTTGTTCCCTTTTTCCCTTCGCCTCCCCTTCGCCTTCCCCCCCCACACCTTTTCTCCTCACTTCTTGGAAAATAAAGTTAAAAGGTTGTACGATATTTGACCGGTTTTAGCGTCTTAATCTCATCCTTGGGATCGTAACGAAACCGTCCCGATATTGAATCGGGACAAAGGGTGGGTTTTTTTTCCCTGCAACTGGACAGTAGCAAACTTTTTTTGATATCTAAAAAGACTGGATCTACTGCATTCTTTCTACTCACTTTCTGGACATCTTATCTGAGATGCCAGGTTCCCCAACTGGTGCTATTACCAATGGGCGAACACAGGCTGCCTTTTTGTTCCTCCCTTCTTCCGTTTAATTTCCTTCCAAATGCAGTCTGAAAAATCTTGCCAGTATTTGAGGTCACTCTGTAGGGTGAAGGGTCGTTCATATTTCTGTTAATCCTTCTTTTAAACAGAGGTATTACACATTCCACATTCTGCAGAGCTGTAATTTTGCAAGCTGTTCTTTCAGAATTATGGGGAAAAGTTGGCTTGAGACCATGAATTGTTGTCCTCTGCCCTTATACTCTAACACTACCCTCCTTAAAAAATGCAGCAATGTATTTAGGGTGAAGAGAGGAAAGATGGAGAAGAACCCTTCTACTATTTTCTTGAATCTCTATTTCATCCCCAGCATTTCATGTGGGACATGAGATACACCACAGGGATACCTCCGTCTTTTTACTCACTTTTTTCTTTTTCTTTTTTTAAAGCATCTGAAGAATAATTTGCTTCTGTCTTTTTTACCCTGTGCAAGTTCCACTTGACTTTGGACAACCCTCACGGCATTCTTACACTTCTCATGTGTTTTTCCATTCCATATAGACTTTCTGCATATCCCAGGTATCTCCACTGAAGTACTTACTCATTCAGTTAGATCTGGAACTCTTCCCAACAAATGCTTTCTCCTCAAGTAACAAGTTCCATATAATTTGGTTTTCCATCTTTGATTTGAAATTCCAAAACACTTCCACATTCGCTTAATAATGCCTTTAGCTTTCAAAAGAAAACTCTGATTAGCTGTAGCTGTGATTTTGGTTATCTTTCAAATAAATTTAAACTGCAGTAATTTGAGCTAAAGCTATTTTCAACATGCAGATTGCTTAATTACCAAAGTTAGGTCTAAAACATTGTCTCTTTTGTAGGGCATAATGACTATTTAAGGAAGAAATTTGTAGGCTATTGCTTCTCTGAGCCCTATTATTAGTACTTTTTTGTTCACTGTTGTATACATGCAAAGATAGGCACCCCTAATGACATTTTTAATACTATTTCCACTCTAGCATGTTGCCTCCCAAGCACAACTCTCTTCTGTCTGTTTGTTGGCTCTCTAACATAATATTATATCAACATTACTTTTTTTGGTTTTTTGGAGGCCTGGCAGAAATCTGTTTATCTTCAGCAAAGACAGAAAGTAGAGCAGAGAAAGGTATTAAAATAATATCTTAAGTGCAGAATTAAGTTGAGAGAGAATGTAAATCTGTCCCTTTGGCTCAAGCCTCAGCTCTTATGAAAAAGAAAAAAAAAAAGAAAAAGAAAAGAAAACCTTCATTCCAAGGTCTGGTGCTTTTAATTTACATTGCATCGGTTAGTCTTTGTATTGGCTGAAACTATTTCAGTTCTACATAGAGAGGTTTCATCTCTTATTTCAGAAAAGATAATGATGCTCTTTCCAGACATGCACAACAAAAACGCATGACTAGCTGATTCTGTATACTGCTTCAGTATATGTTTTGCTGGAGTTATCCTTCAGCCTTTCTGAAATGCTTTTATATATCATGGCCCCAATGCTCAACAACAAAAGTTACATTTCAAGGACAGTGTACCTTGAGGCTTCTGCATCTTCAAACCTCATTCCTTCAGAGCAACTAACCTGTCCTGCCTGGTCTATGTCTTCACATCTGGTATCTATGACATGCGCATTAACTACATAGAGCCAGTCCTCTTCAGTAGACTATACCAACTGTTTACTATTCAAGGACCCTAGCACAGCGTCCCCACTCATAAGAAACACAAAATCTGTCGTGAGTTACTGTGTATCCAGTAGTGGAAAAGAGATTATGAAAAGGGTGATCCCGGAACTGTGCAATGGGAGGAAGAGCAGAAATTTCCTTGGATGCCATAAAACTGAACAACAGTTTTTAGTGTCCTGTTTCTCAACATGACCTGTCCTTGAAAAAAGCCCAGCTTTTTCCAGGATGCTATCATTACTACCTGCTTCCTATAATGAAAATCGGAGAAGAGCAGAAAAATACCCTCCAGGATTAGCCAGAATTGTTAAACTGGGAGATGCTCTGAGGGCACAAAGAGAAGGAGCACACCAATCCACGCATACACTCTCCAGTCAACTCTTGTGGCAAAAAAGATCTTCTCTGTGACTTAGAACACCTGGGGATAAGGACAATGAGATACAAAAGTAGTTTATGGAGATTATGAAAAGACCAACAGCCCTGTTCCGCCTTTGACAGAATGTGACAAATTTTTCCAGTTGTTGTGGCACAACAACCCTTTAGTGGCCATTACCAATGCCCTTGAGGGGAATAGCTTTCATGGGCCCATCTTTGAGGTTTTTCAACCCCAAATAAGAACTGCTTTTCTAGTCTGCTAGATAAACACAATTAAAAAGATTTGCAATAAGTAGCTATAAAATTATCTGCTCGGTGTCTCACCCTGAAATTTTGAAAGTTGTATAACTGCCTGTGTCCCTGCATTTTGTTTCCATTCACAGCTTTTACACCATTTCTCACTGATATTTTAACTGCTTTTAAAAAAATGGTAATAATGGATGGTCCTATTCAATGATTTATTAAAGATACATAATAAAGTCCTCTATTTTCACATTTCGGGAAGTATATTTTTAGTTATGAAAACTCTACTTTTAGATTTAAGAAACTAAATACAAGACAGAAAAGAACACAGTGATATCAAGAAAGGAGAGTTCCCCATACATCAATTTTTTAAAGAAATATTCATTAAAAATTTGTAAAAGAAAAAATTATCAGTCACCATCCTTACAAACAGGCTTAGGAGTAGCATCTGAACAAAATACAAAATAGCAGCTGACTCTGGCATCTAGAGATACAGAAAACAGTCAAAATAGTCCCACAGCCCTAAAATCAAGAGGCTGGTTTTAGTTCTGATTTAAAGGGTGGAATAGGTAACAAAAATAAACTTTTGAGGGGAGACCAGTCACACGTGAAACTCACCATTATGCTTGAGATATGCATGTAATATAACATGCTGCCTAATACATTTTAAAATTGAAAAGGGTAAGCAAAAACAAATTAGAGATGCTTGGCTCAGAACACTGAATTAATGCTGCCCTACAATATATCAACCTGTACCAAGCTCACAGAATCTCTGTCATTGTTTTAGCATCATTTATAAAATGCTTTGCAAATACACACATTTTATAGACTTCAGGTAAATAATTCAGGCATTTAAAAATATTGCTAAGCTCCAAAAGATGGAAGCTGGCTATAAGAACAAACATATATTGTAATATATAGGACAGACTCAGATAGACAGAGGCAGACACGTTCAGTTAAGAAAGAAAATGCAAATTCACCTCAGAAATATGCTTCCATCATATCATCTAGCAAAAAGAGGAGGGCTGGACATGATAATCTAAGAGGTTCCTTTCAATCTTGTCACCTACAATTTTATGGCCCAATTCTTTCTTCATTGTATAAATATCACATATGAACACCAGAAAATGCAGAAGTCTGGAAAGGATATAAACCCTTAGGTATCAAAGCATAAACAATCTCTTAACTAGTACAGGAAGAAACTCTTCTTACCAGCAAGTCATTCCATAAGTACCCAGACCTTGCCTCTCATCATGAAACATCTGGTACCAAAAAGAGGTAATTCCTTTTTCCTCTAGTTAAAGTTTGCACACCTGAAGGAAAAAGCAAGCACTGAACCCAGATGGCACCTCACATTTTTCTCTTCAGAAAGTGCAAGACTGAGCCGAGCCCACCTTCCTGTGCTGCTTGCTTTGGAGAAAAAATGGCCAAGGTAATCCAGCAGCAGTAATCCAAATCATACAATAATTCCTTTTATTTTGACTGCTGTCAGAGCAGCAGTGGCATTTCCCACTGATTTAAGAATGCCTTCTCTGTGTTGACCATGGAGTCCTACAGAGCACTGGATGTGGGGAAAATGTTCCTTTACAAGTGTTTTAAAGCTTGTCTGCCTTTTCTTGATCATCTCACCCTGAGAGTTAGTCTATCAGAAGGCCTAGTTTTACCATTCTTTGTGCCAATTGAAGCTAGTATCCATTCTCTATAACACTGCAGATGTAACGGTATTTGTTGGTTTTATCTGAATTAAATATATACATATGTACATAGGAGAAAGATATTTGGGTGCTTAACTCAAAAGAAAAATATAGTATTTTGCAGCTGAATTCTTGAGCTCATTTCTTCCATCATTAAAAGACGAAAATTAATACAAAAAGTTATAACTATTTCAAATGATTCTTCTCCTTTTCCACATGGCCTGAATATGACCCAAACTTGCAAAATAGTGTTTACCTCTCACAGACTGCATTGACAATGTAGTCTTCAATTCCATAAAAATTCACTAAAAATGAGTAATATACAAGTTTTTATCTATAACTACCTGACTCCCATACAGTATTTTTGTTAGTCTTATCCCAGTGTACTAGAAAACTATGTCCTATCAATATTCAGTGACTCTGCCCATTGAACTATGAATCTTTATTGCTTTTCCATGTGTATTTTTCAACAAAAACATGTATAAGACTATTTTTAGAAGACATACTCTGTATCCCAGATGTCTGTTTTAACATTCAGCCTGGCAATGCCTTCTTACCTGCTTTTATTATTATTTATTCCATTTTAAAAATTAATCTAGGGCACATACTGAAATCGAAAAACAGACCAGGGTAAAATCTCAGTTCCCTGAAGATCATGGCAAAAGCCCCACTGGCTTCAGCTGGGCCAGGATTTCATCTATTCATCAATGCCCTTTGCAAGGAGTGCTCTGACAGAGGAGAACTGCTGAAATCAGTGGGTTTCTGTGGGCCTGCAATGGTCCATCTGCTCAGAACTATGAAAAACAAGCATATTTCAAATAGTCATCCTGTCTCATCTTATTTATCAGATTCTCTTACTCTAGAATTTCCTTCTTTCTTGAAAAATTTCCCCTGCGTTAGCCCACATCAGAAAAAACAGTATTTCCTACTCACAAGTTCTTTCCTTATCTTTTAATATTTCTTCTTTAATCTCTGTTTCCATACAGTTTATAATCAGATTTAGGGCAGAAAAGGATCACCCTAGTTCTCAAAACACGAGGACAGAGTAGAGATGTCTTCCCAAAGCTAACAATAAATTAATTCAAAAAGAAACAAGCACACACAAAGAAACACAGTAACCAAGGTGCTAAGGCATTCCAGAGATAAGATGCATGCCAAATATTATGTCCATCCAACAAAACACTTCTGTACGCATCTGCATCGGGAAGCTGGATTAGCAATAGGGGCACTATTCCTTTAAGTCGCCTGGCTAGCTGCCATGCAAATATGCACAAACACACTTCACAAATCCTAAACAGTTTACAGTACAAGATCTTCCCAAAAGATTGTTGTGGAATATATACAGTACTTATATACAACAGTAATATTTTGGAAGTATGGCTAATATAAAAATCAATATCCTTTTATAATGGATGAATTTGTAAATGAGATTATCACAACCACCTATTAAAATATGCTCTATAATAAAAAGATACTGCAAAATCTCCAACCAGGAAGACAGAAATACATGTATGAAGGAGGCTTTGTTGTAGGCCATCATTGAGTGATGGTAGTTTCTTGACACTGGTGTCTTTTTCCCAAAATTCTTCTCCACATCCAGCAGGCATTTTCAGAAATAGGCCAATATTATTTTTTAATTTCTCTGCTTTTTTAATCAAATTTTTATATGGTAACAGAAATTACCATACAATGAATGAAACTACCAATCATACTAACTTAAACACGTCACATAAAATTTAACTGGCAGAAAGAGTAATCAAAATGGAAAGGAGATAAAACAGGGAAAGATAAACAACCACGATATAAGGAGGAAGAGGAGGCACTGAGAAGAGGATTCAGAACACAATCCCAGAAGGTATTCCAGAATTTCTAACACTGGTTGTCACGATCACATGCAACAGAAAGGCCTCAGCACGACTCTGCAGAGATGACAGAAGCAGTAGGAGCACTGGCCTTCAGCTGGACATGGCAAGCTGGACACCAGCCTCGCTCTGCCAAGGCCTGGGAAGGTTGCCCATAGACAACAATGCTTTTGTGTCAATTCTCCCCACAGTACCAGCACTGCCACAGCCATAGTCTGCTTTTCAGTCACTGCAGCAGAACAAGTCTCTTGGCCACCCCCACAGCTCTGTGCAGCCTCTGCTTCTTGGACTCTGCAAGAGCCATACAACATCACCCATGGTGAAGCATAGCTCCAAAAAACACCGGGCGTCCGTGCCAAAGCACGGGCATTCGTACAACACGTAGCTAGCACAACATACGCCATAATCAGCTGTGACCATGGTCAGGCTACCACCCTTTTAACCCTCCCTCAGTAAATACACCGCTGGTGTATTTGGTGACATTAAAATAAATTTTACTTTCGACCTTCTATGAGAACTTAATAGTAGGACAAAACACAGGTACTGAACTGTCTTTTTGCAGACAGCACCAGTGATTAGTGCTACATACGGAACCAGATTAAAATAATTTATATGGCTCCGATACATATCCCAAGTAATTTTCTATGAAGGCAATCAGATGCCTAAGTTAGAAGAGCTATGTCATAGATGGTTTTAAATTGAATAATGTTAGATACCAGTGCTTGGTAGTTATATCAGTGACTAGATTTTTACATAAGCTCCTTCTGCTCATGGATAGCATTGCTAATCATGTTGAAAGGCTCACAGCATTCTAATGAAAAAGGGTTCTGCAGGATTCAACACAGTGACAATACTGGATCCCAAATTGTTCTGTAATTGCATGTTTAAGTTTCACTCTCTCTCATACACCAATTCTCTCCTGTGCTCTAATGCATTTCTCCTTGAGACTTACAAAAGACATACATTCATCATTTTCGACAAGATTTCTTGGAGTTAATACGCAACGACTATTTCAATTCTTTCACAAGGGAGGACGCTCAATGGTATGTATTTTGCAGCTTCCCCAAGTTGAGGAGTGTGTCTACTAGAAAGAATGTTTCTGGCTGTCTCCAACCACGGTGAGTGTCCTAGAAGAGATAAGTTATCAGAATTCAAAATGCCTTGTAAAGGCAGGGAATATATTAATTCTCTTCTATCTATTCTCATGCTGAGGACCCTAAAAATAAAGATTAGCAATCAAGCCACCTACTCCCAAGAGAGCAGGCATATAATGCAACATAACATCAGGTAATAAAGGTTCCTAAACTCAACAGTAGCAGTTAATGATTTTTTTTTGTTTTTTTCCCAGTTCCCCAAGACCTTTAAACATATTAACTTTCCAGAAAAGTAAGAGAGAGGAAACACAAACTAGTAATGTACTCAGGATGGAAAGTAGGCTTGGTAATATATTCATTTTAATTGTATTAACCTTCCCCCATAATGAGAGGGGGAAAGCCTACCATCTGTTTAAGTCATTAGTCAGTCTCATAATTAAAGGATTAAGATTAGCTCTAACAATTTCATTACTTTTCCTGGGAAACTAAACATCCAAATTCTTCAAACTGGTCTATTGCCATTGAAAGGGGTTATTGATCAATTTTCTCACTCTTATACTTTGGGAGATTGCCATCACCCTAGATTTAGTCCAATTGATTTTAGAGCAGGAATATTTCCTGAAGTTGCCTGCCATGTCCAATATATTGGGAAGAGATTTTTGTCGATCTGATATAAATAAAAGTATATCGTCAGCATAAGGTAATAGTTTAACCTCACGTGTTCCTGACTTCATACTTTGCATTTTATGATTAGCCCTAATCTGTATTTCCAACAGTTCAAGGGAAAGTGTCCCATTCTTCTGTGCACATTTTAAGAATTAAGCGATTAGCCTCCTTTTAAATCAGTGTGACTGCAGGCTACAATAAAGCAACAAAATCCAGATGAGAAGTTCTCACACAAGCCAAACCCACATAAAGGACCAAATCAATTTAATGTTGTCAAATGCAATTTGTCAAATGCATTTTCTGCATCAGGGGGCACCACTGCCAAGGATTTATTTGAGTATTGACAGACAGTCATTAATTCAGTCAGTAATCTTGTACTATCAATGCCTGGTCATTTATTTATTAACTTTGCCTAACTAGGATGGAAAATATCACCTCTTATTTTATTTGATCTTGCATCCAGCATTTTGATGAGCTATTTAGGTTGGCAGAACCTAAAACGTTGTTGCAGATCTTCGCCTGGTTTAAGCATAACTGAACAAGGGCCTCAGGAGAACAGTCTCCTTCAATATACAGTTTTTACATTATCCAAAGGTCTTGGGACTAATGTTTTTTATGAAAAGCATTGCTAAGATTCTGGAATATCTTCTCTGCTTATAGTGTTTTTCTTCAAATCTTTCATCATACTTATTATATCTCCTAGTAAAGCAGGTAAGTCCAAGCCAGGACTCTTGCTGTACAAAGTTAGAAGGAAGCTTCCCACATTTTTATGGCTGTAGGATGATGTGTCCAGATTAAAAAAAAAAAGAAAAAGAAAAAAAGAGAGAGAGAGAAACACACAGATTGGGAGAAGGGAGAGAGGGAAAAGAGCAATGCAGAAAGGAATGCCTATTGAAAATGAGCACGTTTCATAGATCAGACAGAAAAGCAAACACTGAAAGATACAGTGTTGTTTCCACTAAGGTGACACTGAGACCCCACAGAATCCAAGAGCAGGGTCTGTATCATTCAACACACCCAGAAATAATCCAGAAAAGAAGTGTAACAATGTTGATACTTGCCAATAACAAGAATAGTAGGAATATTTAAAACTGCCTGTGAAGAGTTGCAGAAGGATCTCACAATACTGCCAGTGACCCAAAAATAAAACAGCAGATGAAGTTCAATGTTCTTAAAAGCAAAGCAATGTAATGAGAAAAAATGCTACCTCAACTGTATATGCATAATGAATGCATTTTACATTAGTTATGAGCAATAGGAAAGAAATTTTGGAGTCATCATGGATACTTTTGAGAAAATGCCAGCAGAGTGCTCTGAGTGGTCAATAGGAAAACAGAATGCAAGCAATCATTGTAGAAGGACTTGAAGTAGACTTCATGCCATTGCCCAACCCACAATACATTCCTCTGATACGGCATGTAGCTGCAGTCACACCATGTCAAACAAAAAACTGTTAGGAACTAAAAACTGTAGAGTGTGCAGGATGTCAAGGATGATCTAAGAAGTAAAATGGTTTCAGCTGGGATGAAACCTACACAGATTAAACTTCAGCTTGGAAAAGACACACATTAGAGGGAACATGACAGAAGGCAAGAAAAAAAATTACGAGCGATACTGAGAAGGCATATAAGGAACAGTTATTCACAATATCAAGTTTTCCCAAGAGTATCAAGCTACCAGTTTAACACAAAGCAGAGGAATTTCTTAATATTTTAAGTAATGCATTATTTTATGGTGGAATTCAGCACAATAGGATGTTGTGGTGTCTAGAAGTCTAAACAAGTTCACAAAGAGGTTAGTCAAATTCAGAAGGGAAAGTCCTGGAATGACTATTTACACAGTATTTCTGATTGTCAGAAGATGGGACACAACACCAGGGAAATTGGTCACTACTTTTTTGGGATGCAAAGGGCTAACTTTGTCCATCTTGATTATCATGTTTTTGATGTTTGAACCTTCATTTTTAGCTAAGGTGGCAAGAATTTCCTTCTTCATCTCCTGACTCCCCCAGAGTTATTGCTTTAGCCTAAATATCTCAAGCGAACACACATCTTCACGTCTTCAAACACATTGTTGTTGCTATTATCCTTTAGTCTAGTCAGTTCAACTGACATTTTTATACTGAGTGAATCTTTCCATATTCAGCCTCAGTTCTGCTTGTGTAGACACCTAACATAGTCAGCTGAATAGCTCTCTAAACCCATTCATTGCATTGACTAGATTCTTCATCACCTAGCTTATACATAGATACTGACATTTAAGTGTGTTCCTCTATGAACAGAATTGCAGCCCTACTATAGCACTCATGACTAAATGAGTTTTACATATCATATCTAAGGTAGCCAGCCTGGACATTATTTGTAGTTAATGAAGAAATTGTTACTCGTAGAATCCAACCCTTTCAACCTATAGATGAATAAATTAGACCAGACTGACCATGTCCTAAAAGCCCCTATTTTTTTTCAGTGCATATGGAGGAAACACGATGTGATGCATTTAGATGGAGACACCCACATTGTAAACATTAAGCATTATATCAGCTGAATACTATCTTCAGTCATGTTTACATAATTAAGAACAGGCAAGGAAATTCAAATGTCTTTCCCAAGTATAAGGTATATATTCTATCTATAAACTGACATGTACCCACACAAATACCAGAGCATGCAAAAAACTTATCAACTCCTGCAATTTGGGGGTTTTTTTGTTTTGCTTTACCAGGAAATGGAAACACAACTCAATGTAATTCTAACATTAGTTTACTATAAATTCCTAGTCTTTAAGCTAATGGAGAAATAATGCTCCTCTCATTAGTTTAATGATCATACTGTGCTTAATAGAAGCTCTCCCCCGCTTTTTTCCTCTCTGTCTTCCATAAACTGAATCTAATGGTTGCAGACAATTTGTTTTTACTATGAAGCTGTCAATCCTTTTCTTGTATGTAACATGTCAGTCTGCTATAGCACAGAAATAATGCAATACATTTATCAGACTAAGATCTCTCTTCATTTACTGACTCAAAAATTATTCTGAGCTATCTATGATAAAGCTTGTTAATGGAACACTTTATAAAAACAGAACATTCACATCATTTACAGATTTTCTTTTTTAACTAAGCTATGTGCTTTTTTGTCAGTGTTTAATTTAGAATAATCTAGTTGTCATTTGGGGAAAAGGAAATGTAGGTGAAACCGATGCAGAGAAGTCCCTCAGCTCAGCCTGAGCTAGTTGTTCGCCTGAGGCGCCCAGATGAGAGATTTTTGCTTGTGGTAGGCTGTAGCAATAAAAGGTATCAGTAAAGTTTCCTTTCTCATACTGATGTAGCCTTTTCTTAGCATAAAAAGGGAGAAGAAAATAGGGGCTTTTATATGCTAGATTTTAGAAGCAAAAACTGCTATCATATTGGATAGGGTGAAAGAAAGGAAGAAGCAGTAACAGAGCTCATGTCCAAGAGTCGTTATTTGAGCCACATTAGATGTTCTGACTTAACTCTGATGTATTTGGTTTGGTTGTAGAAACCTTATTCTAAGCATGCTCCCTATTTAGACTTTCTGTTGCGATATCCTACATTCAGTAATGCCACATCACGTAAGTTGAGATCTACTTGCTACTGAGGACACTCTTGTCTTTTCATCTACATTCTGAGTTTGCATTTCAGGCCAGCCCTATCCCTGACCACCTCTCAAACCTTTCTGTCTCTTTCTTATGTTTATCATATCTTCATCAGAGTTCCATACTGCTTTGAAATAGCAGAAATTTATCTTTGTCCACAGGTTGTAGCAGAATTTCTGGAAAAGCTGGTCTCCTTTTCAGTTCTTTACAAGAAAATACTTTATCACAAAAAAAGAAAGTGGCAGCTGATGAAAGAACATCATTTGAGCTGCAGGGAAATGTAAGCAGTTACTGTGATGTTCCTTTGTTCTTGATTACTATTCTTCTCAGAGGCTGCCATTCCAGTCCAGATTTATTTGTTTCTTCCCTTCTCTCATGGAAGTTGGTGTTAAGACTATCCCATTTTAACTTTCCCCATTTTTTTTTCCTAACTAATGTAGAAGGATCACTCCTAAGCATCTATACCTCAAGCAACTACTCTTGAGATACACCTGATCAAGGATCGTGTTCAGCCAGTCTGTCAGCAATTTCATTATACTTCGGCCTTAAAAATGAGGCATTTATGATTCTTTGATTTATTCCAAACTTATTTTAGCATTAAAACAGAGTATTAAAGAAATAAAAAACTTGCAGTTATGGACATGAAGTCAGTGATTGTCAACTTTGTGAAACAAGAGGCAGTCTTGACCCCTAAAATGCATCTTCAGGACCACAGCACAACCCTTACCAAGGCTGTAAGAACATGGAAAGGGAGCAAATGGAGCAAGTATGTCAAAACTGCTGTTGCTCCTGTTACTTATGTCTAGGAAAAAGAGCTGGGCAGAAGATTGCAGGAACTTGAAGATGACTCATAGCAGTGCAGACCCTAGCATCAGACTTCTCACTGAGAACTCTACCATGAAAATGGGAATGATGGGTTGTTTAGCTAGTTCTACCATTAATTTCTAAGGCGAGTTTGGCAAAACAATGCTCTCAGAAAAAAGCCAGGGGAAATTATATAGAGTTATTCATCCACAAAAAAACTCTGTGCACTTACGAAGCTGGTAAATGGGAGACGACTCAGATTCCTTATTCACTCTTAGCAAACCACTTGTGAGCCACTACCACTCTATTTCCTAGAGCGGAGGCAGACCTTTAGCTTCACTCACATGGAAAATATTAGTATTTTTAGGCCAATGACTAGAGCCTCTGGTCAGAGGTCAGATTTTTGTTCCACTAGAACTAAAAACACAAGTGAAACAGTGGCCAGCCCCAGAAAGCCTCTAACCAAAGAAGAAAAGCAAAGCTTTTGGCCTCCTTCAAGGCCAACAAGAAACAAAGAAGAAAAGCTACCAATAACTGTTTCATATAAAATGTACTGAAGCAGATAGTTATATCTAGCTCTCCCCCTGCATACATTGGAGGTTTTTTTCCATTTCCCCAGGCAACACACACACATACACAAATACACACTATGTCTATATGCAGCTGAAAAAAGATCAGAATATTCTCTCCCACACTATACCATCACTCTTCTCTCCTCCTTGACTCCTCCTTGAGGCAGAGCAGTGACAGACTCCAGTGAGATTCACAGCCTCTGTGATCAGTTAAACTTTGTCCTTGCTATTCCCTCCAGATCCCAGCCATTCCTTTCTTTCTTTCCTGTTAAGATGTCAGATCTTTGGAGGGAAGTGATCCATTCACTAGTTCTTCGTTTTTAAATTGACTTACCAGTGCAGTGCCATTCACAACGGAGACTGTAGATTCCAGCAAGGTCTGGAGTTACTCCAGTCCCCTATAGTTAGCCCTGTATCTGTGACTCCTATCTCTACCTATCCCATCTCGCTTTACTTATCTTTCCATAGCGTGCTCTCTCTACCAGCCACTGCAGTACCAGCTGTATAGGCTTCTACTGAAGCCTGCAATTATCATAGCCTGTGATGTTCCAGGTCCAAGACTCCAGCAAGCTGTCACTCAACCCATTGCTGGGCTTTGTTTCCTACACTGCACTTGTCTCCGTGCACTGCAGGAGGGACAGGTTCAGCCCAGCAGAATCCTGAGCCCCCTTCTGCCTCCACCCCAGACCAGGGAAATCCCAAAACTGAGATCCAGCTCCCACAGCTGCCAAAGTAGAACCACTTTGAACCAGAACAACTCTATGGGATAAAGCAGAGGAGGTGCTATGAGCCTAATTTGGCCCCTGTTCAATGCCACAGTAAAATCTCTTTCAGCTTATCTCACATGTGCAGCCTGTGACTAGAAGACAACCATTTGATTAAATCTGAGGTCATTTCAGGCACACAGCTGAGAAAAAGACATACCGCGGCTCCTGCATTGTTCGCTCATCACGCTCAAGACCAGATGAAACTGCCTCTTCAGGCAACCAGCACCATTCACACTGCTCCAGGCACTGGTATTCAAAGGTGGGTGATACCAATATGGCTTCAAGAACACCACTTTGAAAACACTACTTTTTTTTCCTCCAGTCTTTTTGCATGCATTTCTATATTCATTTTTCAGACTGCCTTTTACACTGTCATCCAGCCACATGCCATTCATGAAAGACCAAAACTGGTATGCTTCAGGAAAAAAGGCAGTATTTATATTTACTTTAGCAAGCCAACATGTGTAAATACTGTTCTGTCACAGCTCTGTTTCTCCTGTTTTTTAAGGATGACAAGGTAATGCCGTGAAGACAGGCACAGAGGTGGGCAACACTGTGTTGAAATCTATGTTTTTCTTTTAGGTCAAGATGGACAATGAATGCATGTCTGCCCCTGATATGAGGAGTCATTGGGAAAAGAACAATGAAGGAGGCCAAAGTATCTTAACAGCTTTCAAATTCACATTGACTGTTCCCAAAGTAGCTGAACTCTGCCAAACACTGTCAGGATAACTGGCATAGAATTAAGAGGTAAGATCTCTAGATTTTTAGGTGGCTTTTTAAGAAAGTACACATTGAAGCCATTTGGAAGGACACACTCATGGATTAATGCTGATTTGTTCTACTAGGAATTAGCATTACTCAGATATTATTGAAAAGAAGGCTGAAAATGAATCAAAGGAACTGCTTTTCATCACAGTGCTGGAGCAATACAGCCTGGAGCATAAGAGACTTGAAAATGTATGCATTGTTTAGTGAAATATTAAAAGGAGGCTTGAATATTTTTAGCATCTTCTCTTCCTTTTGCAAATGTCTTACTCTCTTGGAGGCTTAATGAAAAAGGCAATTTCCCCAAAGAAATATATACATAATACAGAAGTTTACAAAACATTAAAGGTAATTTGTGACCCTCTAGACAGAGCAGCTCTCCTGGAGCACAAAGGTATTTACTGTATCAAGTTTGGAGGATCTGCTTCAGAGCAGGATTGAAATCTTCTCTATGCAGAAGTTACTGTGCCACTGCACATTAACTGAGCTGTTCATCTGTGATGAGTGAAGAGCCAAATCAGTATAATATGGTGGCAGTTCACTGTCAATAAGAAGCTAGTGTTGGAAGTTCAACTTCTGACAATGGGTTAAAGCTAAAGCTATGAGGAAACATGAAAGAGAAACAACATTTACAATATGATTTTTTCCAAAACTTGAAAGGGAATACTCACATTTTAAAACAATCTTTTCTTATATTTTCTGTGTGGTTTAGCAGCCGTGGAATTTTGCATTATTGCTTAAACTGAGGTTGAGGAAGCCTCTAATTTTATTCTTGAAAGCAGGTCTTCTATCATATCATATCATATTCTTTAGCTGAAATAAGAAGGTGTTACTGTTATGACCTGTACACAGCTCTGACCTACCAATGACCAGAAAATGTGTTCATTGACGGTGCTTTCACTGAGTGGCATCCGACTGCTCCAGTTTACCCACATGTGCCGTTACACAGAGTGAACTCATGGCCCAGCTCTGTCCATGAGATGGACTAGGAGGTTGGGCTTGTGTGACTAAATGCTAATGGAAAATGGGCTTTCCAGGCCCCCACATTCCAAAGTGAGCAAGAAGTTTCAGGGCCTGAAATACTGAATGCCTGCTGTTTGATAACAATAACAACAACAACAACAACAACAACAACAATAAAAAAAAGGCTAGGCGATGTTGAGGTCAGACCTGAAATTATCATCAAGAACCATAACAATAAAATGCGTGATGATGTTGTTTACATGAAACGCTACACACTTGCTCTGAAAACAATGTTGCACCATCTATTCAAAGGGCCTACTGACATCCATGCTGGACCCAGCAGAATGCAGTATGAAAGCACTCTTATGGAATAGCTTAATTTGGGAAGGATAATTCAGACTCTCAAGCCTTGGAGTGAGAATAAAAGAGACTTCAGGAAAAGCTCTGTGTGGTGAAGCCTAGAAAGCAAAGATAGATTCATATAAGTTTGTGAAGCAGCATTAGCAAATTGCTCATTTCACTCACACAGTAGATTGCAGTATGTTAGAGATGACTCTCTCTGCTGAGAAAATGCTTAGAGTCCTTGACAAGAGGTGGTTTGTAAGCCTTTCAAAAACTGCCGGCCCTTAGAAACTCAGAGTGAATGCTCCCTGCATTTGTAACGTGCTTACCAATCACCTTGCACTCCACGAGGTTCCTACTTCATGTTTAAAACAACCTAATGATCCTGCCAGCTGCAGGACAAGTTTCTTTAATGCAAGTGCTCTGACAAGCAGATTGAAAGTCAAAGTGAAGCTGGCAGATCATTTGCCACATAGACTGAAGTCATGTGCAGCCTAAGCCAAAGCAGAAAGGAGAAAAAGCTGCTAGAGGAGGCTCTGAAAGAAAATCAGGATGGTAATTCCTTTCCTGTTGTAGGTACCAAAGGACACTATTTTACAAGTTGCCTTTCTTCAATTCACTGCAATGGATGCTTGGGAAAAAGCACACATCTGACAAGCACTCTCAAAATCCCATCTTTTTAGCTCTGGTGCTTACCAGCTGATGGTCCTGTGTTCTGTTGTGCACTGCCAATTCTCAGCCAGCTTTTTAAACAGCTGTCTTTAAACTTTTGGCACTTTAGGTTTCGCTGCCAGATGCAGTAATGTTTTTCTTGCTCATAGAATCTGATCTGCCACTGTAGTCCAAATTATGGACAGCTCTGGTCCCCACAGCATTCCAGTACACTTGATGGCTGTTGTCCAAAAGCCTCTAAACATACCAACTATATTTGTTTGTCTAGCTATTGCACAGCATTTCCTTAATCATCTGTTCTTTTTGATTGTGTCTCCACTTTGCCAGATGAACTGAATTCATTTAAATTACTTTAAAAGAAAAAAAAAAAAAGCTCTAAAATATTAGGCATTGATTGAATTCCACAGGCCAATGACTACAGCTAAGTGAATTGTTTGCAGTTCGTAACTTACCTCATTTTGCTCCTGTTCATAAATTATCCACAAAGGACTTTGATTTTTACTAATTTGTTCATTATTCAAAGGTCTTCAGCCAAAGATTAATGCAAACATATTTCAGCATATAGATTCTGTCTGTGGGCTAGTCGCTTCAGATACATCTTTGACCACCTGTTATTTATGATCTATGAGTAGTCAGCTAAATAATGTGGCATTCCCCACACCTCGGCTGGATTACAGATGTTTGGGCCAAACAGATGAGACCCCTTCTCACATAGAAATACATTCAGCTTTCTGTCTGAAACATCTAATTGAATCAGTTCCAGGTTTGAGGTATCAATGGCAAGAAACTCGTGGAAATAAAAAAGTAGAAAGAGAGGGGGGCAGGGGAGAAAGTCTCATGGCTTCCAGAATCAGTCAGAATACACAAAGCAGCTTTAATCATCTCAGCAATTCTTCTCTCTCCTTCAAAGAGCTCATTAACGATCCCCTCTTCATGACTGAACAAGATTCTCTACTTCACCTACGTTCACAGACCACAGACATTTCCATTAGCTTCTCAGATGACTTATTCCATAACTTACAGGTCAAAAACAAATTATGATAAAAGGACAGCCAGAACAAACAAATGTTTATTCCTTTTTACCCTACTGTCCTGCTTCTTTGTAGTCACTGAGGTAACGCTATAGTGAACAAATAGTTCCTGTGCCAGAAGTAATCAGCATAGAGAGCTCACTGCAGCTGAATTTACTCCACCAAAAAGAAGGCCTCTGTGCCTGTACAGCTAGTCTAGTGTCTGAGCTCACCTGTTTAGAGCTAGCTTGGAAATCTCTGCATGGATGATAAAGATATATCCACAGTTTATTCCAAAAATGAGAAAAAGAAAGGTGGGATGTTTGTTCATTTACAAGAGAATAGGCAACATACTTACTCAAGAGAACTTAAGCCACCAGAGCCAGTTTCCTGGTGCAGAGCACCAAGCTAGTTTCAACAGATGCCCTCTGCAACACTCTTCTCCAGGCTTTCCTTAGGACTGCCTAGAAGCTGCTAGCTGAGACTCTGGCAGTGCCCAGTGAAGTCCCACCAGTGGTCGAAATACTGAGTGACTTAGGTCCAAATAGGTCTTCAGATCAAAATCAAAACCTCTGTCGTTTTGTAAAATAAAGTTTAGGCTTCTAAGAGATTTCAAAGCAACAGTTATATCCACCACTTTATGGGGAGGTTTTACTTATTTTTTTTTTTTTTTCAAACTAGATGAGTGGCACAGGCAGCCAAAGGGCTTTTATACCTTCTTACAAAGCAGCAATAAAAGCCACTGAAATCATAATAGCTGTCCGCTTCCTTTTTTAAATGCTCTTGCTTGGCTTTAGAAAAGAGAAAACAACTCTTTAGTGTCATTTTGATCAGCACTGCCACCATCTGCACAAGCTTCAACTCATATAGCAGGGATTTACAGACAAATTTCAACCAAGAAGAAATCAACACTGTGTCTTTAGAGCTAACAGAATCAAAAGATAAGGAATTAAACAAAGTGATTCACTGAAGAGCTGAATTGGCTGATCCATGTAGTCAATCCACGACTCTGAAGTCTTTCACAGAAAAGCCTCATAGGAAAGAAAGAATGCAACAGAGGAAAAAAAAAAGTTTTCCTAACACAATCAGATCTGCTCAATGTGAAAGAGAGAAAAAAAAGCATATGTGTTTTTCTGTTGCATTGTTGAGTAGTAGCTCTTCTTCCAGACTCAATCAATACATTTTCTTCTTAAATTCCCCTGCCCACTGTACAGAAGTCAGCTATGTTTGTTTACCAGCAGATAACCATCTTAATTAGTACTGTATTGAAGCTCTGTTCTCAGTGAGCACAAAAATAGTTTTGTTTCCTCTGGCATTATTTTCTCTGGCGATTTCTCTTCCTAAACTGATCTTTTTCTGTTTAATGAAACAGAGTAATGTAAATGCCATCCTGTGGTCTTTGTGTCCATGTCACTTCGACTCAAGTAAAACAGGACAGGGCCCAGGTAATTAGTACAAGCCATTAAAACAAAAGGAAAAACAGCACTAATGGCCTGCTTATCTATTTATAACCATCTCATTACCAAAGCATGGGAAAGAAATAGAAATAAATAAAATGGCATCCAATTTTTATGTTTTAAGCATGAAGCCTGTGCACTTTGCAGGTGAATTCTTGTACAAGCTACAGCAACTTGAGCAGAGGGTTCAGCGTTATCTAGCAAGCTTTTCCAAGTGCAGCCTGTCAGCTAAGTAGGAATCCTCGTAACACAAGCCCCACTACCGTGTGCTGCTACTGCAGAGGACTGAATATCTATGCCATGGTAGTAACGCGCAGTAGCAACTGTAGTCTCGTAACTATCCAAGACCATTTCCCAACATCAGCGATGCCTGTATTGAATTCAATACAAGATTTGTCAGTGAGAGAGAAGGCAAGATTGACCCCCTAGTGAGGCAAGAATATGAGAAAGTACATTCGGAAATATAGAAAACTTGTGTTTCCCGAAGAAAGTTTTCAATGGACATAGGGCCAATGTCTTTCACATTCTTTTCTCCTTACTTCTCAAGAAGAGGGTAATGAGTAGACAAGCTTTTCAGGAAAGAAGTCATCCTCTATTTGGATAAAGCTACCAAAAAAGCAGGGACACATTCCTCCTTCAATTTCTTCTGCCTGCCTGTTAAAGCTAAAAGGATTGTCCTTTACCAAGGAGTCCAAACATGTTGACCAGTCACTTCAGTTTCCTACCTCTTCAATAATAAGGAGCAGTACCAGATGAAGAACTATGTCAAGAGATCCGCTAATCAAAGGAAGAATATTTTTCACAAAGGCAGTGACTAGGACAAGTGATGAGGGGCAGAAAGTTAGACTGACAGTGTAAGATGTAGAATTATCTAAATTGGGGCATTTTTCTGTGTGCAAAAAGCAGTCACAAAAGCCAGCAGAATGTTTCCATTAACAGCATACTTGGACGGCTGTTGTCAGAACCAAGAATCGATACAAGTTTTTTGCCAGTATCATGTTCTTGCCACCTGAGAAACTGTAGGTTTTCAGTGCAAGTTAAGATTGGCAGAAATTCTTACTCTGTCACTGGCCTTTCTTGAAAATTGACTCCACTAAACTGCTAGCTTTCCAGAGTCACAACCTAAAAATAGGAGGGAACAGATTAAGGAGGACAACAAAACCAGTTCTGCAGAGCCATAGTCAAAGATCCAGGTTAAATAGCTATTCTAGCATACACCTTCCATCACTGTTCCATTCACTGAAGCACAGAGTATACATTAAGAGCTAGGTAATACTTTTCTCACACAGTTTTAGCATCTATCAAAGCAGCTGGTGATGTCAGAAAAGCACAGATTTCACAGAAAGCCTATTCCAATGTCTGCACATTGCTTCTATTCCAGAATATCCACTCCACTCCTTCACAAACTGGCTGTACCATCAGCACTTCTCCTTAGCTGAGAGTTCTCCTTTCCCATTCTGTGCTGCCTCTGATCTGAACACGGGCACTTTGCAGGGCCACTGCCTACAAAGAAAAATGGCGTAATGAGGAGAATAAAACAGGCTAAACTGTCATGCTCAGAAATGTGAGTTACAGCAGCTAGTGGTTGTAGCTTTATTTTGGACTTGATCCAGCAGCCTTATTATTGTAGTGCATCTATTGAAGCAACTGTGTGTTAACTAGCACAAAGAATAACGAATGTATCTTTTTTAAAAAAATGTTGAATTCGGTTTTCTCAGCAGCCTTGAAGCTCTATGCTGAATGTTTACCAGTTCAAACACCACATTCACTCATTTGTCCTTTACTGCAAGGAGTTACAATCATAGAATTAGTTGGATTTTACTCAGCTGCTCCACATTCCAATTTTCTTTTTAATTAGTACTGATTCCAGGAAATCAGCTGGCTAGAAAAGTACTAGTATGCAGTACTGTATCATTTTAAATGTTATGATATTGTACAGTAGCAAGACCAAACATCTCTTTCTGGCCCTGGAACATTATATTCAAGTCTGTCCTACTTGCTTTCTATCCATGCTCTAATGAAAACAATTAGAAAATGTGTAAGTCACTAGTAGCCTAGCCATGTCCATGGGTACTGGTGAGATTTGAAATCTAATGGCAAAGTTTAAATGAGATCATACATGTCTCCTTATTTCTTGGTCAAAAGCTGAATAAATTTAACTTTGTTGTCAGACATCACCAAGCTAACAAAGTTCAGTTCGACTCATAAATGAATGCAGAAGGTCCATTGTCTTGTTATCCCCCTACCATTTCATATCTGCTAAAGACTTCAGTTTCTTCAAAGTCCTTTTTAATTGAGCCTAAGCTTTGATATGGTGAAAGACAAGTGAATTTTACAAATATGAACCAGGCTCTGCTTTAATCTTGTGTCATTTTCAATCCTTCATTTTTCAAAAAATGTTGGTTCTTTCTTTCTATTTCTCCCTCTTTCCTTTGCATGCATTAAAATGACTGAATATTTGCCTAGAAAATATCCTCTGAGAACTCTGGAACCCTTAAATGAGACACCGCTCCCAGAGGTCTGGCTATCTCTCTGGACCCCGCATACAGGGAGAGCACGTCCACTAAGTTTCACTCATTTCCAGCCCTGTGAGGATCCCATAAGCTTGCTAACTCTGTCTCCATACTGACTCATATAGCATCAACTACATTTCCCCAGTAACCCAGAACATGACTGTATACACTGTGTAGACACTTCTTAGACTTTCAGTAGCTCTTTAGCTAGGTATGGTAATTCATTCTGAATGACAATGCAAACATAGATCATGAGGATTTACTGAATATAACCTACTGTAGTCTATCCATCAAAGTGACACTCAATCACTAATAAAGCTCCATTTTAGCCTTACACCTGCATTTCCTGTACCTAATGAACACTTCACAACTTCCTGTAGTATTATTTTTGTCTAAGCAGGGTAACTTCTCATGTGGTTGTGTAAAACAGAGGAACTTCCCCTAAGCAGTAAAAATACCTTCGTGAATCCTCAGTAAGCACAGCATACACTGACATTTGCTCAGTGCTGCTCATATATCGTTATTTCCCACTTGTTCTTCCCACGACACAGCACATATGTTAAAACTAAAATTTTCATAACTATTTTGCAAAGCAAACTGATGAGCTGCTCCTGAGCAATGTGGGAACATGGGGGGTTTTTTTGTTTTGTTTTTTTTTTAACTGCCAACTTCCCTTATGTGGGTATCGGAAGCACAACTCGTGCTTTGCTTTCAGTATGAATGACTGTGTGAGTATTTCATTTCTTTCAACAGGGAGAAACACAGAGACTTCTCATTTCCTGCCCTGTTTCTATCAACAGCCTGACAAATAGAAGGCAAGTCAAATTTTCCCTGGGATCACAGAATCTTTGAGGTTAGAAGGGATCTCTGGAGATCATCTAGTCCTATCCCTCTGCTCAAAGCAAGGTCAGCTAGAGCAGGCTGCCCAGGACTGTATCCCATCAGGCTTTGAGTATCTCCAATATCAAACTACTAAAGGTAGGAAATCACTTTGTCTTTGCTTAAGACAAGCTGTTATTCCATACCTTTTGAAGACGTTCCTTATTCTCCCATCCTTGTCTCCAGCTTTCTTCTGAAGTAATTCTGTGACCATCCACTTTCCCACCTAGCTCTGACAGTGGACAATGCTTTCACACTCCCTAACTCTTATACTGGTCACCTCTCTTCCTCATTATTGGCAAGACAACTGCTAGGCCAAGTCAAAAATTCTCCTACCTACCTGTCCTGGAAGGCAATCAGAATGTCCACTCTGCTTTTCCCCAGACCGTTATGAGCAACACACCAATAGGACCTTTTCAGACATGTCAGCTTCAACAGTCCTTGTTCAAGTTTGAAATCTGTAATAATCCTTTAGCAGAACCACAATTTCCCTGCCATGGCCCCACCCAAGAGAAGCACTGACACTGGTGCAGTTTTGAGAGAAGCTTCAAACAGAACTTCCCATTTCATCTGAACCAGCTTGTCCATCCCTATCATAAATTCCTGAGCTTCCAGGTACCCATGGACAGATAGTCTTTAGAGCATTACATACATTGTGCTCAGCCCCTGGAGGTAGGCATGCTCCTGTACCCATCCCTGCCAACCTATGAGCTTGAGACACAAACCCAAACCCTCCCACAGCAGCCAAAAGAACGTTCTCCTGAAGGAGAGAAAAGCAACCCTCTTGCACATGGAAACTCTTTTTTCCTCAGCATTTTATAAAGTCACAATGCTTTTCCTGCCTGTCTCCCGACAGACACTTAAATGACACAACCCCCCTGAGGAAATGGCTATATCGC
Source organism: Dromaius novaehollandiae (assembly GCF_036370855.1). Classification (NCBI taxonomy): domain Eukaryota; kingdom Metazoa; phylum Chordata; class Aves; order Casuariiformes; family Dromaiidae; genus Dromaius; species Dromaius novaehollandiae. The sequence continues at coordinate 96,298,082 of NC_088098.1, read as the reverse complement.
CCTCTCCACATAGCTTGGTAATTGACACTTCCCTGAGATGTCTCAGCAACTCCTCTCTGCTCAATGCAGAACATGGGCTATAACAAAGGTGTCCTAGTGAACAGCTTAACTCCCACTCACATAAAGTCGCTACTCTGGCGTTTGTACAAGCAGAACAGCTGCAACAGGGACACTTCCCCCAGACTACCTTACCGCTTCTGACCTAAATCACAGAGATGATTTGACCATCTCTCTGCTGTATCCCTAAGTGTCTCCATGCCTACACTGCAGAACTGGAAAAGAAAGAGTGCATGCTGCCACCATTTTTCTCTTCTCTGAGTAACATGTGTCTCCTAAAATAATCTCTTTGTTTTATACAGTTTCAAATATTTGGTGAACTTAACTCAAATTTGTGCCTAGCTTCAAGACAACTGAATTGTTATTTCCTAGTTCAAATTCACCCTAAAATAATTTGCTTTAATCTCTAATCTTCTTCCAAATCCTTTCCACAGTCAAAAATAGGGGAGGTAGTGCCTTTATCTGTGGAGAAAAGCATGTGTCACTCCAGTCAGGTAAAAGATGCCAGCTAGAATAAAAATGTGTGTCCTGAAAATATTTGTATGTAGGTCAGATAGTCTTTAAATATGCATTGAAACAATATTAATATCACTGACCTGTCTGATCACAAGTGCAGCTGCTGCCTCAAACCATCTTGAAATTGTTTCTTCTGAGAATAAGTAGCTGCTGTCCTTCAAAATCTTCCTTTTTCGGGGAGGAGTAAGGAGGAGATTATTTACTATCAGATGTTCAGCTATGTTTACTGGTTTTAATGAAAAAAGAAACTTTAAAAAGGACATTTGATTTCTACTTAATGGCCCCCGAAGGTTTATCGTTTAAGACATTTGGCACTGGAGCCAAGGGGAAGTTTGTATTGCTGCTGTTCAGCTGTGCTTTGCCTCAGGTTAACTAGTACCTCATGTTCTGGTGCAGCTAATCTCCTGTTTTTCCATGAGCACGAAATATTTGCTTTGCTTGGGGAAAAATCCAAAAAAACAAAAATCCCCATATGTACAGAGACAGCAAAGATTATTCATAACTGCCATAATTTAAGGACAAAAAGAATTGTCTTATCTCACCTGTAGACTGAATCTAAAAAATGAGAGCAGAAAAGAATGACTCTTCCTTGCTGAAAGGAAGTTTTGGAGGATGTTATTGTGCTCCAAATACAGAGTTATATGTCCTCCGTGCAAAATTCTGACACCTTATATGCACTTTGGCTTAAGCAGATTTTGAAAAGGAACTGGAGTGGATATGAGTTCATTGCCAATACATAGTCAGCTGTGATGTCTCCGCTACATATTTATTCAGTGCTTGGCAAAATAGTACCTTCACATGGAGTTAGGTTCCTAAATGCACAGCAATATTACTAAGAAATTATATCTATAAATATGAGGGAGGAGGGTGCACACACATATTCACAAGTATGCTATATCCGTGCACGTAAAAATGAGGATGCAAATGAGAAGGCCTGTTTCACCATTCCTAGCATCTTCAGTCATTTGCTTCAATGCAAAATGAGTGTAAAATACACTAGCTTAGAGATGGTGGTGCTTTACACAAAACTATCTGCCCAAGTATCTGTAGGACAGGTATTATTAGCTAGGAGGAAAATTCATTCTTGAAGGCATAAAACTACCTTCTGTCAATGTATGTCACTTTAGTGCCACAGTTAGTGGTGTGACCATAAGAAAACAGCTATTTTGGATGCACATATTCTTCTACAGATACCTTGCAACAGCAAAACTGTATCACATCACATTTATTTTACTACAGAAATTCTTTAAACATCTGCTTACACACACACACACACACACATACATATATATATATATATATGACGAGTGACACAACAGAACTCTACCCCTTTAAGTATCTCAGGAGGGGTTAAGCAAAATAACCTTCATGCATGGACAAGCCCTAAATAAGGAAAGCATTTTCAAGAAGATGCCAGGATACAGTATCAGCATGCAATTAAGGAAGGTGCTAATCCTGCTCACATCACTGTGCAGTTAGGATAATGTCACTGTCTATTTCCACTTTGCAAAATACTTCGAGATCCTCAGATGAAAGCTGTATATCAGTGTGAGGCATTTATACTTTCATCAGTGAAGCAGATGGCATGTGGTATGCTTGTTTTTGTGTGAACTCTATAGTCATCACTGTTATAATTAGTTAAAAGCTATCTTCTACTTTATTGCAAGCTCTGCTGTTAGACAACATTTAGTAAGATCTGGTATTTCTATAGGAACAACTGTATTGTCATGGTATATACTTACGTAGTTTCCATCACTCTTGTATCCATAACTACATTTTAAAAGTAGTGTGCTATATGGTTCATCTGAAACACAATACAACAAAAGTATACATCAAGTAGTGAAGAGTGGAAGAGACTGAGAGGCCATCTTGTCCAGTGCTGAGCACCAAGCAGGACCAAGTACTCGTAAGCATTTCCTGACCAATTAGTCTAACTTTCAGTGATGAAAGCCCACATCTTCCTCAAGAAGATATCCTATCCTATACTAAATGTATGAGTTTTTCTAATACCAAATCTCAGGTTCCCATACTGAAATATAAATCCACTATTTTTACCCTTATTTTCTAAGGACAATTTTCCAGCCAAGGCTCTTATTCTTCACATCTATCTTTATATACTTGAAGATTATTATATCAAGTATATTGTATTCTTCTTCATTTCACTGAGAAATATGCAATGTGCTATGTACTTCTCAACTCCCTCCAACTTGCTGCTGCAAACCCACAGCTGAAAAGGGAACATTGGAAAAGAAAGAAATTATATATATATATATATATATATAATATATATAATATATATATATATATATCAGGCAAAGGACACATCTTTCAAATTAATTGCTGTTTAGCAGACTGAGGCTGGAAGACGAGCAGATTATCAGCTGCAGATTTGTATTTTTGGTTTATTCACATGAACAGTGCTTCTGCCTTTGCCAACAGGAACAAAGCACCTTGCACCAGACATAGATATATCTAGCTAAATAAGAGTAAATACACTACTGGTACTGACTGCATGCAGGGGATGTGTGACAATCCACAGATAAGGACAAAAAGAAAACATGAAATGAATTTGACTAATTCAGGTAAACATTATCACATGCACTGATAACAAATGGGGTCAGTTGTTCTACCCTCACAGCATGATGCACCCAATCAAATGCTCCTAGCATCAGGACTTCTTTCACACCTTAGAGCACCACATACTCTGTAACTAATTTCTACATTATGGAGATTTTAGAAGTTTAAGTAGCTCTTAGATAATCAGTCTAATAAATAAATCGGTCACTTACAGCAATGTTACTTGTATTTGTAATCCAATTTGTCCTTTACAATCCATTTCTCTTAGAAGAACCAATGCCTAAGAGAAAAGCTTCTTTGGGAAAGAAAAACAGTAGGAGTTGGCTCTGCTCTGCATCTTACTGGATAATAATTCCTACAAAGCATTGCTGGCCTGAATCAGGCAAGAAGTCCATTATGCCCAATATCTTGTCTCTCCCTGTTGTTCTCTACTGCTTTCCTAAAATATTTAGGGTCTTTGCTCCTAAATCCAAACCTGTGTAAAGAGCTACCATTGATGTCTTGTGGGTAATTTCCTTGAATGATTTAACTTATCATCAAGACCTCAGGAAATTCTCTAATCTGCCTTCTAGGCAAATACAAGATCAGTTTAATGAAAATCATTCCATGTCTTATCTGTTCTTAAAACTTCAAAGAAATAAAATTTCAGAAGATCTGTGGATAAAGAGCTCCAGTACTTAATTGTCCTTACTGTTGGAAAGTTTGTCTTAACATGTTAACTTGCATTTCCCTTGCTACAATTAAAACCCTCCATATTTTTGCCCTGTTCACATGTACTGTTAGTGCAAATTCCAGTTTGCACTCCTAAAACCGATTGTCTTACACACTCTTGCCTTGAATATTTTGACCGATGAGTGGCTTCAAATGACCATTAAAAGCGCACTAAGCAATACAGAGTGATTTCTACCTGGAACTGCTGCAATGTCTGTAAGCATAGCGTATGCACCTGATGCAATGCCTACACTTAATAACATTCCATTACCTCATCTAAGTCAACAATTGTTGATAAATGGATTTCAAGTGCTGTAAATATCTGAAGGATTCTGGCTGTTCCTATTTAATGGCACTTCAGTGTTAACTTTCTTAGGAATAAAATGGACATGAGTGTTAAACCACAAACCATTTAAAAACTTCCTTCAGAAATAGGATATAGTGTACATCTGAAATAGCATTCCATAAGCTGTTTGGACTTGCGATGGTGCTACAAACAACCACCCAGACTGTAAAATAGCCCTTACCATTTAAATTCCAAGATGACTCCAGAGTTAGAAGCTACCTGTGCACCTGATCACCTTCCAAAATGATCTCCTGAGATGTCCACCTTATGGTCACTGTATTTCCAAGGGCCACCTTCCAAGAGCTTCAATGCCATTCAGAGGAAAGCCAGACTCAGTCATTTAGCTGAGCAGTGAATCAGACCCAAATTTCACGATGTGTCTTAGTCCTCATCTGTGACCAAGTACATCCTGACTGCCTGGATTGTCTTCATCATATGTATAGCATCCATACAAAGAGCCAAAAATGGGGGGGAAAGTCAATTTAAATTAAGAAATATAGTTCATTCAGCATAAAGCCAGTAAACCTTGTTTTCATTTCAACTTTTCCTCCTAAAGCCCTACTTATTTTTTAAATAAATGGAAGAAAGTATTAAAATAAAATTCCTTGGGATTAGGAAAAGATAGCATCTTCTTGCAAGAAATAGCATGTTCTTTAGAAAGTATCAAAGGAAAGCACTTTGGATTTTTCAGAATGTTTCTTTTAAAAAGAATGACAAAACAAATACAAAAAATTTAAAAGATTCTGTGTCACCAAATGTGTTCAGACATAGCATTTAGCAGAAAATGTTTCACATTAAAAAAAAAAAGTTTGCCAAACTTTCATTTTGTGGCTCAGGCCACATGCATGCACAGGAGTGGCACTTTGTCGTTCAAGTCCTAGACCACCAGGCAGCAAGAACAGTAGATAACAAAGCAATAAAATGACTTATCAGCTATAGCAGCTGTTACACTGGAGACATTTGGTTACTCCACACAGACATCCTATGGCCTTTTTTTTTTTTTTTTTTTCCTCATAGATCTTTCAGCCCTGTGTAGTCAATTGGCCTTATACCAGCTCTTTTCCTAGCATTACGCTTTACAATCTGATCTTCTGCATGGAGCAGGTCTTTCCCTAAGATGTATGTTAAAACAGAAGATGATAGCTTGGTACTATACTGACGTGACTTGTGAAATACGCAGTAACATGTTCATATCTCTTCCCAGATAATAATATAGAGCTTCAGGACAAGTTACTGAAATCAAAAACTGTTTTTTCCTAACTAGCTCGTTGGGGCAAACATAGCTTCCTCCAGTCAGATCTCCTTGCACTGAACGCTCGAATAGCTTTACCATCTTGCAAAGAACAACTAGGTTCACAGTCATAAAGCAAGAGCTTATGATTTTCCATAAGCTAATATGGTGTTTAAAAGCATACTGTATTATTATTTACTTATATATATATACTCATGGGTTATTGCTAAGTTTATAGGAAAGATCAGTGCAGACTAGAACAGGAAAAAATGTGAGACTAGGCTGCCTTTATGGGAAATTCTGATAGAATTTAGAAGAAAGTAATTATATTACACTAAAATATTATTATTGTTTCAGCATATTCCAAATATATGCAAGACACTGTCAAACACTTGATGAGGCTTTCACACTTAAAGAGCTCCTTAAACATTGATTTGAATTGAATAGATCATTTTTTTTGGTTTAGCAATATTTTATTTCTTATTATCTCAAAGGTACTCAAATATGGGAACAGGAGCAGGATGTACTATTATATGGATAAACGGCCAGAGACAGCAATGTGAAGAACAAATTGAAAACCAAATCTCATACACAAATTATTATTAGCACTAATTCCTGCATATTACAAAGCATCTTCTTTGCATGTATGACATTGCCTTTTGCACCCCAAACATGACTTTAATTAAGATCTAACTTATTCATGACTATAATTCAGATCTAACTGCTAGTCTAGTCAAATCAGTGTAATTAGTCCCGGAGAGCATTTATAAGAGAACTAGATTTCCTTTTCATTTTTCTGTTTAGGCAAACATAATAGATGCTAGAAGACCATTCTGAAAACCTGAAAATTTAAAGAGCTTTACAGAGCTAGTGGGGAAATTCTAAATAAAAACATTGTTAGAAAGAACTTTCATAAAGGCTTATTTAGTTTAATTTATTCTTATAGACTGTGCAATAGGAGTGAAACAATAGAGATGATTAACCAATGTAAAAGCTCAAACTTTTCATAACAGTTTCCTAGCTTATTAAGAAATAGAATAGTACAAGTTTGTTCAACCCATCCATAGCTTACTTTAAAGGGGATTAATGACATGGACTTTTGCAGCCCTCCTGGGGAGAATATAAATGAGCCTATCCCCTGCATAAGTTGACACTAGCGTAACCAAGTCAGAAGAAAGTCCTACCAAACACTTTATATTCATCAAGCGTTCATTATCCTAGTGTGCAAATCCAAACCATACTCCACCCAGAAGGCAAAATTATGATGATAAATCAATCCATATGATTTGCTCTTTCTTCTAAGATTTCATTCAAAGTTGTTTTGCTTTCCACACAACTCCTCCTCCCCCACCCATGTTGCAGTACCTTTTGTGCCTCATCCATAAGACACTAACTTAGTCCTCCCTGCCAAACTGCTCCACGTCCAGCTACTCCATTCTGAAAGGAAGCAAACGAAAATTGTTTTTGCAGTGAAGACTATCCTGTTTCCCTTCCCCTCATCCCCACCTCTCCCTCTGGTCCAACCAGTGGAGTAAGAGCTAAAGTACTGACTATTTTGCTGGTCTCACTCACTAGAGACAAAGCAACGTCTTAGTACAGGCTGTGCCACATGCAGGTGGTCGACAGCGGTCTTCAGAGTGACATAGCCCTAGGGCATTACTACATAGATAACAGCAACTATTTTTGTTTTTACTGATCAAGGCTGGAGAAATTCACATTTACCAAGCATAAATCCACCAACTCAGTTCCTGAAGTTCAATCCCAGAGAAGCATCACTTTTTAGAACAGTCACCATGCTCTTAATTCTCTTTTTAAGTAAGCAGGGCTTGGTACATGCTTAGATTTAAGCATATAAGTAACTGCCTTCCTAAACTAAGGCTTTCTTAGCATCTGTAAGTGCAACTTGTTTTGAAATGATTCCCAGAGAGGGAGGAAAAAAAAAAAAAAAAAACACACACACACACACAGTCAACCTCACAAGCAAAGAATAGTTGAACTCACAATATAATGATGGCAGCTAATGCATGTGGCTCATAACACAGCACTCAGCTGATACAGTGTAAATAGGGGAGTCGTTATTAAACAGCTTATATGACCTATTGTATGAATCTGGACTGCTCAATGATGGCTGCTTACAAATAGCAAACTCAGATCACTTTTGACTGAACAGTTGGAGAGGTTCTCTTTAAACTGTATGTCAGAATACATAAGCAAGGATAAAAAAAGACGACTTTTTTGCCAATGTTTTGGAGTGAACTCAATGCACCAGGTGCTCAAAATCCTGGGATTGATTCTGCTCTTGATATGTTTTTACACCTGTGTGTTTCTATTATCTTCACTAATTTTCACCTTTGTATACAAAAGGACGATCAAACTCTCAAGAAATTAATCACTTATTTAATTGTTTGCCATTCATCACAAGGTCTCTGCTAATATTAAGCATGACAGATACTCAGTCAGCCGTGAAAAGAAGCCAGTTATTTTGATCTCAATCCCAACGTGGAGAAGAACATTCAATGTTTAACAGGGAGATGCAAGACTTGCTTAATTTCCAGAGGTATTTTTGAATTTTTACATCCCACACAACCCTACCAAGAAAAGACAATGACACTTTAGAAGCAGGTAACCGGATCATGCTTACTAAATTGCTTTTGACTCAAAGTTTCAGGTGATGTACTCCCTCAAATGGCAGGAGTCTTCTTCCTAAAAAGAATGCACTAAACACAGTGTATATGAGGTTCTTCGTAGTAATTCCCTACACAGTGCTAAAGCAAAACTAAATAAGAAACAGGACTAAAAGCCCGAGAAATGTAAAATGCCATTTACATTGCCATTTACATGAAGTACAAAACCAAGCTGTAATACCCACATACTTTGTCAGGGGTTGTATGATGGATGCTTAACATTTTGTAGGCACTGGCATACATAGTTATAGTAGTACTTCGATTGATATGTGAACTAGAACAGCTTGTGTATACTGCATAATCAAAAACAATAGTAAGAAATCTGAGACAAAATAAACTTACTAGACTATCCATTTCATTCCCTTACCAGTATAAGATTTTGCCCTATAATAATCTCATATCATTTATTCTAGTCTAGTTTAAAAACGCCTGGGGTGAAGGAGCTTCCCCTGAGGTATTATTCACAGTTTGATAGATCTCAGTATGAGGAAGGATTTCCTAATACACAACACTCATGCTTCCCTTTGAACTCTCATCCCATTACTCCTGGGTAGCCCTGGGCAGGCACCCTAATCAATATTTCTTTCCCTTCAGCTATTTGTCACCTTCAAGTTTCAGCAATCCATTCCTCCTGCTCCCACTTAATAATTCTTTAATATTTAGCAGTTTTAATCTGTTCTAGTAATATAAATTGATTCCTCTCCACACCTTCATTATTTGTGCCTTTTGCCTATAATTGTTCAAAACTTGTTGTCAAATAATGAGTACCTACTGCAGAGTGAGGAACAGATCTCAGCAGCCCTGATTCAGATTTCCCTGTTGCAGCCATGCCACGCTTTAAAACCTAACTGAGCCTTGTCTTTGGAGCAAAGGCAATCTTAGACTGGGGTCAGAAATGTATTCACCTATCAAATGTATTCCACTTCTTTGCATAATGTGCAAATGCAAAGGTATAAATACATATGTAAATTCTTGACTGAAGGTTTATTTTTAAATGTATATATAGACCACACGGTGAATCAGGCAGTTAACATTACAATTAGGAATGAAATTTGTGGGATGCATTTTGCTTAAAAGCTGACAGGTGGCAGTGTATCCTTAGGAATGAATGATCAAAACTTGGCTGCCCTATTGCTATGCATCTCTTCTTGGTGGTGGCAAGGAGTCTTTTCTTTCCTCTCTTTTCACATTTCTTTCTTCTTGATAATTTTCTTTCCTCATGTCTTCCTTCCTGTGCTCAAAGAATTTTTTTCACGTTCCTTCATTCAGTTAGGGAAGGGAAAACAACAAAAAGCATGCTGCAGAGCCTAATGCTGCATATTTGCGTGTAGTGACATTTCTAGTTGATTCCTAAAGGTGCTCTTTCCTCAAAATCATCTGAAAACGTTTGCCTGCAAGATCAACAAAAGGGACACTAAAATGAAGCAAGCTATTTCAGACAAAAGCTGAAAGGAGAGGGAAATCTGAATTAACAAGCTTGCTGATGCAAACCAGATCAGCCAGCTAGCCCAGTCTGCCATGCAAATACGTATTGTTGGTCTTTTATTAAAGAGCTAAAAGGGTAAAAACTTATCTGGCTTCTGCAGGAAGCCCGGGTGAGGCTGAATACATGGTGGGAAGGGAGAAACATGATGCTGATAGTATTTGTACATTGTCTTACTTCAGACAAGGAGGATAGTCTGTGTTTCAGCTCTTCTGGCAACATAGGCAGCTCCTTAGGAAAGACAAAATGGGCTCCAGACAGCATCTCCTGAAGCAGAGCCCATTTCTGTGCAGGTGCAGCACTGCTGACTCTCAGGAACCTTTTCTGCTTCATTCCCAGCCCCCAGCAGAGGAAACTGGGTTAAGAAAGAGCCAGACCCATCCTGTTGAAAGGCATGTTAGGGGCAGGGGTATAGAGCTAATGCACCCTTGCTGTTTTCAGTTCAACCCATAAGGGTTGTGAGAAAGCAGAGGATAGAGTAGCTCCCAGTGCAGCCTCTGCTGCCTTACTAGAGGCTTCAGTGATACCCAAAGAGCTGCTGAATACAAGGAGCACTGTGCAGGTTTAGGTCACCTCACCTTCCCCATCCTGGCTGCAGCACAGGAACAGAGTGCTTGAGAGCTGGAGTCAGAGACTTGAAGCAAAGGGGCAGGGGGAGGAAGAGATGGAGCAGTATTTCAGCGGGCAAGTGTGGCTAAGAATCAGCCTTCTGAGGATAGAGGAAATCAGGGGGATTGTATCTGAATGGGAAGGTGATCGAAGCAAGCAAGGCACAAATGTGAGAAGAAAACAGTACATGAACACATTGCAAAAGCAGAGCAGTGTCCACAAGGAGAAGTGAGACCAAAAGAGAAGCCCACAGTCCCTGGGAAGGAAACCACCCCATTTCCCCCCGCTGCCATTTCCCCATACTCAGGGAAGGGGAGGAGACTAGGCTCAAGAGAGGAGAAAACCCAACACTGACCTCCCAGGCACAGTCCCAGCCTTTCCAAAGTCCCCAAAATCCCACTAATCCTCCAGGCCTTTTCTCCCCTTGATCCCACCAAGCTCCGCAAAGCAGACTGTTGTCATACCATGCCACATGCTGCTCCCAGGCCTCTAGGTAGCCCCCCGCAGCTCTCCACCCTACCCCACCGACTGTCCCAACTCTCTCCTCGCACACAGGACCCCTGGGGGCACTGCCTGCTACACTGCCACCAGCCCCTTGGCCACCATTGCAAAGCTGAGCCCTGCCTACACTGCCAAAAAGCCTTGAGCCTCCTCTGTCTGTGGAAAAGGCTCTGGGCAGCAGAAACTCAAAAAGCAGGCAGCTCCCAATCTCCTCAGGACCGCAGCATGCAGAATAGCAAAATACTTGGTCATTTTTTATACTATTAGCTCACTGCTGTTGCCTCTTGGTTATTGTTGTACAAGACACTTAGCCTTCAATTTCTCCACATTTGTCAGCTTAGATCATTTCTATATTCTAAGTTATGAACCATTATCTTATTCCCCAGTTCTTCATTATCCAAAGCACATTAAAATCAGTGGAGTCTCTCTTTTGGCTTCAATATATTGTGGATTAGACCTGTGTGGCCCTGGTGCAACAGCATCTGGAATATTGCTTGGTGCTTTGAGCATGCTATTATCAAAAGGGAACTCAAAAGAAAACAGCCAAAATCATTTGAGGGCAGGGGCAAAATGCTATGGAAAAGATTGAGTGTGGGAATTTTAAAAGCACCTTGAAATAGAAGGCAACAGCTCCCTGAAGTGTTTTCAAAGTCTCTTACAAAGAAACTTAAAATATGGACGGTATGGCTAAAAATACATAGCACTTGACTAAATAACAGCAAAGGTGACAGACAAGGTAAGAATAGAGGTATAACAACTGGAATGAGAAATTTAGGACTAAACCCATGAAAAAAAAATCCCAAAATGTAAAATTGCTCAGCTTCTAGAATACTCTCCAACATAAATGAATGCCAAGCTATTGATCTGGCAAAGCACTACTAAATACTCTATAGGGAACAACGTTATGGATGCTCTAGCTAGGCCTCTTTTCTGTGCTATACATTGTGATTCTAGGACACTAGATAGAAGAATGACGATCCTATGAGTTAATTCTTATGAGTTAAAAAAATTGAAGAATCCATGCCAAATTATTCTGCAGTATATGCAAATATCTGAATGCAAATTATATTGTTCTCCTTGTCTATATTCCCAAGAAGCCACAGCATCTTTCAAGCTCTTTTTTCTTCATATACAGTGGATGTAGCCATCCATGACAAATTTGTGTTTTCTTTTCTGAGAAGTAATATACTGTATTCCTCAGTGGCAGAGAAGTGAATGGAGCCGCCATTTAGGAAATTTAAATGTTTACACCCAGAGGGCAATTAAGTCAGTTTTATATGATAATGTTATAAATGAAATGCTAATAAGTACTGTAAATGGCCATGTAATCACACCCTGTCATTTGCCAATTATTAGAAGGAGGAGAAAAAAAAGAAAAGAAAAGTTGAAAGCCAGCTGTAGAGCTGAAGATGACGTACTACTTCAAATGAGCAAATGCAGGTACTGTGTAATGTGCAGCCTTGGCAGTGGCATTTTATAGCAGGAATTCAATTTTCTAAGCGATGTCTGATTTCACCTTTTATTATCATGTCAGTAATAATAATAACTTGCTCTGACACAGGCATTTTCTTACGAGGATTACCAAGGGATTTATAAAGCTGAAGCTTGAGATTTCAAAGGAGCTGGAGGATGTGACTGTATCAGCAGCTGCACAGTGCTCAGGGATGGCTTTGCCTGGGCTCCAAGGCTGTGGGACACAGCCATGCTCTGGAAACCATTTAGACACTCTGTTATGAGGCTGTGCCCTAGTGGGACATGTCTTTAAGCAGAACTTATTTGCTATGCTCCTGTAACTAAATGGTTCCCAGACTGGCCCTCCTTCTATGACCCCAAGGGGCAAGTTTAGCCAGCTCTCAGCAGCTGTATGGACATGTCTTAAGTAGGTGCCCAGACCTCACCGAAATTCAGCTAAGTTTCTGGGCACACACTTCAGTAAAGTTCTTCTGAACATCTTAGGGTAAAACAATTCAGGCTTCAGTTTGCTTTGCACATGAAACCTTAAATGAACTAGACTCTGGGCACAGATGACCAACCTCATAGAAAAAAGTACGAGCCACATACCAAAATATAGGGAAGTGTTGTAGTCTCCGTTATGCATGTGGTTAAACAAAAGGAAAGCCTACATCTGACCTCTTTTCCAAATCAAGCCTTCTACTGAACAGTCAGACAGGACCCTGAATAATTTCTGCTACGACCAATCAACTACTACAAAAGCTGCTTACGAACTCAGCGAATTAAGTTCAGAATTTCACTTTGTGTTTTCACAAAATCTGTTCTAGCTCATCAGTCGTTGCCAGAAAATATGCTGAAAAAAAAGAATTTATTGGACTATTGAGATAAGTAAGTGTCAAGATTCAACAAATTAATGATTAAATGGATATATCTCACAATATTTATTACAGCATAAAGTCGTAAGTAGAACAGAACATGTCTTGCCTCAGTCGTAGGGTCTACCCTTATGAAGGCAGTGTTTCCCAAACCAGCAGAATCAGTGAGAAGCAACCAGCAGAGAGGGTACCACAATGGTACATGATCATATAGTTCCATGACAGCAGCAGACAACCACGCTGCATCAAAAATGCAGATTCAGTTTTTGCTAGTACGGCAAAATAACAGTCTTTTTATCATAGTGGGACTGGGTCAGGCACTTTAAGGCAGTAATGTCTGCCTCAAGCCAGGAAAAAAATTACACCAGATATCAGACTTCTTAACCTTTGAAAACAGTATCTCTGAAATTATTTCTTTCAGCTTTGAAGCCTTTAGGGATCTCATTTTCAAAATTCTCTCTACCACTAAGAAGGTTGGGAATTTTCTAAACAAAGTCTGAGATTCCCACTTAATCATACATCTGCAGGAAATAAGGTTTTAGCAGTAGGAAATATCAATGGACGCAGAGCAACACAGAGCGAGCTGCAAAACTTAATAGGTAAAGGTTAAGAGTGAACAGAGAGCCTCCTCTTCAGGGATACACAAGACGACAGCAAATCAAACAGGAATTACAGCACTACCTTGAGAACTATACCAGTTTTAAATACTTACACTATTTCACAAGTTAAAGGTCTTCAGATACTCAGACAGTTTTGTATCTGAGAATCTAGGACAGGATAACAAAGCTGACAAAACCATCATATTATATTTCTTAGACCAAACTAAACTACAGTAATTCTGACTGGGCTTTGCTAGTCAGACTCTGACTTTTCTCCATTCTCTTCCATTAGGAGTATTGATCATGAGCATTGGCCAGAAAAGTACAATAAACATATATAATAAATAAGACTACTGTATAGGAGAAAATTACTTGATATTGATGGTAATTAGCTGGCAATTTCCGTGCTTATATTTGGTTTGAATTAAGACCATGAAACATTTTCTGTTCCTTCTGTGATAGATGAAGCATGACAGACAAAGCAAGCCAAGAGGTTCATTTCTGATTCAATGCAAAATAAGACAAAAGAAAAAGCTCTAGAATTCAACATACAAAGTATATTATTATAGTTTATACAACTCGGCAGTATTGAGGGAATAAGATAGCAAAGATCCTAAAAAAAGCACAGGAACTTCAAGTAACATCAAAGGAGTCTGTCTGCATATCAACACTCCATGAGTAAGAAATCAGCACACACACACGTCGCAGAACCTTACCTACTTCAGGCATGATGTAATGGAACCTGCAGCACTTGCAGTCCCAACGAGCAGGAAAAGTGTGGGCAGCCCTGCAGCAACTTAACCTTAAGTCTCAGGCTGATTTTGACCTTCTCGACCCCCGCAAGCAGGACAAAATGGGGAGTAAAAGGCTTAAAATTCATCTTTGCATTTTGCCTCTATTCACATACTCACCCTGGGCCCAGCTGAAGGCTATGCTCAGTGTTTCAACTACACTTACAAGCAGTGATTTGAATGCACATTTGATCTTTGATTTTTGCCTTGCAATGAATAAAGGGAAATATTTCTCTTCGGTGGAGTTCATACACGCACTTGCCTGCCAATACTACCTGAACTCCATACATATTAACAGTAGGACTATAGGCAAAACATTAGGGTTTTTCCTTTTTTCTTCTAAAACCTAAAATCTAAAATCCTGCTCAGCTTTTATTCATCACCTCCTCTCATCATCATATAGAGTAACACAACTGTCCATATTTAAAAAACAGAAGCTGGGACAAATATTTGAGACACCAGCATTACATTCACCACCTGCTTTTACATGACCAATCCTGTCAACATGACTAATTAACATCCTTTCAACTAGTGCATTTTGCTTGCTTGTGGCCCAAATCTTAGCCATGTTGGCAATGAAGAGCATGGACACGGCCCTCCAAGAAGCACGCTTTCATGGCTCAGGTTTCTTTAGCAGCCCTTTCTGCTGGAGACAAACAGGGGTTTTGGAAGGCACAGTCTTACCGCTTTCCCTCACAGCAACCACCAGGAAAGAACAAGCCTGCTCAGGAAAGGAGCTGCTGGCTACATCAGTACCTCCCTGCCATAGCCCAGAGAAATGGGCTGACAGCCAAGCGCTCACGGTTGCCATTTCTGCTCAGGGGCTGCGTATTACGGGAATGGGAAGGAAAGGTTATCAGACAACAAATCTGTGGTGTGTTCCACCTAGTGTGCACAGAGCACTCCTAAGGCCCACAGCACAGTGTTATCCAAAGGCCAGAAAACAGGGAACAAGAAATGGGAAACAATAGTGGCAAAACTTCCATTGTACAATGCTGGCTCACTTTACATCCAGCAAATTTTTAAAAACTTTCCTCTCAGTGGAAAACCAACTCCATTCAGATTTGCAAAAGGAATTAAAAATCCACTGTCATTTCTTGTACTGTGTTTAATGGGGCCGATACCCATGTTACCCTATCAGTGTGCAGACTGCTTTTCTACTTGAAAGCTTTCCAGTTTCAAAATCCTGCAGGACACACTAATAAAGTCATAGAATTAAGCAAATCCCCAGCAGTTTATGTGAGCTGCGTGTATTAGAAAAAAGCATGTTAAAAAGGGAAAACAAAAATCCAGCAGGGACATCAAACAACTGACTTGATTAAGCAATGGAAATCAAATGGCAGGAAATTTCAAAAAGGTAAAAAGGATCATGCAAGAGAATTAGCACAGCTAGGAAGCATGCCTTGTCACCTCACTCATGCAGACAGGAAAACTGAGAAGGGACTTTTGTGAAAGTGATGTAGGAGGCATTCACATTTAAATACAATTCAAAAATTAAATGCGACTTATTACCTGACAGGAGAGATCCCCTTTCGCCAGTCCTCCCCTACCCTTCACAGTCTCCGGCTGGTAGCTATACAAATCCAATTCAGTGCCAAAAAGCCAAGCAAATTCTTTTTAGTTAATGCATTGTCAACATGGATTCTGAAAACTGAATTCAATAAAATTGCTTGAACCAGTGGTGCAACAGTGAGAAAAGAAAGCGGCTCAGCATTCAGTGGTTTTTCCTGCAATGTTAACAGCAGGTAAAAGAAATAAAAGTAATAAAACTCAGTTTTACTCATGAAAGGAAATAGGCATGGCTAAGTACACTCAAGAAGCAGAACAGTTAGTATAGAAATGCTGGTTTTATACATTGCCATTGCTTTCCAAAATAGAACTGCACATTTTTAATAGAAAAATGTAGAATAGGAAGGTATATATAATATGTATAAAGTGCATAACAGATACATATTTTCAATGGTTGAAGAACCATTCAAAATTATTTTCATGTTTCCTGAACACAGTTCTAGAATTTGTACAAAATATTTCATGCACTCAGAATACATCTACATTCTTACAATGCAGTCTGCTCTAGGTATAAGTGTCATAAGGAGTTATAAGGTGAGAAATTAAAACCAACATCCACATACCTGGTAGCCAAAGTACCAAAAAAATGCACGACCACAAGGTTTTAAAATGAGGGGGGAAATATATTGTTTTTGTTAAAACACATTAGGATCTCATTTGTCTAATTCCCAGTTTAATGATGCAGCCTCTTGGCAGAAAAATAGCTTTTCCATTAGTTAGCTTGATTCCATTGAGGGTGGACTTTTTGTAAACAAAAAAGCTTTAAGTTCAAATCGATTTTTGCTCTATTTAAATGAAAAAGCACAAACAGATCTTTTTCTGTGGGGGTATTTCTATTGGGGAGAGGGATTTTGTCTGGTCTGTTTTGGGGAAAGGTTTTTCTTTTTTGTGACATGGATCATTGCTAATCTAAGTTATTTCTAATTGTAGTAGCCTATTTCCATGAAATCATCCTAAGAGAAATGTAGCTTTATTTCAAAGAAAAAATAATTGTGGAAATGCCTCATTTATTCCTATTGATTTGAAAAGCAGGCAAAAGATCATTGTCTTAAACCTTTTGTGAATTTGTTACATAGCAGTAAGTTATTGACATAAAAAGCCTCAAAACTAAACTACTAAAAAGTTAACTTTAAGAAGATCTATTTACCATTATTTAACACCCCCTCCCCCCCCAAAAAAAAGAATCATGAAGTTGGGAAAGTCAAGATTCTATACACATTGCTTTTCCTTTTTTAATTTCCTTGTAAACTATTTAATACATTGTTGTATTGTACTTTATGTTGTGTGTTTATGTGCTAATCAGAGCAAATGCTAGAATGAATTATTCATCTCAAAATTAAGACATGATTTAAAGTTAGCAGCAGAGGTATGTTGATTCATCTTTATGCTAAATTTGCAGAAGTCACGAAGGCATAATAAATAATAGAGAAGGAAAAGGAAGAAAACTAGGGAATGGAAAGAAGGATATGAAAATGAAAGAAGATAACGAGAAACATGGAGGGCAGAAAGAGTGGTGCTGGCAGCCAACGAACTTTTCCAAACAAGAAGCAGAAGATGGAGGTAAACAAGCAATCTGAGTAAAAACAATGTGTCAAGTCCCAGACACACACCATCACCCCTTCACTCAACTCCAAATGAGAGTTTACTTACTGTGACACTATAGCACTTTTCATGTTTTGACATATTAGTCAAGACCCACTTACTGCAACATTTAACTCATTTCAAATATAGTTTTGCAAATTCACTCATTGAGTAATCTGTATATTTTCACATGTTTAGTTAGTTACCAAGGGACGGAGATGAGATTAAAATTCCCATGAAGCAAATGCTTTTGAAACATACAGCTGTTCGGAAGAACAATCCATTGTGAAGCTTCTTACCAAGCTATTATGAGAACTAGGTCGCTGCAGCTCTGACTATTCAAATGTCACTCCTTCCTTCCAAGGATCAATCACCACTAGGTCTCAGCTAATAAAAGGAATCTCTCTAGCACAGGGGGGGGGAAAAAAAAAAAAAAAAAAAAAAAGCAATTTCCTAAAACATCAATGACTTCTCACAAAAGCAATGCTGACTTTCCAGTATCTGCTGATAGATAATTGCTATAAGAAATAGAAGGAGCACAATTTGGAAGATATCTTTCTTCAAATACTACTTTGAGTTATTCATATGTCATTTAATGTTTAGGGAGGTTAGTTGGCTTAACTAACCCCTCAAATGATTTTCTTTTTCCTTTTATGATACCCTCACTTTTATTCCTAAGCATGGATTAAGTCTATGCTATCATTCTGATGCTTTTTGTTCTCCCACACCTTCACCTCCCACCATCTTACAAATAAAATAATACCCGTCTTCTTGTATGGAGAGAGAGGTGGTTTTAAGGTTTGCACAGCATGTCTGAAGATATTAATAGGTCTCTGAGTGCACTGTTTTCCCTCTGCCATTCTCACAGAGGACATCAAGAATATGAGAAAAATGTGAAATACGGTAAGTTCCCATATGTGTCATCTACTGCCTTTGTAGGTAGGGTTGACTTACATAAGAAACAAAAATCAAACCACAGGTTATTATCAGAAGTCACTGAGGCTCTATGCTTATATTCCAAGGGATTCAGTGGTTATCCATTACTCGCCCTATGTAGTCTGATGATTAATCTGGTGAGCTTTTTCACTACAACTGTATCTGGATAACATAGGCGAAAATTCTGTAATTTCACTATGAGTGTTAGAGCATACACAGTAATACTTCTCTTAATTGACCAAAAACTCCTTGCCATTCTGCTTTGTTAAATAACTCCTCATTCCTGAATTTGCACCATAACACAACTGTAGACTTGCAGAATAAAGAGGCCAAAAGCCTCCTAATTCTCACTGAAATAAATAAATATGATAGGCTAGAAAAGGAGCAGTGTTGGAATACTTTTCATTATTATTGAATTATCTCCCTTTCTCTATTCCAAGGGAAATAATGAGCGTTTTCTGTCTCTTCTGACATCACTATAAATAGCCTTTCCTATACAGCCTGTCTTCTTGACCTTTCAGGGATGAATGTAAGTATTGTGTCAGCATCCTCCACTGACCTGAAACTCGGTCCTCCCTGGACCTTCTTATGCTGGTCCTTAGCAACTGAAGCAACATCAGAGGAATGGAAAGCAGGCGAGCAGTTCAGGCATCTAAGTATGCACATCTAGTACACTAGTGCAACCAAGACCTACAGGAGACATCTTTGAGTGACAAGCAGAGACCAGGCAGAGTACTCTAACATGCCTGAAGTGTCACTTTATTTTTAAAGTGTCTGTTACCTATGTTTAGGCACCTAAAGCTCACCCTTCGTGACCATTCCTTTAATTTGAGTACTAGGGGATTACTGAACTGACAATTCAGAGGTGTCATCTCCCTCAGGTTCCTAAAAAGTTAGAGTTTGTGTGCTTAGTAAATCATTTGAAAAAAATCAGGCAGTGCAAAGCAAAGCTGTTTAAATCTCATACATAAACAGTTAATTGAACCTTTTAGCGAGTATGGAGGTGCCTTCTGAGAATGAAGGAGCTTTCTTTGCTTCTTTTGATAACTCTTCAGGTCCTGAGTCTCATTCCCACAACAGCTTAAAGCAGAAAAAAACAGCAAAGACAAAGGATAGATATAGGAATCCAGTCAGAAACAGAACACTAAAACACTACTGGAACTACTAGATTTTTTGCAGTTTTGTTTTTAACTTACAGTATGGCCATAACTCCAAAACAACACTAACGTAATGATGACACTATATCCCACTTCCCTGAAAAACCATGGTCAGACCTGAGTTCTGCAAGACAGATCTAAGGCAACTTCCGGACCTAACTGCTTAACTGTGAAAGAAATACAGCAAGACAAAGCCTGCTATCAAGAGAACAAAATGATCTCAGACAGACCACAGTGCACTGTGCACATAAGCATGTCAACAAGTCATGTTTCCATATTAATAAAGGTACAAAGCACATACTTGGCACACAGATTGACAACAGATGGTCAAAACACAAACCCAGAAATCTACTTAACCATAAATCTCTATTCATTGATTGACATCTATCAAGGAATACATACCTGCCTTGGCTAAGATGGGGATAGTATAAAGCCTGAAATCACAGCCTTTAAACATATGATTCTTTCAGATGACAGTGCAGAAGATTGCTTGGGCTTGACTGCCTAGTAACATCCTCAGGACCATGTTAGCATTCACTGCAATGTATGATTTATTTATTACCCATACTTGCCTGCAAGCAGAGGGGAGCCATAACCTGAGCATCCTAGATTAAGAGTTCACTGAAGCTGAAGTAATTTTTTTCTTTCCTTTTCACTTCTTGGTACTTCTTTGACAGTTGCTCTTAAGGGCTCCACCTCCACCAGTGGCTTTCCTGTCTTTCCTCCAAGCCAGAGGGATCCCCACCTTGAAGCAGTATACTCTAGGGCTAATTTTGGAAGGACAGGTCTGAGCTGGGTAGATAGACTCTTAAGAGCTTTTAAGTCAAAAAGGGTGTCGTTCACTTCAAAAGCTCAAACTGTTTCCTAAGTTTGTTTGCCTTTTTTTCTACAGAGAATAAAAATATTTAATATAAAAGGAAATACATTATTTTTGCACTTGCTGCTGCCTTTTAAATGTTCTATTAGTACCTGAAAAAGCAACTTATTCCTCCTTGCCATACCAAGGATGATAACTTTGTTACCCTCAGGTAACATAGGGCATCTGCTTGGCCTTTGTCCATGGAAAAAACAAATGATGTGGCCATATCATAAGAAAAAAGAATCTCATCATATTGCGGTACAACATACAGTATATAAAAGTAAAACACAGTACTGTTTTGCAGCACAAAGTCATTTCCTCAGAACTCATCTGGGTGATGTGAAATGGCCTTGCTCAATTCTCTAATGATTGACAGACATGATATAAAATACCAAGATGAATAATACTGGCCGCAGGGCTCTGAATCCTCCAACCATTTGTGGGATGCACTGGTCCCAGTAGGAAAGAGGTATTGAGCTGTCATCAGAAACTGCAGGACAACAGCTTCATATCTTTCAACAGAAGGCAAGAGATAAGATCAGGAATGGTAGGTCATCTTTTTATGCACAGATACATCAATTCCTGCTATGTCATACATTTTATCTTTTTACACTGATCTTTAGTATCACTACGGTTTCTTCTTCCTACTGCTAGATATGAAGTGTGACAACCACAAAACAAGTATTTTCCCCAACACTATTATGAGCAACCATCTGATATAAAAAATGCTATAAGCACTGCTAATATGAACAGCTTCTGAGCTTACACCTACACTGCTGAAACCAGGACATTAAGTATACTAGCCTTAATGATTCCTGTTATACAATACCTCCGCAAATTTACTAACATTAACTTACAATAGCAGCAACTTAGAATTCCTTCATGCTGACTTATATTGATCTAGAAACATGGTGGTTCAGAAACAAAATATTACAACCGCTAACAAGCTGATTGTAGCTGTATATCAGCTGTAATAATTGCTGGTTTACTGCTGTTATACTTTACTCCTTAATCACTAGAAAATAAACAAACAAACGAACTTCAGAGCACTGCTGTCCCTATCTACAATCTAGCTTGTTGATGTGCCCATTCAGGAAGGTGCTGTAATACAATGCTTAAAACAATTCCAGTCTTAATTAAGAAGAAGATTCTAGGCCTGATCCATTTTCAACTTTTCCTTGCAAAATCTCTTTTTGCTCTTGCTCATTGGTCTTAATTCTGACTCCTTCCTGCTTTTATGCCATTATCTGGCTCGCACTGTTAAATATTTACTCCCTTTGGGGGAGTACCACTAGTACCGCTCCAGCATAGCAGGAGGCAGGCAGCATGCATTCTAAAAAGCACGCAGCTGTCCTCACTGTGATCCGTGAACAAGTTAGACTGTAAAGTAGGGCATGGATTTATAGTATTTTAGTTATCTTTTGATAATTACCCCACACCAGGTGTCTTACCCAACAGTGAAAGCTAGCGAATGTGGGCAATTATCACTGTGTAGTTCACAAACTGCAACTTTGTACATTAGCTTGTCTCACAGTCACTTACTCGAGCAGTGATACCCTGCACCCTAAGTAAATAATCTTTCATCTGAGGATTGTACAGGCTTGTTTCAAGGGAGTAGGACACAGCATGTAACCAGTCCCCTTATCGTGTTATCAAGGAGATGTGCAATTCCTAGCTAACAACTCATCTGCCCAACCTTCACATTTAGGTAATAATCAAACCCCCAAAGTATCAAACCCAAGCATCTTCCCCCACCTCTAAATACACTTCTTCTAAAATGAGACAGAATTACCTTAAAATGAAG
The DNA here is from genome assembly GCF_036370855.1 of Dromaius novaehollandiae. Classification (NCBI taxonomy): domain Eukaryota; kingdom Metazoa; phylum Chordata; class Aves; order Casuariiformes; family Dromaiidae; genus Dromaius; species Dromaius novaehollandiae. The sequence continues at coordinate 96,275,744 of NC_088098.1, read as the reverse complement.
CACAATTTTAAGCAGCGTGGGTTTTTTTCCATAGACACATAACAGCACTAGAAGGAACTGGCTCCCAGCATGACTCCACTTCTATGGAAAGACAGCACTCAAGACCCTCCCAAAGTCTGCTAGGTGGTCAGCTATCAGGAGAAAGAATACATTTTTTACATGAGACTATCTTCCTGTCTCCCCAGACTACATCCTTTCCCAGTGAAACCTCTTTCTCTCTCTCTGATTTTAAAGTATTGCAGATTTTCAAATGACAGAATGAACAAAATTAGAACAACAAACAATGCATTTTTAAGCTCTTCTTATAATCTTCATAGTTCATGTGTTCTCTGTATGCTAATACTCTAGATTTACATTTCATTGGAGCAAACCATGACCAGCTAAGTCACCAAATCACAGTGAAATGCAGATAAAGTTCTAAAACATTCCTTAAAGTCTAGGAAGATATGAGATGTTTCAGCCAAGACAGGAGGATATACAGATAATTTTCACAGAAAAACCTTCCAAAGACTACTTTGCTATTATAAGACGACCCTGGTTTTCATTGCTACATCTTAGCAAATACAGAGCCAGACACATCTCGCAAAAATCAAAGAAAGAAAAAATCAGCTTGCTGTTTATTATTTTCCTCCTTAAATGCCTTTCCTACTGTCCTAGCATTTTCAAAATAGCAGAGAAACAGAAGCACTAGATCTAATAATACAGACACCAGTGAGTTATAGCAGAAATTAGAAGGTGGAGGACTCCTTTAGCAATGCTGAGGAAGATCTTGAAAAAGTGAGTATTACAGAAGAAAAGAGGCTGCAGAGAGCTTCTGAAGTGGGAAACTAAAATTTCAGAGGAAACAGAACCATTAAAAGAACGAAAAGAGAGAGAAAAAAGGAAGCATGCAACTTACATCACAGAATTTACACTTCTGTATAAAATAAGCCCGCTTCAATGTTTCATTCAGCAATTCAAATGGGAACCATTTGTGAGGCTACTGTTTGAGAGGCTGGACTGTTTTTACCGCATTGAATCAGCATACATAGATACCATAATCTCTTCTGCCGTATATGCACACCCTTATAATCATACAGACACATTTCTCACAGGGGGAAGTTGTTTTATGACAACATACACAGCAGCAAAGCTCACTTTCTTTGTCTGCAGCCAGGCAAAGACATGCAACCTCCATACTCACCTTAAAAGAGATGACTGGTAGCCCCAACATACCTATAAGCAGAATTAACTAAGTCAGACACAGAAACAAGAAGCAGGGTGTAAGAACCTCCCTCCAGATTTCTTCCTGTGCAAAGCTTAGAAAATAATAAGAAAAGTAAATAGCGTCTGCATCATCAGAGCAAACCTGTAGAAATCATATGAACAAACAGCTGAGGAAACACATAAGCAAGCGCCCTGCTTGCCTTATTTTATTAAATGTAAAGGGCCTTCATGTTGGTTTTACATCCATGTAAATCAAAGTAGACTGGTGACCTTTTGCACAACTCCAGTGCCGTACAGAATAGCAAAGCTACTGCAGACACAGATTTCTTTAGTCTTTAATTACGAAGCAAATGCAAACATATTAGTATAAGGTTTTGCTCTTGTTTAGCATTTCTTACTAGTATTTCTGCTCCCCAATATGATGGTAGAAGCAGTGCATACTGAATGTACTGAGCATCAAAATTTATTTGCTTAAGACTTACCTAGAGGAATGACAGGTTTGACATTTACCAAACAAGAACTCATTCTCTACACTGTTGCTCACTATATACTCTCTTTACTGTAACTCTGGCCCCCTGTGTTCTATCACAGGTAAACAGAAACTGAGAAAGCAGCATCCACCTGAGAAGTTTGGCTTAACTGTTCCCTACCAAAGGAGGGAGGACAGTGGTATTCAGAATCAGACAAACTCAGTAGGGCCTGCACTGTGGCAGCTCAGATGTCAGTCATGTTTAGTGGTTAAGCCAGGCTGGCTGACTGGCTAGAAGCAGAAAGGCTGCAGTCAAGGCAGGCGTAGGTCAGGAACCAGAGAAGGCAGACATCCCCCACCACTCCCCAAAGGAGCAGCAAGAAATATAATCAAGTGACAGCACAGAGGAGTGCCAAGAGACAGTGCCGGGAGTCCTAAAGCAGCAGGTAGGGTCAGAATAAGGTCAAACAGGCAAAGTGGTGGAAACCTGTATCAGGAACAAGGCCAAGGCTTTGGCTTGAGTAGACTGGATTCGTGGACAAGGTGAACAATTAAGGCACACAGCCTGGGCTCAGTTCAATCTGCCAATACAACCCTGCTATGTCCAACCACAGACTGACCCAGAAGCACAGTCTAAGTTGGCAGACCAGAAGCAGCTGCTTTAATTATATGACTATCCTCTCTTAAAGCACTTCCCTGCCTCATTCACTACATACTATAACGTCTTCAGTAAAAGAGATGGGGGTCCACGAGGCAATAACCTCCTTTTCAAGCATTGCTTTGAAACTATCCTAGTTCACTGTTCATCCTGTGCCTGACAAAACAAGTCACTGAGGTTCCATGGAAAATAGAAGGGCCTTTCCAAGAAAATACACCATGCTTGAGCCTAACTTTTTAGTGCTTGACTTTGCAACATTAACATTCAGTCAATGTTGGATTTTTGACAGAATTTCCTGATAAAAAAATAAACAAATAAAAATCTCCATAGTAAGGCATCATTGTTGTCCCTATCATCATTTGTGCATAGATCATATGATCATAGATCGTCAGCAAGACACGGACTTTGAAGTGCACTGCAACAATCTCTTCCAGCTGAACAGAGGAACTGGTAGCAACTGCAGGCCACTGCTGCCACTGGTGGATGGGAAACAGACTTCAACAGTGAGTTTCATAGCTACTTGCAGGTGGCAACACTAAGACCTCATGGGTTAAATCCCAAGGGCTCTTTAGCACTTGGAGCAATCATGGAGTAAAAACACGAAGCAAATCCTCTTGGAACACATTCCTGCGTGCATGAAGGAGAAGGTGACCGGGAAAAGTCAGCATGGATTTACCAAGGGCAAATCATACCTGACTAACCTGCTTTCTATGATAAAATGACTGGATTTGTGGTCAAGTGCAGAGCAGATGTCACCCCAACTTTAGCAGAGTTTTCAACACTGCCTCCCATAGTATTCTTCTACCCAAATGAGAATGTTATGGTCTGGATAGATGGACAATTACGTCAATAAAAATATGGTTGGATGATCCGGCTTGGAGAGCAGTGATTAATGGGTCACACTCTGCCTGGACGCTGGCAACAAGTGGAGTGCTGCAGAGGTCCGTCCTGAGATCTGTTTTGTTTAACCTCTTCATCAATGATCTGGAGGCTGTGACAGAGTGCACTCTCGTCAAGCTTGCAAGCGACACCAAATTGGTGGGACAAGTCAGTATGCTCAGCAAAAGGGCTGCCATTTAGAAGGACCTAAACAGGCTGGCAGAAAGGGCCAATAGTAACTTATGAAATTTAACAAGGACAACTGCAAAGTGCTACACCAGGGTGGGAATAACCCCTTGCAACAAAACAGGCTAGGGACTGACTGACTGGAGAGCAGCTCTGCTGAAAAAGACCTGGGCATCTTGACAGACAGCATGGTGCACAGAAGCCCGTAGCTGGCCCTGGCAACAAAGAAGGTCACCAGTGACCTGGGCTGTATTACAAGGAGTACAGCCAGAGCAAGTCCAGCATAGGGCCACAAAGATTGTCAGAGGCTGGATCGCTTGCCCTGTGAGGGAAAGAAGCTTGTTCAACCTGGAGAGAAGGCTTTGGGGACCTAACACACTTAAAGAACTTGCAGATCCCTAACTGAAAAATGCTAACAAAGGACAGAGTACCATTGTGAAGTCATACCAGTTTCAAGTTCAACAAAACAATTTTTCTACCCTAAAGGATTAAAATTACAGTAATGACTGAAACAGGACCATTCTAAAAACATGTCTGAGATTTTTAACGTTATCTAAGAGCTTTCTGATACAAGCCACACCCACAAGTTTAGCCTGATGGACTCAAGCACCTTTATTAAATGCAATTAATTTAATAAAGGCTCCCAGAGTTAACTTCTTCTCCGATCAGTGTACCAGTGCAGCTGTCTGCAAGTACTGATAAAAGATTTTCCCAGTTAACTGTGCTGAGAATGTCAAAAAGTCAAAGCAAAAAAGCCTATTCTTAGTGCAGAAATGATCTGTGCAAGGGTAAAGTGAGTGCTTATGTTGTAGCTCTGTCCACTGTTGCAAGTTCAGTACCAAAGCAGATTACTCAAGGATTATATAGACCTTCCTAGTTTATCCTACGCGGTCTACCATATGCAAAAAAATGCCCTAGGAGGCATACCCAGCCAAGAACAGACATGCGCCTGCACCCTAAATACCCTAAAACGTTATCAAATCTTTTCACATAACATAGCTACTAGCCTTTGAAGACCAGGCAATGGCAGGCAGGGAATAAAGCCCTCTCTCTTCCCTGCAACCTGACAAATCAATGTTTTTAGCAGCTGCTGAGACAGTCCATTCTACACGGGCTGCTTCTCTCACTGCCTAAGTTCATAGCTCTGCCACTTCCCCCTCTTGCTGGTCTGCTTTTGTTTATGGAAGGCAGCAAACAATTCTCCAAAGAGGGCATTACTCAGTGATTTCCTATCAACTCATACAATTCTGTTAACGTATTTAATCAGCATTCCCACCACGGCAAGTCTGTATGGAGTTTGCACGTAGTGGAACAAACTACTCAGCTATACCAACAGGTAGGAATATAAATAGACAGCAAAAGCATCATCCAGGCTATGTTCTTGCTTTGCCAAATTATAAAGCACATACAGAGTGCTACCACAGTGGGACCCATAGCTTAGGGGGGCTCAGGAATGGTCCTAGAAGGGCCCCAAGAAACAAAGATGAGTTTGATTGGGAGCAGTTGTCCAAACAGGAAATGCCCATTTAATTCCTGCTCACTCATTTTGTACTTCTGGCTGTACTTCTGCCTGACCTCCTATTAGTTACAATGTTGTGATGGCAATGTGCAACCTACTGGTACCTGTTTGGGCAGGAGGGGAATCCCTGTAGGCATTACTCCATCACATGACATTGACTCAGCTGCACAGCCCCTGATATCCACAAGCAGGGTTTGACTCTGCAAATGAGATACTGTGTGCATTTACCTCCACACAAGTCACTCCCTTCAGAAACAATGCAAGCCCATGTACGATACATACACGGTGAATGTATGCACTTGCATTTTGCTATAATACCCAATATAATTCCAAGTCTGCTATAATTCCAAGTCTGAATTTAACTAAGTCATGGTCACTGATGCTCCAAACACATCATCCAGTCCAGAGCCCATACTGAATTTCTGCCTTTCTATTCATTTGCCATTAACATTTGAATTAACAGGATCATTATTCTTATTCACAACTATTTGGAAAGAAAAAAAGATCAGGAGTATCTACTCTATAAAGTAACCTGGGATCACGCTGATGAGTAAAGTTCACTGAATTGCCCTTATTAAGGTAAAAAGTCTTAGTTTTCTGAATAGCTTAAGAAAACAAACAAGCAAAAAAACCTGTCCCTCAAAGCAGCTGCTGAGCAGACAGATGTTACCACCCTGCTAAGAATAATAAAACTGACTAAATGGAGGCAGACCTCAATTTGAATTAGGGGATAAAAGTGCTCAGGGGAAAACAGTCACAAAAGCAAGCAGATTTTGCCTTACCCATTCTGAAGCATAGCTGCAATGGACATCATTCAGCCTCTTCATGTTGACAGGAGATTATTTAGTACATTGCTAGCAGGAACACACAGCCTCTCCTGATTCATTCTCCATTCCAGGGAAATTGGTTGAAAACATGCTGAAGCAAACCCTTTTCATGTTTATGCAAAATAAGCATATTTGATAAATGTACCTCAGAGACCTAGGTTTTAAACATAAATAAGCCAGTTCAGGGTGTATACAGGGTTTGATGTCTGCTCATGCTAGGATACTGTATTTCTAGAACACCAACAGTCTTGTCAACCCAAAGCATTGAAAATTTCTCCTTTTATCAGGAGATTGCAAGTTAACTTGCAAAAACATTTGAGCTATTATTAAAAGGTATTTCTTGGTCACAAGGACAGGTGTTGGTCCTGGTTTAGCGGAAAGTACTTTCCACACTATGCCATGAAGCCTAAAAGTGTGGGCTACGAATGTACTATGAGCATTTCAAATCTTGCTGGCTGGCAACTCTTTAGTTTGCCGGCAGTAACTAGTTTACCTTCCTCATCACTTAGTGAAAATGGAAAGTTTAATTGAGAAGTGTCCATCTGTCTGAGGAACGGGCTTCCTAACTGTACAAACAGGTTAATGTCTAGAAAAGAGTTACCTACTCACTAGTGAATAATGGAAGTTATACAAGCTTTTCCAAACAGACATTACGGCAAAGAGCCATGATGATACACTGGTAGTTTCAGGGTTGTAAGTGGGCCAGTCCAGCTACTAATGAATCTGTAGAGCTGTTCTCTGCTCTCCCTTCCTCATCCATCACATTACTTGAAAAAAAAAGATTGTGTTTCTGCCTGAAAAGCACTTGAAAGGCCCAAATAGCACTGATATAAAAATTGGGTGTAACCTGAGGAAGGATTTATTTGCCACAGTTGGAACATTTCCCAGTCTATCACAAAACTCCTGTCTGTCCCTCCTCCAGATAGAGATGAGTAGCTTAACTAGCCAAGCCTGCTTCTTATCGAGTACTTGTGGAGCCTAAGAGATATCAAAAGGTAAGAGTAAGAAACATTACCTGTCGAATGAAGTGGGAAATGTGATTTACTTTCAGCTCCCCTTGCCAAGGCCTATTTGTCAAATATCAGCTCAGTTTATCCAAAACACTGGTGTGTTTAGCTCCAGTTGGATACACTATTTATTTCTTCCAAAGACAGGAGCCAAGGAAGTGTTTTCATCTCTTTATAGATTTGTTAAGTTCTCTTGTATTAGACCTAAGCTTAGAAGTCTTGCTTGGTTTCTTTTCTGCCTGCCCCTCAATTTGGTTCACTGGGCAAACACAGTTTTTAAACATAGGTGATGGCCACCCCAATAGAATTGGTTTTATTAGCAGAGTCAGTATTCTTTTAGTACTCTAATTTCACTTAAAACCTATGAGACACCCATTATATATTTGACTAGAGTTCCTTCACCCACTGTACAAAGCATCTTTTTAATTCACTGTTCAGTTTAAAACTTGGTATCTCAAGTGCCAGGAGTCTCTCTGCACTTCATGTAACTCATGCTTTCAAGCCATCACCCCTTCCCTCTGACCTAAGGTTCTGCCATTCAAGAAGCAGTGTGCAGCCTTTATGTACTTTCACCCCACACCTAATGACCTATTTCTGGAAACTGGTCATAGGGGTGAGGTCACAAGTTACAGTCTCCATGAGTTCCCAAATACCTGTATACGTCCTTCAAACAAACGAGGACAGGGATGTTTTCACAAATATAACCACTCCTCTCTCTGCTAGAAATATTTAGGCATCCTGGCTTAAGTTTTCGCTTCCCCTAAAAAACGTTCCTAAAGCATTTCCATGCCAAATCTGTGAATGAATAAGCCTATTCTTACATATCGCTTTCTACCCGTGGATCTCCACATCTGCTTTGCCAAAGAGGAACAAATATTTATCTCATTTAATGAATGAGCAAGACAAAGATATTCAATCCATAGCAAGCTCAGTCATGGCTCCTACAGCTAACTGTAGGAACTATGTTCACTAATTTAACTGGTGTGGGATCACCCTTTTGTACCTAATTTTCACCTGAGGAAAAGTTACACAAGCGACATAGAACATCATCTATTCTAGCTCTTCACACAACAAACCGCTTTCAAAATTTTAACACAGGAAAAACATTTTCCATATTACATAAAAATTCAGTTGTTATCCAATAATAAGAGGCTGCCCAAGACTCTGGAAGTTTGACAAGTCTTTGTTAATTACTGTAAATTACTTCTCTATATAAAGGCAACAGAGTGTTTTTCCAGAAAAAAACAGAACTTGAAGTAGGACAAGTATGATGATATACAACAGCTTTTGTTTTTCAACTTTTTCGCAACAGCAGCATTCAACTTTTTTTCCTGTGGTCTTAACCAAAATATGAGGCCGCTTAAAAGATGAGAAAACATGATTTGTAGGAGATGAGCTGCTTAGATTATCGAAGGGCAACAAACGAGTTAGCACAGTCTAAGCACCTTTACGTGGAAACAAATCAGAGATTTCCATTAGAAAAGGAGTCTCCTCCAGTCTCGCAGACAAAGGCACAACAGTTTCTAAGCGCGGGAAAACTAAGCTGGGCACCTTCAAGATTAGAAACAGACTAAAGACAGTAATCAAATGCTAGAACAGCTTACTAAGGATGGTAGTGGCATCTCCATCAAGGGAAACTTTCAACTAATGCTACTGGTTATGAAGGGGAAGTTACATTTATGGAATTTCTGCGGTTGTCTTATGAGTAAGATACAGTAGCTTATCTGAATTTCTGTATATCCAGACCTTGATGCAAGTCTCCAGATTTTTTCACCACCCTTTGAGGGCCAGACCGGTAAAGCTATACTTATATTAATTTATCCTGGATATTGAAAGCTCTTACCAAATTGTGACTTAAATAAGCACATCCAGTTTTCATCTTTACAGGATCAGGTCACAGAAAACAAATACAAAACTGCAAACAATTTGAAAGGGAAAAATAATTCAGACAAAACATCCATTCTGAAATGTTTCAAATAATTTTATTAAACAATCAGGTTTTACATGTCATCAGACCTAAACCCTGAAGTGCAAAAAATGTTTCTGAGGTATTAAGACTGGAGGAAAACAGGCACAGTATTGGTTGTTAGGGGTACCACACTAGTGGTAGAGTGGACATTCTGTGAACAACAGGCATTTATACAGCATTTTCAGGATCAGAGAAAACTGAGAACAGAGTATTCATCTTTAGTCTGGAGAGCCAAAGCGCCCTGATCATTAGCCAGTTGTATCACACGAACAAAAACACAGACATGATTAACACAGGGTAATGAAAAATATCAATGAGGTGTTTCTAGACCACTATGTACAGTACATGAAAATGGAATTCTGAATCAACTGCTGAATTTGTGACCAAAATCCCAACTGCCTATCCAGTCCAGCTTAATGTATGTTGTGTCTACTGTGGCTTCCCTAGTACCAGGTTTTTTGTCTATTCCAAGCAGCTTCACCACTACCCTTTGCTCCTGTTTGAATGGACATGGTCACTCACTCAATTCAGGTACGTCTGAGGTTTATCAGATTAGTTAGTCAACAGTATAGTAATGCTGGTAGCCTGTTATTCTTCTAGTTGCCCTCTTCCCCTCATCCATGTAGTGAAGATATTCCATGGGGAATATCTGCTGAAGTGTTGATCTACAACTCTTTATGTAGATAATGGAAAGCATTATCTGAGAACTGTGAAACTCATGCAGAAAACTGGCCCTTGCAAATGAGGATGTGAGTTTTACTCAAATTAACTGCTGAACTGGGCTCCAAAAATAATTCTGAATGAGGAAGGTTTTATTATTATTTGTTTGTATTATTTGCTCAAGGAGAGGGGGAAAAAAAGGGAGCTTTCTCTTTTCTTCCCCTTGGAACAACTCACAGGGTTAGAATTTAACTAGAAGCTACAGTAGTTTTGATTGTGTGCAGAACTAACTTTATGCTGAACTTTAGTTAGGTTTAAAGCTCTCATTCACATTCTCACTCGATGATTTTGGTGGAAAAGTTTTTCCACTTCCATGAAAACTGCAGCATGGTTCCCTGGGACCAAGTGCAATTCATCTTAAACCACTTGATTCAGAAGGATACCCAGCCAAATTCTGCCCTGCATTACCTTATGGGCTATAACCAGAATTCAGTGGAAGACATACCAAAAGAAAAGATTTCCAAATGAGTAATAAGCAAAAGTCACTCATTATACTGAGTCTCTCTGTGGTTCTCTTTAGCTAATATAGAGGAGAAAAGTTCCTCCTGAGCCACAGTCGTTTTTCAAATTTGTGGTGCAAAATGTGACAAAACAGAAGTGGCCCTTATCTTACTAAGCGTGTATGAACTTATAAATGCTTCCGACTGTGTCAGGTTTTGCATAAGAATGGCATAGTTGGAAAAGTTCTCATCTTAAGCATCTTCAGCTTTAATACCTTACTGAGAAGCTGGAGACACAAATTTTATTGTCAGTACACCCATGGGCATAATGTCGTATAGTCTGATCACAAACAATTGAAATTTTCATAATTTCCTAGAATTGTTACCAATATCACTGCTGCTTATCTATACAATAATGTCTAGCAAGTCTAAAAGTAAAGAATATCTAGAATGGAAGCTGGATATAGCCAGAATGTTGCCTTGTTATTTTTTAATGGAAGTATATTTTATGGACAAGAAAGGCAACTCCAAAGTGCATGTAAATCACCACTTTCAGTTGAAAACTGGGTTTCGGATGCCATTCAAAACCGAGGTGTTGGGCCACTTTCTGCGCAGAAGAGTTAAGGAACATATGAAAAAGAAAATGCTTGTGATTCCTAGGATAACCACACTTGAAATCAGTGTGCTGGTGACTGAGTTCAGCTGGAAAGGAGGTCCATTTGGATTAGCTGCATGGAGAACAAAAATGCACAGGTAGGGTCTGGTTAGAATCTTTCAGCAGTGGCAAATACTTCTGTCTGCTCATTACAATATGTTATATACAGAATAATTACAAGTAGAAACAAAAACTGAACTGCAAAGTGACACCTGCATACTTCAATAATGCTAAGTAAACTTAAAAAAACCAGTTCGTTCTTTCAATACCCATCATGCTGGGGATAAAGAGTGAGGGTACTACTAAGGCATAATCCCTCATGCTTAGTGACTGATCTTGATATGTGCTATTTAAGGCAAGACTATCACTGTCCAAAAACTATCAAGGCAGAGGTATAAAGACTTGCAGCCTACAAGTTAATGAAAGGATTTTTTTCCCTGATATCCTGCTTAGCCACCTCTCAGTCTAAAGGGTATAAAAATCCTGAGAAGGCATACCTAATATCAGATTTCTGAGCTACTCCAGGCTTTTCTGTGCCCCTTGACAGAAGGCCCCTTAACATGTTTATCAGGTCTTACACAGGAAAAGTAGTAACATATGCATTTACTGTTTAATGTGGTTCAACTTACTGTCTGTGGGCCAAACCCAGTACTGGAACACATTCATCTAAACTGTACCATTTGTTTCAGTAGGAAACACAAAGACCCATTCAAGCCGTAGCTGCTACCCAATGCACCAGCATGTGTTTCTGCCTAAGAGCTGTATTTACCATTACCAGTGCCAGAGAGCAAGGTGAAATGACAAAGCAGCTGCTAAAGGGAAACAAGACTGCTCCTCCCAGAACCAGATTCCTGCCTCCTGCCTTCACACCACCAATCCCTCCATCGTCTCTCAAAGCAGAAAAAAAAAAAAAAATCTGTAATCAGGTGGCCCTCCCCTTCTCCACTCTCTGCTACCTTCTGACCTCACTTACCAATCTTCTCTCCACAACAGTCGTAGTCCTACCTTGCTCTACCTCTGCACTCCCCTCTGGGACTGCAACAGGCTGTTGCTGTGAGAGGGAAGAAGAGGGATGCAGCTCACACTTCATGGGAATGAAAGGTAGCAGCCATAATCACAGCAAGCTGCGTGTAGCAACTGGGGAAGAATTTCACTTTTTTTTTTTTTCGATACCTAGTCATATCATGGGTAGAAATACACCAGGAAACAGTTCATTACAAGGAAAACTTGGTTTCCACAGCAGGAAGGAGAAGTAGCTGCTTCTATGGGGTCTCAACAGTTGACTGAGAAGGGAACAGATAGCTACTTGAGCTCTGAGGACAGGGTAAGGTTGCTTGTGCCAGTGGGTCCACTTTGAGCAAGTAAGAGGTGAGATGGCCCAATGGACCGCACTCCTGCTTACCTAAATTTGAACATCCTTCCCTAGCCATTAGCTACTGATCTTTAGAAGTAGACAACAGTAACAGAAAGGCTGCAACAAGTCCTCCAGCTGACCAAAGGAGAACCACCTTAACCTTCAGAGACTTGATCTCCCTTGCAGCCTATCTCCTTCATCACCCTAGCAGAGATAGTGAGTTCTATCCAAGCTTCCGCCATAGGCTGTTCATGTGGTTAAATGCCAAGAAAACAGGAGCTGAAGCGGGCTCTTCCGACTTTGAGCTATGAACCGAGCTGGACTGCACCATAATTACCATTTTGCTGTTCAACTCTTCTGTTGCATGAGCAGATTTTACTGCTTATATCTGTAATTTTACTTCTGGCAGCTGCAATGTTCCCTCACGCTCGTATGTCACAGTAGTGGATTTTCATTTCAATTCCATTGTGGGGATTAGAAGTCGCTACATTGGTGGGGCCAGGTACACAAATTAAATTGAGTATTTCAGATTCACCAATTGCTTTCTTTATAGCATGTCAGTATGTACTCATTTAAATGACAAAAACAATCCAAAAAGCATTCCAGCTCAGTGCAGAGTCTGAATGCTTTACCTACCCAGTTCTGTTGCACTCATATAAACCCTTTCTTTTGCATTTCTTGGAATTGTGATTAACTTACCAAGCTGTGAATTGTTGGTTGGTGTCTCATCTGTATAAAATATAAAAATGAGTGCATTATATTTTACAAACACCTCTGCCTCTCCCCTCCCCACCTGGAACACAAAAGCCAATAGTCCTAGCTTTATTTTCAAGACATATCAGCTATACTTGCAACATTGACTAGTAGCTGTTAACATGTCTGGCAGAATCAGGACAGCAACATTAATTACAAGAAGTTTCTTCATTTTTAATGTGAGCACACCAATATAAAGCTACTTGTATTCTGAGGCAACTCTCCCCCCACCTCAACACACACACACACACACACACACACACACACAGACACACACACACACAGACACACACAGACACACACAGAGTACAGGAACCACTTACTTGAAAAGGTTCCCAATTCTATTCTGTCCCTTTTAATAAAAACACAATCATAAGTATGATACTATAAGCAAGTTCCTTCACTGATAACTGTATTACAGGAGGACATATATGGACAAAATATTTTAACCCAAGGTTTCAAGTAAAAATACCTTAGTGACCACAAACGATTACAAAAATGCCCTCTCTCCATGCACAGTTTTCTCTTGACAGTAATAGAGTGACATGATATTCAGGGACACACTTTTATTTTGCTCTCAGTTTTTGCTTACTTACCATTGTCCATCTCAAGACTATACTCCTTGTCATTGTTTTCACTTTTTTGTGTGTTCAACTCCTAAGCATAGCTGACACATACATTTATTTTGAGCAGCTGTCTTATATTTTTAAGTGAGACATCCATTAAAAGCTATACAACTTCACCTTCACAAGCAGGTACCTCCTTTGTTTCCATACCCATAGACTAAAACATTTTCTTCTGTGTATTTCTCCTGCAATGACTTATTTTAGATTAACAAGTAAGAATATTGTTTCTCTGAAAAGAACAGTGTAAGAAACAAGAGCTCAGAAATACACAGGAGAAGGACTTGGTCATTTGTAGTAGTATTACTCAGTTCCTATCAAGATAATTATATAAACAGTTTTGTTACTAGAGCAATTGGTGACCAGAATAATGGGAAAAGCTGGCTAACTCAAGGTGCCTCTGCAGAGATTTTGAAATGCATGGGACCAGCCCTGGGAGTGATGCAACACCAATCTAAATGAGGAAAGTGAAGGGCTGCACATTCATACAAATGCAGCCACATGTCTTGGTACTGGAGGATATACTGTGGTCAGTCAGGTGGATGAGGCCTTATTAGCTCTGTACAAACGTAGCTGACTAAAACTGGACCACAGCTGGCCTTGAAAATAGCACAACTACCTCCATGCAGCACTGCCCCAGAGATGGCGAGTCCTCCCAGAGTGAGCTAGCCCTGCACCCATGGCATACGTCATCCACAAACCAGTTAGCTCCAGTCAACTTGAAATTCTCATAACCTGCCCCCTTTTCTATGCTCGACTATAGTATACATGAACCTCACACTATTAATAAACTCATTTTCACAATGTGAAGGGGCAATGTGAGGAAATACTTCCCTCTTTTTACTCTAGAAGGAAAAGTGAAGTACAAGTCAGACTAAGTGACTCACGCAATATCACTCAGCAAATTTGCAGCAGAGTCCAGAACTGAATCTCAGCTTTTTGGAGCCTTGCCTGTCAAGCCACATTTGTATCAGCAGGAGCAAGATGCTCCAAAAACATCCTATAGAGATTCAGATATCTGTCTAATCTATAAAAACCATTAGCTACATATCTCAACTGAGAGACACTCCAAAAATGATTACTTTCCCTTTTCAACCCTATTGATGTTTTCACTAGGGATCACACAACAGCTGTCAACAAGTTTATATATAAAATAGTCTACTCTTACTTTGGGATCATTACACACTCCTGGACAGAACTTTGTTTGCTTGAAATCATGGAGTATTAAAAGGTTATTGACTTTATTTTTTAATTTGAAGAAGAAAAAAAAAACCCTCACAGAATTTGAACTGTAAGTTGTATTACTTAATCGGGATTGCTTAGATAACAAGCTTTATCTAGTTTCCATTCCTTGACTAAGGTAGCATTTCTCTAACAAATGTTTGCCTGGGCAAATCTGTCATTCATTTCCCGTAAGTACTCACACATGCAACTTTGAAGTTCTTTTTACTTTTTGTTGACTGATCAGATGACAACAGCAAGGGCACTCAATGGGGGCCATGTATAATGCAGGAAAAAATATTAGTTGCAATTGCAGAAATGCTGATTATTATTCAGTGTATTCTGCTTTTAAAAATGGTCTCTCACTAGATGGTTCCTTACTCTGACAGGTCAGTTTTGTCTTTGTATATGTGGGGGCAACCACGTTGCATGTAAAAGAGGAAGGATTTTATTCTCAAGGTGTTTCAGTTATTTTTCCTACATGGGATTCAGTCCTGTCTGGCCTCTCTAAATCTGAAACTGCTGAAAGCAGTTGCTTAATTGCAACTACTAGGAATGTCTGTAAGTAGAATTAAAAAAAAAAAAAAAAGAATTTAATATTTTCTCTTTGCTTTGTTGTCAACAGTGGTCACAAATATTTTTCAGAGACTGCAGGCTACATTTAGAGTTTCTTCTCTTAAATCTCTGGGAATAAAAATGCAAATCTATGGAGTTTCACCCTAAATCTAAAAGAAATCAGATTTTGGCCAGCTCTGTTTAGAAATACAGCGTGTTTGTCCTATTTCTTTCTCTACAGCTGAAGTCTAAGCATAGCATGTATTAGTTTTATGCAGCACTGATAAAAACCCTAAGAAGAAGCTGGAAGAGATGGTGAATAGAAAGTGACAGTGAATATTCATTACCTGCCAAATCATTTATTTTTCCATATCTCCAATCTGATCTCAGAATTTAAATTGAGATGTTGTACATGGTACCTTAAATTCCATAATCTTCAGTGAAATCTGACAAAAAGGAAGTCAACCCACCGAGTTCGGACTTTTATAATGGCTTTACGTGCATAACCATATTCCACAGTGATTCTACTGGGAGTAGGGAGGAATGCAAGAGCCGAACATAAATATTAGCTCAGAAATTGTACCAAAGACTCCAACGGTAGTTTAAAAACAAAAAACAAACAAAAAAAAAACAACAAAAAAACACCCAGCCCCCCGCCCCCCAAACAGCCTCCCCTCCCCTGCAAAATACCCAGCAAACTCATGGAGAATCCAGCCTCTGAGTCACTGCAAATTCTCATTAAACTGCCAAGCATTTTCCCAGGTTTTTTAAAATCCAGCAATAAATAGAAAAAGTTTGCTCATTCCTACCGCTCCTTGTAATGATGGGGCCGGCAGAGATTACAGCATTGCCAGAGGTGCTCTGAGGGCTGCCAGTTGTTCTCCTGTTGGCATCTCTTCTTTCTCTGTTACTGCAGATCTGAGCAGTTAATCAAAACAATCAGTTTCAGAGTAGAATGGAATTATTGCCCTTCTGTGCTTCCAGTTTTAATGTAAGCTCTTTTATAAGCAATACTACAACTTTGATTTTATTTCTTAGTATGCATTAAATTACTTTGCAATAAAAACAGCTGCAACATTCCCTAGAAGTGCATCTTGTAAATGTCTGGCTTCCAGTTGTATTTTGCCTCATTTCATTTACAGAATTGCACTGCTGTCATGTACAAGATCCATCTTATAGTATATTAAATTTTCAGCAGTTAATTTCCCAAAGCTTTGTTTACAGCCAGTTTTCCCAGTAATGTTTTTTGCTTGACTAGGGATAGAAAAGATGCTATAATCCCTATTCTAACAAACTTCTCAAATTGAGGTTCACACATTTTCCAGAGAGTTCTAAATAGCAACAAAGTAATGACCCACATTAAAACGATCTCCAGCACTGTATCATCTGGAACCCATCTTTAATTAACATTTCTAAGTTTTTCATCTATCTTAATCTTGGGCACTGAAATAAGAGCATTTATCTAATTTCAAAACCTTCAGAACATAGGTTCAATAGAAACAATAAATTGTTTAAACATAAAAGTATAAAATAATGTCAAAAGCATAACAAAGTAGTAACACCTTAAAATTCTAAATGGAAAGTCATTCAGTGGGAAATGATACTACATTCTGAAGACATCAGCACTGAATATTCCATGTTTATTCAAATGTTTCAATTTCCCAAATATATTTGTTGGTCCCAGTGTTCCTAAAATGATGCAGTCTTTGAACTGACACATCCTCATGAACTTTGAAGTTCAACAGAAGAACAATTTCTAAACTATAAGGAAGGCTATAATGAAATATAGGGAAAGTGGTGAAGAGTTTTATTCACCATCAGAAATTCTTTCAAATTTTCCTCGTCAGGATCACAACACCTAGTACACCGTTAATTTTTCCATAATTAGTAATTTCCATTATTCTAAGATATTTATATTCAACCGCTGTGATTGTGGATACTTTGGTTTTCAGATGCTATGCTAAGAATATCAGCTCTTAAGCTATCTCAGAGTGGTTACTTTAAATAACAAATTAAGGACCAAATCATGAGAAGATCTTTTCTCCCAAGCTCAACAACCTGTGCTTTGCAGGTCCAGTATTATTCCACCTGTGGATGATAATATGCATTTCCCTGTTTTTCATCGGTTGTTTTACATTCCTTCAGACACAAGACAGACATCCCTACTTCAGACTCTGAAAGTTGTCTTCCTTCTGCGCCATCCAAGCAGCCTTTGCATTTGCATGCAGAATAATTCCAAAGTGTGTCTATTTCATATCCACATAATTAACAGCAAATTCCATCCACCCAACTTACTGGCACAAGAAAGGGACAGTCATCTGCTCTGCACAGCTTTGTCACACAGTGAAGGAAGACTGTAGACATCTTCTGGTTCTTGTGCTTCACAAAACGGAACACCTCAAAGGAAAACCGGCCCATTTGGCTCTTGCCATTTTCAATTATGGTGGTCTGTGGGTCCTTGTCACAGCTAATTTTTGTAGAGAAGATTAAAACTAGGATGAGCACTTATATCGTTGCTTTTTGAAGCCCGTAGCTGAGAGTAAGGTAACTTACTTAGCAAACTTAATGCTTTAGCTCCACGCAAAGGAACACAGAACTGTAACACTATATGGGCAGCCATGATCGCTCGGTTTAGGCTGTACAATGCTTGCTGAAATGTACTGCTACAAAACAGTCCAGTTTTGCTTTGCAACATCACAGCTACAACCAAGAAACCATTTAATTCCAGTGCCCAAAGAAATTTGAGACCTGAAGCAAAAAGTAATCAGATATGCTAACTGCTATACACAGGTAACCCCAAATGAAGTGGCATCTCCAGCAACCACCACTGATGAGATTTAAACCAAGATACTGTCAAGATGCTATTTATTTTTTCAAAATTCCAACTCAAGGAAATATATTATCATTGAAAGCAGCAGCAGGAGTATATATTTATCTTTAATCATTTGCTTATATGCTTTCCTGAACTGGGGTCTATGATGTTTTACATCATTGTCATTCACTGCAAGGGTACCTACCTACCTGCCTTTGGCAAAATAAAGACTAATGTAGCCATTTAGTTTGGAGGTTCCTAGGATCTCCACTAGATCCATTTTAGAGGTATGCTTCGCCACTTTCATAATTCTCATGACTGTGCACTTATTTCTGATGTGTATGTTCACAAACGGGGTAAGTTCTGACATGTTATCTGTAAGTGCAATCCTTGGACCTCTCAGTTAATATTGCTCAGATTTCCAAATAGTTTAGACCACCACCAAAGAGATTTGTAACTGTGATTTTGAAGTGTTTGCATAAGACCTACCTCAAAAAAAGATCATATCGAAGATCATCGCTAGGATTACCAGATGGTGTGGTGTAACAGTAGTCCATCAAAACATTCCACCTGCACAAGAAGCAAAGTGATAAATGATCAGGGAACAGATAATGGTAAGAGTAGGAGCGGAGAGTCAGGGAAAAAAGATTAAAGCACAGTAGAGGCAGGTATGCAGACTGATAATGCAGTTTGTTACACTGAAGCCAAGTTGTTATATTTAGAAAGTCATCCTGCATTCCCACTACGTCATCTGTTTTTATCCTTGACTTACAAAACTAAGCAGCATAAGCCATAGCAGCAGAATGATACAAATCATTAATCTGGTTTCATGCAAGTCAAACACTATACAGTACTTCCTACCAGTCTATTTGTTATCCACCTCCCTACAGAAGTCATGGCCATGCAGGACCAGAAATCAAAATCCTACTGCTTTTTAAAAGCTCGCGAGTTTTTTATTTGATCTCATGGAGAATCTCTCTTAAAAAACAGGAATATGAGGTTTAGAGCACAATTCAGGAAAACGTTCATAAAGAGAAACAGCAGCAAGACATGCATTCAGCTTGAAGTACAAGATTTCCTTCGGCCAAGAGGAACAATTATCAAACACAAACCACTCTTTTAACCTACAAAAGGCTATGAGGAGAGACAGTTGCTTACAAGTCAGAATAAATTTACAATCCCAAGAGCTGAAAAACTGGCAAGGCAAGAAATAACATCCTTTCTGGTACCTGCCATCAAGGTTGGTTGCTCTCACAGCTGCATATATTTTGGTTTTCAAAGGTAAACCCGTACTTGGGATAAGGAGCTGCTGGCTGTAGGTTGAATCCTGAAAAACAAACATTGTCTCAGTGTACCAGAAATCCCACTGTGACAACTGAGGGGTACCTGTCCTTATTTATAAACTGAACTCCATCTGATTTTTTTGACATTTCTTTATAGGGCTGTCATTTACTTTGTCCTCTTTACAGGAAGAAGCAAAAAACAGTGCAAGAGCACTTCCCTGCCAGTTTGTCTGTAAATATCATCATCACTTGACTGGCCTTATCCTACACAACTATTTTAGAGAATCTGTCTATTTATGATTTCATCAAGTGGTTTTACCATTGATTAAGAAAAAGTACCCTTCACAAAGAGGTCATTGCAAGGCAGCACGTCAGTATATCCCCCATCGCCTAACACAGCAGCTGATGCATTTTCTAGAGTAGCAGCTTGACTGGGCTGACACGCTGAGCCCTCTACCAGAAAAGATTCTTATGGTCCTTTGGCTTACTGAAGACTCTAATGCCTTTTGAGTTTCATACATCTCAAATTGTAGGAGAACAGACATACTCTGATAGCTGAAATGTAGCTTTCATGGAAGCTGGCTTGTTGAAGGTTAAGTGACAAAATATTTTCATCTATATTTCAAAAATTCTGTTCCAAGAAAACTACACACAACAAAAAGAAGTTGGGGATTTTCCCCAGGCAAATACATACTGCTGTTTTATTATGCTCTGTCACAGAATGTCAGTTTTTCATCATAGGCTGAATCATTAATATCACACCTAACAATGACCTACAGACATAATTCAGCATATCAAAATTCACTTACAGGTAATGTCACTTAAATAGGTTGCTATTCCAGAAAGTATAGGGAATCCACATGTTGAGAAAGGCCTCCTACAAGAGGTCAAAGCACTCAAGACAATAAAAATTTGTAAAGCAGGATTTTGAAAGTGCCACAGTAAAACTAGGTTCAGTGTGGCAGGCAAAACCAAGAGTAGCAGCAGATAGCACAATGAAAGAATAAGTATGTAGAAGATGTGATTTTTTCAAAGTGAACCAAGCCAAAATTTACAGCTAGCCCCATATTCAGCCTCCTCAGTATTGGAGGCCTGGGGAGCCATGTTTGCACACACAGACCAATTTTGTAACACATTAAAGCAGTTCATCTCTTTAAAAGAGCACGTCCACCACTTGAATCTGCCAACCTTGGCAATATTATTCATACTACGAAAGTACCTACTACTTGAGTAGATAATATGATTGAAATCAGAAGAATAAAACACCATTATTCATGGTCAACTTGTAAATTCATTGGGATAGAGTGAAAACTTATCTTTTCAGCTGGTATGCGAAAAACAAAGGCACTTTTTCAGTACAAATATTAACATCATTTTTAGCCTAGTGTTTGCAGAATTAGGTCCTGAAGGGCACCAACAAACAAGCAGTGGTCAATTCTCACACTTGCAGAGAAATTTGAAAGCCCCTCCCCACCACAAACAAATCTTTTTGCTCACAAGTTTATTTAAGAATGAGAGAAATATAATCTTCATTTTAACACATTATAGGTTGTTATTCAGAGCTCTGCTCTGTCAAACAAACATGATTTTTTTTTTTAAAAACATGCCTTTGGAAAGTGTCCTGTTACAATATTTATAGCTCATTATATTCAAAGTATAAAGCATTGACTTTTAAATCAGGTGCATGAATTATAACTCAACATCATGATGGCATGAATAATAATGCAAAAAATCAGATTTATAATTTACAAAAATGTTGCTTGACAGATTGAAAAATTGATATTTAAATCAGGTTTTTAAAATGTATGAATAAAAATTTTAATCAACACCAAAATATCATTTCAGGGATTAATGTTGCTGTTAAGTAGAGGTCCGTGCATTTTTCTGGTTTTACTGTCACCATCCATATTCATATAATAAAAGTTTATACAATAATGCATATTCAAGTTAAGTTATTTAAAAAGTTAAGAAAGAAGTGTTGTTTGAAAGCTGTTATTAAAATTTTTGACCCTTAAAACCATGAAAAATCATGCGATGAGGTAGCATGTACGGTGTACTATAGACTTGGAATGAATCCCACATCCCTCACTACAATTACAGATGATCAAAACACTGTCATGAAGCTTGAGCATAAAAATACTCCAGCAAAAGTGCTACAGTTTATTGCTAAGGGAATAGGTCTAGAAAATTTTTTACAGAATTCCACAGCGAGTAGTCTCCAGATCAGTACAGTGTACCTGTGCACATACACAGAAATATGAACACAGGCACATTCACATATATATATAATAAATGCAAACACCAGAAATATGAACTCTGAAGCATGATTATTATTATTACAACTGATTATTTACACAGCACTGGAACCTGAAAAGACAGAGCTTTAAACTCAGGAACTGTATAAATTCAGAACAAAACGTCAGTGCATGTATCCTCAAAGGCCAGCCATAAGAATACAAGACAACAAGCACATGCAAGCAAAAAGAACAACAGAACTCAGAAATGAGAGATACTCAGATGAAAGGCCTGGTTCTTCATGGGAGTAGTGAGAGGAGAATAGCACATAATGAAGGGGAGTCTAAATTCTGTTTTGCTAATCGGATTTCCGTATTACTGTGTTTTATACTCACATTGTAAAGCAACAAATTCAAAGTGCTGATAAATGTGCCATTGTTCTCTCTCACAGAAATAGCAGCTGATGACCTACAACAGAATTAGAAAACAAGCTACTGTAAAGATTAAAAAAAAATTATGTTTGTGTTTACATAACTTCAATGGGTTTTATTGTTAAAAATTCCACAAGCCATATCACAAGGAGTTAATTTGTGTGTTTGGGTTATAAAACACAGAAATAGGAATTTATAGTGGAAACACTGACAGAACCTTAAATATGGGGAAAGTAATGTATACTGCTGAAAACATGAATCAAGAAAATAATTAGCAGAGAAGCAAAGTGACAAAAAGGAAGCCATTTTCCATGATGTACAGCAACTACTCATGAAAAATATTCTCTTTTGCCCTCCATATTCATATGTTTACAAACTATTTCATGAAGAATTTCCATCTGTTTGTTGCTACCATTCTGTCATCAGAACACCTGAATTTTAAGGCAAGTTTTACATTAACTTAAGCGACAGATTCTTTCAGTGGTTCCCCACGTGCCCCCCTCCCCCCCACACTGCTGCAAGGCTAAATATCAGTATGTTGATAATACTGCTATGGCATTCATATATTTATGTGTATATATATGTGTATATATGCGCTTATGTTCATAAGGGAATGAAACACATAGAAATGAAAAGCACACTTACGAAGCAAGCTGGGTATTGTTAACCAAGTACTCCAGTGGATAGCTACAGCTAAATTTGTACAGAAGCCCAGGCAAATAGCTGATAATCGTTGGTGGGTCTGGCGTATCTATATAGCCTGAAACATTACCTATCTGTACCACTGAGGTATTCCCATAGGCATTGACACCTCGTGCTGAGGATACCTATTGAGGGAGAGAGAAAATTAATATTACCAGAAGATTAAGCATGGAGTAAGAGCTACCTAAGAACACTGATGCTTTAATTCATAATTCACCCAGAGATAAGTTTAGGAAATCCTTCAGAAATTAATTTGATTTGTCAACATCAAATTCCCTGTGTTCTATTTCTCACCTCCCCTGTGTCAGGAATACACAGTGCACAGTGGATACTGCTGTTCTTAAACACAAGACATGAGCACCATTTGAAAAGAGATGTGATGAACCCTGGAACCTTTTTTTTTTTTTTTTTTTTTTTTTGGTAGGCACTTTTTTTCTGAGCATTCCCAATCAATTCTCAAGACTTACTAGAAAAAGCTTAATGAACACTTCTACTATGGTTAAAAGATAATAGCTTAAAACGGGTTTCCATATGCAACAACAGAGTTGTTCCCCTAACAATTTTATTCACAGAAACAATACTTGGTCACTCTTGATATTTTTGTTTTTGACACATCAAAACCACTGCATTTTATAAGCAGATACAAGGCAAACAGTCGAACTTCAGGTCTGTGTTTGTGTCTATTTTATACATGTCTAATAAATTACTTGCAAAGAAACACTGTCAGAAATTCAAGAGTTGAAAGTCAAGTATTTAATATATGGTCAGATAATGCCTTATTTGAAGTTGCCAACAAAACCTTAATTCGGTTACCTGTATTCAGTATACCTCAGGACACCTATGCTCAATTCAGCAGCAGATGAGTATACTCATCTCAGTAGTATAGTCAAATTCAGTATACCTCAGGACACCTGTGCTATCCTATGTCACTCAGTAACAGGACACAGCTCACCAGAATCTCTGGTGCTTCCAGAAAACTGAAGAACACCGTTTCCTCCCGCTAGCATCCAGCCCTACTCCATCTGCAGCTACTGCTCTGAAAACAGCACAGTGGTGGCGTGTGAAATCAGCAGATAAACACGTCACAAATTACTTTCTCATTAGGGGCATATGCAACAGGGCCAAATAGGGTTGGCAGAGAACTTCAACTGTAGCATTTCTTTTGTATAACTGTATAAGCAGAACTGGCATTTTTAATAGCTTTTGAATACTGTTTCTTAAACTTTGGAAAGATACTCTATAGTGAAGAATTGGAGAGGGGTGCATGAGTCATAACATTTGGAACTGAGTAGCAGGGGATACACGACAGATATTCTGATTTCTTTGGCTACAGAAAAACCTAGTAGAAGACCGATATGTTTATGCACTTTCCCAATAATATACTTAACCATTGGCTAAATGGCAGCAAAGGGCAGAAAAACAGAATTCCTAGGATCTGTTCCTTGCTTAAAGAACAGTCTAGAGCATATAGTAAAATCGACTACAGCTCTATTTAGCCTTCCCCCACTCCCACAGAAAAATAAGAAGTTGTGCCTGCCATATTACAGACCTAGGTTTTATCCTCAGTTCTGTCTTAAATGCTAACTCTCTTTCCGTAATAGGAAAGGAAAGGTAAAAGGTCTTTGCTGTGAAACACAGCCAAAAATGCATGGGTTTGTACTACTCCAGTCAGAGGAAACCAAAGAGAGGGGCTTCCTGATCCTTCATCCTCTCCGTTTGTGACACAGCATGCATAAACTGAGGGAGAAGAGGAGGGAAATCTGGGGTTGTATTTTTAGCAGCTGCTACATTGCCTTGTATGCTCTGCAGTCTTGTGGGGGCCTCATGGGGAGCTCCAATTACTTGGAGTGTGAGTTCTTTTTTTTTTTTTTTTTTTTTTTTTTTTTTTTTTTTTAAACAGCAATCTCTTATGATTATAACCAAATAGGAAATTTCAGCAGTTTACAATGTGGCCAACTCCAAAGGGACAGCAAAAGGTTCCTACTTGTCAAATTTTTCTAGTCCAAGTCATGGAGGCTCTACAGCTTTTCAGAAAAACTGGGGAAAAAGAATTTTGAACTACCTGAACTAGTATTTGTTGAAATTTTAAAAGAAAACTCAGTCTGAGACAAATAGGTCACAGAGCAATACGGAACATTTCAGCCCAGTTTCACAAAGTTTAGGAAATCAAAGCAGGTGGTTTACTATGAAAAGTGGCAGGTACCTTTAAGTGTGACTAAAAATTCCTGCTAGAATAAACCTTAAAAATAATACATTTTTATACTTGTTTTTGTAAGTTATTCATAGATACTTTGATACAAGTCACCACTGTTTGTACAGTGTGATGTACACACAAACTGTACAATCCACCTCCTCCCTTGGTTTAGAAGGGTTGACACCTCACTTTTTTGTCATTCACAGGAATATAAGTTCACTGAAGGAAATGAAATTATATTGGTATGAAACAGACATTGGAAGTCAGCTCCTGGATCAGATTCTGGTTCTAAAAACTCATCTACAGCTAAAGATCGTATTTGATTATTAGCAGTACAAAGACGTTGGTTACCAACACACTAAGCAGCAATATAAATGCAGACACTGAAGTCACACCACCAGGCAAAAGACCGCAGCACAGACCGTGGCAGTGCATTAGTAAAGGATCAGAACTGAACATACGAATCTGAACTTCAGCTCTGTATCTTGGTGTTTTTGTGATTACATTTAATATTTTTGCCAAACAATATTCAAAATTTGATTTCAAATTTCTTTTTCTATTTTTTGCCAGGCAGTTCCATACGGAGCTGAGATCTTCCATGGACGTGCACGACCTCATAGGACTACTAGCAGTGATGCCTACTGTTAGCCTTCTCCATTGTAGGGTTCGGTATCTGGCCAGACTATGTCCCTTGTAACATTCAGCCTGAAATCAATGCCTTACCACAGAATGTAGATCTGTCAGCAAGGCCCTCTCAGAGGGCATGAAAGTAGGTACCCAGACCATAATTCTGACCTGATTAAACTAACTTAATCTTAAAAATACTGTTTTCATTTTCTGAATAGTTATTTGAAAAATTTTGGCAAAATTTAAAACATGCTCAGCAAAAGTTTAGATTTTTTTTTGGAAAAATTTATTTTTCTACTAAAAATTTATTACAATGAAAAATGTACTTTCTAACCAGAGGGCAAATTTGTCTCCTACCATATCTTCTAATTAGTAACCAAGATTATACATTAACAACTTTTGCTGTTTTTCTTTGACATACGCAATATATTGCTAATTGAACGAGACCATGTAAACATCATCTATCTGTAAAAGATCTAATGCTGGTCAGGGTATACACTCAACCTCATGCATTAACAGCAATGCTACAATTTCACTTGGATCTTGTCTTACCACTAAAGTGTTTCCGCAGGACTCCAAAGTACTCAGATTGATGATGAAAATGACCACTGCTGGAAAGGTGTTGTTATTGATGAACCCCCTGCAGTGAGCGTCCCCATGTTTCCCATTCAGTGCCAAATCTGTTTCAGAATAACCAGAAAAAAGAACCGTGCAAAAATTTATCTTCATAGTAATTGTCTGTACTCCACAGAAAACATTGATGTCTCGTTCAGCTGCAAGAAAAATACAGGAAAACACACTGTAAGAAGATGTATTTCAGCTAATTACCACATAATTATTGCAGCAGTGCTTTTGTAACTGGTGATCAAATCAATTTTTAGACTCCAGTGACAGCAAACTGCAAGTTATGACCCCACCCTAGTGATGGTCAAAACTGCATTATTCTGAAAAGCAGATTTATTTGACTGTACAACTCCACTAAAGAAAAAACAGAACTAAAACATGGTAACGTAGTCTACCATGCAACAAAACTACTTCTCCAAAATTCTCCAACAGCTCATTCGATAGTACATTCATAAACTGAAGCAATGCAACAGAGTAAAAAACAACAAGGGGTTAAATATTTGGAGTCTGACTAAACAGTCCCCTTCTGAAACAGTAATTCCCAGGGACTTGGAGAAACTCAGGAGACTGAGCTCTGCCTTCCAGCATACCCCTGCCAACACCTGGCATTGAAGCTGTGTGTGCTTGTCTGAGGTTGTCTAGAGTCCACTACAGTCTCAGGCTATACAGACTTCGAAGTACAATCAACAGCATATCAGAGCAATTTATTGTGGTATCTTCAAAGGTTTTTTTTTTCTTTTTAAGACTCATCAGCTTTAGCTTCAATGAAGAATCAGTTGCCTTTGAAAGACGATGATCAATACTACAAAGTGTCTTGCAATCTTTCATTCTGTACATTATGATGGCACAAAAGACCTAAAAAACCCAGCAATTATTACAACTGGTCAATTTCTGAACAACAGTAAACACTTCTAGGATGAAGAAGTTGGCCTTTTATTTGAAAATTCTGAAGACTGTTACATACTTGAATGGAAAAATGAAAGCATCGTATTAGGATATAGGAACAAGTGATCGTTTGTTTAGCTACAGAACAAGAAAAAGTAGCTTTACTTCAAACTCTTTTTTTTGCCTTTAGAGGATGAGGGTAGGGTTTTTTTTGTTAAGTTTCATTTTTTCTAGCGCTCCACAAAGTGACATATTTCATCAGGTTAAACACAAGCATTACTCCTTTATGTAACAACTCATTTATTGCATCTGCTTAAAGATTAAGTGCTATTAAAAGTGGCAGAACAACTTCAATCAATACCATACCATTAAGCTTGCCGAAATGAATTGTTTTGCTGCATTGCCACAACAGAGAGGAAATGAAGTCTCCATTACAACGAACTGGCTCTTCCCCCACGATAGAGGAACACAAGCAGTTTAATTCAGACAGCTTTAATGGTGGCTTTAAAGCCAAATCAAGTGCAGAAAATAACTGGCTAAACTCTGTCCTGAGCAATGTGGTCTTAAACATTACTCTTTTGGAGGTGAATTAGGCAGAAAGGTACTAGAGGCAAAGTAGGACTTCAAGTGATTTGGCATGAAATTTTCCTGGTTTGTACAAACATGTAATGCCATTCAGCTAACGTACAAAGGTTGAGAAGCCACGTGCCTTGGTATTCACCATATAGGGACTGTCATAACAACTTCATGGATATATTAAGGCAGAAGAGACAGAAGAGAAAAGGCGTATGGCAAAGGGAATGTGCCCTTACACTTATTTGGACCAATGCACAAGCAGTGAGATAGTAACAAATTGCAAATAGCAAGTGTAATATAAACTAGCCCACTTAATTCTATAACTCACTTCAAACCCTTTAAAAAGTAGGATATTACTTTTCTGTTAAGGCACCATTACCACTTGCAAATTATCCTTTGACACTAAGAGGAATAAGACCACACACACTATAAAAACCACCTCTGCACTATACAGGAGGATAAGCCACTGTACCAGTTTTACCTTTTCCCCCACTACTTTACAAGGGAGTACTGTTATAAAATTTGTCAATTCTGGAACTCAAAAATACACAGCATTTGTTCAGAAGTGTGTCTGAAACCAGATGCAAATGGAGATAATGTCACTCTAGATATTAAAAAGTCTTGCTCATTTCTCTTGAATTGTTAAAAATTACTCCTATATGAGTTTAAATGAAAATGCTTGGATTCTGTCTGTAAACACTTCTATTTTCTAAGCAACAGAGAGGAGAGATGCTTTGAAGGTTAGGTCACCCAGCTGAGACTTGACAGGGCCTTAAATATAACAGTCTCTGTCATAGAGTTTATGTAAGGACAAAGCACTTGGCCTCTTTCTGATACAAATCACACTGGCTCCAGTAATCACAGGGGTGCAGTATGCAAAACACAGTAGAATACATGAGGTACCTAGATACGAGGGTAACAGAGGCCATCCTGAATCAGGGAAGGACTCATTGCAACATAAGCCAAACGCAGACAGGTCTATTGCCCACTTCTGTTCTGGTTCCCCTCCACACATTGCCAAGAATTGCTCCAGAACAGACAGTGAAAAACTTATGGAAGCACAACAGCTGGCCAGAACATCCTGCGCCCCTTTTGGTGAAATCATGTGGTCAAAGATATTTATAGTTCAAAACCAGCTCTCTGCTCTGCATGAGCCTCCTCTTTGGTCAAACCACTGCTTTAGTAGTAAATTAAAATATGGCATATGTGGAAGAAGCTGCAACACCTATAGCAAAGCCCCCTGAATAAAATCGCTGGGTTCCCCATCTGAAGACAGTCCCACTGCTATGGTTCTGTTCTTCCAAAGCATTCCAATAGTTACGCTTTTACTGCGATGCAGAACTAAAGCCAAATTACAAATCATGAAATGCCGTCAGGAAACAAATGTATTCTTCTCCAGACAGCTCTCCAAAAATGGCAAGATTTGACCTTACTGCATACTCTCTAAAACACCTAACTTCCAGTATAAAAAGTCACAGAATTTTCTATCTACCAAATAACGTTTTCTTCAGTCCAGCTATTTCACACCTACACTCTAAAACAAACCCACAAAAAGCAGAAACAAAAGTCCTGCCTGATTAGTAATCATCTTATTTATGCAGCACCATCCCTGTGCAAGGGATGTCACCCAAACAATAAATGGTAAGAACACTATCAAATTAAAAGTGGATAAGCCATTGGCCCTTTGGTTCCTTTAGGAAGGCTTAATTTCTAATCTTTGCTGAAGACAAGCTTCCCAAACTTCTGTTCTTCGTGAAATCAATTTAAAGAAGGAAAAAAAAAAAAGAGGAAAACAACTTTAAAAGCAACAGCATCTCTGCTATCATCACCACAGACCTCAGCTAGAAAGTCCACTCTGAGTCCATGCTTGGAATTCATGTTGACGACAATGAAGATTTCTCATGCAGAACAAATAAAGACTAGGGAAAAAGAGTCATATCCATAACCAGGCTCTGGGCAGCATCACAACCTCAAGGATCCTTTTTGAAGCATTCTCCTTTCTGTCCTCTCATTCCCCACTCCGCTTACTTTCGAACTCTGAAAGCAGTCAGAGTTCAAGGTCTGAACTGAGTGCTGGGTATACTGAAAGTATAGCAACCCCCCCCCACGCCTTACCCAGCACAGGCTCTCTCACCCATCTTCTGGGGATCTTGAACCCATAAAATAGAGCTTCACCAACCCCACACAGCTCTGCTAGTCCCGCTGTATTACACAGCAATCCCTCCTGCAAATTGAAAATACCACCTGTCAAATTTCAGGACAGAAGTTTACTGACTTTTTTTTTAAAAAAAAAGAAATCTTCACACTGCATGCCTAACTTCAGGAGAATTACTCTTCCTTCCTAGCTCACAAAATCAGCACTAAAACAGTTAACTAAATTCCAGTCTTTGAATCTTTACTGCTTGAGAGTCACGAACAGGAAAGGGCATGGCTCAACTCTCAGCTCCTATGGGGAGGAATGGGAAAGGGACAAAGATTCAACATGGAATCCAACTTTTTTTTTTTTTTTTTTTTTTTTTTTTAAGGCAGGGGCTACTTGCAGTTCTTCTAACTGCCTACAGCTGCCATTCATGGGTATCACACTGCAAATATAAAGCCTTGATATAGAGCCACTGCAAAAATGATTAGTGCAAATGAAAAAAAACAGAGGAATCTGAACTTCCCTCCAGCTGCTGAAATCCTCTCAAGAAGCCTGAAACTAGAAAACAATTG
Organism: Dromaius novaehollandiae; assembly: GCF_036370855.1. NCBI lineage: Eukaryota > Metazoa > Chordata > Aves > Casuariiformes > Dromaiidae > Dromaius > Dromaius novaehollandiae. The sequence continues at coordinate 96,245,622 of NC_088098.1, read as the reverse complement.
CATGAAAAACTATGAAATATGGATCTGATGCAGAGCAGCACAATTCATTCACGCTTTTCCAGGCAAGCCCATAAAACTTTGCCTAAGAAGGGAAACTTACAGGCACGTTTGTGAAAGATCAGTTAAACAGTGATTTTTGTCAGGGATGGAGACAACCTATTTGATCTTCTTTGCATGTCCTGCATTTCTCTGCTCTCCATATTCACACCGTTTAACTGTAAGAATAATCAAACCCACTGTTGATCTTTATTTCCACAAAGCACCTAGCAGTATAGTGGTAACACAGGCAACAGTAAATACAGACTGTAGGCTTTCTGCTGACTCAGGTTTAATAAAAGAACTGATCCTGCCTGAAAAATCAAAGCTATTATTATTCAGAAAAACAACAACAGTGAAAGGTATTACAGCATAATAATATCACCACTAAACTGTTCAATTCAATCACTACCTCAGAAAAACAGGATGTGAATACCAGCCAGTATTTGCAGTATTATTATTCTGTCCAAGAAACAAAGGAAGGAAGAAGAACAAACCATGTAACAGAGGCTAAAACATCCTTTAGCCAAGTAAACTCTGACATACATATTGCTAAGTCTGAAATTTCATTTCCAATTTTCATTGTACGAACAGCTCTGGGCATGTAATGTCCCCAAGACAACGTAACTCCTGTTTTTTCACAAAGGTATGAGTGTACATCCCATTGCTTCACCTGTCTCTAACGACTAGCTTAATGATGAAGTGAGTCACTGAATTTTGCCTTCAACTACATCTTTCTCAAAATTAGACATATATTCATGTATTTCAATAAAAGGACATAGATTATATTACCTTACCCAGTTAAAACATGAAAAAATCCCAGTTATAAGTGTCAGACTCTTAAATTCATAATGAAGATTTCCAGCAGTGTGACCTCTGGTCTATTTTTTGGACAGAACAGAGCTCTGACAAAAGCAGGTCAAACCCCATTGGTGTCACAAAGTACTATTCATTAATATTAGTCTGAATTTGGCTCACTGTGCATTAAGAAGAAAAGTGCAACATTAGAGAAGTTTCATTGTCACTGAGATAGTTAACACTCATTTAATGTGAAGTCCTACCCCTAGGCACCACACAATTTAAAAGCTCTGTATTTAAAAATAATCACTACTTTGAACCAAGACAATAAAGAAGCCATTATAAAGAAGCCTATTAAACACTTACCAGGAAACCTGCTATGGAGGTTAGCATCACAGTTGTATCCATTGAACTGAGCAGTCACTGAAAGCACTTTAACTGTCAGCAGGAGCAGTAACCATACCTGTTCCATTGCAAAACCTAGCAAAACATTAGGTAGTTATTACACACATCTGTTCATTGCATTAAAGATGCTTACTGCAAACATTTAACCACTCAGGAGGTGATGGCCTCCAAAGGAGCTGGGAATAAAGCTCACAGACGTTTGAGAAAGAGGCCACAGGCAATAGGGCCCACTTCTCTGCTTCTGAATAATGGGTAACTTCTATCAACTTCTGTGGCTTTTAATTGTAACTTGCAGCAAAAGAGGTGGTAGTCCAGGATGGTATAAAAAGAAAATGAAAAAAACAAAACAAAACAAGAAACAATAACAAAAAAAAAACTTTAACATGTATTCACAGGTTAGGGAAGTGTTTACACATCAACAGCTTTTTTTTTTTTTTTTTTTTTTTTTGACATTTTAGTGTAAAAACCTTTTGAGAAAGAATGCTAAATTAGACGGAACAGTAATTAATTCTTCCAGGTCCTTAAAAACCATGCAGATAAATGGTTTGTTGTTTAATTCTCAGGCTCATGGACCTCAAGTAAATAATTCCATATCTAATGGCAAAAAATCTGGTCTTTGGAGCATGCAAGCAATCACATTGAGCTCACGTACAGAGCTAGCGTAAGAACTTTTATCTACTTGAATCATATCTGGCAACCAGACTAGAAGATCAAAACGAATGAGTTGTTAATGTCTTCAGTAATTACTCCACTTGGGAAGAAACCTCCAGGGTCCAGTACCTGGCACAACTGAAAATAAGTCTGATTCACATTATTTGTCATAAACGGCCCAAAGTATTAAGGGTTTTGTCCATGAATTTAAGTGTTACTGATTTTTTTTAATTTAGAGTATTTTATAATCATAGGAAACCTCTCTGCTGATCTGGAACCCAAATACAGCAGTTGCAAAATGTTGTTTTTCTGAACAGAAACCGAGCATCTTTATTTAGGAGGTTTGCTTTCTCTAACATTATAGATACAGACATGTTGATCATCACCTTTCTCTGAGTGGAGATCAAAACTCCTCATAAACTGCATAGACACAGAACACCTGAAGGCAGTCATACCTGGCATGGCAAGTGGCTATCATCACTGCTGAGAAGGGCCGGCAAGAGCACTGGGAGAGCATATTTGAGTCAAACCCTCATTCTTGTAACTGGATGTTTCATGGCTGCACAGGGGTCTGAGCTAAAGCTTACTGAAATTAACAGAGAGGCTTCCACTAGATTTCAGACCAAGATCACAGAGAACACAAACCCGGGATTTAAAGTCTTGTGTTGAGAGAGACTCATGTAGGACACTCTCCTAAATGCTCCTCGTCAGCAAACAACCCAGCTAGAACAAAGCACTGAGCCAACTCTACTAAAGAAGTCAAAAGGATGTCCAAACGTGACCAGCCATTCACTTCTCTGTAATTTTGCTTGGAAGTGCATGGAATAAAAATGGAGTGAGAACACCAGGCTCCTGCTAAGCATGCAGGTTTTGTCAGTCGGGTATAATTCTCACTATCCTATTGCAACACAAAAGTGCTTTTGGATATTTGCACAATTTCCAGATCAAAGTATGATCCATGGCACCAATCCAACCTCAATGAACTTCCAGAGCACCAAACGAAAGTCCTCTTTGACCCTCTGCTCTTTTTTCCATTAGATTCCTGTGGAGGCCGACAACATTTACAGGTAATGTTAATAAAGAGTTATGAAAACACATGCAAAGAAATAAAATTCTTAACTGGTTTGCTAAGAAACCTCTGCATTTTCATGATCTCCTAATCCTTTCCACTACTCACAGGTGGAGAAGTAGTTTTGTGCATTTTTTTTTAAACTATAAAAATTTGTATTCTATTTCAAAAGAACCACACTTTTCCTTTGGAAAACTGACATCTCTCTAGTGTACCAGAGCCTTACCTCTGCTTTACAAGAGTTACTTGGATAAAGTGGCTATTATTGTTCTGTTGTATATGGGCGAGCTTCCGATATCCATTACAATGGTAATAAATCAAGGGAGATTTACCAAGATATAAATCTGACTTCAGTTTCCTAACTGCCACAGTATTTTCTTGCTACCAAAAAAACAAAAACAAAAAAAAACTTCGAAAAGAATTTAATGACACTCACAAAACTTTAGCTATTATCATTTCAGATGAAAAGTAGAACTTACAGTAAATTCTAAAATTTTTAATTATTAAAGTTAACCTTTGCTGATGCATTTCAGAGGAAGGAGAGACCATTGCTAAGGAACAAAGCTTAATTAAGACATTAAGTATTTAGAGCGTTACTTCTCCAGCCATATCTAGAGTGAGTCAGACTAACACAACCATTAATTTTCTGCTTGCTTTCTGGCTATTGATTCATCTGCATATGGATCAATATGCAGATCTACATCACAAGTTGGGCTGAATCCTGCTCATTTTAGTTAAAAAATATATATATATTTAGGAACGTGCATTATTTATTCCTCTTGAGAAAACTGCATGGCCAGAAAGCACCCTAAGGCCACCCTTACCTATCCTTCCACCCAAAAGTAGATTCACCTATATTATTCAGCTATATTTATGTAATTCCTGTTTGTCCAGCCTGTTACTAAAGGCCTCCAGCAAACGATTTCTCAATTGAAAACACTAAATCCTCAGTCTCCCAGATGTATACAGCCATCCTAAGCAAAGGATTTGTACCATACTGATATTGCTGAATATCTGTCTCATCCAATTGAAGAAGAAAACACAAAGCTTTATCAAAATAGTAACAGGACACTGAAGTCTTATTGCTGGTACACAAACATGAAATGAAACTTCCACTTAGAAAAAAAGGGAAGGTAAATATTCAAGTGTCAGAAACAGGGTGGCTTACAATCCAGCAGCCAACACAGCCATGTGGAAGATATGTATTTGCCTTCATACCCACCCGTCCTTTAACATGACATGCAGTGTTCTTTAATCCTTTTTTTGAGGGGGGGGGGGGGAAAGCTTGGTGCTTCCCAAAAAAATGTTTCTTTCACCCAGCAGCAATATATTTGGCTGTTAAAAAGACAGTCAAAAAGACAGTTTCATGATTCGAAAGATGCTGGCACAATACTGCAAGGGAAATCTGACCCTTTCAGGATATGAAACTCTTAACAGACAAACCCACTCCAAGTTTCACCGATGTACACAGAGCTCTCATTTGTATTCTTCAGACGTCTTCTCCCATTCTTCTACACTAAGCATCTTCAAGGACCTTTTCATGTCTTCATAATCTACCATAATTTGTTTATGACACTCACTGTCATGCTTAGGAGCACTGAAATCACTTAATCTTTTCATAGCCACTTGAATCATTTTACTTCCAGATGTTTCCGCATCCACCCATCCATCTAAACATCTCTTCCAAAATAGGTTTGGCATTTCCTATTTAGGAAGGGAATTGTTCTTCCCATGGACTTGGAGATGAAGGTAAGGTTTTTGCATAGGACTTCCATTGACACCAACAGAAGTTCACCTGACAACTAATTCAAGCACTAGTGACAAAACAGATCTTTAAAGGCAGGGTACAGATAAAGAGACAGGGATTTAAAGACCTAATCAAACCTGGTTGGTTAATTAAATAATTTCATGAACTGTGATTTAGATTTCCAATACAATTGATTAAAACAAAAAAAAAACAGTCCAACATATTCAGGTTTCAATGCAATAAAATGACTAAATTTTCAGAATGCTGAAGTAGCCAGGTTATGAATCTCTACTGAATCAAAAATTATTTATATATTTAGCACTGAGTCATACTGCAGGTTTTACTTTTCTATGCTGCATGTCACTGAAGAGTACAAAGAGGTAACAGTTGCAACATACTCTCAATTTGATTTTTATCATTTTACAAAGCCTTGTTCCTGCTTTCACAAATTTTGCCATGTCAAAAAACCTGCACAAAATTTCATAATAAAGATGTTTATGATTTAAACAAAAGCCATTTTGCATTTGATTTAGTAACTGAATTTTGTGGAACACCAGTGGTTTTACCTGCCTAGACTCCCTCTTCTTCCCCTTCTCGTATCACCTGACATTTATTTCTCTTCTTCTCCCATCCTATCTTTATTAAGATCCAAAAGGATCCTCACAAATTTTCCATTATGAACAGCATTCACTACTGATTAGGCCCTACCTTTTTATCAGAATTCGTTTGTGAGCCAGTCCTGACTTCTGAATATAATCTATTTCACATTTTCATTATGAGAAGTTATAATCTATTGCTTGTTCTCCATCTTCCATTCACAGTGTGCAGCATTTCTACAAAATAACATGGTAATATTTATGCCTCCTTACTGAGTAAGACTTTCTAAAAGAGAATAGTTAATAGGAATAATGAAAATCCTACTGAAAGTAAGTTGCAGATGTGATAAACTCATGATGGAGTTTGCTGAAACATTTATAAGCACTTTCATACACATCTAGTAACTGCCTAATATTCCCTAATAAGGTACATTAGGTCTCTACAAGTAACAGAATAGAAATATTACTTCTACTCATAAAAAAAAAATTTCAAATAATTTATATTGTTCAGTGAGTACTGTTTCTCACAGTCATCTAATGATTAAATAGCTCGTCTTTTTGCTTTGTCCGTCTCACTGTCACACTTGCCTCTGCATCTGCACTCAATAGGTGTCAATTATGTTAACTGCGCCTTTTTCAGGTTTTCCAGAACTGCTTTTCTTCTAGACGTGCACTGGATCACTTGCCATCATCTAAAAATAGCTGGTGAATACAAACAGAAGAATAACCATCTACCTCAAGTCCTTCAGCATTGACACGTTTTAATTACAGGTTAACCGCCTCTTGTAACTTGTATATCCCACTAAAACTGATTATCCAAATCAAGTTTTCACTGCTGTCTTCCATTCCTTTACCTCTGTTCACCCTTGGCTCTTCTGATTCTGACAAAATAAGACTTGGAAATTTACAGTACCCATTCTGAACAATGCATCACCAAACAGTGATCCTCTCATTTTTCAAAAGGATTATTACAGAAATAAGGGCATGCCTGCACCTGAGATGTAAAGAATTTTTTAGGAAAGGTTTCAGCTACAAGCTTCCCTCTGTTTGAGGGCCATCTTTGGGGCCAAGACTTTGAAAAACACACACACTCCCCTACCTATTTGTATATAGCATTATATAGACATACCTATATCTATATCTAATATATATAAAATATATAGATGTATTGTATATATGACTATAGTATAGATCTAATATATATCATTTATCTATAACAGTATATATATATATTTTGCATATGTATATGTGTACACACACACACATATATGTATATATATAAAAACCTGAAGATCAGTACTTTTCTGACTGGAAGGCTACAAAACCTAGCCAGCAACATAGCTTAACCTGCAAACAGACTGGATGTCCCCGTCCCTCCGCAAGAAAGGGGAAATAGGTTGGTTTTGTTCTTTTAATAGGTAAACCAATCTCTATTTACCACCTATTCAGCACACGATTTTAGTTGTGTGCTGAATAGGTAGTAAACAGAAATTTTATTTAAACGTGACAGTTTTTACTCTACTCTTGAGATTTTATCAGTCCTGGATTAGCTCCATACTATTTCAGCTTTATAATTAACCTTGGGTCAAAGTTTGGAGCCCCTACTTAATCAAACCTCCGCTAGAACCAAATGGAAGCTTTACCTGAACAAAGACTAAATTATAACTAACATCTGAAATGCCAACAGGTTTTGTAAACAAAGCACATCCTTACGGAGATAGAGAAACAAATTTTTGGACAATTTCTTTTAAAAATAATATACAGAGTTTTTGTTTTACAAAACGTTTCCAAATTCTGGTTTACATTCCAGCCCCTTTGCAAGAACTGCTTTTGTACAGGATAAAAAAAAAACCAAAGGGAAAGAGACTTAATTCCCTGCAAACGGAAGCCACACTAAAAATACTAGATTTTAAGCTGGAAGGCAGTCAGTTTAGAAAGGTTTCAAACCTGGACCAGAGTGCTACATGGGAGGCTGAAATTCAAGACCATAAGCAGATTTATATGCAAGCAGTCCATAGTTTTCTTACAAATTGAAATGAAATATCCATTCTACACCTTGCTGAACAGCTAGATCTGGTTCCAAAAGCTACAGCTCAGTCTTTTTGTAGTCTATTAATGGTAATGGGAGTTACATGTGTATGTTGGGTGGATAATAGAAGCCAATATACCCACACATGGTTCAAAACAAAATCAGATACTATACTTCAGCATATGTGTCTCTGTTCATTACTACCATAAATTTTTGGATGCACTGAGGTTTTTTAATCTGGTCTGAAAAGAAATTATTAAACAACTAACTGCATATTTACAAGGTAAAAAGAGAAACAGTGATCAGATGAAGGACTATATGAAATATTTCCAAGAAATTTATCCAAAGTAGTACAGCACCTTCCAAGAAGCATTAACATCAGGCCAATTGTGAAATACAGTAATTAAAGCATAAAAATACTTCACAACTATTTGTGTAACAGGCCAGACATTCTGACTTACTACATCTGTATTTAAGATGCTTGAAATGAAGGAACAAATTGTTTGGCTGCTACTGTGTGCTAAACAGAGTTATTCTAGCTGTTTCCTACATCCATTAGTGAAATACTGATACTCTTCAAATGATGTTTCGGCTGCCTTTCCCTCATTCCATTCCAGATTTTACTATAGATATGTTTAGCAATGAAACAGTTGAATTCTACTTTAAATACTGCCAGAATACTTGTTTTGCTGTCCTACAAAGATTACTTGAATAGATTGTTTGGTTCTCTCTTCCTGCATTTCACAGAAAGTATTGCCAAAACTCATCCAGACATTTAAACAGCTTAAGGCCCCCAGAAATGCAAGTCTTTTACAAATTATACCCATCGTATCCTATATTAGCAGTAGGTAAGTGATACTATGTATCTGATAAGCTAAAAATTTCAAATTTACATTTGAAACTAGACGTTTCTCATTCCATGGTTCATAGGTGCCTCAATAAGATGTGAAAACACAGATCGACTTCAAAGTTTCAGAGATAAAAATGCAAAAAAACCAAAATTTCCTCAGTCACACAGGAAAGGCAGATTTCTATTCTGTTCTTCCAACCTGCATCAATTAATCACTGTTTCCCAGAGGAGATTCACACAGATATGAAGTGCAGAATATTGTCACTGAGAGCCAATATGAGGGGGAAAATGGGCTGAAGGAAGTGATTTATGGTCAAAGCACTGGACTCGAACTACAGAATTCTGAAAAGATTCTCCTCTCACTTCCACACTCTTCACATTCTCTACTGCATGGGGGGGGGGGGGGGGTAGAGGGGAGGAGGGAGGCATCAGCAGGAGACCTAGGAAAAAAGAAAGTTCAGTTTAAGATTTGGAGAGTGTTGCAGTGATCTGAAAAGATCATTTTAGCTCACACTTGGGGGTTCTTGACAAAGCAGTCTCATCTTCTTTTAGTCACTAAAACCCATATGGACTGACTTTTTAACTCTAAACTTTTTTTTAAAAAAGAAAAAAAAACAACTCTTGTGTGTTGAAAGCTAGATCCTTCAGTATAACTTTGGTTGATCCAACAAGAAATGCCAAGAATATAAACTTACTGCAAACAAACAGATATCCCATTAAAGTCACTGCATACCTGACTGATATATCATAGAACTACACTAAAAATCAGTTTGGATTTTCCAGTCACCACTTTAGCCACAGAATATCATAAACAAGAAAAGAAAAAAAAATCTACAGTTACCAGTTAAAATTAACCAATTACGAAACAAGGATCATCCTGTAACCACCTGTCATACATCACACCCATCTACACACTGGATATTACATATAGAAGTATCTGTAATGAACAAGATGGCTACTGTGTTTTTAAAAGTTGGTTAACTAAAAGTTTGGTTAATTAATCTGATATTGAGAGAAATAAGTGAGCTGACTTTGCTCTCTTGCACCTGTTTTATATTGTGTTCCTTTGTCAATTTTAGCAGAGACATTCCAATTTAAAAATCAGTAGGAGACTAAAGTCCAGGATCTTTAGACTGACATGTACAAGCAACAACCAACCAACCCTGTACAGGCAAACCAAGAGCGTCCCTAGATCCTGGCATGAACAGGTTGCTTCTAAGCTTAAAATACATTCTCAAAGCACATACATTCAGTCTATCGATTTTCTTCTCAGACCACTGAACATTATGGTGGTCCTATTAGCTAGCAAATTTACAGAGACCATCACATCATTTGATATAGGCCACTAAAGAGTCATCAGATGCTAATGGCCTTCAGTTGCCTCTAACCATGGTCTGGATTCAAAGCCACTGATCTAGTAATGAGGCTCTCTTAATCCTATTGCCTGTCCCAGGAGCCTTGCAGTCACATGGGCAGATAAAGATCTAAATGAGCATCACTCTACTTAATTACTCTTTTTATGCTTTTTGAAGAGAGCAATATAAATATAAGTCTTTAGTAAATAATGTTTGATGTCACTGGCAAGTAGATTATATTGCAGCCATCTGTTTGCAGCTTGAAAAGTTACCATTAAAATAAGTCTTCCCTGACAAAAAGTAGCAACAGTTTATGGCATCAGGATGACTTCAATTTCCCTACTTTAGGGACAGAAATTATGCAATGAAGTTGTAGAAGACTACTGTAGTACAGTATAGCCTTATCTAATCCTTAAAAGTTAAACAAGTTTGGGATAAACAATGCTGCTAATCTCTCACTCTAAGAAAGTACCTAATATCACGGGTTACCTTTGAAATCAGAGCACATGAACGGTGTTCCCAGGTTTATATTTAAAAAGAGACAAAAATTTCTACTGTGAAATAGAAAAGATTCATTTACGGATACGTCTTTCAAATGAAATATTTCTTTCAATATTTCACCTCAAAGAGGCAAAACACAGTCTGATGTAATTTTCAAGCCAAACTAAAACAAGCCTGAGGGATACCGCTCAAGACCTAGATGAAAGAAAACAAAGCATGTCATGCACTGATAAAGTATTCTTTGATCAAGAGCACACAAGCAGGGCCAACAGTCCCATCTTTTGCTGCTCACAGACCATGACAAAATTTCCTTTCACAGTACACACAGCAAATTGCAGTAACTATGTCAATTTGGACTGTATCAGTTCATCAGCTTAACCACAGACTTGATTTCAAATCCCAGTATCTTCACTCAAGAATATAGTCATTATTATCACTTTAAAAAAAAAAGGAAAAAAGGTGGAGCAATTATCACGTCCAGTCACCTTTGTGACCAGAGACAGTGTCATTTCCATTAAGTGAACTCATGTCATTCGATTGCAGTGGGAGCCAGATAAGAAGTCTCACTTATCAAAATTTTTCTCCATCAATGCAATGATTATGAGAACAGGCAGACTGACACCACGAGCTGGATAACATTGTCTCTCTCAAGCAATTGTTTCCCTCCTGAAAGCACTGAGAGTGCGTTTGACATGCATTGGTAACCTCAGCACTGCAAGGGGTTCCTAACCATCCTCCCCTTACATTAATAGTATGGGTCTGGTCTGGGTACTTTTAAATAAAAGCTAAGTTGAGAAAGAAATAACACCTCTCTTCACAGTTGGATGCTAATTTACCTTCCTGTTTTCATCAGCTGTTCCCTGCAAACTTCTTCCCTGACCAACTCCCACTGAGATTTCCCAGCGAGGTTAACCTTGCCTGACAAGTGATAAAAAGAGAAAAAAAAAGTAAAGAATAATATGACTTTTACCAATATTTTAGTTAAGTTCTAGGTGGCTGACATGGTGGGCACTTACCCAAATTCCCTGTAGCTGTTGAGTCAGCTGTACTCCATCTATCCTGTGCTCCTGCATGTGATCAAGTGTTGAACTTCTCTGCCTTGCAGAACTTTTTCAGAAAACGCTCTGAGCCTGCGGATGGGGAAGAAGAGACTCATTATGAAAAATCTTTTTAAAATAGGCCTGGATTTTAGATGGGAAAATTTGACAGGTCTCAGAATACTTTACAAGTCTGTTTATCACCAGACTGAAACCTGAGCAGGATCTTTATGGTAGCTTTTTTCAGTCCTCCACCTCTTTTTTTTCTTGCAGCCTTTTGATCTCCTTCTTTCCACTGTATGAAGATCTCCAGAGGTCCATATGGGGCAAACAATCAACCTGGAGAAATTATTCTGTCATCAGCTTGTTGAGGGAAAACCTTGTCTGCTTAAAAAGAGGGGTGGGAGGAAAGAGAGAGAGAAGCACCGAGATAGGATCAGTAACTAGTCTGCAAGGTTATCAATGTCCCGTTGTGTGCTGTGAGAAGTGCCTAGCTTTTTCAGTTCTGGGTTAAATTCACAGTACAAAACAAAACAAAAGCAAAGACAGCGATATTTCACGCTGTGATGAAAATGTGATATGGGGGTGTCATCGTGAATACAGGTGTCAACAGAATGATAATTACTAACAGGACATCAGTGCACACAAAGCCAAGTCCACACAAAAGCAAAGATCAAGCTGCTAGAAACTGAGCCTGCTTCATAACATCTACTCCTGTATCTCTGGAATTTAAGGGGGGGAGGGGTGTTTAACTCCCTTTTGTTGCATTAGGTTTTTTTCTTCCTCCTGCCTCCTTTCGTCCCCTCCCTTCAGTTTTAATTTCAGCTGTCTATGCCTGGAAGCTATAGTTATGCTTTGGCCAGGGAAAATGGTAGTTCACAGCCCTTGGCACCACAGAGAGAGCTTTGAGGTGTCTGGATTTGTTGGAGCTTAGAGTGTTTTTTAGAACAGAAAAGCCCCGTTTCTGCCATGCCTGCACTTAGGCCAGATCCTCTTAAACATCAAAGCACTACTGAGTGCACACTGCACATTCATGGTAACCCTGGCAAGTCCTTAAGAGCAGCGGTGACAGAATGTACAGTGACATAAAGCACTGATCTCCTTCTCATAAACCTACTATGTCAGGACACTAACAGAAGCAAGAAAGCGGATTTTCCCTTTAAAATTGGAGTGTCCCACAGAGGCACTAGCCTTGGTAAAGGACTGCTACAAGAACTCCCAAAGACCAAGTCTGCATGTCCCCTACCTGCTCCCAGTTTCTCTGGAAACTGTGGGAGTGCTTCTATGCCCTTTCCTAAGCTACCCCTCCTTCCGCCCCTGCCAACCCATCATCTCCACCCACCACCACACAGAAGAGCAGTAGCCTTGTCTCCTAGTAGTACTTTCTGCATCTTGAGGGGAGCTGGGGAGGAGCAATTTCTGTCATCTTCCTCCTAGTCCTGAAGGGGGTAGCCCCTTCACGAACTTCATGCTGTGTACCATGGGAATGCCAGGTCACACCCGAGCACTTGAGATTCAGACAAGTCACAGGAAAGCCCAATGCTGTCCTCTTACTCAGAGAGCCAGAGCTTTCGCTGTTTCCAGCAGGAGTTTTGCTCCAGAGAAGATCCAGTCCATAAGAATACATTATGGAGAACTCAGGCACCAAAGAGCTCTTTTCCTCCACAAATGTCTAGCCCTTCATTCAGGCACATACCCTGTAATGCTAATGTTGGTTTGGCTGCGTAAGGACTCAAAAACTAAACCTGACCTTACGATACGACTAATGGAATACAGCCTTGTCTAGGGCAGCCTTGGACTAATAAAAAGATGAACCAAGGGAAATGCAGCTGTGAAAGATTCCACACTTTTACTTCATATTAAGTGTTCAGGCAGATTTGATATCTCATCACATAAATCCACAATGAAGTACCTCAGTGTAACATCAGTTCCATAAACAAGAGCATTTAAAGTACTGTCTGCCCTTGAGTAGGTTTCCAGAACACGAACCTTCTGATGTATTTTTTAAGATGCATTTAGTATCAAAAACCATCCCACACCTTTTGGCAAGATTATTAAAAACATCAAATCATCTTAAGACACAACCTGCAGTTCCTCTCCATTGTCACTGACAGCAAGGCCGGCTTCTGCAACATTTGGGCTGCTTCCCTTCGCAGGGGCATGAAGGCAATGAAATACTAGGCCAGCTTCAGAGCGATCACCTCATCTTCTCTTGCAGACTACGCTGTTCAACAGACGAGACAATGCTCCAGGCTTCAGGACAGGTGCTGCCAGCCTGAGAGGCACCCACAAAGCTGGCCATCTCGGCAGCTATGTACAGAGGAATGGTGGCTGCATGCTTCTGGGAGGCCTAATTCTTGCTACAGGCTGCAGCAGCTTCAGAGCAGCTTGGCTGAGGTGAACACACTTCCATCTGCATACTTGCGAGTAGAAACAGGTTAAAAGCCAGCTGGGCAGTCAGTGCAGCTTAAGGTGGCTGCATCACTGCCTTCTGTAGCCAGCAAGCTCAGCCTTCCTCCTGGCAGGCTAAGGCCCTTTGAAGATTTATCAGCTACGCAGTCCATCATACACTCCTATGAAAATTATTGCTGACATTTACCAAGAAGCATATTTTGAGAGAGGGTAAGCGCAGTTAGCTGTGTGTTCTCATCCCCAAACAGACCACACAGTTTGCAACTGCAGCAGTTCAGCCCTCAATCTAATAAAGTTTCATCGGAAAGAGGAAAACCAGCCCCAGCATGTTCCAACAGTATTTAACTGCACTCGTTATTTATAGAAAGTAATCGACAAACCCTTGTACCTCATAGAAACAGGCACTTCACCACTACCCGACTGTACTATAAACGATCTAAAGAATATGCTGCATGCATCCATAAAATCCAAGCTTCTGTTTCAAGTTCTCTATAAAAAATGGTATTCAGTAATTCCATAGCTATATAGCATGTTATTTATCTACTCTTTAAATTTAAAATGAAAAATTCCTGTATCCATTAACATGAAAGAATAAAACAAACCTGAGTACTTCACCATTATTCCTTGGAGGAATCTCCCCCCAAGTATTTGATTCTCTAATCTTACACAACTTACTTGTAGAGAAATGATTTTCACCATGTGAAATATTCAATAGTTTTGCAAGTGTTGTTCAGCACGATTTCAAACAGTTATTCTGGCCAGAACAAATAAGGGCATAATGCTATGAATATATCAGGTAAAAAGCAAAATATGTTTACTCAACACAGCTTTCCAAATGTACTTCATTAGGACTATAACACATCCTGCGCATTTCAAATTCTACATCTGTCTCCATTCCACAAATTTCTTTGCCTGTCTCACTATTTATTTTGTACATTATTTGATACTTCTAAACAATAATTTTAGAGGATTTTTGCATATGGTCTGATTAAAAGTTTTAGCCTTTACTATCTGAGCTTTCTCTTTTTCAGTAGAAAGACGAATGCATAAGCAAACCTACTTCTCCTCCTCTCTCCTCCAGAAAGGCCTCATTCACCCACAATTTGCTGCTGACATCCACGTATCTGTAAGGAGGTAGACCAGCCACAAGAAGATGATCCAAAAAATCAAAAACCTCAATGGGAAAAGAAAACATCCCAAGAGGACAAGTGCAAAAATTCTTATCCACAGAATCAGAATAGATGGAGTTGGAAGGGGCCTCTGGGGATCATCTAGTCCAAACTCCTCGCTCCAGCAAGGTCAGCTAGAGCAGGCTGCCAAGGATCTTGACCAGACAGCTTTTTAGCACCTCCAAGGAAGGAGAATCCACAACCTCTCCCAGTCCGGCACTCAGTCACCCTCACGGTAAGAAAGTTTCTTCCCTTATGTTCAGGCAGAACTTCCTACCTTTCAGTGTGTACCCACTGCCTCTTGCCCTGTCACCAGGCACCACTGAGAAGAGTCTGCCTCCATCTTCTTTACACCCTCCCTTCAGATATTTACAGGCATTGATAAGATCCAGCTGGGCCTTCTCTTCTTCAAGCTCCACAGTCCCAGCTTTCTCACCTCTCCTGAGAAATGCTCCAGTCCCTTAATCATCTTTGATGCTCTTTGCTATGCCCACTCCAGAAACTCCATGTCTCTCTTGTACTACAGAGCCCAGACCTGGACACAGCACTCCAGACGTGGCCTCACCAGGGCTGAGGAGAGGGGAAGGATCACCTCCCTCTACCTGGTGGCTATGTTCTTACTAATGCAGCCCAGGATACCATTGGCCTTCTTCATCACAAGGGTGCATTGCTGGCTCATATTCAAGTTGTCCACCAGGACCCCCAGGTCCTTCTCTGCAAAGCTGCTTTCCAGCAGGTCAGGCCACAGCCTGTACTGGGGCATGGGGTTCTTTCTCCCCAGGTGCAGGACTTGACACTTCCCATTGCTGAACTTCATGAGGTTCCTCTGCCCTTTTCTCTAGCCTGTTGAAGTCCCTCTGACTGGCAGCACAACCATATGGTTTACCAGCCACTCCTTCCAGTTTTGTGTGATCCATATGCATGTTAAATTCTAGTGCTGATTCGTCCATGATATAATTTCAGAGTTTGCCACATTTACATTTCTCTTAAGATGACAAAAAAGTGCATTTTTTTTCTTTTTTTAAACTTTAATCAGCAAAAGAAAATCTTTCCTTATGCTATTTCACCACTATCATCTACTATAAAGCTGTGGAAATATCCTAGCTTTTCCTTTGTTAGGTTTAAGCCACTATTAGAACATTGCCATGAAATATGAAATTCCATAAAACTCAGGTAGACTGGTAGCTTTCTAAGCACAGAATACAAATAAGGACTATTGCAAAACAAAATATTCTTTAATTCTACAACTCACATGAAGCTCCCATGCTTGGTTTAAGAGTGAAACATTCTTAGGGAGGACTCTGCCTTGTTGGGAATTGGTTCTGAAGGCGCACAGTGATTGCCGGAGGGTACAGAAAATTAATTCTGCAATGTAAACAAATTTTTAAGTGAACAATTTAACCAAAATGTATTTCCATTGTTTAGGAACAGAGAAATTCTGATACATGAACAGACAAGTAGTTTATCTGAACCTGTGCCTTGTCTACAATATAGCCCAATGCCAAATGCTTCAAGGAAAAAAGCTCATGAAAAACACATGCTGAAATTACATCACCTGAAAAAACAAACAAACAAACAAACCTTTCCCACAAAAACACTGACAGAAAGTGACTTATATCTGGAACTGGAGAATAACAATATACCTTACACCTTTTACTGCACAATGCAATAACTTCACACATTGTCATTCCGTCTCCTTTAAATCACAGCCAAGTATTTTAATATCATTAGTAAAATGTCCCTGTAAGGCTACTTACATTCTGCTTTCAGTGCTGTCTACTAGTTCTTAAGTTAGCATAGATGCTAAGCAGACGTGGTCTCACAGCTTTCCTCTCTAGATATTATCATTATCAATATATAGCTACTATATCCCCTCCGCCCAACCTCTTTTCCAGCCAGGCTTACACTGGCACTTTCAATTCTCCTTATAATGAAATTTTGGAGACCTCTAAACATTTCATGCTCCAACTCCAGCTGCTTTGTCTCTCTCATATTTGTATTTATTTGTATTTAAAAATCTACACACTTTTGCTTTTCTACTCATTTCTCAGTATTAAGCCCTTTGGGACAAGCAACTCACACTACTACCCGGGTTTCTTTTCTAAATCATCAGATTTATTTAGAACCCAGTAAACGCAGACAAGCAGCTTATGTTATTCTTTCTATACCCAATCAGTGCAGATTGTATCTGCAAGAAAATATACATACCGCATGAGAAATATCTCTCCATTATGATCAGATATAACCATACAAAAACATGGCTTAAAAACTGTAATGTATATTTACACTACTGACATCTAGAGAGAGTACGTATCAGTCCTAAATAACTGAACAGCATTCAACCTCTGAGCCAGCTAGTTCACCACTTACCTTGCCGAAACAATTGTCATTTAAATCTCACTCTAATGCAAACTGTTAGTGGAACATGGAGAACACGTGAGAAAAATGATCATGAAATTATACTCACACTGAAATATCACAGAGAGCCCAAATGCAACTTATACAGAGTTTTACTAAAAGCAACAATGTGACCTGAATTGATTATAAATAATCCTGACATCACTCACTTCATCTAGGTAAAGACTACAGGTGCATAAATCCCTGCTAGTCATACTAACACACAACAACATACATAGAAGGACTAACATGTTTTAGTATCAGCAGAAGTAAACTTGAACAAGGAACAGTTGTGGTAACAAATTGTGAATCACATTTAAGAAAACAAAAAACAACAAAAACACCACAAGAATAATTCCAGCTTCTCTGGCTTTATGAACACCTGCCTGTCAGAGGCAACAAATACATTCTCTCAGTGCTTTAGAACAGCATTAAAAACAGTAAGTTTCTTGCATTAAAACTCCTCTTCATTTCACAATTTGCTTCCTTTTTGTTTCTTGACCTATAGGCCCATAGCCACAGAATCTACATCCAGCTTCATATGTGAGCTTCAGCTCACCTGAAGGGTGTTTTGAAAAAGAGTTTTCATGTTGACCATAACAGAGCTGACAGTCAGCTGCAAAAACAAATCTGGAATTAAACTTCCTCTTGGATTAGGGATAGTCTTAGCCAGAATTTTGCTTTTTCCTCAAATCTAACAAAAATTAAAATGATTTTCTTACCAAATACTTGCCATCTCATCTTTACACACAGAAAATTACACTGTCCCAACACACACACTTTTTATATAAAGTTTGTTTTTAAACCATGGTGGTTCCAACAACACTTCCAAATATACATACACTTTAAAGTTAGATTAACTCTAAACATTAGTCTCCAATTTTTAATTGCAAGAGACTCCTTTTTGAACCCATTCCCAACTCCCAGTCTAACCCACACGCCATATTCCTCTCCTTTAATACACAGTTTATATTTATAGTCTTTCACTAATTTGAGCATTTTTCTTCTGCCAAGGCCTGCAGAATGAGAGGAATCAGAATCAGATGAGAAAGAGAGGGGATTTTCATTCTGAAAGCAATATTAATCTAGTTCTCTTAACAGAAGAGCCCTTCCTTGTCTCCCTCTGCCATCAGCTTCTTCAACTAAATGCAGATATCACCAGCCTTTCTTTGGCAAAGAGAAATACATGTCCCATTAAGTATTTAGAGGAGTGAACAGATTCTCCCATTGAGCTGGTTCCCTACACACTTGCTGGTGCTGAACAGTATCTTGTATTTCTGAGAAAGGGCCATCACAGAGAGGTTATTTTCCTCTAAGTGGTTTCCTTATTTCACCTGTTCTCAAGTTTAGTGCTAAGTTGCTGAAAGATTACTTCATTCATATGATTAGGAGCCTGTTAGCCTCTAGAGTATAGGGTGAGTGAGGCAATAATTATTTGTTTGAAAAGTATGGGTAGTTTAGCTTGCATTGCAAAGAAATATGCCTGTATTTTCCATTATTTCAGGGACAAATCCTGAGGTCTTCATTTCATTTTCAGAGACTCAGCCCATTCTCACAATGGTGAAAAATTACATGCAAATAGTCCTAGCTGCTGCTCACATTCAGCAAGAGCCTGAACAGAATGGAAGAAAATGGGGCCACCTGCCTCAGTCAGGGCTGCTGCAGACGGCGTGTGTGCAAACACGGACACTTGGGCTTCTCTAAGAAGCAATGCGATCTCAGCATAAGTTAGGATGTGAATTCAATGTACTTCAGTGTTCCAGCAAAGCTCCCCAAGCCAACCGCATTCCCCACCCCCTGGTGGAAGGGGACTTTTCTTTAAAGCTTGGTTTACATTGCCCTAGAAGCTTCTTCACAGGGTTGTGCGGGTCTTTTTTTTTTTTTTTTTTTTTTTTTTTTTTTTGGAGCTACTTTTATTCAACGAAGTGAGCAAGCAAGGGCAGAGCAACTACAACACGCAGTCTCCCATGTTTTTTCAAGTCACAGACAGATTTCTAAGATCACCTTGCACAGGCTCTTTCTGAGGTAAATACAGCCCCTGTTTTGCTTACTAGGGCAATTTTCTATCACTTAATGTGAAAATAAATCTTCAAAACAAAAACACCATTAGGTGTCAGGAAACTCTAATCAAGGAGAGAGAAAGGCAAGAGTGAAAGAGAGAGAAATGAGAGAGTTTTTCACAGAAGAGTCCTGACCTGATCCTTTCGGTCTGGAAGAAAGAAAGAAGAAAGCTCACTGTATGACCTCTATGAACTGGATTTAAGACGCACGTTCATTATTTTGCAGAAGGGATGTTCACCAAGATCAATATGCCATCAAGATAAAAGAGTAATACGCATTGTCCTGAGAGTTGGTTAGAATTTTCTTTACTGTCAACCAGGGAATTAAAAACAGAGCAGGAGGCATATTAAAACTGCTTTTATAAGCTTAAGCAGTAGGCTGGAAAATGAGTTTTACAAAGAGATAATGAGCTCCCGAATCATAATTTGCCAAGGGTGCAGCAATTTAATTGGTCTTTAGATCATCTGTGAGCACATGGCACAATAACACCTTTCCGCCCAGAGCCCTCACCAAGCAGAGCCACCCACCAGAATGGACTCCACATACACATGTGGGAGTAACCAATTTAATGGCTCCATGAGGAAAAAGAGATCAGGAATTTGGAGCCACTCAAGATGGACATTTCTTGGTTCTTGTCAGAGCTCAAAAGCAAAATGTTTTCAACTCCTGTTCAATAAACATTTTGCTTCTTCTTTTGGGTGTCTTCAAAGAGAGCAAAGAGCAAGTCTTAATGGTTAATCACAAAATTAGTCATGCTGCCACCACAGTTTTGCTCTACCAACCCCACGGTCACCCTCCTTCACACCTAGTAACCATTAGAGCATTTACCCAGTACATGCAAGAGCAGACTGAAGGTCCCTCCATTGTCTCAGGGAGGACATCTCCCCATGGAGACAGCTCTGTCATATCTGTTGGGTCAGAGAAAGAAAATTGCTCTTGGTATAGTGACAATGGCTTTTGTCCCACCCCCACCTCATACTGAACTGTTTACACAAAGACCATCTACATAGCAACTATTACAAGAGAGAGAACAACCACCCATCTTAGCGTATGGTATAGATCAGTGTCTGAAGCACTATCCTGAGAAGCAGGAGAGGAAAGTTAAAAAATCCTTGGACTAGAGGGGCATTAAAGCAGGGTCTTCATCTTTGTCAAGTAGCACAAACACTAGATTAATAGGGAGGAATTATTGCAGAAGTACACTCCTATCATGCGGTCTAAAATTCGTCCTGCATTACACTGCAGGAGTGACATCACTGCAGCTATCTAAAAAAAGTCTTTTCAGTCAAGTTCAGATTTGATTTCTTCTTTTATCACAGCCTCCAAGTAAGAGCCACATACATATCTACATCCTTCCTACAGCAAATCAGCCTTGCTCACCCCTTCCTCTCTCCCAATATCACCACCCCACAAGTGGCCTATGCTGAAAACACAGACCGGATTTTTCGAAAGACAGATTAGGATTAGATAAGAACAGTCTTCTCAGCAGATATCTAGATCCATGCTTTTCTCTTTTTCTTCCTTTACATATCTTATTTATAATCAACACTGAATTGTACAAAATTTAATATGTTTCACCTTGTAGTGTTTTCAGTTTATTTGTTTGCACGTTGCTCTTGTCTCTGAGTTAAGATGATTTGGTACTAATTGTCTGATGTTCCTTTATCTCATTTCTTTAGGCGCAATACGTACAATTTTCCCTATTCCCCTTTTTAAGAGTTATCCTCCTGCCAAGACAGCAAACTATTCCATTTGTCTGGGCAAAACTCAAAAGTGTTGTTTGTCTTTAAGAGTTATCTATCTCTCGTAGGGAGTAGAATTCAGAAATGCTGGGGGAGGGGCACTGAACAAATAGGGGTTTTAAGTTCAGAATTCTATCACTGCACTGGAAATTAGATTATCATTTAAAAGCCCCACTTTTTCACAAAAGAAATAGATTTATAGGGGTGGGGGTTCTGCTCTTTGCATATTCCTTTTCTTTTATCCATTCTGTCACATCTCTGCAGAGACGATACATATTCTAGCTTGCTCATCCCAGGGGTACATGATACTGGACTCCCTTATTAGGTGGGAAAATAAGACCAGATATGAGGACTGCACATGAAAGGGGCAGGAGGAAAACTGGCTGCAGTAAGTCCTATTGCTCACTTTGCTCTTTGTAGTGTTTCAACACATATTTTAACAGCACAGTCCACCACCACACACTGAAAGAAACCATCTACTTCAAGTTCTGTATCAAGAGAACGAGAAGTGGTTGCTTTCTTCTGTCTTTCCTTGTTCATTAGCTGAACAGCCTCATTTCCAGACCTTAGCAGATGTGTGCATGGAGGAGTACAACTACTTCATCCTTTGAACTGCCACACTCAGAAATACTAATGATTGTGTCACCTTTCTTTGTTGCTACATCATGAGTGTCTGTAAAAGGACACCTAAGATTGAACATGAAAACATACTGGTGTTAAAGCAACAAAAAAAGATCTTTGCATTAGTTTTGCATGGAAGAAAAGATAAAAACCAAAGAACTACAATAAAGCTGAAGTTCTGAACTTCACACTCATTTTCCAGAAGAAATGGGCAGGAAATGAATGCCTGCAAATCTTCACTAGCCTGTACATTATGGAAAGGTACTGTAGGCTAAATATCAGGATTGCCTGCTAAATACCATAGCAACATATCAAAGTAAATGCTTTGTACTAAATGAAAACATTATGAACCACTATGATTAGAGCTACTTCTTATAAATAATCTATAAAAATCAAGGAGTGAGGAAAACGTATCCTCTCAAGAATTACAGCTCCACTTGATCTATTTCTTCCCTCACTGTTAAGTCCACTGCATTATTTATTCATTCGCGTGCTTTAATCAAGATAGCCACTCAAAAGTCATTTCACTTAAAAGGGTACAGCGCTTAATGTAGCGGTAACAGACCACAGCAAGGAGATATGACGTAGCTGGAGCCGAGAAACAGTCACAAGGAAGATCTTTGTTTTTATATGTGTGTATATATATGTATACGTGTGTGCATGCATATATGTATATATATATATATATATACATGCATATACACATATACATCACACACACACACCCAGGAATCAGAAGAGCTGGATTTTAAGTCCCAGCTGCAGACTGATTCACTGGGAGTACTTCTGCTGCTGTGAATGACACAGAAAAGGGGAGTTCAGGTCACAGAGAGACACTACGGCCCACGGGCTACAGTACAGGTGCCTGAAAGCAAAGTGGGGAACACCACCACAAACCCTGCTGTGAGACACTCCCCCTTCATGCCTCACCCCAGGACCCCTGCCAGCCACACTGCACTGCCAACCTTAGCGTGAAGGCCTATTTTGTAGCTGAGACGCTTTTTAAATCCAGTGTGTTTCAAGCGTGCCACCCTATCTGCAGGGAGCAGAGCTACAGCAGCTGAGGACCCCAAGCATTCTGAAAAGCCTGTTCAAGAACTGGGCAAATACTTGGCATATTGATACACACAAAACGCCACTCTGCTGTGGTTACACAACTAGCAATACTAAGTCTATCTAGTTTAAAGTTAGCACAGGAACATCTACCCAAGTTGCTTCCAAACCTCCAAGTACAGAGCAGATGTGTCCTATGTGATGTAGGGCTAGCCTCAGAAACTCTTCTCAGACATATGAGGATATAATTCTTTCCAAAACAAGACTTTTTAGGAGGTAAGCTGTGTGATTTGTGAGGTGCCTGGATGCTACAAGTGAAGAGTAGTATTATATACCTTATAAAATCTGAGTTAAATCATGCATGTTATCATTAAGTGCACAACAAAGGTTATATACTCAGGAATATGTCAGAAGTACTAGGCTATACATTGTTTGAAATACAATCTTTATGTCAATGAAAGGCTATTCCTTCATATGGAAGAAATACTAAGATTGCTTTAAAATCTACTTGGTTGAAAGAAATATTGCCAGGTTGAGTGTTTCTTGTTGAGTGTTTCTTGTTGCATTTTCAAACCACTGAAAATGGTCAAAAGCATCGATCAAAACTTAAATTTAAAAAGCAAAAGTTTTGATAGAGCCACGCTCAACAAAAATTTTATTTCTTTCTCTCCAAGTTCTCACAGTTTGAGGAGTTTCCTGCACTTTGTGACCTATTCTTTTCCCTTCACTACATTGAATGGAAACAAAAATGAGATTAAAAAGGAACTGAAACATTAAAAAAGTTGGTCAACAAGAATATCATAAATAAAACATTAAAATGTCATTAACTGTTTCAATTTTTCTGATAATGTTTTAGCTCGATACACCTGAAACAGATTTTTCAGAATCTGCATTCCATGGAAAGTTTTGAACATCATTTCCATCTCAAATCAGGGAGCTAGAGAAGAAAAGAAAAAAAGAAATGATGTTTCTGAAACAATTTTTTTTCTCCTGTGAAATGGAGAAATTCATTTCTCAACCATCTAAGCCAGATGGCTCTATTAGCTATCTCTCTGAAATCAAGCCACAAAAAAGATACAGAAACATTTAAGTAATGTAAAAAGGAATGCACTGAACACTCCAGCCAAATCAAAATACAGAAAAAAAGATTTAAAATTAGAACAAGAGACAAAAGAGAATGCATGAACAACAATGGTCACAAAACAGAAGCAGTAAGGACTTCAGCAATGTTATTCTTGAATAAAATACAAATGACAGTTTCAAGAGCAACCTTGTAACACAGGAGAGCCCCAGACCTATCATGAACTTAAAAGAAATACTGAAAACAGCTAGAGAGCTCATATCATCAGATTCCAGAACTACAGAAACTGAAGACTGCATTTATAAACACATTGGACAAACATACAAAAAGCTCTCTAAAAATAAAACTTTAGCCTTGTGTAAGAAGTCTATTTGATAAATACAAATCTATTATTCTTTCCTCAATAGGACCTGTGTAAAACCACTGAAAGACAGTCCCATAAGTGATAAAGAATCACTCTTCTGACTGATGTCTAAATAGATGCAAGCTCACGGTGGCAATATTTCCAATACTAAAAAAATGGGAATCCAAAGAAGAAAAAAAGATAAAAGCTCTTACTCAAATACAGAAAAACTCCAATCGCTAATGATTATCATCTCTGAACAAATGTGTCAGATTTTGATCCTGTGCCTGTTTTAAGCTAGTATGTCCACGGACTGCAGCAGCTATACTTTTAGTTTATGCTAGCACACAGAAAGGAAGATCACAAACAAATTCTACTGTTTTTATACTTCATGTAAGAAAAGAACACTTTCCATCCAAATCAACTTCAGCTTGACTTCCAAACATGAGGAATTATTATTACTTTTTATTATTATATGCCAGAAGCTTCTCTCTCTAGATCAAGGCATACTACTAGTAATATAAATACAGCTGGGAAAACAACTGTGCATTGAAGAGTTTACTATCTAGTTAAATACCAGACACCATAAGCAGGGATAAAAATATATCAAAGGAATATGCAATGATATGCACAACTAAGTTTGACAGAAAAACTCAAGTTCATTTTTTCTTAAATAGACACCAGTCTTTCCAATTTTCTCTTTCAGTTTCATATTTGCATTTTCTTTCGGCTAAAAGAATCTAGCTAAAGCCTGATATATAAAACCCACCAGTTATTATAAACTGCTGTTATTCTAATAATACCACATTTGTAACATGCACTACGTAAAAACCAAGAAGAAGAGAGCATTTGCCCCAAAGAGTTTAAAACCTAGATACTGAAAGCAAACGAGAGGGAGGATACAGGTGGGACAGCCACTAAAACAATGAGATCCCATGAGGCAAAATGAGTAGTTATGGTCTTCGGCTGCAGTTCTACAGACCATTCTCTCCAGGGGGGAAAAAGCTGATTTCAACTCTTCCCCTGCTCTAGCTCCAGCGCCTTGCTCCCAGCCTTCCTGTGCTCATGTGCCTTTTTTGACAATAGAGCCAAGGAGGTTTTTCTGCTGGGTTATTTTGAAACCCAATCAATTTTCCATGAACACAGAGAACTGCCTACACTGGCATTATAGCAAGAGAAATGTCTTAAACCACGAGCAGTTCAGCTAAGATTTGCACAGGCCTTAAAGCAAAGGGAACTTTTCATAGCAAAGTAACTTCAGAGACATTTGCCAGAATTTCTTCCCATGCATAGGAAGTCACCATGGGAGAAAGCAAAAGGATGAAGATACACTTTGAGTATTTGACCAGGACACATCACTGGTTGCAGGCAGAAGACAACATTCTCAATGCGGAATGAGAAAAGAAGTAGAAAAGCTAACACTGTGAAAAACTTTGGCAAAGAAAACAGACAAAAATCAATGCAAAAGAGAAGGTGGTAGAGTCACTGAAGGAATGGGCAATACTCTACTCCCAGCCTGGCAGTTGGACCATGTTTGCAGCATCCTAGATGCACACAAGCAGAGCATGACTGTATTTGGCAAGCCTTCAGAAAATGATGCAGTGCCAGCCTCTGGAACAAGACACAGAAAAGACAAGAACAGTCTCAGCTGCTTGCATAGCTAGGAAAGGCTTAGAGACATTTCACAGAAAGGATCTGCAACACTTTGACATCTGTCACCTGGAGATAATCATATTAACAGAGATCAATACACTAGGGTATGTACATAAAATATTTGGAAGTAGTAACTCCCAATATTCTCTCATCTCTACACAGACCCATGCTGTTTTTATACATATGGTAAAGTGCTTTATCACTGTTATCTCAAAAATCTACATTAATTAGTATTAGAAGAGGACTCTCAACTAGTAAATACTTCATCTGTTCATACTGTGCTTAGGCAAGGTTCCATAATAATGTTATTCAGAAGAAACCTACAGTGCTGATTCAGTTCAGAGTTCTCATCTTTGGCACTATGCATAACCAGAGAAGGACAAAACTGACTTTCAGCATAAATATCCAAATCTGATTTAAAAATTGTAACTTGCAAGAAGGAAAACTGACCTTGTGGGCAGACAAAAGATGTTTGCCCAAAGGTTATGAAAGAACATGCAACCAATGATACAGAAGGACCCAGCTTTCAATAAAAGTTTCATGTGAATTCATTTCTCAGCTTTAGTACAGTAAACTTACTAATCTATTAAAAACTATTGGAGCTGGAATACACTTATAGGAGTAGTGATTAGGCCAGACTACTTTCTCATGCCCCAAAGAAAAAGGCATACCAACCAATACAGCATCTCAAACTGTAAAATGACACTGAACCAAATCTGCAGGTCTGTCCTGTTTGACCCAGCAGCAGCAACATTAATTGTACTTACTATGAACTCACTGAAGTTTTAAAATAAGTGACAGGCAGATGCAATGATATCAGCAATGATAAATAACTTCATCTGATGTGTTAGCTGATGTCCCACCTGAGCCTCTAAGTTTTCACAAATGTAAATATTTAAGCACAAAGATTTAAGTGGCAATGCAAACTGAGTGTTGTTCTGTCGCACTTAGGCATCCACAATAGATCTACACTGAGCTGCAGCATAATACATGCGTTAACAGAGCAAGCCTTAAGTGTTATTTAGGAAGCCAGAGGACAGAAAGTGGAAAAGGAGCTCAGAATTTGAGAGACTTCCAGAGGGGATGCCCTGGGGAACAAATCTGAGGATTATGACATGAAGGAACACAAAAGCAGCTCAGCAATTTGTCCCATTAAGCAATTAGCCTGATCCACAGAGTATGTTTTTCCCCACTGATGCAACACCTAGGCATTGGTCCAGGCCCTCAAAAATCAAATTGATCAATCCACTTAAAAGACATGCAACTAAGCAAAGAAAGTAACTGGGACCAGGCAGGGACCTCATGCTACTGAGCAGCTAGAAAATATTCCGCCTGGTTATGCCTGTGCTACTTGGAATGGGCTGAATTCAAGGAGTTTGCAGGAGCATCTTGAGGTTTCCACCCCAGGGACATTTTTAGGAAAAAAAAAAAAATCTGTTTTCTGATGCAATCCAGTCCATTCCAAATGCAAATATAAGTTTCACTTCAGCAATGTTTTGAGCATCAGAAATATGCATTCTCTGACACACTGATTTAGCAACTGGCTGGATTCTACCAGAGCCACAGATCGGCTCTTGAGAAACCCCTCCAGCACGTCATCACCAGTCAGAGGCGCTCAGACTTGGAACAGAGGCACTGAAACAAAATATAGAACACTGACAGTGTGCAGATAATAAAAGATCTTCACCTTTATGGCCAGAAGACAAGGAAAAACACCAATCATCTGATAAGAAGCGACTCCATTTCATTTATACCATTACAAAAGAACAGTATCTCGTAAGGCAGGATGAGGGATACATACATACATAGAAATAGACTGTCTATTAATACGATAGACCTTCCTCTAATATAGGCCTTTTTTCTACACAATTGTACACTACCATGCCCCACCACCACCACAAATGCACCCCAGAGTCAGCTCTGTCATTCAGTTCTAGTATGATACAAAGTACATCATCTTTCAATAAGTGCTTTGCTCTTCAAACCAATGCAACAGATACCATACAGTAGCGACCTACACTGCTGCAATATTAAGATTCAGTGCATGGAGCACTAATAATACAGTGACTAAACAGCACTGTGACTACAGGCCAGCAGTAACTATGATCTCCAAGATGAGCAGGTAGCTGTACTACCAGCTGGGAAGCACTGTTTGGCTAAAAGATAAGCGGTGGGGGGCTCCGTTTGTTTTTCAAACCCCAGCTGCAGTTTTCTTGACTAGCCAACATATTTAGCACCTGGAAGCTTGGAGTTGGGTTCTGCCATGTCATACACAGAAAAAGTATGCTTAGGATAGTGAGCATTCACATGCCCTAGATTCTGCATGCATCACAGAATCACAAAATAGCTGGGGTTCAAAGGGGCCTCTGGGGATCATCCAGTCCAAATCATTCCCCCACCACCTCCACTCAAGCAAGATCAACTAGAGCAGGTTTCCCAGGATCATGACCAAATGGCTTTTTAACACCTCCAAGAAAGGAGAATCCACAACCTCTCCGGGCAACCCAGTCCAGCACTCAGTCACCCTCACAGTAAAAAAAAGTTTCTTCCCTTATGTTCAGGCAGAACTTCCTACCTTTCAGTATGTGCCCACTGCCTCTTGTCCTGTCACCAGGCACCACTGAGAAGAGTCTGCCTCCATCTTCTTTACACCCTCCCCTCAGATATTTACAGGCATTGATAAGATCCAGCTGGGCCTTCTCTTCTCCAAGCTCCACAGTCCCAGCTCTCTCAGTCTCTCCTCCTATGAGAGATGCTCCAGTCCCTTAATCATCTTTGATGCTCTTCGCTGAGCCCACTCCAGAAACTCAATGTCTCTCTTGTACTACAGAGCCCAGACCTGGACACAGCACTCCAGACATGGCCTCACCAGGGCTGAGTAGAGAAGGACAGACATATACAAAGACTGTCCATGCCCAAAAGGTGACCTTACCAAAACAGTATTTTCTGCTTGCGAGTCAGTCAGTAGAATTCCTAATGGTCACTGCTTCCTGTAACTAGTTGTTGAAGATGATTCAGTGGCTCTATTAGAAATGGCTACCTTATATATATACACAATATATTTCATCATCTTTGACCTTTAATCTGTTTATTTGGGACAAAAATTCTCTCCTTGCTTGCATCCAGCCTAAGGCCTTTTAGGCACTAGAGTAGGAACCACACAGTAGATTGGCTATGCCTATATGCCAGTCCTGCACAGACCATGACAGAAGGATGGGGGTTTGGCAGTAAGCTTAAGAGGGACAAAGAAATTCATATTTACAACGAGCAGTGCTGCAGATGAACTGGCAACACAATCCAGTACCCTGGCAGAGTGGGGAGTGAGAAGGAAATGGCGAGTTAAATAGCGAGTTAATAGCATCACAAATTATTTCCTCAAAATATAGATCACTTTCTCAACACTTCCTGCAGCTTGTGTGTTTTGAACCCTGGGACTTCCCTTAGAAAGAAGAGACTTTACAAACAACTTGAAAAAGCGTTTCAAATAAGTCTGGCTGATAAATGGAAGTCCAGGAAGTCAGAGAATACACATCTTGCCAACTGCATTAAATTTATATAACAAAGTAAAATCAATGTTCTTTCTCATAGTGACAGCTTTCAGAATCCTTTTCAAACTGTGACCAACGCAGAGCCCTTCAGACCTTATGTGCACCATCTACCCCTTTTTTGTCAGCCACTCTCTGCTACAGCCACCCGACTGTACTTGTGTAACTTTCAGTGCTGTTCCTGTCTCTGTGGCCAATTTGACTTAAATACACAAACCAAGGCAGACAGACTGACTTCCTTTGTTTTTTATACACCAATAACCGCAAACTCCTCTGCTCTCCTGACCAAACCAAGACCAGCCCAGGTCACTACTGCTACGTTCCATATCACCTAAAAACCTTAATTTTAAGTCCTCTTAACCCCACCCCTTTCCTCTGAACACCCTACATCCTCAGCCCTCTGCTTTCTGGTGCCTAAATTTGTCCCACTTCTCAGCCAGAAGCATGAACTTCTGTAGCAGTTAAATGCATAGGTATGATCTCACAGAAACTGGAGTGCAAGAGTTATGAGGGTCTTGCACAGAACTTAAAGGGCGGTGGCGGACACTAACCTGCTCAAACGTTAAGACAGTAGCCCTAGCTGCTGCTGACTGACTTTATCTGTACTGCCTCTGCAACAAGCTTCTTCCAACTCTTCCCAACCTCCAAAATCAAAATCCATAAAGTCTAAAGAACATCCCGACTGGAAATCAAGTTGAATTGATGATCATAAGACTCCCACAGCCTGAATGCCACTGTTTGGCTTTCCCTGGCGCACAAAAGCTTATGCCAGTTAGCTTCCATTAACATAGTCTTCCTTTCTTCAGTAGCACACCTAATGTAAGCGCTCCTTCTCTTCTCCGTTCAGGGGATGCCTATAGGACACTACACTGAAGTCTGAGATGTGTTAATATGGGCAATATGAAGAAAATTAATTCCTACAATTCCTTCACAAACATAAAACTGCCATAGGAAAAAAAGTAAGCTTTTCACCAACTGAAACATATTTTGTAAGATCATTTTTTTCCAAGCTTCTGAATTGTCTGAACAATTCCTAGCCATCCCTAGCCCTCTTTCACTTCTCTGAAATACTCTCACGATGTGATGATCCAAGCCAAACTGTCTGCTCTATTGCCTTTACAGTTCAACTGTTCACAACACCATCTTTCATCCTATTGCAATGGCATGTATTGCATATGCTTTGTGGGTTTTCCACATTTAGAACTGTTCTAGATGCCTGATTGGTCTTGCTGACACCCAAATTCACCGTATCACACCAGGAGTCGTCGCAAAATTTACTGCGCCATCAGCACATTTGAGGTTAAGTGTTCAGTAACTGAAATCCCAGCTTTTTCCATATTGCCAGTCTTGCAAGACATGTCTCGTAAGAAGTTCTGCATACT
Source organism: Dromaius novaehollandiae (assembly GCF_036370855.1). NCBI lineage: Eukaryota > Metazoa > Chordata > Aves > Casuariiformes > Dromaiidae > Dromaius > Dromaius novaehollandiae. The sequence goes on along the minus strand of NC_088098.1, from coordinate 96,215,089 downwards.
TGTCAAAAGAAAGGACAGACGTACCCCAGGTTTCAGACCCAACCAAGCAGAAAAACACATTAATCTTCTCTCCAAGTATCTTCTGCCATCGAGGCATTGTTTTAATATGCTCTGCAAAGAAAAAAATATCAAAGAGCAATTTTTTGTCACAAGTTACCATAAATACTAACATTATTTCCACTGCAGAGCTAGAGCCCTAGATAAATGACTAGGTAAGTCAAGCGCTGTTCTTTCAAGTCCTGATTTCTCAAGAAAACACTGACAAAGACGCACAACAGCTTCAGATAGCTTGCTGTCAGGGAACAGCAAGGGCTGGCTGCTTCCCAAGGGAAGGTGAACCGGCAGCTAAGGGCAACCCAGGCACACACACTGCCCTCACCAGCAGGACACAGTTTCACAGGGTCTGAACAGGGCAGGCAGAACAGGGTGCTGCTAACCGGGCCTACAAACAGCCCAGACAAGGCAAGCTAACCCAAGCCAGGGCCATCCAGGGAGTACTGTCAGAAGCAAAAGGAGACAGGGCCAGAGAGGGAACCAGAGACAAGGCTACAACAGGGGGCCAAAGTCCATCCAGGAGACAGGGGCAGTGCTGAGCCCCAGCATATGCCCAAGAGGTCAATCCAGGAGACAAGCTACCTACAGCACACATCTGAGGTCTGTCTGGGAGGCAGGCCAGAGACAGGGACACGTAGAACAAAACTCAGGCAGGGACTGAGGGCTTACGTCTTAAACGGGCTCCAGGGACCATGTGCACGGTGGGGATGAAGGCCCCAGGCGAGGGGGAACTATGAGTGCCCTCACAGCCCTGACACATGGCACTCTACCTCGTATTGTACCAAAAGGTTAATATTTGTTATAGAAGAAACTTTGCCGTATCAGTCCTCTTCTGGAAATCTATTTAGAGCCAGTCAGTGAAGCCACAGTACTCACAAAGATCAGTGGTAGAGCAAGGGTGCAAAGCTCTCCTTGTGGAGTGTACAGTGAAGGAACTCAGATATCAGTGGCTGAATAGGACCTAATTTCCAGCAGCACCTAGGAAATTAACAGCTAATTTCCTAATACCATTCATAACAGCTGTTATCCCATGCCTCCTGAAAATCCTGGATTGGAAGAAGCCTACCACACAACCTGGAGATGTAAAGCCTGCAACTGATGCATAGAAGATTTACGAGCACAACTCCCTACTCATTGATAATAGTACAGAAGCTGGCAGGTTCCCAAAATTAAACTGATTATTTCTCTCAGCAAGCAGATATGTAAAATGCACTGCTTTTAGATTGTGATTAATGTTTTATTTCTTCAGTTATCCAAAGGTTTGGCTTAAGGAAGAATTAGCTACTCTTAACTTGGACTGTTTCCATTTCTTGAGCCAGATAGTTTAATAACCACAAATATCTTTACTTGTCATTATTTCATAACAGAATGGTATAAACATGTCACATGCTAGGGATCCCTTGTCATACTGATTAATTATACCAGTTACTGGCCTTCAAATAAATTCCCCAACCCATCACCCACTCATTTTTAACTGCTAGGCATTTGTGCTAGAGACATGCAATTGCCCTCACAGGAACCAGTTAAAAAGGGACACTGTGCTATGTCTGTGCCAAGCATTCCTGCCAAAAAATCTTTTCGCTACAGCAATCACTAAACACCTCCAGGAAGGAGTCACAGGTGAAGCAAAGGCACTGGAGAGGGGAAAAAAAAATCCTCTTAAACTCTGTATTGTTCAAAGCGTCAAAGGCAGGACTGATGAGGCAGTGAGCGGAAAAATAATCACCCTGAGTTTTTACAAATGCTATAAACAAAATTCAAAATTCTTTATACTTCTTGGCATAAATTCAATTACTGGTATCTCTAACACAATCAGAGACAGCATTTGTATATTCTACCTCTAGGCTGTGATTCAGCCTCAAACACCATTATTTCTAACTTAAAATCAATATTAAAGGCCAGAAGGGACTTCTGTAATCTTCTAGCCAGACCTCCTGTGTGACACAGGCCAAAAGACCTCCCCAGCTATTTCTGTATCAGGCCCATAACTCCTGCTTGAGCAGCAGGATCTTTTCTAGAAAGACATCTCTTCTTGATTTGGAAGCTATAAATGATGTTATTTCTAACCCTGATCCATCATCCCAGACCATACTTGTCAGTAACTGCATATTGTCCACTCTGGTTAAGCCTGTAGTTGAAAGAGACTGAATGTGTAGAAGGCAGGTGAAAAAACACAGAAAAAAAAAATTTCCTCAGAACTATTAGATTGTTTTTAAATAGCAACTATCAGAAGTTTCTTAGGATGGGATGTTAGTGCTGGTGGAAAAGAATTAGCCCTGGTGCAGAGTCCTGGAGCAATAGTCAAAAGTGGCATTGATCTGTGCTTCCTATATCCTTTGGGAATTTATTAGCATACACTTATGGCACACATACAAAAACAGATGTTCATATATGCATATAATCTTTCATAATCTTCTTTAAATGACAAATACAATTTCCTGAAATAGCTGTCCCAATCAGTATAACAAAGATGCAAACACTCCAATGGTCAACATAGAACTTTTGTAATTACATAAACACCGACTGCAGACTCTCAATGCCTAGTCATACGTTATTAGTGGTATTAAAGTACAATTACCAGAAAAACAGACAACTGGAATAACAGCTGAGAAGCAGAGGGTGGCAGAGAAGATAAAGTGGTATAAAACAGCATATTTGATCTTAGGAAAACTCTGTATCTCGGTGAGATTGAACATAACACTGGCCAAAAAAAATAGGCAAAATCAGTTGGCATTAAGGAAAAGGGAGGCAGCAACATACAATACAAAGCAGTGAGACCCTTTTTAGATTTCAAGACTAGAGTAGCTATTGCTAAACTCTGAGCTTTGCACTAAATACTACGCTAAAAATGCCATGTCTTGTTTTGATTCGCTTTCCTTCAAAAAACAAAGAGGCTTAAGCAGAAACCGCTCTCTATGGCTTTTGGGTTTGCCCCAAGAATCTGATAAGAATCCAGAAGCACTACAAAAGCATTTAATAGACAGTTTTATTTAGGTTTAGGGTGTAAACCACAGCATGGAATTTTCAACAGTTGAAGAAATGGTTACCAAACTGATGGGTCTTTACACTAGAGTCCAGGGTTTTTAACAAAATGGGGAGCAAACACACTATCTGCTAGAACGACCAACGCACCCTAATTCCCCCCTTTTTTTTTTTCTTTTTCTTTCCTCCAAGCACTAGCTATTGAACATTCCAGTTGAGGAAGTAACACACTTTCTGCTCCATAGAAGAGATAAGAATTAGGACACAAATACAAAAGGAAAACAAATTCAGGGTGCTTAGAAATTAAGGAGCCAGTATAAAGGAAGGATAAAGAAGTCCGATAAAACAAACAAAACTTTGTACTTCATCACAGAATACCAAATTATTTGGTATTCTATAATATACCAATTAATACACTATGAACAAATATTCTGAGTGCCAATACACTTTATCTAGGAAAAGCATTTTAACAATGAACAAAAAAAAATCTTGCTGCATTTGTTCCTGTTTAAACTCCATTAACTTCAAGCAACAGCTGTGCTCCCAATCAGACAAATTACAAGAAAAGAATACCTTCAAAAAATACAAACAAAAAAAAGCTCTTCTAAGCCTCAAAATTAGCTCTGCAAAGCTAAAAGTACTTGTGTAGACATGGCTAATTTATAATGCTGGATCATTTGCCCACCTGTAAAACCAGGTCTCAAATACCCATATATGATGAAAACAAAGCAATTTACACTGGAAACCTCCTAAGAGAATGCAGCTACTTAATCCACTTTAGTAAAAACAGGATCTCCAAATGCCACTACTGCCACAAATACAATACTGCATGTACCACAAACAGCACCAAGTCTGTATAGCAGAATCCTAACTGTTGCTCTAACTGGAAAGGTACTATTATTTTAAGTTTAAATTCCTTGTAGTAGAATCATCAGTTTCAGATGGCTGAGATACTCTGAAATTCAAGTCTGTGCAAGGAACTAACATATACCGATGTACTTCATTATTTAGAAAGAAAAAAAACAAAAGTATCCTCAATAAAGAGTGTGTATTTCTTAATGACTTACAGTAATAAAAATAATAATTGTAAACATGCAATCAACCAAATTATGTAGTTAGCTGCAATTACGCTATGTAAATATACAACAGTCAAGCAGAAATCTACATGAAGACATTTACACAGTACATGGCTCATCTCACACATGAAAGGCACTGCTCACACGCACTTGCCATTTCATATGGGTATTGCTCTCAGTTATTTCAATGAATCAATCGGAACACACAGGATACCCAGAGAAGCATCAGTTTGCCACCATCAGTTGACACAGGACTTTAAGTAACTTGAACAGGGAAAAGACCATTAAAATAGTGAAATAAGCATGGAAACATACACCCAAGTATTAAAATTCTGCCAACTAGCAGAAAAGACTGTAGTATTGTAATCTGACATTCCTCTGGAGCCCTACCTCACCCCAAGGCTAGAGATTCATTCCTCATCTCTGCCTCTCCACACTTATTTCACAGCTTTAAAGCTCTTTTAATGTAGTTGTTGGCATTTTGAAAACATGCATGCATTCAGATGCACTGAGCAGAGGTTTCCTAATATCCCAGCTGAGAAACAACTCCAAATTCCATTTCTGCTTAGCAATTACAGTACACGGCTACAGAACAAGAAGTAACTGCCCAGCCCACAAGAAAAATGACAATCCTATATCATCAAAATGTATTCAAGCCCCACTAAACGGGCTGACGTGCATCTCCATATGTCAATATGCTTACAATGCATTCTCAACAGGAAGCTCCATCACACTGCTCTAATGGGCCTTTTATTAGTACTACTACTATGATGGTACCTTTCTTCCAGCCCGGACAGGCAGCTCAGCCACTGAGATTGACAAGATAGCCCTATCCAAGCAGGGAAATGGCAGCAGTGGCACATGCCAGCAAGAAATGACACAGCCTTTATGTAATCCGAAATGCCTGCAGTCTTAACTATCTGCTGCGAGGTGTGAAGGCTGCTACTACTACATTTGCACTGAAACGGCTTTCCCTCCTCCCTTCCTGCTCCCTTAGGAGTTAAAAGCAAACAAAAATCTGCAATGCTATTTGCCTGCAAGTTAGGCGGCAAAAGGTTTTGATGTAACACCTTCCCTGGGTGCTCAATGTTTCATTATTTATAAGTTGCATTTCCCCTAAAATACAGTCTAAGGTAACAAATAGCTTCCTTCCTCTTCTTTTCCCTACTCCAAAATATAGAAAACAAAAGCTAATTTTCTCAAGGCCTTTCTCAAGGGCTTTAGGACCTTATTTTCCAGAAAAGATGCTAGAGAAAAAAGGATGACATTTTCCCGACTATTCCACTATCCCTACCAGCCTCACTACAATTCAGCAGTGCAAGATAAGAGCAAGTCAAAACAGATGCAGATAATGTGTTCTTTTCACAGGAATATCCTAGCCCAATGGAGAAGCAAAACTGGTATTAACTGCTGGGCTCACCCCCTCTCAGCAAGGCACTCAGGTCCTGAATCATCAGGCCTAACTCCCACACCAGTCCTCATGCCTGGTTTTCCATTAGCGAGCTCTCAGCCAGATGCAACCCTTCCATCCTCAGAGGCTCTCTGTGAATGCCCTGGCAAGAATTAGGCTGGCAAGATGAGCCCCTGAGCAAGCTCTCACATAGTACAGAGAGTAAATAAAAGGGCAATGTTGTATCTCCAAGATTAATGTACCAGCAACTAACAGCCATGCAGGCAAAAACAAAAACAAAACAAAAAACAAAACAGAGGACATTATTTTTTGCCCCACAGCTGATTTTCAATCCACACCCCTGCTGGTTACTCAGGATGTGATGACCGAGCTTCGGCATGAAGCATGTACCTCAGGTCCACTGATTTCAACACTCCTGGAAAACAAGCATCTGCCCTCATGCCTGACCAACAAGGGCCTAAACTGGCAACACTTCAAAGCAGAACTGGATGAATTCAAGTTGCAGCATGTCTGCTGTATACTTGCTCCCCCCTAAAAAGTAGGACTCAGTAAAACCTAGTCCCAAGGCAGGTGGGGGGAAGGGAGGCATTCCATTTTTCATGTAAGTCATTAAACTTAATAATCATCAACCATTGTGAATTTGGAAGAATCCAGCACATCATTTGTCCCTTCCATTCCCCAAACCAGCTCTGATGGTTGCATGCTATTCTTTGTCTGAACATATGGAAGTTAATCAGGGAAGATGTTCAAATCTGGGCTAGAGAGTCCCAAACTCTCTACAGAAGAAAAATACATTAATCACTGATTACATTCTGCCTACAGACAATATCAGTCTCCCTTAGAAAGCTAAATATTGATGCTCATCACTTTTGGCTACTGAGAGCGATGCTTTGGAATTTCTAGATGCTTCATTTGCTCTAAATTTGTTCTGCTGGGGAAAAGGATTGAAAAAGCCAGAGCATGCTAATTAAGAGGTAAATTCTGCCCTTGAGTATATAGACATGACTCTGTTAAAGTCAACCAGAGCTGTACTACTTAGGCATCAGCAGACTTAAGGTTTAGTTAATAAGCGGAAAGGGAGGGGTGCACCTGGACCAGTAACAGAATCCTAGGTGCATGGGGAATGACAAGCCTCAAACCAAATGCTTTCAACCATACAAGAAACAGAGCCAATGCCTTAAAAAATCCTGAGGAATTGATTCTTTCGAGAGAACAGAATGGGCTTTGATGTTGATTCTGTGATTTGGTTTACCTGGAGGGGTGGGAAGGCTGGGGGGGGGGGGGGGACAAAAATCAAGAACGCAAACACAACAGGCTGATATTTCAGGAGCCAGGAAGAGCTCCGAGATCACTGAACCTCTGAAATTAGGGTATCAATAGAACGTGCAGAAGGTGTAACATCACCAAACTCCAAAGATGGAAGAAGGTGGGAGATGAGCACTGGATGCTGCCTGAGCATAGGGCCTTAATTTCTTTCTTTGCACTAGGGTCTAGGCTTGATGTGCTACACATTGCTACAATCCTTAGGAAAGCAAATGTAATGAAGAGGAGGAGGATTCCTTTCACAAACAAATGGGTGCTACTCAAGACTACCTACACTGCATTAGAGGGCGTATGGCAAGTTCTCATACGTCTCTCCTAAATGGTTCCTATTCTATTGCTCAGAGAGAGCCCTGGACAAAATGTGAGCTATGAATACATGATAGGAAGTCAGAAAATAAGTTTACTCTACTGGGAATAAAAATAAACCCCAGGCATTTCTGGTTTGTTCACATCATTGTACAGCAAGAAAATCACAACTAGGAACTTACAAATAGCTGCCATTTGGTTTCAGTGTCACTAAGAAGTCCAACTGATAAGCCAGAAAATGATTTAGGAACATCATCACCTATTAATTCTGAAATGCTCTGGCAAAAGACAGCACTAACCTAGCAGCAGGAGAGATCGAGTTACTTCAGTATTCCTAATCTAGCGCTTTTTTTTTTTTTTTAAACTACTCATTTTTAACATAATTGAGAATATCAGCAACACTTCTGTTAGGAATGTCCCAGCTGTTTGCAAAGGAAAAAGGAAGCAAAAGAAATGTTTTAAGAATTGTTCAGACTTGATTGATCACATAACTTTTGCAGTGCATTTGGACTACTAAGTACAATGAAATATTTAGACAGCAATCTATCATCTCTTTTGAAGCAGTGAGAGCAACTGCTCTTGTATCAGATCTTAACAGATAACTGTCACAAGCTCTACAACCACAGAAAGTGGTCAGAGCATAGGGCTGCATGTAGGGCTTTTCTTCTCAGCTTCACCTACTCATACGGCCTTCAGTCATCACAGTACACACACACACCTACACTCCAATCCATTACGCTGTCTGTACTTGTGTAGGCACATCTGTGTTAGCTTCCACCTACAGATGCTCTGCTAAAGGATCCATCTTTGTCAATGCTACGTCAAAAATAACTAAATTAGACTACATAACAAATAACTGCACTTTGTAGTAAGACTGTTAATTGACTTTACAGGTATTAATTGTTCCTGTACTTGCAATTCCCTGGTTGGAATAATCATGCCAGAGAATATGAAGGTACGAAGCAGGAACATGTTCACTGGAAGAACTGGATAAATAAGATAATATCTGAATTTCCTTTGCAGTATATTAGTTGCCTTTGCTGCTACCTATGATGGCACATCCACTTGGTACCAAAAAAGCCATAGCTAAAATTAAAAGGCTTTCCTAGAAACTCTGAATTATTGATGAGGAACATTCATTTAACAACAGTTTCTTTGGGATTGTCAAAACTGATGACCTAAACTAAAGTGCTCACTTCTGAGGCATTATGTATTGATATAAGCATAAAATGACAATACAGTTTAGAGTGGATTTTCTCTACAATGCTACATAACAACACATGCTAATGTTTAAAAAGGTTATTTGAATTATTCTGGTCCTATTTCTGGAATGAGAAGCACCCGTATTTAAGGCAGCTATTCTGCCTTGTAAAGGTGGGGGAGGAAAATGGGGAAAAAGAAAGCAACAGAAATAGACCTGGTCCATTTGTGGAAGTCTATGGGAAGAACTACCTCAGTATAACTATACTATTGAGTATACCATTAAATTGCCTGTATGGAGAGTAAATTTAGATTCGGACTGCTTCTAGGAGGGGGAGGTTCCACTTCTAAACAGAAAAAATGAGAACTAGAAGCAGGAGTCTAAAACCTGAACATCAGTATCGACATAGGAATAGCAGGAACAGCTATAGTGACACTACACTGATGCAGTTCTATTAGTAAAATTCTGTAGGTAGTCAAGGTTTAATGTTGGGATTTTCAGAAGTCTAAAAATGAAGTTCCTAATCCTTCCAAATTTCAGTGGGAACTGGTATCTCCAGAAGGCTAAAGTTGTACAGGACGCTAGCCTTCCAGTTACTGGGCAGCAAGAGCAGAATATAGTCCTTCTATGTCATCACTACATCAGTGTGTCCTGGCCTAGTTTTCAAACACTCAGTCACAAAGAATATTCAGTTTCACTTGACTTGCCATATATGTGTGTATAATGAGGCCAAACCCCAGGTTTCACATGTCCCAATGTAAAGCATAACACATAGCCTCTCTCTCAGTCACGTTCAGGTCTGACAGGAGACACATTTTGGCACAAGCTTAAAACCAAAGCAATCCTGAATTAGTCTGATATCCACAATCACAATGATCTGAGAAGTTCAGAACAGAATGAAAGAAGCGGCTAGCTAACTGCAGGCTTGAGTGTCAGGGTCCGAAATTCCCTCAGAGTAAGGATCGCCCTAGCTCCAGCTTTGACTCTCATATTCCCAGAAAGAGTTTTCTATTTTAAAGTCTGATCACCTTCTCTCATGTTTTGCAGGAATAAAAGAACAAAGCTTTGCACGCTAAACACACTATCCTATGGAGCTGCATATGCTCCTACAGCAGCTCAGCCAGTCTTAGGAGACTTTGATGGTTTCTAGCTTGGGCCTCAAACCCCACGCTTCCTTTCAAAAAGCAGACGTTGAGGATACTAGCAGGGAAGAGCAACTGTGCTTCCCAGTGGAAGGCTGACCAAGTTGTAAGATAGGACAGAGAAGAAGCTCTTTTCATCCTTTCTTCCCTTGCCCTGTAAGTCCATGCAGAAGTCAGCCTGACTCTGTCCCTCCGCAGCAAGCAGCCCTCGAAGCAGCAAGTGACAATATGGGAGATGTAACCAGTCACCATGACAGAAAATAAAAAAAAAAAACTAAGTATAATAAACATTCTAAGTATGGCTATTCTAACTACAATACGTAGTCCGTTTGACTTAATTTGTTCAAAAAGACATAGCTGGTATTTTTGATCTCAGAAGAAACTCAATATCAAGACACATCATGATCACTGCATTTATTTTGAATAAATACCCTTTGTTCCCTCAGCCAGTGGCTAATTGCCAATTTGCTTCATGAACAAAACCGGACATGGGAGAACATAATCCAGCTATTAAGCACAGAAGATTATAAAAGAATGTGGGTAGTATTAAGCTTAAGGTGGAGCTGCTTCACCAGTAAGCTTCAGTGTGCTAAACACAATCCCACCTTCCCTATCTTCTGATGACTTTTTTTGTTTGTTTGCATTAGATTATCTCCCTGAAGTGCAAATGTATTCCAAACATTTAAGGGCTCTTACAAAAAGCCAGCACTGATCTCTGTGCTTGAATACTATCCCAAATGGATCCTCACTGGTAACATGATAACAAAATCAGCATTTCAGTCAAAAGAGAATAGTCTTTTTACTCCTCTCTTCTTTTCTTTTTGTGCATTGATATAAAGATCAGAGTCATCTGCATGAATAAGATTTAGAATTCTGATGAAAACAATAAGAGATACTAAACACTTTCTGGCCCTCCCAAATTTGTGTTCAACCTGTCCTTTTGTTAGAGCTGTAATCACACTCCCATCAGTATGCAAGGGATTTATGCGAACAAGGTCTCTTCTGTCAAAAATCATAGAAAGTTAATGCAGTCGCAGGCTGTTTGGTTGTGTAGATTACTGGCACCAAAAGAAGATGCAGCTTAGTACTCTGATGCATTTCAGCTCTCTATACACATCAGATTGTCTTAAAGAACTGTAATATCATCTCAGCCATCCTCATATATTGTATCGGTATACAACTGAAGTAGAAAAGCGTAAGGGAAAATACCAGAAGAGTTGTGACTTGAAGCTGCGATCTTAAGGAAATTTAGATGAATCTAAAACTCAACCTTTTGCTTAAGAGTAAACTCAGCACTGGTTTATTATCTCATAATTTCTTTCTCCAAGGAATGTCTTCCACTTGCATGAGGATGGACTTAATGGACTAATAAAACCCTGCCATCTTTGCTTTCTATGGGAATGCCAGCTACTGCTTGTGTACATTACACATCCCTCCTATACAACCAACACAGAGAAGATTACCAAAAAAAAAAAAAAAACCAAACAAAACAAACACCCTGTTACACAGCTCCCAGACACAAGACACTTCTTAGCTCTAGCTGTAAAAAAAATAAAATAAAATATTAATATTAATAATAATGCTTTTAGCTCTGGTGCCCTCTGACATTCTCATCATGCGCAATATGGCAGCTACTCCATCAGTAACAGCCATATCCTGCCTCCCTTGGGAAAGCTGTGTTGTTGGTTTCAGTGGAAAAAATTCAATTATTTGAAATGAAATGTTCAACATTTTGCCACGGCCTACCCCTTCATATTACTATGTACAGACAAATCTAGCTGCGTTAGAGAAAATCTACCTGTACTTGCACAAAAGATTATGATGTCTGTGCTCACTGCCATTCTCTCAAGAATAAACAGGTCTGTCCTGCTGACTTAATCCCTCTCTCCAAAACCAATTTGATGCTGAGTGAGTGAAGGGAAAGAGTTGATTAAAAGCCGTGGTGAAATGTGTGCACTAGAGAGTGCTCTCAAAACTGCATCTACTTTCTCCCCAGGAGAATTTCTCAGGAAAACCCTTATATCATCAGGACAGACTAACTAGCTATAGCCTGTATACAGTTTCTAGCCCATTTTATTAATATGCCATCTCTGAAAGTATGCTTTAATTGAGGTAGCATTATTACCAACCACCTTACATATGCACAATAATTTCTGCAACTCCCTTGAGTAAAGGACAGACGAGTGAAGATGTAACTGAATATTATACATTTTTTAAACTTCAGAATATGCACAAGATTTGTTTTGACCATATGAACCTCTTCTGCATTTACTTTCCATGGCAATGAGGTCATGCTATGGCAATGTTTAAAATAAAGACAATTTCCAAGGTGCTCGTTCACCGAAAAACAATTGTTCCCCTTACAGTTCTTAATGCCAAGGTGTCTGTACAAAGTTATTCACAACTCATCTCCACAGCCCAAACAGCACATAAATGCCAACAGAACTGGGTTTATGATCAATCTATTAATATAAAATAATATTTACTGAGTAGCCACTACAAGAAATCAAAGAAATTATTTGCAGAATAAATCACTGATTGTGAATTATTTACTCGGCTCTAATGTTATAAAAGCTGGTTGCAAATGAGGAAACTGAGATGTACAGCATGGAGTGTTAGTATAAAGGGCTTGTTGTGCCAAGTGAATTGGGGCCAAATACTTAATAAGGAAACTATCACTCAAATCTAATGGAGTCAGAAGAGAATCATGTTCTGTTCCTTACTTTACTCCAGTTCTTACCTCCTTTGACCATACCCACAGCATGTACAATCCAAATATTTGGCATTCTGTGAAAGTGTGACACATTTTATATAAAAACAGCCAAATCAGAAAAATCGGGGGGGGGGGGGGGCAGGGGATGCTCATATCTTCCTTTCAGGTTAGCTTACAGCTCTTTAGAGTAAAGTTCACTTTTGAGTTCCATATCCACAGGCTACCTATTACTGGACCCCTTACTGGCTCCCCCAGGTACAGAGATAATCTAAAGAAATCAGCTTAGTAAAACACATCCTGTAGTGGTCGGGAACAGTGGCTGTCTGAAATTCTGCTGGTCTCGGTCAACACAGATATTATTAGCACTCATACAAGTACAGAAATACCTCTTTTAAAGAGAAATACAAAAGTCTTGCCAATTCTGCCTGTTTAAATGCCCCATCCAAGACTATACAACATGGAATCGAATCCTGCAAACTTGTATTCTCTTTGCAAATGTTAAAAGAAGAGAAAACAGGAGGTCTGTCTTACAAGTGCCCTCATCACACTCCTTCATACAACCCTCAATATTTATCACCTTGACCTCAGTTTAGCTGCACAAGTTATAGCTCCTTTTGACTTTCAGTCTTAATTAGGGAGACAGAAAAAATTCCCTTAGATGTTTAAGTTAGTTTCAGCGGTGAATAAGCTGTTAAAGAGTAGGTGATGGACTCTTTAAAATAGCATCTCTGATCTCCCTCACTCCTACTGGCATTTCTTTCAAGTTCATCCCTAGCCTGCCCCACTATTAACCTCCCTCCACACTGAGAATTAGCTATTTATTCCCAGCCTTTGTTCCCATTCTCAAAGGGTACAATCTTTACCCAAGAACCCTCAGCGGTCTTTTAAGAATGAGTATATCAAAATTCTTTTGAAAGTCAAAATAAATTACCACTGGTTGGAATATAGAGACGCTCCTATTTTGACCATTTATAGCACTTTGAAAGTGTTAGTGCTGATGCAATACTTACTGCAGTCCTGTAACTTAACAGTAGTTTTAGAGGCCTATCCAAGTGAGTTCTATAGCCTTAAGTGTCTCTCTAGTAAGGAGCAAGCTCTTCACCCTCCTAGTCCCACCACAGGAGAAATACATGGCTAGCTCTCTGGCTCTCCAATCTCCTTAGCTTAATACATGCCAGCAAATTCTTTTCATGGAGAATTAGCTCCTGTTCCTCTTGTCCTGGGATCTTCTGTTAAAGATGCATGACAAGGAAAAAATTATTACAAAAAACACTTAGTATTATACTTCCTCAATTACAGTCATGTGGAAATGTCGGAATCAGAAAAAGTTTACTGAAACCTCCATAAATTGAAAACTGGTAAAACATGCACAAATCAGACACAGTGACAAAGTACAGCATGATCTTTGTTAAAACCAGCAACCGCCGCATTTGCCTCAAACTGCCAACTGCCTAAAATGCAATTCCTTCCACAACCACAGAGTGTGCCTGCAAGGAGTAAAACCAACTAGAAACATGAGACTCTGGGTGTTTAGTAAACCAGCAGTGAACTTTATTGGGAATGAAACAAATGTAACTGAGCTAACTAATTTAGTGCCTAAGGACCAAACCTTATTCCCAGCTCCTGCACATCACAAAATGCCACACCACTTGGCAGTCTCCTGTCAAGCAAGAGTAAAATGCCATGACTTCTCTCAGGGCAATATTACAGGACAGTGTCAGTGCTGAGCTGCAAAACTAGTAAATGTCTTCTTGTTTTGCTCTGACTTGCACCGTCAAAGCAGCATGGCAGGAAGACGCAGACTGGGAAAATGGGCGCAGAGCAGAAAAGAAACACACAAACAAATTCCATCTGCCCTGCAGTGGCTGATAAAAATTGATTTCCTTATTTCCTTTAATCATTGTGTTTTTCTGACAGAAAGATACAATATATGTAAGACAGGAGAGTTCTTCACCATCTTTATAATCCATTAGAGAACATTTCACTGGTCATTAAAATCCAGCCACAGGAAAATGCGATAATACATACTGAAAAACTGACTTTAGCAAAAAAAACAAACACAAAAAAAATGAAACCACAGAATCTATTTTGAAGGCCGAACATTTGGCCTGTGTCTCAGCAGTCCATTACATCTGAGAGCAGAAGCTCCATCAGCAAGCCTAGCACACTTAACGCTACCTCAGAGACACTGGTTGAGTCTGGGCTATGTGGGGAAATGCCAGGTTTATTGAGTCACCAGGACTTCTTCTTACTATACATAAATCTTCACTGGAGGTCTTCTATCCAGGTGTTGATGAAGCATAGTTTGTTAGATCTGATGAGACAGGAGGTCACAGAAGTAAAACTGCTTCATCAGATCTGACAGTAATCACACTTCCTACAGCACGATACTGCGTTATGGTAACGGAATGCTGTGGAACACTGCGTTCAGACTTGGTAATGAAATAAAAGTCATTCGAGATTTACTATACTCCTGTGCATAGTTATCCATTATCTATAACACAGCCTGAACTTATTAAATTACTTCATATTTTGGGTATTATGCTGTTGTTTATTATATAGCTATATGAAGGAATGCAGAAACAGTCATTTTCTACTAATACTGAACAAGGAACATTATTAGATTAAGAAGTGAACATTACCCTTGAAGCTTTTCTCTCAGCTCTGTGCCACTGCAAACATTTAGTTATATACTTCTCCCTGATGCCTCCTGCTGTAGATTTCAAGAACCAAGGCAAATCACTGCACCACTTTGCTAACACTGTGCGAGAGCCATGCAGAAAGATGGAAATGTTATTTGGAAACAAAGCAGGAAAATACATTGGTGTCACATTCCATCAAACTAGCCTGCAGAGAACAAAAGGCTAGCAGGTTCCCACCACACATCTATAAGATGACACAGGCAAAAATACCCTATGATAAAAGGGTATTTAAAAAAAAAAAAAAAATTAGAAACTTGATACACACTGTAATAGCAGTACCTGGGTGATGGACAGGAGAGAAGGACATGTTTCAAACAAGGCCCTGGCATTTCTTTTCCAGTGTTTCAGAGATGATGCACAAACTTGGGGGGAGGCACTAGAACCCAAGGGTCTCTGCCCTCACTTTTCTCTTTCCCATCTCCCATGAGCAGAAGCCCCAGACATAGGAGTTCAATTACTCGCTCTGTCTCCTGTTTCCTTCTCTAGTTGTTCTTCAGTCTGTCCCAATTAGCTGGCTGCTTGCAGGAGGGCAGAGCAGAAGCACACACAGCAGTGTTCAGAGCAAACCCTGCAGAAGTAGCTCTCAAGAGGGTCTGACCTGTACCTCCTACAGTCACACAAAGAGAGCAAGAAGTCATGATGCTTTCATTCTCTGGTCCCTCAGCTTAACACACTGAGGTAAATGGGAACAAAGCAGGAGGGAAGCAGAGAAGCTAATCCCAGCCAGGTCTACTTCCCAAGTCAGTAAGGTGATCTCAAACACTGCCAGACTCAGCTTTCTTCTGGGAACTCTTTCCATAGCTTCGTGAGGGAGCTGCTTGCAGCAGCCAGCGATTTCCATTTAACCCATCATTCAGCACTGCCTAAGCACGAGACTGTAGAAATAATCTTTCTGCTCAGTGTGTGCAAGTGCCACTGGTTCACTATTGAGGAGCTTCCTGGTCAGAGGGCATTAGAAGTGACATTTGCCAAAACTATTTGGAATGTTTGTTATCTGTGAAGAACAGATACAAGGCATAATCAAAATGCTACAGAAATAAGAATGATTTTCAGGCTCAACTAAACTTCTTCTGACTTCTGGCCACTTCATTTTAATGAAAAATAAGGCAGTTCTGCAATGAAAATTCTTTCCAACCTCAAGGTCCTAATGAGGACTTCTTAAACCATATTCCAAGATCTTGGATCAGGAGAAGAAAGGTACCCAGCTAAATGCTGTTAAGACACACAGAAACCTAGGCTACTTTTCTTAATGTCCAGGGCAGACGGTGCATGGGACACGGGTTACAAAGGTAGCATACCAGGGGCAGAAGCCCAGCCTCTGAGGTGGTAGAAACATCACCAAGAATCTAGAGGAAATGTGGAGACTGTCCTCATTTTTTAAACATTTCATTGGCACGTAGGGAACATGACATTTCCCAGTTCCAACAGAAATGTCCCTATCATGTCATCTTAGATTGATGCTAATCAAGTGCTACCTCTTTTGCCAAGAGGAGAAGGAAAAGTTAGTCTGCCACAGCAATCTCATCTCCTTTCTCCCACTTCCGGCTGACAGCCAAAGTCTGCCAAGCATAGTAGCACCCAGTATTTTGAAACCAAGGAAAGGCTGTGTTCATTTGAGGCCTATAAATGCATGCTGCTTGTTCCACGAAGCTCACTGCATTATGACGAATGAGGCTGATAATTTTCAAGTGCATGCTCTCGGGTCCTCCAAAAGCACTAAGCAAATAAAAGAACAGCCTAGCTCACAAGCTTTCTGTTCTGAACTCCACATCTCTGAGGAAAGCACAGGAAAAGACCTCATAACAAGGCAAGAAAGCAAGCTCCTTCCAGCACAAATATCAGACACTTCCACTACAGCAAGGCGATAAGATATCACTCTTTGCTGGTCTTCCATGAGTAAGCAGTGTGTGACATCTCATTCTCAAGACACAGGGGCAGAGCATCCACACACAACCAACTCTGCTACCGGCTGCTTTATCAGTGATGCATCTTCTATCAGGTTGCTCAGAGCTCATAGACTCCATCTTTACCAGTTCTCCTCACTCCCAGCAGATAAAACGCTCAAAACACAACTCAGAAATCACCCATGGCATGATCAGCCATCAGAGGCTGTAACTGCTTCTACGCCCTGCATCCACTCCCAGCCAGCACTGGAGCTGGGCATCGCAAGGGAGAAGGGGCCCGGGTGGGGGAAGCCTTCTGCTGTCCATTCAAAGGACAAGAATTAGGGAACGGCATGACGCAGCTGCCGTGCAGCTTCTCTTCAGCCTGACACTGCTCTGGCTAGCTCTGCTCTGAGCCCCTGAGAAGCCCTAAAGCCAATATCTGGATGGCATTTTAGCCTGAGGCTGTGGCTTCTATAGACAGAACGTTATATGAGGCCAAAGGATCCCAACTCAAATTTAATAAGCAATAGAAAAACAGCCCACCACTTTGGCAACACATCTTTACAGCTTTGGAACTGACTGCTCTACCAAAGTACAAGTTAACTGAATTCACACAACAGGACTCTAATGAGACTAACAATACCCTTAAGCTGCCCTCGCTCCCTAAAGCACACTTGACAGTGAGGAAAGTCCCTCCTTGCAAAAGACCTTAAAGGGGGGGTGGGGGAAGTTATTTCTGGTTTTCATGCAAGAAGAGAAAAAGACCTTGTGCTCTTTCAAAAGTTAAATCAAGGGAAAGGAGACAGGAGGTGATATCTGTACATATCCTGAGTTGATGTCATGAAGAACATGAGAAGGTAAAAACTGAAGGGAAGAGAGTCTGACAAATGGAAGCAAAACCGAACTGTACAGCTTTGTACAGCTTGCTCACGGTAATGTACAAAAAAAAAAAAAAAAAAAAAGATGGGGCATTCCAGAGTAATAGACTGAAAAGTGGAGAGAGTTGCTGTGTGTGCTGTCAGTATGCTGCAAAACCAAGATAAAATATGAACAATGTCTACTCTTAATGTCTTCTGAACTTTTCTGATTACACCATGTTTTGGAAATGCACGTGTGCTTTAGACAAAACAGACAGCACTCACTTTAAAAACAAATTTGAGGAATCCACAGGGTAGAAGCTGATTAACATAGAGCTCAGCACAAGAATATGTTAGTCCAGTGCTGCATGTCTGACTCACACAGCAGCATTACTCACAGAGTCACAGTTGCAGTATTATTTAGCTCCATTGCTGGGAGCCTGGAAATTGAACATCCATTTAGTGCTAAGAGCAACATTTCTAGCAAGTAACTCCTCAGATAAATGAACACTTTGCACTGAAATATTGGGCTTTTAGAAAAAGCATTGCTTCCCTTTTACTGGGTTATTTGTATCTCAGTCTCATTTGTATTTAAAAAGACGGACACCTAGATTGTGCAACAATCCTTCAAACAAAACTGTGCTACTATTTCACAGTGAAAGGTAAATGCATGAATCTGTAATGGGCTGCTGATCAATTTTTGACAAACTGATAGTCGCATGACAGATTAACAGGGCATACGTTTTGCCATTTATAGAACTGAAAAACATATGCAAATACCTACATAACAATAAATACTCTGGGTAAAATTTCCTGCCTAGGAAGCTTTTGTACAAAATCCTCTTTAAATACTTTCTTGTCTCTAATATTAAACATCTACCTCCTTAACATAGGATTGATCTAGAAGTGGATATTGCAGTAGATCACCATGGTTTTCTAATTTTTCCTTCCTAAAACACAAGTACTTTTAACCTAGAAAAGAGGAATTGCTCCAATCCTGTAAAATTGTTACAAACTTTATTGTTACCATTGTTTAACACAAGGGTCAAACCATAGCAACCTTGCCACAATAACCAACCATGCATATCCGTATTATTTTTTCCTTTTTTTCTAATCTAAATTCATGACCAGAGTGTCAGGAAATTACTCAAAGGGCTAGATGAAAACAAGCAATCCCATCCCTCCCCCCAAAAACACTCAAGGTAAGAGTATTTCCACTGAAATATTACTTCACTGAAATTCCCACAAAACATTCCCATTTTAAATTTTGCAAGCATTACAGCAATAGTGAGGAAAAATGCCAGAAAAATATTGACGTGTTGAAACTCCAGGCTAACCAAAGTTCGTCACAATTATAAAATTTCTATTTTTTCAGCGTTAGTTATTCTGGACTGAAAAAAGTGTTTATTTTCTGATCAGCTGTAGGTATTTCTAACATTCACCTAGAAAAAAATAGTAGCACTCTTTGCACTTTGGATGTTGTATGTAACATTTCATTCTAGGAAGCTCTCCAGTTTGGGACAGCATTAAGGAGGCAAAACTGTCTGTCTGAGCTCCAACGCACTTCTCTTTTCTTCCAATGAGAAGGCTGAATTGAAGATAATCTTCCATAGAGGAAAACTACCTTGAAGTCTGGAGCTGAACATCCCCATAATGGAAGATGTAAAAGATTAAAACAGCCAGTATATAAAAGAAGACTCTTCTTTTCCAGAAATAGTATGGCTGTAACGAAGTACTTGACATGTGGCACTTTGCAGTTCCTGAAGAGAGGCTAATCGACCTCACTCTAACAGGCAATGAAAATTTCAAATAAGGAAATTTTAAAGAGTGGACAAAACTACCTGCTTGGCAGATAATCAAGGAAAACTACCTCTTAGTAGTCCAGTTCACACTTTGCGGAATATAATGCAGAGCATTTACAAGGTATAGCAAAAGAAATATTGGTATGACATTTAACAAAGACCCGATAAAAACAAGCTTTTCCTATTTAAAAAGTATCTCTTGAACATGAGATATCTAGAAACACAGAACTAGGCATTTTTTCTCCTCTCAAACTTAAAATGACCAAAATCCGGTCATCACCATATTGAACCAGTTGTACACTGATCTAATTCCATTGCTCTATCATGATAAACCTGAAATACCACCAAATAAGACCCCAAACTGAATATAAGCTCACTTTTCAAAGCATTACTTTCTAGAATGTTAAGCCTAAAGTCTACTAGAAGACAAATTGCAAAGGCTACCAACAGTGTAAAAGAGATTACTTCCTTTTTCATCGTCAACAGGCATTAAAAAGTATTTCATACTGACCATGACCTCTTAATATTTGTGCTGCATGCATGCATATTTCTGAATATCAGCTCCTGTAAAATATATCCACATTCTTGTCATTTAAATGTTGAATTCCCATTTTATTGGCTGAATTAAAATTTCTTCAGCAAACAGCAATGACAGAGTACACATGTATATGCATAAATCAACAGGTAGATAAACAGATGCTACTATTTGCAAAAAAATTTACATGGCTCTGTGAAATACATGAATTTTTAAAGTTACAGATTATCCTAAGGGAGAATATGAGCCAGTCCAATTACTTGTTATGAGTAAATGGTCTGGTGATTTCAAATCTATTTCCTCTTTGTGAGTCATTCACAATCCAAACCCATTTTCTGCCAATGTACTCCTTGTTCGCAAATTATTCACTGAATAATTTATATGAAGAAACTTTACCCTACGGGTTTGTCTGCAAGCCTGTTTGCTTTTACTGTTCTCTACCTATTATCCAATGTGTTCCAGCAGGTTCCTAAGTCACACAACATTATTTCCACTCCCTGAGTGAATGAACAAAACTTTAAGCTGCCATATCAATACAACAGGAATAACAAACCATGAATCAGGAAAAGCCAATTCTGCTTCCTAGTGAAACATGATCTTTGCCCAGCTGTTTAGAAATTGACTATACTCCCCAAAAAACACATCAAGGAGTGGGACCAAAATCACTAACTGCAGCAGTACTAACCACAGGGTTATAGTATGCTTCATCAAAAGGCAAATGACATTTAAGACACACACAGCAGGAACAATGCTCTATTATAGCATTAGTGTGAAAAACCTCTCCATTTCAAATGCAGCTGAAGCACCAAGGAATAGGGTAGAAATTGCAAGGCCCTCAAAATGACTCCTCTCTTGTTTCACAAGCCCAGAGAAGTCTTCCAGACCACCTCTACATGGCAATGGCAAGACCACATACTTTGCACATACTCACTAAGCAGTTATTTGATTCCACTGTGTATCCACCTTTCTTCTATGTTGTTACTACTCTACTGTAGAAATAGCAAATCAGAAGAGGCCACCCAAAACAAGCGTATCGCATTCTCTGAAAGTTCATTATGGTTTTCAAAAGGCATTTCATTCACAGAACTTGATGGAAATACAAGAGTAAGCTCATTTCTAGGATTTCTACCTCAGTCCAGATACAGAGCGCAGAGAGCAGAGGAACTGAGTAGAGGCCTTTGGAGGGACAAACAAGGAGCAGGGTGATATAAGACACACTCAGTTCAAAACTTAGATTCAATTCAAATTCAAGTAACTATCCAAGAAGGCAGACAGGGAGACACAGCATAAACCAGTTTACCAGCCACACTTCAGCAGGGTCCTGCCTTGTTCTCAGCACTGTGGCCTGTCACCCTGCGGAGCAGCAAGCACTTGGTTATTCTGATGTGGATAGCCACAGTGACTCTCATGCTCTAAGGCACTGAGAACAAGATGTTGAGCACTTTGCAGGATTTTCCACAGTGAAAAAACAGTACCTGGGAATCTCACGACCTTCCTTGGCTGTGGGTTCAAACCCAGACTGCATCACAACAGAAAACATTTTAGAATATTTTTTTATAAAAATACTTAGCTTTCATGACTTAAATGCTATACATAGGCCCTCCAAGAAACAGTTATGTAATATTTTCGGTAGCTTTTTCTCTTTGCCTTTGTCTGCGCATATAACAAACTTTTATACTTAGAATCATGAAATAATGTCAATATTGACTTCCTTTTCAGTCTACGGAAGATTAACAGTCCCTTGAGGGATGTATTGACCCTGTCTTCGCTCTCACCAATATTTACCTCTCAGGTCAATGAATCTTGATGTTGAATACAACAGAAGTCAATATCTGCTTATTACAGTTAGGATAAGAATTACCGAGGTGGTTTATGAACACTAGGCTGGTGCCTGCCAGTGCTGCAGTAAAGGGGTCTGTCAAGGTTTCTGTTACAGCTCCCTACCCCCCCAGGGGTTTATAACTCACTATTAAAACTTGTCCCAAATAACAACAAAAAAACGCCATTTGAAGGCACAATCAAGCCTGTTCTTATAAAACACGTTCTGACAAGCATATTTTAAGATTTTAGACAGACATATGCAAGTATTCAGAACAGAATGAATTCAAGTAAGTATGGATTTTGTATTAGATCACTAAGTTTTTTTTTTTTTTAATAGCCACTGCAGCTTTTAGGACCGAGTTCAAATCTCCCTGTATTTAATGTCAAGAGCTGATCTCCAAGGCATGCAGGAAATTTGTTCCTCTGTTCCCACTTAACTTTACTTTTATGCTGGGGGGGGTGGGGGGGGGCCTCCAGAGCCAGCTCCGAGTTTCTAGCTAGAGAGTGCCTAGAAGAGCAGCAACATAAAGTCTTTACAACCTGAAGAATACCAGAATCCATGAAGTCCATCCAAAATCCACCCTGAAATCCAAATCCTGAGGCTGGAGGAAATCAGAGTTGTAAGAATACACCTTGGAGGGAAGTCATCAGGGAGTGAGCACAGCTCAGTAAACCTTGAGAAAAAGGTGTGAGCAGAGTGCAGCTTGGACTGAATTCGTGGCAAACAATTAGACAAGAATCTCAGTTAAATAGATCTGGACTGTACATCCTTACCGCTAACGTTAGCAAGATCTGTCCTTACTGTGCAGACCAAGCAGACTGACATGAAATTATACTTGCTCATGTTTTATTCCAGTAATTGTGATATTCCGTATCACAAACATCTCCAAGCTGTGGACGACAGCTGAATCTGTATTAGACATACCATCCTCCTTCCGTGCACTGGTTGCACGGGAATTCATACAAATGGTATAAAAATTCTGATGACTTCCCTACCTTATTCATCCCATACATATGTTCACCTCTGCTGCATTCAGTAACATTTGCCTCTCTTCCCACCATTTGTGTTAATGGCTCTTTTAGTCAAATGACTAAGAAATATCTTGTTTTGGAGCTGAGCTTTCACAAAGACACTGAAGGTTTGGGGAAAAAAAAGAAAAAACAAACAAAAATTTTTTTTAAGAGAAACCTTCAAAAAGCCTTTAATTGCCCACTCCCTAAATGCCTTAAAAATTACAGAGAACATAGAGGGTTTTAGGTCCACACTTCATCTCATCGTCCTCCGATAGTCGAGCACATTGGGTGCTTAACATGCATTTCTCACAAGGTCCGAGACCTTTCAAGGGGTTGTGATATCTCTCCAAAGACTGACGCTTGTCTTTTCGCTTTATAACCTGACCACTCTTCAGTCTTTTATTAGAGCATGAAAGGGGTGTTTCTAAACTGTTTGTTATTGTTAAACATAAAAACTCTGAATAGATTTTTCTAGTCAGTTAACCATATTCTTGAGGGAAAACATAAGGCAGTATAATTATTAAAAAGCATTCTCAGTAATACTTGCATCTTTATTATGTCAACCCTTTGCCAAAAAAAAAAAAAGATTTATAGTAAAAGCCAATTCCATTTCTTCTTTGCAGAACCAAGCCATCTGCCCCAAATATACCATCAGCCTTTGCTAGACGAATTCACACGTATTTTAAAGCCCTGGAGTAACGATTAGAATGGAAATTGGACACTACTTGTCATTTGCAAAGCTTTTTTAACTGGAGAGGCTTCCCATTTGCTCAATTAAATGTTTGTATGTGCAATACACTTTGTGAAATTTATCCCAAAACAGTGAGGACTGAAATAATATTGGAGGCAGATGGCACAGCTGCTCCATTTAGAGAGCTATCTTCAGCAATATACAAAGTGATGGAAGGGACTGGGAAGTGAGAATGAAAACACCAAACTATGAAGAACATCATCTGTGGATATTAGCAATGAGCAAACCATTCCAGCTGCAATCATCTCTCCACTACCGTACGCAACTGCTTGACTCACTTGGGTTTCTCCACTTAGAACATACTAATTCTGAAATTCCTGACCACTGAAGCCATGTAAGGCTTGCTCTTAAGAGAATCCATCCCTCTGCTTTAAAAGCTAAGGGAGTTTGAAAACCTATGCGTCACGTTGAGGCAAGCAGGCACATATCTGTCTGTGCTGATGAGGCACAGCGTGCACAAAGAGACACAGATACCATTAGGAATGGGAGGGAAGCTAAAGCTGCTACTTATTTGCATGCCTCATGCAGAACAGATCATTGCACTGTGCTCCAGATGCTGCACACCTCGAGAGGCACCTCCAGGGCTCATAATTAAAACTGGCAAACCTTTTCACAGAGAAAGCAGAAAAAAACCCCAAAGCTATCCCAAACACTGTGTACTTATTTTGAGATTTCTGGGCTGCTGGCTTTTTGTTACTCTCAGTACCAGGAAAAACACCTTTTCAAAGAAAAGGGCTTGCAAAAAAATACTTCTTTGCAGATTGAAGATATGAAAGAAGCTGGTAATGCACCTTTTTGTACAGCACCTAGACCAGGCTTGCAGATTCGGTAATCAAAAGTTTATTTAATTAGAATTTCGAGTCCTCATGAAGAAAAGAGAGAGAGAGAGAGAGAGAGAGAGAGAGAGAGAGAGAGAGAGAGAGAGAGAGAGAGAGAGATAACAAATGAGAATGAATGAATATGCATAGAAACCAATTTGACAAACAAATGGAATGGCAGAAAAGGTTTTCACCTGGGAAAGCACTGCTTTACTGGGAAATGAGGATCGCACTGTCCACCACAAGCCAGCACAAAGCTCTCAGAAGCTTTTACTCAGGCATCTAACAGAAACTGCTTGGGGTGAGAAGGCAGATCACCTCGTGGCGTAGGTCTACCATAACATCGACAGTCAAAAATGGCTCAAAGTTACAAGACTGAACTCAGTTAAAGAACCATGAAGGGAACAGGACAGGTCTCTCCTTTCTCCTCCTTTCCTCTCCCTCACCTCCTAGCCTATTCTTTCCTTGCTTTCAATTTCAATCCCACAAGCCTACCAGAGACCTAACAGCCACCTTTACAGCTGAGTGCTGCTAGGAACCCATTTTGTGGGATCTCAAAACTAAGAGCCAGAAAAATCTGTTTTGTATGAACTGTCAGTGAGACGGTTCTCTCTGTAGGTGCCCTGCGACAATAAACTGCTAGGAGGGAGAACACTGAAAAGCCAAAAACTAGCTTCTAGCTTCCAGTTCACCACAATACCAATAAATATTTGCCATATTTGAATAGGTTCAACTGGAGACTACCATGCCTCACGCTGTAAGAATTATTACAGGCAGAAAATACTGCCAGAGCACCAATAAGGGAGGTGAGAGAGGACTTAAAGAAGTCCTTTGCTAGGCAAATTGCCATGCATTTCCTGTGACAGTGAAGGGGCACAAGGTTGTACATTTGGCAGTGCGTTACTTGGGGTGGGGGGAACACAAAACAAAACAAAACACATTTTCCATCCTTGCTGTTTCAGTATAAATGCTTCCCTCCCCCAACCACCTCTTTCCCACTGGTAATACTGTAAAAGACATGCCCCAAGGGACAAGTTTCCAATAATGTTCTACTCCTGCTTTCCAAGCACTTATAACAACAGCAGTAGCAATTTTAAAACAATAAAAGATGTCATAGGACTCAACCTCTTCTTTATTTGCAGGGAAATTCGCTGTGCTGGAATTATTGCAAACTATATGACCACAAGGAAACATCTTTAGTTTCTAACTCTCATTTTCTCCTAAGAGCACACTGCTGTAAACAGCACAATGCATGGAGACTCCAGATAAGCTATGAAAAGTGTCTTCCATTACTCTTAAGCCCTGCTTTCACATCAGTTACATCTTAAAGACCAATGTTTGCAGATAATAATCAATAAATCTAAAAACAAAACAGTTAAACATAATTAGTTATTTTCCAAAGATGCTCATATGGAAATCATCACATGGGCATAAATGCACAGCTAATCCAGAAGGAATCTGCAGAGTTTCTGAAGGATATCTCTGCAAAGAGGCAGCTGAGGCAGGTTTAAAAGCCTGCCAGAACAGAGGGAGTCAGTGCACCTTCAGCAGGTCCCAGGCCCTCAGAAGCACCACTCCATTTTCCTGCCATGCCTGCAGCCTTTTCACTCTCAGCAGCCTAAGATGTGCAAACTGGTTACGCTCACAGCCCAGCACCCTGACAACGGCAGCTGCCCACTTTAAAATGCCCATCTCGCTCTACCCTGACAAGACACCTCTCAGAAGGGCTTCTCACAAGCTTCAAGTCCCCCAGCACATGCCTACTGCTCGCCAGCTCCCACTCGTGACCTTTGGGGAAGGAGGGGAATTCACCACATGGCTACGCAGCTGCCACCCAGTTACGCTCGGCGTTCTCCCCTCCGGGGAGATGAACGGGTCTGGGTGAGACACTTGGCAGCTACAAATAGACCTGACCCTGACAGGCTGGGGATTGAAGGCTATTCAAAGAAAATTCCCACCCTGAGGCTATGAAGTGATGCAGGGGCAGGAAACCATTCACTGACACGTCTGGGCATTGTGCAGTGGAGTGCCTACCGCTGTTAACACCCCCTAGCCCCTGTCTAAAAGGGTATTTACTTTGCAGCAGAAAATCAAGGAATCACAAGTAGTTCAGAAGAAGCTCTACAGCTTTTTACCTCTCTGTCCCCAATTATCTCCCATCTACCACAGTGACAAAATGCACCTTCCATTTACTATTTTTTCCTGTCAAGAATTAATCAACAGAAATCAAGGTTCAGCTGCTTCAAACAGAACTGGAGTGAGCTTGTCACCACAGGAACTGTAGATACCAGAAACAAAGAAAGAGAGTAGCCTCTCACTCTTTCACTCCCCCAAGAGCTCACAAACTCTGCTGGAGCCTAACCCCCCTCCTCCCCATTACGCTATAGCCTTGGCATGTTGGGAGATTCATGTCCTATTTCTAAAGATAACCAGAGAAACCTCACAGAATGACCAGAGATTCCAGGAAAATTGCAGAGTCCGTCAATGACACAAGGCCACACTGTGGCTCTTAAACACCTTTCTACACCTTTGGTAAAGCTCAGGAAAACGGAAACAGCCAGGAGACCTCTGCGTTTCATTGATCTTTGTTTACCGGAACAGCCACCAGCAGCAGACAGACTGCATGATTATGGGAACCAAAACAGCACCGAGCTGGTCAAGAGCCAGGATGCCTCGAAGTCATACACATACTCTGACCATAAAGTCATTCACTCCCTCCCAGAGAAGGCAACTAAACAGCTTGTCAGAATCTACATTTTCCCTTTTGGGTGGCCTTGATACCCACACCTTATGCTTTTCCATTACTGCCTCTATTAAAAGGCTACTTTCGCCAGTACACATCACTGCTGACCCAGCGGTGCGGAGTGACACAACACCACGCGTGATTTTGGTGATGTTTAGTAATTATTTCACTTGGAGCACAACATACAGTTTCCTCTAACTTTTCCTGATGTCTGCCCACAAGCAGCCCTTGCTTAAACTGAAAAGGGCCCATCATCTTCAGAGTCCTAACACCAGACTTCAGTCTGCAAGTCCTGCCGCTTCTGCACAGTATTCAGATAACTCCCTGTTGAAATAGTTCCCCATTTACAAGTTACATAGTTGTCCATTTAATTAGAAAAATATTCATAAAAAGAATTAGGTCTGTTCAGAATTTTAAAACCATTACACTGGCAGTAGTACTATAATGGTGTATTAAAAAAGAATAAACTTACATAAACCGTGTTACACGTTGCTAGAAAGTAGTAAAACTCCTTATTGCCCAACATGGAAGCAAGTAAGTTTCCATTTCCATGCATTTAGTTTGAATACATTACAGAAAGGTCTCAAGTTGGGGACCACCATGATCAACAAGCAGTTGAAACAAATTCTACATCCTGGACTTTTCTCATGAACCATGATGTCATTCCTTGAGCAATGAAGTTGCACAAATTTAGCATGTTTCCTCAAACATCTTACTTTATTCCAAGAACAAGAGTTCCATTTTAATCCATATTGAGTTGAATCCATTTCTCTTCATCCATACAAAATGGCCACCAGAACATTAAACAGGCTGTGACCAAGAGACAGCAAACACATGAAAACACTTAAATTACTATCCATAAGGAAAAGCCACATGAATCTAGAAGAATATAAATCTGCTTACAACATAATACAGAAAATAAGATTTTCTCTAAAATAAATCGAGTCCCTTGCATCTATTTCAGGTGTCCATATGACATTCTCATAAAGTTAGCAAGACATTCAGTAAATGTTTAAATCTTTCTTTAGTTAAAAGCGAGAAAATTTATCGTTATGCCGCTGAGATAAGGCTGTGCTTAAAAATGGCTTGCAGTGAGCAGCACTATTAGAAACTTTGTTCTGACCAGCAGTGTCAGAAACTTTGTTCTGACCAGGGGTAATGTGAGAGCAAAAATGATAGCGCCTGACCTGCAGTGATTTGCATCTGACCTTCATTTTCCACCTCTTCTCTCACTAATCCTGACTTTAATTACCTATGAATTTGTACTCACTCAAATGCTAACATTCAATTTATCTACGGATATTCAAATCACCCCATGTTAAAATAAAACTTCTAAAATAGACAGGTTTGTCAGCTCTTAATGAGATCATTATTATTCATATTAAATATGGTTGAAAATGCATTAATAGCAAAATGCTTCCTTTCATTTCCAGAGCACCAGAAAGGGAAAACCTTCACTGCTGGTGGATAACAGTACAGCACTTTGAGAACGGTGTGTCACACAAACCAAAAGGCTTTCCTGCAGTGCAGAACCCTGTTTTAGGAGACATGCAGTACATCCTGACTAGTTTTCCTGAGACAAAACATAACGGAGCAACAAAGCAAAACAACAAAAACCTTGAGGCTTTGCTCACAGCCCCTGAGGAGGTGATAGTACTTGGAAGAGTTCGTACAAGAAAATATTTCAACCCCTTACATCTTCTCTTAATGTTGAATGATACAGATGACCATGCCACCTTGCATTTGAGGTGATCATAATTCAGGTGATCATAATTCACATGCCAAGCAACTGAGAGGCTAAGCAGGAAAAAATTGAGTGGAAGGTGGCAGGTAAGCAGAGCAGATTCACTCTGTCAACGACCAAGTTTTCAAATTCACCTAAAGGATGCTCTAAATCTCATTTCCAAGAGAAAATATAAATGTCTATAACCTAAAGGCATAAAAAGGTACTTAAGTACCTAAAACTACAGCTATATATTAACTACAGTCTTCAACTGCTCTTGAAAAGTTTGAACACCTAATCAGAAAATGGGACTGAAGCCTTGGGTATTCAAAGAAGGGGGAAAAAAGGCTGGAAGGGACCACCAGGAAACCATTCAGTCCATCCTCTTTCCAAGGCTGAGTAAAGCCTTGACCTAAGCCTCACAAATATATATCTCTTACTAAATACTGTTCATAAAGCAGTCACACCATCTCCCTTGGCAAACTTCTCCCAGGGCTTTGCTCTTCTCAGAGGCCCCAAAGGTTTTCCCACACTGCATCTCAACCTCCCTGCTGCAACTTCAGCCACTGCTTCTCGCCAAACCACCACAAACACAGCAAGCAGATTATTCTCTCTCTGCAAAAGGTTTCTCAGGAACTTATTCCTGCCTCCCACCTCATGCCCGCAGCTTTCTCTTTATACTGAAGATCAACAGCTCTTTGCACCCCTCTGCTTTCAGGCCGAGCAGCAGGTGAGGGCACTGCCAGCCCCTCGGGCGGCAAGGTGCGCTCCCGGGGCCCCGCCCGCCATTTTGGGCTCAGCCCAGGCCGAGCAGAGCCGGCGAGGGAGGAACATGGCGGGCGAGGGGGCCTCAGCTTGGCCCCCGGCCCGCGTCCCTGAGCACCGGGCGCAGCGGGAGAGCCGCTGCCGGGCTGCTCTGCGGCAGCGCCTTTCCAAGCACCCCGCAGCTGCTGCGAGCGCACCCCGCCCGCGTACGCGGCCGGCTCCACGCCTAGGGCAACCATGCGACCCGCCGCGACCCCCCGCCCGCCTGCCCCGAAATGGCGGCACCGCCCCGCGTTTCTTGGCAGGCAGCGACCCCTGGCGACGCGGGCCGCCCGCTCCCAGCCTCGCCTCGACCGTTTATTTTTCGTCACTCTCCTCTCCTCACTCCTCGACCGCGTGAGTGGAGAGGTCGGCGTTGGGCTGCGAGAGCCGCGCTCCCTCTTTCAGCTGCGCCCCCCTCCGTGAGGGGAGCCCTCAGGCCCCACGCAGCCGCCGCAGGCCACAGCGCCCGCGTGGTTACCGGCGGGGCCCGAACCACAGCCACATCCCAACCCGCATATTTAGCAAACCTGGGGAAACACAGCAGAAAGGACCTGCTTAGCAAATCCCTCTCACTACAGAAATGCTGCTTTAGAGGCATTCTCAGTATCCACTAAGCGGCAGCAGGATGTGCACTGTCCCCCTCCCATCTGCACATCTGTATTTACTCAAGAGGGTTACAAGGAAAAAAAGCAAAATTACCTAGGACCCTAGAGCAAATAAATACCCCCTCATGAAAGTATTCACAGGCTGGATGGCTAGGGAAGACTGAGCAAGCAACATTAGACAGCTATGCAGGAAACACCATGACAGGCTGAGATAGATTCTGTTAGTGCAAAGGTGTACTTGCAAATGAAAAGAAGAAATCCCACAAAGTTTAAAAATGAGGACAGATTGAGACAATTTGCCAGTAAAAAATGATCACAGCAGCCCGTGGAAATGCTATAGCAGTAGGATCATAGGTTTCTTGTGTCATTCTTCACAGGTGTTTAGTCTGTTCTTAAAGACCTCCAATTGCAGAGAGTGCAATTGCTCAGAGAGAACAGAGTCCATTCCCATCCTTTTCCATCTTAATCAGGAGAGATTTCTCACAACACCTTACCCAAATCTCTGCTGCTGCAATTCAGGTCTGTCAGCTCTTGCCTTACCCACTGCAGAGACAGAACACTCTTTCCCTCCTCTCTACAAGACCCATTTGCAGATTTAAAGATATGCCCCTGCTTTAAGGGAGATGCAGTTTTCTAAGCTAAACACTAATTTGTTCCATCTTCTGTCGAAGATCATGTTTGCAAGATCTCAGTGCTCTCTTTTGAGCTCTCCCTAGTTGATAGACATCTTTCCCAGAATGCTCTGCGCAGAACTGATCACGCTGCTCCAGCAGTGCTGGGACAGAGCAATGCTGAGCAGAACAGAGGTATTGCTTCACACATCTGATAGACTGTAATCCCTTTTACTGTACACTTCAGTAACATGTTTGACGCTTTCTAGCAGCACTGACTCATGTGCTGCTTTTGATACATTATCATCCCCTAAATTCCCTCTGTAGAATGAACTATTTATTCCTATCCATGAGTTAAACCCATTGGGTTACTCCCCCATCCTGCACTTGTGCAATTCATCATTCCTACTCAAGGGGAAGTACCTCATACTTGTCCTCCTGAATTGCATTTTGCTTTTTTCCTTCCATCCTATGCCATCTCCCCATCATGTACAGTCTTCCCAATTCTCAAGCCATTTTTCATTTCCAACCTACCTCCAGTTCTTTTGAGCTCAGAAGGCTTAACATCGAGCTGCAAATTTAATGTCTTTTTTTTTTTTTTTTAAGCCAACACTGTCTCCAGAACATGCCCTCCAGAAACTGAACTGATTTGCCTTCGGTGACAAACCACCACAGACAGCTATTCTGAATTTAGTTTCCATCCAGCTCTGCACCTGTCATATTGCTGTTCTAATTTAGGACACACTTCTCTGTCTTGCAGAGAAGGCAGAATCAATCTGTCTCGACTCAGAGAGGATGCCTAAGTGATCCTTTGAGGTCATTTGCAATCCAGCATAACCTACAGGACTCCTGCTCATATAGACATTACCCAAGAAGAGACAATGCACAGGAGTTACCCTTATGTCTTCTAGAAATGGCAGATACTCAAGGTGGTCCTGTTGTCCTCATGAAAACTTTCACAGCATTAACCCTGATGCTCCCTTTCCTCACTCCTTGCCTCACTCAGCCTGCTGCCAGCCTCTCCTAGTGGCCCATCTGACCAACACTTTCCTAGAAATTGTTAGTATTCTTCTTCCTAATCTCCAGTGTCCAGTCGGGTTTACAGACCCACATCACAGTGCCATACAAACAAAACTTCACATAAACCAGGGCCTAGTTACAGGGATATCATCTACATGTTATACGCATACGGTGGCACACCTAGCTTACCTGCATCTTTACAAGATGCCATATTGGCTCGTTCTCTCAGAACTGTGCTAATGTGGAAAATGGTTTCTGGATGAGAAATTGCTCCAGTCAAGCTAATGCAGCATATGAGCAGAGCACACAGCTGACCACATACACAGACATGACCCAAGTGGTCTGCATGAGCACCAGATCTCCAAACTGAAATCTGGCTAACTTCTGACAGCACTCAAGGAATGTATTTCAAGTCTTGTGACTAAAATAAATGAGGGGAATGGAGAAGGGAAAATTGCTTCAGAAATGCTTCCAAAACAACCTGTCAAAGTTTAGCCACTTAATGCTCCATTCAAAGACAATTCAACCTCCTCCCCAAACTGATGGCCATTTGTAAATAAAGGCAAAAGGCTAAGCTCAAAGAATTAAAATCTTAACATTTTCATGGCTGAACAACTGTTTCAGTGATTCCACTTCCATAGGCTAAGATGGCTTCTAATAATTTCTGGGGCATGAATCAGAGCTAAACTTCCTCTGCAGAAGGATTGTCTTGAACCATATTTCTTTCCAAGGGACATGCCCAACTACCAGCTAATGTATAGTGCTAAAGTGGAACCTGGAGTGGAACTCTTTTCTGTTGACCTGTTCCCTTAAATACAAAATTTTGAAATTGGAATTAAGGTTCAAATCCAGATGTCCCACATCCTAAGGAGTGCCTTCACCACTGGAGATAGTTTTTCTCTTCGCAGCCAAATGAACAAAAATATTTTAGGCAAAAAGGAAATGATCAACCAGATAAGACTGGGGGTGACACATCTTGCAATATCATTTAACCAGCAGGTACTCTCCTGAGATGGAGTACTTGTTTCCAGTCTCGACACGGAATCAAACCTAGATACAGTATTTAAACTCTACATTCCTCATAATGCAGCTGAAGTTTTGGATTATGATCCACCACTTTTATTACCAGACCTCAGCACTATGAAGGCCTTAAGTATCAAACCATCTTGGGTCAGGAAATTCATAACAGTGTCACTTCTGAGATTTCACCTCCATTTTCCATTAAGCTAGAGTTACTCAACTATTTTGATTTGACAGGACTGCAAGATTTTAGGAACCAGGTAAAGCTTTGTTTATTTAAAGTAAATAAATCATTTGACAAAAATGAAGGGAAACAAACCCTTCAGCTGGTCTTCCAGCACTCTGCAGTTCAGCAGGAGGTTTGGTAAGCATAAAGCAAGGCACTCATCCTGCTGACCCTTACATTAGCAGCAACAAACTGTCGATTCTGAGCTCATTTTCAAGCTGGCAAGTATAGCTATTACAGAGGTATTTGGCTACACATAGGTTCATTGATCTGTGTATTATTGTTCAATATGCCTAATAAACCACGTTATATAGAACACTGCCTTTTGCTGAGCTTTTATGGTGACTGTGAGAAACCACTAGTAGAAACAACAGCAGACATAAAATTGGTATACTGGCATGAGCTCTGAAAACAGCACAAGTGCGCTGTTTAATTGCACATCTTCAAGAGGTTATGTACTACCACCTGCATGTATATTAAAAAGACATAATAAAAATACTGCTGAAAAGGGGTTATTTCGCATGGGCGATAGCCTTCTCTCATAGCAGTCTTACTCTGATTGATATCAGAACACCATATCCATTGGTGTGGGTGCTTTTACTAACAGTAGAATACACCAACAAATAAAATCAGCAGTTATTATATACAATAAATGGCCTCTTCAACCTGCTATAATGATTACATTCACCCACCATAATAAATAATCATAACAGACACCCACAACCAAATTCTGGCACATAAACAAGGCATGTAAAGCAGTCTTATACTAGCTTCAGCAGCTGGCTGAAGGTCTTCCCAGAATACAGTGCTAATTATGATATTAGAGCAACTTTTGGAGTAGGTTTCTCTTAGTCCACATCACTGAGGCTGTTTTGCTTTTCAGAAAACATCTATCAGAGCTCAGTCTGAGAACAAGAACTATTCATCATAACAGTAATTAAGACACACACACACACACGCCCCCTTGCTGGAAACTACACACCAGATCCAAGTTCCTTCTCCAGTGTTTACATGCTAGGACGGTAACATGACACATGGTGGACATCATATTAAAATATATTATTAGTATATACTCTGTTCCTCTTACGATTCACTTTCTTCCAAACTTATTTTTGCCATGCCTGAACGCCAGATGTTGAACTCCAATAAGTGGAGTTTCATATATGGTTTTTATTTATGTATGTTATATATACGTGTGAATTTACTGCCATCCTCCTTCTACAACTTTGTAGAAACATTCAGCAGAAAATGTCTGCAAAGTTTTCCATCTCAGGCAGAGAGTTAGGGATGCTGCTAAGCAAGGTGCGTTAAGCACTGCCACAGCCCCATCCCTGTGTTCAGTGCTGTTCTGCTGCCATCTGCAGGGACTGGCTCAGCTACAGCCCTGCGCTTGCTTTTATCCCTGCTGACATCCAACAGTCTCTACACAGTGTAAATGCTTGCTCACACCTGAGGCATTCGCCAAAGCATGCTGATGGTCACACCATGTGCTTCCGACCGGTCAAGAAAACATAGATGCTTTCAAGTTAACATAGAGTTCTTAAAAAAAACAGCACGCAACACAACTTTTAGTCCTTGCAAAGTACTCAGTTTTACATTGCGTTGGGTCAGATAGCAACGATTTTCCATTGGTCCCTCATCCCACAGCTATAGTGAAAGCAATTGTGAGGCAAACACCAGTTACCAGCTTGCATTGCACACAAGCAGCCTTTGGGATTCCCTGCCTCTGAAAATTAGAGAATTACAGTGCCTAGAAAAGGTTGGATCATTTTATTTACATTAATATAACTTTCAGCTCCACAGTTTCCGATAAAGGTTGGAATAAGATAATGATAATCAAACTTCATGTCTCACTGCACAGGCAGATCACCTTGCAGTCAGGAAAATGTTTCTCTTGCACACAGCTCTACACGCTATACAGATGCACTATATTAAGGCATTCATTTTGTTTCTTTACCTTCCCCTGAAGCATCAACCAATACAGAAATCAGAATACCAGATTAGAATAAAACAAAAGGTCTGAGATAATAGAGAAAACAACTATAACAAATCTCTGTTCAGCTAAAGAACTTCAAGCGTACTAGTTTCTCATTATAAAATAAATTGGGAGATTGAGTTTATGCCTGTGAACAAGAGTAGATATGGTAGAAAATACTATTCATTCAGACCAGGTTTTACTTTTGCATCTTACATCCTTTTTCCCTAATCTAACTCTTTCTCTTACAAAGGCCCTTTTCCTAGTCCTGGACTGCTAGGCATTATCATGCACATGCACCAGCAAAGCTGACTCCCTCCTGCTTCTCAAACATCTATCTCCATGCAAAAGGCAGTTACAGCACATTGCCTATTCACCATGAAATGCAGCTGCTGCAAGCCCTCCATCAGGACGACCAGACAGGGATGCAGTTTTCCCTATTTCCCAGTTAAAGTCACTTTTTAGTCTGCCATTTGAATATTTTTGTTCTAAAAGCAGTCGCCTTTTCCAGATATCAAGATGACCTGCTTCTTTTCAGGCAGCATCCTAAGCTCTCTAGGAATCATCTGGGAAAGGCTTTTATGGCTAAAATAGAGGGAAAGTAGTTTCATTCAGACCATCTTTTGACAGCTACAGCTTTTCAGGAGTATCCAAGACACCACCATTTCCCAGTCTCATTACAAATAAGAACAGCAGTGTGCAGTTGTTCACATTAAAATAGCTTCTATCGTACTATACAGGAAAAAAACCATAAAGCTATCTTTTTTCCAGTGCTAGTTTCATCACAGCACAATTTTAAGAGCAAGGAAGAGGGTACTTCAGTCTGAAGAGAAAGTAGCTGTTGAAGTCCTTCCTGTGCTTGCCAAGAAAAAATAAAATGACAGTTGTGCTCTTTCACGTTTACCACCACCTCAGAGCATTCACACATCACCTCCCTTCAGGGATGACTAATCTTGCCACAGAGAGCATCCACGTCCGTTTTAACAGACAAAGACAATAGCTTATTAAAAATCAAATGTTTTTGTTCTGTTTAAGGGGGGGGGGGGGGCAGGGGAGGGAATCAATTGACCTGGGAAGAAAGCCTTGGAAGAGAGAGATCCCCAAAAGGCAATTTTTAAAAGCACCAAACTTCGTGGAGTGTGCTTTATGCACTTTTGAAAACCTGAATGTTTCCTAGCTAACACTCACAACACTCCTGCAGGCACAGATTGTCATGCACGACTACATGGGAGGAAACCAACGCTAACAGAAAACCAGGAGCTCCACTCATGCTCAAGTATAAGTCTCTGTGGCTGATGCTAGACAGACAGAAGGGGAATAAAGTTCCCCATTTTATTTCCCAGGCTTATCCTTCTTTTAGGGTAAGGGAGTCTTTCCCAAGCTGCCTAAGATGCTGAAACACCATGGGGCTCTGGCTGGAAGAGCACAGGCTGTGGCAATCCTTACCCCAGTTGCCTTGGACTTTCTGGCCCAACTGCAGGGATGATTCACATGCTCACAAAGCTGCTGCTTAGCTCTAGCACAGTAATATAAAAATCAGTGCCAGTTTCAGCTCTCCTTAATATGCCAGTCTGTCATTTGCAGTGTTCGACATTACAAGCAGCTGAGTCATTGCTGAAGCAGGGCCAGGTACCCCTGAGGGAAACAACCTCGAAGTTAGGGCTGTGAAGGACAAGTATGGAGGGCAAGATCTGCAACTGCAATTTTACAGTTTGCTCATGTTTGTAAGACAGCACTACAGATCAGGAGTACAGAACTATGGAAATTTCTATTTGCAAAGAACATTTTGCCCTTGATTAGCAATAGCACTTTCTTCCAGTTATATAAACACCCCACAGGGTGGGCAAGCGCAGATGCACACACATCTACAGGAGAATGCTATAGAAGATGGGAGTATTCCCCACAGAAACCAAGACAAAAGGCCACTTACTTTACTTTGCCTGGTAGATGATTATACTGCTTTGGATTAAAATGAAGGATCTTGGCAGATAAACTGATTGTCACCACTGTCATTGCTTGTCACTGCTGAGCATATACTTTAGAGAATGGACACTCTTCAGGGTTGGTGGGCTCACTCAGACAAGGGCCCGCTTTCATGCCTATGTGCTCAGGATGAGCGGTTCTGCTTCCGCCGTTCTCTTGTGGATTGTGCTATAACTCAAGCAGGATGGGCTTGAGCTTTTGAAGCCACGTCCTCTGACATCCTGACTGTGCTGCTGCTAAGGAACTGCAACTCTCAAGCTACAGGAGAGCATCACAGATGCACAGAGAGGACCAAAGGCCCTGGAACTGAGCTTTGCAAATTAGGGAAGTAAACAAACATTAATGAAGTAAAGCTATCACAATCTGATATTTACTTTGTCCTTGTTTTACAAATATGTCATCTTCTATTAGAGCTTTTAGTTTACTGATTCTACTGTATATTTAATAAAAGTACCAACATTTAGTAATGAGATCTATTTGCAGCACCATTTTAGAGACTCATGCAACCCTGACAGTTGCAGCTCTTCTAGTGCAAAATACAGACACCCACAGTGCTGCTTGATCTCACCTGAGTAGGTGCTCGATAGCAAGCAACCTAGTCATCTCAGCTTTCATAAACCTGCAGTTCTCAATTAACAAGGAGGGTCAAGGATCCTCACAGTTGAATGAGCAGATGAGCAAGTCTGCAAGCCCTGACTCACTGTATCTGATACAAACAGGCCACTAGAGGCCACACACAGCTTGCTTGGTAGTCTTGCACAGATCTGTGAGCCACAAAAGACTACGCATTAGAGGCAGCATTCATTTACCAGCACAAGACAAGGCAGAAGCAGCTCTGGATATTACACAGATACCACCAATACTCACTGGGTCAGATGGCCAAGATCTCATCTGAGTGAAGAGAGAAATCTTGGCTTGCCCTCACTGGTGTCTTCCCATCCCCCAGTCCCACAAAGCCCATGGGTGCCCTGGTGTCTCCAGCCACCCAGTCCCATAGCAGGCTGTTTGGGAGAGCTGGGTCCTTCAAGTAAAGGAGTGTTTCCTACCAGGCAGGAGACCTCTCCTGGATAAAGCAGAAGGGACTTGGCCCTAAACATCTGTCAGGCATGAAAAGGTTAGTAGGACTAGGATTATTATTGCTCACTGTCTTCCCCCACTCTTTCTGAGGCAGCTGTAGCCCAGCATATTGCTTGGATAGTCAGAGGAGTGCCAGCATGGTACCACAGTCAGTCCCTCAGGATCCCCTATAAAAGAAATGGAGGGATGAGTGTCTTGCCAGCTGCGCAGAAACTAATTATGTTTGGCTGACCCTGTGCCCCCACCACGATGGCTTTGGGAGCACAGCCAAAAGCCTCTCTAGCCTGACAATATTATGGGGAAGGTGGCAAGAGTGAGATTGAAGCACGTGTCTCAGGAGAGCTGGGGCTCAGCAGGTGCCAGAGCAGTGCACGGGGTAGGGGGAAGGGGAGAGCAACTGCTCCAGCCCACGAGGACAGGAGGAGCAGGGGACAGAGGGACCAAGTGCTGACCAGTCACGGACATAGCTCTTGGAAGAGCGACAATCCACAGCTTGGGTCTAATCACAGCAGTGCAGGCAGCAGCCATGTTAAGGACCACGAAGGCCTTCTGTACAAAATGTACAGGAACATCCACTAGATCTCCTGCATCCTTTTCACAGCCACAAAAGGTTAAAACACAGCTTAGACTTAGATAAAGCTGCAAAAGGAACACAATATCAACTACGTAACAGATGCTGAGAAAAAAGCATGGTTAAACTTGGTTTCTTTGCATGACAGATAATTCACATGAAAGAGGTGACTGCTGAAATGAAGAGTAGACCACACATGGAAAAGGTATTTAGCATCAGCCATTTCAACAAGCAACAAGGAATGATGCCGACTGCTTAATTAAGAGGGTGCTTATTAACGTAAGCTGAAATATATTAGACAATAGATAAATGGATTCAGTGAGTTAGCAACATCTTACATCACAGTTGTATTTTGGTCCAGCCATCTAATACTGAACTTACATTGTAAGTTAATTAAGCACCAAATGCAGTTTCTCATCCTGTTATTTTCTGTAACATTTCAATTAAAGAGCATCTTGGGCATTTTAAAACCACTATGTGGAGAATTCTGTGCTTTGGCTTGATTAATAATATAATTTGGTTTCATAAAGTGCATGTTCCAGCAGTCAGTTCTTATGTTAATTTAAAATAAAAAAATACCCAAGAGTATTCCACAATACCAGGTTAAAATCTTGTAGCATGTTTATTACTACCATGGTAAGATATATTATATTGAAGCTATTGCTATAGAATATAGGTAGTTTTCTCATTAAAAAAATTGGAAGGGTTGAACTGATTAATCCATAAATTATACAGAAGTCAAGCATGTCAAAGAAAGTGTTAGAGATGCAAAATTTCCATCTTTCCTTTAAAGAGGCTGAAAGAGAATCTGTTTCATCCCAAATGCCTTCACTTAAGACAATTACCTTTCCAACTGGTAGAGTTTAGAAAGCCCATGCCAGCTTTGATGGACCTCAAATATTTGGGGGAAAAGAAAGCAACAGCAGCCAACTGGAATGCAGTTTCACAAGAAAGATTACAGTAGAGCAACTTCAGTAGGAGCAGGGATCAACCACCAGAAAGCACCAAGGGTGAGCCCCAGTGTTTGCCTTGCTCTTCTGTGCTGGACCCACATGGTCTTGGATCTTCAAGTTCTAATACCTTAACTCATTCTCCCTCAAAAAGTAAAAACCCTTAATTTCTGTAGCAATGCAGTCTTTGCCAGTCCTGATTTCTTTAGATAATTTTATTATTATAGCAAAAGCAGCTTCATTCTCCTGCCATCACTAGTCTTCCCTTAAACTTTTCCAGGAACCAGTGCCCTAATTTAGTTAATGGGGGAAAATGAATATCATTTCCAGCTCAGTCATAGATTTCCCCCAGGGCATTTCAGTTGATTACTCAATCTGCCCTGTACTCCAGCTCCTCATCCACAAAAAACAGGGCTAAGACTTCCATGTATATTGAGTTCTGATACATTAAATGATTACAAAGATACTTCCATATACTGTGAAGAGCACTTTTTTGGACTCCCAGTGGAAAATCCATATATATGTTCTACTGCTTTCCATCTTTAATAAACTAGGTAGGAAACCAAGATTGAAATTATTTAAGATGACCGCCTCTTCTCCCTCCCCCCCCCCCCAAAAAAAAGGAAAAAGGCTTATTTAAAAGCTTTTTCTTATTTCCCAGAGAGTTAGGTCTCTGCTTAACTGCAGTGAACACTTCAGCATCTTGAATTTCCAGCATATACATATTGCTTCACCTTCATTTTAAATCTCTTACATTCCATTTTATAACCTAATCCCTCCTGCAATGCATCAGTTTCATATAAAATATTCCAGAGAGCGTAAAGCATGCCTTGCTAGTGTGTTTAACAGTAACTAGCTGTTACTTGCTATAAAGCTGACTCCATTGAAAAACTAGACTGGAAGGGTGAAGCAACCCAAAAATTCATCCCGCTCATGATTTTTATTTCACAGCCAATGTAAATTTTGTCCTTTGGCAGCAAAAGGCAAGTCCTGCTTGCCTTGCAAAGATATACTTTGCTCCTGTCTGGCTGCCAACACTTGTTCACCACTGCTCTAGTAAAGATATATAGGCATCAGGAAGATTATCTGCCATCATGGCCCAAAGTGATTTTAAGATCACCACTAGTGAAAGGTCTCATCTTTCAACCATAGAGCAAAACAAAGCTTCTGAAAGTATGTGCTAAAGAAGGGACTTGCCATTCTTTGGGCTAGGGAAAACTAGACTGCAGCGCTCTGATCAGAGAAAGAGTATCCTTCTCCCTAGCTCCCACAGACAGGATTAAACAGATGAACCTTTTCATTTCTCCTCAGTCACATTATTGACTTTCACGTTTTCCTCTTCCATCCATTCACCCCCTTTCCACACACACACAGAAAGAAAAATATCTACTCCTACTCCAACAGTGAACTTTAGAAAGTGGTTAGTGCGATCTGAACCAGCCCAACAGCTTTTGATGAGGCAGCATTCTCTGGTTTAAAGTTACTCTGGGAGAACACATAAAACAAGATCTAGCACTTTTGCTTCCTTTTTGTCAATGCAACAGCTATAAGAGCCACTAGAGGGGGGGAAAAAAAGCAGTCTTAAAAAAAATAATGATCTAGCAAATCTTTGACAGAGTAGGTATGTGCATATTATTCATTTTATATTTGATCATATATAGCCAAAGACAAAATAAGATTCCCTATTTGGGACAGAAGCTGGAGGAAAGAATATACCATAGAAAGTCAAAGGGCCTGCATTTGTATCTCGCAAGTACTAATTTCAGTCAGTTCAATTATGCTGGGTCTGTTCTAGAGCTGGAAAATTTTCCCAGGAAACTGTGCTTGGAAGCTAAGTGGTAATTGAGGAGGAATTTAGGGATTTGTGTCATGGATCTTCAGCTAGGTAGAAGAAAAAGAAAGAGAAACATTTAAATACCCACTCTCTGCTATGCAACAAAATGCACATGCATATCTGTGATTATGGAATTTTGTACCTTATCCCCACCTAAGCTTGGAAGTGATCTAAGCTAGACATTTTAATCAAGAACAACCAGCCTGAACAAGACATCGAGTCAGGTTAAAGATCCCCTATCACCTAAACACATAATAAAAGTTAATAAAGACCATGAAATCAGAGCCATAATTTTTAATCAACATTTAAACACATGCCTAAGTTCATACACCTAGCGTTGTATATGAGGCATTCAGTTCCTGCTAAATGACTTCCTGCTTGCTACTGTAGGTATCCAGAGATTTGAGACATTTTTGGCTTTGCAAGGTTTGGAGATTTCAGACAGTTTTGTCATTAGTTTTCCATTTCATAGTTTCACTCCTTTCACATCTTTGAGGGGGTTTTTTTGTTTTTAAACTGTGAACTGTCTTTGCAGAAAAGTATTTATGTGTGCATCAACACATTTGTATGTATAGAAATATAAGTAGTATAAACAGTTGATCTGTAAGTTTGTGCAAGTGTGCATACTGCCTAAATATTTAAGAATGCTGTATCATCTGTTTCACAATCTGAAACACAGCTAGGAAAAGCATCCTTTCTCACTTACTGTTTCTTGTCAAGTTTTCCTTTTTATTTGGATATACTAAATTTGAAAAAGGAACTCCCCTGAACAGATTCTGCTTTTTATTCATGGCAGGTTATTTCAGATGGAGGCTAGTAAGCTGGTGGTATCATTGATTAAAACTACATTACCTAGGCTTTATTTATCTGAGCTGCAGGAGAATTTTTGCTGAACTCTAAGCTTGGCCTGTGTAACACGTGCCCCTGCAGCTGGCGTTAGATACCAGCTCTTTCTCACTTTCCATTCTTCCACAATACCAGTATTGCTTTAAAATTACTTTCTTTTAAAATTACTTTCTGTAGCCTAGTTTATTAATCTAATTAGATAAATTCAGAATGAGACTAACAGCCCAGCAGTCACTGAAGACTTCTCGTCTTCCAAGAAGTTTTGCTGCAGACAGGGTGTCCCTCTGCAGTCTCAGCAGAAAGTGTTCCCTGGAAGCCTGCAGCTCCTTTGCAGGCTCCTCCAGAAAAGCCTCACTTGAGCCCCCTTTCATCCCTCCTCCCACTTTTCTTCCTCATGCAGGTATTTCCTGGCTACTGCAAGGTCTCACCTTCTCCAACTCTTCCCCAAATGAGCTTGGCCTCCCCCCAGCAGCCCATGCTCTTCCTCTTCATGAAAAAAATTTTGGCTTAGGGTTTTTCCCTCCCACATGCCTGCTGCCCTCTAACATTGCTCACCTTTCTGTGTGAGCACCTCCCCTAGCCTCATAGGTGAAAAATACACCCACCACAGCCTGCCTGCCACTCAAGGGGCAATTTTCTCCTCTTATCAATATTCAAAAGCAGAGTACATCTAAAAACCCCTTTCCAGTGTTAGAACAGGTGGTCTGATCATTTGAATGTATAATATCAGTGGTCGGAAAGTAAAAAACCCCAAACTGTCAATTAACACTCCTCATCTCTTCTGTAAGCGGAGATGGTGTCCCAGGGCATCCAGACGGGTGAAGCAGCCAGGTTCAGGGCTGTTTGTGAGCTGTTTTGAGGAACCCAAGTGGAAAGATGCTGGTAAAAAGCACAGAAGACATTTCAGAAATATTTTAACTCACAGCAAGCTAAATAAAGCAGCCACATGATGCCAGCATTGTCTGTGAAATGAGAGGATTCTTCAATCTCATTCATGTCCCAGTCAAAGGGCAGAGGGTAGGGAGAAGGTTGATTTCATTTGCGTTTCATTTCTTCATGAATTTTCATTCAGCTCAGACTTTGTTTTGTTTTTTTCCTTTAACATGCAGACATTCCCCCCCACAATTCTGTTGCAACCCTTCCATCTAGCTTTTTACAGCATGCTTAGTTCACCCCATGAAGAGAGCTTGGAGTCCCCATTCACGCTTCAAGTGCTGTGGAGTCTCACCAAGTCTCTGCTTAGCTGTTTTGCAGCTCCCACCCACTCTACATCTAGTTTCTCCTTTCTGATTTGCATGGCAAGCATCATCAAGCTTTCTGCTTTTACACACCCAGACACACACAGATCCTACAGAATGGTGGCACTGCCACCTAACTGGTTGAGTTTGCTTTTAGTGCAAGTCTGATTAAATGTTAAATATATTACTGCAGGCTGTTAGAAATTTTGATCTGGATCCCGGGAAAGGACAAGAGAAGAACAGGGATGTTTATCCCTCCAAAATAAATTTTTTTAAAAAAAATCCTTCGCAGAATATTCTCCTTCCAGTACTTCTCCTCACATCAAAGCTATCTTTGCAAGAATGTCCCAGATACATTCTCATCCCTTCCCGTGAAGTCTTCCATTCAACTGTGAGATATACAAACAATTCTGTAATTTCTCCTTTAGTGTGGAAAGCCTTCAGAAAGCAAAGGAGAAACATTGACCAGGGAATGCCAGGATAAGAGCCAGCTGTGGCCAAAGCATTTAGGAATGCCAAGTGAAAAATGTGATCTGCAGACCTTTAATTCAAAAGTTAGCAGACATAATTCCATTCACAGTATGGTTTTTAGAAATCAATTGGTTGCCTATATAACCTAAGCAGTATGGCATTGTTTCACTTGCCCACTGGCTGGGCCACAGCAGTCTTGACAGCTTTAGCAAAGCTAAATCTTCCAGCATCAACAATATGGTCTTGCCTACTTTGAGACCCTGACATGAAGAATTCAGGGGTGTT
Organism: Dromaius novaehollandiae; assembly: GCF_036370855.1. Taxonomy (NCBI): domain Eukaryota; kingdom Metazoa; phylum Chordata; class Aves; order Casuariiformes; family Dromaiidae; genus Dromaius; species Dromaius novaehollandiae. The sequence goes on along the minus strand of NC_088098.1, from coordinate 96,170,710 downwards.
TCATTATACTTACAGAGGGCTTGCAAAGGTCTTTCTCTCTCAAAAAAGAAAAAAGTCCTAAACACTCATCTGTCTTTTAAAATGATACCCAGTAGTTAAAAAAAATCTTCCTGAGTGTTTTATTTGCATGTGCATACACCCACACTTGTACTAGCACAATTTCTAGGTGAAAGAATTCTATCTCACGTTTCCATATGCGTGCATTTAAGATGCATGTTGATCAGCAGACCAGCTGTAAAATTTGCCCTGCTAAACAAAAACTCCCTCCCATGTTTTAGCTGTCACCTGAGAACTCAGGACAGACCAACAAACATCTGCCCTGCAACAGGGCCCTGGTCTGCATGCCTTTGGTCCTCACCATGATTTACTGAAACAGAGCAAAATTGCATCCATACCTGCTCCCTCCAGGAAGCAAGTAGTACTAGTAAGTCAGTAGTCAAAGAACAACAGCACTTCAAAGCTCTCATGTCTCAGAGGATAAATACACAACACTCAAACCAAGCATGTCAAGTACCAGCCATCTTGCACAAGGAGAAATGATCCCCCTTGAGACTCTTCAGCAGAGCTAGATGGGAGTCCTTATTCAGCTGGACCTACTGTACAGTCCCTGATACTCATCTCTTTTCATGCTGAGTAAGACATTTTCAATTGCTCACAGCCCTGCTGATCCAGCCTCACAGCCTGACACAACAGAAGCAGCTTGTCCCAAATTCAGGGGGATTGCAACAATGTGCATTTCAAATGTATTCACATCAAGGCAATGGGAGAACAAGGCCCTCACAGAATGAAAATACCACCACACAGCATACATCTACCTGCCTTTCCTCTCCCCAGTATGTGCCCTAGTGCCATATTGAAAGAGACTGTTTCAAGAGAAAAAAACCTCTCAGAGAGCTGACCACCAGCAGCCTTCAATACACTCAAACTGTTAGCTTATGCAAATGCAGAAGTCACCTACCTGTGTGGGAAAGGCAGATCCCAGACCCAGGTGGCTCTTATTCAGCATTATCACCAATAATGATCCAGTTGTGGTACAATTGCTGTAACACCAGAACCCACATTTGCCAGCTTAGGCAATAACATAGTGTTTGGGTGTTATTTTAAAATGGCTTCTATTCAGGAAACCCCTGTTCTTTCTACACGGTGGGATAAGTCTGTATTAGGACAACATGTTCAGTCTAAATTCAGTTAGGACCTCTTCAGATGGTCAGAGCCCTTTTCTGGCAGAGCACTTCTGCAAGCTGAGCTTATGGTAGCATAGAGACACTGGGGCAAGTGATAAAAGGCAGAAGGTTGCATCTGGATGCCACTTGCCTCCTTGGGCTATCTCAAGCTCATGCCCTTCTAGTCGTTCTGTAGGGTATGGCGGCACAGCCACTCTCTTCACCATCAGTGAGGGAGGAAAGCAGGGGTGATGCCCACATCCTGCTGGTCACCTCTCAGCAGTAGGACCCAAGCACATGCAAAGCACATCCTCAGCCAGAGGCTCTGAGTGACAAAGCACCAGGTTTCCCATTGACTTCTGCTTCCCCCAGCATTTTGGAAAACATCATCATTTCCTTCCAGCCCCAGCTTCTCTTACCACTAAAGAAACCCTCAAGCTAGTGTACCTGCCAAAGGCTAATTTCCATGCTGCTGTAACAGGCAAGCATGGTTTCTTCCGGCTGAGCTCTGCCTGCCCTGGAGGCAAGTCCCATATCCTGGCCCAGGAGGATATACAATAGTGCAGGAGAACAGGGCACCAAAACCAAGGGGCCTCTGTGGTCTGCAGCTGCTTCTCATGACTCTCTCATACCAAAATGAAGCTATCAGCATCTACTCACCAAGGGTTTTTTGTTTGGGTTTTTTGTTTTGTTTTTAATATAACACATGACAAACACTGAACTTCAAAACAGTAAATATCCTCTCCCCTAGGGCAATGTGAAATTGGAGCATTTCTGGGAGATACTGGGATCAGTTTGTTTGTTCACAGTACAAAAGAATCCACCATGACAATTATTCACTCTGCTATGAATGAAGCATTTTTGGCATTTGATTTACCCACATATTCATGGTTCAAGATTTAGAGTTTGAAACAATGTTTTTATTAAAGCAAATTTTAAAGAGGTTGCTGGAGGGAGGAAGAGGAAGATAGGTATTCTCAACTGGGCTAGAGGATCCCTGTCCATTATGAGGAATCTGAAAAAGGGACAAAATTAAAGTGTGTGAAGAGTATTAGTTTGAGCTCAACCTCTAGCACTAAGTACCATATAAAGGAAGTCACCAGTTAAGTAGGAAAAGGAAAAGTTTTTGCATCAGCAGTTATAGTATAGGTCATATTTAATAAATGCCAGTTTGTCTTTTATTCAGACAATAAGGAAAGCAGAGAGCATATCTTGATTTGAACAATATGTTTTGAAAAAGCTGTATGCTTTTCTGTCAGAGGGGGGAATAAAAGCAGATTTGATTAAAAGTCACAATACAAATAAAATCATAATGCTCCTGTTCTGAGAATTTCAGTTCCTACAAAGTTGTACCCTGTAATGCGAATCTTTGGTTCTTCTAAAAATTCCAGAAAGTAAGTGTAAGAAAATGCAAAGCAAGTGTAAGATATTTCAGGTAATTTTTTTGTTCACCATGTTCACTAACCTCAACTGTTGAGACAGATGTTGTTCTGCAACTCTTTTGATTCACCAATCTACTCCTTCATGAAGCAGCTAAATGCAAAATGTTCACCATCTTCATTGAATGCTGGATAAAACCCTCCACAAGCCAAGTAAGTCCTGGTCTTCAGTACTAGAGGGTTCACTATTACTTTAAGAGGGGGTTGGGAAAACTAACAAAAACATATGTTTACAGCTGAAATATTTTCCAGTCTATAAAATTTATTTCAAGCATTCATATCTTGATTACAATATGGTCTTCAACAGCACTGAAATTATGAACATTTGAAATGAATTGAATTTTTTTCTAATATTTATTCTGGTCAAGATAGCTACATATTGTTAAAGTTTCAAGTGCTGACAAATATCCATCATCTACTACACACAAGCATTTATGAAACGCATGTTTTTACACAGCTATGTAGCAGCTGGTTACTTGTTCATAAAACGTGATGACATTGCCACTGGAAGAGTTAAAATTTTTTAAGACCCTTACCATGTCATGTGGTATTGCTTCACTTTCCTGACAGAGATGGCTGATAAAATACTACCTGCCAAAGCTTGTTCGCAGAGTTGTAGGAATCACTTTGTTTTTCTTGGCAAATCTTTGTGAATAAGGCCAGAGGAATGTAGATATCTGTATTTGGATTCCTGTGTGATTTCATGGTAATCTTCATTTAGATTGCAAGGTGCCAGGAGCTGGGAACATATTTTAGTTGTCTTTGTACAGCACTTAGGACAGTGAGGTCTGTAGTGCAGAGCAGTAGTAATATCAAAGGGCAGACAGCTACTTTACCCAAAACCCATTTGGGGGCACCATCTGAGGCACATGGAGAGCAACACGGGGCTCAACGGAGCCGCAAGGCTGATGGCCACCCCATGCTGGAGCCAGGAGCTGAGCACCCTCCCTCTCACCTGTCGCAACTCCAAGGCCACTCTTCAGTTTAGAGGCTCGCAAGGAAAAGGGAAGTGGGAAATATGGCATTGTTCATAGAGGTCATCTACTGTTTTCAGATCTTGACTCACAGGGAGTTCCCTGGGAATGCAGAGAGGACTGTAAAACCACTTGACTGCAAGATCATAAAAACCCTTCATAAGTGCATAACACAGAAATTCCTTGATGGCTTTCAAGAAGTCAGGGTATTTTGGACACCCCCTTACAAGAATATTGGGGAGCAGCATCACACACACATGCCTCGCTCCTACCTCTGCCAGGATGTCCATTTGGGGCCACAGCTGGAGACTGGACACAGGAAAGGTTTCACCTTTAGTGGAGCAACTCTCACAGAAAGGGAAGCTTCTGATCCTGACCTGCAACTGAGCTTTCTATGACCAACCTGTGCACCACACACAGTGGGAGCAGGTTTAAACAACTATGAGCACGCACAGTTACTTGAGGCCCCATGTTTAACAGGGCTCCAGTACACCCAGTTCATCCAGACCAGCATAACACCACAAAGTCTATGCCACCATGAGCCAGACAGCAAAACCATGCACAGCACACTGCCACCTCTGCCTAGAGATACCTGGCCTGACAAGCTCATCAACCACTGAGGAGGGGTTTTTTTTGCTTATGTTCACTTCAAGACAAAAACACAGATGATATTCTAATCACAGTCAAGCAACCACACATTGATTTGTTTTTTAGGTCCCTCAGCATCCTCATCCAATATTAAAGCACTTTGACATGGCACATGTTAATACAAGGAATGCCCACGTGCAGGCATGAAGATATTGACCCTCTCTGAGATACAGTTAAGAGGCAGTATGGATTACTTCTAACAGGAATTGATTCTTATGACTGACAGTAAATCCAGTTACATGCAAATAATGACTTCCTCATCCCCAAGTATGGCCCAGTTATTTCAGGCTTCACTAAAAATTTGTCATTTACAAAATGGACCTCTGCCAGCCACATTTTGGTGGCCACACCAGCCACTGTGGCCATGTGGTCAGAGTCGCTATGCCAAGTGCCCCAAAAAGGAACAAGATGCCCTGGGGCCATCCCACTGTGGCACCCTGTCTCCACACTGTACTCATACACCCTACTGCCTAGGGGCAGCTGGCCAGGTCTGGGACAGGCACGACCAAGGAGGACCTTGTTCATAAGGCAATGGCAGTGGAGCAGCCTGGGCTACATAAGAGGGGCAGCACATCCAGCTATAACCATTTTATGTGGGTACAAGGTGGTTTTTTTCATGCTAGAAACAGCGCTGTCACCCATTATTCAGGAGCAGGGTGCAGAGACCCCCGAGCTAAGTCAGCACTTAGCACCCATGTGGCTCTTCCCAGCCTTGTGCAAGGGCCCCTGCTGGGATGCGAACGCTGCACAGGCCCACACCCCAGCAGTGCCCGCTGATGCAGCAGGAGGGCCTCCGGTGCCAGCGCCAGCTCACACACAGCCAAGCCGAGCCGTCTCCGCACGCACAGTCCCATCACACCCCTAACGTGGCAGGCCTCGTCCTGCGTTAAATGTAGGGCACAGGCAGCAATTTGCAAACTACGATCCAGCTCTGAAGAATACAGCCACGACAAGCCAGTGTGTTTTATTGTCAGGAGGGCCTCCAAATCATTGCTGACAAACCCTCTGTTAAAAAAATGTTAATTGGTGCCTGTCGAAACAGCAGCCTCCCAAGCGGAGCAGCTCTGGCACTGCAGGCGAGAGCCTGCTGCGGAGGTGCCAGCAGGGAGGCAGCTGACTATCGCACCGCTGGGCTGCTTTCACGGGGGCTGTACCTGGCAGGCAAGGAGAAAGCAGCAATACCTACTGGGTCAGAAGGAAAACAAAGCAGCTGGTCACTTGGTCAAAAGTTTTTTGTTTTTTGGTTTTTTGGTTTTTTTTAAGTATAGAGGGACTGAAGGCACATACAGCGTGCTTGGAGGGTATGTGTCAGCCGCATCAGCCACCCATGTGTAGAAAGCCAGATCACCCGCTCCAGCAGGCAAACTCTTCTGAAGAGCTTCCAGATCTACTCCATTTGCATCCATAAAATTCACTTTCTAACCCAATACGCACACTAACTTCATGGTTTATTCATTTTACACAGGAAAATATTTATTTCAGTTAGTAAGGAAACAAGTTGTCCTAAACTGAATATAGGATTTATCAGTAAGGCAGTCACATTATTTTTCAGAATAGCTGCTATTTGACATCTTTTAAGACCAGGACCAAGTCACCCGCAAAGAACAGTCTCAAAACTTGCTCTGCCAGAGAGTGGAGCTCTTTCTCCATAATTGAAGCCAAAGCAAACTCCATCTGGTGTTGGAAGCAAAAGGATAACTCATTTCTCTTACATACTAAGTATACATTTTGCTCCTCTCCTTTCTGTTACCTGTCTTGAGAAATATAGAAGTCTTCATTACAGAAGGCTTTTAGAGTTTTTTTTGTTGTCGTCGTCAATTAGCCAAAAAGCAGTTCAAGAACAATCAATTCATGCTGCTTCACTGGTACATGTTGGTTGACATCAGTTTGCAAAATAAAGATTTACACTACTCCCTATGAGCACTACTCAGCACCTGTGTTTAGTGCTTGTAGAAAGCTGGATTCTGGCAAACTTGCATATGCTTTCACACCAAGGAGGAAGCAGCAAGGTGCCTTTGCAGGCAGCCTACAAAAAGACCAAATGTGTTTAAAACCATGATACAATTTCTGAGATGCTCCCCACAGCACAAAGTATCACCTTGTGGAGGGCAACAAAAAAACAAATTCAAAGCTCTTTTATCCACAGGCCAGCAACAAGACCAGCCAAAAAAGCCTGCAGCCTGGACCAACCCCTCTCTTCCCGAGGGATGCAGCAGTTGATACCCGCCTGAGCAGATGAAGGAGCTCCAACATCCTCTCAAAGCAGGGGTTAAAAGCACTTCACAAGCAAAGCACTCACATTTCGCAACCAAAGAACTGAGCACACAAGTTTCCCAAAGCCAAGGTTCAGCAGGCAACATGGCCCAACCCTTCCCCCCTCTGCCACAAGTCCCTGTTTAAAATGAACACTAATCAGGAAAAGCAATCACTACAGCTCTATTGTAAATAAAAATGCTACAAATCACAACCGATGTGATAAGTCTACAGACAAGCTTTGACTTTGTTCCAAAAATCTTCCCATATTTAAAATTCATCTGGAAACCAAAGTGTAATTAATATTTTATTAAGAGAGGGGGGGCTAATTTTGTTTTAAACAAATATGCCATTGAGGAAAGAGCCCATTCAGGCTAGAGTTCCCCTACCTGCACCAAGCAAGGAAAAAAAGTCAGTAGTATTATATCAATATAACACTTTAGGTCAAAGAAGAGGATGAATAGGTTAGCCTGTTTAATGAAAAAGAGACAGGAAAGCATTTTGATTCTAGCCAGCACATAGAGTCAAGACAGCTTTCAGCTTTCATTGAGAAAGAAGATAAATGCTTTCTACCATATGAAGAGTGGATGAAAATTATGGTTTTATTGCCCAGTTACAGCAGATAGACAACCTGACACAGGTCAGGCAGGTCTTTACTCTCTTCCACCGATTCTGAACAGTCTGCACTTCCTCTTACATCATCCTTCTGACCCTTAATTGCTATTTATCTCTCTTTATCATGCATCATTAGCGGGAAGAACAGCTTTCCAGGACAGCAGTTCCTTTGTAAGGAGTTGGAGCAACAAGCAGCAGTAATGCACAGGTGATAAGGCAGGGCCACCTCTGACAAGGAGGGCCTTCTCCTCCAGATTCTTCAGAGCCTCCTACATTTTAAGATAGGAGACTTCAAAACATACGTAAACATGAGCACAAACATCAGGTTGTTACTTTGAACAGTCACCTTCAGGGCACCTCCTGCACCAGGCTTCACACCAGTTCTCTGGCACAGTGATAAAGAGGCACTGAAAAAAATACATGGACTAGAAGTGAATGGGCAAATAACCGATGGAGAACTGAGGTCCCAGTTTGCTTCACCAGCCAGCTAAAAAGGTGGAGACTGAGGGGCAAAAGGGGAAAAAAGCCTCTGATGAAGCAAAACAAAGACTTTTTTCCCCAGCTGATGGAACAAGTTCCTTGCTAAATGCCTTAGGGAAAAACCATCCTCCAGAACACCCATGAGCTGTCAGGCCATCTTGCCTTGTATAGACATTAGAGGCAACTATGCAAGAGTATCTAGGGGATGCAAAAATGCTACTATTGACAAAAACCAGATCTGATTTAGGAGGCTATTTGGATGGGTGGGGTTTAAACAAAGTGCTGCAAGGCAGGGAAGGGATGGAAGAGACAGATGTGGTTAGAGTTATGCTTTTTTTTGTTGTTGTTATTTCTGGAAATCAGAGAAAGTTTCTGATCCTGTGGGCATCCACATGGGTTGCAGTCGATTTGCTCAGATGGCATTAGAGCTCCAGCCTGTGTAAAGGGACCTGCTTGGGCATTAGGAGAAATCCTCATGGGCTCCATCTCTGCCAAGTCGGAAACCAGCAGAACAAGACTCAGACAGACACTAAAAAAGAAAAGAAAAGAAAAGAAAAGAAAAGAAAAGAAAAGAAAAGAAAAGAAAAGAAAAGAAAAGAAAAGAAAAGAAAAGAAAAGAAAAGAAAAGAAAAGAAAAGAAAAGAAAAGAAAAGAAAAGAAAAGAAAAGAAAAGAAAAGAAAAGAAAAGAAAAGAAAAGAAAAGAAAAGAAAAGAAAAGAAAAGAAAAGAAAAGAAAAGAAAGAGAGAGAGAGAGAGAGAGAGAGAGAGAGAGAGAGAGAGAGAGAGAGAGAGAGAGAGAGAGAGAGAGAGAGAGAGAGAGAGAGAGAGAGAGAGAGAGAGAGAGAGAGAGAGAGAGAGAGAGAGAGAAGCAGGCCCTTTCCCATGAAGCTGTGTCAGGCAGGAGGCAGCACTCGCCCCAAGCAGGACATGCTCCTGTTGGGGCCACCAAGACCCCCGCAAGGTCCTCCCCCACCTCATACCTCAAGCTTGCCCCTGCCTAACCCAGCTCCCATAGCTCCCAGCCACTTATTACTTTGATAATTAAACATCATTAGGTTTAATTAATAAGTTGCCTCCAAAATATGCATGCATACACACAAGCTCTCCCATGCAGCCCAGCACAGGTCAATAGATCACTAGCCTGGGCTGTTTTGACATTCAAAACATGTCATGCGATTAGCAGTTCCTGGCAGTGCTTGCAGGATTGCAGTAGTTACTGGAATCCGTGCCTGCACCGCTATTACATAACCCCGTCACTCACGGCGCTTGCTGGGCTTGTTCAGCAGCACCTCCCTCTGCCAGCATTTCAATAAAAAAGATTAAAAAACAACACACACCCCCAAAAATTAAAAAAAAAATCCACCCAAATGGCAGCAAGCAAAAAGGCTGCACGATCCTGAAGGTCCACTGGTGGGGAATGCAACACAATAGACACATTTCAAAACACTGTTTAGCTTAACTGATTCACTGGGGAAGTGCGGAGGGCCAGGGTGTAAAGGAAATGCTTAAAAACAGAGGCGCTGTTTCTCACCAGAGAATACCAACATGGATTTTTAACTCTTTCCTCCAGACCTGGGACCCAGCCATAACAACCAAACCAAAGCCGGTAGAGAGAGGTCAGAGCCATGATTCAGAAATACTGGTTTCAAAGCTCTTGGCTCAGACACTGATTTCCCACATGACCTTGGGCAAGTCTGTGCTACATTTCAGCCTCTAATCCATAACATGAAGAGGATGCCTTACAGGCAGGTTGTGAAGTTATTAGTAACTGCAAATCACCATGATGATGGGCAGAGAGGTGTTCAGGGAGATAGGGAGATCCACCTCCTGCAGGATCCCCATCCCTTTGGGATACTCCCTGCAAACCTTCCACAAGTAAAATGGCCACTGTCTAATTAGCACTGATTTCTAATGATATTTCAGCCTCCCATACTGAAGTTATTAATATATGGTTAGGTGAAAAATAAGATGGACTGTGGGCTCCTCCCCACACAAAAAATGTTCTGCTCCTGGGGAGAAGAACAGCCTTGTTCCTGCTCTCCTCAGTCTTCGCCTTCCCAACTCCATGCTCATTTTTTCCATACCTGTCTCTTTTTTGATTCCCTCTCTGCTAGGAGAAATACAAACATCCGTAACACCCCATTAACAGAGGGCAGTTAGACATTAAAGTCCCAGGACTGTGGGGAACAAGATGCTCTCCAGGCCAATTTCAGGTTTAATCTCCCTTGCAACTGCACAACATTGTTTAAAAAAAGCACAGAGAAATCACCATCATTGTTAAGTCGCATGGGGTTTCTCATGACAGCCCCTCCAAAATATTTTGTGACAGTTCAGCCTAGCCATTGCACTCCAGCCCGAGCCCAAACCTGCAGCCTGGTCATGGAGATGCTGCTTCACAGGGAGAGGCTGTTTGTGTCCCCAAGGATGCAGCTGATTTCTGATAGGACATGGGGCTGCCCTTTGGCCAGTAGGTCCGCAGTGCCGCAGCCAGCTGTGCTCCCAGCTGTGCATCCACTCCACATGCTCTAACAGGTTGAGTCTTGTCCAGAGGAGACCTGAGCTGTTTTATTAAAAATAAAGGAAGTCTAGTTTTCAGCCTCTGTTTTTTCTAGAATTTTTTCTGACCTACTCCAGTCAGCGACAGGCTCCATTACTTCGCAGCTTCTGGATTTTTAGCTTTTTGGGCCATACATGTTGTATGATTAACAAGTAGACATGTTTATAATCAGCAAGGATGATTTACCAAATGAGTTATGATACATAAAGTCATAAGTCAGGAAGAATCCTGTAACTAGTTGTTAATTAATAACTCTGCTCAACTGCAGAGTTTTTTTTTTTTTTTTGCCCTTTATTCTGCAAGTTGAAGTCTAAAAATAGTCATTACCCCCCCCTCCCATTTTTCTTAGTTTTAGGAAGTATTCTAACTTGCACTATTAAAAAAAGTGAAAATAAGATTCCAACACTGCAATTTACAACACACAAGTAATCTGTGGTGCTGACACAGCATCCCACTTAAGAACAAGATCTGCTGCGAGTTACAGGATCATGACTAATTTAACATCATTGTTTCAATGACGGTGTTGAGTAAAGCAAAAGAATGTCAGAGCAAGGTTACAGCAGACAAGTATTTAAGTCAGAAGGGATGACCGAAGACATTCCCAAGCACAAGAATACCTTTCAGATTTTGAAATCAAAACCTTTGCTTGGCTTTTAATTGCTGAGCAGCCAGTTGTAAGGCAGGGAAAAAATGCACAGTAGGATTTTATGCTATCACTTGGAAGCCTTAGTAATCAATCAGGCTAACACTAGCATAACTTTGAAGAGCATCACCAGAATGATGAGCACATCATGCGAATTGCTCTTTTTTCAAGAGAGGTTCCACTATCATCAGTTACTTGTATTTCCATTCTGCCTAGCAGACCTCATGAACCACAATACAGTTGTCTTTTCAATTTTCCTGTCTCCTTCAAGGAGGAGAGAAGGGGGGGGGGGGGGGGGGGAAAGAAACCTTAAACTCTTAGGCCAAGCTGTGGCAAGCAGCTAATGATTTTTGCAAAGAGTGGCAAAAAAAAAAAAAAAAAGTTATACCAGTTAATGAAAGACCTCCCTTTACATGGGCACAGAAAATCCCCTAAATCCATGAGTCACTTTCAAAGTCCTTCAGCAATACAAAGCTGCCTTATTTTAGAGCCTAAAGTGTTGTACATCTCTTTTTAGTTTCTCTTATTCAGACAGTCAAGAAAAGTGAAAATTTAAACAGAAGTCTGCAGAGACTGCGGCTTGTCACATTCCTGCAGGGTTAGTCAGACAGGCAGGGGAGGAGTGGAAGAACTGAAACTATGGCAGAGAGGGTGTTGCAACAACCAGCGTGCTCATTTCAATGCCTGGGGCTTGCCCTCGCACCAAGGTGGCTCCTGCATGCACCACAGCAGCTGTTTCGCAAGTATCGGTCCGTGGTGGTGCAACCAGGTGCTCAGCCCAGCTTGGCCTCCACAAAGAGGGAGGATAGGAGCAGAGGGCTGCAGCCAAGCCTCTCCTGCCAGCACCACCATCAGTAGCCCAGCGCTGAAGAAACCTCCACTCTGGCACTGGGCACCTTGTGTTACACCTGGCATTAGGGTGTCCTACCCCAGCAGAGTGCATGCATACCCAGACTCTTCTGCCAGCATGCTGTTACTGCCAAGATGGGCTTTCACAGGACAGCTATGCTTGGAAACCCTCCTCCTCCTCCCCTCACTCATGCAATGTTATCCCACCTAGGCAGCTCCCCATGTGTGGCCAGGGACTTTGCCCTGCCACCAGCAGAGTCCCAGGCTGAGAGAAGATGCCGCCACCTCCTCCGCCCATCTCCAGATGGCTAAAACAAGGCAAGCACGTCAGCAGTAAGCAGAGGTGGCCAGAAGCAGCATGCCACAGACAAGCACCAAGTAACTCTCCAAGGACATGGGAGCACCTCAGCCATTTAAACAAGATGCTCAACACAAGGGTGACTTTTCCAGAAACTGGCAATGCAGGCAAACAAACAGTTCTGCTGTTTTCCGTCGTGTTTATATCTTGGTTTGGATGTCAGACCAAGATTGCATTCATAGGATAATATGAAAAGCTTCAGGCAAGAAAGCAGCATGGGAGTTTACACTGGAAAAGGGAGGAAGAGCACCTGGAAGGAGGGAAGGAATAATCACATTCGTGAGCTCAAGCACCAAAAGTCTTCTCTTAACCTACAGAGAATCTTGCCTAGTGGGATTGCGTGTTTGATGAGAAACAGGTTAACAGAAACCCAAATCAATTCTCTTTCGTGCACACTGATACAGGAGACAGAACTTCCTCATAACTGTAGCCAAGCAGCACTCAGCAAACAGGTTTATCTTATGCAGATACTCAGTGCCAACACCCAAAATCTGTACTGGCAGATCTGTGGGCCTAACAAACCTACAAAGCCAAGGGATTTTTGGGATCAATCCCATGCATGTGCCCATCCATTAAGCTTCCAACTCCCCTGTAAGTTACCAAGTTGACTAACTCAACTCAGTATCTTGAATTAAAGCTACAAAGATGCCTTATCTTCCCTAGGATCCTATCATATCTTAACTGAGTGAAGTTAAAAGCACACTTTTTTTCATACCAAGGTAAGTTCCAAGCTCCAAACACCTTTGTCAGAAGGAGACAAAGCCACAATCACCCAGTGACAGCAGTTATCTCTGTTCATAGCGGCTGCCAGCTCTGGCAGAGCAGGCAAACAGCAGAGGCAGCTCAAACTAATTAGCAAACATTCTTTTAGAGGCCACACTGATATAAATTCATTTACCACTTCATGGATGGTTTAGAAAAAACAAGAGCATTCAAGAAACTGCTGATACATTGACTCAAACAGTTTATGAAGATATAGGAAAAATTAAACAAAATCTCACTGCTGTTGTTACACACATGAGCAAGCAAGACAACAGCACAAGAAAAAGCACTTGTTTCTAGACACCATTTCCAGAAACTAGGGACAGCAGTACCTTTTGGGATGGTTGTTTTGTCACCATTTGATTTTGTGGAGCCAATGAAAGAAACAACATCCAAATCCCCTCTTGGCCAGGGTCATACAGCCAGGGTCCCATCACAAGTCTCACTCACCATTCTGCTCCCCAGGGCAAGAAAGTCAAAGAAAAGTCACCTCTTTCCAAGCCTTTTATACCCAAGAGAAGATACCCCAGACCCCAGTTAACTCCTCTTCCCACGTGATTTTTTCCTTTCTCCAACATGCTCGTACAAACACCCACTTCCTCTTCCTGCTCCCACCAGCCCTGCTGCTCCCTCACCCTCCTGATGAAGACCAGCTGGGCTGCCCTTGCTCCACCATGCTTCATTAGCCCCATTTCACTAAAGGGAACAGCAGGTTTTACTGCAAATCATTTGCTTATGGGACTTATAGGATTTCCTGGCAAGTAGGAATAAGAGTGGAATATGTAGAAAGAGAGCCAGGAAATGTTCAGCCCTCCCCAAACACCCCATTTGGCATTACAGATGATACTGTTCCCTCAAAATTAGCAGGCCTCTCCCTGGACCTCAGCTGGAGGTGGGTCAGGCTCTACAAGCTGTACTCTGTTTTGCTGGAGTGCATAAAACCAAGCCCATGAAGCCCAGTGGACACAGAATCCAACCCCAAGGGAGTATAACCAAAAATTAGTGTGTTTCATGATATTTACTGTAATAACCGAACAGCACAAGCTCAGTAGTCTGTGATTAACTATCATTTCTGCCTTCCTCCATCTCTGGAGCTTTGAATTAATGGCCAGAGTAATTAACGTGGCTTGGGCTTTTAGAAATGGGCTAGTGGTGATGTGTACCCACAAATACATGTGCTTCTGCACATACATTAAATGAATTAATGAGGCTTAGCATCATAACAATAAATTCCAAGACCAACAACTATGACAAAGCAGTTTTTCACATATTCCTTAAAAAAATAAACAGAGCTTGCAGGCAGTATGTGTCATATCAGAAGGAGAAAACAAAAGTATTCATGACTAAAGCTCATGTCCACTACCTGGAAGGCAATAATAGCCACACCTGAAAACTGGGTTGGAGTGTAAGACACAAGAAGAATTACCTGCAGATTCTGGTACAGTTCTTGCAAGTATCGGAGGTCTCATGATTTTTGTTATTTTTCTTAACACTGCCAAGTAGCATGCAATTAAGAAAATCTGGACTCTAATTAAAATGAAATTAAGTTGCCGAAGCTCAGAAGTGCTTCAAAGCAGGTGTCTCTTAAATCAAAGGCAAGTAAAGCCTGACCATTTAAAAATATATGCACTTGAATCAGTCTCAAGGTTTTGGATGCTAGAAACACTGGAATTTGATTGCATTGTGGGATATACACTCATCACCGACAAAGCTCAGGGATAAACATGGATATGAATGAGAAAGGGCATATGCTGCTGCCATACGCTGAGGTCTAAAATCAGTACAAATAGGGAACTTGTTTTTCCACCCCATACAATTGTCCAGTTGTAACAAAACTACCCCAAGAAGCATAATGCTGCCAGGCCACATCTGACTACTGCTGGGATGTCCTGGGGATGGGTGGAGGGATACTAGAAAAACTATTCAAGGCCACAGTATACTGGGGTAGTGAGTCAGCCAGCATGAAAACCAGTATCAATCAGGACATAAAAAAGAGCACAAGCCCTGGCTCGGGACAGCCAAATCCAGTCTCACCTCTCGGGTTTGATGCTACTAAGAACTCGTGCTTGCCCTGGTAAGCAAAAGCTCTCATATTAATTATGGAACAAGTCATTGTTTTCAAGTATTTTGAAAGTATTTTGCCAGGCTCTCAAAACCCCAAGACTGGGGGAACGTCTGGGAACAGGGAAACAGCCGCATGCACAAGCTGTTGACAAAAAGCCAAGGACACTTTGATTTCAGTTCCAATATGAACTTCTTCAGCTCAGCCCGAACACTGATGCAGTCATTAAAAAGCTAGAAGTGGAAACTCCCTATTAGGTCATCTTGTCTGCTCTCCTGGAAGCCAAAACAGAGCTGGAGAGCACTGCCCATCTAACAATCGTTGTATGGCTCACAGATATTTATTGTATTTAAATTATTTCCTTTATTTTTTAAATAGACTTTCAAGGAGAATCAAGGAGAATCAGCTGATGCCACACAAAGTTGGCACTATTAAGGCTTTCTCTGACATTTTGCCCCGTCTTCTGTGAAAATCCCAAATAAAGGGATCTCTCCCCCAGGATTTGCTGTTCCAGCCAAGCCTGCCAAGGCTGTCTGCAGCTGCCTAATACACTAAGATTTCCTTTAAGTATGTCATTATTCCAAATTACACACTCATTTGCTTCACCATATTAATCATTAATCAATAAACCGTGGCTTCAGCAGACACCTTGCTAAGCCAAAACTTTAGTTAACTTACTTGTCTTTACATATAATCTCCCAGGCCCCCAAAGCATCTCTGAGCTGTGTCTTTGGTGTCACTGCACAGAGCTGCTATCACCACCAGCTTTTGGTTATCTGGACCAGTGGAAATGGAATAACCCAGATAAAGCAGAACAACAGATAATGCAATCTTGTTTGGGCATGGGGCTCAAAACACATTAAATTTAGAAGAGTTACATTTATTCTTAAAAAAAGAAAAAAGAAAAAAAAAAGAAGTTGGAGATGCAGAACCAGAGCAGTCCTATTTCTGTCTGGGAAATCCCAGGCATGACAGAGCATGAGCAATAGCCCTGTTCACCCTGGACATCTCGGTCCCACCAAGCCATCCTGCCCAGGCAGGTGGCCGCATGTGGGGTTTCTGGACATCCAGAGGCCCCGGCAGAGCAGCCGCTATTCTTGCCCTAGCCGGGCTGCCAGGTACCAGGAAACCCACAGCAGACTCCTCCCATTTTGGGCAGTCAAAAGCAATGCGCCCAGTCCTTTTATCCCATAGCACACTACCTTGGGGCCCCAGGAGGGCTGAAGGAGATATGCGGTATGCAGGAGCTACAGCACTGGCACGTGGCGCAACACAGCGGAAGAAGAGGACTCCCTGTGGCCTTGCACTGCAGCTGATACCACAGGTCGGGGTATCCCCAGGGATCGGGGTTCCCCCTTCCCAGCTTTAGGGAGACCAGAGCAGGGAGGAAGAGGAGGAGGAGGAAAGGAGCAAATCGGACAAGGAGAAATAGAGACAAGGGAAGGCGGAAAGAGGCTCCCATCCATCACCGCAGCATCGCCCTATGTCCAAAGTTTTAAATACTATCACGGGATGAGGTGGTCCCGCAATAGTCCTCTCTGGTGTCAGTTTGGTGGAAGATTTGAGAGGTATGGCCTCATCCCAATCCAAGCAGAAACGATGCTGCGCACAACCACATCTTCACCAGCTGCCCGCTGCCATCAGCATCTTCTGCTTTAAAACAGCACCAGCTCTTGCTATAGCCTCTACTGCACCCAGCTGTGGAGCTCAGTCCATCATACCCCCCCCCGCTCGCGTGTGCATGGGGAACCATATTGCCAGGGTCATATGGCCAAGCAAGTCCTGCCATATGGTAGCAAACACACTTGGTCCTGCCCCACTGTGGGCCCAGGACACCTCAGCATCCTCAGCTCCAGGGCCATGCTGGAAAGGCCACGGAAAACCACAGTCTGGCACCTTCCTCAGGGACTTCAGCTGGATGCAGTGTGTGGGTTTCCCTGATTTTTGGTGGGATTTAAGCAAGTGCAGTGGTGCTTTTCTAACAGGGCAGCTCCAGTTTCCAAAGGTTATTGCTTGGCTGAAGTGTCAGGATTTGCCTCCTCTTGCTGGGAAGAGAGGGACAGGCTGCCAAGGCAGTCTTGATGGCTTTCTTAACCCAGTGTCCTAAGGCAATCAGGAAGACATGACTGTAGATTTTATCCATCTGTGCAGACTCCTCCCTGATAATCTTTTTTCTGGCCTGTTTCCAACCAAATCCGTCAGAGGAACAGCATCTCAAAGTCTGGAGTTCAGACAAGTCTAAGGAATATCATTAGTCCAGTACAGGGGAGGAACCGCAGCAAGGATGCTGCGGGGGAAGGCGTGCAGACCGGGCAGCAACACGCAGTCACATGGGTCTCTGCAAGACCACAGGGCACCCCAGGCAGGCAGCAGCATGGGGACCTGCACCCAGGGAACCAACCCCCCCCCCCCCCCATCTTTACGTCCGTGGCTCATAGCAAGCAGGGCACAAAGCACCTGCCTCCCGCCTGGAAATGGCGGGGGGGAGCGGCTGGCCAGAGCAGGGATAATACCTCCCCATGAGCTGGAGCAAAAAATGAAAAGGCATCACCACCCACTTCCCTGTTTATTTTGGGCCACGGTGACATCATGTTTGGAGTTGGTTTTCATTTTATTCCTCCTCAGTGCTGAAAAGTCCCACCACAGGGGCAAAATCTTGCAGAAGTGCAAGGTTGTCTTCCAAGGCTGCAGCTCATTTCCCCCGAGGATAAGGACACGCTGCAAGGGGACCGTGCCGAGGTCTTTCCTTGGCCAGATGCAGGCAGGAAGCGGTGGTCGCCCAGCCACAAGGTTGCAACCGATGTTTTTCCATCCACCAGCGCTGCCAGATGGGCCCTGCTGTGCAAGTCACAGCCAGGTTTCAGCTGCCAGCAGCACTCAGCTCCCCATGAGACCCCCCAGAGGGCTAGGGGACCCTCCTGCCTGAACACACCCTGCACCTACCCAGGCGCCGCAGAAATCGCAGGCTGTGATTTTTACGCAATATCAGCTGCACGCAGCTGGTGAGCATCAGGCTTACTTGCCTGGCCTGACAAATCCCACCAGCGCAGTCCCGCTGACAGAAAGCGAGATGGGGGACAATTACTCTCTCAAAGTGTATTAGCAATAAAAGGAACAATACCCAGGGAATTAATTCTGTGAGTAAGGTAGTGCTTGTGAAAAAAAAAAAAACCTTGATAATCAGACTTGACTCTTCACTGCTTGGAGTCATTTCGATCCAGGCTAAACTGGGCTCACAATACTAATATTTTACAGGCTCTAACTGCTTGGGTGGAGGCAAGGTTTAAGGAGCTAGGTAGCAATCGCTTTGTCAAAAACGAAGATCTGGGGAAGGAGAGGGAATTTGGGGCTGTGTCATCTGCTCAGAACACATAAAATGGAAATTCCAGGTCTTTGGAGGCTAACTAGGGCCCCTGGCACAAATTGCAGTCTGAAAGGACCGCACTTCCAGCACAGCTGCAAGCCCAGTCCCGGGCCGAGCCGACAGGTTGGCTGTGACATTTTTCCTAGAGTGTCATCCTTGATGAATTAGCCAGATCCATGGAGTAATAGCCATAGCCGTACTTCCAGCTTTTATGGAGTGCTCCCAAAGAGGTGCTGCGAGGATAGTTTTGCAAGGGCACAGGGTTTCTTAAACTACACCAGATCCATCCTACTGCTTGAACAGTTTACTGTCTCCAGGAGTAAATGAGCAAAGCACCTCCGTGGTCGCACGTATAGTCCCAGGGATGGACATGCTGCCTCTGAACACACCCAAATTTTGAGGAAGTTGGAATGTGGCTTGAAATTTTATGACTCAGACCCTTTTTTCCCCACCCCCCCGCTCCCCCCCACCCCCCAATAAATGAACACCACTTGCAGTCGCTATGTGGTGCTGTATATTTCCTTCACACATCACAGATAAAGTCCATGCACTTAGAGGCTGGGAAGTGCACAGTTAAGGACATTATTTACTGTACTGACCATAACTTCACATCTTTGTGTCTAAGCATAACCCAAACATTGTACTCACTATTCCGGTTAGTTTATATATTTTTGACAGGTTAATAAATAGTTTATAGTATTTTAGTACGTGCTAAGTCAGTGATGCTGGAGAGTTAAAGGGACCAGCATAACAACAGCTTCTTTATAAACAACTGTATCATGTTACCAAAATGAGTTCACTGTGGTCTGGATTGCTTTTATAGACTACAAAAGAGATTAAATGGAGGAAAAATGTTACTTTCCATTGCTTGGTAGCAGTAAGTCACACTGTACACTGTCAAATATAAAACACTATACTGTGGCAAATTAACAGAAAACAAAGAAGTCTTCCTGGTCCAATAACCTTAATCCCATTCCTTTTAATTTCTCAAAATATCTGCCATAAAATGATGCCTGTTTTTTTTTTTGGTTTTTTTTGTTTTTTTTTTTTTTTGAGATCATCCACTTACCTAGACAAATTTTGAGCCTGTGTGTATTTCACGGTAGAGCTGACTGAATTATAATCCTTATGGGGGTGGAGGAATATGCCAACACTCTACCACCTTCTTCAAAACTGAAGGTTTACCTAAGCTTTGTGAAAGCAAAATGAAACTCTCAGTAGACATCTTCTTTACTGTTGACACCATTGCTTTCACCTAAAACCAGATAAAGCTTGGATTAAGTTTTAATGATCATTATTATCTTTTTTCATCCCTTTCCGTTTCATCAGCTGCTTACTCAGGTGGGGACAGTGTACAACTTTCAAAACCTAAAGCAAACACAGAAAAATGTATGGTCATTTCACAGATCACCTTCTTACGTCGAACGTCTGTGCCATCACTGATCACCATAGACTGAAAAGTGCTGGATTAGAAGATCTCTTGAAATCCCTTCTAAGCCTCACTTTTATGATTTGCTAGGAGAATATGTTGCACATTATTCCATTTTTCCTATCCTGGTTTTACTTATGATTTTCTTGCTGTATAATCATTCAGAAACACAAACCAAATAATCTCAATGAAGAGTATTTTCAATCTTCGTGCTGTTTATAAGTTTTTTGAATGGAGTATGAAGAATTCATATTGTGGCTTGATTATCTAAATTGCCTGGTATTGTTTCTG